>NC_140518.1:16583508-18035175 GCF_964339955.1 Pipistrellus hanaki
GTTCTTTTTCTGTCTGTGGATGAGGATACGGTTTTTGGTGGGAGACAGAGTTGCTAAAGAAAGCAGTGCAAGTAGTGGATATTTCTCTTCTTACTGCTTTGACAAATTATTTAATAAACCCCCTTTCTTTGCATGTTCTGGGTGTATAGTGTTATCATTCAGCTGCCATTCTTCATACTGATGTCTGCAACCTGTTTGCTCCCCTACCTGCTAAAAATTTAATGAAATTGATGACACGAAGCAATGAATAAATTGATAGACGCTAGTGATAATCATATTGATTAGTGATTGAATAGAGCACATGTTGTTATCCTATTATCAGTGACCATGTAAGTAATATTTTTCCATGACCCAATATCTAGTTTAAAAATTGTTTTCATGTTGAAATGACTAGATTTAAATATCTCCTCCTCTGTGTGAAAATAAAACTTGTATATTTATGATTGTGAAGATCTGTAAATTGTGAATCCATTAGCCAGGACACAGTGGGGAAGTTGCCTTAAATTGAGGTCCATTTATTTTATGCACACACTGACGAGAATTATTTAAGCTGTAATTAGTGCTGGGGATGATGGCACCATGCCAAGTTCAGGGTCTGTTGTTTGCCCAAGGCCATAAACCTCAATGGGGAGAGCCAGTGCTTAGCACTCGTGACGGCTGCTGCCAGGTTACTGTCGTTCACTGGGGTTAATGGGGGCAGCTTTGCCTTTCCTTCCTCTTCCAAACAAAGCAGGCACCATTAACGTGGTGGTTCTCAGCTTGGCTGCACCTGGGCCTCACCTGAGAGGTTCAGCGGTGGTTTAGCTCACGCCTGGCTTCCACTCCCCTGGGATTTAATTGGCCCTGGGCACAGGCTGGTCTAACTAGTCAACACACATGAAGGGCAGAGCATTATCCCTCTAGGAGAGCTGAATGTGTCCATTGGGAGTATATGAGTTTTAGAGTCTGCCCTCCAGTTAAACCTGGTTAGTCCTCTTTGGGGTGGGGTGTAGGATATGCAATTTATAGGATAGATCGCCACCCATTTGAGGATCTAAAGTTGGGGTAGGGAATATCCAGCCCTCAGGCCATATAAGGCCCTCAAAATCTTTCGGCCTGTTCCTTCCAAGACAATAGGGGTGAGTAAATTAAATGTTTTTGTTTTTATGTTTTTTAAAAATATATATTTTATTGATTTTTTACAGAGAGAAAGCAAGAGGGATAGAGAGTTAGAAACATCAATGAGAGAGAAATATTGACCAGCTGCCTCTTGCACACCCCCTACTGGGGATGTGCCTGCAACCAAGATACATGCCCTTGACCGGAATCGAACCTGGAACCTTTCAATCCACAGGCCGATGTTCTATCCACTCAGCCAAACCAGTTTCAGCAATTAAATGTTTGACCAAATGTAGCAGACTAATTTTTTAGTTGATAATTTTGTATGGCCCGTGAATATTCTTATAAATATGCTAATAGCCCTTGGCAGAAAAAAGGTTCCCCACCTCTGATCTAGACAAAAAGTTCTCCATCGTGACTGATAGTAAAGGCACCTGTGAAGCTTTAGCAACAATGCCGCCATCCCTCCTCCTGGGGCTCTGATTTCATTTGTTGAATGGGGTCCAGGCGTTAGGATTCATAACACTCCCCCAGGCGAATCTGATGGGCATCGAGGCTGAGAATATACATTTAAAGGAGATACTAAGTGCTATTTAAAAAACCAATTGTGAAACTTAGGCTATCGGATTCTTTAAATGTCTCCACTTCTTCTTAACCCTGGAAACAGAACAGCTTACAAAAAGCTTGTTTATAACAACCACCACCACCACCACCACCACACACAGTAAAAGGGCTTGCGGGCACCATATTTATTCTCATTAGCCATTATTCCTGAGCAACCACCTCCTCTGAGCAGATGGAAAGAATGTGTCCAGTTCCTGGAAGCATGAGGCTCTGTGCTTCACAGATCTCTCCTTGGAGGTTGCATAAAAGAAGTATTTGGAATTGATTTAGTGTCTAGCTCAGCTGTGTTGTGGTAAAAGAACACAAAGTTGTTCTTTGTGAAACAAAATGATCAGTATTGAAGTCCCAACTAGTTGGCCTTAAGCAGTGGGATCTTAGTTTTCTTATCAAGAAAATAAGAGTAAATACTGTGGAAGTGCCTGGCCGGCACGACTCAGTGGTTGACCTATGAACCAGGAGGTTACAGGTTGCAGACTCGATCCCCAATGTGGGGTGTACAGGAGGCAATTGGTCAATGATTCTCTCTCATCATTGATGTTTCTATCTCTCTTTCCCTCTCTGAAATAAAAATATGTCGTTTTTAAAATTGTAGTATAAGTCAGATCAAAGAAATTATATGAGACCATGGCAAAGAGTTTGAATTTTAGTATCGTAGGAAGTTATGCAAGGATTTTAACCAAAAGAGAGAAATTAGATTTATGGGTTTTTTTAAATAAACTTTTAGTTTGTAATCTTAAATTTGCACTAAAGTTACAAAGATAGTACAGAGAGTTCTCGTATACCTTTTACTCAGCTTCCCCTACTGTTAACAGTTATATAACCTCTAGAGGCCCAGTGCATGAAATTGGTGCATGGGGGGGGGGGGCGGGGGCGGGGAATGGTGACCCCTCAGCCCAACCTCACCCTCTCACAGTCAGGGACCGCTGGCTCCTAACTGCTCACCTGCCTGCCTTCCTGATGTCCCCTAATTGCCACCCCCCTGCCAGCCTGGTTGCTCCCAACTGCCCCCCTCCCCCCCGCCAACCTGATCACCCCTCACTGCCTCCCTCTGCCAGCCTGGTTGCTCCCAACTGTCCCCCCATCCCGCCAGACTGGTCACCCTTCACTGCCCCCCTCTGCCAGCTGGCCTGGTTGTCCCATGCAGCCTGCTGTTCAGTTGTTGGTCATCCCTCACTAACCCCCCTACAGGCCTGGTGGCCCCACGCAGCCTGCTCTTCAGTCACTACTGTGAGGGTGTCCTGACTAATTTGCATATTACCCTTTTATTAGTATAGATTATACATTTTTTTAAAACTGCAGACTTTATTCAGATTTCACCTATTTTTGTGCTAATGTCTCTTTTTCTGCTTTAGAATCCATTTTAGGAAACAGTGTTACTCTGGGTGGTTTATGTTTTTAAACGTTTGCTGTGGCCATTCTATGGAGAACAGTTGGTAGAATTGCAAGTAGGGAGTCCCGTTGGTAGGTGATTGCAATAATCCACACCCAAAATGATGGTGGCTTGGGCTGGAGAGATGGCAGCGGTAACAAGAGGCGATATATTGGAAGCTGACTTTCTGTTGGTATTGGTGCATGAGAAGGGGCAAAATAAGGATGCCTTCAGGATTTCCAGCTTTGTCTATTGACCCTGAGTGGTGGTGGTGCCGCAGCCAAGGTGGGGACAGTGGAAGAGAGGCCGGGGATGTAGGGAAGAGCATTATTTGAGACATAGCCAGTGTGAGGGACCAGGGAGACTTCCTAGTGGACATGGCAGGTAAGGAGTTGGATATATGAAGCTGGAGTTTAAGGAGAGGTTTAGGTCGTGATTCAGAGTTAAAAATAAGTGAGATTATCTAGGGAGATGGGAGACAGAAAAAAGAAAGTTCTAGATACTCCAGAACGTAGAGCGCCTGAGGAGGGTGGCCCCGTGGCTTTCAAGTTCAGCTTCTAATTATTATCTCTTCTCCTTGATTATGACTCCTTTTCAATCACTGAGGGGTACTTTATTTTAGGGAATTAGATTATCTCATTTAGTTAACTACGAAGTCTACCTGAGTTTCTTCCCCTGGGTGGACGCCTCCTTTGTACGAATTAAATAAACATCTCAATGTGTTGACTTGGCTCAACTTAACATTGCCTTGGAGAGGCGGCCAAAAAAGTTCCTCTGCAGACCTCAGATAGCGTCTGTGAATTTACCAACTGACACAGGGAAGTTTGCCATCTAAGGGGAGCTCTGCTTATGGAGGATTTGTTATTATAATAGTCATCCTGAAGTTTGCTTCATTATTAGTATTAGTTGTTTTCCTTTAAATTTATTTTTATTGGTTTTAGAGAGTGGAAGGGAGAGGGATAGAGAGAAACATCAATGAGAATCATTGATGGGCTGCCTTCTGCATGCCCTGGAGATGGAGCCCAAAACCCTGACCTGGAATCAAACCATGACCTGGTTCATGGATAGACACTTAACCACTGATACACTCTGGCCAGATAGTTTTTTTGTTTTGTTTTACATTAAGAGGGCAACATGGATGGGTGTAGGGTAAAATAATTCATTTAAAACATCCCAAAGTGAATTTTTAAAGCAGCGGTGCCAGTGAGAACTGTAGAATCCATATTTACAGGTTTCTGAAGCTGATTATCTTCTTCTTAAATGGTTTCTAATTGAGGATTATAGAAAGAAAAGAAAAAAGTACTTGCTTTATTTTTAGACATGATCTCTGCTGTTTTCAACTTTTATTGTTCTGTTTTTAACCTGAGATTATTATAACGAGCCACCTACAACATCTGCAGTTTTCTTGAATAAATTGGTACGTGTTAAAAAAAAAAGACTGCACAAGACACCCCATTTGCAGTTTCGAAGGATTATTATCCACTTTGGTCCATGAAGTGGGAAATCAATGGCTTTCTCAATCCATGTCTAATAGTGTCATTCTGAGGACAATGGAAAACACATTCTGTTTTGTCCCTTAAGATGTCGCCTTTGCTGTTTGTGGTACAATTTGTGCTCTGAGAGCAGATGTAAAAAAAAAAAAAAAAAAAAATGTTGGCAAGATGAACATCTGTCCATCTCGAGGAGGAGCCTTCCGTCTGGATATAGTCACAATTCAGGTTATCTCTGCATTCAGAGAAGCTAGAACTTACCGCTAGTAATAGTTACTATTAATAGAGATAGCTTGTGCTGAAGCCGGTTTGGATAGAGCGTCAGTCTGCGGACTGAAGGGCCCCAGGTTTGATTCCGATCAAGAGCATGTACCTTGGTTGCAGGCACATCCTCGGTGAGGGTGTGCAGGAGGCAGCTGATCGATGTTTCTCTCTCATTGATGTTTCTAACTCTCTATCCCTCTCCCTTTTTCTCTGTAAAAAATCAATCAAATATATTTAAAAAATAGAGATAGCTTATAGTAGTATTTGTTTTCTGGTTAAACCTGGTTCGCCAGTGCTGTGGTGAACCTAAAAACGGCCTGCATGCTTATAGGCATAGCCCATGGACACGGAAAGATGGGGGTAAATAGGGGGAAAGGGGAGATACCTGTAATACCATCAAAATAAAAAGTACATTTAAAAACAAACAATCAAAAATGGCCTGCCTGTGCTGACCTGTTGCTGTTGGTACTGAGGATTGGGTAGAGAGTTTACCAAACTGGTCAAAAGCAGCATAATGTAAGGGACTAGGCTGGATCATAGTTAGGAAACAGAAGCCAGAGCTAGGAAAGCAATAACAAGTGTCACGTTCTGGGCGACCATTTTACAGCCACTCTAGTAATAACAGATTCAAACAAGAGTCATCTATGGAAGCTACCATCATTGAGAGAAGCATATTGGGGAACCAGAATTCACACTGCCTCCAAGTATTAGCCCAGATTTATGTATTAATTATCAACAGTGGAGAAATCTAGAGGATACCATCAAGTAAGCCAATTTTCATCACCAATAATAGGACACACTGATATGGTGTGCCTTCCATCATCTATTGATTATCCTTTCCAAAATGTGTAACCTGGATTCAAAAAAGGAAGCAGTCAGACAAAGCCAAATTGAGGAAAATGCTACAAAGCAACTAGCCAAAACTCTCCAAAAAAGAACATGTCATTAAAGACCAAAACAACTGCCCTAGATTAAGGGAGATTAAAGTAATTCAACAACTAAATGTCATGCCTAATCCTTGATTAGAGTCTGGGTTTAGGGGGGAGGGACGGTATAGGGAACAAGAAAATATATTATTGGGACAATTGGGGGGACTTGAACTTGGACCATGTATTAGGAAATAGTATGGTATAATCCTGAGTCAAAATTAAGTTTCTTGCCTGTGATCATTACCTTGTGAATATGTAGGCAAATGTCCCTGTCTGGGATACATGTTAACATATTCAGGAATGAAGTAACATACTCTTAGTCTCACATGATTCAGCCAAATACTTTTTATTTATGCATGTATTTTTGTTCTTCTTACAGAAAGGCTTATAAAAATTAAAAAGCTATTCACACATTGCAAAGAGATATCTGATAACTTACTCAAGGTTACATGAGTCTTTTGTTTTTGCTTTTCCGTGCCAGGAAGCAGTTTTCAGTCTTCTCTTTCTTTTGAGTGATATCATCAAGAGAGGATTTCCTTAACAAAACAGAGGAAAAAATAGCCTAATCACAATTATTGTCAGCATCATTGTTGATTCTACTCATCCAAAAGATTTTAGCCAGGACAAAATTTGAACAAAAAACAATGAGATGGGAGAGCCATCACACCAGATAACAAAACCATATTAAAGGAGTGTGGTATTGGCACAAAGTCAGAAATAGACCTAAACTGATAATAGAAGCTTGACACATAGTAGATAAAGCATCTCAAATCAGTAGGAAGAAAAGACATTGAGTCATTTTCTCAGAAAATGACATTGGGTCCATTGACATTTCCTATGAAAAGATAAAATATTAGATCCCTACCTCACTCCATATTTAAAAAATAATCTGCAAGGGGAGTTTTTCTTTTTTAAATATATATATATTTTATTGATTTCAGAGAGGAAGGGAGAGTGAGAGAGGGATAGAAATGATGAGAGAGAATCATTGATCGGCTGCCTCCTGCACGCCCCCTACTGGGGATCGGAGCCCACAAACCTTGGCATGTGCCCTTGACCAGAATCGAACCTGGAACCTTTCAGTTTGCAGGCCGATGCTCTATCCACTGAGCCAAACCAGCTAGGGCACAAAAGGAGTTTTCAAACCTAATTGTGAGAAACCATGAAAAGTATTTAAGAATGTATTGTTTATTAATACATTTACACATTGTAAAAAATATAAAGTTTATAAAAACATGGACCAGGTTATGACAAACTTATAATAATGGTCAGCCAGAGTAAAAGGGGAAGGGATTTCAACTTTAAATGTGAGACCTTTTTTTAAACTGTGGAGGTGGGAGGGCAGAATGAGAATCAAATGGGACAAAATGTTTATGTGAATGTGTTCATTTTGGGTGGTGGGGAGTGGGCTGTCTGTTATATGATCCTTGATATTTTTCTGGATGTTGCTGGTCTTCTATGGTTCGTGAAAAAATATTCATCTAACAATACCATTGAAGGCGATTTTAATTATCTCCTACTTTCTGTGAGCCATTCCCAGGTCCTGTCACTTTGCAGTTGCTTCCCAAATGTTTGGCTTTTTTTCCCCCTTTCTTTCCACCAAGAGACCTAATTCATGTGGGAAAACAGTACAGTTCACTTGGGGGGGGTCAAGGCACATCTTCCCGTTTATTTACCTAGAGCTTTGTGTTTGTTTGTTGAGCCCAATTTTCTGTACCTCTTTGAATGGATTGTTCATGACAGATCGTGGCCAATAACCTTTGGGTCTTGGATCATTTTGGACTAGGACACATAAGGTTTCTGCCAGAAGCTAGCAGCTGCCCAGACCCACGTAGCAGGATAATGTACTAGATTCAGAGAACTCACCAGTCTTGACCGAGCCAGGTCCAGAGCAGGGCCTTAGAGCCTAATGATACTGGGACTTCATGGTTCTGAGCTTCCCCAGCTGTGGAAAGGGGAAAATGATGCCTGCTTCAGAGGATTCTTGGGAGACTTCAGTGGGATGCTGCATGTCGGATACTCCCTAGACATGGGGTTCATTTCTTCTCTTTAACTTCAGTGTGCTTTATGGAAACCACTTCAGAGTTAGACCTTGGCGATCTACAAGTAGATACATTGATTAGGGAAGTTCTTTTGAGGGCAGGTTTTACTTTTCCGAAGTCTGTAGTCCCTGCTCCTTTTCCACCATCCACGATGGGGCACCCTCAGGCATAAGTTGAGAAGTCACACATCCCTGGGAGCCTTCGAGTTCACTTTTCCAAGGTGGAGCAGGGAGTGGTCACTGGCGTGCCCTGGACCCTCTGCTTGGTGGCTTTCTGCTTGGAAGTTGAGCATTCTGATTTCAGAACCAGTCTTTCCTTGGATCTCACTCACTTGTAGGGGATCCTGATGGACACATCTTGGCACCAAGAGGTGACAGTCTCCAGCCAAATGTAGTAATATACAAGATATAGGCAAAATGGTGCAGGGACAAAAGCTGTACCCACTAGGGTCAGACCAGTTGATTTTGATTCCTTGGTCAGTAAATTAGCAGCTGGTTAAGGCATGTTTCTTCATTCTCTGTGCCCCTGTAAATGAGTGTAATAAGAGTTTCTACTCAAAAAAAAAAAAAAAAAAAAAGTTTCTACTCATTGGGTACTTGTGAGGATTAAATGTGTTAATCATGAAAAGTGCTCAGAACAGTCCTTAGTACACATATTAGGTGCTCGACATGCTAGCTGTTATTGGTATTTCCATAGTTGATAAAGTCTACGGTGGCTACTGTTTTTCATGTTTTAACAACTCTAAAAATGAACTGTGGCCGGGACCGGTTTGGCTCAATGGATAGAGCGTCGGCTTGGGGACTGAAGGGTCCCGGGTTCGATTCTGGTCAAGGGCATGTACCTTGGTTGCGGGCATACCCCCAGTGGGGGGTATGCAAGAGGCAGCTGGTCGATGACTCTCTCTCATCGATGTTTCTAATTCTGTATCTCTCTCCCTTTCTCTCTGTACAAAATCAATAAAATATATATTTTTTAAAAATGAACTGTGTGTTAGAGTTGATGCCATCATACAATTTTAAGTCGCAGCATTTTTCTTTTTTGGAGGCATAACCGGTAGTGCCTTTAGTTCAGTGAATTCACCGTGAGACTTCCTCCTGCACGGGACGCTGAGGTTCTGGATAGTGAATTTAAGCCCTGGATAGTGTTTGCATACAAAGTGTGAGCATAAAACATGTCAACATTGGGTTCTGCCAGTGGAAAGTCATTGACTGATAAGCTATGCAGTTATTCAGGCCTGGAAGGTTAGTCGACTTTTCCAGGGCACTGACTGGCTTCCAGTTAATGCCAATGACCTGCTGGAGCTCTGAAACAGAAGTGGTTGAGTCTCCTCTGCTTACAGGTTCAGAGCCTTCATCTCTGTAAGCAGGATTTCTCTCTAAATTCCCTGGATGCCTTCTTTCTGATAAACACCTTCAAGGACACACGTCTCCGCCAGCCAGCGTTTTAATCTTTAAAATAAGTGGGGCCGGGGGATGATGGAAGCCGGCCTTATGGAAAAGAAGTTAGTGATTTCCAATAGTTGTGGTTCCAAAGCAGGGCTTTCTGTTTGTTTTTTGCTTCTGATGCCACTGAAGGTGTTGCTTCCATTTACTCTACCCATGTGCAGGCTCTGTTTTCTCCAAGCAGCGTGTTAGCTGTTGCCCACCAAATCCTGCACTTGATCTTCTGAGGCTGATGGCAGTTCTGTCTGCACAGTATTAGCCTGTTACATCGTTTCTCCCCACTAATACCTCTGGAAGGCCTGTGTATAGTCCCTCAGACTTCACGGCCATTTGCTACCTAAACTTTATTAAATATAAACCTCACGGAGCCGCATCTGAAATTTTCATCTTGTTCCAGCCCCTTAAAGAAACAGTCAGAAATAACCTTGGAATATGCAGACCATTATATGGAGTGATTTTAGTTCTTTAGCTATGCCAATCCGGTTATTGCTAAATACAATCAACTAAATGCCATCATGGAGTAGATACTCAGGGAAACCAAAGCATCGACTATTTGGTGCTGAAATGTGTTATTGTCACTCAGAGGAAATTACCAATCTGCCTTGAGTTGGAGTTTGTTTATAACTCAGCTTCACCTTGGTTGGCATGTTGAAACTAGAGTGAAATATTGAAATGAAACATGAAATGTATTAAGGAAGGTTCTCGGGAATGAAGGACACTGGAAAGATTGATTTTTCTAGTACCTTAATTTTGATCTATGAGCGAAGCCTTGTTTTTAGCACCCAGCTGGATTTGCTCAGAACCATCTGGATCACTTGAAATAGATAATGTTAAACCAGATATACCATTGCACACATGGTATGACTTTGCTTCTTAGAAAAATGAAAGTAATAATGTGCTACTCAGGGTGACTTTACATTCTGCTTTAGCTAAGTGTTCCTATAATTTCCAAGAGTTGCTATTATATTCAAAAAATCTTACCCTTGGAAAAAACATTATCTCATACAATTAAAAATCAGAAATTAATTAGTGACTCCCTCAGGGTACAGGTATTTTTAAAATATTTTTTATTGATTTCAGAAAGAGGAAGGGAGAGGGAGAAAGGGATAGAAACATTAATTATGAGAGAAAATCATTGATAGTCTGCCTTCTGCACACACCTCACTGGGGATCAAACTCACTACCTGTGCATGTTCCCTGACTGGGAATCTAACTGTAACCCCCTGGTTCACAGGTTAACACTCAACCACTGAGCCACTCCAGCCAGGCTAAGTACAGATTTTTGAAAGTTATGTATTTTGTCAGACGTGTTCTGTAGCTCCCCTGAAAAACTGTGTATTCTGGGATCCACTGTTAAAGTTTACACCAGGGGGTACTAAGGAACGAAAGGTACAGTTTTTGAAAGTTATTGTCACATACTGTACAAATAGGAATTCCCAACATAAAGGATGTTTCCAACTCTGTATGCTTTATCTTATTCCAAGCCAGTGCCCCTGCAGATAGCAGGTCTTATCTGTAACATTGGACACAGTCAAGAAGTGGTTTTATTGGGCCAAGCATTCGGGAACTTGAACAAGTTTCCCCTGCTGCAAAGTTGGGTTAATGTACTTGAAGAGTCCTACAATGTCTCAAGGGCAGTCAACACCAACCTTCAGAGATGGAGGAGTTGGAGCTGTTTTCCACAGACCTGGTTTTACTCATGTTCCCAACCATTAGTCTAAATTGACAAAAATGTAAAGTCTTCTGATTTAAAAACTATTCCTGGGGTGTTCTTTATTCCCTGGAGGTGTAGTAGAGATTCCTATGTTTTAAAGATTCTTCCCCTTGGATTTTTCTTATCCCCTTGAACCCATTTTTAAAATGATAATGAATATTCTGATCCAAACAATTGATATAAGCCACCTATTATACTGGTAAGAGATGCTTAGTAAATATCAGTTGTCTTCCTCAATCCCTTTGTCTTAACTCTGCAGTGAGAATCTGAGAAGCCCTTTATTTTGCATTGAAAGGAAAGGATGAACTCAATAGTGCATTAATTCATATGTTCATTGCCTCCCGCATGCACCCTGACCAGTATTGAGCCTGCAACCGAGGTTTATAGGCGCACAGGTAAAGCCATTCAAATATCTCATCTCCCCCCGAACCAAGTCAGTGGTTGCATAGAGGGTAGAATCCATCTGGAATCAGCAATAAATAAGAGTTCCTGTTGCTCCACATCTTTGTCAGCATTTGGTGTTGTCAGTGTTTTGAATTGTGGCCATTCTAATAGCAAAATCTCTGGAGACAAAGACTTTAAAGATCTTTGACTGCCATCTGGAGATTTTTTTTTTTTTTTTTTTTTAAAGGGCCTCAAATACACTCTCTGGCCTCATTGGATGGGACTCCTCCGCTAGTAAAAGGAGGCTGAAAGAGTCTCCTGTGACGGCTCCTTGGCCACGGCTTAGAGTACTGGTTTTGCCCGTGGAAGGCAACTATAAAACCTAAAGATTGATGCAAGGGGTGGGGGAAGGAGTGGAGACGAAGAAAGACAGAAAAAGGAAAAAAGCTTCCTATTCAAAAAAAATCCCACAAGCCAATTATTAAGAAAGACAGCCAGTATGATCAATAATCAGATCATGAATTCAAAGGAAATAATTTCATAGATGGATCTGATTAAAATAACATGTTTATGCTGCTCAAAGGGAAAAATAAGGAAATGTCCATCTTTAAAGAATGAGAAATTAAGAAACCAAATCTAAATAAAAATGATACTAGCCGAAACTGGTTTGGCTTAGTGGATAGAGCGTCGGCCTGCGGACTGAAAGGTCCCAGGTTCGATTCCGATCAAGGGCATGTATCGATACATTGGTTGCAGGCACATCCCCGGGATGATTCTCTCTCATCGACGTTTCTAGCTCTCTATCCCTCTCCCTTCCTCTCTGTAAAAATTCAATAAAATATATATATTTTTTAAAAGAGTAAATAAAAATGATACTAGAACTGAGGATTTGAAAAAGAAGCAGTTAGAAATTTGGGAGCAGAGGCACTGAAATAAGACTCTAGAGATAAAATAAACTCTAGACCCAATTAAAAGGATAGTGAATTAGAAAACCATATAGAAAGATACAATCCATTTCATAGCTCAGAAATATAAAGAATTTTAAAAAATCAATAGCTAAATGTATTGGCTATTAATAATTGAGAGTTGAGAGTTGCCATATGGTTATCTCATAGCAGCAGAAAATACATTAGAGGAAAAGCAGAAAAGCAATTTGAAATGATAAAAGTGCAGAACTTTCTAAAATTGAAGGGTCCCGGCCAGTGTTTTCCAGTGGCTGGAGCATTATGCCTGCACCAAAAGGCTGCAGGTTCCATTTCCGGTCAGGGCACATGCCCAGGTTGCAGGACACATGCAGGAGGCAACCGATTGATGTTTCACATCAGTATTTTTCTCTCTCTCTTGCTCTCTTGCTCTTTTTCCTCCCCGCTCTCTCTCCTCTCTCCCTCTCTAAAATCAATCAAAATTATAAATAAATACAATTGAAGAGAGCCATGAAAACTCAGATCAGAAGTATACTTTGAATAATAGCAATGTCCAACACTTATTGAGCCTTTATTTTCCACCATTCTATGTGCTCTCTGTGTATTAACTCATTAATTCTCTAATAACCTTGAGATAAAAGCATTTTACATGTGAACATATTATAAAAGAGAGAATATGTGTAACTTGCCCAAATTTACACAACTAAATGGTGGGATTTCACTCCTAGCAGGCTGGCCACCCACTAGTATCACTCTAATACGAAGGAGGTAGACATAAATCCATACATAGTCTCACTGTAATGAAATTGCAGAGTATTAAAGATTTTTTTCGAAGCTCTTGAAAGGTACTTCAGAGGAAAGACAGATCACACACAGAAGGGACAATAATAACCCTGACTATGGACTTCTGATTAGCAACAATATATTAGTTAATGAAGGGATGTATTTAAAAAGTGAACGAGGGAAAGGCATGGGATACAAAAAACAAATGTGGGCCTATCAATTGATAAATTTACTTTCATACATTAACTCTTGGCCGTGAGATGCTGAGAGGAAGTTGCCAGCAGGAGAGTGACAGTTTGAAAGTAGAAAGGGGCCTGCTCCTGGAAGTGAGAGAAGGCATGGTCTTCATGGACCTCCAAGATCCGAGGGAAGGGAAGTGGGTGGGGCGTGGAGGGATGTGTCTCTAGGGAGGAGAAGGAGGAGCTGGGAAAGAGACAGGAGGAGGGGTTTATGGAGGAGAATGAAGGTCATTGATAAACCTGTGTGGGAAATGGAGGAGGGAACCGCCTCCTAAAGGATTACTTAAAAGGTTTGGCAGTCAGGTGATTTGGGAAATCTTGGATGAGTTAGCACCAGCGAAAGTAATTGTGGCATTTTCCCAGCTGTTCTTTGCAGCATGCAGAAGAAGTGGTTGGATTGATTCAGGATTTGTTTTCAGGGTGTGTTTAGCAGGGTATGGAAAAGTTGAACCTTGAAGCCCAGTGGCGGCTCTCGGCATTGGAGAGCTCAGCAAGGTCACAAAGAAGACGTCCTGGGAGTGAGAGTGAGCAAACTGAGGGTGAGATTGGAGAATAAGTAACTTTACTTTTCAGATTTCCAAGATGGAATAATTCCAGGAGATTTGAGACCAGAGTGGGGCTTAGGAAGAAGTGGGTAGGAAGTATAATGGAGGTGAAGGTCATTGGAAGAGAAGGGGGAAAGGATTTGGGCCTATGGTATTGTCCATGTGGAAACTGAGATCACAAAGATATGGACATGAGTTGGGGTAAAGCAGAACCTTGAGTGTGAGCCTCTTGGAACTTCTTCAGTGACTTGAGGGGCCAGGGCTCCAGATCAGTGGTCTATAAATAACCCCCATCAGCAATGAGGCCGTGTGGCTAGAAAGCATGATCCTAGAAGGAGGAGGGACCCAGAAGTGCCACTCATTCTACAAGTGACCACTGATCTCTAGGAATTTTCTCCCAAGGATCTATAATTATTTTCTAGAAGGGGATTCTGAATATGCTGCTTCTTCAGTGCTGAGCTTTATATTCTGAAGGATTAAGTACATCTCTACTTCTTGCCAATGACCCAGCTTATCACACACGTGAGCCAAACCCTGAGAACTGGGTGTTGACTGCGTTGCTGGCTTGGGTAATGATGGTAGGGCCCCATCTAATGGCCCTTTTGCAAAGTACAGGTGAAGCAATCAGGCTCTCTTATGCCCCTCAGCCACAGGAAGGCAAAGAGCATAGAAGGTAAACCAGCAGGCCCCAGCTAGAAAGTAATTTCTTCAAGAGTGGGCAAGTAGCCCTAGCTGATTTTGCTCAGTGGTTAGAGCATTGGCCCATGGACTGAAGGATCATGGGTTCAATTCTGGTCAAGGGCACATACCTTGGTTATGGGCTCAATCCCTGGCCTCAGTCAGGCAACCAATCAATGTGTCTCACATAGATATTTCTCACTCTGTCTTTCCCCCTCCCTTCTGCTCTCTCTAAATAATCAATAGAAAAAAATATCCTCTGGTGAGGAAGGATTAACAAAAAATAAGTGGGGAAAGTAACAGTGATGATAATGATGTGGCTGTTGGCTAGTGATAATGATGATAACAAGATGGATATTGGCAGGAATATTTACTGAGCACGAGTGCAACATCTTGCTAACCCATCTATAGCTGTGATCTTACCAAGTCCTCACAGCTATGATTATTCCTGCTCTCCAGCTGAGAACTGAGTTTTAATGAGAGCCTGTGGTCTCACAAGGTCAGAGCTGGCAAGCAGCAGACCTGGGACTTGATTCTAGGTTAATTTGGTCTCATTGCATGAGCTCTCATGTAATTAATATGCTATATTGGTTCTAAAAATGGAATTATAAAACTGCATGTGGAATCTGCTACCTGAGTTTAGAAAGCCTGGCTAACCATTTAATTTTCGTAGAGAACAAAGAGAAATAGTCCTTCCCATGTTACTGAAGCAATCTCAAGTTTGTTTGTTCTCCTCCCAGGTTTTGTAGGGCTGGAAATCATCTTGAAACAGAAAATGGCTTTTGAACATGTCTTCAGTTTGTGTGCATTTTCAAATGTGGGTGGAAGGACAGAGCTGGGCCATTTTGAGTCTGACTCAAGTTAGATACCCCGACCTTAGAGGGAGAGGATGGTAGCCAGGATGCTCAAGGCACATCAGAAGGGAATGAAGATGATCAGTTTCAGAGAGAAAGAGGATTTGGTGGAAACACCATGATAGAAAAGAGACTGGCCCAGAGACCCAACGGCAAAAAGGAAAAGTTAAAAATAAAATGAGGCTAAAGATAAACCTTGACAGGAGCAAAATTGAACCAAAAATTCTGTTCCTAGAGCCCAATGTCTGATGGATTTGTTTTCCCCACCTTTTGGTTCTCATGTGCCTTCCTCGGCCGAGGTCAAGTGCCAGAGGACATCTGAAAATATCCACAGCCAAACTCCTCAGCATATCTCACCACGTGAGGGAGAGGCCGCTCTGCAAAAGTCTGTCCTGCACTGTTTATGGATTTTCCATAGTCTGTGCAAGACCTTGAGCACATGCCAACTGGCAGCCGCCCTACAGCTTGGAGACAGACCTTGCCCCTGGTGCAGAGAGTCCTCACAGGGTTTATTGTGATCTTCCCCTATTTTGCATATTTATCCAGAGAATCTCCCAATCTTTTCTTATTGAAGATTTTAGCTAAGAGACATTGCATGCGTGGCTCTTTATTTCCCGTCATCCCTCTGAACTATGCTAGCGGCTAGGGAAGGCAGTCCAGTAAGTCCTTGTATTTGTTGTGGGTTGTGCCTGGGAGTCATCATGGACAATAAAATAATAAGTAATGGGCAGGAAGAAAGCTCTTCAAACCAGGTGGGAAAACTACTCCAGTGTCAGACAGAAAAATGCCCCCTGCAGTGATCAGGAAATGAAGTGCATTCAGCAGGCACTCAGGGAGCTCCTGTTAGGGACCTGCACCAAAACACAATACATTTAGAGCTGAGAGCATCTGCTATCTATTAATATTATTTCAGCTAACACTCACATCATCTTCAGGTGGACGTTATTATGCTCCGCTGTTGAGAGATGTTTAAGGCCAGACAATTAAGAATACACTTTGAAGTGTGCATTCTTTGCTCTTTCCACACTCCACCTCAGCTGCCATGAAGCAGATCCTATGGTCAGAGTGGACTGTGGGAAGTGTCAGTGATGGAAGCTTCTGCCCTATACTAAGCTTCAAGAAACAATGGGCAATAGGTGACAAGTGGGGGGATTATTTAGTAGTTCGGTTGAAAAGACTTTGGTATGTAAACAAGCCTTACATACGTTACAGAAAACTAGGGTTAAGAGAAATGAGGAGAGTAAAGAGACAAAAATATTTCCTCTTGAGTGCACAGAATGACACGCAACCAACTGAGCCACACCGGGCAGGGCTCTGTTTTTCTTAATTGTTTTTTATTCAGACTCAAATTCAGATGGAATGAAGCATCGCACAGAAAATTGGCTTTCCCTAAAATTCTAAAAGAACACCCTTATAGGCCAAGTGGCCTTGAGAGATGAGGTTTGTAAATGCAGCTGGTGATACCTGGTCCACACCTGGACGACCGGGCGTCGGGTAAGGACCCGTTGCCTGGAACACTGACTGTATGACCATCTCAGGAACATTTTTGAAGCTGAGCTTCATAATGGAAACGCTGACACAACCTGCTATCAGCAGCCGCGATTATTAAACAGGCTCAGAGCCAACAGCGGTGACTTGGAGTCAGGGAGGAGAGATTAGCATCACAAGAAGAGATTTTAGGCTCTGGGCCAGGAAAGGGTTGTGTGTGTTGTTTTTTTTTTCCTTTTCCTTTTCATTAAATAATAATAATAAGGGAGAGAGAAAGAAAGACGAGAAAAAAGAAAGAAAGGTGCAAAAGAATTCTTGTTTAGCAACCCTCCATCAGATTGTTCTGGGATGTCCAGATAAGCCTAAAAACAAACCATTGTCAGTCTGGAAACTTGACTGTTGCTTGCCTTTAAAATGGTTCTGCAGAAACCCAGGCAGCTGGCCCCACTCTGCTGTCCTTGGTTGGTCAGTGTGCAGAATGGGTACATTACCTCCAGCAGAGAAGAAATAATGATGAGAAAGGCCCATTTTCCACTTAGAGTTGGAGGAAGCACTATTAGGGCAAAAATCGGGTGCCACCTTCTTGCCCTATGGAACTCAGGAGAAGTATTCAGTGATCGGATGCCAGTGCCACCTGCTCTCTGGGATGATGGAGCCTCATTATGGGATTCAGGAAGAACTCCTACATGACAGTGCCTGTCTATCAAACTGCTCCCTTCAGATTTCCAGATAAAGGGCCAGTCCCAGGAAGTACATGATGCAGCGGAACCGAGGTAGCAATTTTCCAAGAGAACTTTCGATGTCCACCTTCTGTCCCAGGTCGCATGGCACTGACCACCGCAGAGGATCAGAGCGTCTCTGTTGCAAGTGACGCTTAAGACTGGATGATGCGCCCAGTTGCCCTGCTCGGGACTTGCCTCTGGCATTTTAACTGCTTTTGCCAAACCAGCAATGTCTTGTGACCTTCTTCGAAATTTTTTATTTTAAAAAATGTCAAACCTACAGGGAAGTTGCAAAAACAATACAGTGATTCTAGATTCACCCGTTGTTAACCTTTTTTTGCATCTGCTTTGTCTCTCCCTCTCTCTCCATAAATATTAACATATTTTTTCCCAGAACCCTTTGAGAGTTAGTTGCAGACATCATGACCCTCTTCACCCTTCAGTACTTCCACATTCATGCCCTAAGAATAAGGACTTTTCCTTTCGTAACCACAGTGCAATGGCTAAGCTCTTGAAATTTAACATTGATGCAATTCTAAGATCTGATAGAGTCATATTTACGTCTTGCCAATTGCTTATGGGGAACAACAGTAAGAAACCTTCATGATTCATGCTCCAGTTTAGGCACATACATTGCATTTAGCTATGACTGTCTTTGGGTTCTTTTAATCCGTGTTCCATGACACTGACATGTTGGGAAGCACAGCCAAGTTGTGCGGGAGCCCCTCATGCTTGGGTTTTCCTGTTTGTGTTCTCATGATCAGATACAGACTGTGCATCTTTGGCCAGAATACTGGGTCTTTGTGGACTTCCGTCCTTTCCCCTCACTGTGTGACTTCCCTGAGTTCTATTTTCTGGCTTTGGGAGATGTTGGCCTCCTTCAGTTCTTCCAATCTGTTCATCGTGCAGCTGGTGGTGGAGGTCCATGAAAGGGGTGGGCAGAGGCTCAGGCAGCCGTGGAGAAGGAATGAAGGCTGATGAAAAGTCACCCTGAGGAACAACAGGAAGAATCCCAGAGCAGAGGCTGGCCTCTTAACTTCTGCAGACTGCTCAGGAAGCCCTAGCAGGATAATTCAGAGCAGAAGCCTGTCTGATTGGATTAAGGAGAAGGAGCTAAATTCCCTGCCTCCATTTGCCTTTTGGGAATTCCATTTGGGTGGAATTTCACACCCATCCTATCTTCTCCATTTCAACTACTGCTGCCCTAGTTTAAGTCCTTATCTCTTTTCTAGAATAATCTCTCACTAAACCCATCTCCCACAGAGCCTTGTGCAGGTATCCATTTAAACCCCAAACTGATTTCACAGTGGCTTCCATTGCTAGGGTGGGATTCCATTCTGCGGTTTCTTCATTCTGGATTCCCAGCCTTAAGTTTCTATTCCCCAAAATATCAGATGTTTACAGAACCTTTAGCATCAGCATCCCCTGGGGCCTTACTAGAATCTCAGGCCCTACTTCAGATTCCCTGAACCAGGACCTGCATTTTAAAAAGTTCCCCAGGTGATTTGTGTGTAGATTAAAGTGCAGAAGTGCTGTTTAGAACATGCTGGAAGGGCATGTTCTGTGCAAGGATCTTAAGTTCCACCTCAGGCTCTTGTCATTGGTATTGAAGCATGATTCTCGAACTATTCTTTGCTCCAAGAGATTCATCCTTAAAATTAAACTTTACAATTGTTTCCTAATTTGCAGAAAGAAGAAATTGAGTGGATGAGATTTTTCTCAATTCTTTTTTCTCACACAAATTTTTCCTAAACTTTGGCATCTGCTACCACTTGTTGGCTACCAAGATGTCAGTCATTTGCTGGCAGACAACAAAAAGAACTAGCAGACAATGCTAATGTTAAAACTGAAAGTTGAAGGGATTAGCCCAACAGTTCAGTTCAACTACAGCAAAAAAAATTTAAAAATTAAATGTTGAGTTTCGAGTATATAGGAAATGTTCAAATACAGTGTGAAGGATGCACCAATCCATGAGTTATATCAGTTGTATAGCATATTCTCCACTACCCCGGGGGCCATATATGCTCATGGTGCTGTGTTTAATGGGACCTGGGCAATGGCCATCTTTTTACTAGAGCTCTTGGGATGCCACTAATCCAGTTGTGCAAAATGGAATTAAATGAAAGACTTGCTGTCACCTGTCAATTTTATTTCATCTTCCGTGTGGCAGCTTGATAAAGAAATGCATTTTTTAAATATTTTTTTATTGATTTTAGAGAGGAATGGAGAGAGATAGGGCGATAGAAACATCAATGATGAAAGAGAAACATCACCGATCGGCTGCCTCCTGCTTGCCCCCTATGGGGGATCAAGCCCACAATCCAGGCATGTGCCCCGACCAAGAATCAAACCAGCGACCTCTTGGTTCATGAGTCAGCGTTCAACCACTGAACCACACTGGCCAGGCGAGAAATGTATTTTAAACCAGAAATCGTGGTGAGTCTATTGTCACTTGCTAGATTGGGCTTTAGTTGGGGAGATTTCAAAACCCTAAAGCAGAAGGTTCAACCTTCCCTAGAGTGTTAATGACTTGTGACCCTCTAATTTAGCAATAACGGAGACAAACCACTTCAGAGAGGCATGGATCTCTAGGAACCCAAGATGAGAAGAGTGAGGTCCGGCTGTGCTCTGCAGCACAGCCAGGTCATTCCACCCAGCGGCACAGCCTGGTCTCAAACCCAGGTCTGCTGCCTGGAGTCGGGCCCATCAGCATCACACTCTATTTCCTCTCTACCATTTGCTAACTCTGTTTTCCATGATGCAGGAGTATGGAGATAACGGGAAAAGAGAAAAGAAAATGTCGTTACAGTAGAATGGCATGAAGGACAGCCCAGAGTTGACCCATGGTTGTGCCTTTGAGGGCTGGTCTGACCAGGGAAGAATAAGGCCACAGGCTCCTCCTCCCTGGGGGAACCGAAGGGACAGGCCTAACCGGGTCTCTGGCCTAGGCATACCTCTACCTTAGGGAGAGCTCAGGAGACCAACCCCTCCCACCTGCTGGCCCAAGTCTCTTGCCCAGGCCTGGAAGCTCCTTCTAGAACTTTCCAGTTGGCTGCCTGGGCCAGGTCTGTGGAGCTCAACCAGGAGGCCTCGTGGAGTTTCCAACTGAGCCTTGGGCAGTATTTAGAACCAACCAACCCTTGCAGAAGGGAAAACCAAACAAAAAACAACCTCCATGGCCCTAGCCAGTTTGGCTCAGTGGGTAGAGGTCCGGGTTCATTTCTGGTCAGGGGCACATGCCCAGGTTGTGGGCACAATCCCCAGTGGGGGGCATGCAGGAGGTGGCTGATCTATGGTTCTCTCTCATCATTGATACTTCTGTCCTCTCTCCCTCTCTTTCCTCTCTGAAATCAATAAAAATATATTTTTTAAAAAAAGAAAAGAAAATGTATAATTAAAAACAAAAAAACTCTACCTGGAAAATGTAACAATCTGTTCCTTTATTTTGTTTTGTTTTTTCTGACAGTTAATGTAATATCCTGAGTCTTAAGTGGTTTGGGGCTGGTGTCATCCCACTGTTCTGCCCAGAGAGGCATGCTGGGAACGAGCTGGAAGGAAACACAAGGCCCTGGCAGCCTTCTTGTCACGCTCCTGTCTTTTGACTTCCCCACCGCGGGCCTCAGCACGCCATCTCTCTGTGTTTTATTCTCTCCCTTCCAGGCTGAGGCAGTGGCTTCTCAGGGAAAAGCAAGTAATTTTCCTGTGTCAGAAGCTCTGCCTCTCTGTGCAAAGGCTTCGTTGTGCAGGCTCAAAAGAGGTGTAAGGGGAGGACGGGGATCAAAGCTGCCTCGCCATGGCAAATCCCAAACACTGAGGCCACTGCAGGCTGTCCCAGCGCCAGGGCTGTCCCAGAGCCAGCCTACAGTGCGTCCAGGTTAAATATCGACTCCTCGCCTTGAGAAAACCAGCAGTTCTAGTTCCCAGAGATCACCCTGCAAACTGACAGAAGAAGGAACTGGGAGAAATTGAAACTATTTTAAGCTCAGCTCCTGAGGTTTATTTTAGGAAGCATATTGATCCTGCTGCAGGGAAAACCATATAACACCTCAGGTGCCAGGATCCACACGTGTCCATGTGAAGTGTGGCCAGCGTGACACAGGCTGTATGTCCAATGGGGGCTGCGGCCCCAGAAGAAGGATTTGGATGCAGGCTGCTCTGTTCCAGAATCAGATCAAGCCAGTGAAAAGAGCCTTGTGACAGAGGCCCTGGCAAATGTCACTGAGAAGCGTATTTGTGCCCTAAAAGCCTTTTTAGTAAATGGATGGAGCAATAACACTATGACCCTCTGCATTGCTGTAATGTACTTTTCTGTGCATTTCATAATTAGTTGCCATGACCTGGAGCATCTTACTAGAGCATCATTTCTCCAATCAGAGTCTTTTTCTCATCGGTCATCATGTCACACTGATTACTGGCTCTTGAACCTTCTTCTTTACCCTTCAATTCACCCAAATGAGCCAGGGTTCTCCATTGTTCCCTGCAAGGACCTTGGGTCATGACACAAAATGGTTCTCAACCCTCAACTGGTTTTCTGGGGCTCTGTCTAGACACTGATTCTGGAAGAGAAAGGAGTGTCCCTTCCCTCGGAGGGGTCCTGCTATGAATTCAGACTCACTTTGTTGTGCTCTGTACCCTGAGGCCATCCTGCCACTGCCTCAGGCACCCTTCCCTCTTTATCCTGCTCTTCTCCTTCTTCGGGTGCATTTTTTTTTTAAATATATATATATTTTATTGATTTTTTTACAGAGAGGAAGGGAGAGAGATGGTGAGTTAGAAACATCAATGAGAGAGAAACATCGATCAGCTGCCAGTTGCCTCCTGCACACCCCCTACTGGGGATGTGCCCGCAACCAAGGTGCATGCCCTTGACCGGAATGGAACCCGGGACCTTTCAGTCCGCAGGCTGATGCTCTATCCACTGAGCCAAACCGGTTAGTGCATTTAATAGCAGCTTTTTATTCTGAACTTCACTGGTGAGCATCGAAGTCCTTCCTTGTCCTTCTGTCTCTTCTGTCGCCATCAGGTTTTTGTCTGTTGGTTTTGAATTTTTTGCAACCTTAGAGGCGGGTGGAGAAAGGGAAAGGTCTTCTCTATAAAATCGAGGTCCTCCTTGAGTGGATCTTATCTCACATATTTTAAGAGGCACAGTGTTGAGCACATAGTAGGTACCGAATAAATATTTGCTGAGTTATTGATTGCTGTGTACTTAGTAGCTTCTCTTCCAGCACCGTCTTAAGTAATTCCATCTTCAGAACAAGTAACAGTTGCCCACGTCTCTATTCTCATGGTAAAATAGAAGCAGAAATATTTTAAAGAGACCCAAGAAAATGGTCCTTCTCAATTTCCATTTTAATGGCAACATTGCATGCTCTTGGGTTGAATCATAGAGCGCACATATGCATGAAACAGTCACAATCAAGTTATGCAGGCGTGACAATATTCTTGGTGAGAATACCAGTAGTAATGGGGTAATAAAATGATGGTTTACTTCATCGTTAACTTGGGATTTTTTATTTATTTATTTTACCTACCATAAGTGCTTTTCAGGCCTTCCCTACCAGATATGCTGCTATGAGATAATAATCAATAAGCCATGAGCCAATTCTAGCCCCATATGCCTAGTATATTAACCACTGCTCTCCTCCAAGCCAATGGCCACTTTACAAATCCAGAGCTTTAATATGAAAGTATTGTTAAAACAATAATCCTGCTTCCAGCATGCCTGCTTGCTGAATTCTTTGTTGGTATGTCTTAGTCAATTGCTTATCCCTGAGATCGCCCAAGTGCAGTGAAATAAAGTGAGGGTAGAACAGTGGCTTAGTTGGGATTCTCTATCCCTTTAATCATATCTGAAGCATAAAACAAGATGGGATTTTATTTCTCAAAATCCCTACTAATCGCTCTAACTGGTTTGGCTCAGTGGATAGAGCATCGTCATACAGACTGAAGGGTCCCAGGTTCGATTACGGTCAAGAGCATGTACCTTGGTTTCGGGCACATCCGCAGTAGGGGGTATGCAGAAGGCAATTGATCAATGTTTCTCTCTCATTGATGTTTCTAACTCTATCCCTCTCCCTTCCTCTCTGTAAAAAAAAAAAAAAAAAAAAATCAATAATATATATATATATATATATAATATATATATATAGAATATATATATATATATATATTAAATCCCTACTAATCAACCACTCCTGCCATGCTTCTTTGGTAACTTGGGCAGATGGGTAGGAAAATCCACACAGCTCCTAAGCTTAGATCTCCCTGCCCCCATCAATTAAAAAAATAATAATAATAGACTTTTTTAGAGCAGTTTTAAGTTTATGGAAAAATTTTGCAAAAAGTACAGAGAGTTCCCATCTAAACTTGGATCTGAAACCACAAGTTACTATTATAGAGAAAAGGGGGCTGCCCAAGCTCTTCAGTGCCAGGATTGTGGACTTCTGGAGAGCCATCAGACACAGTGGGTCTCCCTCAATGGGCTGCAACAAGAGAAATCACAGAAGTTAGAAACATCTAGAAGCAAAACAATAGAGATCACAAAATCTAAAAAGACACCTTGTCCAAGGAAGAAAGTCTAGTTCGTTGTTAAAACACAGTCCATTATCTCTATCAATGCACCTTTCTCTCCTGATTTATGACCTCACAACTCAGCATTTTCCCTTTCTCCATCCTCCCCACCCCATGTTTACCCTCTGGGAAAATATTTTTTGAAAGGAGTTATTAATGGCTACATAATAGTTCATCAAATGGATTTATCATAATTTCCTTGGCCATTCTCCCATACTAGGGTATTAAGCTGCTTGCTTGTTTGCTTTCTCTCTCTCTCTCTAATTTTTTAAACAATAATGTTGCCATGAAAATCTTTGTGCATAATGCTTTCCCTTTACTTAAGATTCTTAAGATAAATTTTCAAAGCTTAAGCTTACTGGGTCAAACTATAGGAAGGTTTTAAAGGTGCTTGATATTTAATGTTTATAATACTTTATAGAAAAGGGAAAACTACTCCCTTTTCATTTTGACTCTGTAAGACAGTATTTACTTGGGAGACTTGCCTTTTCCAGGAGTACTGCTCAGTTCATATTAAATGGAGTGTGTTTATGGGGTGTTCATTGCCTGCGGGGGAGGGGAAGAGGAGCCAACCAGATTGGCCCTGAAATCCATTGCAGATGATCTGTAGGGGGACATGTCTGATAAATAACCAAACATGGGAGCGTTATTATAGAGGATAAGGGAAAGTACAGCAATGAACTTCCAAACCCAACTGCCATCTCAGAAGGAAATGGGTTCTGCCTGAGGCCTGGAGGCACATAACACCTGTGTCAGGTGCATTCCTGGCGTCATTTGACTTGATGATGTACCAACAAGATGCATCTTGTCCTGACGCTATCTCAGCAGATCTCCTACTCAAAGAGGTGGTGGTTGAACCAGAGTTTTGGCAGCTGCTGTTGCTGCCACTGGGGAAGCCGAGATAAATACTTACTCGTGCTGTTTCCCCGGAGGCCTGGCCAAGCCTCTGTCTGTGTCTAACAGTGTTGGCTTAATTCTGGATCAGGCCTAAACTAAGCATGAAGATTAGACTGTTTCACCCAGGCTGTGGCCTCTGATTACACTACATCGTGACCACCCCCACTTCCCATTTCCCTGCAGCCCCTCTGTGCACCACCCAAGTCAGCTGACTATGGGGTGAAGGGACAGAGAGGGACTCAGCCAAAGAGCAAGACTTGGGAGATAACATGACCAGAGGTCACTCAACATCACAGACACTTTAACTGGAAAGAATATTAGTGGTGCCGAAACTAGTTTGGCTCAGTGGTAGAGCGTCGGCTTGGGGACTGAAAGGTCCCGGGTTCGATTCCGGTCAAGGGCATGTACATTGGTTGCGGGCACATCCCCGGTTGGGGGTGTGCAAGAGGCAGCTGGTCGATGTTTCTCTCTCATCGACGTTTCTAGCTCTCTATCTCTCTCCCTTCCTCCTCTCTGTAAAATATCAATAAAATTTATTTAAAAAAAGAATATTAGTGGTGATCTGGTTCGCTCCATCCCAACCTCACTGGGCCACAGATCTCTGATAATCACATGAAAGCGGTCAATCTCTCCAAAATATGCACCTACCCAAATTCTGGCTACAATTCCAGAATATTCCTCAACTCCCTGACACCGTCCATCTAGGCTAAGCCTTTCATCTCGCAGATGAGGACATGGAGAACCCACGGAGATGCAGGGCTTTGCCCAAGGTTACACAGAAGAGCGAACTGAATTCAAACTCAGATCCCCTAATTCCCGATATAGACCAATACAGGAGGCTTCCACTCTACGTTGAGCCCTACTTTGGGAATCATGAAAAGAAAGGGTGCTTACAACCAAGAAAATAGAACTCGGGCTTATGAAAGAAAACTAACATCAGTTAGAATTCCTGCCATAGATTCCTCTTTGGAAAGCAGAAACTAATGCCTTCCATTGATTCAGCAGGTACTTAACGAGAACTTGAGAGCATTTCCTGCCCTAACCGGTTTTGGCTCCATGGATAGAATGTAAATCTGCGGACTGAAAGGTCCCAAGTTCGATTCTGGTCAAGGGCATGTACCTTAGTGTGGGCACTTCCCCAGTAGGGGGTGTGCAGGAGGCAGCTGATTGGTATTTCTCTCTCATTGATGTTTCTAACTCTATCCCTCTCCCTACTTCTCTATAAAAAAATCAATATTTTTTTAAACATCTCCTAATATCTCTAATCATTGGGAGACTACTTATTTATTGGAAATTATGACTTTTGTATCTGGAACCTGAAGAGGATGTTGAGGTCCTCAAAGTGATTTTTTGTGGCTTTGTTCAGGCGGTGGGAACCCCACCCTGAAAGGTGTAGTGCAAAGGTGCTTGGTATTTTGTTGACTATGATGCAGAAGTTAAGTGTCACATTAATGAAGGAGACCAGAGTTTGAACCAAAGGGTCCCAACATAGATTCTACTGCAGCATAACTACTCAACAACCAGAAGAGCTCCAAGACTTTGGGGACATACATTTTATAAATAGCAGTAGGAAAACCAGATTCCAGTTTCATCTTTCTGGAAAGAATCAGGGAGCACTTTTGACTGATATATATCGTCTCAGGTGGGTGCCAAAAGGCAGCCTTTTATCAAGAGTGGGTAGAGCCTAATGGTGAAGGCTGGAGATGCCCTGAATAGTTCATCTAAAAGGAGTGTGTTTATGGGGTGTTCATTGCCTGCGGGGGAGGGGAAGAGGAGCCAACCAGATTGGCCCTGAAATCCAATCTGGAAGTTCACACAGCCAGTCAGCAACTTCCCTGCTGACTGGCTGTGTGACTTCGGGCAAAGCTTTTTAGTTCTTTGAACCTTGGTTTTCTCATCTGCAAATTGGGAATAGTAATACTCTCCTCGTAAGAGAGGAGAAATACCCAAGGAAGGAGTAAGATCCAAACCAGGAAGAGAAGCCTCCTTCTCCCTGCGGAGTGCCTGAGTGCACGGCTTGATGTTGTACTTGCTACAAAGAAGTGCCTACAGGGTCCAGGCCATTATCACCAAGCAGAAACCAAAGGGTAACCTTGGAGCTGAGAGGCAACGATCTGATAACTGCTAAAACGGGGCGGTCAAAAATGTTTGAATTAAAGTAGGAAAAGCCACATAATCGTCAGTAACTAACCTTAGCCCCTGTTTATGCCCCCTTCTTTCAGTCCCATAAATTTTTACTACCAATAAATGTCCCACTTCTCACTTCTTTTGTAATTTACTCTCCCGAAGCTCATTTCCCTCTGGGGATTCCGAGTTGGTTTGTTGTCTTAATGAGGCACGAGTCTTTCTTCTCTTGGCACACACTTAAAAGAGACTCGTGCATGAAAGGGAGAGGGAAAGCACTCACAAAAACAACCTAGGGCCCAGTATCTCATCTCACAGTGTATTCCTCCACTTGGCCTTAAACCTGTCCCCCACCCCCCTCCACCCCCCCCGTGTCTCTCATTCCTAAGCTGTCCACTGTGGGCATGCCCTGAAGCACCTGGCTCTCCTTGGCAGTGGAAGGGATCAGAGTTGATCCAGGAGCCAGTGTTTCTCTGCCTCTAAGGAAAATGCAGTGACCACCTCAGGTCAGACCATGGGATTAATCTCCTTGAACAAATCTGAAAGAGTCCAGTCTCCAAGCGATTTAGGAGAAAATTAGCAACAGAGCGAACAGCAGACTTGGAGGATAATTACGAGCACCAACATTATTCAGAAAGCATTTGGAAAGGACTAATCGTTTAAACTTGAGAAGCAAAGCAGGGGGAGAGTAGCATGCAAAGAGGCCTGCCATTGCCCTCCTGGGAGATGGTGTTATTAACAGGCACCAAATGTGTGTGTCAAGACAATGTTCTTAGGCATCAACCACCCTGTTCTTCTCAAATATTTCATTCCCTCTGAAGAGTCAGATTTAATTAGTGTTAACGGATGGTTCCCCTGCTGGAATTAGCTCAACTGTAAAAATGGGGGGGATGGAGGTAGGGAGAACAGTTAAAACCTACAAGGATGGTCCTCACTAGTTTGGCTCAGTGGATAGAGCATCGGCCTGCGGACTCAAGAGTCTCAGTCAAGGGCACATGCTCAGGTTGGGGGCACAATCCCTAGTAGGGAACATGCAGGAGACAGCCAATCAATGATTCTCTCTCATTATTGATGTTTCACTCTCTTTCTCCCTCTCCCTTCCTCTCTGAAATCACTATATATATATATATATATATATATATATATATATATATATATATATTTGCAAACTTAATTTGTTTACCATCCTTCAGATCCTTCAGAAGGGCTGGGAAGGTGATCACTTTAGTCTAGAAAAATGGCAATTGGAAAAACTAGAGGAATGTAATCTTTCCACCAAAATGTATCTCTGTATATGTAGCTATCTTACATATTTATCTGCAAGTGATGGTCATTGTGGGCCATGAAACCTAGAGTAGACTGGCAGGAAGTCATCTCAGTATCTTTTTAAGGTTCTACCTTCCTACCCCTCTGTGTACTGAGGAAACCATGCTCTCACGTGCTCAAGGATAGCCCTGTGTGTATCCCTGGGTAACTGGGTTGTTACCCAGATCTTTACTTTCTTCTTTTTTTTAATTTTTTTATTAAATTATTATCTCTGTACATATACCATTGCCCCCCACTTTCTTCTATTTATCTGTATTTTCTACAGTGAGCATGCATTCTTTGTGAAATTAGGAAGATATAAAAATTTTAATGGGGGGGGGAAAAACACATTTTTTAATTCCCTAAATCTTTGGCTGTATTACTGCTTTATGTCTCATATCTAGCTAGATCCTTTTTAGCCTCTTCACTCCCCCTGTTCAGCAGACATTTTGGAAAAAGATTTATGTCTTCAGTCTTGAACTTCTAAAAACAACCTTCATTTTCTTCTACCCAGCGGTGATTGATGCTACACCTGCCTCTGATGTGACAAACACGGGCAGTGACTAAAAGCCTTTCATGATTCCTGTGAGTTCTGAGGCCCCAGAAGGCACGAGCCAGGGGCACCGAGCCATGTGAAGATGCTCTGTAGGTTGTAATTCTGCCAGCAGGCACCTGGAAGCTATCACCTGATATCACTAACCTTTGATCTCTTGCTCTGCTCTTTCAGATTTTTGACAGCGAAGCCAAAGACCTCGAGAGAGAAGTTTGCTTTATTGATATTGCCTGCGATGAAATTCCAGAGCGTTACTACAAAGAATCTGAGGTGAGTGATCGATGGGATAGCATGTGGAAGAGATTCATTCATTAAGAATTATTAAGTCCCCCATAACCTGGAGACTTCCATTTGTCTTTGTGTTCATTTAGTCTGGTTTCACATTTTGCTGGGTTCTTAATTGTGTATCTCAACATGAAATCCCACCTCCTCAGGGCCCATCATTGACCCTGGCTGCCACACAATTTCAGTGTAGTCTTCCTGTCCCCCCAACTCTGCCATCATTCTGGGCAGCAAAATACTCACAAAGCTAAACTTACCCAACATACTGGTCTCTCTTAAAAAACAGCAGTTACTGTTGTGGCCGGTTTGGCTCAGTGGGTTAAGCATCAGCCTGTGGACTGAAGGGTCCCGGGTTCGATTCCTGTCAAAGGGACGTACCTCAGTTGCAGGCTCCTGGCCCTGTTCAGGGGCATGCAGGAGCAACCAATTGATGTGTCTCTCTCACATTGGTGTTTCTCTCTGTCTCTCCCTCTCCCTTCCACCCTCAATGGGGAAAAAAATATCCTTGAGTGAGGATTTTAAAAAAAACAAAAAACAGCAGTTACTGCCTCAGCTGGGTGGCTGCTGGTTGGAGTGTCGTACCCTTACACCAAAACAGGTTTCGGGTTCGATCCCAGGTCAGGGTGAGTATGGAAAGCAACAGATGGAATATCAATGTTTCTCTCTCTTCCTTTCTCTTCGTATCCCACCCTTCCTCTCTCTCAAGTCAATAAACATATGCTCGGGTGAAGATTTAAAACAAAAACCAGCGTTTACTTCTGGCTTCCTGTTTTTCCAGGCTTCTGCATAACCTGTCTCCCATCTGTGAGGGAGGGGCTGAGTTTCATTTGTATCTTTGGGGTCTCACCCACAGAAAATGCCACTCAGTCCCCTCTGAATGAATGTTAGAGCTTGGGCAGCACCTGTCAGCGGGGAACCTTTCTCTCTCCAAGCGGGAAGCGCTTTCATGGGGCTTCTCCTTTTTCTGTCTTGTCTGAGAATAAATTCAAAAGACTATCTTCTCTACAGTTTCTACCCTAATAGAACCCATTGTTCGCCTCAGCCCGACCTTTTTACTTGACTGTGGGTGCAAGCCATCGTTTATATCCCGTTAGTGCTTTATTGATGGCTGCAGAAGGCACTCGGGTGATCCCCTTGTAAATAAGGCCCAGCCCTGCAAGGACAGCGGATGCAGGGCTGTTTCTGTTGTTTAGCAACATGCAGCCAATCACTGCGTGTTTGGGCCCAGGGCCCCAGACTTGTCCTTGGGCCGTAACATGTGAACCTTGAAACTCTTCTCTGAGATTCATTAAGGCTTATTTAAGACACAATAAATAAACCCGTTAAAAATAAATCCCACCGCTGCACACACTGGGCTCCCCATGCGGTTCAGGGTTGTTGTTTTTTCACCTTCACATTTTGGGATTCGTTCGGATATAAAGGCCTAACCTGAGGGTAGCAAATGCCGAGCCAGCTGCTTGATGGCAGGCGTGGCTCCGCAGCTGAGGTCACCTCAAAGCCCAGGAGAGGCTGCGGTGTGAGTTCTCCATTCTGGTCCAAGGCTGAGCTTTTCAGTGCCATCAATTTAGAGGACACTGCAGCCAGCAACGCTCGTGCGTTTTCAGAAAAACAGAGTGAGATGCTCTCTGTGTAACACGCCGAGGAGGAGAAAGCTGGTCGCCCCGTCTCACAGCACGGAGGAGCCGTTTCTGTGGTTTCACATCCAGTTGGCCAGTACGATGGGGCTTCGGTGATCATGCAGAGCATCGTGCAGCACAAGGGTGGAGCTGTGGCCCCGTCACGCCCGTGGCTCTTTAGGCCTTGGGATGCCACTGTCCTTCCTGCACATCTGGCCTCTTGGGAGCTCGGGGCTTCCCGAACGGCAGTGTTGCCAGAAAACTAATTTCAGCTCTTCCTCTTCAATTGCTCTGGGGCAGTCCTGCCTGTACTCCGGGCGTTCCCTCTTGGTTCGTGGAAAGTCTCAGGACAAGCGTGGAATACTAATGAGGAAATCAGCCAGCCCTTCCTGCTCAGCGGTGCCTCACTCATCTCCCTGTGCTTCGCGCTCCAAGAACCACCGCTGGGCAGGCATTCCAGGAACTTGGACTTCTTGCTTCACAGTCATTAATTTCTCCGGGCCTTGGTATTCTTTTCTGGATGCAGTTTGACCAAAGAAATGAGAGGAGAATCGTCATTCGTCGAATAAATATTCAGTGAGTGTGACATTCAGTATTAAGATGGTAACATGGCAATGGGCAGAAGAGACGCTGAGGGTCCCTTTCCCTCAGAACACAGTCTAGCAGGCGAGCCAAACAGTAACGAAATAATAATGAGTACACACAGGGAAACAGAACGTAAAAGGATGGAATCAGGAAAAACGTACTGCAGGAAATGACATGCCGAGACCCACGGAACAGGAAGAGCTGGGGGAGGAGGTAGCAGCATGGGTGGGGCCCTGAGGGGCCACGAATGAGGAATCAGAAGGCGGCCAGCATGGTGCCAGTGGAAACAAGGAACAATGGTTCGAGGGAGATGGGGCTATGTTAAGACACTTAGATTTTATTTTGTTCAAGTGCAATCGAATGCCTTTTAAAATATATATATTTATATTGATTTTAGAGAGAGGAAGGGAGAGGCATAGAGAGAAACATCGATGAGTTTCATTGATCAGCTGACTCCTGCTTTCCCCACATTGGGGATCGAGCCTGCAACTCAGACATGTGCCCCGACCGGGAATCAAACTTTGACCTCCTGCTTTATAAGTCTACACTCAACCACTGAGCCATATTGGTCAGGCTGGCCTTGAGTAAAACCCTTCAGTGGTTGGGAGGAAGCCCAGTCTCTTAGCATGGCCCTCTGTCTTTTCCAGTCTCCTGTCCTCCCTGCCTCTGTGCCACTCCCTGGGGAGCATCCAGTTATTCCTCTTTAGAGGTCAGCTCAAATGTGACCTCTCCCATGGACACCTCCTGAGCATCCCACACCCCACCCACTGTGCAGATTTCTGGTCTGTGGGGTTTCCAGATCATGCTAGCTCATGCTAGCTCATAGTTATGTCAACAGCTCCACGAAGACAAAGGCAGTTGTCTTTATCTCCATGCCGCACCAGCTGGCATGGCGCTGGCACATGGCAGATGCTCATGAAGCGGTTGTTGAATGAATGAGTGAAAGCCAGGGGCTTTATTTTCCCTTCCAGCAGCCACGGCCTTAGAGCGAGCACCATCCGAGAAAATGGATTGGTTGCCAGCAAGCTAACAGTTGTGAATCAGAGTCCTTTCCTTTTTTCTTTTTAATCCGAGGCATACAGCTTTACCCACTTTCTCTTCCAATCCATCTTTGTAACTTGGCTACGTCAGCGTCATCAGTAGGATCGCACTTTCTGGGGAGAAAGCTGTGGTGCCAGTGGCTGATCTGAGGTTTCTGATGCTTATGGATCTGGACCAGGGTTATCTAGGTCAGTCCTCTCCACCCTCTCCACCCACTCACACTGCCGTCCAGACCGGAGAAGAGGATTAAAGCACTTTTTTCTTTTTCCATTTCTCCTTGGAAACCTCTGAGCCACATAATCAAGAATGCCTCTCTCTATAAGGTGACCGGAGCTGGGAATTTTCCGCTGGTGGCTCTGGTGCCCCCACTAACCGGGGAATCAGAAGGTCACTGGAGGCTCTGGATCAGCTGACGCCTAGCCCAGTGCTCTCTATATTCTCCTTTTCCAGACTGCTCTTTCCAGCCTGGACAATCTCTGACAGGTAAAGCTGTATGCCTCAGCTCCCTAGAACCCCTTTGTCTCAAGTTCTGTTCTCTCATATCCATTGCAGAATTCTGCAGAGTATCGCTGTGTTTAAAAAAAACCAACACAGTCACTATGATTTTTCAGGCTCAGAGAGCTCATCCATCAGTCTCAACCCAGCCCCACCAAGGCCCCGCCCCCCACCAGAGCCGGAAGGCTCTTTGTACCGAGTCACATGAGCAGCACCCATGCAGCAAATAGGAGGGGAGGCCAAAATCTGAGCAGGTTGTACTTGATGTGTGGTTGATGGGTGGATTGTTGCCTCTCGCCAAGATTTCCATCCTGACCCTTTGAAGCTCTGCCATGGTTTCAAGATGAAGGAAAAACTCTGCGTGATTGGTTGGAGCATGCCCACAGAGGGCACGGGCAGTGACCCGTCCCTGCAAGGCTGAGCAGCTTAGGGGGTGGGAGCACATCTGGACACCCCGCCTACAGCGCTAGTTCAGCCTGGACAATCTCTGACAGCCATGCTCAGAGGGCTCTGTCTCAGGCCTTGGCGTTGGCTCTGTAAAGTCCAGCGCTCTTCCTCCTGGATTCACTACATAAGGTTTGGCTTCCACTGTTAAGACGAGGAGTGACCAGAGATAACGGCATCTCTATTGGCCTCCTCGCAGCTCCCCAGAGGCGCCAATGTGGAGGACATACAGAGTAGCTTCTAGGTGTTCAGACATGCCTTGAGTAGAAGGGAGCGGGTGTATTTCCCTGGTGAAGGAAGTTTAGAAGAAGAGGATTTTTTTGTGTTTTGTCTTTTCTCCTTCTTTTTCTCCTTCTTCTTCTTCTTCTTCTTCTTCTTCTTCTTCTTCTTCTTCTTCTTCTTCTTCTTCTTCGTTGATTTTTGTAAAGCAGAGGGAAGTCTCTGAACTAGTGTTTCTCTGTTGGGGGCAGTTTTACCCCCAGGTGACATCCAGCAATGTCTGGGGATAGTTCTGGTTGTCACCACTAAGTGGAAGATGTTTGGCATCTAGTGGGCAGAGGCCAGAGATGCAGCTAAATATCCTACAGGGCCCAGGGCTCCCCCACGAATAGTATCACCCAGCCAAATGTCCACAGTGGTGAGTCAAGAAACACTGCTACAGACCAATCCAAGAACGGAAATATGGAAGAGCCTATTTGTAGCAGGACTCATTAATTAATTTCATTAATTTGCATTTACTAAGTGCCTGTTGTGTGCCAGGCTCCGTGCTGGGCACTGAGGCAATGAAGGCCATGACTATCTGGTCTCTACTACCCTTTGAACTTGATCCGCTTTTTACAGAAAAATCAAGGTCCTCTTCATTTTGGAGGATGTGAAAGAAGTCTCCTTGCCGGGGATAAGTAAAGCATAATCATTATTATGGGAAGTTTTATGATGTTTTGAACCCAGGGAGCAGTGAAGAAGAAAGGATAACAGCTCTCCTAGAAGCACGCCCCTAAAGTGCTGTAACTGAATGCAGGGCAGGGCAAGAGTTTTAGGCAGAATTTGATTTAAAGCCTTCCCTCTGGGTGTGACTAAGAGAAGGGACTCTTTAACTCAGCCTCCAGGCTCGGATCATTGTCTGGACTAAGAAATCACCAGCAGCCCAGCCAGTGTGGTTCAGTGGTTAAGCGTCAACCTATGAACCAGGAGGTCACGGTTCAATTCCCGGTCATCAGGGCACATGCCAGGGTTGTGGGCTCGATCCCCAGTGTGGGGCATGCAGGAGGCAGCCGGTCAATGATTCTCTCTCATCATTGATGTTTCTATCTCTCTTTCCTCTCCCTTCCTCTATGAAATTAATAAAAATATATTTGGGGGGGGGGGGATCCCCGGCAGCCAGTCTGCTGGACCCCCCAATCGAAATATGTGTTGAATTCTCTCTTAAGGGAGAGAGAACAGAACAAAGAGATGTATGTCTAACTTTCCCAGAAACTGTCAGAGGTGAGAGATTAAATGCTCTTTGCTCAATAGGATGGGCCCCCAGAAAGGGAACCAAGAGGCAAAGTGGGTAAATATTGTCATACTTAGCCGTACCCCTCAATACAGAGTGCTTCGCCCAAACCACTCGGATTAAAAATGTCTTCATTTTGGTCCGCATCCTGGTGATTGACGGTGGTAGAAGTTTCATTTGTCTCCCAACAGCCACATTTAGCACAGCTGCCTCCTGCTAGGGCACGTTGTCGAGTTCATTTTGTTGTGTTGTCATTGTCATTTTTTCCCCTTTCCCTCCATCCATCTGTTTCTCTCTGAGAGCAGCACAGCTGTTTGTGACGGGTTCCAAGTTCCTGGGGCTGTGCCCTCTTAGATACCAGGAGGACTGACTGCAGTATGCAGGCGCCATTTCCCAAGGGGTCTGCTGCCCCTCACACCCCGACTCCCGTGGCCCCAAGAGGAAGGCAGCATTGTAGCTGCCATGTCATTGCAAATGGGGAGCCTGGGTGGTCACCTGGGAAACTGGCTTTTCTCTCTCCATCCCCCCTTACACATTGGGTATCATACTGTGCATCTATCCAGTCTGATGCTACTGAGAAGTGAATAGTTCTCTGGCCCAGTGTGAGGCTCAGATGGTATTCCAGTGGCTTCCTCAGTGTGGGAGCGAGGGTCCATTCAGCCATGAGGGCTTGATCATCCAGGAAGGCAAGAGGAAGACGCTGCCCTTCTCCGACCTGCAAGAACTATCCCTTGTGCAGATGCAGTGCAGCACTGGGTGGGGACAGCCTGTGGGGTGGAATGAAAAGTAGGACACCCTCACCTTTAAGAAGCTTCTGATCTGGTTGGGACGAGAAGGTAATGACAGCACAGCCTGAGGCAGCAGGAGAAATGCCCTCCTGAGATTCACGCCCTCTGCCCGACCATCATCCAGCTGGTTCAGGGAGGGGACACCTCCATCAACAGCAGTGGTCAGGGCAGGCTTGCTGGGAGTGGCGGAATCTGAGCTGGGCTTTCAAAACGTGTTTATCTTTATTGTTCATCTGTTCACCAAGTAATACGTGATCCTCATAAAAAAACAAAAAACAAAACAAAACAAAAAAAAAAACGTTCCAACATGATATAAATAACATGGGAAAACAATGTCCTGTGGCACCTCATCAGAAATAGCTGTTACTAAAGGTGGTGTTTATACCTAACCATGGTGCATAAATAACATTATTCGATGAAAAGAAGCTTTTCACGGGCACTAGGAGCTTGCCATCCTATGGAAGCACACATCTATCTGGCAGGGTTGGTAATGGCTGTAGATTGTGCCATCTTACGGTTATGTCCTACTTATGCCTTTCCCTGCTTGGTGGACATTTAGGCTGTGTCCATTCTTTGGCTCTTATAGTACTGCAGGAAACATCATCATGTGACATCCTTTGGGCATTGTTCTTTTTAAAATATATTTTATTGATTTTCCACAGAGAGGAAGGGAGAGGGATAGAGAGCTAGAAATGTCAATGAAAGAGAAACATCGACCAGCTGCCTCCTGCACACCCCTCACCGGGGATGTGCCCGCAACCAATGTACATGCTCTTGACCAGAATCGAATCTGGGACCTTTGACGCTCTATCCACTGAGCCAAACCGGTTTCGGCCTTTGGGCATTGTTCTAATGTTTCTGTAGAATAGATTCTAAAAGTGAAGTTGTTGATTCAGCCAGGAGGGCTTTATCCAGACTGCCCCCGTTCAAAGCTATGTGAAATTACCCTCTGATCCACACTGAATTTCGAGGACGAGAGAAATGGAAACGTCAGTGTAGTAAGTGAGGGCAGAGGCAGTGACCACGGTAGGAGGCCTAGTGCATATCCAAGGATCTGTCTGATTGAGACAGAAGATCCTTGGACGTCAAGCCAAGGAACTGGGAGTTTATTCTGCAAGTAGTGGAGGACTTTCAAAGCAGGGTCACCAGCCATGATGCAAGAGGACTCCATTAGTGACCTCACTAGAAAGGCTAACTTTTGCAAAGCGGGGCGGGGGGGGGGGGGGGGGGGGTGAGGTGCTAAGGGAAGCTCCTGGACCTTCCTACCCAATCAATCTACTTCTGTCCCTCTTCTACTACCCCTTTTGTGAACAAATCACCTTCAGCCATCTTTACAGCAATTATTTTATTAATGGAAAAAAAGCTATTGGAAATAAAAGGACATAACACAGTCCTAACTGGTTTTGCTCAGTGGATAGAGCATGGGGGGGGGGGGGGGGGGGCATGAAACGACATTGAAGGGTCCCAGGTTCGATACCAGTCAAGGTTGCTTGCTCGATCCCCACTAAGGGTTGTACAGGAGGCAACCGATCAATGATTCTCTCTTATTATTGATGTTTCTATCTCTCCCTCTCCCTTCCTCTCTGAAATCAATAAAAATATTTTTTTCAAAAAAAAAAGGACATGGAACAGAGGTCCAGCCCTCAGCAACCCTGACTACATCATTTTTAAACCAATGATGGGCCCCTCACTTCCCAATGAACAAATAGGTGATCTCTCTTAGATATCGTTTCTTCCAAATGCAAGAAAGCTGACCACCAAGTCTTACCAAAGCACCATGTCCAGGGCTAGTTTTTAAAACCACTGCTGTTCTTTTGACCTGATAATGTGGAGCCTGTTAGAATGTTTTAAGCAAAGCCGGTTTTTAAAAATATTTTTTTAATTGATTTCAGAGAGGAAGGGGTAGGGAGAGAGAGACAGAAATACCAATGATGAGAGAGAATCATCGACTGGCTGCCTCCTGTATTCGCCCTACTGGGGATCAAGCCTGCAACCCAGGCTTATGCCCTGACCAGAAATCGAACCTTGGCCTCCTCGTTCATAGGTCAGTGTTCAACTACTGAGCCACACTGGCTGGGCAGCAAAGCTAATTTTTACTAGAAAAACAGTAGTGCCCAATTCCATCCTAGAGAAAAGGTTTTGTTTTAATTTTTCAAGGGGAAAAATTATTAACTACTGCTGTAATTTGTATGAATGAGGCCCCCCCAGAGCTTAGTGCCCAGAGTAGCAATTGCAGATCTTATCAATTGGATTTAATAGTGAAATACCAGGCCAAGTAGGTCAAACAAAATCAAGTCAAATGCATTCCTAAATACCAGGTCAAAACCAGAGATTCAAAGTCCCTGCCAGGAGTGAAGTTTCTCAATACAAAGAGTCCTTGGAGAAATGGCTCCATGTCCCATAAGGAAGGATTCAGCCAAGCAAAGCATCCATGGGAGAGAGAAGCAATTGGCTTGTTGCGGGGTGGGGGGAGGAGGGCTGCATAAGAGATCACCTCTAGAAGCTATGGGTGGGGATTCTCAGCTCATACTTTCCATGTGCAGATGACCCCAGGTAACCCAGGGCCTTGGCTTCGGGAGGTCTCTCAGGTCATCACAGCCTTCTCGCTTCATCACTCCCCTTCTCTGTATCTTGAGTCTCTTCCTCCCTTCCAATGAATGGATGAGTGGAAAAATGAGGAGAGATGCAATGAGATGATGTGATAGCAAAGCAGGGCATTAAAATTACTAGCACAGTCCCTGGTCCACCACAAGTCTTCTCCCTTCTCCACACTTTGACTCAGTCGTGGAGATCTGTGTTGTTGGAATGCTTGCCCAGTACCAACCCTATGTCTTCGGAGAGGGGCTTGGGAATTTGTTTGTAGGTTGCTTTTGACTTGTTGGCACGAATGGCGAAGAGAAGCAGAGGCTTGGTTCCAATCACTCCACGACTCAAGATCACAGAATCTTCTGCAGATACTAGATCCTTCAGAAAATAGTCATTTGAACTGCCGAGGAGTGGAGTTTTCTTAAAAGGTGTAGTTATTACATGGGTTACTGTTTGACCTGAATTCAGAAGGCCATGTGTCTCTGACTTCACTTCTAAGAAACCTTAGAAGTTACTTTTACTGTTTGTGTGCCAACCTTGGGCAGTACTGGAGTCCCGGTACTACCCAAGGCAGCTTTGGCATTTTATCAGCTGTCCACCTTGAGCCTTACCAGGTATATTTTAGAAGAATAGAAGTTAAGATTTTAAAAGAAGGAAGCAGGAGCCAAAGGGCCCATGTTTTCAGTGAGAAGTGCACTTCCCCAAGGGCTTTAATTCCATCTCATGGAGAACCTCCCTCTGATCTTTCAAGGAAACCACTCCACAGCTTTCCCAGGACGTGGGCAGCTCCATCAGCCTCTGCTAGACTTAGTCTGATCAATTAAAACATCAGGACCTCTTGGCCTTTTTGGACTGAGTTCCTAGATCAGATTAGAATCACCTTGGGAGCTTTAAAGAAATGCAGGTACCTGCGTCCCACCCTAAGCCTACCAAACCGGATGCGGTAAAGTGGGACCTAGGGATCTCTGTGTAAATGTACCAGGTTTGGGGAAATAGCCTCAGAGCAGAGTGACACCTCCCCCCCCCCCCCTTTTTTTTTCTGTCATGCCGCACGTGACAAATGATCCATTTTGACTGGCATATCAGGGAAGAGCTCCTGATCAGAGATGACCAACCCCTGGGGTCAGAAGGCCAATCTGCTTAGCGCCCAGGGAAGCGGTATTTTGTTACTACATTATTATCCATTCAAGGTAGGGCAGCTGTGCCTAAGAGAGGTCTGTATTCTGTGTTCGAGTTTTAAAAACCATTGTATTATTATTTTAATTTCGTGGAGGGAAAAGGAAATAGTGATCTTTTTTAAGTATATTTTTTTATTGATTCCAGAGAGGAAGGGAGATAGAAACATCAATAATGAGAAATCATTGATCGGCTGCCTCCTGCATGCCCCACACTGGAGATCCAGTCCACAACCCGGGCGGGTGCCCTGACCAGGAATCAAACTGTGATCTCCTGGTTCACAGGTCAATGCTCAACCACTGAGCCATGCAGGCTGGTTAGGAATAGCCATCTTAATCCTGGAAGAATTCCTATACCCTATGAGGGAGGGATCAGTGCCTTTGAAATCATTCCCACTGTTGGGGGTCTGGTACCATCTGTGGAGTCACATCCCGGGCCTTCCTTGCCAGCCAGTGGCATTAATAACAATATAAGTTTGTACAGTTTTCTGAGCAATTTCTGCATTGCCTCTAAGTTGGGTGCTGGCTCTGGAACAACCATCTAAGTTTACTTCCTCCGATCAAACACTGGAATCAGTATCCACCAAGCATTCGGGCTTCATCTTCTCCAAGCCCTTCCCAGCTGGCACTCCGAGAGTCTCCACTATGCCTCTGTGCAGATGGAAGTGGTGTTTTTTCCCCTTGAAAAATAAGACCCAGTGATTCTCTCTTCCACTTTTTCTATTTATTCAAACTCCAGGTATTGCTATTCAGCTTTGGCTCCAAAAATACCCAAGAAAGAATAGGTGATACTAAGACACTTGTCTTCCTCTGTTATTGTTAAGGGGCCCTAAGAAAGACATACACCAACTAGCTCATCAACTTGGGCCTTAGAAGTTCAACAGATTCCTTACAGAATTGCCAAACCTAGCTTTAGAGGGACGCGAACTAACTTTTGAGTTGCTAAGTTGTTTTATTCCATTATATCATTTAATCCTAACAACCCCAGAGAATAGATATTGTCTGCACTTTATAGCTAAGGAGAACCCTGCCCGGTTTGGCTCAGTGGATCAAAGGGTCTCGGGTTCAATTCCCAGTCAAGGGCATGTGCCTTGGTTGCAAGCTCAATCCCTGGCCCCAGATCAGGGAGACCATGTCTCACTTTACCTGCTTTATATACTGGGATTTCAAAGCATATCATATTTAGCAAAAACAAAATTGTCCTAAAGCTAAAATAAATTGGAAATCTGTTCCACTTTGAAAATGGAAATCCCTGATGGCCTCCAATTGACAGATGTTTTGGCTTATTGACCATCTCTGTTCAACAAGTTGGAGGTCCATGTTTCCAAAAATAATACAGTACGTGAGGAGTAAGCTAGCTTTAGGGACAGCTAATCCCATGCTGATCTCTGTTGCCATGTTGCAACTCATCAAGAATATTTGTTAACCTTTTATCAGCTTCTGGTTGAATAGACTCAGGCTACCTGGGGGCCAGATTGTATAGCTTCAGTATGGTCCTGGGCTGTTAATGCTTCCTAGCCTGTGTGCAAACCGCATGCTAAGGTCAGAGTGAGCGGGACAACCCACAGGGGCAGCCCCTGTTCAGAGGCTTCCGCACTGCGCCAGATCCTGGCGGCCTCCTTTGTGTGTGTGTGGGGGGGGGGGGGGAGGAGAGGGTAGCTCACTGGCTATCAGGAGAGCTAGTGCCTCTCACTGTCACACACTCCATGAGGCAGGGACCCTTCCAGTGCACCCTTGAGTGACCTTGCTGGTTTTGAAGTTATCTTAATACAAAGTCATGTCTGTCATTGCCGAGAGGAACAGGTTAGCATTACATAACAGGATGTTAGGAAGCCATCTCAAGTTGCTCTGGAATGGGAACCAGGCCCAAGGCTGGGGACAAAGGAGTTAGGACTCCATGTCCCACAGGCAGCTGCTAGTCTGCTCAGGCCAGGTGTTCCCGGGGCCAACCCCAGGTGGCCCTTCCGCATTGGCTCCCTGCATCCATCTCTCCCACTTACCGGTCTTCATTTACAGGCAGGGGAGGGACATGCTCAGAGTCATTGGGAATATCCTTCTTGCCTAACCCCAAAGCCATGTGAGGGAAGTATTTAAAGAGAATCAATTACAGGAATTGGGGTGTCTGTAAGTTGCACAAGAGCTGACTATTTGCTGAGCTGGAAATGTGCAGGCCCATCTGCAGTCTCCTGAAGGAGGGGCTTATGCAAGATGCCCAATGGCAGGGGCTGAGGAAGGGAGCCAGTCTGGGAATAGGATGGGGCATTCCCTAGGGTATTATTTAAAAAGAAGAAGAAGAAGATAGTCATGTACTTTATAAGTTTGTTGTGAGGAGAATTCTGGGGTGTTTTCTCTGATAACAACTGAACCCCTGATTGTTCAGCACCAAGCTGGCTGTCCAACAATTTAGCTCTGACAACAATTTAATTGCCTACCTGGAGACAGCATCCGATCCCCAAGTTAAAGGGCTTGGTCCCACAAGACCATCCCTCCCCACTGTGGATGGCAGTCCCAAGTCCAACCACCCACACTTCTAATAGACCTGGGTTCCCAGCACAGGCTCTGGAACACAGCAAGCATTTACTAAGCTAGTATGATGACCTGTCCCTCCCATTACTATCCTCTAATCACCTCTCTTGGGGTTCTCTCAACTTAATCTTCTCCCTAGTCCCTGAAAGCCATCAACAGTGGTCACCCTCAGAGCTCGAGACCTACAACTATTGCCCTGGCTTGTTTTGCTCAGGGGTTAGAGTGTCAAACTATAGGTCTCAGGTTCGATTCCCGGTCAAGGGCACATACCTCAGTTGCAGGTTCCCCAGCCCCGGTAAGGGTGCATGCAAGAGGCAACCAATTGATGTGTCTCTCTCACATGGATGTTTCTCTCTCTCTCTCTCTCTCTCTCTCTCTCTCTCTCTCTCTCTCTCTCTCTCTCTCTCTCTCTCTCTCTCTCTCTCTCTCCCTTCTCCGTCCCTTCCACTCTGTCTAGAAATCAATGGGAAAATATCCTCGGGTGAGAATTTAAAAAAACACAAAACACCTCCGATTATTAAATCATTCTGTGGGATGTGCTCAAATTTCCCATTCTCATGCTCCCTCCTCCCCGAGTACAGAGTCGTGAGTCTTTCTGGCACCGAATTATAAGTGAGAAGGGCTCAGAACCCGTGCCGAAGCAATACCCCCCCACACACACACACACAGCCACCTCTTTGTCTGCCTGTCTACTTGTCAGATGGCTTCTGCGTCAGGCTCCCTAAGAGAGGTGCTGTGCCAGTAGCCAAGTCACTGATGTTCGTGGTGCACTCTGATGCCAAGAGCCGATGCTTAGGAAAACAGCACTTTAGTTATTAATTGCTAGCAAAGCAAGAATTGGCTGCTTCAGGCTGTAGTTCACATTTAGGTTTTTTTTGTTTGTTTTTTTGTTAGTTTGTTTGTTTTATCTGATGCAGAACAGTTGACCTTTTAAGTAAAGTTTTGGGCCAATTCTCAAGCACACTCTGAAAGCTCTTTAATTCTGTTTGTTGTGGGGTTGTTTGTTTTTTTTAAACAGCATTATTGAGATACTAGAGGCCCAGTGCATGAATTTGTGCATAGGTGGGGTCCGGTCCGGCCTGCCCCAGTCAAGGCCAAGACCGGCTGGGGGAAGGGGCCATGGGTGGTTGGCCAGCTGCCCCCGCCCCCCCCACTGGTTGAACTCACTGTCAAACTGCCTATCAGGGGACAATTTGCATATTAGCCTTTTAATATATAGAATAGTTCACATACCATACAATTTACCCATTTGAAGTATAGAATTCAGTTACACTGTGGATTTTAGTATATTCACAGATGTGCACAACCATCACCACCGTCAGATTTAAAACATGTCCATCACCCCTAAAAGAAACCCTGAATGCTTTGGCTATCACCCCTCTTCCCCCTGCTCTTTTCCCCACAAGCCACCTCCCCCAGCCCTGCGCAACCACTGATCTTTCTGTCTCTGTCGATTTTTCTGTTCTGGACATTTCCTATGAATGGGATCCTGTAATAAGTGGTCTGCTGGGACTAGCTTCTTTGAAAGCTGCGTAATTTTTATGAGTATCCCTTTTAGAATTCAAGTTGAAGAAATCTTGGTCTAAAGTCAGGACTAAATTTTACCAGTTTTAAACAGCCATCCTTTGGAGGGGGTATGAGAAAACAGTATCTATAACACCTTGGAGTCTTCCAGAAAAATTCCAGAATGCAGAAGAAAAAAATCTGACATGTGTTCGTAGTTCATTCCTATTTTAGAGCTGAGCATTATAGTTCTATAATGTAGCTATTCCTAACCTGTTGCTGCTTAGCCCTTTTTCATTTAACATTTATCAAAAACTCCTAGTTTCAATTAACAGGGCAAGTCCCTGTTGGACAGGGTCCTATGTGGTTCAAATTGAAAGGGTAATTAATCACAGAGACTTAACATCTCAGTGAAAGTCGGCTAATAAAATCGCCTCTGAGACGGAAGCCATGCTTCCAGCTGTGTTCCAGGATTTCCCGGGACTTCTCCGAACACCTCCCACATGTGAGACTGATTCTAACCAACACGGGACAGTGTCTCCTGGGCCCTGTCCCCTGGGCGGCCCTAAGGAAGAAGCCTAGGGTCACCTTTTCAGCTTTGTCCAAGCGTGAGGTGGAGGAGGCCTGTAGGTGTGCCTGCCCTTGTGGAGAGGAAGCCTTCTGCAGAGGATGTCCTCACGCAGAAGGGTGGCCAGCAAGGTCCATCTGGCCACGGGATGACAGTCCTGGCACCAGCGCTCCTTCCTCCGTGCAGATGGACTTTGACTGCAAAGGTCCAGCGTGCCATCTGCTAAGCCTGGGGACTTGCAGCGAGACATGAGCCGGAGCTCTCTCTGTGGATGAATTTAGAAGCCGGGCCAGGAAAACTGCAGCCTGGCACCTCCCAGCCAGCCGGCTGCTGGGCAGAGCTTTCCCGGCAAGAGCATTACGTTCAGAGAATTCCGCATCACCCCGGGACCAGCTGCAACTGAGGGGTGTGGGGTGCAGCGCCCCACGACCAAGCGAGCAATTGTGGTAGACCTAACCTGAGAGTGAGCTTACCTGGAAAGCAGGTCTTTCCAGAGGGGGTTGAGTTAAATGAGGGGGGGAGGGCCTTTATCTAGTATGACTGATGTCCTTATAAAAGGGGGACATGTAGACTCAGAGATAGACACGGACGGAAGACAACGTGAAGACCTACAGAGAGAACGTCATGTGACTGGTGTGCATCTATAAGCCAAGGAATACCAAAACTGCTGGCAACCAAGCCACCCAAAGCAAGAAGCAAGCTGAGGGGCGTGGAACAAATTATTTATAGCCCTCAGAGGGAACCAGCCCTGCCTTCACTTTGATCTCCAACCTCGAACCTCCAGGCTGATGAGACAGTAAATTTCTGTTGTTTAAGACACACAATTGGTGATACTTTTACTGCAGCCCTAGCAATCTAATGCCGTGGTCTCCGGGAGGGGAAAGAGCCCACCTTCGCTTGAAAGGAAAGGACTGCACCTGTGTGTGTTGCTCTCTACTCGTCCTTAAGAGGAAAGCTCTTAAGAAACCCCTGAGATGCTCAAACTCTGTCTGGCTTCAAGACCGACCCATCGGGCTGTTGTTCCCACCAGGCACGCTCCCGAAATGGCTCCTGCAAATACCACCATGTGGTTGCGGAGCTCCAGTGAAATTGGGGGGCCTGACTCCCTAAGGCAGCAGCCTGCAGGGGGGCAAAGTGCTTTGTCATCTTGGAACCTGCCACTGAAACAGGAGACAGAGAGAAAGGGATTGGTCCTGAAACTGGAGACTATCCCTTGTCCTTGGCCTGGAGCCTAGTCGTAGCATCCAACAAGCAAAAGCCCTTCTCTGGGTTTCTTCCACCACCGTTCTGTGGACACTGGCAGGTGACAGCTCCCGGGAAGTGGGAGCGCCCACCAGCCTTTTGCTGGTTCAAGGACACCTGCATGGTGGTGGCGGGCAGGCCTGCTTCTGCTGCACTTACCAGCGTTTTCCTGTGCACGGGGCCCCAGGATAACTGCAGAGCAATAGCCGTCCTGCTGCTCTTCGGACAATCCTGCTGCCTTCTTTCGAGGAACTTAATAAGATCTGAGGAAATTGCATTACAGTCTCTCTCCAGGATGTTTCTTATCTCTCTCGAGTGTCTCCTGCCTATCACATGCCATCCATTGGGTGCTGGGCAGGGGATGTTGCCTACATTATCCAGTAGAAGCCCCTCAACAGCCCCACGAAGGAGCCGGCACTGACACCACCCTGCAGATGACCAGGCTTCCTCTCCTCTCACAGACAGTGCCCGAACTTTAGATGGGACCATACTGCCCACAGAGTGAAGAATGGCAGTCCTGAGAGGACATTGTCTCTTGGAGCAGTGGCTTGACCTTGGCGGTGCCTTCAGTTCACGTGGGGTGCTGGATGCCCAGGCCCACCAAGACCAGTTACATGAGAAGCAGAGGGGTGAGGTTAGCCTTTCGCCTCGTCCCCAGGGATGTCTCTCCCAGCTCTGAGGCCAGAGCCCGAAATCAAGGCGAGGCTCTAGAGAAGAATCCTTTCTTGCCTCTTCCAGCTTCTGGTGGCTCGTTGGTTTGTGGCTATGTGCCTTCCATCTCTGCCTCCGACAGCATGTGCCTCTTATCTTCTCCATTTCTTTCTCTTTTTTTTTTTTTTAATATATTTTATTGATTTTTTACAGAGAGGAAGGGAGAGAGATAGAGAGCTAGAAACGTCGATGAGAGAGAAACATCGACCAGCTGCCTCTTGCACACCACCTACCGAGGATGTGCCCGCAACCAACGTACATGCCCTTGACCGGAATCAAACCTGGGACCTTTCAGTCCCCAGACCGACGCTCTACCGCTGAGCCAAACCGGTTTTGGCTGTCTTCTCCATTTCTGTTTCTTATAAGGACACTTGTTATTGGACGTAGAGCCCACCCTCTTAATCTAGGACGATCTCATTTGGAGATCTTTAGCTTCATTACATCCGCAAAGACTTTTTTCCCCCAAATAAGATCACATCCGTAGTTACTGGCGGTGAGGACTAAGGTATGTCTTTGCTGGGAAAGAAGGATGTATCTACAACCCACTACAGAGAGCTTGCACTGTATTTTCTGGTTGCACTGGGTTGAGATCCAGGAGGTCCAAAATGTGTAATCTCTTCATCACACTGAAGTCAAACTTTATCTCCTTTTAAAATAGGCCAAACCCTGAAATCCAAGTGTGGAAAAGTCTAGGGTATTTGTAGCTTCAGAGGTAAAGGTAAAGGTTTATAAACCTTGTTTTAAAATAAGGAAACCTGGATGCCCGGCTGGTGTGGCCCAGTTGGTTAGAGCATTGTCCATATACAGAAAGGGTTGTGGGTTTGATTCCCAGTTGGGACACACTGGAGGCAACAGATGGATGTTTCCTTCTTTCTCTCCCTTCTTCTCTGAAATCAATAAAAATAGAAATAAATTAAAGAAACATCAATAATGAGAGAGAGTCATTGATCAGCTGCTTTCTACACATCCCACACTGGGGATCAAGCCCATAACCCGGGCATGTGCCCTGACCAGGAACAGAATCATAAACTCCTGGTTCATAGGTTGATGCTCAACCACTAAGCCACTCCAGCCAGGCATCATTGATGTTTCTCTCTCTCTCTCAAAAAAAAAACAGTGAGCCAAAACCGGTTTGGCTCAGTGGTAGAGAGTCTGTCTGCGGACTGAAAGGTCCCAGGTTCGATTCCGGTCAAGGGCATGTATGTTGGTTGCGGGCACATCCCCGATAGGGGGTGTGCAAGAGGCAGCTGGTCGGTGTTTCTCTCTCATCGACGTTTCTAGCTTTCTACCTTCCTCTCTGTAAAAAATCAATAAAATGTATTTTTTTTTAATTAAAAAAAAAAAAAGAGTCTCTACCCTTACAGTCAAATCCCATTTGAAAAAAAAAAAAAAAAAGAGAGTGATATAACAGAGTTTGAATTAGGACCAAGATACTGTAGTAGCTGTAGAAACACAGATCAAAAGTTTTAAAAATACAAAATGTTTCAAGGTTATAAAGAAAGGTTAATTGATGTGTAAATTTACAACTTACATATTTATGTCCACAAATTCAAGTGAGAAAATGAGAGTTGAAAATTATTTCAAGAGGAATGGGTATTGGGGCGAGGAGGTGAGGATGGGAGGCAATGGGCTCTGAATGGGAAAAGGGAGAAAAGTTGGAGATCAGAATATTTCAGGTTATATATTTTTTTCTCATCTTCATCCAAAGGCATTCAATTGGATGTTCATGTCTGATCTTGAATTTTCATTAAAAGAGCCCTCAGGTGTTCTCTCCCTTTCCTCCCTCCAGCTCTTTGGACATGAATTCCTTATTGTAGCCACATCTGAGATTTCCTAGATGAAATCAGCAGCTATAGATATGACTCCAGACTTGCAAAAAATCAGCCCACTGTTGCCATAAAAAGTCTAAGTATGCATTGCTTCTTTGCATCTGGCTGTAACAAAAACACCCTTTCCCTGTTTAGAATTAAAAGTAAATGTAGTGGAAAGAACATTGGGTGCCGGGACCGGTTTGGCTCAGTGGATAGAGCGTCATCATTGTAGACTGAAAGATTCCGGGCAAGGGCATGTACCTTGGTTGCGGGCACATCCCCAGTAGTGGGTGTGCAAGAGGCAGCTGATCGTTGATTCTCTCTCATCGATGTTTCTAACTCTCTATCTCTCTCTTCCTCTCTGTGAAAAATCAATAAATTTTTTTTTTTTAAAGAAAGGAAAGAAAGAAAGAAAGAAAGAAAGAAAGAAAGAAAGAAAGAAAGAAAGAAAGAAAGAAAGAAAGAAAAGAAAGAACATTGGGCTAGAACAGGGGAGGCTGGGGTTCTAGTCCCCAACCTGTCACTCAGCATATCCATAAAATCAGGGACATCACGATACCGGTTTGGCTCAATGGATAGAGCATCGGCTTGGGGACTGAAGGGTCCCGGGTTCGATTCCGGTCAAGGGCATGTACCTTGGTTGCGGGTATGTCCCCAGTAGGGGGTGTGCAAGAGGCAGCTGATCGACAATGTTTCTAACTCTCTATCTCTCTCCCTTCCTCTCTGTACAAAATCAATAAAATATTTTTTTTTTTTAAAAATCAGGGACATCAAACCAAATTACCACGTCCACCTTAAAAATCCTATTCTAAAAATACTGTGCACTTCTTATTTCCATCTTAAAAATCCTATTCTAAAAATACTGTGCACTTCTTATTTCCATCTAGCCTTTTCCTAAAACCTTATTTGGCAATATCCTAATAAAACTTTGTAATTTTGTGGTGCAATCAGGAGCCACACCTGGATTTCACCATCTACCTAATTCTCACTGTCAGGCAGAACCTTACCCGCCTTACTCAGAAATGAAATTTGCTGTGGGGCCCCTCAATTCTTTGCTGCTTTGGAAGTTCAATCCACCAGTGTTCCTGTGTGATACTGCACAGTCTGGCTTTATTCTTAAGTCTGAAACATACATTAGTGTGACCTGAACTGACACAGCGTCTCTTCTGACACATTGCATTGGTCAAAGCAAGTCAAAGGCCAGTCTAGGGGAGGGCAGAAGGCCTCTATCGCTGGCGACAGGAGCAGCGTGCCTGCACGGTGAGAAAGAAATTGATGGCCACCATGTTTGGAGATTGTCTACCGTAGTCTCCCTGTTGATACATCTCTTGCTTTATTCTCTCTTTATTCTTCATGGCTTTATGTGGCATAGGAACGCAGGCAGGCAGGAATTTGTTCCATGGCCTTAAACATCAAATGTTTTACTGCAACCTTCAGGTGCTTTGGAAGGCATTGCTGTCTCTGCTGGACTGTAGGGTTGGATACTCTAAGTCTTCAATGGCTGTGTTGGGGGTGCAATCATGGTTTGCATGAAGGAGCACTTGCTATGGGCCAGACCCTGTGCTTATTATGCCTTTTCCATGGGTCTATCATTCGGGGCCTGTGCATATCATTTCAGTGTCAGTTTCTGAACTGGTTTGGGTAATAAAAATACAGCATGGCAATGTTGGTACCAAAGATTCAAAAATGCTACCCACTCTCAAGATCCCTTCACAGAAGCACTTACTTCACTGGATACCTACTGTCCGTTCTTTTTCCTCCCCCACTTCTGGAACCCCTTTTGTAAATTTTGTATTCCATTAATTATATATTTGCCTCACTCTGGTCTCTTTCTGCCCCCAGGCCCACCACTTTCCTGCAATTGATGCAAATTAGGAGGGACCCTAGTGGGAGGTCAGGGAACAGAGGTGTCCAAGTAGAGCTGAGTTTGTTCTCTGTGTGGAGGGAAGTTTTCCACAACCACCCACAGCCAATGCCCTTCACACCCTCAGGTCAGATCATCAGGGAGCATGTGTGATACCTGCTTCTATACTATGCCCACAGTGTACATTTAGTTAGGGGCTTGGGGTGATGACTATTACAATATTCATTTATGCAGGGATGTCAGCAAACCCAGGGCAGAGCACACACTGAAAAATCCTACTGAGGTAGCTTATAACACTTTTTTTTATAGTGTATAAAATGCATTTATGTATCTCTCACAGTTCTATTGATATACTAGAGGCCTCGTGCATGAAATTCCTGCATGGGTTGAGTCTCTAGGCCTGACCAATCAGGGCCAATCAGGTTCCCCGCCTCCCCCTCGTCCTTCCCTCACCACCTGCATCTACCATCACCTACTCCTGGTTTCCCATCCCAGCCTGGGGCCCAGCCCCAATCAGGCAATTGGGGCCTGCCAGCCAGCGGGGGGAGGGGGATAGGGACCAACAGGGTGGCCAGCAGGCCCCATCACAATCAGGGCCTACAGGCTGGGGACAGCTCCTGCATTGAGTGTCTGCCCCCTGGTGGTCAGTGTGTGTCATAGTGACTGGTAGTTCCATCATAATGGTCGCTTAGGCTTTTATAGATAGATAGATAGATAGATAGATAGATAGATAGATAATTTACATGCCAGAGAGTCCGCCCATTTAAAAGTGTTCAGTTCAGTGGTTTTTAGCACACTCACAGAATTTTGAGCCATCCCCTTAAATCTAATTTTAGAACATTTTTTATCACCCCCAAAAGAAACTTTGTCCCCATAGCATCCATTCCCTGTTCTATACCCATTCCCTAGCCACTAATCTACTTTCTTTCTCCATAGATTTGCCTATTTTGGATATTTCATATAAATGGAATTCTACAGTGTGGCCTTTGGTGAAAAGCTTCTTTCACTTAGCTTCACTTCCAAGTTACCATTTCTTTGGTATATTTTTTCCAGGATCCTAAACACTTCAAGTCAGAGAAGACAGGACGGGGACAGTTACGGGAAGGCTGGAGAGATAGTCATCAGCCCATCATGTGTTCCTACAAGCTGGTGACTGTGAAGTTTGAGGTCTGGGGTCTCCAGACCAGAGTGGAACAATTTGTACACAAGGTAAGCGAACAAAGAGCAGTTCCTCAGCCTCGGAGCATGTACCTGTCTTGATGGTAAGCTGGAGTGAGTGATATACCACAGATGCACAGGTGCTGAGCCAACACCAGGTAACTGCATCTAGGCATTTTACATTCAGGTTTAATTTTCTTCCACTATTAGATCTTTTACACCATCTCCTATCCTGTACCTCCATATCTATTGTGTGAGTGTATTTAGGAAGTTGGACTTTCAAAACACTTATCCTCTATGGAAGCAATCCAGGTGCCCATCAGTAGACAAGTGGATAAAAATGCTGTGGTACCTACATAAACAGTGGAATATTACTTAGCCATAAAAAAGAATGGAATCTTACATTTGCAACAGCATGGATGGACTTAGAGGGTATGGAGCTAAACAAAATAAGCCAGACAGAGAAAGACATACACCATGTGATTTCATTCATATGTGGAATCTAAAGAATAAAATAAACGAACAAAATAGAAACAGACTTAGAGACACAGAGATCAGAAGGGTTGGTAGGGCTGGGTGAACGGGATTAAGAAGTACAAATTGGTAGTTAACAAAATAGTCATGGGGAAGTAAAGTACAGCCTGGGGAATCTAGCAACAATAGTGTAATAACTGTATGGTGCCAAGTGAGTACTGAAAATATCAGGGGGAACACTTTGTAAAGCTTATGATTGTCTAACCACTATGCTGTCTACCTGAAACTAGTACAAAATAATGCTGAATGCAAACTGTAATTGAAAATTTTTAATTAAAAAAAAAATGTTAAAAACATTTGGCATTGGGCTAATCTAGTTCCAAGCACAGATACTTATACTTGGTACTTGGGTTGCAGGCAGAGGCACAGGGCTTATCTGCATGTGCGTTCCCCGAGGATAATTCTCACTCTAAAGGTCCTGCAAATGTAGACCCTGAGGCACCGTCTGAGTGTAGAAGGCACCTCAAGAGACGGAGCAAGAAATCCCAGTAGTCCCATTAGATGGTGCACTGCAGAATTTCTCCTCATAGAATTCTGTCAATTGTGAACAATCTCAAAATACAGATTTCAATTCTATACCCACCTTGGCTAAGCTCATTAATTTTGTAGCAGGAATTCCCTTGGTAATGATTTAGGTTTTTTAGAGGTTTCTAACATGACCCCTGTCCTCATGGCTAAAGAAAAAGGAAGAAAGAAAATGTAGTGTTGAACACTGCCCTTTATAATTCCTTCCATCTCCATAAAAATAAATACTACCCACGTTATCTCTACATTCCAGATAGGCTGAGTATCTGTTTGTTTATCCTCTTAAAAATTGGTAACAATAATTTTTTTATAAAAAGCTTTCTGGAATTCTTTTGGAGGTGTTGAATTTAAACTTGTGTGCTAAGCTTTTTGTTCCTTAGATGGATTTGTCTACAGGGGACAATTGACAATAAAATAGGGGACCCAATTGACCATAAAAATTTGTAAATCTTGAAATTAGGTCCAAGGAATAGACTGACCTTGGGCTCATGATTATCACAGACGCTGAAACAAATTTGAGACAGAGAAGGGTGCCAATTCTACTGAGCCTCAGAACTTATTCTGCCCAACCAGAGAAGGGAGTCGGGCAAGGCACCTAGAAATCCAGTTCTGGGGCTGCCTGTCGTCCTGCTGGGTCCCAGTTAGTGAGCAGGAAGACAGGGCTCCCAGGGTGAAAATCTTCCAGCCTCTGCTCTGTGTCTATCTCAGGCTGTGGCTTCCTACAACATCCCTTCACCCCCTTTTCTTTACCACAGCGCTCGTCGTGTTTCTCTTCTCACAGATGACTTGGGCTAGTTTTGAGACTCTGCTTCTTTAAAACACCTGTAAGAAGTACACTCTGGCTGGCGTAGGCATCCCCATTGCCCATTTCCAAATGGAATGAGGTGCTACCAACGCCCAGCACACACCTGCTCTGGCACATGAGTCGCTAATGAGTGTCTGAAGCCAGCATTTGCATGGGCGCCTTTCTCTGAACACCTTTGTTTTTTTTAAGAATCTTTTCACAGTTAAGGGGAAGAAATGTTTGAAAGCGAGCTATTAGCACATTATTGAGTTCCTGTTTCCAAGCAGACAGCTGTGTTGTGCTTAACGTAATAGGGTCTATTTACTGATGCCTCGATGCTGTTCTTTTGATTTCCATGAATTTGACACACTCGGCACTCAAGTATGTTCAGCTTCACGAACATTTATTTTCATTACATTGCCTCCTTAAGCCTCACCAGAGGCCTGGCATAATAAACTCTTTCTGATAAATACTTCCCTTGTTTCTGCAAATTCACCAAAATTAAAATCCTTCATTTACCGAAACATGCTCAAACCTTCCATGAGAGGTTTTAAATAGTAAGAGGAATGTCAGAAGGAGAGTGTGAGTGTCCAAGAAACTTTCTAAGGAGTATTTATGGGGGACAAAAAAAATAATACCATAAGTTAAAAGCACATAATAGGGCTATTCACACACAAGCTGTGTCTATATTATTTTTCTTTTGTCCTGTTGTCATATGTGTCACCATCAGAAACAGTTTCATTCTGATGGTGACACATAATGGCAACAAGACAAGCTTATTATCATTGCCATTATGTTCTGTTCTACTTTGGGTGTCTTATTTCATTTCTTTCAATAATAGTTAACTGCCCTTGCTCTCCCTCCCCCACCCCTGTTCTTATTACATGAAAGTCAAGCCAGAAAGATACTTATGCTTCTTGTATACCACACCTTCAATTATTGGTTTGTTTGTTGTTGTTTTTTTGTTAATCTTCACCCAAGGATATTTTTCCACTGGTTTTTAGGGAGAGTGGAAGAGAGGGGGAAGTCTGAGCAAAACACATCTATTGGTTGCCTCCTGCACAAGCCCCAACCAGGGCCAGGACTAGGGAGGAGCCTGCAATCAAGGTATGTGCCCTTGACTGAAATTGAACCAAGGGACCCTTTGGTCCGCAGGCCCACACTCTACCCACTGAGCCCAACTGGCGGGGGCGCTTCAATTATTTAAAGAAAATGAACCAATATTTAAGATATTTCATCAGAGAAGAATGTTGAGTGCTCTTTATTAAGAAGTGACCCAGGAAAACTCTTGATTTCTAGCATGTCTGACTGCTTGGCACCAGTGAGACACACCCTCTACAAATGTTTTCGGTAAAGGTAAACAAAGAGAAAAATCTCAAGGTGATTAGCCTGGAGATTCATTCCAGTCATTGCCACGTGACTGCCAAGCCGTTCCCATTGGTTTGTACACACCTCCAGCCTGACTTCCAAGCAAGACAGACATTAATTTACACCCAGGACAGCCCGCCATGGAAAGGGCTGAGGGTGAGCAAGTACAACACCGGTGCATGTCTCCTGTCATTGTCCTGCCATATGAACATTTATAACGCCAGGATCCCTGAAACTGGGAGTGACCTATTTTCCAGGTGATTTTAATCAAACATGGTATTATTTCAACCTTCTTTTACTTTTTTAGGTGGTCCGAGATATTCTGCTGATTGGACATAGACAGGCTTTTGCATGGGTTGATGAATGGTATGGTAAGTCAACTTCCCCAAAATAACTTGTAGGACGATTTCATAACACATTGACTTGGGATTTTAGTCCATCTGGCTTTAAATGCTACCTAGAAAGACATCAACAAAGGCAGGGCTACTGCCTCCTGTATTGGAAAATAGCACTGTTCACGGAACATAATGAGGAAAAATGTAATGCTAGAAGCTTGATCTAAAATAACTATTGTACTTAGCTGTTGAGGAAGTGGGACCTCAGTCAGTATGTTTGATGCTTGCTTACTTGACTTGCATGTAGGACTCCATAATTCTCTGTGGGGTGGGTTTCAGTCTCATCCTAATTTATATAGACTTCAAGATCAAAGCTGTCTCAAGTGTCATACCAAGTGAAACTCCTTCGATTCACAGATCGCTTGAAACACTCCCTTACACAAAACAAGGATTCCGCAAGGGTTCAAGGGCAGAAACTTAGATATCCCCTTAATCCTAAGGCTATTGTTTTGGCTTTTTTTTTTTTTTTTTTTTTTTTAACATGATTTGGGAAGAGTTTAGCAAATTCTGCTCGTTTACAGTAAATGATGGATGGAGCACCCTCCCCAGATCCTCTGCACTGTCATTTTACCCACAGAATCCTCTCCAGTCCCAGGACCAGTCATCAGACACTAGCGTCCTTGACTTTAAATAGAAACAAACACACCCAATTGGTGGCTGGGATTAGATCTGATTATTTAATGAGGTGCCCTTCTCCTTGGCCTTATCCTAAGTCACCCTGGATCTGTTCTCAGTGTAAGCTCGGTTGCATTCTGGTGCTTTTCTGTCACTGTTCCACCAGTTCCCTTCCTCTTCAGAGCAGAAGGTATCAAACTTAAAGTGAAAGGGGAGGGTGGACTGAATGGACAAAGGCAGGGATCATCAGTAATGTTGTTTGCTGTTTCTGAGCCACATTTTTTTTAGAAACATGCTTTTGTTTTTTTTATATTTTGCTTTTATTTTTTGTAATTGTCCCCCCAGTTATGCATCTTCTGAAGAACAAATGCATCTTCCTAGAAGAGATTCTTTTGGAAGATCACCTCTCTCTATAGATAGATAGATAGATAGATAGATAGATAGATAGATAGATAGATAGATAGATATAGATATAGATATAGATATAGATATAGATATAGATTTGAATTATATATATATATAATAAATTTCAGAGAGGAAGGGAGAGGGAGAGAGAATAGAAACATAAGTGAATCATTGACTGGCAGCCTGCATCCCAGGCATGTGCGTGCCCTTGATCGGAATTGAATCAGGGACCCGTCAGTCCACAGGCCGACACTCTACCCACAGAGCCAAGCTGGCTAGGGCAAAATCACCACTCGCTTAACACAACCCCCAGGATGCTGCCACCCACTGCCCGTGGGCTGGCTCAGCTCTTGGTCGCGTGTCTCCCTGAGACCTGTCTGTGGTTGTCTTTTGTGAGGCAGGAGGGACAGTCTCCTGTGGTTACTTCCCCTGATCTTTAAACCAATCTTTCCAGTTGTATTTTTCTGGGGAGCTTTCCTCAGATTCTTAGAGGAAGCACAGACCCCCAAAAAAGTTAAAGAACTGGTAAGTCCCAACTTGGATTCCTCCAGGCTTCTAGTTTCCTTACCACCTACACGAGGGATATCAAAAGGATATTCAAAGAATAACAGGCTCAAACTGATAAGGAGGTTGGCAAGTGAAGGGGACCCGGAGGACCAAATATCTGCCACTTTGAAGACCGAGGAGACGCTGGGCACATCAGCAGGTGTTTCTCTCTAGGGCCAGGATGCCAGCATAGACTTTTAAGAAAGCTCAGCATCAAGCAGGGCAGCTGGGTCCTGGTTCAGAGGACAAAACACTGCCAGCCTGTCCATCAGGGAAGGGCCTGAGGAGAGATGGATATAGAAAGAGGGAAAATTGTGGGTGGGCCTCCAGCAAGAGACCTGCTAGACGGTAGAGGATGGGGATTGACTGGAGGAAGGAAGACCAAAATACTTTTTTTTTTTTTATAATATATTTTATTGATTTTTTACAGAGAGGAAGGGAGAGAAATAGAGAGATAGAAACATCGACGAGAGAGAAACATCTACCAGTTGCCTCTTGCACACCCCCTACCGGGGATGTGCCCGCAACCAATGTACATGTCCTTGACCCGAATCGAACCTGGGACCTTTCAGTCCGCAGACCGACGCTCTACCACTGAGCCAAACCGGTTTCGGCACCAAAATACTTTTAATCCCAAAACAGAAAAATCTCACACTGTTACCGGGGCCCAAAGGTCAATAATATCGAAGGAACCCACAGAGGACACCTACCTGTTTACTTCAGATGGGCTCCGTGGAGGCAGAACTCCACTCTTTGTTGACAAAAAGCCTTTTCTGTATCTGAGTGCAGAAAGGCAGCTTGTGGGTTCCCGGATGTAGACCATCAGGGTGCCGTGTACTCCCCAGAAAGGCCTCTACCCCCTGACTACACAACCCCAGCCCTAGCCAAACAGGAAGCCTTTTCAGCCAGCAAGGGGTCTGAGAACCATCCATCCATTTCGTGTAAGTGACGGCTGGCATCGCCCCCTGTCTGAGCTGCTTGCCAGCAAAACCGTGGCTCCTTCATTACGCAGACGCAGACCCTCAAGTCAAATGGGTGGACATGGCCCTGCCCCAGAGGGTCTTTCGAGCCTTCTGTCCACAGTGACACTGGGGACTGTGGGTCTTTCCGGTGAATGGGTGTGTCCCTGGTACCGACGCCAAATGTCTAGCCTTTCAGGTTTGGGTGCCTGAAGTTGCTTATTTTTCTTTGCTCTGTACAGAGCCAGGAAGGCTGTCATTAGTAAACGTGGACAAGGTCTAAAGTAAAAAAAACAAACAAACAAAAACAACTCTTGTCTGTAGCTCATAGCCTGGTTCTCCAAGTGAAGTCCCTGGACCAATAACATCAGCATCCCCTGTTGGAAATTCAGATTCTCAGGCCCTGCCCTAATCCTACAGAATCAGGTACACTGCGGGATAGGCCAGCAATCTGTGTTAATAGCCCTCCAGATGAGCCTGATGCTCGATAAAGCTTATGAAAACCTGGGGTATAGCATGAACTGCAAACCAGATTAGATCCCAAGGAAGAGCAGTTGGATTCAGTACAAACAGATTAAACAAAGAATGGTAGCAGTCTTCAGGACCATTCTGGTGCCTTGTGAGAATTAGAACAGGCGCCCCCTTTAGGCAGATTCAGCAGATGCTATCATCTTGGGGCTAAATTTTAGTCCCATCCGCCCCCTGGGCTGAGTGTTCCTAGTGCACACAAACTGTACACCATTATGTAGTGGCTACCCTGTATGTCTTTCTCCCTAGACTCACCATCTCCAGTGCCTAATTACGATTAAAAAAAAGAAAAGAGAAGAAAGAAAAAAAGGACATTGTAGCTGATAGTGATCTTTTCTTGCTCAAGGATTTTAATTTTGTATCTTTTCCGAGTCTCAGCATTTTGCTGTCGCATAACTAATTTCCTTAACAGATGTTATTCTGCTCATGTTCATAGTAAAGTGTAACCATTTCCACTATTGAAGGAGTTGAGTTTGCCTTTCAAAGGCTTGATTGGTCTTTATCCATGAGCCTTGGGTGTCTCCTGTGTGACTAGAACACTAATCAGAGAAGTAGCAACAAGGCATTTCAGAAAACGGGGTGGATAAAAATAGGCCAGCTTCAGAAGAGCATGGATTCACTCCACAGACTGACAGTATTTTGAGAAAGGAACACAGGATTGCCAGCAGGAGGCTGTGATTGAGTGGAACCTCATAAACAGCTTGTAAATCCTCACTGTTCCAAAATATATATGGGGCGGAGGGGTAGTTCTGACTGGTACAGATGAAACCACCTCATGACAATGAGTCCCTAGAGCGAGCCTAACACTAAGTGAAGCAAGCTCAAAGTGGAGAAAGGCATGTTTAGAGATTAGCGTGAGCTGGTTGAGTTCACCAGGCCAGCATTTTCCAATGGCCTCACATGACCTTGAGTGCCTTGGCTCTTAGGCAGTATTTTATGTGCGTGCTTATGTTTACCTCTCTGGGGAGAGAACCCATAACTTTCCATCAGCTTTTCAAAGGGATCTGTGACCCCGCCCTCCACTTCCTCAAATGAAGAGCTACTGTATAGGAAAAAATGGCAGCTGTAGATTACAACCCAGGATCTTAGTGGTCTGAATTAGTTCATGGAAAGGGTATGCACCAAGCTTTAAGGATTGGCTACTTCCACTGCAAAAAAGGTGTAGCCACCCTAAGCTATTTGTAATAAACATGGTTGACCTTATAATGATTTTTAAAGGTATAAATAAGGCACTTCCCAAAGGATAGCCTTCACTGTGGCGAAGCCAAAGGGGTATCACATCTAATTCAGGATTGCTGGAGCCTCCCCCACGCCCTGCCCCACACCCAACCCAGCCACTTGTTCAAGATTTCCATTTTGACTTGGAGCAAGAAAAAATGAATACTATTTTGGCTAAGGAGCCTGGAAATGGAGAGAAAATGTTTATAGAAGGAAATACAATGTAATGTGCCATTGGACAGGTTATTGAATTAGAGTTGGTAGAGGCTTTTTAAAAATTTTTAATTGCTGTGCCCTAACTGGTTTGGCTCAGTGGATAGAGCATCAGCCTGGGGACTGAAGGGTCCCAGGTTCAATTCTGGTCAAAGGCACATGCCCAGGTTGTGGGCTCAGTACAGCTGATCAATGATTCTCTCTCATTGTTGATGTTTCTATATCTCTTTCTCCCTCTCTCTTCCTCTCTGAAATCAATATATATATATATATATATATATATATATATATATATATATATATATATATATATTTTTTTTTTTTTTTTTTTTTTTTTTTTTTTTTAATTTAGTTGCTGCAACTGTGCAGTGCAAGGTAGGAAAATTCAGACTTGCAGACGTTTTGTTCCTTGATATTTGTAGTTTCTCTGTCTGTTCAACTGACTTCTAAAGGCTTTCCAGATATATGATCTTGCCTCTACTTCCTGTAAAATCAGCCTACCTTCATTTGTTTGTTTGTTTGTTTTATTTCAGAAAGGGAGGGAGAGAGAAACATCAATGATGAGAGCAAATCATTGATCACCTGCTTCCTGCACGCCCCCTCCTGGGGATCGAGCCAGCAACCCGAGCACGTGCCCTTGATCTTCAGTTCACAGGCCGATGCTCTGTCCACTGAGCCGAACCAGCCTGCCTTCTCTAAAATTAAAAAGATTGAAAGGAAATTGCCTCCATAAACACAGTTGAAAGACTAGGAGAATGTAACTTGCAATATATGTAGCTAACAGGATTAATTAATATACTAGTATAAAGTGCTCCTATAAGTCAAAAATCCAATAACTCAATAGGAAAAAGGTAAAGTACATGAGCAGATAAACAGTAGAAAGAGAAAAGCAAATGGCCAATAACCTCACTACTGATTTAAAGCAATGTAATGAAAACAACAGGAAGATAGAACATTTGCCCCTCTGATAGAAATTTAAAAGAATGACAACATTTAGTTTTGGATAAGTGGGAGAACACATAACAGTTTTTATGAAAATGATAAGTACAAATAGCCTGTGATCCAGCAATTCCACTTCTAGAAATTTGTTCTTAAGGAATACTACACATGTGCTCATCAATATAGGTAGAAAGCTATTCGGTGTCATGTTGTTTATAAAAGCTAGAAATTAGACTCAGTGTGAATGTCCATTAACAGGAATATGGTCAAGTAAATTATGATAAACCCATACTATGAATATTATGTGTAACAGTTAAAAAAAAAATAAGGTAGTTCTTATGTACTGGTATGGAAATATGTACATTTCCCATTATTGGAAAAAGCAAGCCAGAGCAATATGAATAGTATAGTATAGTATAGTATAGTATAGTATAGTTTAAGATGGTATCATTCCATAAGTATAAAAATAAATGAGAGTGTGCGGGTGTATGTAGTAACATACATGTAAATTTAATTATTTTTTTTTTTAATCTGGCAATCTGTGCCTCAAACTCTTAACAGTGGGTATTTCCAGAAGGAATAGTCTTTGTGGGGGAGGTTAAAAGGAGTTAAACTCTTTTCTCTACATAATCCAATGCTACCGGAATTATTTCTATGAAACATAATTCATGCATTACTTGAGTGATTCATTAAATAATAATTAGAACCCATTTTTTGTTTTAAGTAGAAAATGGGTGAAATGGACCTAGATTTATAAAGTTAAAGTAGATTTTGCTCTTTAAAGAGAGCCTTCAGTTCATGGTTTAGGAAATCAAAGAAGATTCGCCAATTAACAAATCCCCTGGGCCCCGCACTTCTCTCTGGAAGCTGGGCTGATGGCAGAGGCTCCAAGGGTGGGCTAGGAGACGGGCACCTGCTCTGCCCTCCCCTGAAGGGGGGTGAGAAAGACAAGGAAAGAAATGGCCTCGCAAGAGGACAAAGAAAGGAAATCTTCTCCACTGAAATGCAATGAGGGGCATTTATACCCCAGAACCATTGCCCAAGTGCCACTTCTGTCCATCAACCTCTGACAGCCGAGGGTCAAAGATAGCGGACGTGCCTTTCTTAGAAGAAATACTGTGCTACTTCCAATATTCTTTCATTCATTCATTTATTTATTTATTTTTAATAGATTTTATTGATTTTTTTATAGAGAGAAAGTTAGAAACATCCATCAGCTGCCTCTTGCACAACCCCCACTGGGGGTGTGCCTGCAACCAAGGTACATGGCCCTGACCAGAATCGAACCTGGGGCCCTTCAGTTTGCAGGCTGACATACTATTCACTGGGCCAAACCGGTTTCAGCCCGATATTTTTTTTAAATTGGGCTATTTTTAAAATATATATATTTTATTGATTTTTAACAGAGAGGAAGGGAGAGAGATAGAGAGCCAGAAACATCGGTGAAAGAGAAACATTGATCAGCTGCCTCCTGCACAGCCCCCACTGGGGATGTGCCCACAAGCAAGGTAAATGCCCTTGACTGGAATCGAACCTGGGACCCTTCAGTTCGCAGGCTGACACTCTATCCACTGAGCCAAATCAGTTTCGGCTCGGACTATTATTTAAGAAACCTTATTTAAAAGAAGTAAATTATGACCTTTTAAACTTATAAATTAAGGGGTGATTATTTTTCAGTTTACTTGCAAAATAATGGACATAGGCTTCTTTTAATTAAGAGTTGCCCTGACACACATAAGCGTTTGCTTGCTTGCTGGAAACAAAGAGATCCGAACCTAAATGGTTAGACGTCACTGATCATTAAAAATCGATCAGTAATGAAGATGAAGCGGCTCTGAAAGGATAATCTGCCCTTGGCCACCTGTAATTGAATTTACTAGGAAATTGATTCACGTATAGATTGCAAGGTAATATACTTTGCAGAAGCAAGACGTAATACATTTTACCAGATAACCTGAATAGGAACTTAACATTTTTCACTTTAGTAGGCTTTCCATAAATTACTAAGAATACGGAAAACGTTTACTCCATTTCCATAAGCATGTATGGTACGTGGGAGTAGTTCAGGGTTCAGCCAAACATATTTCGATTTCCGCAGCAGCAGGGACCAAATTATCATCATCTTTTAGAGAATCACTTCCTTAGAAATGTTCACACTGTGTTTTGTTTTGTTTTTTATTTTTAATTGGGTTTGAGAGAGAGAGAGAGAGAGAGAGAGAGAGAGAGAGAGAAGCAGCCATGTGACAGTGAAACATCGATTGGCTGCCCCTTGCACATCCCTGCCTTGGGATGGAACCCACAACCTGGGCATGTGACCTGATCGAGAATCGAACCAGGAACCTGTGCACAGTACAAGGCTCAGCTAACTGAGCCACACTATCTGGGGCTAGAAATGTTCACCCTTATGTGGTCTGATTGGGAGATGTGTTGTTGTTTTTCTTTTAGCAAAACTTTCTGAAATTTTGTTTCTTTTTTTTTTTTAACATTTCTTTTTTTATATATATATTTTATTGATTTTTTTACAGAGAGGAAGGGAGAGGGATAGAGAGCCATAAACGTCGATGAGAGAGAAACATCGACCAGCTGCCTCTTGCACACCCCCTACTGGGGATGTGGCCCCAACTCAGGTACATGCCCTTGACCAGAATCGAACCTGGGACCTTTCAGTCTGCAGATCGACGCTCTACCACTGAGCCAAACCGGCTTCGGCTGAAATTTTGTTTCCTAACTCTTAATCTTAAAAAGGGGGGAGGAGGATGTCATGTTTCTGGAATGGATACCATTCTAGAAAAGTGTCTCTCCTTACCAATTCCAGATTAGTGGAATTGGTAAGGAGAGAATACGGAAAACGTTTACTCCATTTCCATAAGCATGTATGGTACGTGGGAGTAGTTCAGGGTTCAGCCAAACATATTTCGATTTCCGCAGCAGCAGGGACCAAATTATCATCATCTTTTAGAGAATCACTTCCTTAGAAATGTTCACACTGTGTTTTGTTTTGTTTTTTATTTTTAATTGGGTTTGAGAGAGAGAGAGAGAGAGAGAGAGAGAGAGAGAGAGAAGCAGCCATGTGACAGTAATGGCCACATGTAATAGATTTGTTTAATGTTGTGGGTTTTTTCTTTCTTACACAAATACCTCATATTTGATGTAGAAAAAGTGGAGAATATAAATAAGCAAAAAGAAGAAAATGATCATTAGCTATCATCCTAACACCTTGAAACAATCACCGTTTACATTTTGAAGTGCATACTTTGTCTTTTTAAAATGTATATAATGCTTTTCTGGCAAAAAAAAAAAGATTTCATATAATATGTATAAGTTTTTACCTTCTATTTTTTATTATTTAACAATATACCCAGGACATTTCTCTGTGCTGTTAAATATCCTTCTACATTATTTGTGTTTGCATAGCATTATCGGCCCCCTGGGTTGTTTTCAGTTTTTCACTATTATGAACAAAGGCAGTAATGAGAGTATCTTTGTTATTAAATTCTTCATCACATCCATTAAATTGATATACCTTTGAAAGCCCCACTCTTAACATTGAGCTAATTAAAGATAAAGAATGCTTTGTGTTGGAATTCACTAGAACAGAGAAACTAAAAGCCTTAGTGAATGGGGAGAGAAGAAATATCTTTACGTTTTAAACTTTGAGCTTAGAGTGACCTCAGTATTCGTTCTAGGCATATTGGTGTTTAAGAAATTTTGTTAGCCAGCCATTGAAATGAAAGTGATTGTATTGACAGGATGTGTTATTATTGTTAACTAAGGTGCATTTGTTCTAATCACAAAGCAGCGTCCCTTTATTGCTTCCAGTTCCCTCGATTTTCTAAAACAAAAGCATGCTCTCCGCTTGGCCAGACTCTGCTTAGCTTGAGACTTACATTGCTATGGACAGCGTTCTTGACTGACGTGTTCTGGGTGTGGGGGGACCATCCCACTAAATAACATGGCCCAGGTCTGGGGTTTAGAGCCGCCCTCTACCCTGGCCCCAGACAATACTGAATTAAATCAGAAACTCCTGCCTTTTGGAAATAAAGAGTATCTCACATGACACACCTGGATTGATATAAAAAGACAGCAAGCCCCATGCTGCAGGAAATGCCGGAGGAACCATCCCAGCTGTGAATGCCAGCTCTAGGCCTCGAAGTTAATTAGCGATGAGGGTGGGTGGTCGATGAACAATCGCTCAGCGTACCTTTATTATAAAGTGGCGTGAAGCTAAACTCTGCCGTGAGAGCAACAGGAGAATGCCCGTCTGGGACAGCTGTGGATAAATTGTAGTAAAACAGCCAAACGTGCAAGGTGAGGGTGGGGGGTACAACAAAAGTATTTAAAGTAGGACTGATTTGGTATGTTTTTGGACTTCACACACTGACACTGGGCAGGTTCGGTGTTTAAGTTTCTCATCAGTTGGGTTAGGACAGTGTTTCTCAACCTCAGCACCATTGACAGTTGGACTAGGTAATTAAATTCTTTGTTGGAGGAAGGGTAGCATCCCAGCTGTGACAATCAAGAATGCCACAAAACTGTCCCCTAGATTACCAGATCATTATCCTGAATACTGAAACCAGTGTGGGTGTAAGTAGTGCCAGCCACCTTCAAGCTGTCAGGCTAGACTTGCAGATCGGTGTAGGCCTGCCCTCTGACACCACGCATTCTGTGCAGAAGCTCACTGTGTGTGAGCGCCGCACCCAGTCTCACTCACACCCATGGACGTCGTCCCATGCCTCCTACGTCATGTCTCCTACAATAGCAATGAAAGTGCCCTTTCTCTTGTCGAACGCACTGACACACAGAACCTATTGGGAGAGGTAGACGGAAGGTAAGTTTTAAGGCGAACACGGCTGAGCACATCCCTGAGGGATCTTCTAACTCTGCTTTAGGAGATCTCAGGCTCTGGCACTGCCCACGCGCTCCTACTCCACCCACTTAGCTCACTGTACAGGAGTCACCCCTAAAAAAATGGCCACCCTTCCCTTCCTAAGACTACTTTGAGTTCCCTTCCTTGTACTCACTGCCCCTCTGGCTGGTTTGGCTAACTTTATGATTTGCCTTCCATAAAGTTAGCGAGCCCCCTGCTTCTTAAACCTCTCTTTGGCTTCTGCTAAGCTACCATCTTTCCCTAAAGTCTCCCCATTGAAAGTTTGCATTTAATAACGGAAGTTGCCCACGTCTTGACCTTCTTTCAGATATGACAATGGACGATGTTCGAGAATACGAGAAAAACATGCATGAACAAACCAACATAAAAGTTTGCAATCAGCATTCCTCCACTGTGGATGACATAGAGAGCCAGGCCCAAACAAGTGTATGTAGAATTTTAAAACATGTTGCCCCCTCCCTTTACCAGGCGTACACCGATCTGTGAAAGGCTGCCAGCGCTCAGTTCTCGGGCTTCCACCGAGAGCGTCGTCGCCCGGGGGCTGTTGGTAAACATTTCGAGTCTTTAAAGCCACTTGACGTGCAGGGTGTTCCAGTCATAAAGCCAAGAACATGGAGAGTGGGAACGTGCTGTGGGGCTAGTGCCTGAACCAGAAGAGAACAGGGGGAAAAGCAGGGGTCATATGAAAAGCAGAACTTTTAAAAACAGGTAGCAGTTACTTGTTCAGGGGAAGGCTTCTGACCCATCTGGCCTTTGAGGTTTCCTTACATTTGCTCTGAAATGCTTTTTAAAGCTGTCTTCCCCAGTCAGTTCATCTTTCCTAGGTTAATGCCAGGTGGGTCTGTGGTCCCTTCCCGCATCTGGCAGCGCAGTGGCGCAGTGTGACGGTGTGGTGAGTGGGGACTCCGCCAGACCTAGCCTGGGGCGTCAGCTAAGCCCCAGGGAGCCTCAAGTTATTCCCAGGCTCCTGGGAAACTGAGAGTTGACTATAGGGTGTCTGCCAGCATTTTACATGTAGTTGGATTCATGCTAATGAAGAGGAGCTACCGATGACAAAAATGGAACCTCTGAGTCACTTGTATGTGCCTTTGGCCAGAGCGGGAATCTCTGGGTGGCAGCTTAAACTTGCATCATCCAGAGTAACACATTAATTAGATTTTTAAGAAACTGATGTAGGACAGTGTTTCCCAAACTTTTGACGTATGTGTACCCTTCTATAATTTTTGTAACACTGAGTACCCCTCGTACTCATGAGAACGTAGAATTAGGCGCAGCTAAGCACGGTGCAGTGCATATCCCCACAAACTCCGGTGCAACTCGTACCCCCACCAAACTCTTCCCGTACCCCTGGGGATACGCGTACCACACTTTGGGAAACACTATTGTAGGAGATTGAGAGATGGCTATTGTAAACGAAGGCTTTGGAATTGTGAAGACCTTGGTTGCACTTTGGAAATCTTTAGTTGAGTTTTTAGAGCATGTCTTTGGAATGTCCTGCAAGGCCACTGTTGGATGCACGTGACTGCCCTTGAGGTTGAAATGGCCCGAAGGCTTCCTCCCCATTTTGCGTGCTGTGAGTGGATTTGCGGGAAACCCTTCTCGCATAGTTAGCCCAGGTGGTCCTCTCTCTGCCCAGCTCAGTTCTGATAGGACCTCTGTCTTCCTCTCTCCCTGTTCTAAAGTCAGAAATGTGCCTTCAGGAAACTGTCCTTGAATTTTCATCACTTTCAATTACCTTTTCTTTTAGGAATGTTAGACACCAGTTCCCCCTCAGCCGCTCTCTGAAAGCTGCCCCTGTCAGGAGGACCAGACAGAGGAAGCCAGAGGACTGGGAGAGACGCTCCACATCCCAAAGACAAAGCGCAATGCTTGTCTCCCGAGTTCTTACCACTTTCAGCTTAGGCTCTTTCTTGGTTTTCTTTTCGTTTTACTGCGAGTACTGTGTTAGGTCAGTTTACCACGTAGAGACAGTGGTGCCTAGAACGGTTCTCCCCAGGCGAAGCCCATGCATTGATTCTCTTGCAGCAGCTCACAGGCGTTCCCATGACGTCAGCAAGAGATATGTCTACCAGTATCTCTTCCAAAGTTACAGAGTGGTTATTTTGAGTGCTGGCGACATTTCCCGTATTCTGTGGCATTCCTTCAAATTTGGAGATTATTTTTCCATTGTCTCTCTTCTCCATCATAATGAAAAACAGTTGAAATCAAGAGTCTGCTGTCCACAAATAAAAACTACAAGAGTGCCCAATAAAACTTAAATCATCAACCCGAGAAGAAACAAATTAGATTGAAATTATGCAAAATTAACATCCATGACCAGGGCAATAAGGAAATTGTCTCCTTTTCAATTGAGCAGTTTCAGTGCCTTCAAGGAAGGGAACTTCTAAGAGACTCCGGAAGGGACTGTAAAATAAAAAGTCTGTCTCCTCTGGGTGATTTCTGCTCTCTGCTGGATGCATGGAGTAGGACACTGTGTTCAGCTGCTTTTTCAGAAAGCCCGATTTCTCCGAGATGATATCCATCATTAGAGCAGAAACAGACCCCAATTCAGTGACATTTTCCTGAGATCCTCAATTTTATTTTGCAGGACCTCTTTTTAAAAAGACATAATCTCTTTTCTTAGCTTACTAGTCTTAGTGCTGTTTTTTTAAAGTGGTGGGTTCATGGGTATGATTTTTTTGTACTCTTCTGAGTTTTATATTATATCAACACAACCATAATTTTTTATTTCCTTTGTAAACAAAGCATTCCCTTTCAGAAAATTTAGTAATTGTTTCCAGGAAATCTGCTTAAGGATTTTGTTTTTTGGAAAATATTTCTGATTTGCTCATATGTTATGATGTGACACATATATCAGGATGGGGCAAACGTAGGTTTATAGTTGTTCATACAGAAAACAATACAAAAATGAATAAATAATAACACAAGAATAAACTCTGTTTCATAAACTCACAACTGTAAACCTACCTTTGCCACACACTGTATGGCATCATTTGGGGGACATTGATTGATTTAGTTACCTTCTCTTTATAGATAATATGGCCAGGTCTGATAAGAGTCATACCCACAACACACACATTCACTGCTCTGGTCTGAATTTGTACTCCTGATGTATTGATTTCAGAGAGGAAGGGAGAGGGAGAGAGAATAGAAACATCCATGAAGAGAGAGAATCATTGATCATCTGCCTCCTGCATGCCCCCTACTGGGGATGGAGCCCACAACCCAGATATGTGCCCTGATCAGGAATCAAACCATGACCTCCTATATTTCATAGGTGGACGCTCAACCACTGAGCCACACCAGCAGGGCACTCCTGATGTTCTCTAATTCAGAATACATGAAACACTCGCTGAAGAGTGCTTGGGAAGCCTTAGAGATGGGTATTCATAAAGGAATATTATTTCAGAGGTTTGCCTCCATAAAAAGGAAAAATTCAGGATATAACATGTTAGTGATAATTTGGGTTTATAATTTGAAGAGGCCCCTTTTTCATAGGGTCCCATAGGTCCTTTAAAAACAGGCGTAGAGATGAATCCATTTGCACGTCTTCTAAATAACTGCTCCTTTTTCTTTCTACCTTTTTCTTTCCTCTGAAGACATGACAATGGATGAAGTCCGGGAATTTGAACGAGCCACTCAGGAAGCCACCAACCAGAAAATTGGCGTTTTCCCACCCGTGATTTCTATCTCGAGCATTCCCCTGCTGCCTTCTTCAGTCCGCAGTGCCCCCTCCAGCGCACCATCCACACCTCTGTCCTCAGACGCACCCGAGTTTCTGTCCGTGCCCAAAGAGCGGCCCCGGAAAAAGTCCGCCCCAGAAACTCTCACGCTTCCAGACCCCGAGAAACAAACCACCCTGAATTTGCCTGGCGTGCCCTCTTCCGAGAGGCCAGGCCGGCCCAAGTCAGAATAATTTCCTGTGACTATTTCATGGGGTTTTATAGGTTCATTTTCAGGGTTGGCTTTTTTTTGTTCTGTTTTATTTTTTAAGAATCTTCTAATATAGAAAAGGACTGCTTTGTCACTCAAAACATGTTCCTTCTATCTGAGTGTGCATGTGGTTAAGTAATTTCCCATATAATATGAGTCCCTCAATTTGCCACACAGCATCACATTAGATGCAACATGTAAGACATGCAAAGGACAGAAGGCGTCTTCCGTAGCCACAGCTGGAAGCCTAGGAGGAAGCCTTGTTATCGGGCATTTGACGCGGTTGGTATGGACTCCAAGGGTAAATAAATGGGAACTCTGCACCACTGTGGTACAAGGTGTGATAAAATAGTGAAGTCATTTTCCTCCGATCAAACCTGAAATTCTCAAAAATACTCTCAGGCGTAACATACCTAATGGTTAAATTTTGAACTGCTCATCACCAATACTTGAATACCAGTAGTTACTAAAATTCCTATTTTGGTTAGTCTGACTCAGGATTTGGGGCCTAGTTAACACTTACAATTTTCTGAAAATTTTAATTATCAATCCACAGAGGCTCCATGTGCAATTAATGATGACTTATTTATACCTTTCACAGAATTTAATAAAGATTCCACTTGCTTCTGTCTTTTAATGACTTTTCCCCTATGTGCCCTCAGAAATCTTAAGAATTATGTGACCTTAACTTGACAGATTTTGGAAGGGTTGAGTTAGGAGCCAAGAGGCCCAGGTGAGGCAGACATCTTTTTTTCTCTCCAGGTACCAACAAACCTTAACTTGTCAGCGTCTATCATCCAGGAAGATTCTCAGAATTTGCAATTAATTGAGTATAATTTATTGACTATTTCCCCACTCAAAAAGTTCAAGGGTAGAGTAAGCTAACGGGACTTTAATTCTGTTGGGATATCTGGTTTGGGAAACCCTAAAAAGGAGAATTGTTTTTCATCTCCCTTCTGGTTTTATTTTTGATAACATCCAGACTTCCTGGACCCGATGGCCCATCACCGGACCTTAGAAAAGACTGTCATTCTCTTGCTCCTTCCTTGAAATCCAAATATTGGGATGTCCCAGAAGTTGAGTAAGTACCGTCAAGTGGGAGGAGAGAATGAGCAGAATTGTTGACTCCTATTTGTCCAGCAAAAAGGAGGAGAGATACATGTCCTACCGTCTAGCTTTCTTTTCTGAAAGTGTTGCTAATGCAAGAGTAGATTCAAGGTTGACGGGAGGCAAGCTCATTCACCAAAGTGGCAGAAAGAGAACTCTCCTTTGATCTTAAGAGGGAAAACCTGCCACCTTCGCACCTCACTGCCTTTAAATGCAGAAGGAAGGGCAAGCAGCATCTATAGTCACTTTTGTCCTCCATGAGAGGAAGAGAGCAAAGTAATTGGGCAACTCCACGCCCCCTGGCCAGCCTTCCTCACCGTAACCTCCAACCTCAGGAAAGGGACCTTCCCACACAGATTCCAAAGGAAACACACAGACCAAGGAGCATCGCCTCCTCCTCTCTCCTGGCCTCAGCCAGTGGCCCCTGCCTGCTCTCTCTCTCTCTAAGTGCTCAGCACTCTGCATTTTGTCTTTCAAGTTGGCAAACGCCCAGGTGCAGGCGCTGGCCCCTGAGCCCGCCACCAAGTAAGCCTAAGTCATACGTCAGACTGTCAAGACCATATCTTCATCTACAGGTTGATGTTTAGCTTGAAAAAATATTTTAAATCCAGAACTCAAAATGGAAACCAGTTACAAATAGCTTAGGTCAACATGCATCTCTTCCCTAAGAGCGACATAGCATTGTAGTAAGACATCTTTGCATGGTATGGTAGCATGATTTCTTGCTTGTGGGAAAACTTAATCTTTTTCCGAATCCCTTGGACTTCTCGGCGGCTCCCTCTCCACACGGTGGTAGTACTTAAGAATTATGTTTGGCTTCAGAAAGCAAAAATCTATTTTCACAAGGCAGCGACCATGTGTGTGTGTGCTTACCATTTATTTACGAGCTGAAATCAGCTTTGTAACAAGAGGGGATGGGGTCATTTTCTAATGGAACTGATCTATTTTGCGCAGGTTGTTAACACATCTGACGCCTAGTTTTCCCATTCATACCATTGCTGTCTGTAAAGTAGCTTCCGCTAGCAAGGTCAACAATCCTATCCGCTTTAGAAAGCTAATTTCTCATTTCCTTCTGTGAGTTTTCTTTCTCATAGCCAGTACAATACCATGGACATCAACTACAATCTGCTAAAGATAGTGTGAGTTTTAGCCATCAAAAGTGTGCGCACTTAAAATACATTCAGCTTCCTGCCTACATGTGCTTTGTGTGCATTTAAGAAAAGGGGAGGGGGGATGAGTATATTCCTTCAGCTGCTTTGAATATCTAATCCCATCATCATGAGCATACATGACTTCACCATTTTATCTGCCTTGATTTCCGGGTGTCATTTTACATTCTCCATACATGCCTTTGTTTGTTGTGGGATACAAGCCTGCAATGAATGTGTACATAGAACCTTAATGATTCCTATAAGGATGGAAATGCAATGGCTGCATGATGGAAACTTAGAAGAAGGAAAAAAGCAGAAACTTGAATTCTTTCAGCATGTTTGGGGGGTGGGGGAATAGAATCTTTAACTCAGTGCCTCTGTCTGCGGTGTGGAAACCTTCAACCTTGTTCACCAAAATTGTATTATACCTGTATGTACATATATAGAAATATAGTCTAGTGAAGCAAACACCACCAGTTTGAAGTCTCTGATAGCCAGATTAATCCACAGAATAGCACATGCTCAGCACACCGTCTTCATCTCCGATGTTGGTGGAAACCATGACAATGGCTGTACATTTCATTACTTCGGGTGCATTTCAAATACCAGACGCCCCTGTGCTTTTCACGCATGGGCTATGTGTGGTACAGCACTTGTAGCTTTGACCGCTTTCCCAGGATCAGAGGGTCTTGGTGTTTTTCCCGCGTGAACTTTGTCAGAAGTTAGCTCTGAAGACCATTTCATGTATCTACTTTTGGGCTATAGCAAAACAAAGCAAGAAGGCCATGAAATTTTTCACTCACCATCATTATAACGGGCACAATATGCATTCTCTAGTGAACTAATTTATAAATCCTTCCGTTACGGTTTTGCATCTGTGTGGGAGGAATGCTTTTAATGTGTTTGGAGATTTGCATTAGCCATGTTTTGGGTTGTGAGGATAAATCTCTAAGCGCAGTCTTGGTTGTACAATGCTGGCACAAAAACCCAAGACCCCACAAGTAATTACGGCGCTTTCTTTCAAGGCACTGTAATGCTGGCCTAGAGAATAGATCCTAACACTTCTGCAGAAATCATTTTCCTGTGAAAATTTCAAGGCTAATGGATTTATGTACATTTTTAAATTCTACTTTCCTCAGTAGCTTCAGGGCTCAGAGACAGCAAGGTCACTGTCTGGTTTCGGTCAGTAGGAATTTTACTTTTCAGAAGGGCCAGAGTATAATCCAGATATAATGTGTAATCAGATAATCCAATAGACAGGAATTGTCTAAATAGTTTTAGTCCCTTTCTGATCATCTGGCTCAGTAGGCCAGGTGGCAATCTGCCATCTGAGCCCTAATTCTTGAAATTTAAAATAAATATAAAACGTTGTGTGGCTGTAACTGGTCAAACAACTCGTTCTTGCTGAAACTGAAATGTCACGCAATCGCACAGCCTTGGCACGCGGAGGCAACACCGGGTTCTTGTGTGCTCTACCTTCCAAACGATCTGTTTGCATTTGAAATGTAAATGTTTAAGCTTTTTAGGAGTTAGTGCAATAAGAGGGTGTGAATATGGGGAGAACTTTTCAGATGTGATCCATGGTAATTTTGTTGTTAAGTTAAATGCTTTAGGACGTTGTGGCCTACAAGGGAAAGCATGTCTATGGAATTGCAAGTCCTCCTTCAGTTCCTATGTATCCCCAAGAAGAGGTTCTTTGAATTGATGTGATGCCTACGCCACTTCTGTGTCGCTTCAAGTGTCACTTTTTTAGTGTTTACATTTCAAGCTGGGATCTTGATTTGTGAAATGGGTCGACATACCACTGCCACTGCTGAAGGACCAAAGTTTGGAGTGCACAGTGTTACAGTCTACAGGCACAGCAAGCAAAAGGTGACCCTCACATATGCCATCCTTCTGTGTCATTTTATGGCTGTTTTGTGTTTTCCCCCCAGTTATTTATTATTGTTAATAACTTACTTTTTCTTACCTTCTCTTGTAAATAAAGTACAAAGCAATCTTCTTTCCAAGTGTGGCTTCCTCTCTCCACTGGTCTCAAGGGATTGTTGGCAGTTGTGAGTTTGTGGGTTGATGGGAAAGAAGTGATCAAGGAAGAAGGAACAAGCCAATGGCCGGTACTTAGACCCAGGTCTGGGGATTTGTGTGCAAAGAAGCCTGGTCTGCTAAGCCAGATGGTGCCTACAGGGGAAGCCTGGGTGCCAGCTCTAACTATCCAGCCAAGAAATATCCAAGGAGAGTCTGTAACCCAGTGGGGCACACACATAGACTCATCCTCCCATCCAAGGGCTTGGTTCCCTTATCAAAGGTGAGACCACAGTCTGAGTGGTAACCAAGAAAAACCATTCTGAAGGAATCGGCAGGTACACCACCCGAGTGGAACACCAGATTCTCTCCTCGTGTATACATGTATAATTGTGTGTGTGTGTGTGTGTGTGTGTGTGTGTAACTTCATGTGGTTGACCCAGGCAAAATCTACTTTCAAGTTTATTAGATTGACTTTCTCTGTTCAATTATTAGCCCTCTAATATGCCATACTCCTGTAAATTCTTCCATATATATATATATATATATATATATATATTTTTTTTTTTTTTTTTTTTTTTTTTTTCAGAGAGGAAGGGAGAAGGATAGAGAGCTAGAAACATCGATGAGAGAGAAATATCAACCAGCTGCCTCCTGCACACCCCCTACCGGGGATGTGCCCACAACCAAGGTACATGCCCTTGACCGGAATCAAACCTGGGACCTTCTAGTCCACAGGCTGACGCTCTATCCACTGAGCCAAACCAGCTTCAGCAAACTCTTCCTTTTCTATAGCATGCAATCTAGTAGGATATCCCATTCAAGTCCAAACATTTAACTACTTCTCCTACTCCTGGGAAAACTAGAAACAGCTTTGTACTTTGCCCTAATGCTCTTGTTCTGGTCCCAACGTTGAGGTCTCTAGCTCATACACAGGGGAAGAAACTGGACTTCTCTGATTTGTTTACACGTTCAGTGCCTTCTCTAGTTTGCTAAGCTGCAGAACTGTTCATTGGCTAATTACAGAAACCAAAGCATAAGGAACTGCATTTAACTGAATAAACAAACATCCATTTGAAGTCATTTTGTTTTCATACTCTCAGGGATAACAAACATTGAATGATGCATCTTTACTTGAGGATTTCCTGAAAGCCACCTGTAACTGATAAATTTTATTTTGTTTCATTTTGGCTTAACCAAGAGAGAATCAAGGTAAAAACTTGAGCTCCCTGTTATTTTAGAATCAGTGACTCCTGATTGTAACAGGATCTTGGTAAGGACAGAGCTGAGTCTTTCCTACGTCTTTCATGTCCCTTCTTGGAAAGAATGTGATGATAGATTGCATATGCTATCCAAAAATGGAAGGTTAGCAGCCTGTGCGTCATCCTCTCTCTGACCATGAGCCATGTGAGAGCCACTCCGTAGGAACAGAAAATTCTTAAGGAGAATGAGTGGCCCTAGCAAACCAGGACATGGTATTAAATTTGCCTGCAAGTTAGTTTGGAATCTGACTGCCTTCTATTTATTTGTTCTTGGTATTATCTGTCCATGTTAACTTTTAATTTTGACATAATTACAGATTCGCAGAAAGTTACAAGACATGTACATCGATGTTCTGTCACCCTTCATCCAGCCTCCCCGACTGATAACAGCTTGTACAACTATACAACAACATTACAACCACAGAGCATGTAAAACTGGTGAAATCTGAATAAGCTTTAAGTGTACAATTTAGTAGCATTGAATATACACAGTGTTGTCCAATCATTACCACTACCCATTTCCAGAACTTTTTCATCCTTCCAAACAAACTGTACCCATTAATCAGTAACTGTATCCTTCTTCCCCTAAGACCCTGATAGCCTCTATTCTGCTTTCTGTCTCTACGAATTTGCCTATTCTGGACACTGTATATTCATTCCTATTCTGGAATCATACAATATTTGTCTTTTTTGTGTCTGGCCTCTACCACTTTGCATAATGTTTTCAACATTCATATTACAGCATGCATCAGATAGTTTTAAAACCTATTTTATGGGGAAGGGTATATCTGATAAGCCCAATAAACACAGTTGCTCTCCTGTGTTACACAAGAAAACTATAATGCTGTGTACTGTTGGGCAAATCACTTCATCCTCCTGATCCTTCATTTCTTCCAGTGTAACCACACCAGCAATAACAGGTAGCATGTAGCCCTGGCCAGTGTGGCTCTGTTGGTTGGGCTTCATCCCCTGCACCTGGAGGTTGCTGGTTCCGTTCCCAGTCAAGAGCTCTTGCCCGGGTTGCAGGCTCAATCCCCTGGTGGCGGGGGAGGAGGGTGGTTGGTGTTGCACTATCACATCGATGTTTCTCTCCCTTCCTCTCTAAAAATCAGTAAATGCTTTTTAAACAAACAAACAGGTGGCATATATTCTATCTCAGTGACAAGCAAGTAAAAATAGGATTGCCACTTAGTGATGAAGGCTGAGGCTGCCATGAGAGAAAGAGAGGCTACAGACACTAGGAAACGGAAGCTCCAGGAGGCAGGATGGCCATTCCCTGGACATGAGGCTCCTTTTATTTTGAGTCTATTTTGGGTGAGTCTCTTCCTTTTGACCACAGGAGGTCACTAAACGCAGTTGGGAAGTAGGTTAAAATGTCCTTTCTAGAAACAAATTTGCCAACGAAAACAAATAAAAGAAATGCAAATTTTTTCTATCCTTCCTAGGATTCCAGACAATATTAATAACATCTCAAGTAGAAAGAACAATATTTCAAGAAAAGAGCTGGACAGGGAGAATCCAAGATGGCTGCTCGGGTAGGCAACTAGCCGCAGCCGCACACAACAATTTTAATAAAATACAACTAAAATATAAAATGGACATTACCCAGAACTACAGGAAAGTCGACTGACTGGAAATCCTACAACAAGAAGCAAGGAGAAAACCAGAAGGAAGCACGGAGGAGCTGTAAAAGCCTAAGGTACGGAGACACGCGGCGCGCGGAGAGGACGGAGCCGGAGAGGAGGGAGGCCAAGTGCCTGGCGGGCGTTCCCTAGCGGGAAGGAGATAAAACTCCGACTGTGCTGGGCCCCTGACTGCTCTGAACCCCCGTTCTGGGCCAGACCCCGGGGACTCAGGCTCAGCCATAGGGAGCTGGGCTGTAAGTCGGAACCCCGGGGTAGCGGAGAAAGGAGGTCCCGGAGGCGCGCACACAGCGAGCAGAGAAGGGACGGCCGGCTGTGCCGCGGGATTGCCCTGACGGGAAGGAGACTGGGGCTCCAGACTGCTCTGAACGCCACCTCCAACTCCACTTCCAACTGAACTGAACCCCAATACCGGGCTCATTGTGGGAGAGCATAGACTGTTTGGCAGCAGGCGAAAATCGAGGGCACCTTTCTCTCAGAGGCGCCGGCAGCGAGCACTGAAGGACCCGCATAGGGCGGGGCTGACGGAAGCCAAAGCTGCAGGCTCCACCCTGAAACCCCGTCCCATCTGTAACTGCGAAATGCGACAACAAAATAGATCACAAACGAAAGAAATGGAGGACAAAAAGCGTCTGGATATAGAGTTCAAATCTACGCTTATAAGGTTTTTCAAGAATTTCCTAGAAAAGATGGATAAGGCCTATGAGGATATGAAAAGAGACCATCAAGAAATGATAAGGGAACAACAAGAAATAAAGAATACATTGTCTGAAATAAAAAATATTCTACAGAGTCCTAAAAACAGAAGGGAAGATCGCAAGAATCAAGTCAAAAATTTGGAACATAAAGAGCCAGAAGACACTCCTCCGCAGAAGCTAGAAGGCAAGAGAATCCAGAAAATTGAAGATAATGTAAGAAACCTCTGGGACAACTTCAAGCGAACCAACATCAGAATTATGGGGGTTCCAGAAGATGAGAGAGAGCAAGATATCGAAAACATACTGAAAGAAATAGTGACAGAAAACTTCCCCCACCTGGTGAAAGAATTTGACTTACAAGTCCAGGAAGTGCACAGAACTCCAAACAAAAGGAATCCAAAGAGGACCACACCGAGACACATCATTATTAAAATTCCAAGAGCAAAAGATAAAGAGAGAATATTAAAAGAAGCAAGAGCAAAGAAGGTAGTAACTTATAAAGGAGCACCTATACGATTGTCAGCTGACTTCTCAACAGAAACCATGCAGGCCAGAAGGGAATGGCAAGAAATATACAAGGTGATGAATAGCAAGAACCTACAGCCAAAAATAAGCTACCCAGCGAAGCTATCACTCAGAATCGAAGGCCAGATAAAGAGCTTCACTAATAAAAAAAAGCTAAAGGAGTTCATCACCACCAAACCAGAATTATATGAATTGCTGAAGGGGGTTCTTTCAGAAGAGAAAGTAAACAAAGATAAAAATTATGAACAACAAATACGTAATTATCAACAAGTGAATCTAAAAACCAAGGAAATTAAAAAAATCTGATGAACAATATTAACTGTTGAATATAATAGAATCAGAGGTATGGAAGGGGAGTGAACTGACGATTCTTGGGGAAAAGGGGAGAGGGGGGCGTGGGAAGAGACTGAACATAAACTGTGCACCTATGGATGAGGACAATGGGGAGAGGGGAAAGGGCAGAGGGTGGGGTGGGAACCTGGTGGAGGAGAGCAATGGTGGGGAGGGGGGAAGGAACATTTGTAATAATATGAAAAATAAAAACTTATTAAAAAAAAAAAAAATCAGCCAGTATTAATAAATCATTGATAAAGTAAAAAAAAAAAAAAAGAAAAAAAAAAAAGAAAAGAGCTGGACAGATGAAATCAGACCTGCAAAACTTCATTTTCATACATGCAAGTTGTCAGATAATTATGTTTTTCTCCTATAAAGCTTGGATGGTTTAAAAAAAAAAAAAAAAAAAAAAAAAGTTAACTCATAATATCTGGTGGATCTGCCAAAGCCGGTTTGGCTCAGTGGTAGAGCGTCGGTCTGCGGACTGAAGGGTCCCGGGTTCGATTCCGGTCAAGGGCATGTACATTGGTTGTGGGCACGTCCCCAGTGGGGGGTGTGCAGGAGGCAGCTGGTCGATGTTTCTCTCTCATCGACATTTCTAGCTCTCTAGCTCTCTCCCTTCCTCTCTGTAAAAAATAAATAAAATATATTATAAAAAAAAGAATATTAAAAAAAAAAGGAATATCTGGTGGATCAATAGTGTGTTATATTAGGTTCTTTTTAAAAAATATATTTTTATTTATTTCAGAGAGGAAGGGAGAGAGGGAGGGTCATTGATCAGCTGCCTCCTGCACAAACCCTACTGGGGATTGCAGCCAGGCATGTACCCTGACCTCCTGTTTCATAGGTTGATGTTCAACCAATGAGCCACAAAAAAAGAAAGAAAAGAAAATGGAAACAAACTCATAGATACAGACAACAGATTGGAGATTACCAGACAGTAAGAAGAGTGGAGAAAGGCCGAAATAGGTAGTGGGGGTGAAATGGATAGAGGCTAGACTTTGGGCAGTGAGCAGGCTATAGTATATGTAGATATCAGATTATAATGTTGTACACCTGAAACTTATGTAATCTTATTACCCAGTGTTATACCCATTAAAGATAAACAAGGAAAATAAGCACAATACCTGCGAGGCACAGTAAAGCAAAGCTTAATAAAACAAGGTGTGCCTGTTTACACAATATTTTTCCAACCCTGCCCCTTATTTTTGTCTTAGTTTTACAATTAAACATAACAAATGGTAAAAAAAAAAAAAAAAAGTGGTTTTTTTAAAATATATTTTACTGATTTTTTTACAGCGAGGAAGGGAGAGGGATAGTTAGAAACATCAGTGGGAGAAACATCGATGAGCTGCCCCCTGCATACTCTCTACTGGGGATTTGCCCGCAACCATGATGCATACCTTTTGACTGGAATTAAACCTGGGACCCTTCAGTCCACAGGCTGACGCTCTATCCACTGAACCAAACAGGTCAGAGCAAAAAAAATGTTTTGATATTCTAAAAGTGGAAAACCTATCTTAGAGAATCTTAGATCTTATTGAAGCACCACCACAACTTCCATTTCCTATGAAGTCTTGGTGGAATATATGTGTACCAGCCATTCTCCTTTGAGAATGGTCCTTCTAGAAATGTTCCTTTGGCAAAACACTTACTATATCCCACTCGGGCACGCCACCCACCATCAACCTTCCATGAAATGTCCATAACGGGTAACGTTCTCCCGTTTAAATACGGGCAGGCATCCTTTCCTGCCCATTATATAATTGGACTTGTTCCTTGTACATTTATCACCTGATTCTATTCTAGGAATTGAATGTGAGAGAAGATATCTTCCCCCGTCTTCACTGCTAGGCAGCCAAGCAGCATAAACTTGGCCAACAATCTAGACAGAACACCCACAGCTCTCAGTGCAATGCATAGGGCCACAGTTGCCTTTGTAGACCAGCCCTTAAACATCTCTCAGGAGTGACAAAGAGCCAGGCCCTCTCTCACACGGATGTTTCCCTCTCTCTCCCTCTCCCTTCCTCTTTCTCTGAAATCAATAAAAGAATGTCCTTGGATGAGGATTTAAAAAAAAAAAAAAAAAAGAGCCAGGCCCTATTCTTGCTCGTTGACCTTCACTGATACGTCTTGGAAGTGGAATAGTTTGCTCCACTCTGATCTTAGGCCCGTTGCTGAAGGCTCCTAGTTCCCTTGTTATAGCTGGTGACCTTCCAAAAAGGAGTGCACTCTCCTTGCCCTAGCCCAGTGGTCCGCAAACAGTGGCTGGGGAGCCACATGCAGCTCGCTAGCTGAGCCGCGGTTTGCTGCTCCATTAACTAATGAGTTTGCCGACCACTGCCCTAACCAGTTTGACTCAGTAGATAGAGCATCAGCCTGCAGACCCAAGGGTTTGATTCTGGTCAATGGCACATGCCAGGGTTGCAGGCTCGATTTCAGTGTGGAGCATGTAGGAGGCAGCCAACCAATGATTCTCTCTCACCATTGATGTTTCTCTCTCTCTCCCTCTCCCTTCCTCTCTGAAATTGATAAAAAAAAAAATTTTTTTTTTAAAAAGACTGCACTCTCCTTGAATAGTTTACCAAACTTAGACTCAACATTTTTTTAGACTCAAATTTACAGACGAATATACAAGTATAGTTCCAGTTTTCTTTGTCAGTAGGTCTTACTTTGTTCTAGTGGCTTAAGCCCACATTCTATTTATTATAATGGTTTGCCATAGAAATAGGATTTTATTTAACAAAAATGCATTCAACACTTTCTATGGATCAGATACAATTACTGGTGCCATGAATACCAAGATGTAATGTGATTTTTACTGAGTGCCTACTAATTGCTAGGAAATGGGTATGCGTCAGTGCATAAGCAGACAGAGACTCCTTCAGAAGCTTACTGGGAGATGAGTAAGCAAGCAAATAAGTAAAATAATTACTAACTGTGATAAAAAGGAAATAAATCAATTGCTGAGTTAAGAGAATGATGGAATGTTTTAGACAAGGTAGACCGAAAGGCCTCTCTGATGGTATCATCTTCTCTCACTTTGATAACTACAATTAGTGTAACAGCCTTTGACTAAAGCTGGCTGCTTGCTTGTGCCACAGTCATTGGCACTTGCTTTGAGAGTGTTCTTGCCTCACCTAATATGATTAGCTCCCTCTTCTCCTTCATGTCGTTACTTAAAAGTCACCCTCTCATAAAGGCCTCCAATAGCTATCCTAACTAAAACATCCTTTTTTTGCTGCACAATGGAGCTGCCCATAAACTATATCACATGTCATAACACAATGGATTGAATGCAGAAGCAGATGTGGGAATCCGGTTACCTTTTATTAAGCCAGACATTAAAGAGATTGTACAATAATGTCACTCTCCTCATTAAGTTATTTTTAAAATTGTCTTTCATAAAAATGTTATACATGTTAACATGAAATGAGATTATTCTCATTTTACAAATGAGAATAAATCCATATTTTTTTAAAAAAAATATTTTATTGATTTTTTACAGAGAGGAGGAGAGAGGGATAGAGAGCTAGAAACATCGATGAGAGAGAAACATCGACCAGCTGCCTCTTGCACGCCCCCTACCGGGAATGTGCCTGCAACCAATGTACATGCCCTTGACCCGAATCGAACCTGGGACCTTTCAGTCTGCAGACTGACGCTCTACCACTGAGCCAAACCGGTTTCGGCTAAATTCATATTTTTAATTCCTTGGTTTTAATTTCCAATGCAGTAAATATCTACAGATATAACACATATAAACCAAAGCTCTTCATGTGCCTCAATAAATTTTAAGTGTATAAAGGTTTCTTGAAATCACAAAGTTTATGACTTCCTGTTTTAAAGTCTTCAAGCCAAAAAAGAAAGAATGCACAAATTCAATATTATGAGTAACCTTTCACTGTTTATTCCTTAGTCCCACAATAGGTCATGGTTTGATTCTGGTCAGGGCACATGCTGGAGTTGTGGGACCCATCCCCAGTAGGGAAAGAGTGGGAAACAGCTGATGAATGATTCTCTCTCATCATTGATCTTCCTTCCTTTCTTTTCCTTCCTTCCCTCCTTCCTTCCTTCCCTTTATTGATTTCAGAAAAGGAGGAAGAGGGAGAAAAAGATAGAAACATCAATGTTTTCCAGATTGGCTGCCTCCTAAACACCCCCTACTGGAGATTGAGCTTTCAACCCAGGCACGTGCCCTTGACAGGAATTGAACCCAAGATCCTTCAGTCGACCTGACACTATCCACTGAGCCAAACTGGGGCCTCATAATTGATGTTTCTATCTCTCTCCCTCTCTCTTCCTCTCTGAAATGAATAAAAATATTTTTTAAAAGACAACAGCCAACACAATAGCTGTCCAATGTGAGTGTTAGATTGGCAAAAAAATAAATAAATAAATAAAAATAAATCTATGTTTTGGTAAGCCACATAATTTTAGTTATTAGTTTATGTGTGCCATGAGATGAAAAGGTTGAAAGACACTGTGATAGAGAGATTTCCTCCCCCTGGTGCTCAGAGAAGAGACAACCTGGGAGGCCTGAAAGGCAGCAGGCTGACTGGTGGGTTCTGAGAAGCTGGGGGATTAGGTATTTCATTTAGGTACAGCAGCACGTTATTAAGAATCTATCTACGATCCTTTCGGAGTTCATAAGCTTGATGATTGGGTGTTCACGCGGCTGTGTGAGATGTGCCGCCCATTAATCTTGTTAAGCCTTTGGCACATGACCCGTCTGACGTGAACTTGGAAAAAAAAAAAAAAGAATCTATCTGTCCCATTAGGTCGTGGTAGGAATTCCTAGAGAGTTCGATTAGAGTAAAAAATATATATATGTAATTTACATTCGGACACTTGCCACGCCCACCCTTCAGCCTCCTCCCAAGGGCGCAGCTCCGTAAAGCCCCGCGGACTCCCTACAGGTAAGCGTTTCCCCGCCCCTTCTCCCAGCAGGAGTACATCCGGGACTCGCTGGGCGTGGCCTGGGAGGCGGATTCTCACGCGAACTCCAGGCCCCGCCCACCCACGCAGCACTCGCGTCGGAGTCGCAGACTCCGACTGTACAGACTCTTCCCGTCAGTACGGACTCCTAGATCTCGCGAGAGGAAGCGCGAAGCGTGCCGGGAGGGATGCGCGGCGGTCCCTCGGTTTGCCCAAGATGGCAGCCCTGGAGGGGGAATTCACGTTGTCGGCGGTACCCTTGGGTGCCGGGCCTGACGGACTCTTGGGCGTGGAGCAGTGCGACAAAACAGACCAGTTTTTAATAACCGACAGCGGCAGGACCGTCATCCTCTATAAGGTAAGGCCGATAGGACCGCCCTGCTCTCTGAGAGGAGGCGATGGGACCGGAGCGCCCCGCTGCTGTCTCTCGCCCATTGCGGAGCCGGAGCCTTGGGTCTCTCACAGCTTTCAGAAAGAAAAAAAAACAAAACCCTCTAGCGGGGTTAGCGGAAAGCCAGCTTGGCTCCTCCGGAATGCCTAAGGAATTTGACTTGGCTAGAATTTGATTTGGTTGTTTTCCTGGAGCGAGAGGCATATTTCTGCGTTGCACTCTGCGAAGCGTCTAAGTGCACGTGGACTCGGCTCGGAAAGGAAAGAAAGCCTGTGCTTTTGCTTCGAACCCCCGGAGAGACACGGCCTTACCGGTTCCCTTCCTGGGGGCTCTGTCACCCCGTCTGCCCGCTGAAGGGTTTGAACGGAGATTAGTCGGGCGGGAGGGGACGACTGATATGGTGGGAACTGGTGTATCCCTGTGTTCATACACTTATCCCCTCGGGGAAACGTTTTGTGTATTTTTATTTTATTATTATTATTATTTGCTTTCTTAATATCTTGATGGGAACCTTGATTACAATAAATCTGTTGCCAACTACGCGCTGTAAATCCGGGGAGTGAGGCTGAAGAAAGCTACACGCCCCGCCCCCTTTCCATTCTAAAGCCTGAAGACACCTTTTAAGCAGCTTTATTTTTATTTTTTATTTTTTTTATTATGCATTCCAGTGGCATTTTTATTTTTTTATTTTTTATTTTATTGATTTTGTACAGAGAGGAAGGGAGATAGAGAGTTAGAAACATCGATGAGAGAGAGTCATCGATCAGCTGCCTCCTGCACACTCCCTACTGGGGATATGCCCGCAACCAAGGTACATGCCCTTGACCGGAATCGAACCCAGGACCTTTCAGTCCCCAAGCCGACGCTCTATCCATTGAGCCAAACCGGTCCCGGCTAAGCAGCTTTATTTTTACTGATAGCGTAATTTTTTCTTAAAATCTGGGTCGCAGAATATAATTTTCCGTATGTTTAAGAAGCTAGATAATCAATCTACTTTGAGGTTTTGGGAACAAGTTGCAAACAGTTTCCAAACTATTTGCCTGTTTTGACTCTCCTGATGACACTATTGGTTTTTACCTGAGCTGTCAGGTGGACTTAAAATTTTACAATTCCTGCAAAGGAATGTGACTATTAGCTACTCCTACTTAATTTCCCATGCTTCTGTTCAAAATCACAATGGGATAAACTTTTTTTAATGTACTATTGTTTATATTTTCATTTTAACTACTTTGTAAAGGTATTTTATATTTTTAATTGTGGGGAAATACACATAACAAAATTAACTGTCTTAAACCATCTTTTTTTTTTTAGAAAAATATTTTATTGATTTTTTACAGAGAGGAAGAGAGAGGGATAGAGTTAGAAACATTGATGAGAGATCCTACTGGGGATGTGCCCGAAACCAATGTACATGCCCTTGACCGGAATCGAACCTGGGACCTTTCAGTCCGCAGGCTGACATGCTCTGTCCACTGAGCCAAACCGGTTTCAGCTTAAACCATCTTTTTAAAGCATACATTTCAGGGTGTTAAATTGAGTACATTCACCTTGTTGGACAGCCCTCACCACCATCCGTGTCCGGAAAACTCTTTCATCGTGCAAATATGAAACTTCGTACTTATTAAGCAATGACTGCCCATTCTCCCAGCCCCGGTGGCCACTATTCTACTCTCTGTCTGAGGTGGAATCATACAGTATTTGTCTTTCTGTGACTATCTTTCTGATGTAGAAAATCTTTTGAATACTATCATTTTAACTATAAATTTGATTGCTTTTATAGTCAGAAACTGACTATAAAATTAACTATTGTATGTTAATTTTACTAGGTTTCAGATCAGAAACCTTTGGGGAGCTGGTCAGTGAAACAAGGTCAAGTTATAACATGTCCAGCTGTGTGCAACTTTCAGACTGGAGAATATATTGTTGTACACGATAGCAAGGTGAGTTTTAAAACTTTTATATACATATAAAACACAAAATATTCATTTAATAGCTTAGTGTTATATATAAGTGAGCATTGGGATACTTTTTTTACTTCTATGTTTTAATTTAAGGTTTTGAGATTATGGACTAATGAAGATGTAAACCTGGATAAAGTATTTAAAGCTACAGTAAGTCTTTGGATTTTTCAACATATTTATTAGATATTGGTGAGATGGAATAATTAGCATTCTTGTAGTAGGTTGTTTATCTTATTGCATCTGTGAATGTGAGCATAAAGCTTATAATTAGTTTCTCATTCTATTTATCTTACATGTCTCAGTTTATGAGTTGATGTTACAAAATATAAACTTCATTATCCCGTGAGGTTAAGGATTTAAATACCTCCTGAATGATAAATTTGTAGTTATTTCCATGAGTTTAGATGTTTGTGGTGTGTCCCTTGTGAGAACAACTTCACTTTGCCTTTCTTAAAATAAACCCTGCAAATTTCGTGCATTTTATATTTTAAGAGTGGCACATAATGCATTGAAAAAGAACCATGACTGCCTTTTTTACTAATGACCTAAAGTGTGTTCATTAACTGCTTCTTACTTATAAAATGAGAATCTCAAATTAGGTTAATCTAGAAAGTTCCTTCCATTTCTAAATGTCTAACTCTAATTATAATTGGCACATTTTAGAAGTTAGCTCATAATAGAGCTGATTCAGATATAAATGGCAGTTGTTGCCTGGACCCTCGAAATTTCTAACCTGCTGACTGTGCTGTTCCCTGGCTCCAGGCTTTCCATTTACCTTGTAGTAACCTGGTCCTGAATTTCATACAGTGGAATTAACATCTTTTCTTGGGCTTGCAGGTATGATTGTAATTATGGCATCAGTCTTTAGCTCCAGAATCCCTTGCTAGTGGCTCTATTTGTACTGCTCCCCACATCCAGTTTTGGTTGTAGCCTCACCTCCAGTATTCACAATGGAAGGATAAACTAAAAATGAATAAAAATGATTACTTAAGGGGGAGAGCAGAGAACAGGGTAGACATTTAGGAGCAAAAGTTAGACTTCTGTATGTAATTTATGTTGTAGATTTGACTTTGAAACCATGCAGAGTTATAAAACAGAACTGAATCAAAATGAAAACAAATCCGTTCTTAAAATAAGCCTTCTCTAAATGTCTTTATCCTTGTAGGTGACAATTGGTTTAGAATAAAAATTAAAATATTCTTATGTTCTCGTAGTTGTCAGCTGAGGTTTATAGAATACATTCAATACCAGGAACAGAACCCTTGGTGTTATTCAAGGAAGGTGCCGTTCGTGGTTTGGAGGCCTTGCTTGCAGAGCCCCAGCAGAAAATTGAAACCGTTATCTCTGATGAAGAAGTGATTAAGTAAGTTCTAATATTTGTAAGTGAATTTTTACCAAAATGAAAAGTTACTTTGCATGTTTTTTTATAACACTGTTTGCTTTGTTTAAAAGCATCTTGACTAGCCCTGGCTGGGTGGTTCAGTTGGTTGGAGGGTCATCCTGTGCACAGAAGCGTCTTGGGCACATACCCAGTTTTGTGGGTTCCATCCCCAGTTGGGCGTGTACAGGAGGCAACCAGTCAATGTTTCACATCAATGTTCCCCTCTCTCCCTTCCACACTCTAAAAATCAATGAAAACATATCCTCAGGTGAGGATTTTTTTCAAAAAATTTTTTTGGTTATGAACATAATGAAAGCCTTATTAAAAACCACTTATAAAACGTTGGCTGCAATGACATACCTCAAAACCCTCTAGGGTGATAGATGACTGAGGAAACTGTAAGATCATATGAGTCTGTTCTGATGACAGAAAACTGGATAGTCAGTTATTTGAAGATGAAGTGGGTAATCGCACACCAAAATAATCTTTACTTCTATTATATTGCCCTGACTGCCATAGTTAGAATCCTTACCCCCTGAGGAAATGTGCAGCTTGTTAGTGACACGATAGTGTTTGAGCCCATCTGCTTTCCCAGATCCTGGAACAAAACCAAGAAAATGAATCACCCAAAGGATAGCAGGCAATTTCATGATCTCCTCCCCATTATTTTATCATATTTCCTGATGAGTTAACTTGCTCTCCAGGTCCAACTGAATCAAACTAACTTTCTAAAAGTCAAAGCAAAGATCTGTACTTAATGAATAGTGTAGACAAGGACAATGACAATGACCAATTAGCTCTATCTTGGACTTCCCTTGAAGTGTGAGCAACTGGGGAAAAAATATAGGTAGAGGATCTGGGTTAATAGTCATTTTTCAAAAAACTGGCCATGCAGACTTGGTTACAAGCCCTTTTCACACTCCTCTGCCTAAGTTCCCACTGTCACTTCAAAAAGGCAATTGAGATTCTAATGTTTTTCTCCGAATGCTAGTCCCAAAAAGTGACTCTCAAAAAGGGAGGGGGCCGAGACCGGTTTGGCTCAATGGATAGAGCGTTGGCCTGCGGACTGAAGGGTCCCGGGTTCGATTCCGGTCAAGGGCATGTACCTTGGTTGCGGGCACATCCCCAGTAGGGAGTGTGCAAGAGGCAGCTGATCGATGATTCTCTCTCATCGATGTTTCTGACTATCCCTCTCTCTCCCTTTCTGTAAAATATCAATAAAATATATTTTTTTAAAAATAAAATATATTTTTTTAAAAAGGGAGGGGGTCCTCCGCTGGTTTAATTCTGTGGTTAGAGTGACTACCTGCAGACGCAGACGGGAAGGTCCTAGATTCCAATCAAGGGCAAGTACCTCAGTTGCATACTTAATCCCCAGCCCTGATTGGAGCATGTGTGGGAGGCAACCAGTCAATGTGTTTTTCTCATATTGATGTTTCTCTCTCCTTTTCCCTCCCTTACACTCTGTAAAAAAAAAAAAAAAAAAAATCAGTGGACCCCAGCTGGCATTGCTCAGTAGTTAAGCATCGACCTATGAACCAGGAAGTTACTGTTTGATTCCAGTCAGACCCCATTACCCCATTACAAGGTGTACAGGAGGCAGCCATTCGGATGTTTCACTGTCAGGTGCACCTCTCTCTCTCTTTCTCTTCTCTCCCTCCCTCCCTGAAACCAATAATAAAAATATATTTATAAATAAATAAATAAGTAAAATTTAAAAATCAATAGAAAAAATAACCTCAAGTGAGGATTAACCAGAAAAGACAGGGGCGAGGAGGGTAGAGGCACCAATAAATTTGGGAAACATATCATACTGTCACACTCTACCCTACCCACTTGTAAACTTTATAACTCACATGATTGTCTTTAAGACTGGGAAGTTCAGCAACTTGCATTTAATCCACAGATGCATTTGACAGAGAAATACCTACTAATTGCTTCTGGTATATACAGGGTGGGGCAAACGTAGGTTTACATTTGTTCATATGGAAAATAATACAATAATAATATGAAGAGTAACTTGCGTGTTTCTTATACCTACAACTGTAAACCACCCTGTATTTTGGAACACTGAATTAAGTGTTCTCTGATCTCTCTCTTTCTCTCTAAAAATATAAAATATATTTTTTTAAATTTAGATTGATGGTATGTTTCTCTCAACTGGTGATTTAGCGTTTTATACTTTTTTTATTTTTTAGGTGGACAAAGTTTTTCATGGTATTTAGGCATCCTGCCTTAATCTTTATTACTGAAAAAGTAAGTGAGATCTCTAATTCCTGGGCCATGGTGTATAACATTTTAAAATCACTTAATTATTTTTAAAAATAAAATAGGACGTCAATATTTCTGTTGAAGATTATGTATTTTGTATCTTTTATATACTAAAGAGCCTTCTGGCTATATTTCTATGCTTAATTGAAATATAACGTTTTAATTAGACAGTAGGTTTTTAAGCACCCATTAAAGTCATTAGAATGGGGTAACAAATGGTTATAACATTTAAATATAGTTGGTTGAAAGAGTATTTCAAAATAATTTTTTTTTTCAGCATGGAAATTACTTTGCTTATGTACAAAAGTTTAACTCAAGTGTCTTAAGCAAATATACCCTCTTACTTGGACAAGAAGAAAAATTTGTTATACAGAGTTTTACTGCATCTTTGGATCGGAAATTCATTTCTTTGTTGTCATTAAGTAAGTATTTTTCTTTGAATTTTTCAATGACTGTAAATAGAAGAATATTACAGGATAGTACTTGTTTTTGCAGTTTTCTGCTGTAGCACTTTTCATTGCAAGCTTCCTTACAAGTATTTATACTTTTACTTTTTGTGCGTTGCCATGTCTGGTCAAGCTTAAGTCATTGGTTCTCTACAGGTAAATGCTATGTCTTTAAGTTTATCATAAGCAGTAAATAATAATATAACACTATCAAAAAAGAAAAAATCACCTTTAATCTTTATCATGATAAGACCAGGTTCTTTTATATAATAATTACTGAACTGTAAAATATCTAAGATTGTTACTAAATGGCCCTCCATTTCTTTTTTTCCCAATCATAAGGTTTAGTGCGGCCTTCTTTGAATGGAGGCAGGTGGGTAAAAGGAGACTAACAAAGCATTCTAGGCCTAAGCCAACCAGTGTTTTACATACTACTTTAATGCCTTGGAGTGTACCTGTACATAATGCCCCAGTCATGCCTAGTGTGGGGGGAAACTAATGCTATACTCTCCCACTACCCTTTTTGGCTTCTTTTGAAGTTGTTTTGAGAAGGTTAAGGGAGGAAAAAACAAGAGCAATATTTAGAGAACATATGTATTATTACAATTAAAAATCTTTGTGAAGTTTTTCAGTTTGCAAATGTTTGCAATAGCTATTAATAAAAATGCTTCCTGCCGAAACCGGTTTGGCTCAGTGGATAGAGCGTCAGCCTGCGGACTGAAAGGTCCCGGGTTCGATTCCGGTCAAGGGCACGTACTGTGGTTGCGAGCACGTACTGTGGTTGCGAGCACATTCCCAGGTGGAGGGTGTGCAGGAGGCAGCTGGTCGATGATTCTCTCTCATTGATGTTTCTAGCTCTCTATCCCTCTCCCTTCCTCTCTGTAAACTATCAATAAAATATATTTTAAAAATAAAAAAATAAAATAAAATAAAAATGCTTCCATCATTTATTATTTCTGGGTCATTGGAATCTGCTTAATGCCTTTGCTTAACAGGGACTGGTTTTCTTAAAGTTTAACCTACAGAGCATATTTATTGTTAAACAAAAGTGTGTAAGTTATATTTTAGCTTACTGAACACTGAAGTAGGGATTCTGAACCACAGGATCCTAAAAATCTTCCTGTAACATATCTAGAACAACATGGAATTGCCAAAATTCAGTTAACATACAAAAAATATAGCAATTTCATATGGTTTTCAGGGGTATGAGGTAACAAGAAATGTGATGTATAAATTAGAATGCTAATTTATTTCTAATGAGAGATCCTTTCAGTGACTAGATCTTCTGTATACCTGACAATCTCCTGTCATGTTTTATTATAGGTTTTTACAGTTTTGACTTCTTGGCTATTAAGACATTTCTTACTAAGATTTTTATTAATGATACTCCTTCCTTAATTTAATTTTATTTTATATTTTATTTTTTAAAAATATATTTTATTGATTTCAGAGAGGAAGGGAGAGAAAAAGATAGAAACATCAATGATGAGAATCATTGATTGGCTGCCTCCTGCACAACCCCCACCGGGGATCGAACCCACAACCCAGGCACGTGCCCTTGACCATTATCGAACCTGGGACCTTTTAGTCTGCAGGCCAACACTCAATTCACTGAACCAAACCTGCTAGGGCCTCCTTCCTTATTTTTAAATTTGTACTAGATTCTTTTAAGTGAAGGCAAAGAGTGATAATGATTGGCACATTTGTTTATTTTTCTGGTAGGATCCTGTTTGTATTTTACCAAAATTGATAAAATCTTATAAACAACCGAGTACATATATTTATAACAGGTAAATATTTGTTCTTTATCCAATACTGAACAACAAATACTTGTTTTCAACAGGCTCAGATGGGTGTATATATGAAACCTTGATACCAATACATCCGAGTGACCCAGAAAAAAATCAACAACCTAGGGTAGTTAGGTCACTGTTGCTCAAGACGGTCGTGTCTGGAAATGCTCGAAATGCACTCAGTGTCCTGGATCAAGATCACGTAGCAGTCCTGGGACCACCTCTACCAGCTTCTAAGGGTAACTAAAAGCAAGTCAATAGAAGTCCTTTGGATTTTTCCTTCAGAGAGTTTCTGTAGGTCTTTGACTTTCATCTTGCATTTGTTAATCTTCCTAAAACATTTCCTTGCATCACTACTTTGCTCATGACTCATGTCTTAAGAAAGAAAGAAAGACTTCAGGTGTTGATGGCCAAACATAGGCATTTGATACATTGGTAAGCCTTCCCTAGAGCATTAAATTCATAGCTTGGCTTCGTTTACACAGAATAGAAATCCCCTGGACTTGGACAGCTTGAAATTTGGGGACTACTAGTATGCTTTTTCGTTTATGTCACTTCAGAGCAGGATTTTCATCATCACCTCACCCCCAAAAACCCCTACGCACACACACAGACTTGGAGTCTATCATGAAAGAGCCAGTTCCTGGCCAGTGCAAGATTGGGTCTCCACCTATACTACTGCTTACCACCCAGGTCTCCTCACAGTCTAGATCCCATTCACCTTTCCCTGTCTCTTCTCCCAACCTCACCGCAAGAACCCGCTGCTTTATTCCGGCCAGGCTCCTTGTTGACTACAAACTTGATATGCCCATCCTTACCTGTGTACTTGGTTAAGTTTCTCCTGCTTATAGGCACTACTAGTGATAGCTTGGCTATGTGCCAGGCATTTTACTTAAATTATCTCATTATTTCTATCATGTTATCTTCCAACAAACTTAAAAGTACAGTTATCATCCCTATTTCACACAAGTCATGAAACTTGGGCGTTAGGCAATTAAATCGTGAACTACGATTCAGCCCGCACAGGCTGACTCTAATGTGCCATGTACATCACCCCCTTAAGTCCTGGCTTTTAACCATTTTACTATGCTGTGCTTCTCTCTCAACCCACCTCCTTCCTCTTTCTGGTTCATGTTCTATGCAGCAAAAAAACCAGTAACCACTGTTAGAGTTGTATCTGAACCTGAGATATCATAGAGACCTTCCCATATCAGCATATTGTTATTATTAACTTTATATTTTTGGACCTTTGAAGATTGATAGCCAGATTGAGGGAGAAGTACACAGATAACTTATATACACCCTGCCCCCACACATAACATGTGCATTCTTCTTTTCGTAAGGTCTGATTCCTTTGAATTTTTGTGGCAATCATTGTTATCATCACTCAATAAAGCAAAACTTGTGTGTTTAACTATGACTCTTCCTTTGTCTCACCCACAGGGCATCATATATTTATTTATTCTTGGGACTTATTCTGAATTTCTCTCTTTTTCACAGAATGCCTCTCCATATGGAATACAAAATTTCAAACACTGCAGGTTTCAAAAGAATTACCACAAGGTACCAGTGGTCAAGTAAGTTTTTGCACTTGGGAATTTTTTTCAAGTTATTTTTGTGTCTAATGAAGAGACATCTTTGTTCTAAATATTTTGGCAGGTTTTTTTTATTATAATAAGTTAAATATTTTTTAACCCAAAAGATTATATTTAATTCAGTTGTTTTACTAGTTTCCTTATGTAAGACTAAATTATAGCTAGTTTTAGATCAGGGAGAACAATTAACTAGTCATTAAGTTATTTTGGTTTTTAGCTGCTCTTTGGTTTGGTCTTTCTCACCCCCCGCCAAAAAAATTTTTTTTTTTTTTTTATTTCAGAGAGAGGAAGGGAGAGCAAGAGATATATTGAAACATCAATAATGAAGGAGAATCACTGATATTCTGCCTCCTGCATATGCCACACTGGGCAGTGAGCCCACACCCGTGGCATGTACCGACTGGGAACCAAACGTGATCTCCTGGGTCATATGTCGAAGCCCAATCACTGGGCCACACCGGCTAGGCTGGTTTGGTCTTTCTACTTTTGTATTTTGAACTATACCCTTTTATGGTTTTTTTTTTTAAACACATTTCTGTTATATGTTACTTTTCCTAATAACTTGACCTGTTAGGTTATATGTTAAACATTATTATGGAATTGCATAAGAATACTTAGGTGCCTGCTGGTGGGGCTCAGAGATTGAGCGTCAGCCTATGAACCCAGAAGTCAGGGTTTGATTCCCAGTCAGACCAATTTGTGGGCTCAATCTCTAGTCTACACTAGGCATTTAGCAGGCAGCTGATCAATGATTCTCATCATCAATGTTTCTATCTCCCTCTCCCTTCCTCTCTGAAATCAATAAAAATATACTTTAAAAAAAAATACTTAACGAATTAACACTTACGCAGACTAGGCTGTAAACTTTCAGAGGCTCAGGGGTCCTCTGTTTTGTTCTTTGTGTGTCTTCAGTGTCTATCAAAGGTGCTCAATGAGTGTTGGTTGTTTAGTAAGTGATTACTCATATCTAAATCAAGATAATAGGATTTATTGATAATTGTAATTCTAGAATAAGGAAACTATATTTCTCAGCATACAATTTAATTCTAGTTTATTTTAAAAAACAATTTTAACAAAATTAATCACTCACAATTTCACTATTTTAACAAACTTAGTTTTGATTTTCATGTTCCCTTGAGTTTTTTGTTGATATGCCTATTTTTACAATTTTATAATTTGAATCATTAGATGATGTTCAGTTCTGCCCTTTTTACTTAGTACATCTTACAGTGTTCCCATGTTGCAATTGCCTTGGTAATATTTATCATGTTAATAGATATGTAGTAGTGATAATATTAATTTTAAATACTTAGCGTATATATCAATCAGATTTTTGAGTCGAGAGTATCTTTTAAATTTTATGCTTCAGTCAGACATTGGCAAAAATAAGAACTATGTAAACTTATCCAATTAATAAGTTGTACATGGGATTTTTCTGAAAAGTTGCTTAACTTTAGAATGTTCTTTTGTGTTTTATTAAGATTGCTCATACCATAAATTATTATTAAAAGTTATATGACTTTGTTGAATCAGATTATAGAAGTGGAGGAAAAATGATTACATTTTTTATAACTTTTTTTGTAGCTTTGGTATTATGGGGAACATTTGTTTATGCTACATGGAAAAATTCTAACTGTGATTCCATACAAGTGTGAAATGTCATCATTAGCAGGTGCTCTTGGAAAACTCAAACATGGTCAAGATTCAGGTAGGAACTTACTAGTTTGTTTGATTAATATAAACAGCCATCAGTTTACAGAGTCTGTTCTTACGTTGAAATTTGCACTGATTATTGGCATTTCCTTGTCCCAGGTATCTGTCTACCTTGGGAACAGTGCACATTGCAGTTATTGCCACAGGCTTAGGAGCTACACTGTGGTTTTGAACACCAGTGTTCTGACTTTTGGGGCACAGGGAGAGTTCCCCAGACAAAATCATTAATACCTCTACCCTCCCTGTTTATCACCGTCTCATCTGTTGGCTTAGTGTTGCTGGGCACAGAGCCTTTTACTATATACTGTGACGGACTTATCTGGGGTTATCGGTAAAATTAAATGGACAAGCCTCTCTTGAATTGTGCTGAAGTGGTGGTGTTTTGTTTTGTTTTTTCTTTGATTGTTTGGTTGAGTAAATAACATAGGTCAAAGAATGCTAAAAATTGTGTGTTTTTTTATTTTCTTAGGCACTCAGACCATGCCTCATTTTGTAAATTGGGAAACCTCTCAGGGATATGGACTTGGATCCAAGAACTCAGAGCCATCAAAGAGAATTGTAAGTTTGGTAATTGAAATACAAATAATAATGCAAATATTATAAAATGGGGAAAGGTTGAATTATTTTGATGATTCATATCTGTACAGCTCTTACAGCTTTGATTTTAATGGTGAGGCAGTTTAAAATATATTTTTATTGATTTCAGAGATGCAGGTAGAGGGAGGGAGGTAGGGAAAGAGAAAGAGAAACCTAAGTGATGCGAGAGAATCATTGATCAGCTGCCTCCTGCATATCCCTGCTGGGGGCCTAGCCCACCACGGGGTTATGTGCCCTTACTGAGAATCTAACCATGATTTCTTGGTTCATAGGGCAATGCTCAACCACTGAGCAACACTGTGGGGCATGATGGGGCAATTTAATTCTTGAACTTGGTAACCCTACAGCATTTATCCAAAAATGACACACATTATCTGGTAGTTAATTTTTATGGGCATGTTTTTAGGTAAGATTCAGGTGTGAAAATGGTCCAATTCGCAACTAGTAAAATACCTTCCTGAGTATAAAGATTTTATTTTGTGTTTAAAACACAAAAAACTGCCCTGGCCACATAGCTCAATTAAGTTAGAACATCGCCCCTGTAGGCCTGGACAGCACACATACAAGAGTCACCAGTGAAGGCATAAATGAGCAAAACAACAAATCAATCTTAGTCTCTATCTGCCCCGCTTCTCCCCCATCCTTCCCCTCCTGTCTTTTTTCCCTATCTCTCTTCCCCCTTTCAAATCAATAACTGAAATTTTTTAAAATTTTAAATAAAAAAACCTTAAAAGTACTAGACATTTAAGTTAAAAGTTTAAATAAACAACTTTCCACTATAATAAAATCAAATTATTTTTTTAAAAAACCTTAGTGATTAGAATATAAGTTTGCTAGTCTCTTTTTGGGATATTTTATATTCTTCTAAATGTATATTGGAGTTTTTTTAAAAATTATTTTGAGATCCTAATCAATTTACTTAATTATAGTTAAGGAGAAGGACAATTGAACCAAGTGTACAGCCAGAAGTTCCAGCATCCCAGCAACTTTTATCAACTATAAAGGTAAATAAAAAAATATTAGAAATAAGATGTCAAGTGATTAAAAGAAATCCTACTTACTTTTCATTTTATCTTATTTTTATTATTTTTATAGCTATAGCTAACACTTGTATAGTACCTTAAGATTTTCATAGTTACCCAATATTTTGGTCTATTTGACTTGCTAAGCATTTTGTGTGATGGCGGTGCCCTCATTAGTATCTCATTCAGCTTTGCATTGAATGCTTGTAATTTATCCTCTTAAAGATTTTTATTTCTAAACCCTTGAATTTTTTTTTCTTTGCCATTTGTCTTTGTGCAGCAAATTGTCAACTCCATTTCCACAGAAATGCATGAATGCCGTTAGTGAGTTAGAAAATGTTGAGCTAGAGAACCTTTAAGTTCAGAGTGACATTTATTAATGTACCAGACTGAACTCTTTAAATCTGCCCTTTCAGAAAGATTCAGAAAAACACATTGAAATAGAACTACGTAAATTTTTGGCTACTAAGCGGACACCTGACTTTCATACTGTGATTGGGGACATAGCCATAGGACTTCTGGAAAGATGTAAAACAGAACCATCATTTTATCCAAGGAACTCTCTGATGCAGCTTATCCAGATGCATGTGCTTTCTTACAGGTAAACGTTTGCACACCAAACTTTACGTGCTTAACTTTTTTTTACCTTGTTTCCTATAGTTCTAATTTTCATGCTTTGAAAAACTTTATAAATTATTTGCAGTTGAGATTTTTTTTTTTGATTTTTTTTTTTTTTTTTTTTTTGATAGGGAAAAGGTTCACATGAGTGTGGGTATGAATTCTCTCTGATCTCTGTGTATGCCATATCTATCCAGCTCTGTTCCTGTGGGGAGATTTTTCTTAATATATAAAGATGATGCCTGTTTTCTTTTCTTAGCTTGTGCCCCGGTTTAATGGAAGTTGCATTAGAAAAGACAGACGTACAGATGTTGCAGCTTTGTCTACAGCAGTTCCCTGACATTCCTGAAGCAGTCACCTGTGCTTGCTTAAAAATGTTCCTGAGGTAAGTTAGAAGCCAGTGGTCCCCTTCCTTCACTGCATTTTTAATTTATTGTGTTGTTTGCTTGAAAATGAAAATTTTCCAGTAAGTTCAAAAAGCGATAAGACTTCCTTTTTTTTTCATTAACATGATAGCATTGGTGATGACAATCTTCAAGAAATAGATGTTAATATGGAGTCAGTTTCTGACTACAGTGATGCTGTACAAGATGAGAAGATGGAAGGGCAAATGGGAATTCTTCAAAATGGCTTCAATCCTGAAGAAGATAATTGTGATAACTGTGATAAAGAGTTAAGTAAAAAGCCTCAGAAGACAATAGAGGAGACCACTTCATGCCCTGTAATACCAAAAAGAGCAGCTCTCCTGTATCCTTTGAAATAGTTTTCTTTGTATTGTCTCTTTTCGGGGGTATAGTCAAATGCCAAGCAAAACTAAAGAGTGATTAGGTAATATAAAGTGATTTTTAAAAATTTATTTTAACAGGGTGGGCAGAGAAAAATCAATTGGTTGTTCCACTTATTTTGTATTCATTGGTGGATTGTTGTATGTGCCCTGACCAGGGACCAAGCTGGCAGCCTTGGTCTATCGGGCCAACACTGACCAATGGACCAAAAACCCAGGGTGGGGTTTGTTATTGTTATTTGTTTGTTTGTTTTTCAGGGTTTTTTGTGGGTTTTTTTAGTTTCTGCTTGAAAATGGATTACATTCATTGCTACACTAAAACAACTTACTTAACCTTGTTTTCTTATGTCAGATGCTATACTCTTTCAATTCTGAGTAAATACCACTCTAGTGATTAGGAGGATGTTCAGTGGTAGAACTCTTCTAGAAAAGTAAAACTTTCATATAAATTTTAAACAAATTATTGGGAAAGGGAATTACTCATACTTTTAGTAGAAAAGCCTTTATTTATTGGTATAAGATTTTCTTTTATTCCTAAGTAGAAATGCAGTTCTTCATTCAGCATATAGTGAATCGTTTCTTCTCCCTCACTTGAAAGACATCCCAGCACAGCATATCACTGTAAGTGTTCTTATAACTCCAATGGAATTTTACTTCTGGTTTAAATTTGCACCTTCACTCCACCAGCTTTTAGGGCATTCAAAAGGTATGAGCTCCCTTCATGTGCATAAGAGGTTCCACAGCCCTCATTGTGAGAACTAGTCCTGGTGCCAATCCTGAAGGCCAGGTTAATCCATCCTAGTTATAAATTATTTTAAAAATTGCCCAAAGAGCCGAAACCCATTTGGCTCAGTGGATAAGAGCGTTGGCCTGCAGACTGAAAGGTCCCAGGTTCGATTCCAGTCAAGGGCATGTACCTTGGTTGCAGCCACATCCCCGGTAGGTGGTGTGCTGGAGGCAGCTGGTTGATGTTTCTCTCTTATCAATGTTTCTAGCTCTCTATCCCTCTCCCTTCCTCTCTGTAATTATATATTTTTTAAAATTGCCCTAAGAAGGATTCTCTCTCATCTACTTATTATTCTCCTACATAATAAGAGAGGAGCCGAATCCGGTTTGGCTCAATGGATAGAGCATTGGCATGCAGACTGAAGGGTCCCAGGTTCGATTCTGGTCAGGGGCATGTACCTTGGTTGCCAGCACATCCCCGGTTGGGGGGGGTGCAGGAGGCAGCTGGTCGATGTTTCTCTCTCATCGATGTTTCTGACTTTCTATCCCTCTCCCTTCCTCTCTGTAAAAAATCAATATTTTTTTTTTTTTTTTTTTTTTTTTAAGAGAGGAATATACTATTATCTGTTACCAAAATATTACGGCCAATTTACAAGTGGTGGAGAGCTGCAGGAGGGCGGGGCAGTGGGCGGAGTGCTACTGGAGGGTGGGGCAGTGAGCTACCAGCAATGGAGAACTAGCAGCGGTGGTAGGCGGTTGGCCAGCTGAGGCAAGTGGCTGCGAGCTTCTTGCTCACCGATTTGTGCACAGGGCTACTAGTTTGTAAAGAAACTCCCTACTCACCCTTCCCAAACCAGATGAACTCCTCATTGATGGCAGGGACTGCAGTTTTACTTATTTTTGTGTCATTAGATAATAAAATTCAGTGGCCTCTTAAATTCCTTCCAGTCTCTGTTAGCTTTATATATGGAGAACATATTTCTATCCAAGTGATAAATTGTCCTTTTTTTACCCCACCCAGCTATTTCTCCAGTATTTGTACTTCCTTTATTTGAAGTGTAATGAAAATGCTACTATGACTCTTCCTGGAATACACCCTCCAACCCTGAACCAGGTGAGATCATTTTTTAACTTTTATTCGGTGCTGGGGAAAAGTCTGTTTATTTAATATATATATGGAATTCAGTAACTGAATTCTCCTTGTCTCCTAGTCCATATGAACTTCCTTCCTCTACCTGTATACAAACCACTGGAGTGGGAGCATCTTTCAATTGAGTTTTAAAGTTCTAATTCTACACGAAATAACAAATTTATCTTAAATTCCTGCTGCTTTTTTTTTGCATTTTAATTTCTTTATTGATTAAGGTATTATATATTTGTCCTCATCTCCCCCTATTACCTTTCCAACTCTCCTTCTTTATTGTGATCCTTTTCAAGAATTTCCTTAGCCTCATTGAGAGAGGGTGACAAGTATCCTCCTAATAACCTCTTAAGAATAAGAGAGCCAAAGCCGGTTTGGCTCAGTGGTAGAGCGTTGATCTGCGGAATGAAAGGTCCCGGGTTTGATTCCGGTCAAGGGCATGTACATTGGTTGCGGGCACATCCCCGGTAGGGGGTGTGCAAGAGGCAACTGGTCGATGTTTCGCTCTCATCGATGTTTCTAGCTCTCTATCTCTCTCTCCCTTCCTTTCTGTAAAAAATCAATAAAATATATTTAAAAAAAAAAAAAAAAAGAAAAAGAAAAAGAATAAGAGAATGATGCCCTAGCTGGGTAGCGTGGTTGTTTAGAGCTTCATCCTCGTACACCAAGGTCCCAGGTTCAATCCCCAGTCAGAGCACACACGAGAATCAACCAATGAATACCTCAATAAGTAGAATAAAAAAATCATTGGTTTTTTTTCTCTTTCATTCTCTCTCTCTCTCTGCCTTTCCCTTCCTCTCTAAGATAAATAAAAAGATATTCTTAAGTGAGAATTTTTTAAAAATTATTGTGGTTTGAGAATGTGTTATTCTAATTATTTCAAACACTCAATTTTATTTTGATTTTAAAATAAGTTAAAATTTTTTAAGTAGTGGGTTTTTATAGTTGAAAGATCTAATAATTCTATAGTATGCACACTATTCTGCAATTTGTTTTTTTCAGTCAATACTATGTTTTGGTCGTTTCCTGGACCAGTATACATACATCTACTCATTCCCTCATCCTTTTTAATGACTATATTCTATTTCAGTTTATGGAAAATCTTAATTTGTCAGTCCCCTAAATAGCAGCAGTTGAGTTGTTTACGGTTTTTTTGCTATTGTGAACAAACCTTTGTTGGGCATCTTTTTCTAGATATTCTTGTATAGTTATGAGAGAATACCTGTTGGGTAAATGTCCATAAACAAAATTAATGAATAAAAGATGAACACATTTTTGTTTTGAAAATGGTAGATTATCTTTCTGAAGGCTTGTGACAATCGGCACTACTACCTAAAAGGTCTGAGACCTTACTCTTTGCCAGTCAAATAGATAACAAATGGCGCTTTATTTTAATTTGCATTTCTTTGATAATAAGAATGTTGAACTATATTTTTTTGCCTATATTATTCTTTTTTGTGAACTGCCTTGTTGGGTTCTTTGTGCATTTTTCTATTGCATTTTATGTCTTTCTCATTTTGGCTTAGAAAGTATTTATAGTTTTATTCCCAGTTTCAGCAGTAAAATATATACTTTTTAAAGAATTCTTTGTATTTGATAAAATTAACCTTTTTTTAATCAAGTGAATTATATTTTTTCTATCAAAATTATTAAATTTTTTTCTCATGGCTTTGTTGTGGCTACATCATGCTTAATGCCCTTCCCACTCTAAAATGTAAAAATAGGCACAGTATTTTTCCCTAGTACATTCATAGTTCCTTTTTCTATATTTAGCTCTTTGATACCTATAAAATCTGTTTTGGTGTAAGGACTTTCATGGGTATCAGCTTTCCCTTCTCCCCCCAAATAGACACTGGTTTCCTTAATACTTTTTCATGATAGTGATATTTGCATGTTAACTACACCATTTGGAAATGCAGGCCTACATAGGGTACTTTAATAAATGTATAGCAATAATTTTATTTTATTTCATGGTAGCTCATCTGTAATACCCTATTCTTGGGGCATAGTTTATATTTCAGAATAAGAGATAACTGCCAGTAATTAGAATAAATAACTTTCCCTTGAACTAAATATCACTGTAGCTTTCTCTTTACTGATGAATACTATGGAAAAGACACCATTATGCTTTTAAAATAGCAAGTATAAAAGCCGAAAAGTGCCCTGGCCAGTATATCCCAGTGGTTAGAGTGCCGGCCCATACACCAAAAGGTTATGAGTTTGATTCTCAGTCAAGGGCATGAATCTGGATTGCAGGTTTGATTCCCTACCCCCCCCCCCCAACCCCCAGCCCTGGTTGGGCTCTGCAGGAGGCAGTCAGTCAACATGTCTCTCTCACACCTATGTTTCTGTTTCCTTCCCTTCCTCCCTCACTTCCACTCTCTGAAAATCAATGGGGAAAATATTCTCAGTTGAGGATTTTAAAAAGAAAAAAAGCAGAAAAGAGCCTTTTTATATTGTTTAAAAATTCTTTTATCTCTAAAATTTTCAGGTATTTATAAGGAAGAGTTACATTTTTATAACTTTGATATAATCATGGATATTGGGAAATGAATCAACCTAAAATTAAATTTAAAATCTTAATGTTTATTTTCCTGTTTACTTTCAGATTATGGATTGGATATGCCTACTTCTAGATGCTAATTTTACTGTTGTGGTAATGATACCAGAAGCCAAAAGTCTACTGTTAAGTCTTTACAAGTTTGTGAAATCTCAGGTGTGTGATTATTTAATCTATACTGAATTCATTTTGTACCCAAATTATAATTTATCACCTAAATTATTATTTATTCTTAAATTTTTTTCTTGAAATAGTTGTAAGTAATAATTGAGGGCTTTTTCGTATGTAGAGTGATAATAAAAGTTATTCTGAAATTTTTTTCTTTAGATATGCATTTGTTCCGAGCTCAACAAGATTGAAGTAAGTTTTCGTGAGCTAAAGAAATTGAATCAAGAAAAGAATAATAGAGAATTATATTCAATTGAAGTGCTGGAACTCTTCTGATATTACCAGTTCTCTTTCATAGACGTTTTATGAAACTCTTTTAAAAGTGAATTCTTCCCACTCATCCAGGCAAGAGATGTGTTTTGTTTGTGACTGTGTCTCAGTGACAAGGGAAATGTGTCCGAGTCCCTGGACCATCGTTTATTGATGCTCCTGGGTTGGACTGGAGGTCTCACGCGAACCTATCCCGGTTTATGGACATTGAAGGAGAAAGTTCCGAAACTTTTAGAAATTATGTAACAGCTAATTTTAAGTAAACTTATTTGTGATACTTATAAAAGTCTAATTTCTTACCATATGTTTTGCATAGTTCTTTTAATAAAAAATCACCATTCTAGGAAGTGACCCCAGGGATAAAGCTGCAGCCATGGTATGTGCCTTTGATCAGAATCAGATGCGGGGCCTTTCAGCCCGAGGGCCAGTGCTCCAACCACTGAGAAAAACAGGCTAGGGCAATTTTTTCCTGTTCTTTATGTATTATACTTCCACTCACCTTTTCTTCCTACCTAGACACTGAACAATACCTCTTTCTACACATTACCTCTCAGGTTACCTCCATGATTAGTTGATAATTTAGGTTATAAAAACATTACTAAATAGTAAAAAACAAATAGTTTAAAAGGTTGATTAACCATAGAATTTCTCATTTTAACTCTTTGGATTTAGGCCAAATGAATGGTTTTATGTAGGAGAAATGGATACTTTTCCTTTATTGAAAGTAAACTCATTTATTTTGTTTAAAATGAAATCAGTTTCAGGTGATGAATTAAGTTTCCCAAAAGTAACTTGAAACTTTTCTGAGCCATGAAAGTCTCTGTTGAGTAAATAATTTTGAAACATGTTTATTTGAAGGGTTACAATATATATTTTTAAATGTTCCTATAAATTATAGTATATAAAATATAAGTTCATATGTGATTTTAGAGCCCAAATTTTTAGAATTTTGACTTTAACTTAATCTGCCTTAGAGAAAGGCTTCATTTTGGTCAGGTACTCCATGTAAAGGAGTTGTTCTACGGTAGTTAACATACAGGTACTCCTCCTCAGTCATTGTTTTTTGTTAATCCTCACTTGAGGATATTTTCCCCATTGATTTTTTAGAATGAACGGGACTGAGAAATATCAATGTGAGAGTGACACATCAATTGGTTGCCTGCTGCACGCACCCTGACCAGGGCCAGGCATCAAACTTGCAACCCAGCACATGTCCTTGACTGGGAAATGGACCCGTGATCTTTTAATGCATGTACTACCTTTCCAACCATTGAGCAACACCGGCCAGGGCTTCTCAGTCATTCTTTTTGTTGTTCTTTCTTTTTGTATTATTATTATTTTTTTTAATATATTTTATTGATTTTGTACAGAGAGGAAGGGAGAGAGATAGAGAGCTAGAAACATCAATGAGAGAGAGTCATCGATCAGCTGCCTCTTGCACACCCCCCACTGGGGATATGCCCGCAACCAAGGTACATGCCCTTGACCGGAATCGAACCTGGGACCCTTCAGTCCCCAAGCCGACGCTCTATCCATTGAGCCAAACCGGTCTCGGCTGTTCTTTCTTTTTTTTAATTCTTTATTGTTTAAAGTATTACGTAAGTCTTCTTTTTCCTCCATTGACCTCTCCCCAGCTGTCCCAACCCCCAGTACATGCCCTCACCCCCCTATTGTCTGTATCGATAATTTTCCTGAATTCAGAATTTCCTCTAAATTGGAATTTGGACCTAAAAACTTTGTGAGATTCTGGTTCCTTTCTATTGCAGTGTACAATTTTAAAATAAGCTATATAAGCCTTTCAGGATACCATTAGTATAAATTAATAGAAGATTGCTTATATTGTGGATGTGTGTTTAAATTGATCATATTTTAAAACTGTATGTTTGTTCCCTAGGATTTCAAGGAAGTTTTGTCTATTCCTGCACCTTTAATGAGTAGTGCTATTTTCTGTTATATCCTTGATGCAAAATATTTCTCTGAAATGCTTCTGTTGGCAATGCCTGGTTGCATTTGCTGTAGAGTGGAATGTCTCTGGAAATGGTTGAGAGGTCAGTTTTCTCACCTGATCTCTATAGATTTCATAGCCACTTTTTTATTTATTAGTTTTAGAGAGGAAGAGAGAAAGATAGAAACATCAGTGATGAGAATCATTGATTGTCTGCCTCCGGCACACCCCCTACTGAGGATCGGAGGCCACAACCTGAGAATGTGCCCTTGACTGGAATCGAACCTTGGACCCTTCAGTTCGAAGGCCAACTCTTTATCCACTGAGCCAAACCAGCTAGGGCTGGTAGTCACTTTTGCTTCAAATCTCTGCTCTTGTTATTTTTTTTTTGTCGTTGTGTCTTGTTTTTTGTTAATCCTCACACGAAGATATTTTTTCATTAATTTTTAAAGAGAGTGGAAGGGAAGGAGAGACAGAGAGAAACATCGAAGTGAGGGAGACACATCAATTGGTTGCCTCCCTTATGCACTGAAATCGAACCCAGAACACTTCAATCTGCTAAGAAATAGGCCAGGGCTGCTCTTGTTTAAAAAAAACAACAAAATCTGCTGTGGTTTTCTTGTTGTCATGTAACAGAAGGCCATAGGGAACTCTGTAGATCTGTGCTTTGTCTCCTTTGTCAAAGAGATATTTTTAATGGGAGAGACTTTGTAACATAAAGGCAACCTCTCTCATTATAGCTAGGTTGAAATTAAATTTGCATATGATGCTGGAAGTGTTATAGCTGGTCAAGTTCAGTCCTCACTTTCTACAGAGAAAAACTGAGCAATTAACTCAAGCTTGCTTGCTACTTTGCGGCAATGTTTGGGCTCCAAGTTTTTAAGAAAAAATAAGTAATATTTTAAATGTTGTGCAAATGTACTAAAACTCTGAGGAAAATATTAATTAGCACCATAGGTATGTGGCTAAAGGGCTTATTAGACCTTGGTGTCCGGGCAAATGGAATTATGGCCCAGTTAATTGGCAAGGGATCAACCTCTGTTCAGAGCTGTTAGCAGGTGAAATATAAAGATGACACAAAGGACATGCCCATGAAATAAATGATTGAAGAAGACAGTTTGGGTGAGAAATAACTACAAGATGGGGGGGAAAAAAAAAAAAAAATCCCACAAACAAGAAGCTAAGAAGGGAACCAAAGGATTGGCCAGAAGCAGAAGTTAGGAAGGAAAAAGAGAAGCAACTGTATCTAAAACAAAAGATTCTCCAGCCCCCTTGTTCCTCCTCTAAAGGGGTCTACACTGCATGTCCAGCAGTATGCGAGGGTGGGGAGGCCATCCTGGGGCACGGCTCCACTTTACAATTATCCATTACGAGCTATGCAGAGCTTTCTGCCCTGGTGACCTTCTGCACCTGGGGTTCCTCCTCTTCTCCTGCCTAACTGCCTTCTCTGGCATACCCAGAGGTCAGGTGGTACACATGGATTTTTTTCTTTTTTTAATATATATTTTATTGATATTTTACAGAGAGGAAGGGAGAGAGATAGAGAGCTAGAAACGTGGATGAGAAAGAAACATCGACCAGCTGCCTCTTGCACACCCCCTAGCGGGGACGTGCCCACAACCAATGTACATGCCCCTGACCGGAATCGAACCTGGGACCTTTCAGTCCGCAGACAGACGCTCTACCACTGAGCCAAACAGGTTTCTGCAACACATGGATTTTTTTTTCAATAAAATACTATACTGTTTTTAATCCATGGTTGGGGGCCTGTGGATGTGAGATGGTATCTCCTTGTGGTTTTGATTTGAAAGCATGGCTTTTTTAGTTTTAACTCCTGGTGGCATCTCCACCAATACCTGGCCTAAACCACAATTCTCTCGGCTCACCACCAGAGCCTCTTCTGGCTTCCATCCTTGCCTCCTACAGTCCACTCTCAACATTGCAGGTGTAGTGATCTCATTCAAAAAGCAAGAGGAATGTTGTTGGTCTTCTCTTCAAACCTGTCAGTCTTCTCTTCAGACCTGCAGGCTGGTGTGCTCACTCCACTCCCTCCCTCACCTCATCTCCTGCTCAGTCTGGCTCCTGCCGTTGTGTACATTCTTCCTTCTTCCTGGGTAGAATGGAACTTCTTCCTTCTTCCTGCAACTTCTTAGGGGTTTGTGCTCAAAAGTCACCTCAGGAAGCCTTCCCTGAGCTCCCTCCATGAAATTACAACGCATACGCACACCCCTTGCTACACCACAATGGTGCTCCCTAGTGTTTTTCCCATTCTCTTCACTAAATGGCATACCTATATTTTACTTATCAGTCTGGTTTTTGGTCTGTCCGTTTAGGCTCCATGGGGGCAGAATTCCTGTCTTGTTGTCTGTTGAACCCAAGCACTAGTCGGGCAGGCTCGTGGCAGCCATTCATCTGATGGATTAGTGAGGGGAGCAGCCAGGAGTGAAGAAACAAAGCCCTCTGCCCTGAAATTGCCGGCAGCGAACCATCAGGGAACTGAGTGCTAATGGCAGCGAACCATCAGGGAACTGAGTGCTAATGATTTATTGGTCTTGCCGTGGGTGCCCCTTCCTGGCTAACGGTTCATGATGTGAGGGTTCAAGTACATTTCCTTCCTCTAGTCTTGAGCCTCTCGTTTCGTTGGCCTGAGTTCCTGCACCTATATTTTACAGTGATTGACATAAACAGGTGTAGGCCACAAAGGACAATTGTGGGAAATGTACATGTTTCCTTCCCACTGCTACCACCCAAAGGTGGGAACCAGGCCCAGTTGCTCTTTGGAATGAAGTGGACCAGCTTGGTCAGGTATTAGCTTTGGTGACAAGACTTCTCCCAGAGACCAATTGTTAGCAACTGGGATAACCACCCACATAGGAAGGAGTATGGGTTGCCCCTGGGAGGGGTTAAATCACTTGAAAGCATAACAATGTAGGAACACTTTATGAATATGTATGAGTTTGGTTTCTTCAGTGTGAGCGATCTTGAACAAAGCATTATTTTTTTTTTTAACTGGAGCCAAGGCCCAGATCCCACTTGGTTGGTTTTTTATTGAAAGAAAGTTAACACCCACAATGAGAATTACGGGACTGACTGACTGAAGTGGCAATAGAAATGCAAAATAGGTCTGTTAAGTGAGGTTGGTGACTGTGAATACGACCGTGAGGATGCTGCTGAGTACTCACTCAAATGCAGAATATTCTGATTTTAGCTAGTAGCTGGGAGGTATTACATTTACTGACCTCCTACTCTTGGTCACCCCAGGGGGTGCAAATCGATTTATTATAATGCATGTAATTTATACATATACCCCTGGATTTAGACTCAATCTTCTGGTTGACAATCCTCAGATTTTTATCTCCAGCGCTGACTTTCCACTAATTCCCAGATTCGAATTTCCACTACCTAATTAACATCTCCAACCTTGACATACCCAAAATAGAATTCTTGATCTTCCCCCCACACCTGTTTCCCCTGGCCTGGACTTCCTCAGGGCCTGACGCCACACTTCCCTCACCACCCATCCATCAGCAAATCCTGTCAACAGTACCCAAAAAATAATTCAAACATGCCCTCATTCCATTACCACCTCAAGCCATCTTTCCACATCTCCATCACCTCCCAGCCTCCCCATCGAGACAGCCCCAGCCCTGCCCCCTTACACTCTGGCTTCTCTCCTGCACATTCTCTCCATAGCAGTAAAAGCGATGCTAAAATGTAAATCAGATTGCTTCGCATGTGCCCTTTAAAAAGCTCTTGGTGATGTACTGGTAAAGGCTACAGCGTGATGAACCTAGACAACTTTACACTAAGCAAAAGAAGGCAGTCACAAAAAGGCCATGTAGTATGTGATTTCATGTGTATGAGATGTGTAGAACAGGCAAATCCATAGAGACAGCAAATTAATGTTTGCCTGCGGTGGAGGGAGGAATTGGAGTACACGTTACAATGGTGAGTTTTATGTGAATTTTATCATTAAGTGTCAGTGTTTCTCATTGCAGTCTTTAGCATCAGACTCCTCACTGTAGTCCCTGAAGCCTTGCATGGTCTGGCCCCCGGTCCCCTCTCCTTATATAGAGTTTCACCCTATAGGCCTGCTCTAAGCAACCTTGCCAAGTCCACCTCCACTCCTTGGTTCAAGCTGTTTGTTGCCTCTGCCCTTCCTTGGTGGCCTGCGATGGGCCAGAAGGGGACTGGAGGCCCCTTCTCTGCATCCAAATTTCCAGGCCAGAGACCCAGGCACTGGCGCTGAGGGCTGGGATCTCAGGGCAGGGAAAGCCACAAACGGTCCTCCCAGCTTCTCCCTGCGTGCTCTCCATACCGCACATGTGCTCACATTCAGATGCTCAGTGCAATGGAATTTCCAGCTTGGACGGGAGAAAGGAATGTATATTGAGGCCCATAATAGTCAGAAAAATAACCAGCCTGGCCCCATTCCCAGGCCAGGCGTCCCTGGTGTTGTCAAGACCTGTGACCGACTGCCCAGCCCAGCTGCTCTGCTGCTCTCCCAGAACCACCCTCTCTGTCTCAAGGCAGTGTGTACACTGGCCAGACTCAAAGGGCAGGGGGTGAGAGGGCCCTTCCCTGTCCGCACGCCCCCCTCTCACCACCACCACACACACACACACACGCACACACACGCACACGCACACGCATAGGCTAATCCTCAGAGCTCTTTGGGGTAGAACCTCCGCTCACCCCGCCCCGCAGTGTATAATAGGAAATTACCGCAGTTATGGAGACAAGAGCCATTCCTCAAATCTGTTCCTTACTCTGTGCAGCCATGGCAACGAGATGTCTTTAAACTTTCATGTTTCTCAAAGCCTTGAGCTCCTTCATGAACATCTGAATGCACTTTCACGCTCCTGTCCATGAAGAAACCCCTGCCCCATGCCTAGGTGCACCCAGCAGTAACTACCCTGCGTGGTCACATAAAATGAGCTCTGTGACTATTTTTCCTTCTAGAAACCACCAATGAAAGGAATAAGTACAGAGTCTAGACTGCTTCGAAAATAGTTTGTAAAATGAAAGTACTATCTCAAACAGAAACACCTATGCTCCTTAATATTACAAATGCAATGCTATCTTTTTATTGATTACTGCCTTATGAGTGAATCGGTGTTTGATTACAAAACGGTGGGAAGTATGGATGATTGCCCTCCCCCAGATGATTGTTTTAAGACCAGCCTATGATCTCAGATCGTTTTTAATTTAATTTTTAAATATAATTCAGCTTCCCAACGACAGAATAAATTGCAAGGATGTAATAGAAAGTGGGGGGGGGGGGGGAGTGGGAAGGGTAACCTATAAATTTAAAGAGACTTTAAAAATCTATTTAACCAGTTATATGAAACCTTATTTGATCCTAGTTAAACTAACATTTAAAAAATGTATGGCTGATATGAAACAAAGAAAAGGTTGATTTCTAATTAGATATTTGATGATAAAAAGAATTATTCTTGTTTAAAATATGTTTTTATTGGCTTTAGAGTGGAAGGGAGAGGGAGAGGGAGAGAAACATCGATCAGGTGCCTCTCTTATGCACCCCAATCAGGGACTAAACCCACGACTGAAGGGTGAACATGAGGCATAGTGCTGGAGGATAGGCCAAATAGCCATCTCAGAGGATATTTGATTGAATTTAAGGGGAGGGGGTGGGAGGTGGGATTTCCAAAGGGAAGGGCTGCACAGCACCCAACCAAGGGGACACTGGGTCGATGGAGGCAGCCTCCAGGAGCTGGAGTTTCATCCTTGTACACAGTCACCGCAGGAAAGTTGTCAGTGGGTCTGGGGGCTGAGGTGGGATTGGAATGTGGATGCACGATCAGGTGCCTTCCAGACAGTTTCCATTGGTTGTATGGTCTGACTCCTGGTGTCCAGGGAGTTTTTCCTGGTCTTTTGTTCTCCTGTGGTGGGAAGCTTACAAGTGGCCACTTAAGGATTGTATTGATCTATGGGCCTAACAGCAACTGGGGCATTTGCCCTGAGAGGGAATCAAACTAGCGACCTTCCGGTGTATGGGATGATGCTCCAACCAACTGAGCCACACGGGCCAGGGCAAAAGGAATGATTCTTAATTTGCTTCCGATTTTTTTTTTTATGTTTTCAAAAAGGAAATGGCTGTCTTTTAGAGGTATATATTAAAACATTTCCATAAGAAATAATATGATTTCTAGTATTTACTCCAAAATAACCTGGGAGAGGAAAGGCTGGGGTTTGGCGTGGCCATCAGGCGGAGAGGCCTGCGTGGGCCTCCTCTTCCTCTCCTTGTTCCTTGTGTGGGAACAAGAGCCTGGAGCTGCCATCTCTGCAGAGCAGAGCTCATGGGGTCCCGACCCAGGGTCCTGGCCTCATTATTCAGACCGTTAGGCCAGGCTCTCCCAAGAACTCTGGATCCAACCCTTAGGCATTACCAGCTTTCCTCCAGAGGCTCCAGCTTTAGCCACAGCCTCTCTGCTGCCTTCCCCTGATGAAGCCCTTCCTGCCCCCCAGGGCTTTCCACAAGTTTCTCATTCTTTAGAACCTGGTCTTAGTGTTGGAAAACGTTTAGCATTCCTGGCTTCTGGCCCACAAAATGCCAACTGTGCCTCCAAGTCTTTGAGAGGACCAAAGGAAAGAAACTGCCCACATGCATTTCCATTGCCCTCTGGGGAACATTGCTGTTCCAGCCTGAGAATCGCCAGAACAAAGAGAAACGATAAATATAGCATCACATTGAAGAGATATGGTCCAGAGGGAGGAAAGATCTATTTAGGTTTGGCATTCCAGTGTAACCTGTGTGGGCCAGACAGCATTCCTGTGCCTTAGCTGGCTTTCTGCCTAGAGGCTGACCTGTATGGACCACGCATAAAGGGACGCCCCTGCCCCTAACTTCCGGTTGGGAGGAGCCCAGATAAGAGATCAAGGAAAGAAAAAGGAACACCAGTTAGTCCCTTGGCTCCCCTAAGAGGTCACCTTGCTCTGGCTGTCTCTCCACCAAAAGGTCCTGACAGGCAAGCTTCTGTATACGATTCTGCTTCCAGGTTCTGGAAATCTTTCCCTCCTGTTGGCCCTTCAGCCTGGGGAGTCACAGTTAGGAGTACTGGCCCATCCCTTGCAGCATCCCTATGCCACACCTACCTTTGATTAAGTGGTCCGTCTGTCAAACCCTCCTGGCATGGTCCTCCTTTGAGTGCCTTCTGTTTCCTGTTGGACGTCTAGTGCTGTCTTTCTGCACCACACCATTCTGGAGCTACTTCTGGTCACATAAAGATTAACTGTATGGTTTGGGTTCCGCTTACACCTGCTATGAGCAAGGACCTTCATCACTCAAAGTTTCACTGAGTGGCCCCAGGGGGTGCACGTTCACCTGCAATCTCTGCCTCCTTCCTGGAGGCGTACGCCATCTCTTCCCCGCTGGCTGCGTTCTGTGATGCCCACCGCCTGCGAAGAAAGGGCGGGGCCTCATCCTGCCATTCTGTCTGATGCTGGGTCAGGACAATGTCACACGGGCACTGCCATTTCCACAGAACTCTTCACCGCTGCAGCCATTGGGCACTGCCACTCCCATGGTCTATGAGTCAGGATTCTACCAGAGAAACAACCAGTAGGATGGATAGGTATGTAGGTAGGTAGGTAGAATGATAGATGATAGATAGATAGATAGATAGATAGATAGACAGATAGGGAGTTATTGCAAGGAATTGGTCATGTGATTGTGGGGGCTTGCAAGTCTGAAATCTGTAGGGAGGGCCAGGCTAGGAACTCTTGGGCCAGAGTGAATGCTTTAATTCACAAACTTCCTCAGGAAAATGTATTTGTTCTTAAGGCTTTTCAACTGATTGAATAAGGCTCACCCAGATTATTAAGGATAATCTTTTCCTAAGTTATTTCCTTGTTTAAAAAATTAAAAGTTATTGGGGTGACATTGGTTAATGGGATCATATAGATTTCAAGTGTACAATTCTACCATACATGACCTGTATATTACACCGCGTGCCCACCACTCAAAGTCAAACCATCTTATGTCACCATGTACTTGGACCACTTTACCCACCACCTACCCCCTTTCCCTCTGGTAACCACCCTACTGTTGTCAGTGTCTTAGAGTTTCAGTTTTATATCCTACATATGAGTGAAATCATATGGTTCTTAGCTTTTTCTGACTGACTTATTTTGCTTAGCATAATATTCTCAAGTCCCATCCATGTTGCAAATGGCGCTATTTCATCCTTTCTTATGGCCGAGTAGTATTCCATTGTATATATGTACCGTATCTTCTCTATCCGCCCCTCTATCGAAGGACACTTGGGTTGTGTCCATGTCTTGGCCACCGTGAATAATGCTGCAGCCAAGGGTGCTCCGGGCACTGCTGGCCATCAGGTGATGGTAGACTCCCTTCCTTGAAGGCCGCCTCCCTCACTAGACATTCTGTCTTCTCCACAAGGGCATGGGCATTAGCCATCCCTGGTTTCCTCATATGGTGTCGCAGAGGAGGAAGTGGCTTAGGCTGCAGAGTTCTTCAGACAGGCTGTCAGGCCAGACTGATTTGGGGGAGATTAGGACTAGTTAGAAATAAAAAGCGATCTCTTGAGACCAAACAGCGATTCTGGGACAGGAGGAATCCCATTTCTTTTCTGAGGTCGCTTGGGACAAATGAGGTGGGAGAGTAGGGGGTGGGCCAGTCAGACTCTTGAGCCCCCGGAAACCCTAGATTCCAGAATTGCCTGGGGGAGGGTGTCCCCAACACAGGAGCCCAGACCCTTTTACCTGAACCTTTAGGATGGATACACATTGCCCAGGATGATACCTGGGGATATCAGCCCGACTCACAAAACTACACTTCTTGGGATTGGCCTGGAGGTGGCGCCCATGCTGTTGGTCTGGAACCGCTGGACCAGGTTCAGGTGGGTCTGGCAAGTGTCTGAGGTCACCCAGCGGAAGGAGATGACCAGAAGGCTGGGTTGGGCCCTTTTATCAGGCCCCGAAAAGAACAGAAACATTGTCCACACCTACGAGCACTGACATGCATTCTTACTGTTCAAGACGTACCTTGAAATCTGCTTTTCACTCCCATCCCCACAGATCCAGAGAGAGCTGGGTTTCAAATACCACACCCTGATCTCTTCGTAGCATCTAGCCTTCCTACGCATCCTTCCACGACACAGCTCAACAATTCTTCTGATCAAAATGCATTCTTGAGTGTTTACAGGGCAAAGATAAAGCTTACATTTTTTTAAAAAAGGATTGCAAGCAAGGTTAGACTGAGGAGCCCATGATACTTTTGCCACCCGGTGTCCTGCTGCCTGGCCAAGCCCCTCATCAGTTCTGTGGGGCCAGGGTGGAGGGGTCAAGAAGGAGGCAGAGCAGCAGGTGGTCAGAGGTCCCTTTAGGTCTGGGATTCACTCATTTCTGGGCCACTGCTCTGGCCAAGGGATTCTAGCTATACAAGCAGGCCAAGGCATGTCTGCAAGACTGCCTGCTTTCCATGCCTCTGTGATCTGGGTCTAGTTTGCAAAACATAACAGAAGGCGGAGAATCAGCAAAATAAGACACAGTCCTGCCGAAACTGGTTTGGCTCAGTGGATAGAGCGTCAGCCTATGGACTGAAAGGTCCCGCGTTCGATTCCGGTCAAGGGCATGTACCTTGGTTCCGGGCACATCCCCAGTGGGGGATGTGCAAGAGGCACCTGATCGATTATTCTCCCTCATCGATGTTTCTAACACTCTATCCCTCTCTCTTCCTCTCCATAAAAAAAATCAATAAAATATATATTAAAAAAAAAAAAAAAAGACACAGTCCTGGTTTAAGACAGCAGTAGCCCTGGCTGAGAGCAGAGACTCTGAAATTAGGTCCAGCCTAGCCATGGCTGCCCTTAAGGGCAGTCTGCTGTGTGTATGTGTGTGTATTCGTTCCCCAGGCAAGGCAAAGCAGATCCTTTTCCAGGCAAACCCACTCTCCCAGCCAACCTGTGGGAAACTCCCACCCTCCCCCAGTCTCTTATTTAGTTTATGCCTTCAGCATCAGCTGGCAAATGAGTCCCATGTTTCATTTCCCACCTCCCCTTCCGCTAAAAAAAAGGTCATTCACTCTAAGATCAAGCTAACATACATTCACTGTTGAGTAAAGCAAACACATTTCTAATAAAATTCGGACTCTCCTGAGATGTTGGCTTTATAGCTTCCAGGCGTCTGTGCGGGTGAGAAGATAATGAAATGGCTGGGAGGGAGTACTTGGGGTAGCGTTAGTCGATCAGGAGACAAAAATGTTCCGTCCCTACATTGCTCAGTGAAAATGGCCCGTTAGGTAGGCGTAATGGGGCTCTGAGAACCCCCGCCCTGCTCCCCTTCCTGTTTGCTGGGCTGCTCAGGGAGCTGAGAGGCCCAAAGAAGTAAGCCAGGCCGATGGAAAGCCAGTTCAGAAAGATTACGTGTAACTTCCCCCTGAAAACAGAATTGTTGTCTCCTCCCAGGCCAGCAGGGGCTGCGATTCTTGCCTGGAATGGGATGCCTGTGGTGGGATGATCAGAGGCCACCTTGTTTGGGTAACTGTCCTGACAAGCTGAGAAAAATGGCATGGGGAGTGGCCGCCCCTAGGATGGGTGTGCCCATTGGCTTCAGAGGAAGTAGGAATGAAGGAATGAAAACCACCATGAATATTTGAAGGCATAAAAACTTCATTTTCAGCCAAAACCTGTTTGGCTCAATGGATAGAGCATCGGCTTGGGGACTGAAGGGACCCCGGTTTGATTCCGGTCAAGGGCATGTACCTTGGTTGCGGGCAGATCCCCAGTGGGGGGTGTGCAGGAGGCAGCTGATCGATGACTCTCTCTCATCGATGTTTCTAGCTCTCTATCTCTCTCCCTTCCTCTCTGTACAAAATCAATAAAATATATTTTTTTAAAAAATTTAATTTTCAAGCAAAGCAACACTAGCTTAAAATGTGTGTCTCCTCCCAATTTGTTTTATTCTTACTGTTTTGTGTGGGGTTTTTTAATCCTTTTATTCTCTTTGCTCAGAGGTAAGAGATTGTTTTCCTTATCAGGATGTTGGGCAATACATTTTTCAGGTTTTCAGAGCACACAACAAATCTAAAATGATTGTCTGGTAGACACAACTTTCAGCTGCAATCATTCTTTTTTTATTTTTAATCTAGTTTTTTATTTTTTTATTTTATTGACTTTTTACAGAGAGGAAGGGAGAGGGATAGAGAGTTGGAATCTCTACCACTGAGCCAAGCCGGTTTCAGCTAAAAAATATTTTTAAAGAGATTATTTCGACCTTGAATTAATAAAAAATCGCCATCAACATATTTTAAAAGATGTATAATGATGCAGATTTTGAAATCCTGCCTCTATCATGTACTATCTGTGTGACCTTGGCAAATTATGTAACCTCTGGCCTCTGGTTTCCTGAAAATAATGCATACCGCAGAGTGGTGCTGTGAGGGATAAGTGGGATAACGTCTCAAAATCAATATGCTTAATCATTACCATTTTAAATGACTGTTGAAAAAAATTTAATACTGAAGAAGACTTCTAACACCACGATATTCATGAATTGTTACTTATAATAGGAAAATTTTTGGAAACAAACTCAGAATCCTCTTGATGGAATACTATGCAGTCATTACATTGTGAGAATGTTTTATAGAATCATAGACGGGAGAACACTGGACAAAAGCGTGGAAGTGGCATCATCTTGCCTATATGTGACACATCGCTGAAGTCCCTGTGGGTTCAAATGAGACCACATTCACCTTGTACCCAAATTTGTCTGTCTCGTTGCCCCCACCTGCTCCTGCAGACCTCTGCAAAGGCCCTGGGGGCCTTAGGGAGTCGCTGGAATACATCTGCTCCTCCCTGCACCCCCCCTCCTCCCCCCGCCCCAATTTTCATAAAATGCCTGGCCTTGATAGATGCAGCCTCTCTCTCTTTGGCTAATAACTATTCTTCCTTTTGGAAACTGGTTTTATTATTTTTGTTGTTGTTAATCCTCACCAAGGATATTTATTACCCATTTATTTTTATTTTTTAAAATATATTTTATTGATTTTATTGATTTTAGAGAGGAAGGGAGAGGGAGAGAGAGATAGAAACATCAATGATGAGCCGAAACCGGTTTGGCTCAGTGGTAGAGCGTTGGTCTGCGGACTGAAAGGTCCCAGGTTCGATTCCGGTCAAGGGCATGTACATTGGTTGCGGGCACATCCCTGGTAGGGGGTGTGCAAGAGGCAGCTGGTCGATGTTTCTCTCTCATTGACGTTTCTAGCTCTCTATCTCTCTCCCTTCCTCTCTGTAAAAAATCAATAAAATAAAATAAAAAAACAAACATCAATGATGAGAGAGAATCATTGATTGGCTTCCCCCTGCACACCCCCTACTGGGGATCGAGCCTGAAACCCAGGCATGTCCCCTTGGCTGGAATCGAACCTGGGACCTTTCAGTCCAGAGGCCGACACTCTATCCATTGAGCCAAACCAGCTAGGGCTATTCCCTATTTATATTTATAGAGAGTGTGAAAGGGAGGGAGGAATGTGGGGAAGGAAGAGAGAGTAAAAGAGAGAGGGAGAGAGAGAGAAAGGGAGAGTGAAAGAGAGAGGGAAAGAGAGAGAGAGAGAGAGAGAGAGAGAGAGAGAGAGAGAAAGTATTGATGTGAAAGAGACACATGTATTGATTGCCTCCCCTTTATGCCCCCATGGGGTTCAGGAGAACCTGCAGCCCTTGACTGGGAATAAAACCATGATCCTGACCATTTGGAATCCAAGATGGCTGCTCGGGTAGACACCTAACCGCAGCAGCACACAACAATTTCAATGGAATACAACTAAAATGTAGAGTGGACATCGCCCAGAGCTACAGGTAGTCGACTGACTGAAAATTCTACAACAAGAAGGAAAGAGAAAACCAGAAGGAAAATCAGAGGAGCTGAAAAAAAGCCTAAGGTACGGAGACATGCTGTGTGCTCGCACGCATGCACGCGCGTGGAGAGGTCACAGCCGGAGAGGAGGAGAGGGCTGGGTGCTGCCTGGCATTCCCTAGCAGGAAGGAAATAAAACCCCCAACCTGGGCTGAACCCTGGAACCGGCAGCGCTGAGCCCCAAGTTATGGGCCAGACCCTGGGGACCCAGGCTCCAGCAGGGGGAGACAGGGCTGTGAGGCGGAATCCCAGTCGAGCAGCGAAAAGCAGGGCCCCCAGAGTCGCGCGCACATTGCGCGCAGAGGACTGAATGTTGACTCTGATGCTGGATTACCCTAGCCCAGGGGTCCTCAAACTTTTTAAAGTGGGGGCCAGATCACGGTCCCTCAGAGAGCTGGAGGGCCGGACTGTATGAACTACTAATTCCTACTGTAACACCTCGGCTGCGCTCACTGCCCAAAAAACCTGGCGGGCCTGATCAGACTCCTCTGCGGGCTCCGGCGGCGCTGAGCCTCAGTCCGGACTGCTCTGAACCCCAGTTCTGGGCCAATCCCTGGGGACCCAGGCTCAAGTAGAGGGAGACGGGGCTGTGAGGTGGAGTCCTGGGAGAGCGGCGAAAGGCCGAGCCCCCGGAGTCGCGCACATTGCTTGCAAGAGAAGGAATGTTGACTCTGATGCGGGATTGCCCTGGAGGGAAGGAAACGGGAGCCCCGGCTGTGTTGGGCCCCAGTTTCGACTGCTCTGAACCCCAGTCCTGGACCAGACCCTGGGGACCCAGGCTCGAGCAGAGGGAGACGGGGCTGTGAGGCGGAATCCCAGGGGAGTGGCGAAAAGCGGAGCCCCCAGAGTCGCGAGCACTGCGCGCAGAGGACAGTCTGTTGACTCTGATCCTAGACTCCCCTAGCGGGAAAGAGAAAAAAAAGCTCCAGACTGGAGGAATGCGACAGGGAGCAGGAGCCCCTGCCGGACACCAACCAGCCGGGCGCCGGCAGGGAGCCGGGCGACAGGGCCCCCATTCGGGGGGGTGCCCCTGAGCCTTCGACCTCTGAGCACGGGCAACGGAGCCAAGGCCTTGGGCTGCTTCCTGGGCGGCACCGACCCCGGCAACAGGCTGGAGCAGCGCAGGAGCCCGCGGAGAACAAAGGGGTGCCACAGGCCAACCTGCTGAGCTCCCAGGACAAGGAGGAAGAAACCAAAGAAGTTCTCAATGTGAAGAAATCAAGTGAGAGCAAAAGATAGTAAAATTACTTAAGAAAGAATACAAAGAATATCTTGAAAAATCAAAGACTAAGTCAGAACTCAACTCACCAGCCAACATTGCAACATATATGCGTTTAAAAAAAAAAAAAAAGGACAGAATGTTGGAACAGCGGCGGCCAGGCCTAGAGTGCCCAGGCACAAGGCAGTGGCAACCGGGCCTGGAGCAGCAACGGCCAGGCCCCAGAGCAGTAGCAGCCAGAACCAGAGCAACAACAGCCAGCACTGGAGCAGCCAGACCTGGGGCAGTGGCAGCCAGGCCTGAGGCGGAGGCAGCCAAGCCCAGGGTGGCCAGTCCAGGAACATCCAGACCCAGAGTGGCCAGGCCCGGAGAAGCCAGGCCCAAAGCGGCCAGGTTGGGAGCAGCCAGGCCCAGAACAGCAGTAGCCAAGCCCGGAGCATCCAGGCTGGGAGCGGCCAGACTCGGAGTGGCCGGGCCCGGGGCAGCCGGGCCCAGAGCAGCCGGGTCGGGTGTGGCCAGGCCCGGAGCAGCGGCTGCCAGGCTGGGAGCGGCCAGGCCCAGAGCAGCGGGTCAGGTGCGGCCAGGCCCGGAGCAGCGTCTGCCAGGCTGGGAGCGGCCAGGCCCGGAGCAGCTGGGTCTGGTGCGGCCAGGCCCGGAGCAGCGTCTGCCAGGCTGGGAGCGGCCAGGCCCGGAGCAGCGGCTGCCAGGCTGGGAGCGGCCAGGCCCAGAGCAGCCGGGTCTGGTGCGGCCAGGCCCAGAGCAGCGGCTGCCAGGCTGGGAGCGGCCAGGCCCTGAGCAGCCTGGTCTGGTGCGGCCAGGCCCGGAGCAGCGGTTGCCAGGCTGGGAGCGGCCAGGCCCGGAACAGCCGGGTCCGGTGCGGCCAGGCCTGAAGCAGCGGTTGCCAGGCTGGGAGCAGCCAGGCCCGGAGCAGCAGCTGCCAGGCTGGGAGTGGCCAGGCCCGGAGCGGCCGGGCCCGGAGCATCCAGGCCCAGAGCAGCCGGGTCGGGTGCGGCCAGGCCCGGAGCAGCAGCAGCCAAGTCCAGAGCAACTAGGTCGGGAGCGGCAGTGACCAGAACCGGAGCAGCTGGTTGTGGAACGAACCAGAGCAACAGAGGCCAGGCCTGGAGCAGCCAGGCCTGGAACAGCTCGCTCCTCGCCTGCCCCTGCCCCACAGCTGCCTCTTAGACATGGCTGGAAATTTTTGTGGGAACTTGAGGGTCTGCTGAATCAAGTGATGAAGGCTTAGATCTGGATGTGTTGAGTTAGTATAGGGCTGGGGTGTTGATCTGTGAGTGCCTTTGGTGGGGCCTGGATGAGGCTGGTTGACCTATTTGGAAATGTCTTTTGTGTGAAATGTATCATTGGGCATGTGGAGGTATTATTGATTTGAGAAAATGCTAAGTAACTGATTTACTATCTGAAAAGGGATTTACTATCGGGGAAAGGGAGGGAGGAAGAGACTGAACATAAACTGCACCTATGGATGAGGACAATGGGGGATGGGGAGGGGGCGGAGGGTGGGATGGGAACCTGGTGGAGGGGGGAAGAAATGAGGAACCTTTGTAATAATATGAACAATAAAGATTGATTCAAAATTGAAAAAAATACAACAAAAAAACAAACAAACAAACAAAAAAACCATGATCCTTGGGTGCCAACCCTCTAACCACTTACTAACACTGGCCAGGACTGGAAACTTGTTTTTAAATTGCTCCTGGACCCTTCCAAAGAGTGAAAGTCTGACCGTGGAGCACTGGCTGACCATGTAACCTATGTGGCTTCTCATAAACTAAGTATCTGTCCACTTAACCACAAAGTGCCCAGTAGCACTCGTTTCCTCAAGGGGACATGGGACGTAAGAGCAGGTCTTAGCAGGCCCTGAGGAAGGCACGGGCATGCAACACTCAGGGTGTTTGCTCCCATTTTCCTGCCACCCTCCCTCAATCCATAACCTTCCAGAAATCTCCCCTGACCAGGTGACTAAGGAGGACAACATCAGCTTGGTTTACTGCTAAGGTTTTATAGCTGCACTAGGCAAGTGGTCTTTTTTTTTTTTTTAAATACATTTTTATTCATTTCGGAGAGGAAGGGAGAGGTAGATTAAAAACATCAATGATGAGAGAGAATCATTGATCAGCTGCTTCCTGCCCACCCCAAAACCCGGGCCTGTGCCCTGACTGGAAATGGGACTGTGACCTCCTGGTTTGTAGATCAATGCCCTACCACTGAGCCATGCTGCCAGCCAGGTTAGGCAAGTAGTCTTAAAGGACAATGGTTAAAGGAAATCTTTAGTGGGCCAAGCTTTGAGATGTACTCTTGTGGTTCTCTTTGCCTCGAGAAAGACTCTGTACCATTTCATGAGCCAGGTGGTCATGGACTTTGGTGAAAAGGAGGTTTGGGAGAGAGGACATAGATGAGGGTCTCAGAACAGACCTAGGGAGCATTAGCATTCTGTATGAATACTTTTCAAAAATGTCCCCACTGCTTTAGAGTGGACAAGAAGACCCACTCTAAAATAAAAAATAATTTAAAAAAAGGCCCACCCTGTAGATGAAGGGCAAGTTCCTTCCCTAGTCAGGCCAGTGACTATTTTTTTAAAAAATATATATTTTTATTGATTTTTTACTGAGAGGAAGGGAGAGAGATAGAGAGCTAGAAATGTCGATGAGAGAGAAACACCGACCAGCTGCCTCTTGCACACCCCCTACTGGGGATGTGCCTGCAACCAACGTCCATGCCCCTGACCAGAATCGAACCTGGGACCTTTCAGTCCGCAGACTGACACTCTACCACTGAGCCAAACCGGTTTCGGCAGGCCAGTGACTATTTATTGAGGTCACGAGTGTATCATGGGCTTTTCCTGGCCAAGGCTGGCCTCACTATTGCCACTACTGAGTATCTGTTTTAGAGTGAATCATTATAATGGGGTAGAGGCCCAGTGCATGAAATTCGTGCATGGGTAGGGTCCCTAGCAGCTGCCAGCTGATGCCTCCTCCTTCTTCCCCTCACCCCCCCTCCCCGCCTGCCACTCAGGCTAGCTGCAGGGAGGGGCCATGGGCAGTTGGTGGGCTGGCCTCACCCCCTGGTCGAACTCCTGGTGGAGGAGACAATTTGCGTATTAGGCTTTTATTATATAGGATTCTTCTGATCATGGTGGGTACAGTGAGTCAACCACATTGGGAAGAGGTTTATACTGAATTTGGATTTGCTTTTCCGACCAGCCCTGCTTTTCCCATCATCATCCTACATGGGTCTACTGAATACCTTATTTGCAATCATGGTTATTTTACACATCATGGCATCTGTCTTAGTCCAGGCTGCTATACCCAATTACCATAGCCTGTGTGGCTGACAAACAGCAGGGATTTATTTCTCACAGTTCTGAAAGCTGAAAGTCTTAGATCGGGGTGCCAGCATGGTTGGGTTCTGGTTGCAGACTGCCAACTTCTCACTGTGTCCTCACAAAGCAGAGGACAACAGGGAAAGCAAGCTCTCATGCTCTTGTAAGGGAGCTAATCCCATGCATGAGGGCTCCACCTTCATGATCTCATCTAATCCTAATTATTTCCCCAAGGCTCCATCTCCCAATACCATCACACTGGGTAATGGGGTTCAACATGTGAACTGGGGGGGCAGGTGGGAGTGGATGGGTAGGGGACACAGTCCATAACAGCATCTAACCAAGGGACTAACTTTAGAGAAAGAAGAAACTGGCTGACAGACTGGCGAGCCCTGTTGTGGACCCCAATAACCAGCAGCGGCTGGCTTTAAGACATAGTAGAATGTCCCGTGAAATACAACAGCTCCAGAGACCAGCTGGGAGACAAACAGCTTGAGAGCTTGGATTCCATTTATACTTACAACTAGCAACTCTGGAGGTGTCAATATCCTTCTCATGGATATCTTTTCTGTGTAAATGAGCCAGTGTTTCTGTCGCTTGCAATTAAAAACACCAGGAATACAAAAATACCTCTTGTTGTGTCATCTATAGTATTTTTTTAAATTTTATTTTTTGTAAATCGGCCTCCTCCACAAATAGCTTATGAACTCTGCAGGCTGTCACCATTTCTAATATTTTTCCTATAGTACATGGGACTGTACTTTACACAGTGCAGGATACAGGTTGCAAACGTGTAGATGCTGGGCTATACCAGAGCTGCATGTCATTTTCTCAATCTGAAATGTTTTTAAAAAATCAACTTAGTTGCCAACATTTAAAAATCGTAAGATTTCAGATGCAATGCCCATTTGCACCTTCTCTTGAAAAACGTGATCTAGCCATTTTAAACCCATATTCCCTCAGCTTTCCTCTTTTTAAAAAAATCCTCAACCGAGTACATTTTCATTGATTTTAGAGAAAGAGAAACTTTGATGTGTCTGGGAATTGAACCTGCAACCTTTTGGTGTATGGATCCACTCCTACCAACTAAGCCGCATGTCCCAGGGCCCACAGCTTTCTTTAAACAAAGCACAGGCTCTCCCATTTGACAAAGTCCTCACCTTGCCCACTTTATTTACTCTCATTACTTCACCGGACTCTGAAGGCATGTTTGTCACCCTTTAAAAAAAAAAAAAAAAAAAAAAAAAAAAAAATATATATATATATATATATATATATATATATATATATATATATATATATATATATATATATATATATTTTACTGATTTTTTTTACAGAGAGAAAGGGGCAGGGGTAGAGAGTTAGAAACATCCATCAGCTGCCTCCTGCATCCCCGCCCCCCACTGGGGACGTGCGGGCAACCAAGGTACCGCCCTTGACCCCAATCGAACCCGGGACCTTACAGTCCGCAGGCCCATGCTCTATCCACTGAGCCAAACCGGTTTCGGCTGTTTGTCACCCTTGATACTTAGCTGAATTATAATGAATAAATTAAATTGTCAATTAATGCTTGTGTATTCTCTCTTTTTTAAAAATAATATATTTGTGTTGATTTCAGAGGAAGGGCGAGAGAGTCAGAAACATCAATGATGAGAGAATCATTGATTGGCTGCCTTCTGCACGCCCCCTACTGGATATGGAGCCTGTATCCCCCGCTTGTGCTCTGACTTGGAATCAAATCCCGGCCTCCTGGTTTAATAGGTGCAACCACTGAGCTAAACCGGTCAGGCACTTTTTTCTTTCTTCATCCTGATTGTTGAAGGTATTACCAGCGCTCCCCCCCCCCCCCCAATTGGCCCCCTGGAGCCCTCCCCCACACCCTGCCCCAGGCCTCCGCCTCCCTATTGTCTGTCTAAGGGTTATGCAGACAAGTTCTTTGGTTAATCTCTTCCCACCCACCCCGCCTACCCTCGGAGGTGCATTTGCATTTCACTTTTGCTTTCTATCCTGTTAACTAGAGTGTAGTAAGCCACTCAGTGGACCGGAGCCTGTTAACTATATTTCTTATTTTATTTTTAGATGTGAGAGAGAGGAAGGAAGGGAGAAACATGGGCTTTGTCGCTTCCCTTACGTACGCGTTGGGTTGGCTAATTCTCGGGATGCCTAATGCCATCATCTGATTCCGGCCCAGGGCTAAGCCGAGTCCTGAGACCAGGGAGGTAAAGAGATTAAAGTGACTTCCTGGTGACACAGGCATACATTTGGGGGCAGGTTTTAGGCAGGAAGCCGCTCTCTCTGCTGGGAAGTGGTCGTGGAGGTGCCGGCGTTCTCATCCCGACGGGGTCCTGGGTAAGGGGGCGGGCGGGGCTCCTGGCGCGGCCCCCAAACAGTTGCCATTGGGGTCCCTGCCGGGACTCCCGAGAACCAGGCCGGGGAGGTGCACATTCCGGGGGGCTCCTCTCCCCGCGCCCCCGTTCACTGCCCTCCGTCCCGGGCGGGCGGAGCGGTCCCCGCGGGCGCTCGAGTCGCCCCCTCCGGTACCCTCTGGCTCTTTGGGCACCGGCCTCCCCAAGGAGCGGGAGAGGGACACAGTTGGGGCCTCCCCGGCCCTGCTCTCCGAGACACGGGAAGGAGGCCCTGCCGAGAGGGCTCCGCGGAGGCAGCCGTCTCCCCAGGCTTCGGCGCCGGGCACTCCGCGAGGGACAGCGAGCGCCCCGCCGGCCCCCCGCCGCCTACGTCCGAGGTCCGGCCGCGCCGCGCGGAGGCGCCCCGGGCTCCCCGCCCCCGGCCCGGCCCGGCCCGGCGCTCCCGCGCTCCCCCTAGCGGCCGCCGGCGGCCTCGCCGCGTCCCAGGCTCGTCGGCGGCGCAGCTCACGTGACCGCGCTCCGGGCCTGCGGCCGCTGTCGGTTCCCCCAGTCACCGAGCGAGAGGGAAGAAACAAGATGGCGGCTGAAGGCGATCCGGAGTGGGGCCCGAGCAATTCGGACTGAGCCTTCTCCCTCCACCCGCTTCCGCCGGCCGGGCCCCTCCCGCCCGGGCCCGCGGGCCTCCCCACCCGGCCCCGGCGCCCCCCCCCACGCTCCCCTCCCCCCTCCGCTTTCCCTTCTCTCCCCCGCCCCCCCCCCTCCCCGCCTGGGCTCCGACATGAGGGGCCGGCGGGGCAGGCCGCCCAAGCAGCCTGCGGCTCCCGCGGCCGAGCGCTGCGCCCCGGCCCCGCCGCCGCCGCCGCCGCCGCCGCCGCCGCCGCCCACGTCCGGACCCATCGGGGGGCTGCGCTCGCGGCACCGCGGCAGCAGCCGGGGCCGCTGGGCCGCCGCCCAGGCTGAGGTGGCGCCCAAGACGCGGCTGAGCTCGCCCCGGGGGGGCGGCAGCAGCCGGAGGAAGCCGCCGCCGCCGCCGCCGCCGGCCCCCCCCAGCACCAGCGCCCCGGGCCGGGGGGGGCGAGGAGGCGGGGGCGGCCGGGCGGGGGGCGGGGGCGGCGGCGGCGGCCACCTGGCCCGGACCACCCCGGCCCGGAGGGCCGTCAACAAAGTGGTGTACGATGACCACGAGAGCGAGGAGGAGGAGGAGGACATGGTCTCCGAGGAGGAGGAGGACGGCGACGCCGAGGAGACCCAGGACTCGGAGGCCGACGAGGAGGACGAGATGGAGGAGGACGACGATGACTCCGACTACCCGGAGGAGATGGAAGACGACGACGACGACGCCAGCTACTGCACGGAGAGCAGCTTCAGGAGCCACAGCACCTACAGCAGCACTCCAGGTACCGCCCAACCGGCCCCGGCCGGCTCCCCCCGCCCGCCCGCCCGCCGCCGCCGCCCCCGGCCCCGCGGGGCTCCCCTCCCCGCCGCGCCCCGGCGGAGGGGACGCGCGACGGTACCGCGAGGGACCAAAAAAACCAAAAAAAAATCCTCAAAACTAGGATTTAGCAGAGGAAAGAGGCTCATTGTTCAAAATGGAGATTGCATTGTTGCAGTTTGCAGGCCACACACTTGCTCGCTCGCTTGCTCGCTCTCTTCTCTCTCTGCCCCCCCGCGAGCCCCCGGTCGTCCTCCGCCCGGTGTGTGCCAGGGCCGGGGCTCCGTGGGGCAGGATCGGAACTTTGGCACACGCGTGGCCATGGCACTCCGGGCCCTCCCCCCGTGTGGGTTGGGGGTTTTGGAAGGAAGGAAGGAAGGCTCTCGTTGTTGCAGAGCGCTCTCTGCATTGCTAATGGGGCTCCGTTTAGGTGTGTGTTGATCGTGTGTCTGGCGTGGAGGAGGCTCTGGACAGGTTGTGGCGCACATCACCAAGCTCCTCTTCCCAGCCCGAGCCTTGGAATGGTTCTAGAATTGTGTGTCGAGGAAGTGGGTCCGTTTTGGGCTGCAGGGGAGCCCCCTCTCGGGCCCCGGGTTTGTTTTTATTCCCGAGGGCTAATGGGTTCGCGCCCCAGCTCCGTGGCTCGTGAATGGCTGATTTTAGAAAAGCAAAGCAGATAAACCAAACAGAACCAAAACAAACGTGGTGGTTCATCCGATTCGAAGTCGCCTTGGTAGGATCCAGAGTAAACGTTAAGAAATCGTAGGGACATGCGTCCTGCCGGTTGGATCCCTCGGCTTCGCCTGAGAAAGGCAGTGTGGTGTCACCTGTTGCAGGAGGACGTAATTGCTGGGAGTGAACTTTTGGACCAACTTGTAAGCCACACAGCAGAAGTGCAGGGGGGTTTTAGTAGAAAATGGACTTTTTTCTTTTTATCCCGTTGTGAAGGGCGAAAGTTCCGCTGGGTCTGTAATGAATTTCTTCATGGTGACTCCTAAGTTCTCCCAGAAAGTTTCTCTAGCTTGGTGCTTAGATACTTTTTTTTTTTTTTTTTTTAAAGCACACAATTGCTGCTTTGTATTAAATATGGAGTTGCAGCTTACTAAGTTGTGAAAAAAGCATTACTTGCAGCGATAACCTACAAGATTTTTCCTTTATGTTTGTTAACCTGTGTTAACTGAATTAGAATCCGGTTTTGAGAGCATTTACAAAGTAAAGTTTATGAGGAAACAGGGTCTTAAGAAAGTAAGGTGTATCACTTGCGTTTTAAAAAGAGACTAGGGTGGTAGAAGTGGTTAAATAAGTTTGTTTCCATTTTTTTTTATACACGTTTTAATACTTACTGGAGGAGTGTGAATATATTGAGCCAGATATAATCCCATTTAGGTTGTCCTAACAGCAAATGAAAAAGGTAATTTATTTTGCCTCACAGGAAGAACATAATCTGCCTGTATTTTAATTTTTTAGGGGGCGGGGAGAGTTGCTGGATGGAGAAGGAAGGGAATGAATCAAGTGCCAAGTATTTATTGCATGTAGAGGGGACGATGCCAGTTTTCATTTCATGCCAATTTGATTTTAATACATCTATAGTAAGAAAGAGCCCTCATTTGAAAAAAGTGGGAGGCTGAATTACACTATCCCAGGGCGTTTTGGCAGGGCAGTTCAGCTATCCTTAGCTTCTCTTTGAAGGCCTAGCAAATAATACTTAGGAATGATAGCTGTGTGTATGCTGAGTTCAATTACAATTTGTGGTTGGGTGTTTCCTCCTCCCCCTCACCCCCTTATGACATTTGTTGAGCATTTATTATGCCAGGCTCTGAGTTAGGGGCTTGGGAAAATTTTAAAAAAAGTGATTACAGTATTGATGTGATTAAAACTTGTATATTTATGTGCTTATATGGCAGTCTACATTGTGTGTACTTGTCCTATCTTTATATGAATTGAAGGATTATATATCCTTATATTTATCTTAGATCCCTTGCATTTCCTAGCAAAGGGTCTTGAGTGTAGCAGTAGCAGGTGCTCATCAAAGATGGGTGAGAACTTGTAATAGATGAGGTTTTGATAATTCTTCACTGGGTGCCATAACTCTTGAATATTTCAGATTTGGAAAGCTAAAAACTGGTCTAATGAGATGTTAATAGGCGAGTGACCAAAGAGTGTTTTTAGTATAGAGCTAGTGTGTTTTGCTTGCCAGGCATTTTTCTTTCTTTATTGGATGGGTGTTAACTTGCTGGATGTTTTCCTCTTGAAACACATTATTTCTCAAGGTTATGATAAAAGGAATAATATATATTGTGTTCTAAACTTTGACTACGCCCACTTGTGTAGAATGAGTAACAGTGCATGACAGTGAGCTGTTTGGGGCAAGTACTCGTTTTATTAATTTTTTTGTCTGTACTTACAGTCGATAAAGACTGGAAAGATGGTTGTTAGGTAAATGAGTATGTGCTTGCTTTGGAAGTAAAAACATTCTAGTGTTGGTTTAAAATATTTCAGAAGCACATAAAGAAATGTGATTTGAATCCTGCATACTGTCAAGGCTAATAGAGGTATACTTTATTGGTAATTTAGATTAATTTTGTAAACTAGAATGTTGACTTGAGTAATAATACCTAGTATAAGAAATAACTTATTCATCTATTAAGTACGTTGTAGGTAGTATAACTTGATTGTGCAGAGACACTGGTTGACATTGTTAGCTTAATTTTCTAAAATCATAGATTTAAAAGGGTTTATTAACTGAAGGTTAAATGTTTTTCTTTTATGAAAAAAATTTAAATGGGTGTGTAAGGTACTCACATGACAATTTGATAATACAAAATTGAAATCATCTAGTTTTGCTTAAGCTAGAGGTATTTGGCTAAATAAGGCTTTTATTTTTAAAAATATATTTTTATTGACTTCAGAGAGGAAGGAAGAGGGAGAGATAGAAACATCAATGATGAGAAAGAATCTTTGATTGGCTGCTTCCTGCACGCCCCCCTCTGCCCCCGCCTCCAGGGATGAAGCCCGCAACCCCAGCATGTACCCTGAATGGGGACTGAAACCATTCTGGCTTATAGATCAGTGCTCAACCACTGAGTCATGCCAGCCGGGTTAAATAGGCTTTTGTTTATTTTTATTGTTAAAATTAAAAGTTGTTTTAGTCTGTAGTGTTTTGTTTTTTGTGTTTTTTTTTAAAAACAAAACATGATTTGAGAGAGAGAAACATCGATTGGTTGCCTTCCATAAGCACCGAACCTGGACTGAACCTGAAACCTGGGTATGTGCCCTAACTGGGTATTGAACGATCAGTCTTTTGGTGCACAGTACAATGCTCAACCAACTGAGCCACATTGGCCAGAGATAGCCTATAGGTTTTATGATATACTCTGCCAATATCTTGAAGGATTGAATAGAAAACCTATCTTGAATAGGCTTTTGGAAAAGTTCTGATAGCACCTTCAAATCTAGCATTTGTGCCAAAACCGGTTTGGCTCAGTGGATAGAGCATTGGCCTGCGGACTGAAAGATCCCAGGTTTGATTCCGGTCAAGGGCATGTACCTTGGTTTTGGGCATATCCCCAGTGAGGGGTATGCAGGGTGCAGCTGATTGATGTTTCTCTCTCATCGATGTTTCTAACTCCCTATCCCTCTCCCTTCCTCTCTGTAAAAAATCAGTAAAAAACATACACTTTAAAAAATCTAGCATTTGCTAATTTAAAAAGCTAAAGTCATAGTTGAAATAGCCTAGTTCTTGCATTTAACTTGTATGGGACTTCTGAAGATTCTTAGCTGGAATTTTGAAATTAGGAACTTCTGATGATTACAGGAAGCAAAAGCTCTGGTGTTGTGGGAGTTATGTCCTCGATGATGTCATGAATGAACTGTAGATTTATATCTGAAAAACAGAATTTTAACTGGCTTGGTAGTGTTTATTTCCTTCAGTGTCAACCAAATACTTGTACCTCACTTGTAGCAATGTATTTGTAATTTCTGATTGCTACAGGGGAGGTACAAAGGGTAGTGGAAGTTGGAAGGAGGTGGAGATCACACCTTCCTGGTGGAGTTGTGGGGCTTCTGCTTCCTGGATGAGCATGTGGACAGTGAGGATGGACAGGTGGAGGAAGGAGCAGCATGAACCAAGGCACTGATTTAAAATGTGGGCAGCCTTAAGTAACCTGGTTTAGCAAGAGCTTGTATGTGTGAAGAGGAAATAAACTGTAAAGCCCCATGTTGGGCAGGCCCTACACAACCATCCTGGAGCATTTGTACTTTTCCTTTATCTGCAGGGTGAGGGTTGGTTAGACCAGTGGTCCTCTGTCATTTTTCACTCCTGGAACACTCAGGGGATATGTTATATTTCCATCGGTACCATGCCGAAACATGAAACTGGAGGAGATAGTTTCTGGAGCACCTCCCCACCAATCTATTTGAAATCTGTTTTATTTGCGGGTATTGGGGGTCAATCAGAAGATATAAAAACAAGTGGGAAATGATTTCCGTGGGATGTTAGAAAGTTTAGCATAGATTCTGTTCTGCAGGAAAGATTGGAAGAGAATGAGATAGCTGATGGGGATCTGGATGGGTTTTGTAGCCTTGGATGGAAGATCAATTCAGGAAGTGCTTCACAGTTCTCCATGCCTCAACATCACCACAAGTATAGACAGAGAGAGGAATGCATCAAATACGCTTCCATAAGAACGGTACTGTCTTCAGTAAGTAGCCGTAGGAATCCAACTTTATAAGGGAAATTAATGAGCCCTAGCTGGTTTGGCTCAATGGATAGAGCGTCTACCTGAGAGGACTGAGGGTCCTGGGTTCAATTCCAGTCAAGGGCACATGCCTGAGTTGTATGCTTACTTCCCAGTAAGGGGAGTTCAGGAGGCAACCAATTAATGATTCTCATCATTGATGTTTCTATCAGTGATGAGATAGAAAGATCAATGATGAGATAGACATTGACGTTTCATCACCCTTCTCGGAAATTAAAAAGGGGGGGGAGGATTAATGAGATTTGTTTTCAGGAATAAGTACCTGAAGAAATTAAACATGAAAATTAAAAGTAAGAAAATGGCACAGCTGGTGGTGTTCAGTGGTTGAGCGTTGACATGCATGAACCAGGAGATCAAGGTTTGATTCCCGGTCAGGGCACATGCAGGCTCAATCCCCAGAGCGGGGCATGCTGGAGGTAGCCGATCAATGATGTTAGTATATCTTTATTGATTTCAGAGGAAAGGAGAGGGAGAGAGAGATAGAAATATTAATGATGAGAATCATTGATGGGCTGCTTCCTGCACCCCCATTGGGGTTGGATTCCATACCATTAGCAGTCACTCCCTATCCTTTCCTTCTCCTCCATCCTTGGCAACCACTTCCATTTTCTCCTGATATGTCTCTTCTGGACATTTTATGTAAATGAAGACATATAATATGTGGCTTCTTTCACTTAGCAGATTGTTTTCAGGTTCATACATGTTATAACATATAATATTCCATTACCATTACATGGATATACCACATTTTGCTTTTCCATTCACCAGTTCATGAACATTTGAATTGTTTTCACTTTTTGTCTATTATGAATAATGCTGCTGCAAATATTCTATATGGATTTTTGGCTGTACAATTTGTGTTTTAAAAAAAATATATTTTATTGATTTTTTTTTTACAGAGAAAAAGGGACAGGAATAGAGTTAGAAACATCAATCAGCTGCCTCCTGCACACTCTCTACTGGGGATGTGCCCGCAACCAAGACATGCCCTTGACCAGAATCGAACCTGGGACCCTTCTGTCCACAGACGCTCTATCTACTGAGCCAAACTGGTTAGGGCAATGTGTTTTTATTTTTGGTATATCCCAGGAATGGAACAGCTGGACCATTACAAATGCAATTTTAATAGAATCATCTTAAGCAGGCAGACTTATTTTGTTGGTTACAAAGATATATCTGTTCTTGGCTACCTGAGGGGATGGCAATAGAGGAGTTGCTTGTAGGTGATGGAGAATTGCTCAGGTAGCGGCCCATCAATCATCTCAGGGTTGCTTTCCACCTGGCTGAAAGGCTTGCCGCTTAGATGCCCACAGTGCTGCCAACCATCTCGGTCAGGTGATCATGTCCGAATGTGTGGCTTCATCACCTGGGCTGCTCCGCGGGCGGCCCCTCCTCCGTGCGCAGGCGCTGGCCCCCTCCGTGCGCAGGCGCCGTGCCGGCCGGTTCGCCGCCCCCGCGGGGCCTGTGCAGTTGCATCCTGATGTTCAAGATGGGCGCAGCCAGAGGTTCGCTTTCTTTTCTGCTCCACTTCTGCCATCTTGCCGGTTCTTTGGAAAGGCTGTTTGGTACCGTAGTGTTAAAACAAAGCTCCTTCCTGGCCGCTTTTGCCCAGTGGTGTGGGTACCATTCCCTGTTGAAGGCAGGTACCTCGGCTGCAGGAGGCAACCAGTCGATGTATCTCTCTCACATCCATGTTTCTCTCCCCCTCCCCTCCTTCCCTTTCTCTCTAAAAATCAGTGGAAAAAATGCCCTCAGGTGAGGATTAAAAAACAACAAAGAAACAAAGTTCTCTTAAAAGGAGAGAGAGCTGCGTTGCCTTAGGCCAGCCTGAAGAACTAATTCCTGAAGGGTCTGTCTGAGACCAGTGGGAGTGGAGTTGATTTTTACACTGTTGGTGTGAGGACTTGTGCCAGGCATCAGAGGCACGGGCATTTGTAAGCGAAACATAAAGTTTTAGATTATCATGATGTATGAGAAGTTGAGGATGCTAGACATGTATTTTATAAATGTAAAAAGATAAAAATTTAGAGACCAAAGCAGGTAGCATGGAGATTTAGAATGAAGAATCTGAACCCAGGTTTCATAGGTTTGAATCTGGGCTCTGTGATGATGGGCAGTTTGCTCAACTCTTTGTGCGTCACTTTCCTTATATATAAAATGGAGACATAGTACTCATTCAAGGTGTTGTGATGGTTAAATGGATTAATGCATATGAAATGCTTGGTTCAGTAAATATTAGCTATTGTTATCTGTTGATTTGTTCCTGAGCTGAAGATGGAGATTCTTTAATGATATAAAGACCTTACTTATAGTGTGTTGAAGGTAGTATTTTATTCTATTGAAAGCTGTCAACTGATAAGGTAAAAAATATTTAAATAAAAATGTACATTAAAACAGCTTTAAAAAATATTAAATGTTTAACTTCTCCGTTTAAAAAATTAGTTTATTGAACATCTGATTTATTCCAGAACTATAATAAATAATACATTTACTTCAATTATTTACATGGTAGGAGAAAGCACTCTTGATACTTCTAATTCTTTCCTTGTTCCTCCATGTCTTCTTTTTCTGCCTGTTCCTAAACACCAGTTTTCCAGGTTTTCAAACCAACCCATGGCCCTCTAACTCTCCCTCATTCCCCTGAGTTCTCATCTATTCTCAAGTTGTTATTAAAATTACAAAGAAAAATCACAAAAATAGTGTGGGTTTACTCTTTTGGGAAAATACACATGATAACAGGTGAAAATGAAAATCATCTGTAATCCTAACAACCAAAGATAACCATGGTACATGTTTTTATGTATTTCTAAAATTCTATTTTTTATATCATGTTTTTATCTACATATTAAAAAAAGAAAAAAGGTAACTAGGATCATATTAAACTTATTTTTTTATTTGTTATAAAGCAGAGTTTTCCCATATCATTATATCTTTATCAAAGTAGTACATAAACATTGATAAAATAGTATTAAAGACTCACAGTGAACAAAAGTGGTTCCTTGATGTACCTCTTTCTACCTTTCCAGAAGCAACGGTTTTCAATTCTTGTAGCTGGTTTTTATTTTTCTAGTAATTATCACAGTATTTTAAAATGATATGCTTATATTTGATTTTTCAATTTTAGACATTTCTCTCTTGACTTTGATATAGTAGATGAGCATTTAGCCCTGATAAGTTACCCTTACTTTCTTCTATGCTCTAATTATAGTTATATAGCATGATCCTTGGTCAGGATAAGTCATGAGGGATTGATTACACTATTGTGGCTATTAAATGTTACGCTTGTATCAAATAGTTTGCTATGATTATTACTTAATTTGTAATTGTTTTCCTGAAATTATTGCACGCCTCCCCCCCCCCCCTTTTTTCCCCCCAACTGCTTAGTGTTCTGTATACTTAGCCTAGGGTACTATCCCTTTTTTAAAAATTTTTTTTATTAAATTATTATCTGTTATCCCTTACTTATTTCTTGTCCTGGTTGCTGCATCATTTGGTGCACCAAAGGTCTGCCAGTTTGATTCTTGGTTAGGGCACATACCTAGGTTGTAGGAGGATCCCAGATTGGGTGTGTGTGGGAAGCAACTGATTGATGTTTCTCTCTCCCTTCCTCTCTTCTCTCCCATCCAAGTACTAACCAGGCCCGACCTTGCTTAGCTTCCGAGATCAGACGAGATCGGGCGCGTTCAGGGTGGAATGGCCGTAGACATCTCCTCTAAAAAGCAATAATAACATATCCTCAAGTGAGGATTAAAATAAATAATAGATAAAATATCCTACCATTTCCTATTTTCCAAACTCTATAATGTAGCAATTCCATATTTTCCTTGTTGATCTCTTCTGCAGCCTTCAGCATTTCTGCTCTCACCTGAACTGTTGTTTGTTGCTCTTTTTTTTGCTGCTTTGCCATGTTGATTCTGTTTTTTAAGTCCTACATCTTTCTTGGTTTACTTCCTTTTTTCAGTATAAGCTCTAATTGTTTCCTAAGATGGATGCATGAGAAATATTCTCCACCCCTTATTTTTCATTACATGTCAAAAAATGCCCTTTTCAACTCTTAAACTAGATTAATAGTTTGACTGGGTATAGGATCCTAAAAAAAAAAAATTTTACTTGAAATATTTGCTTTATTGTGTTCTAGCATGAAGTGTTGCTGTTGAGAAGTCTAGGACCATTCTGGTTACCAGTATTTCCATCATGTCCAACCTGTTGGTTTGTTTTCTTTCTAAAAGCATTTAAGCTTTTCATGGTCTCCAATATTCTTAAAGTTTTACGGTGATATCATATCCCTTGATGTGGCTCTTTTTTTAAAAAAAAAATATATATATTTTATTGATTTTTTACAGAGAGGAAGGGAGAGAGATAGAGAGCTAGAAACGTCGATGAGAGAGAAACATCGACCAGCTGCCTCCTGCACATCCCCCACTGGGGATGTGCCCACAATCAATGTACATGCCCTTGACTGGAATCGAACCTGGGACCTTTCAGTCTGCAGACCGACGCTCTATCCACTGAGTCAAACCGGTTTTGGCATTGATGTGGCTCTTTTTTTTTTTTTTTTTTTAATATATATTTTATTGATTTTTCACAGAGAGGAAGAGAGAGTAATAAGAGAGTCAGAAACATTGATGAGAGAGAATCATCAATCAGTTGCTCTTGCACACCCTCTACTGGGGATGTGCCCTCAACCAAGGTACATGCCCTTGACCGGAATCGAACCCGGGACCCTTCAGCCTCCAGCTGAGCCAAATCAGTTTCTGCGTGATGTGGCTCTTTTTAAGAATGTCAGATTTGCTTTGAAAAGTAGCCCTATGGAAACTTCAGTCCCTCTTTGCTTTTATAGATGGTGCTATTCTAAATGTGATAGATCTCTCTTAGGTCACCCAGACTGGTGTTTCCATAGGGGAGATTCTAGATGTGGGATTATTGGGTTACATTACATAGGCAATTAAATGAATTGGCAATTATTTGAACCATCACTTACTTGTTTTTAAATTTCCTTAATTTGAGTTTATGTGGCTTTCAAATTAACTTTTTCTAGAATCTACCAAAGTTTACCTCAGACCTTGAGCAGGTATTCTTGGTTATGAATTAGGCCCAAAGTTCTCCCCTAATCAGTTTATTGGTAAATATACTCACTTGTGGTATGAGAGCCTGAGGTTCACTCTCAAACTGGGTGGAGGGTAGATGTGTGTTTTGAGAATTTTCTGGCTAGGTAAGCATGGATTTCTTCCTTGTTTCTTATCTTGAATTTGACCTTACAGAAGTCATTCCTTTGTGGGCCTCAGTTTACCTATCTGTAAAGTATAGGCTGAACTAGAAAATCTAATGGGTAGAAGATTGACAAACTTTCTCTTATAGTGCCATATAGTAAATATCTTAGGCTTTGGGGGGCCAGACTGTCTTTGCTCCACCTACTCAACTCTATTGTAGCATGAAAGCAGCTGTAGAGACTAATAAGCAAATGAACATGGTTGTGTTCAAATAAAAGTTTATTTAAAAAATAGGCAGTGGCTGGCCACAGTTTGCCATTCCCCCTCTGAGCTCTTGACATTCATTAATCTGTGGCTTGGATAATTAGGTTAGAGTAAAAGCTTTGCATTTTTATCTTATTTATTTTTGAAATATATTTTTATTGATTTTAGAGTGGAAGGGAGATGGAGAGAGAGATAGAAACATCAATAATGAGAGAGAATCATCAATCGGCTGCCTCCTGCACGCCCCCCTACTGGGGATCAAGCCTGCAACCTGGGCATGTGCCCTGGCCAGAATGGAACCTGGGACTCTTCAGTCCACAGGCCTACACTCCATCCACTGAACCAAACTTGCTAGAGCAAAAAGCTTTGCTTATTTATTTACTTGTTTTCTTTCATTTTGGGCTTTGCATTTTTAAACATTTCTGGCCCAGCCGGTGTGGTACAGTTGTTGAGCGTGGACCTATAAACCGGGAGGTCACTGACCCACACCTTGTCAGGCACATGCCCGGGTTGTGTCCTAGAGCACCAGGAGGGGGTGTGCAGGAGGCAGCCAATCGGTGGTTTTCTCTCATCATTGATGTTTCTTTCTCTCCCTCTCCCTTCCTCTCTAAATCTATCTATCATCTATCTATCTATCAATCTATCTATCTATCTATCTATTATAAAGTTCTTGTTAGACTTTCAGAAGTGTTAGAGAAACATTGATGAGACAGGAACATCATCTGTTGGCTGCCTCCTGCATGCCCCACTCTGGGGATCGAGGCCACACCCAGTAATGTGCCCTGACCAGGAATTGAACCGGCTACTTCTTGGTTCCTAGGTTGACGCTCAACCACTGTGCCACACTGGCTGGGCTGTTGAGTGATTTTTTTTGAATGTTGAACTAGCCTAATTCCAGGAGTTAAACTCTACTTGGTTGTGATGTGTTAACTTTTTTATATCTTGCTGAATTCTCATGCATGGTATTTTTGAGGATTTTTATGTCTGTGGTTTTGGGGAGTTTTGTCTGTAGTTTTCTTTAAATGTCTTATCTGAGTTTAGTATCAGAGTAATGCCAGCCTCAAAATGAGTCAGAAAGTTATTGCCTCTTTTTCTCTGTTTTCTGCAAGAGATTGTATAGAATTGTAATTGTTTTTTCTTTAAAAGTTGGTAGAGCCCTGACCGGTTTGGCTCAGTGGATAGAGCTTGGCCTGCGGATTGAGGGGTCCCTGGTTCAAGTCCGGTCAGGGGCATGTGCCTTGGTGGCGAACATATCCCCAGTGGGGGGTGTGCAGGAGGCAGCTGATTGATGTTTCTCTCTCATCGATGTTTCTAACTCTCTCTCCCTCTATTTTCCTCTCTGTAAAAAAAAAAATCAATAAAATATATTTTTTAAAAAAGTTTGGTAGAACATTCCACTGATGTCATTTGGCTTGGAGTTCTTTTTGTTGGAAGATTTTTAACTATGAAGTTAATTTCTTTAATACATAGAAGGCTATATATTTTTATTTCTTTTAAAAAATTTATTGTGACATAATAATAAAAGCATAATATGCTAATTAGACTGGATGTCCTTCCTGGACTGTGAGGGAGGGATCCTGGCAGCCCGGGTGCGAAGGCCTACTCTTGCATGAATTTTGTGCATTGGGCCCCTAGTTGGTTAATGAAATGACATAGGTTTCAGTTGTACATTTCTTTAATACATCATCATCAGTATGTTGCATTGTGTGCTTACCACCCTGTCATTTGGATAATCCTTCCATCATCATTTATTACCGTTTACCCTCTTCTATCTCCCCCACCCTCTTTTCTCTTTGGTAATCACTATAATATTGTCCATGTCTGTGAGTTTTTAAATTTTTGCTTAATCCTTTCACCTAGCCCCCCAACTCCTCTCCTCTCTGATAGCTCTCAGTCTGTTTTCTGTATCTGTGAGTCTGTTTCTAAGGCTATACAGTTTGAATGGACTTTGATTATTCATGTCTTTCAAGGAATTCGTTTCTTTCATGTGAGCTCAATTTATCAATTAAAAGTGTTCATAATATTTCCTTATCTTTTTAAAGTCTATAGTAATACCCTGTTTCCCCGAAAATAAGACAGTGTCTTATATTAAATTTTTTTTTTAATTTTTGCTCCCAAAGATGCGCTAGGTTTTATTTTCAGGGGATGTCTTATTTTTCCATGAAGAAGAATACGGTATACATTTATTGTTAAATGAAAATAAAGGAAATTTATTACCTGTATACGGTACGGTAGTACGGGAGTTGTCAACACAAACCAGACAAACTGAATCCTACAGTATCAAGAATTTACTCATTTATTCAATGACAATCATGTCATCATCTTCTGGAACATCATCATAACAATCCAATTCCTGAATTTCCTGGTGAATTTCTTGTGACTCCATTTCTTTCAGAATCAGTGGACCAAATCTCTCATGTTTAGCCTAGGGGGGCCTTATTTTCGTGGGATTCCTTATATTTCACTCAGAAGGAAACCTGTAAGTAGGTCTTATTTTTGGGGAAACATGGTATTATGTGTCTCATTCCTGATATTGAAATTTGTCTTCCAGTGTTAATCCATTTAATTGATCTATTAAGAGAAGCAGCCTTTGGGTGTACTAGTATTGATTTTTGTGTATACTTTTGTATTTCATTGACTTTTGTTCTGCTCTTTTAAATAAGTGGATGTGTGGCAATGAACACAGGAACACCACAGTATAATAACCACTTGTAAACATTTGTTCTGCTCTTGATTGTTTCCCTCTTGTTTGTTTCAGGTTTAATTTATTTTGGTTTCTGAAAGTAGAGCTTACCTTACAATCATTTGAGACTCTTTTTTTAAAGAAATATATTTTATTGATTTCAGAGAGGAAGGGAGAGAGAGGGGGAGAGAGATAGAAACATCAGTGATGAGAGAGAATCATTAATCGGCTGTCTCCTGCACTGGGAATAGAGCCCAAAACCCAGGCATATGCCCCTGACCGGGAATCGAACCGTGATCTCTTGGTTTATAGGTCGATGCTCAACCACTGAGCCACACTGGCCAGGCGAGACTTTCCTTTTCTAATCTAAGTATTTAGTGCTATAAGTGTCCCTCTATGCACTTTATAAGCTGCATCCCACAATTTTTGATTTGTTGTATTTTCAATTTCATTAAATTCACAATATTTTCCAATTCCTATTGTGACTTACTCTTTAATCCATGGATTGTTTTGAAATATATTGTTTAATTTTCAAACATTTGTGTGTATTCCCAGGTATTTTTCTGTTACTGGTTTTTAATTTAATTCCGTTATGGTCAGATAATTTGAGATTTGTCTTATGGCTCAAAACATTGTCCATGCGTATTTGGGAGAAAGGTGTATTCTGCTGCTGTTGGGTAGTGTTCCATAAGTGTCAACTAGATCCAATTTCTTGATAGCGTTGTTAAGATCTTCTATACCTTGCTGATTTTCTGTTTGTTTTATTAATTACTAAGAGAGGAGTGTTGTTGTCAATCTCCTTGAAGTTCTGTATGGTTATGCTTCACGTTTTTGTGGTTTTGTTATTAAGTGCATAAACATTATGGTTGGTTGTTTATGGTTTTGTCTTGGATATTTGGCCTCTTTATTATTATGAAATGATCTTCTTAACCCCTGGTAATATTTTTTGCTTTGTAAAATCTATTGCTATTAATATAGCTAATTCACATTTTTGGTGAATACTGTAAGTTTGATATAACTTTTCCCATCTTTTTACTTTTCATTTATCTATATCATATTTTTATGTGGTTCCTTGTTGTTATTGTTTCAGTCCAGTCTCCTGGCATAAGTTATTGTGTTTGGGCTATTTACACCTTCCTTTCATATCAGTTCTATTCTGACCATGCCTCATGAGGCAACCTTAGTTCTGTTGCTTGAGTTTCCACAAAAGTCTTACTTTCTGCTTGGTAGTAGGATATCCAATTACTGTGAAGTACTAGTTTTCAAACTTGGCTGCATAGCAGAATTATCTAAGAAGAAAGATAAAAATACTGTCCTGAGCTTCATGTAGGGCTCTGTAAATTTGACACTTTTTAACAGCTTACCATGTGGTTTTGCTGCACCTCCAGTTTTAGGATGGATTTTTCAAGGCAGCCTCTCAAACTAATGAGCATATGAATCAACTAAAAAGTTTGAGTAACTGCAGATCCTAATTTAGTAGGCCGGAGTGGGACCAGAGATTCTGAATTTCTCTCATGCATCCTAGGTAATGCCAATCACATGTTAAATAGCAGGGTTTGAAGGTAACTTCTGGAATTAGTGAATGTCTTCTTTTATATATGAAATGATCTTCTTTACCCCATAAAAAAATACACACACACACACACACACACACACACACACACATATATATATATATATATATATATATATATATATACACACACACACACACACATGGTATATATGAAGGTTGGTGCCCTGCAGCTCCCGCTCATTCCAGCCCCGCTGCGCCTGTTGCCACTGTCGCTTCCGTAAGCTCACTGAGCGCCGCTCCCGCTTTGGGAGTGCACTGACCAACAGGGGGCAGCTCTTGCATTGAACTGTCTGCCTCCTGGTGGTCAGTGTGCATCATAGTGACCGGTCGACGATTGACCAATCACTTAGACTTTTATATATAGAGAGATATTGATCTCAGAGAGGAAGGGAGAGGGAGAGAGAGATAGAAACATCAATGATGAGAGAGAATCATTGATTGGCTGCCTCCTGTTGTGCCCCGCACTGGGGATCAAGCCTGTATCCTGGGCATGTGCCCTGACTGGGAATTGAACATGACTTTGGCTCATAGGTTGACATTCAATCACTGAGCCACATGGGCTGGACTCGAATTAGTGAATGCCTTCTGATGTATTTGAATTTTTGTTCATCTATATTTTATTTATTTATTTATTTTAAAAAATATATATTTTATTGGTTTTACACAGAGAGGAATTGAGAGGGACAGAGAGTTAGAAACATCGATGAGAAAGAAACACCAACTAGCTGCCTCTTGCATACCCCCCACTGGGGATGTGCCTGCAACCAAGGTACATGCCCTTGACCAGAATCGAACCCGGGACCTTTCAGTCCGCAGGCTGACTCTCTATCCACTGAGCCAAACCGGTCCCGGCTGTTCATCTATATTTTAGAGAGATAACCTTTCTAGGGCAGTGGTTCTCAAAGTGTGGGCCTCAACCAGTAAAATTAGCATCACCTAAGAGCTGTTAGAATTGCAAATTCTGAGATTCTGTCCTAGTCCTATTGAGTCAGAGGCTATTTTAAGCACAATCCACTCTCAAGGCAATTCTGATGTACAAAACTTGAGGACCACTGTTCTAGCAGTTTTCACTATAGTTATCTGCTTGCTTATATAGTGAGAAGTAAAAACACATTTCTAACATTTATCTATACAAAAGGCTAAGTGTGACCAGCTGACTGGCCAACCAGTGACGCACACTGACCACCAAGGGGCAGATGTTCAATGCAGGAGCTGCCAAGCTGTGATGACTTGGCAGCGGTGGTTCTTGGCTGACACAATCTAGAACCTTACGGGGCCAAGCAATTCCACTTTCAGCCTTAGGTTGCGTTGTTGCTGGGGCACTGTCATCCTGAATATGATTTACTGCTGAATGATTTGGCAGTGGCGGTTTTTGGGTGACACACCCCAGAATCAGAGAGGAGGGATTAAGGCACTGCTTCTTTACAATGAGCAAGAATCCGTGCACTAGGCCACTAGTTTTCAAATAAAATACATCATTTTCTTGTGAAAATTGCATTGGCTAGCACTTCAGAACTGCTATTTCTTTGAATAAATATATCTACTATGTAGCAGCCATTTATTCACAGCAAAAATAACATAGACAAAACTCCCTGCCCTTAAGCAGATTATATTCTAGTGGTGGTGGTAACTACTATTCATACATTCATCCATAAGCAAGATAAAACTATTTTGCATGGCTTTGAATTGTTGATAGTTGTGTAGAAATTTTTTTGTATGTTTCATGGTATTTTTTTAAATGTATTTTTATTGTTTTCAGAGAGGAAGGGAGAGAAAGATAGAAACATCAGTGATGAGAGAGAATCATTGATTAGCTGCCTTGTGCATGCTCCCCACTAGGAATCAAGCCAGCAACCCAGGCATGTGCCCTTAACGGAATCGAACCTGGGATCCTTCAGTCTGCAGGCCAATGCTCTATTCACTAAGCCAAACCGGCTAGAGCGGTGTTTCATGGTGTTCTTAAGATCAATCCATGCTGACATATGTAGCCTTAATTAGTCAAGATTGCTTTTTAGAATTCTGTCAAATGAATGTTCCACAATTTAACTATTGCCCTGTTGTACATTTGATTGTTTTCAGCTTGATTGTATGCTTTTGATTAATGAATTTATTTGTTTATAATTTTTGTATTTTTATATTGAATTCAGAGAGAGGAAAGGAAAGAAGAGAGAAAATATCAATGTGTGAGAGAGAGAAGCATTGCCTGCCACAGGCCCCGACCTGGGAAATGGAAACTTGGTTATGTGCCCTGACCAGGAATCGAACCTGCCACCTTTTGGTGCACGGCGGGGTGGGGGATGGGGAATAGGGAGGCACTCCAGCCAACTGAGCCACACTGGCTATGGTGACTGTTTGCTTTTATAAACAATATTGAATGTTCTGCATATATTATGAAAGCTTCTCTAGAGAATTGTTATTCAGATTGTGGATTGCACGTTTTAAAAGCAGAAAGAGAATCTGAGAAGGTATTAGAATAGGATAGAAGATAGTATGACATACAGAAAAAACTAGTTTTGTACAACTTCTGTTTTGGGGTATGTGTATACTGGATTGAAGTGTAAAATGTATTTCTTACTTTGGTTCGTGGGTAAAAAGTTTGCAGATTGCTCTCTCAGGGTTATATACACAACCATAACCTACTACTGAGTGCTCTATGAAGAGGTGGTACTAGTTTACAGTCCCACTGGTGTTTCTGTTCTACATTTTCCCCAGGAGTGCCCATTTTTTAATTAGATTGTTTTTGGTGTTAAGTTGTATGAGTTCTTAATGAATTTTAGATATTGACCCCTTATCAGATTTATCATTGGCAAATATGTTCTCCCAGTTGGTAGGTTGTCTTTTCGTTTTGTTGATGATTTTCTTTGCTATGCAAACCTTTTTAATTTGATGTAGTCCCATTTGTTTATTTTTCCTTTTATTTTCCTTATCTACATAGCTATAGCAGAAAAAATATTAGTAAGACTAAAGTCAGAGAGTTTATTGCCTACATTTTCATTCAGTTTTATGGTTCTAGTTCTTACATTTAGGTCTTTAATCCGTTTTAGTTTATGCTTGGATATGGAATAACAAGATGATCTAGTTTCAGAATTTAGATTTTCTATAGATTTAAAAATTAGAACTAAATTATTGGTTTTTTTTGGTGTTATTTTAACTTGATAGTTATTAGAAAAATAGAAGTATACTTATATAATTTTTGAGGTATGATATCCTAACAGGAAAAATTGGAAAACCCTTAGTTTGTAGAAATGATATACTGATTTTTAATTACACCTTTTTATTTACAGGTAGGCGAAAACCAAGAGTACATCGGCCTCGTTCTCCAATATTGGAAGAAAAAGACATCCCGCCCCTTGAATTCCCCAAGTCCTCTGAGGACCTAATGGTGCCTAACGAGCAGATAATGAATGTTATTGCCATTTATGAGGTACTGCGGAACTTTGGCACTGTTTTAAGGTTATCGCCTTTTCGCTTTGAGGACTTCTGCGCAGCTTTAGTGAGTCAAGAGCAGTGCACTCTTATGGCGGAGATGCACGTTGTGCTTTTGAAAGCAGTTTTGCGTGAAGAAGACACTTCCAATACTACCTTTGGCCCTGCTGATCTGAAAGATAGCGTAAACTCCACGCTCTATTTCATAGACGGAATGACGTGGCCGGAGGTGCTGCGGGTGTACTGTGAGAGTGATAAGGAGTACCATCATGTGCTTCCTTACCAAGAAGCAGAGGACTATCCTTACGGACCAGTAGAGAACAAAATCAAGGTTCTGCAGTTCTTAGTCGATCAGTTTCTTACCACGAATATTGCTCGTGAGGAGCTGATGTCGGAAGGGGTGATTCAGTATGACGACCATTGTAGGGTTTGTCACAAACTTGGGGATCTGCTGTGCTGTGAGACATGTTCGGCAGTGTACCATTTGGAATGTGTGAAGCCACCTCTTGAGGAGGTGCCAGAGGATGAGTGGCAGTGTGAAGTCTGTGTAGCACATAAGGTGCCTGGAGTGACTGACTGTGTTGCTGAAATCCAAAAAAACAAACCATATATTCGACACGAACCTATTGGATATGACAGAAGTCGGAGGAAATACTGGTTCTTAAACCGAAGACTCATAATGTAAGTAAATCTGGCCTTGATTTTTTTTTCAGGTTAGTAATGATAACTTCTTTTAATGATATTTGATCCTTTCACTTAACAAAATGATGTTTACTGTTGAAAATATTACAGATGTCGCCTTATTTTTACCCTTCATTGGCCCCCTTCACTCCACTCCCATCCCCTCTCCACATCTTCCCTGCCCTCCTGTCTGGTCTTGGTTTTTGTATGTATTTAAAATCAAGCCTGTTTTCTTTATGATGTACCTGAACTGTGCTGCTGGTGTATTCTAAAACTTTGTGATTTAATAATCAGTTGTACAGTTCAATAATTTTTGACTTGAACAAATATGCACATTAAAATAGGTTTTAGCCTTGGATGGCCCAGTGGTTAGAGTGTTGACCCGTGCTTCAATGGATGGTCGACGGTTCCATTCCAGTGAAGGGCCTTATTAATTTTAAACTTTACTGTTTAATGGTGCTGTCTTTAGTTTCTCCTGAGCTGGTCAGATGGCCCAGAGAGGCATTTTCTACTTGGAGCATGACATTTGTAAGGCTTTCTATGCAATAATCAGTGGTCTAGGCCTTGGTTTTAGGGTTTAGACCACTGTGTAACTAGTAGCATTTATTGTGTGCCTAACAGTGTTATAAGCATTTTAAATTTTTTTATTTTTATTTTATTTATTTTTTTAAAATATATTTTATTGATTTTTGTACAGAGTGGAAGGGAGAGAGATAGAGAGTTCGAAACATCAATGAGAGAGTCATTGATCAGCTGCCTCTTGCACACCCCCTACTGGGGATATGCCTGCACCCAAGGTACATGCCCTTGACTGGAATCGAACCCGGGGCCCTTCAGTCCCCAAGCCGACGCTCTATCCATTGAGCCAAACCGGTCCCGGCTATAAGCATTTTATATACATTTTTTTCCATTAATCCTTGTAGGAACCCAATAACGTAGGTACTGTTTTTCTCTGCATTTTAAAAATAAGTATGTTTTTATTATTTTTTTAGAGAGAGGAAGGGAGAGGAAAATGGAAATATCAGCTGGCTGCTTCCTACATGCCCCATACTGGGGATTTAGCCCACAACTTGAGCATGTGTCCTGATCAGGAATCTAACTGATAATCTCTCGGTTCATGGGTTGATGCTCATCCACTATAGCACACCAGCCAGGATGGTCTGCATTTTGTAGATGAAGGGACTAAAGCTCAGAAAGTTAAGGATTTAACTTTGCCCTAGAATTTAACTGTTAGAAAGTAGGACCTGGAATATTTTTTAAAATTGATTTTAGGAAGAGAGAGAAAGAGAAACATTGGTTTGTTGTTCCTTGTATGCGCCCTGCTGGGGATTGGACCTGAAATCTTGGTGCAGCAGAGCGATGCTTTGCTAACTGAGCTACTCTGCCAGGGCTGGAATTATTTTTAATTCCAACTGTTTATAAAAGTGTTTTCCATAACAAATTTTATACTGTAGCATAGTTTCCAAACCATCATCTTGAGAAGTCGGCAACTCACCTTGATTGAGCTATTAAAATCAGTGCTTATAACTTATATCAGTGGCCAGGGGTGGGGAGGAGATAGTATAATAGTTTTTTGCTGCCGAAACCGGTTTGGCTCAGTGGATAGAGCATCTGCCTGTGGACTGAAAGGTCCCAGATTCGATTCTGGTCAAGGGCATGTACCTTGGTTGCAGGCACATCCCCAGTAGGGGATGTGCAAGAGGCAGCTGATCAATGATTTTCTCTCTCATTGATGTTTCTAACTCTCTATCCCGCTCTCTTCCTCTCTGCAAGAAATCAATAAAAATATATATTTTTTAAAATAGTTTTTGCTAATACATGGGCTGGGTTTGAGTTCTTTAAAATTTTGAGACAAAGGCATTTTTAGAAAATATAAAATAAGTGACATTCCAAAACTATTTTGTTTCCTGATAAATCTGTATCAGTATATAAAGCCAGCATTCAGTCAAGCAGGAGAGAACTTTTTTGAATGTTGGTAAATAAGTGCAAACTATTGAAATTACATGAGTCAGAGGACTTCAGACGTTACCTTTGAAGCACCTAAGCATGGATTTGTGCTACATTATTAATGAAATGTATTTTTCTAAATTGAAATTCCCAAAGTTAGATGAAAACATAAGTTATATGTTTGGCAATGAAACTGTATTTAAATGCATTTGCTTTGAAAGGTTAAATCATAATTCCTCAAATTTCTTTTCTTAAATGCATAATGAAATACACAAAACTTAAGATTTCAGACAAATTAGGATATCTTTTTCATGTCTTAACATTTTGATTCTTTTTAAAGTCAAATATGGAACTTTAAATGTCATTGTTAGTGATAATTACCTTACTTGTCAATGACTTGGGCCAATCTGAAAGATTTTACATCTTTTTAAAGTTAAATTAAAATAATAATCAGTTTAAGTGCCCTCTTGTGGTAGATTGTATGTGTTCTCCTGGTGAAAGTTTGGAAGCCATATGCATACTGGTATACTGCTCAGATCACAGAATGGAGATTTGGTGTATCTACTCCCTGGAAGCCCCGAGATTGAAAATGATGATGAATCATGTCTAATGGGGGGCATGTCTAAAACAAAATCTGGCGCAGCGAACAAGTTTTAATTATATTGCTAGTAGTTTGTAAAAATTGTTTTTTCATTATTGCTTTTAATGGTTTAATATTCCTTTAAAAATACATGTGTTTTTTAGGTATAGTTAGTGAAGCATTAAATGAAAGAAAGGTTCTTTTTAGTTTTCCTGAGGAACCAAGATGTTGGGTAAACAATGGAGAGATTGATTTTGATCCAATATGGGAAAACCAGTCTTTGTTAACTATTGCTTTCTTTCTATCAATCATTTGCTCTGAAATTGGGACTGTCAGTAAAATAGTAATTGCAAAATTAGGGAAATTGACTTTTTCCTGTCACTCTCCATTATGAATTTATGAACACAGCATTTAAAAACTCTGTATTTTTTCATTTGCCAAATAAACTAAATCATGCTTTTTAACTTACACAGCTTTCTGTCTGTATCTCCCCATTCTAGCTGTAAGCCACCTATTTACTTGTTGGCTAAGCTGCCATGAAACCTATATCTATTACCCTTCTGTCCATGTCCAGCAACCTTCTGGACATGTTCACACAGGCACCTCAAACATAACATGTCTAAAATGTAATCACCACCCCCCCTTCCCTTCATTCAGTGATCCCATCTTAACAAATGGGATCACCGTCATAGCTGCTGCTCAAGCTAGAAGCCTGTCCTACATTGTCTGTGCCGCTCTCCTAGCTTATGGTGGGTGCTGGCAAGCCCTGATGCTTCTTGGCTCATAGACAGAAGCATCACTTGAATCTCTGCCTGTTATCTTCACATCACCCTCTCTCTCTGTCTCTCTTATGAGGACACCAGGCATTGGAGTTAAGGCTTATATTAAGTCCAAGATCCTTAGCTAATTATGTCTCCCAAGACCCTGTTTCCAAATAAGGTCACATTCTAAGGTTTCAAGTGGACATGAATTTCTTAGTTTCTGTGGGTTTTAGAGAGGAAACTAAAACAATATTAGTTATTAACATCTTACCTTGCCAGAGTAAAAAAAACGAACTTAAAAATGTAGACATATGTATGTTTGCTTATGAATGTAATTTTTTGGCAAAGGTTTTCATCCCAACCATCCTTTCCTGCCATCCGGTGAGCTCTTTGTGCTGATCAGTGTCTGTAGGGACGCCCGGTCAGTTTGGGCGTACACAAAGAACATTGTAGGGACAGAACTTCTGTAGAAACCACATCTTAACCCCCAAATCAAATGTACGTACAAAACGTTTATATAGGAAAGTTGCTGTTGTCACTTAATGTGGCACATAAGAACTATTGTTTTTATTCTGCTCATCAAAGATGATACTTAACACTGACAATATATTTTTTTCTTGAAGGTACATGTAGAGGGACAAATTCTTTAAAAGCATAAAGCAGAAAAACAGAATGAATAATAACTGCTAATGCTTTCAAAGAAAACTCGTTTTAATGTTTATGAGCCCTAGGCACATTTACACAAGGTATATAAGTATTAAAACAAGTTTTCTTGTGGAGGGCACAATCCTCAGTAGGGGCTGTGACAGAGACAGCCGATCAGTGATTCTCTCTCATCATTGATGTTTCTATCTCTCCCTCCCTCTCCCTTCCTCTCTGAAATCAATAAAAATATATTTTTTTAAAAAGAAGAAAAAAATTGTCAGTGTTATATATCATCTTTGATGAGCAGAATAAAAAAATAGTTCTTGTGCCCCACATTTTTAGAGAGACATTGACGAACATTAGGGTAATGACTGGAAAACATGTTATATAAGGAATGATTTAAATATTGAAGCAAATTTGACCTGAAAAGGAAAAAAAGGTAAAATTATAGATGTTATAAAAGATTCAAAAGACTATGTGTGTGGAGGACATGTTAGGTTTATTTTACTTAATTTCAAGCAGGCAGAACCAGGACTAATTGGTGGATACATTAAGTTTGCATCATCCTATCTAATAAAGCGTGAATATGCTAATTGACTGGCACGCCCTCACATATGGCAGCACCCACAGTCAATAAGGAGGTAATATGCTAATTGACTGCCATGCCTTCAAAGATGGCGGTGCCCAGTCCTCTCAGCCCCACCGGGGTGGCACGTGGGCAGCTCCGTGCACCTGCCACTGGAGACTCCCGGTCCCCCCAGCCGCCCAGGGCTGGCCCGAGGCACAGGCAAGCCTGAGGCTCCGGTAACCAAGGGCAGGCGGAGGCTTGCGCTGCCGGCAGTGGCAGCACAGAGGTGTGGTGGGGATGTCACCTTCCCCTAATCTCCGGGTCACCTCTCTCCCCTTAGGGCTCCTGGACTATCAGAGGGGGCAGGCTGGGCTGAGGGACCCCTTCTCCAGGGCATGAATTTTTATGCACCAGGTCTTTAGTCTCGTTATAAGGAGAACCTTTCTAAAAGAGCAATTCCAATTTAAAACAGACTGTCATATGAAGTAGTGAGTTCGATGCTAAAATGAAGATTAAAATTACAAGTAAGTGTTCTTTGTTCAAATGGAAATTCTGCAGATGCCAGCATGGACTAAGACAGTCAGCAGTTAGGGACCCTTTCAATAGTCTCTGAATTGCTTGAAAAAAAAAAGGACAGAATCTCTATTTACTTAAACTTATTTTCATAGCATTTTATTTAAAATTTTTTAAAATTTATTGTTTGATTTTTAGAGAGAGGAAAGGAGAGAGAGAGAGAGAAACATTGACTTGTTCCACTTATTTATGCATTCATTGGTTGATTCTTATATGTGCCCTGACTAGGGATGGAACCTGAAACCTTGGCATGTCGGGGATGTTCTAATGAACTGTGTTATCTGGTCATGGCTCCATACTATCTCATTTTAATATTGATATCTTATAAATTATATTTTCTACTCCAAAAATATTTTCATTGATTTTTTTTTTTTTTTTTCTTAGAGAGAGAGATGGAAACATCGATGAGAGAGAGAGACATTAACATTCATTGGCTGCCTCCTGCATGCTTCCCTGCTGGGGATTGAGCCTGCAACACAGTCATGTGACCTCGGGTGCAAAAGTCAGTGCTCAACCACTAAGCCTCACCAACCCGGCCCAAAAACATTTTTATGTAGAATTTCTTTGGTTCTACTGAAATGTGTTGGTATTTCTGAATAAAGAGAGAAAGGCAAAAATTATGGAAAGAATTTACCGTCTTTTATAACAGGGAAAATCCTTAAAGATTGATACTTTAGAAAATAAAAGATCAGGCAGTGCTATAACTCTTATGCTCAGCCAAAGCTCACTAAGTATTTTCTGATTTGATATTATCACTTAATTGGATTTTTGATTTGGTATTGCTGTTTGAAAGCTGTTTGTTAATATTTTTGATTAGAGAACTCTGACATCGTTAGCATTGTAAATTGGAATAAGACTATTGTCATTGCTCAGTCATAAAAAGTTAGTAGAAATACCCATTATAGAATGAAATTTAGAGCAGATTTTAAAAATGATCTTTAGGAATTGTAACAAGTTTCCAACATAAATATACTAATCTCATATGCCAGCAGATGCTGATTTGAAAAATCAAAGCTAGATACTAAAGGAACCATTTATTAATCGTTTTAAAATTTCTCATTTAAAATTAAAAAATTTTTAAATAATTTTGGTAGTCTTCTATTTATCCATGATTTACTATATCCTTCCTTTCTTCAGAATACCTTAATGATTAAGTCCTGAAATTCTGCTAATTTTTTATTTATTTACTGCCTTAATAGTAATATTTTATATTTATTAATCACTAATAATGTGTCCAGGCATTAAAATGGAAGCCTTATTATCATGTTTTTTATTGTAGCCTCGAAACGGGTACTGTACAGTAAAGAAAATGCCTCAGAGGCTCAGAAAGGTGGTGTCTTACCCACGTTCACATATTTCATAAGTGACTGAGCGCATTGAAAGCCAGCTCTCTCAAAGCCCAGTTCTTTCAACTCCACGAATTTGCCTTTGAGTAGACAGCAAAGTTGGATTCTTTCTCAGCAAGTACCTCACATGCACTCCTGAATTTGTTTTGAATGAGAGAAGAAATTCCATCACATGTGTTTTTCTAAGTCTGGTTCTAACATTAATTAATTTGCTGGTTTTGAGTTAGTGACTATTCCTGTTGAAGTTTCTGTCTCTATTACAAGTGAATGGGACCTTGAAAAAGATTTAAATAGGAAAGGTAGCTAGCTAGCTGCTCCTCTTCTCTCCAGTTTGAGCTTTGTCCATAAGAAGAGTGATGAGACATCATTGCTCTTTTGGGACGATTCCCTCAAGGACCAGAATTTAGCAGATCATTTTGATGGAAATGCTTCCAAATTACATTGTAAAGTGGACCTGCTTTGTACCTGCCATGTGCAGTTTAAATATTTCTGGTTAAAATTCTGCTCATTGTATGTTATAGTGATGATCTTAATCTTAAAGTCGATTGAAGTATAACCAAGATTGTCCTCCACCAAGTAATCACAGGTTCTGAATTTTGAGATCCTGTTTCTTGTCCTGCTTTTATATATATCCTACTTTGCTGTTGTACTAATACCTCTCCCCTCTACTACTCATAAATTCCTTTGTCCTAAGCTGCAGTGGGCTGGAAATCAAAATAATTAGAGTTTGCTGAAATAAAATAAGAAAACTTGAGTTGAATGAGACTTGAGGGGATCTCTTTTTTTTTTTTTTTTTTTTTAAATATATTTTATTGATTTTTCACAGAGAGGAAGAGAGAGGGATAGAGAGTTAGAAACATCAGTGAGAGAGAATCATCCATCAGCTGCCTCTTGCACACCCCCTACTGGGGATGTGCCCGCAACCAAGGTACATGCCCCTGCCCGGAATCGAACCCGGGACCTTTCAGTCCGCAGGCCAACGTTCTATCCACTGAGCCAAACCGGTCCCAGCGTGATCTCTTGTGAGCAAATCTATTGAGCTTTAGTGCACAAACTTTGTGTCACATATTTTAATTTTCTTTCTTTAAATATATTTTTGTTGATTTCAGAGAGGAAGGGAGAGGGAGAGAGAGATAGAAACATCAATGATGAGAGAGAATCACAGATTGGTTGTCTCCTGCACACCCCCCACTGGGGATTGAGCCCACAACCTAGACATGTACCCACAACCTAGACATGACCGGAATTGAACCTAGGACCCATCAGTCCTCAAGTCAACCATGTCCACTGAGCCAAACCAGCTAGGGCACATATTTTAATTTTCATTGAAATGGTGAAGTTGTCAGATAAGTGCCAGTATGTCTAATATAGGAAATGTTTTTATACCTTTTTTTAAACAGAGAAGAAGATACAGAAAATGAAAATGAAAAGAAAATTTGGTACTACAGTACAAAGGTCCAGCTTGCAGAATTAATTGACTGTCTAGACAAAGATTACTGGGAAGCAGAACTCTGCAAAATTCTGGAAGAAATGCGTGAGGAAATCCACCGGCACATGGACATAACTGAAGACTTGACCAATAAGGCGAGGGGTAGTAATAAATCCTTTCTGGCGGCAGCTAATGGTAAGAGAAATTTTCTCATTTTACTTTTTGTTAAATTTAACATAAACTCTTGAAATGAAATCACTACAAAATCTGAAAATGTATTTCAAATGTGTACATATATATTTTAAAATATATTTTTGTTGATTTCAGAGAGGAAGGGGAGAGAAACATCAGTGATCCGAGATAATCATTGATCGGCTGCCTCCTATGTGTCCCACACCGGGGATCGAGCCTGCACCCTGGGCATGTGCCCTGACCGGGAATTGAACCGTGACCTTCTGGTTCATAGGTCGATGCTCAACCACTGAGCCATGTGGTCCAGGCCAAATATGTTTATTTTACCTGAATTCTCTATATTTCATTTTCCCAGGGGAACCATGTCCATTTTGACATCAATTAGGGATGCTATGCATTTTTTGAAGTTTTGTATCTTGTCCTGGTCATTACTAATATTCAACTACTGCCCAAGAAAAAAGAGGATTAGAGCCCTTAGTGGTTTAATGATTATTTATTTATTTATTTATTTTTTTCAGAACAATTATGGAACTTCTGGGGAGAAATGTGATTTCTAAATGGGTCTTTGTTTTTTCATTTTATAGTGGAAGACTGAAGGTTAAGTAGCTTGCCCAGGGTAACAAAGCTAATTCAAGTGAGATCTGTACTAGGTCATGGGACCTTTAGTTTTTTTTTTGTTTTGTTTTGTTTTTAAATATATTTTATTGATTTTTTACAGAGAGGAAGGGGGAGAGAGAGAGGTGGAAACATCGATGAGAGAGGAACATCGATCAGCTGCCTCCTATACACCTCCTACTGGGGATGTGCCCATAGCCCAGGTACATGCCCTTGACCGGAATCGAACCTGGGACCTTTCAGTCCACAGGCCCAACACTCTATCCACTGAGCCAAACCGGTTAGGGCAGAACCTCTAGGTTTTTGATCACTCTACCACTCTAGCATGTTGCCCAAACTGTGTGTCTGTGTCAGCTAACAGTTTTTCTCAGATGTCAGATAATATGATAGTAATCTATAATCAAATTTCAATTTCTTAAAATAAAAATAAAAAGTAGAACCTAAATTGATATGTATTTTCTAGAAGTGAAGATAACCAAATTGGTAGAATTCTTTAAACATCAAAATTTTATTGATGCACTTGATCCTTATTTCATAGTAGTAATGCTTTTTTAAAGATTTAACTTTAATAACTTGAAACTCTTAAGTGGCATTTGTAATACTTTTATAATTGGTATATATGGAAACAAAGTTTTTTGTTTTTATTTTAGAAGAGATTTTGGAATCCATAAGAGCAAAAAAGGGAGAAATCGATATTGTTAAAAACCCAGAAGAAACAGAAAAGGACGACAATGAGACTGAGAATAACTCCAAAGATGCTGAGAAAACCAGAGAGGAGCTTGAAGACCAGTCTCTCGAGAAAGACAATGACAGCAAGACACCAGATGATGATCCTGAGCAAGGAAAATCTGAGGGTAAAAAAATTACTTGTTAAAAAAATATTTGATCAGTGTTACTTTGAAATCTCCAGTTTTACCTGCAAAATGAAAACAGATCACTTTTATATATGCAACTATTTAATTTTGTGTTTCTAAAGAGAGTAGGATCTCCTTCCCTCTTATAACAAATAATCATTGTACTGACTTTTATATATTGATCTATTTGCTATAATGTTATGCTCATATCTTTATTTCTAGTTCCTAATAAGGTGCCATTTCCCAGTGAGATTTGTTGGTGAAAAATCATTATTTTAATACCAGAATATGCACTTTTGTATGTGATAAAATCTGTTCATTTTCATATTTATTACTTAAACACTCTTAGCATGTTAAGTATTCTTAAATATTTTTTGGATTATCTACTGCAGAAATAGCCCAGAATCTGATTGCTTCAAAATGGCCATCAAATAAAAGCAGATATTTTGGTGATCATTCATTTTTTAACAGTTGATTGAATGCGGCCATAATGTCCTAAAGCAATTTTAAAGGATATCTTTAAAGTTTTGTTGTGCATTTTACTATAGAGCCAACAGAAGTTGGGGATAAAGGTAACTCTGAGTCAGCAAATCTTGGCGACAACACAACAAATGCTTCTTCAGAAGAGACTAGTCCCTCTGAAGGGAAGAGTCCCGAGGGGTGTCTCTCAGAAACCCATGATAGCAGCAACATGGCAGAGAAGAAGGTGGCATCTGAGCTCCCCCCGGATGTGCCAGGTACAGAGGGCAGTGTATCAGTGCCTCTGTAATGGGGGGAATCCTTCCCTTTAAAGCTGAATGTCACCTAAAACTTTAAAGCATGTGTTCATTCATGCTGCTTGCTTACATTCCATACGTGCCATCCCTGATTGCTAAATTGTCATCTAACATTTGGAGTTTGACAAATGTTCTTGCAGTTAGTGCTCGAAATGCATCATAATCTTCATGCTTTTTAAAGTTCATTTAGATGTTTTTGTCTAATAAACTTATTGTATGTTTCATCACCAGACCATAGTGGCAGATATTTTAGTTTTAAGTACTTATGCACTAATGGCTTAGTGTTGAATATTTGATCATCGCAGTTCTGTATGTGCTAACTGATTAATTTCATGTTTGCATGTGCTCATATAGTTTTTCTTTTTAATATTTCAAACTATAAAATCATATTAGAAAGACATTGTCATAAAACATTTTTGCAAGATATATTTGACATAAAAATCTAAGTTAATAAAGAGTTCCTATTCTAAACTTTTTATAATTTAAATTATCCTGAAAATAAGTTATATTACACCAAGAATGTTATTATGCCTTTCTTTTCGCATTTTTTTAAAGTGAAAAATAATTTTTATTATAGGAGCCATACTAGTATGTGTTTTTTTGAAATACAAATTAGGAAATTTAGATAAACAAGAAAATAAACTCTGCTAATTCCACTAAAAATCAAGGATTATAATTAATAAGGTTGATGGAAATTCTGAAAGATTTTTTATAAAAATTTCACACAATTCTCTTCTCTCTCCCCCCTCTCCTTTATTTTAGTTATTCTGGTAGGAATGTAGGGATATCTTATTCTGGTTTGAGGATGTAAAGCACTTTTTTTGTGTATATATATATATGTATGTACATATGTATATGGATATATAGCTTATTTGGTTATCTTTCATGAAGTGCTGCTGGTGGGTTCCTTTGTTCATTTTCTTTTTTTAGATTTTTAGATTTTTTTTTAAGAGAAAGAGAGAGAGAGAAGTGTTAATTGGCTGCACTTGCATACTCCTGCCATGGGAGCTATGTCCCCTGACTGGGATTCAGACTGGCAGCCATTCAGTGCATGGGGTGGCATCCAACCACTGAGCCACACCGGCCAGCGCTCCTTTGTTCACTGCCTGTTAAGAGTTCTCTTTTTGTTTGTGGTTTCATGGGGGAGGGTAAATCCAGCCCCTCTGTTCCACTTGACTGGAAGTAGAAGTTGCTACATTTAATTTTTTATGTTAACCGAATCTCATACATTTGTTTCATTTAAGTTATGCCTTTAGATTTAATGTCTGAGATTAGGAAAATAAAAATAGTAACTAAAAATTTATTTTCATAACTATTTATAATTGCTTTAAAAATTTTCCCATGGACATAATGAAACTAGCATCTACAAAATTGAACTACAAGAGCTTACTGATTTTAACCTATTAACTTTTTTGGGATAATGACATCTTGAAATACAGTATTTGGCTGTAGTTTTGTTGTTTTTAATTGATTTCTGAGAGAAAAGGCGAGGGGGAGAGAAAGACATCAGTGATGAGGGAGAATCATTGATTGACTGCCACCTGCATGCCCCACACGTGGGATCCAGCTGGCATCCGGGACATGTGCCGTGGCCAGGAATTGAACCTTGATCTCCTGGTTCAAAAGTGGACACTCAACCACTGAGCCATGCTGGCCAGGCCTTGGCTTTAGTTAATGGTTTTTTATAGAGCAAAATACTTGAGTAGGGGATTGATTGCTTACTACATAATAAAAATAATAATAGTAGTTATTATTATTATTATTATTACTACTACTATTACTACCGTGTTTCCCCAAAAATAAGACATCCCCTGAAAATAAGACCTAGCACAACTTTGGGAGAAAAAATTAATATAAGACACTGTCATATTTTCGGGAAAACAGGGTGCTAGAGGCCTAGTGCATGAAATTCAGCCATTGGGTGGGGTCCCTAGGCCTGGTGGGTGATCAGGGCCTATCAGGTTCCCTGCCTCCCCACCTTCTCTTTACCTTACCATCCACGCATCGCCACCACACAGTTCCCTGCCTCCCCCTCCTCCTTCCCTCGCCACCATCATCTGCTGCCATCCACCTCCAATTCTCCATACCAGCCTAGGGCCTGGTGTGGGGGAGGGACCATGAGGTGGGCTGGCAGGCCCCATCAACAATTGGGGCCTGCAGGCTGGGGGAAGCTCCTACGTTGAGCATCTGCCCCCTGGTTGTCAGTGTGTGTCATAGTGACGGGTTGTACTAGAGGCCTGTTGCATGAAGATTTGTGCAAGAAAAGGCCTTCCTTCCCCTGGCTTCACTTCCAGCTGCCTGGGAGCCTGCAAGTCCTTACTCCTGGCGGAGCACCACTCCCATAGCTCCCTCCCCCCAATTTTCCCCAACACCCCCTTCATAGCAGGCGTCCTGCTCTACCCAGCCACTCTGTGCCTGCATATGCAAATCAGCCCACCATCTTTGTTGGGTTAATTTGCATACACGCCCATGATTGGCTGATGGGCACCATGGAGGTATGGTCAATTTGCATATCCCTCTTTTATTAGTGTAGCTAGATTATTATTATTTTCATTAAATTTTTTTTTGGGGGGGGGGTAAAGAGAGAAGTATGGATGTGAGAAACATTGACTAGTTGCCTCCTGTATGTGCCCTGACCCAAAATTGAACCTGTGACCTTTCCTTGTATAGGACATTGCTCCAACCAACTGAGCCACACTGGCCAGGGCGATTGCTATTATTTTATGAAGCGCCATTATCTCCCTAATAGCAGAGAGCACTTTCTAATAAAGTATTTAAGCTATGTATAGTTAGAATTTCTTAAGTTCCAATCTCAAAATTATTTTCATGGTTAAAAACATTCTTGGGTATATGATGTGCTAAAAAAGGTTTTTGTGGGCTGACCTAGAACCTTTTTCTTACATATTTCTATGGGAAAATGTACTCTGAACTCTTAAATAAGGGTATATCTTATATAATACTTTATTATTTGAGAAAATGACATTTAGACAATTATGCATTAGGCATGCTACACCTTATTAATCTATATTTGTAGCTGTAAAAGGAATGATTAGTGAGGAAACTGATGTGGTTTACTTCTTTTCTTCCAATTATATGTATTTTTCCAACATGAGTTAGTTTATTATTACTGGTTTGTAGCTCTCAAATTTTAAATTTGCTATTTCTGTCTTTAATATAAAATTTTTTATTATGCAAAATTTTAAACATACAGAACAGTTAAATGGATGCCGGCAACATATCTAACACTGAGATTTAAAATTTATTAAGATTTAGTCATACTTCACCCATGCTTTTTTAAAAAACTACTTTGTTGTTATTATTTGGCTCAAATTAAAAAAAAAAAATTCACCTTTGATCCCAGGGGTACATTTTTAGGTAAAGCATAATCCTTAGTTAATTGTATTTATCACTAATCATTGCATGGCTCTTTTTGATTTATTCAGGTTTTAAATTATTTTTAATAATGAAATAGTTAGGAACCTATCACCCCAAATAAAAAGCAAAGTCCTGCTTTGAAACTAACCTGCATCTAACAAAACGTCTCCTCAGTTCCATCCCCTGCCTTCCTCTCCACTATCTGAAGTGTTCACTATCTTCTTTCCTGCTTACAAGGGAAACCCGATAGAGTTAGGACTTTTGCTACCTGATGTCAAAGTGATATATGAGCCACATACTCTTGTCTCATTTAATTGATTTATATGATTTGCTAACAACTATATTTCTGTTTTTGTTGTTTTAAACTTTATAGCAAGTGTATTGTGTGTTAAGTGTAACATTTTGGAACTTAATTTTTTCACTTTATATTATATTACTAATATAATGTTGTATGTTGTTGGAATTCCTTCATATTAACTGCATTATAGTAGACCTCTGTATAGCTATAATTTTTGTTTATTCTCTTTCCTGTTGATGTGAATTTGGGTTGTTTCCTACTGTAGTATTTCAAAGCAAATTCCAAACATACCAATCCTACATGCATTTTTGAAGAATATGGACATTGTCTTACATAATCACATTGCCATTATCATTTTAATAAAATTGACATTTCCTTAGTATCCAGTCAGTTTAAATTTTCTTGCTTAAAAATGTTTTTGTTTTGTTTTGCATTTGTGTTTAAAATAGCTTCATATAAGTTCCCCATGTGACATGACACTTGGTTTTATATCTCCTGAGACTCTTAATGGAAAGCATTCCCTCTTTCCTGACTCTTCTTTCACATGTTGTTGACTTGGTGAAGAAGCCTAGTGTGTTCTATGAAATGTCCCACATTCATGATTTGTCTGTGTCCTTCTTCTTGGTGGTGTTTAATTTGTTTCTGAAGGCTTGATTAAATTCATTTTCAACTACTTTTGCCCAGAATATTTTCAGAGCTAAGAGCTGGTGTCTAGTTACCTTCAGGGGGGATTCATGTGTTATGGACTTTTGGGGGAGGGGCATGGCTTTCTCATTTTAAGTATTTGAACCCCTGGATCATTCTATATTTAACTTATTTCAGTTGTAGTCATAATTCACTTTACGTATGTGAACCAGCAGAGCCCCTTCCTGTTGCCTTTGAGTCCTTTTGCTGTGACCCAGTAGTAGATAGCTTCCTTGCTTTTTGGCCAGATAAGATGTTTGGGCTTATCTGACACAATTTTTACCTCAACACATTTTCTACCCCAGGCTTGGAATTTGTCATTTCCCCAAGAAGCTCTGGTTTCTTTTGGTGGAGAATGATATTTAGAGACCATAATCTGGGCCTCGGGGTACTTACTGCTCTTGGGCTGTCACTGCCTGTAGGTTTTTTTGGTGGGTAAAGTTAGAAAATACTTTTTTTTTTTTAAAAAAAAAAAGACCATCAGTCCACATTGACATTTCAAATTCAGATTGAGGATTGCCTACTTGGTTTCTTTGTTTTTGTACTTGTATCTCTTTTATACTAAAAGCCTTACTGCCTAACAGCAGTGACTTAATTATATAATTTCTTTATCTTGATGCAGATGTCCATTAATGATGACATATTATTAATATCTTGGTGTACATTAAAATAGAAATGAGAAGAAATGATTTTATAGATTCCAGTAATTTCATAATACTGATATAATTGGTAATAATAAGACTACTGAATGGCAGACTTTTTTTTTTTGCAATTCTTTACTTATCCTTATACCATATTTCCAATAAGGATGTACAGTCAAAATACTGTGTCCCAAAGTCACTTGAAATAATTGAGGTTATGCCAAATAACTTGATATACAGTTAGGGTTTATTTGGTTTAGATTGTTTTAATTTTAATTTTTTAAAAAAAGTAAAACCTTGTCATGATTCCAAAGTCAAACTAAGTAACTATATATACAGAGAACTTTTACTTTCATCCATTTTTCTCTCTACATATCTAGATCCTTTCCTTCCCTTACAGTGCCATTCTGGTTATTTCCATTTAAAAAAAAAGTATTTTACATTTTAATTTAGGTGATTGATTTAAAGAGCATCTTATTAGTGACAGTGAAATGCATAGGGAGGCTTTAAATTTATTAAATTTTTCTTAAAATTAACAGTCAGGTATTACCTCTAGTTAACTTGGAGGCATATAGAATTCAGGCAGAGAACTTCAGAGGTAAAGAATCCTGTTTAAATCTGTTTCTAATACTGTTTGAATACTTTTTTTTTGTTTGTTTGTTAATCCTCACCTGAGGATATTTTTCTATTGCTTTTTAGGGAGAGTAGAAGAGAGAGGGAAAGACAGAGAGAAACACACCGATTGGTTGCCTCCCCCACAATCCCCGACCAGGGCCCTGGCCAGGAAGGAGCCTGCAACCAAGGTACATGCCCTTGACCGGAATAGAACCCGGGAGGGATCCTTTGGTCTGCATGGCTGACGCTATCCACTGACCCAAACTGGCTAAACTTTTGTAAAGTAAGAATATAAAGTTCAGATTTTGGGGATTATCTCAACAAAATCACTTCTGCAGTATCTGCTAGACTGTAAGTTTTGTGAGATGCATTATTCTCTAGTTCTGGGGTATCTTAAAAAATTGTCTGCTTTGTACTGTAGACTTAGATGATAAAAGTCTGTGTTATTAAACTGGGAAACTTAAAAATAACTCATAGGTGTTGCTTACAAATTTCTTTTCATATATTGCATTATTCATACATGAGTGGCTTTTCTTTTTAAAATCTGGCTTTGTAATGCAGTCCTAAAACAAGAAAATGTCTTTTCTGACAATTAGTTAATTTTGATGTGATTTCTGATGTAAAAATCAGGTATTCTATTTTTCTAGAAGAACCTAGCAAGACATGTGACAGCAGTAACACTAGTGCTACCACTACCTCCATTCAGCCTAATCTGGAAAACAATAACAGCAGCAGTGAATTAAGTTCTTCCCAGAGTGAATCTGCTAAGGCAGCTGATGATCCTGACAGTGGAGAAAGAGAGTCTCACACACCTGTCTCTATTCAAGAAGAGATAGGTAAGAATACACTTCATGCATTAAAGCAAGCCATTTTTTTTTCATTTTTCATTTTTAAAATGGAAGTTTGATGGGGGTGGGAAGATTTAGATTTTCTTTTTATCTTTTTCATTTTTTATTTTTATTTTATTTTTTAACATTTGCACTCATGGTTTTTGTTTTAAAAAATACAAAAAGCACCCAGGAAAATAGATCTTTTTCACACCCTCCTCCCCGAAGGTAACCCCCATCAACAGTTTGGTATGTGACATTTTTATCTTTCTCCATGCAGGTTCATTAATGTATGTTTACAAAAAATTTTTTGTTTATATTTTAAACAGAATCATTTTGCATGTATTGTTCTGCATCTGGTTTTTATTCACTCAGTAATACATGTAATGTATTTTTTTGTGTTATAAATGGAATTCATTCTTTTTAACTGCTGCATGGTACTTCACAGTATGGATGACCCACGATTCATTTATTGTTTATTTAATAATGGACATTTAGACTGTTAACAGTTTTTTATTATTATTATTACAAATAGTGCTGCCTTTTAACATTCTCAACATACATCTTTGTGTTCTATTTTTAGAAAAAATATATTTTATTGATTTTTTTACAGAGAGGAAGAGAGAGGGATAGAGAGCTAGAAACATCGATGAGAGAGAATCATCGATCAGCTGCCTCTTGCACACCCCCTACCCCGGGGATGTGCCCGCAACCAAGGTACATGCCCCTGACCGGAATCGAACCCGGGACCTTTCAGTCCGCAGGCCGACACTCTATCCACTGAGCCAAACAGGTTTCGGCCATCTTTGTGTTCTTATCAAGTATGTTTGGCAGTATAGAAACAGTGAGTGGAATAGCTGGGTGTAATGGTTAGGCACTTGTTAAAGTAGTGATGGCTACTGCTTCATTGTACATGAAAAGTGATTTGTGCTGATATTTCATACATATGTATTTCTTCATACACTGACTGAAACTCAGCATCATCAGTCTCTTAAAATTTTGCCATTGGTAAAGTATTTCATTTTAAAATTTGCAGATCCCTGCTTACTAATGTGGTTGAATTACTTTTTGTGTGTTTACTCAACTTTGTGGAGAATTGCTTTTTCACATCATTTGCTCATTTTTTCCTATTGAGTTTTGATATTTTTTCTTAATGATTTTAAGAATGCTTTATAAAGTATTATGGCTATTAATCTTTGATTTTACATGTATACTTATATAGTCATGCTTGTTTTTAACTCTGTTATGTTGTACAGAAACTTTTACATTTTTATGTAGTTAAATTTATCAGTCTTTTTTATTTTTATGTTTTATTGATATTTTACAGAGGGGAAGAGAGAGGGATAGAGAGTTAGAAACATAGATGAGAGAGAATCATCGATCAGGGATGTGCCCGCATCCAAGGTACATGCCCTTGTCCGGAATCGAACCCGGGACCCTTCAGTCTGTTGGCCGACACTCTCTCCACTGAGCCAACCAGTTTCGGCAAATTTATCAGTCTTTTTTTTTTTTTTTTCTTTTTTTTTTGGTTCCTCTGGATTTTGTTTCTTACTAAGGAAGAAAGACCATCCTTAGTAAGAAACAAAATAATATATATTTTATAGTTATTTTGCATAATACTTCTATAACTGTTTTCTTATCCTTCTGGAGTATAGTTTTATGTATTGTAGGAGGTGGGGACCTGTTTTAATTAGCAATTTTTTCAATTGCAAGTGAACAAATCAGCTTAAATTAGTTTAAGTGAAAAGGGAATTTAATTGCTTGTGTAATAGGGAAGTCTAGGCCATCATCAGGGATACTGTGTTTCTCCGAAAATAAGACCTAGCCCATGGAAAGATAAGACATCCCCTGAAAATAAGACCTAGGGCAACTTTGGGAGAAAAAATTAATATAAGACACTGTCTTATTTTTGGGGAAACAGGGTAATTGGACCCTCAGGTATCAAAACTCTTTCTGTCTTCCTCTTTCACTCTCATCTTTTGCATCTGTGTATGTTTGTATGTTAACTTCATTTTCTCCTAATACAGACAGGCTTTTCCCAAGTGGCATCAGCAGTTTATATTCATATCTTCCCAAGGTCTGTGACCCCAAGGCAAGGCCACTACTGCTCCAAATCCAAAGCCCTTGAGGAGGGAATTTGAGTGGCCTATATTGGACAAATTGTTCCCACCCCTGTGGCCAGGGCAGGCAAGGTATTATGATTGATGACTCCAGCAAAAGTATATGATTGGAGTGGGAGTGGTTTCCAAGAAAGAGAGATGCTATAAAAATAGAAAACAGTAAATAACCACAATTCTACCCTTTAGTAGCTTAGCAAAAACTTGTGTATTCAAATTAAAAACTGCTTCTGCCTGACATAATGCCAAGATCTTACCCACAACTGAAACTTTTTCCAAAATTCTTTTCCAAATTGTATTTGGTAATTATAATTGTGTCTTGGATATCCTTTTCTGTGTTTGTCTATTATTTTTTACTAGAGGTCTGGTGCACGAATTTGTGCAATGGTGGGGTCCCTCGGCCTGCTCTGTGGCTGTCCCAGCTTGCGAGAGAGTGGTTCTCAGGTGACATATCCCAGAATCAGGCTCCTTCCTCTCTGTTTCACCCCAGAACTGCAGCTGCCAAGTCACCACAGCCCGGCAGCTTTTACGTAGAGCATCTGCTCCCTGGTGGTCATTGCGTGTCATAGCTACGTGTTGGGAGGTTGGCCAGTCGCTTAGACTTTTATATATATACTAGAGGCCCTTCATGCACTGGTGGGGTCCCTCGACCTGGCCTATGGAGATCAGGCCGAAACCGGCTCTTAATATCCCATGAGGGGTCCGGGATTGCGAGAGGGTGCAGGCCGAGGGACCCCACTGGTGCGCAATCAAGCCTGGGTCCCCGTCGGAGGGCTCCAGGGTATGTCCAACCCATCTCGCTCAGTCCTGACTGGCCGGACCCCAGCAGCAAGCTGACCTCCAGTTGGAGCGTCTGCCTCCTGGTGGTCAGTGCACGTCATAACGACTGATCGAAGGGTCGAATGAACAGTAGGACACCTAGCATATTAGGCTTTTATTATTTAGGTTTTTTATTAGGTTTAGATGTGGCTTATCTTGATCTCAAAATCCTTGAGCCATTCTTTGATAAATCTTGCTGCCATTGGTTTTCTGGGAGGGTGGCTGTGAGGAGGCTATGGTAAGATCTCTCTTCTAGAGGCTTTCCTGTTTTAGCAGCCTGGTTCTGGCTGGCCGTTGTCAGAGATGGGTTGCTGAGAATTGCTATAGGTTTGACTAATCATACATTCTAGCTTGACAGGTTTGGCATTTTGTCTGGCAGTGGTACTCCCTTATGAATTGCTTGGGTACCCAGCTAGTACCCAATGGCCATAAATGAGGTTCCTGAAGGTAAACCTCCACTGGCCTCAGGAAAATAGTCTGTCTAAGCTTCTTCCTCCTCACACTTCCTCCTAAACACTGAGCTCCTGAGGCTCGGAGGAAGCAGCTCTGTTCTCTGCCTCCAGGCTGCGTCTTAAGTGATTGACCCCTTTAGGCAAAGGGTATAAGTGTTGCCTTTGGGCAAAGGGTATAAGATAAGGACCTCCACCCACAGCCTGGTTTCCTTTCAATTCTTACCCCTAGGGATGAATTTTCTGCCTCCTTCCTCTTATTTGCAGTACATTTTACTTGTAGGGCTTCTTTTTAAAAGCTCTGTGCCATAACTTTTCTGCTGTTTTTGTAAGTCCAGCCTAGACCAGACACTGTCTAAAAGTCTTTATTGTAGGACTTTATAGATGGTCCTAAGACATAGCCATCATGGTTCAATATCTTGGCATAATCCTTCAGCATGGAGGCTCATGGTTTGGGGCCCAAGGGACACAGTTGGTGGTCCTACCAGCTGCTTTGCTGCCATACAGTGGACATTTCTAGTTTTCCAGCCTGGGGTGGCAAAATGTCCAGTACCCCTACCACATCTTGATTTAGTCAGTGCCATATTTTGGGATCAAAATCTTCAAATACTCTGCTGGATTGTTTAGAATTTATTGATTATATGTGACAGAAATTCACCAGACTTGCTTTAAACAAAAAGGGAATTTTATTGGCACATTCATTTGGGAAGTACATTAGTAATGACAGCACCAGGGGCATTATTGGACCAGTATAACAGGTTATCACTGTTCTTCCCCTCATGTTCTACACTTCCCTACCCTCATGATGGGCTTCTTATCTCTTCCTATTAGATGTTTTATCCATGCTGTGAGGGGAAAGTGGCCAACCTTAAAACCTTTATGCTCATTAATGCCCTTTCTCCATCTTCAGATTTTCAAAATTGGAATAGTATGCTGGACCACATACCAATTCTAGGGCAATCACTGTGGCCAACCATTGATGCTCTCTCTGGCTAAGCTGGATGAATTTGCGCACTCCATACACAGGGCAAGATACTTATTTGCAGTCCTGGCAGAATCATGATTATAGTGGGGGGAAAGCATATCCCCAAAGGAAAGCAGTGGTGTTGAATACATAAGATGAACAATGTTTACTGAATTGTTTTAACTTTCATATTTTTCAAAATAGAAACCTACTTTTCCCAATCCAGTTTTTTTTTTTTTTTAATCTATTATACATAGAATGTTATCTTTATATTATAAAGTATAGTAAGTTTTCTGCTCGGTTTTTCATTTGCTAATGCCACACTGTCTTAATTTTACAAAGCTTTAAATTAAAAATGAAAAATGAGATCTTGTTCAACTCTCTGGCTAATGGAAAATGGAAAGTGATGCAATCATTTTAGATAGTATAGAAATTTTCAGCCTAAGAGATTCGTGGGAAAGCAGAAATTATTCCTGTCTTAAAAATTAAGTCACAATGAAAATGTGAGAGGCCTTTATTCTATTAAGAAAAATTAATGAAGTTAATTTCACATGTATAATTATTTGCATATACAGATAATTATCTGGATTTAATTTTTTTTTTAGAAAATTCACTTGGCGTTTTATATTTATAAGCTTTCATACATTAGGTATTTAAGCAGAATTTCAATAGAGATCATTCTAAAATTAATTATATCCTTTACTTTTTATATAGAAATACATATTTATTGCATAAGGCAACATCTTAATACTGTGCATTTTGAGTTGTTATATTTGTGACTTATAAATTTGTAGCAGCCCTTATTGTTTTCTATGTAGTAGATGAGCTTTGAAACAGATCACCTGGCATGTTTGATTTTTCTGTAAAATAATAAATGACTCACAGTCAAGTTCTGACATACTTTCTTTTAAATAAGCCCTGTAAAAATTAACACATTTGCTTTGGCTCTTCAAGGACTTTTTCTGTTTACCTTTTGGATCTTAATTGTGCACCAGATCTGAGTTTTGGATAAAGTAGTAACATATGTAATTTACTTACTGTTAGCAATTACTTCTGCCTTTTCATTTGTTAACAGGTGATTTCAAATCAGAAAAGTCGAATGGGGAAATAAGCGAGTCTCCCGGAGGTGGACGGGGAGCATCCAGTTCAACCCGAATTATCACGAGATTACGGAATCCAGATAGCAAGCTTAGTCAGCTGAAGAGCCAACAGGTGGCAGCTGCAGCCCATGAAGCCAATAAGTTATTTAAGGAGGGCAAAGAGGTGCGTTCTTAATGTTTAAAACAAACATTTTTGAAATGTAAAAATAATTTCATTTACTGTACCTTAGAAATAGAGGAAGCAAGTTTGTAGACCTTCTTTTGAATTCTATTTTCTTTTTCTTTTTTGAATATATTTTATTGATTTTTTACAGAGAGGAAGGGAGAGAGATAGAGAGCTAGAAACGTCGATGAGAGAGAAACATCGACCAGCTGCCTCTTGTACATCGACCGCAACCAATGTACATGCCCTTGACTGGAATTGAACCTGGGACCTTTCAGTCCGCAGACCGACGCTCTATCCACTGAGCCAAACCGGTTTCGGCATTGAATTCTATTTTCTCCACTTCCAAGAGTGTATTGGCTAACAAGAATTAAAGTATTACATTTGGAAGTATACCGGTAGTTGGGCCCCTGGATTTCAGTCCATGCAAAGAAATGCTGTAAATGTGTGGCATACTTTATTTATTATTAGTTTTATTGTATGTAATTCTAAAGAAATCAAGGCTTCTTTTCACATAGGATAATGAGTAGGCTATTTGTAAATGATATAATGCTTAGCTCCAGCTAGAATCATTTTAGGTGAACCTGCTTCAGAAGAATAGGACTTACTCCTTGATTGTAGAGTACAGTGCATAGAACAGCACAGCTTCCCAGCTCTCATTGTGAACAAAGAGACTGAAGCAGTATTTCTGCCCCTTAGGTAGCCATGGTGACAGAGTAATGACTACAATGATAGCTCCCAGTTGAGGATCATTTGCAGGGTAGATATGCAAGAATATGCATTGTTCGTAATATACAAATTGATTTAAAACACTGACTTTTAAACTTCTTTTTTACTCTGACCCTCAGTAAGACATTTTTCATAGCCTCCCAGTACACTCAAAAGTGTCCTGAAATAGTATTTTGCAGTACTGTGTGGGAAGCATTCTGTTATTTTCTCTTTTATTGTATTATATTTCATTTTATAAAAAGCTGAATAAGGCCCACTATTGATTTCATAATCTACAAAAGGACTGGCATCAACTCTTTGAAAACATTTTAGGTTATCCTCAGGCTCTTCTACTAAAGATGAAATTGATAAAAGGAGCAGAAGAAAAGGTAGTTTTAGGAATATATTTTTTGGGGAATATAATAGTACATGTACTGGGCCCTCCTTCTTCCTTAACCTATGTATTGTAGGCTTGAAGTAATGATTGGTGAATGATTTACACGTAATTTTGTGTATGTATTTGAGATGCAGGAAAATAATTAGGTCTTTAATAGATGTTTTCTTTCTTTTTGGCAGACATATTTTGATAATTTAATTATAAACATAACTAACTTTTAAACTTCAGAAGTTCAGTCATAAGAATGATTAAATTACAAATTATTGAAAGATAATTGATCAATTTGCATATTTGATATAAACAATGGAGTCTTTATTTTCTTTGTCAGGTGCTGGTAGTTAACTCTCAAGGAGAAATTTCGCGTTTGAGCACCAAAAAGGAAGTGGTCATGAAAGGAAATATCAACAATTATTTTAAGTTGGGTCAAGAAGGGAAATACCGTGTCTACCACAATCAGTACTCCACCAATTCATTTGCTTTGAATAAGCACCAGCACAGGGAAGACCATGATAAGAGAAGACATCTTTCACACAAATTCTGTCTGACTCCAGCAGGAGAGTTCAAATGGAATGGTTCTGTCCATGGGTCCAAAGTTCTTACAATATCTACTCTGAGACTGACCATCACCCAACTGGAAAACAATATCCCTTCATCTTTTCTTCATCCCAATTGGGCTTCACACAGGTAAAGGAAACTAAGGTTCATTTATTGCTGTGAATATTGTAACTATTATATAATATGATCATTGCAGGTGTGTACTTAAATGGTCATTACCAATGAATTGAATGAAATCGCTTTAGTCAACTAAATACTGAGGGCATTCGGGATATGAGTGTACTTCTAAGTCACTGAACCAACACGAACATTTGGGAGGTTTCTGGAAAACAGGCTCCTTATCCCTGGAATGAAGTAGAGACCAAAGAACAGAACCCTGTGGACAGTTTAAGAAGTTGGAGGACTAGTTGACCTTTGGGATCCTTTCAATGTCAAAATTTATGATTCTGTGAGAAAGCAAATTCCAGTAACAGTATATTTATACCTGCTTAGCCTAGAAACGTGTGTCCTGTAAGATGGAGGTATCGTAAATTACAACTCTTGTACTTATAGCTTAGGATCAACAAAGTGAAATGTTTGTTTTTTCCTTCTGAAATATAGGGCAAATTGGATCAAGGCAGTTCAGATGTGTAGCAAACCTAGAGAATTTGCGCTGGCTTTAGCTATTTTGGAGTGTGCAGTTAAACCAGTTGTGATGCTACCAATATGGCGGGAATCTTTAGGACACACCAGGTAAGTGAATTCTGAGCCCTGTGAATGGTGTGTTATACTCCTTTTTGGAAGAATAGTCTATTGAGAATGAAAGTAAATGTATTTAAAAGAGCATATTAAAGACTTAATTCTTCTTGGCTTCATTTTCCTCCTGTATATAATAAGATGTAAACATACGTGAACATTAGTTCTAACTTATGATACAGCATTGTAATGAAGATCAAAGTACATCAAGTATATGAAGTAAATATTTTCTACAGTAAAAAGCATCTCATAGAATAGAAAGAATATTTATTCTAGAATGTTTCAGGTACTATACTAGGCATCTAATTTATTTAGAGTTGAAAATGTCTGGCCAATTATGTTAGTTCCTAAGTAGCTCTGTAACTTCTTCAGAATGTTAAAAAAAAAAATGATACATTTAGTGCCTTAACCTACTTTTTCACCCTGTGGATCTTTTATTTATTTATTTTAATTTCAGTTAGTCTTTAAGGAGTTATTTTACATACTTACCTGGCAGGGGAGATACCATGATCGTGAAGGTGGTTTTCCCAGGGCAAGGCTTATCCATTGCACTCACGATGTGCTGACCCCTGCGATTTTCCTATATGTGGGAAACTCGACTGCATAACTTATGGTAGTGGGGGGTACTGCATTTGTGGCGGGGGGGGAGAGAGTTATTACAATAAAACTAATACAAGCTTATGATAAAAATGTAAATTATTATTCCATGTGAAAAGTGAGACTCATTCTACCTACAGGACCCACTCCAAAGGTATAGCACTGCCATTTTAAAAATATGAACATAGCTTTATGTTGCTTTCAAAATCTGTTTTATTTTATAATGAAAAGTAGTTGTTGTTTTTAAGAAAAATTCATTTATACCTACTAAACATTTTTCATTGGCTAAGGGTTGCTCTCAGTTTTCTTTGGTGTTTTCCCCTTATAAATCTTACGGATATTTTCTCTTTTCTTCCTCCTATTTTGGCTAAAACTGCTTCTACCAGTAGAGGCTTCCACAAATGGAACGGGCTTAATTCTTCCTAGGATAACAAAAAATGGGTGAAGCTAAGGTGCTCCAGACTGCACCCCTGGAGAGGAGAGCTAGACGGGTGGCACACCTTTATTTTACGCCGCATGGCTTTCTTTGATCAGGGTAAAACCAGGAGAGAGTCAGAGGCAGTGCTCCATTTCTGTTGTTCCTTCTTGCAGTTAACTCCAGACTGTGCCAAACCATTCTGTCCCAATGTTCTCCTATTCAGTGATTATCCTGAAACTTGTGTTAGTGGAGCAGGCAAGCACCTTTCTGATGGCAGAGAACACTTCTTTGAGAGCTAAAGCTAATCCCGATGTTGCTAAATAAAACTCCCAATACTCAATCATAACTTTTTTAAATGATTAAATCATGCCTTTTATAAATTTGTTCCTGAATATTAAACATTCTAATGAAGATAGATTTCAATTTGTAAAAAAAATATTGAGGTATTTTTTTCTTTTTGTCATTATAACTAGTCTTCTAAATAGATTACTTAGTGACACATGTGGTAACATGAAATAAACTTTTTTAATATGACATGGTGAGATAAAAATAGGACACTGAATTTTTAAAACTATTAGAGACCATGATTCAGGAAAATTAAAAGTTAATAATAAGACTTTCATTTCTGGCAAAACTGTGGTCAGCTGCTTCTAGATGACTTCTAAGAAAATATCTAGGAATTTAAATATTTTATTTAGAAAATGTTTACTTATTGTGATATTCAATAATAAAGCTTTAAGGACAATCTAAACCTAAGAAAATTGTAGCCTTTATTGAAAAATATTACAGAATATCTCAATAGCCCTGGCTGGGTTGGTTCGAGCCTCGTCTTGATGTGCCAAGGTTGCAGAATTGATCCCTGGTCAAGGCACATATGGGAATCAACCAATAAGTAGAACAACAAACCAGTGTTCTCTCTTTCTCTCCCCTTCCATCCTTCACTTTCTCCTTCCTTTCCTCTCTCCCTTCTGTCTCAAAAAATATATATACATAAATAAATAAATATCAATAAATAAAAGGGAAAAAAGAGTACCTAAATAAATGTAAATATATTTCATGTTCATGTATAGGAAGACTCAGTATCTTGAAAATGACAGTTTACCTTGTGTTAATATATAAATTAATTTCAATAACATTGATAATTATTGTTGAGCTTTCTGTAGGATTTGACATGGTTAGAAAATGTATATGGAAAGGGGCAGTAATAGAAAAGGTATGCACGATAAGGTAGGACTTGCCCTACCAGGTAACAGACTTATTTGGTAGCTATAATACTGTGTTATATGTGCAAAGTTAAACAAGTAGAGCAGTGGTACAGAATAAACAATCTATAAGGAGTCTAGCCCCTATATAGAAATATAATTTATGATAGAAATAGCATTAGAAAGAATGAACTATTCAATAAAAGGTGAGGAAATTAGTTTGATTCTCGGTCAGGGCACATACCCAGTTTTGTGGGAGGCAGCTGATGGATGTTTCCCTCTTCCTCTCTCTCTTCTTCTCCCTCTTTCTCTCCCTCTCCTTTTTTTTCTTTCTCTAAAATAAAAATTAAAAAAAGATTAAAATTAAAACACCAAAAACTAGGAATAGATCCAGGGACATAGAAGCATCCACAGAGAAAAGGGCTCCTGCTTTTGGGTAGAAGGAGGCTGGGGGGGGAGCCCTCGGACCTCAGTCATTGGACTGAGTAGGCATGGGCCACACACCTCTGAGGCAGGAGGAGGATTTCTGGTTCAGGCTAAACGCTGTCACAGGGCATGGACAGGACCAGATGGCTTCCTTTAGATAGAGCGCCGGCCTGCGGACTGAAGGGTCCCAGGTTCGATTCCGGTCAAGGGCATGTACCTTGGTTGCCGGCACATTCCCAGTAGGGGGTGTGGAGAAGCTAGCTGATCAATGTTTGCCTCTCATCGATGTTTTTAACTCTCTATTCCCTCTCCCTTCCTCTCTGTAAAAAATCAATAAAATATATTAAAAATGAAAAGAAAAAAAAAAAGTATTAGCCAAGGTAGTTTGTCAAGGCAGTTTACCGTTATACTGGTAGGTACAATTATTATGCAGTTGATCTAAGTATATACTTAGAAGAACTAGCAGAAACAATATGAAAATGAAGTAAGATGGCAGCCATATAGGACAATATGTTTTATGTATATAAACAGTAACCATATGGAAAATACAGTAGAAGTGCTGAGTTACAAATAACAAATTGAATGAGCACATTTAGGTTTGCTCTCTGCTGAGCTCCACCAAAACTATGTCAGAGGGATTTTTTTTAAAAAGCATAAACCCGCAGGGACAAGGGGAACAAGAGAAAATGCAGCACCAATAAAACTGGAAGCAGTAGTGCAGCTGTACAAATGGTAAGTACCCAAGAAGGGAGAGAACTGTAAGTTGTTACAGTTTACACCACAGAATCCTCAGAAGGCCCAGAAATGGGAAATTAGAGCAGTGCTCCTCCGATCCCATCTGCAGTCCCTGTTCACACGCAGCCTGCCAGACCCTCTGAGTGTGATGGGCCCAGTGCCTTCTAGGTCTTGCTCATGAACTTGCCCTTGGATTTTACCAGGAGCGGCTCTTGTAAACTATGACCCAGAGAAAGGTTATTTTTTTTCTCAGTAACCCTCTTTTAATAGTGACAATATTGCTCTTTCACTCATGTAGCAGGTTTTATTCTGGTACTGAGTTTTCAAAAACCAAACTTGATACTATTTGGGATATATACATGGGTGGTAAATCCAGGAAAAAGACCTATGATAATGACTACCTGAGGTGGATACGCTAGCTTCAGGTGTATTGGTTATTGATCAAGTTCTGTTTCTTAACCTGATTACATTTTACATATTTTAAAAAATCATAATGAAAGTAAAGATCTGAACAACAAAAAAGAAACCTGAACTAGGAATAAATTTAACAAATCTTCAGGATCATGCAAAGAAATCATTGAAAGTTTACTAAAGATATAAAAGGATACTTTGCGTAAATAAAAAGATATATGCCTAGATGTGTATATTTTCTAAAGATGCTATGGAGTAAATTAATTTATATAAAAATTAATATTTATTTGCATTGTTATTAAATAGGATTTTTTTCTCCATGTGCAGGGAAGTTCAACCAAAATGATAATAATATCTCATCTGGAAAAATTAATGTGCAGGAAAAGGAAAGTAGGTATTATAAAAATAGGGATTGGTATTATTATGAACATATTTTGAAGCTTCAGTAATCAAAAATAATTTGTGCTGCTGAGGAAGCAGTGCAGTGGACTCGAACAGAGAATCCAGAAATAGACTTAAGCACACGTGGGAATCTGGCTGTGATAACATCGAATGCCAGAGAAGGAAGGAGGGCAGGGCATATTTGCACAAAATATCAGCTCACTCTCTGCCTCAGCAAACATGTTCCGATAAATGAAGATTAAAAAAAAACAAAAACACTCTGAATAACAATAAAAACAAAACTTCAGTAAGAAACCATGAATTAATTTATGTTTTTGTTGTGATACTTTCTTTTTAAACAGATATAAAACCCAGATGCCATAGAGGAAAAGAGTGGATATGTGTATTTAAATTCTGAGTGGAAAATAATAATGTAATCAAACTCAAAAGACAGATGACAAACTGAGGAAAAATATTTGCACTACAAATGGAAAATTTTCTTAATTGACAAAGACATTTTTATAAATGAAAAGGACTAATAGTCCAGTGCAGACAAGACAAAGGATTTGAACAGGCATTATGCAGAAAATAAATACGAAAGGCCAGTAGAAATGTAAAAAAAAAAAAAAAAAAAAAAAAAAGGTTACTTCTCTTATAATTAAAGAAATGTAAATGAAAACAATGGGATAGTATTTCTTATCTCTCAATTGGGCTAATAATTTAGAAGTTTGGTACTAACTTGAGTGAAGGTGTGGGAAGCAGGATGGCTTTATAATTGATGGCAGTGTAAAGTGTACAGTTCTGAAGAGCAGTTTGGCACTGCCAGCATTTTAAGTGCATGAACCTTGGGATTTAGTTATCCCAGCGTTGGGGGACAGAAGGGGCTACTCCTCAAGTTAACCAAGACAGCTAGAAAACTGCTTTGTTCAGTCCATACTCCTGGTCCGGCTCTCAGTTGAACGGGGCATGTGGAAGGAACATCTACCACCAGTGCACCCAGTAATGTGGAGGAGCAGTGGAGTTTGTGCAGTCCGGCCTGATGGTGCTTCCTTCCTGTAGCCAAGCTTTCTGCCCAGCCAAGAGGAATTGAACTCCTTCGGAGTTCCTTTGTTGCTGCTTTTTCTCCTAAGGATTGTTTTGGCGGCAGTGAGAATAGGATTTCCTCTGGCTTAGCTCACATCACAGATGAGCTCCAATACCACCTCACGGGCCTGGCTTCCCCGCCAAAGTTAAGCCTTTGATGAAGATGACTCTGTTTCCTGTGAACACTAGAGTACAGGCCGAGTGTCCGGCTCAACCATGAGTCCCTAGAGTGTGATGCCCTGCTGGACCTGACCTTGCAGAGGCGTTTCAAACCGAGTCCACAGGAACTGTTGAGAGATACTACACCGTCATACGTCACTCCTTCCTTCCTCTGGAGGGCTGAGGCTGTCGGGGTTACCCACTGTGCTCTCTGCCTTACAGAGGTTGTCCCACTCCCTGCTTCCAAGAGTGGCTGATAGCAAACCGATGGTATTTGACTCAGAGAGTTAGTCCCGTTGAGAATTCATTCCCTTTCCTCTGCTTCCATCAGCTGTGAGAGAAGGGAAGGATTAGCATGACTTCTGTCAGCCTCAGGGAGGCTAGATTATGGGGTCCCAAAGATAGGAAAGGAGTTTGGGGTTTAGGAATGGACATAAAAATAATTAAATCCTCTTTCACAGCTTATTAGCACCTTCCTCCCCTCATGCTGACAGAAGATTTCTGTTCTTTCCACATGGCTGTGCATGGGAAATAGGCCACAGCTGGATAGAAGTTGATGCAAACAATTCTACCACTGGAGATCTCAGAAAGACAGGAGCTTCTCTCTTTAGGTCTTGGTTATTGTTCCTATTTGTAGAAAATGGTTCCATTCATGAACATACAGTCTAAAACAGCGGTCGCCAACCTTTCGGATCTCTGTGGACCACCGGTTGGCGACTGCTGGTCCTTAATGTAGATTTCCACCACAGGCTTACCCATCCCCTTACTGCTGAGTGCAGTGACACCTGTTTTCCGGCCTGAAAAAAAGTGTGGCTTGTGTACTATACTTAATGATGCCTAATGTGTGCCCTTCCCTTTGCCCAGAAGAAGGAGACATTTCTCTGTGGATGTAGAAAGCCTGAATTCTATGTTAGTGGACCATGTGAAGGCTTTAAAATCCCCAGCGCTAGATACAATCAGAAACATTGGTTGAAAAATAACAAGTTTTTGGATTTGTTGGTCTTATTTGGGGAGAAAGAAACAAAGTATTCCTTTTAGTCAGGAACTGGATTAATAAATTCTAGTATATCCATGCAGTGGTATATTCTTCTGGTACGGAAAAATCGCCTAGTGCAATTACTTATTGATTAAAAATCAGGTAGTTATGTTTGTAATATAATATCTCTTTTGTGTAACTGTTGGTATTTGCATGAAAAATTTTGGGAATCAGTTATTAATGAGTGTTTCCTAACGTGGACAGAGCATGCCTTGTTTTTGCCTCTGTACTATTTGATTTTTCCCCATTATGGAATTGTACATCTGCTTATTTTTCTGTGTTGGGGTTGTCTGGGTTGTGGATTACATCTAACTATTCTTTGTTTTTGTCTTTCTAATTTTCAGCACTTTCTTTTTATATTGTATTTCAAAGTTATATGTAATCCAATCTTTGTATTCTTATATTCTTAGGTTACACAGGATGACATCAATTGAAAGAGAAGAAAAAGAGAAAGTAAAAAAAAAGGAGAAGAAACAAGAAGAGGAAGAAACGATGCAACAAGCTACATGGGTGAAATATACATTTCCAGTTAAACATCAGGTAATTTTTCTTAACAATTTTTAAAACAGTGTTCGCCATTCCTGAGACTTTTCTTCCGCAACTTTGAGTACTTGATAGCTTGTTTTACTTTTGATAGTTTTTTCATAAAGTTGGAATGAAGCAATCTTTCTGGCAATTTTACAAGGATAGGTCTATCTTAGTAGAATATAGGTGAGTTATTAGACCAATTTGTTGAAATTGTCATAAAATTGTAAAATTGTGTTACATTTAAAATATATATATATTTTATTGATTTTTTTACAGAGAGGAAGGGAGAGGGTTAGAGAGTTAGAAACATCGATCAGCTGCATCCTGCACACCCTCTACTGGGGATGTGCCTGAAAACAAGGTACATGCCCTTGACTGGAACTGAACCTGGGACCCTTCAGTCTGCAGGCCAGACACTATCCACTGAGCCAAACCAGTCAGGGCTGTGTTACATTTTTTATATCAGAAAGGAAAATGAAGGGTTTGTTTTTTTTCCCATAAATCTTTGATTCTTGCTGAAAATAAAATTGATTGATAAATTTAATTGATTTGTCTGCCTATTGATTTCGTTTGGTAAAAATGTATAGAGCCACACATGTACTTTATAAGAATTCTCTTGTTTAACCAGAATGTTTTTATTTACGACAGGTTTGGAAACAAAAAGGAGAGGAATACAGAGTAACAGGATATGGTGGTTGGAGCTGGATTAGTAAAACTCACGTCTATAGATTTGTTCCTAAATTGCCAGGCAATACTAATGTGAATTACAGAAAGTCATTTGAAGGAAGTAAGTAATTCAAGTATTTTTCCTGCATAATTGTTTCTGATTTGTATTATTTCTTATAGATTTATAGTACTTTCTTTAGAGGCCCGGTGCACAAAATTCATACACTTGGGAGGGGGTCCCCTCAGCCCGGCCTGCGCCTTTCGCAGTCTTGGACCCTTCACCCCTACTGCCCACCTTTCTCACTGTTCCTTACCACTCGGTAAATTATATAAATTATATTTAATATAAATTATACTGTTTATAATTTATATTTATGTCTATATAAATTATACTGTTTATAATCTCAGAACTGATGGTCCCTATAATGGCTAATCTAATCTGATCATGTGATAGAGGCACAGATGTATTGATAAGCAGAGATAAGTGTAGTCTAGCACCAGAAGACTAGGTTTGCCTTGTTTGGCTGCTTTGTGTTTCTTACCTCTAATGTTACTTTATTCTAACTCAGATTGTGTGCATTTGCTTTGCAAATTAGTTTATCAACTTCAGTATTGGTTGTATATTAATATTGTTCACATCAAGAAAACTTGACGGGGGGAAACTCCAAGTATTTTATAGTTATTTGTTTTAAATATCAGGATTATCATTGTCATATAAAACTCTTTTGAGCAACTTGAGACCATTGAAATATGTTTCCCAGCAATTTTGCAATAACGGAAGAAACATTAAAAATGAAGGGTACCAGTTTAGTTGTGTGTTTTTTATTACTATTATTATTATTATTATTATTATTATTATTATTATTATTATTCTTTTGTTACCTGTGGGGTCCAATACATCCTGTCATCCTTTTGTATGATATTTTCTTCTTTTACCACTGTGCTGCTATTTTGACAGGTACTGACTGTTTTTTGCATTCTTTTTCCTATTCTTGTTCAAACCTTTCTGGAAGGATTCATTTATTTAAATAAAAAATAGGTACATCTTGCCACATCCTTGAGATATTTCAGTTCAAGTGAAGAAGAAAAGAAAAGGTAGAAAATGCCTTTAAGATCCAAGAATATTCACCCAGACAATAGTTTTGTTTTGTGGGTTTCTTTTTATTTCTTATGGAAAATTTGAAACTATACAAAGAAAAGAGAAGAGAATAATGAATTCCCTTATAACCATCCTTCAACTTCAATAGATATGGAAACCCATATTCATTCAATTTCCACTAAATTATCAAATTCTATCACTGTTCTGTTGTCACTGCCCACTTTTTTTCCTGCAAATTCCAAAAATTAAGTTACTCACTAAATTTGTTCAGTATGTATCTCTAACTAAAATGGATTTTTCTCATGGTCACATGCCATCACATTCAGCAAATTGACAATGGTTAACGTATTTATTAATCGTCTGGTTCTTGGCTCATACTGCCATTCCCCAGTTGTCTGAAAGATGCTTTCTACTCTTGGCAGTAAATCGGGTCCGAGAAAGGCCACACATTGCATTTGGATATTTCTCTTTGATTCTGTAATATAGATGAAATATTCTTCCCTTGGGAGTCAGTGAGTCCATTGAAATTAATTACAAAAGTTTGTATATGTACTTTTTTCTTTTTCTATTTTTGCTAGGGGATCAGAAAATTTATCCAATTCTAATATGGTTCTATAACACACTGTCTGTAAAAACCACCATGCAAACGTTCTGGAGTCAATGGATAGGCAGAAATAGTCTCATATGTTAAGGCTCCTAAAGCACATATAAAATGAAGTCATTCCTTTCATGCTTTAGGTCATTGGAATATATAAGAATATATAGGATCTTCAACTTAAAAAAACAAACACACTTTATTGAAGAATATTAAACATACAGAAAATGACTCAGATATACATCAGTTGGTTTTCATGGACTGCACATACTCTGAGACACTGACCATGACTCTCCTACTATTTTCCCTAAATGCCTCCTGGGAGTATCTAACAATTTAGTTAATTTGGTCAGTTTTTGTTTTTTTCCCCCCATTTTAAAATCTCCACCTCCCCCCCCAAATTTTTACATCATTTTAAAATTATATTTGACATACATTATTATATAATTTTAGGTATACACTTCAGTGATTAGACTTTACATAACTCACTAAGTAATTATCCCAATAGACCTTGCACACATCTGACACCATACATAGCTGTTACAATAGTATTGACTGTATTCCCTATGCTGTACTTTACATCCCCATAACTATTCTGTAACAACCAGTTTGTACTTCTTACTCCCTTCGTCTTTTTCACCCATTCTACCAACACCCTTCCCATCGGGCAACAATCAGAATGTTCTCTGTCTCTGAGTCTGTTTCTGTTCTTGTTTGCTTAGTTTAATTTTTAGGTTCAAGTTATTGATAGATTTGTATTTATTGCCATTTTATTGTGCATATTTTTTATCTTTTTTCCCCTTACAGAAAACCCTTTGACATTTCTGATTTGGTGGTGATGAGCTCCTTTAGCTTTTTTTCTTGTATGGATCAAACTTTTTTTTTGAATTAAAAATAATGAAATATATTGCTGGGAAAGTACTTGATAAGTTCCACTAAACTAGATATATTAAATTGCTAATATTTGAAATATTGGTAGTTAACATATACTTGGTTCTTTTCAGCCAAAACTAATATGGATGAAAATATGGATGAATCAGATAGAAGAAAAAGCCCACGAAGTCCAAAAAAAATAAAACCAGAGCCTGATCCTGAGAAAGATGAGGTAAAAGACTCAGTTGCAGCAAGAGGAGCAGACCAAAGTGAAATGGACATTTCAAAGATTACTGAGAAGGACGGAGGTAAGGAGAGTCCGATGTGAAGGTCAGCCTGGGGTGATAAAAATACACTATCTAATTCATACAGGCCCTGGTTGCCCCCAGCAGAGGCCCACCCCCCACCCCGCCGTAATGGTCGCCCCACGCAGCCTGTTTGGTTGTCCATTTGGTTGCAGTGGTTGCTTAGGCTTTTATATACATAGATAATTAAAACATTCCTATACCTTGTAATTCACCCATTTAAAGTATACAGTTTAAAAAATAAAGTATACAGCGGAAACCGGTTTGGCTCAATGGATAGAGCGTTGGCGTGCGGACCAAAAGGTCCTGGGTTCAATTCCGGTCAAGGGCATGTACCTTGGTTGCGGGCACATCCCCAGTAGGGGGTGTGCAAGAGGCAGCTGATTAATGATTCTCATCGATGTTTCTAACTCTCTGTCCCTCTCTCTTCCTCTCTGTAAAAAATCAATAAAATATATTTTTTAAAAAATAATAAAGTATACAGTTTAGTGATTTTCAGTATTTCACAGTTGTTTGGCTATCACCACAATCAATTTTAGAACATATTCTTGACCCCATAAAGAAACCCATATCCATTAGCATTCCCAATTCTCCCTTTTCCCCCTCCCTAGCCCAGTAATTTACTTTTTGTCTCTATGATTTGCCTATCTTTACATTCCATATAAATGGAATCATATAATATGTGATCTTTGTGACTGGCCTTTTTCACTTAACATAATGTTTTCAAGGTTCATTCATGTTGTAGCGTGTATCAATAGTCCTTCATTTAAAAAATTTTCAAATAATACTCGATTATATGGATATGCCACATTTTGTTTATTCATTCATCAGTTGATGGACATTTGTGTCCTTATATTTTTATTGATTTCAGAGAGGAAGGGAGAGGGAGAGAGATAGAGACATCAATCATTGATCGGGTGCCTCCTACCTCCCCACACTGAGGATCGAGCCCGCAACCCAGGCAAGTGTTCATAGGTGGATGTTCAACCACTGAGCCACGTTGGCTGAGCAAAATATTTTTCAACTGTAAGATACTCTAAATAGGATCTTACATGAAGTTGTTGGTGTATGCAGTAGCTATCATATAGCAAGTAATTTTACATTGTAGTAGTCCACCATTTTTAGATACTAAAAATTAGAATATTTAAGTATTTGGAATATATTGAGTTTTTTAACCTTTTATAACATTTAGCCCTGCCTGTTAACCTATTTTAACCATATATTAGAAAATAAAAATATTGTGAATTATACCTTTAAGATAAAAAATATAACTTATATACATGTCTTTGTTTTACAGATATAAAAGAAGATTTAGATTCTGACAATGATAGATCTTTTAAGGAAGAGCCAATGGAAATAGATGATGATGATGTGAAAACAGAATCACATATAAACTGTCAGGAAAGTTCTCAAGTAGATGTGGTCAATGTCAGTGAGGGTTTTCATCTAAGGACTAGTTATAAAAAGAAAATTAAGTCATCCAAACTAGATGGACTTCTTGAAAGGAGAATTAAACAGTTTACACTGGAAGAAAAACAGCGACTTGAAAAAATAAAGTTGGAGGGTGGGATTAAGAGTGCAGGAAAGACTTCTACAAGTTCTTTGAAATGTCTGTCTGAGTCACCAGTAATAAAAAAAGTAAAAGAAGGGTGTCAAAGAGACTTGCTTAAACAAGAACGCAGTTCTAACACAATTAATGATAAGTCTGAACACTTTATTCAGGAATGCTCAGAAAGTGATTCCTCAATTCTAGGAATCAGTGATCCTGATCATACCACAAGTAAACTTTATCCAAAAGATGAAATGTTAGAGGACGTCTCCAGTCAGAGCCAAGAGACAGACTGTCAGAAACAAAATTCTGTTGGAAATAACATGGATGAGAAGCTCTCTGAACCAGCCAGTAAAGGCTTGGAACCCAGAAAGATTAAAACCAAAGGAAGTGATTTTCTCATTGATGACTTCAAATTAGCCAGTGCAGATGAAATTGGTGCTTTGATTTCTAAGAACAAAAAACCACCCTCACAGCAGAATAACAACACCATTGTTTCTCCTTCCCACAGCCCTTTATTTCCGTCAGCATCTAAAAGTTCTGACAGAGAGATCTCATCTCTGTCCAAAGCAATGGACTTTGAATATAACAGCACTTTGGAAAATAGTTCTGATACTATATCTATTCAAGACAGTGAAGAAGATATGATTGTTCAGAATAGCAATGACAGTGTTTCTGAGCAGTTCATAACTCAAGAACAAGGTATTGAAGGCATGGAACCATCGAAATGTGAGTTTGTTTCCACTGGAAAATGTGAAGACAGGCTTCAGGGTAAGATAACTGATACAAATGGTAGAAAAACAAGTCAAGAACAAAAATTAGAGGAGAGACCAGTTAATAAATGTATTGATCAGATAAATCTAAAAAGTAGCACTGACAAAAAGAATAATGAAAATCGAGAGTCTGAAAAGAAAGGACAGAAAGCAAGTACTTTTCAAATAAATGGAAAAGATAACAAACCTAAAGTATATTCGAAAGGTGAATGCTTGAAAGAAATCTCTGAGACTAAAGTAGTAAGTGGTGACGTTGAACCAAAGGTTAATAATGTAAATAAAGCAATTCCTGAAAAGGATATCAAGTCTTTGACTGTAAAGGAATCTGTAAAACTATTCATGAATGGTGATGTCATCATGGAAGATTTTAATGAAAAAAACAACTTGGAAACAAAATCATGCTCACTGAGATCTTCAGGTTCTGAACGTGACTACCAAGATGGCCTAGAAACCCTACCCTTAAGCAGAGAGAGAGAGAGAGCACAAACTACCACCCCACCCCCATGTCCGGAAAGCAGTGCAGTGAGTCAGGTGGAAGATATGGAAATTGAAACCTCAGAAGTTAAGAAAGTTTCTCCATCGCCTATTACTTCTGGAGAGGAATCTAACCTCAGTAATGATTTTATTGATGAAAATGGCCTGCCCACCAACAAAGATGAAAATGTCAATGGAGATTTTAAACGAAAAACAGTCATCACTGAAGTCACCACCACGACATCCACAGTGGCCACAGAGTCGAAAACTGTGATCAAAGTCGCCAAAGGTGATAAGCAAACTTTGGTCTCCGCCACAGAAAACTGTGCCAAATCTACTGTCACAACCACCACTACAACAGTCACAAAGCTTTCCACACCTTCCCCGGGCAGCAGTGTGGACATCATCTCTGTGAAGGAGCAGAAGAAAACGGTGGTCACCACAACAGTGACCGACGCGCTGACCACCGCAGGAGGCACTCTGGTAACATCTATGACTGTGAGCAAAGAATATTCCACAAGAGACAAAGTGAAACTCATGAAATTTTCAAGACCTAAGAAGACTCGTTCAGGTACAGCTCTACCATCCTATAGAAAATTTCTCACCAAGAGCAGCAAGAAGAGCATATTTGTTTTGCCTAATGATGACTTAAAAAAGTTGGCCAGAAAAGGAGGAATCCGAGAAGTCCCTTATTTTAATTATAACGCTAAACCTGCCTTGGATATATGGCCATATCCTTCTCCTAGACCAACCTTCGGTATCACTTGGAGGTATGTACTTTAAAATGTGTTTGGGGAAGGGAGGAAGTTTAAAAGAATTATCTACTATCCCTTAAAAAAAAAAAAAGAATAGAGAAAAGACAGGGAAGCATATATATTTTTTAAATTTATTTTTTATTTTGTTGATTTTTTGCAGAGAGGAAGGGAGAGGGATAGAGAGCTAGAAACATTGATGAGAGAGAAACATCGACCAGCTCCCTCCTGCACACCCCCTACTGGGGGTGTGCCCGCAGCCAATGTACATGCCCTTGACCGGAATCGAACCTGGGACCTTTCAATCCGCAGACCTGAGCCAAACCGGTTTTGGCAGGGAAGCATATTTTTAAAAACTGAGTATGTAAGGGAATCCTTTAAAATGAAAAATTGATATTTTCACAAAACAAAAGAAACACAGTTGTTTTTGTGATCTAACTTTCCAAATTATTGCCATGTGTGTGCTTTGGGAATGAGATAATCACAGAATTGGATAATCACCCACTTTTGGAATGTGTGTATAGTTGACCCTTGAACAATTGGGGCACTGAACACTCTTGTGGTCAAAAATCTGTATATAGCTTAAGTCAGCCCTCCGCTTACATGGATTCCTAATTGTAGATAAAAATGTATTTTATTTTTGTTAGATAATTCATAAAAACATAAGACATAGGAAACTTGCCTATAAATTACATTAACGTTCATTATGTGGAGATCTTCCTAATGTGATTTATTTGTATAATAAACATTTGTTCTGGAGTCTTATTTATGTGAGTAAAGGTAGTCTCTGAGATAAGCCCAGAAATAAGCTTTGGGGATGAGTCATAAGTTTGTAGTGTGACATCATAAAGTTTTGTTTGGAAAAGGATCTTTTATGTATGTATGGTAATTTGCCTCTGCCCCCACAGAGGGTCCAAGTTAGAAATAGTGCCTGGTTTTCCTAAGTCCTAGCCCAGTACTTGATCTGCAATATCACATTTCACATATTTATCCTTGCTTTGTCCTTTTCATTTCCTTGTCTTTTTTTCTGTATACCCTTACAGTGGGAAAGGATGGAACATAAACAGAAAGACTTCTATGGGCCATCCTCAGAAATTAGGAGGGATCTCAGTTTTGCAGTGACATTTTGTTAGGATCCTGAAGTTGATTACTTCTGCAAGTTACTGAGCAGGCTTCATTTCTGTGTATCTTTAATATGGTCCCAATTTCTTAAAGTTAAAAATCATGGTGGTGTTTTTTTTTGTTTTTTGTTTCCTCTATATAACAGTATCATAAAAGACAAAAAAAAAAAAAAAAAAAAAGAGTGTAAATGAATACCCTCTATAAAGGAATTAACTTATTAATATGATCAGGCATAGTTGGTTTGACCAAGTTTTTATAACTCATCTTCTGATTTGAATTAAAATATCATCACTCCATTACACATTCAATAGAGACAGCTGAAAAGTACAATTTCTCTGCAGGGCCTGCAATGAAGGATTTGCAGAATCCTGCAGGGAATCAAGGAACTCTTCATTACAGTTCATGGATTTGTAGGATTACTCTGCACTTTTCTGCTTTCTTCATTGAGAGCGGTCCCAAAGTGTGTCCTTGACTGTCCTGCAGGTAACTTCTTTCCCACTGGAAAAGTTACTGTGTACACATACTTTAATTAAAATGACCTGGCAGTGGTGGAGCCCATCTTCCTGCCTTTTCTATTATGAAATGGAAGGTAGGCTCAACTGGGGAGCATTTTCCTTGGACCAGTTCTGCTCAAGTGTTGCCCAGGGCCCTTTTTTTGCACGGCTGGGTTTCAGGAGCCCTGTATTGTTACGTTTTAATATGCACTCTGGGCACAATTTGTATCTGTTTAGTTAATTCCTCGTTTTTTAAATGGAAGGAAATACCTTCCTGTACATTTTAAACAGATACTGCCTTCAGAATATATGCTAACATCTTAATTTGCTAAAGTTGAAAGAAACTTAATTCCTTCTGTCTAATAGGCATGGGTGAATATGTAAATTATTTATTACTTTAGAATGCAGTTTTTTTTTGAAAATGTATAGCTATAAAAAACATGCATGTGAAATGCATTTTTATACTTACACTTGAATAAAATACGTCTGATTTTTAGAGTAGGAGTTAAGAATGCCAAAGGTGCATGTTCAATCTTGATTAATGTTAAGGCTGAGCCATTCTGAATAAGTGAAACTTGTCTCACCTACTCATTAGGGCTTCTTTTCCCTCCACTGTCCATTCCTTCCTCACTTTTCCCGAGGCCCTGATTCATGTTTTATTATCACTTTGAACCAGTAGTTGTCTCCACAGTGCTGCCAGATGGACCCTCCTAAAGTGCAGGTCTATCCTGTGAACATTCTGATTGAACTTAGCAAACATTAAAGGGGACTTGTTAACTACTGCCAGGCCGAGGAGAAAGTATTTGTCCCCTGTCCATCTCCTCTATGAGAAGTACATTTTTTTGCAACCCACCCAATACTGGATGAATTCAGAGTCCTTAATATAGATTGCCTTTGAGTCTCTGCCTTAATCCTTCCACTTAGTGCAGCACATTCTGGCTCTGCCTTTCTCTCTCATGCCAGCGTCATCTCATGATGCACATCTCCACCCCTTCCTGCCAGCCATAGCACACCAGGTAGGGTTTGGGGAAAAAGTGTGTACTTTTTTACATTTCCCCCCATGCATATGTGTGCCCCTTGCCTTCGGTCAGCCACCGCCACATCCTTTTCATTTGAGTCACGAACAAAGCTCTGATTCGCAACTCTGAGCCAAATCGCATTGCCTCCCCTTCCCACCACCCCCCCCCCCCCCCCGCCGTGCTTTTCTTTGTTATAGCTCCTGGGTACACATCAACAGGTTATCTCATTGATGTGTCCCCAGCTCCTTTCAGTTACACATAGAAGGCACTCAAAATTATTTTTTAATGAATAAATGAATGAACAGGCTGATAATGCATGAGATGTTTTCCCCACCTGATGTTGCTTCCATTGTAAAATAGAGATGCTTTAAAGTTGTTGTTTGTAGAGAATGATTAGAGGAAAGAGAAAGAGCATGAGAAAACACTTCTCTTTTCAACTAGTCCAGAGTTCCTAAGGCGTTCCTATAGGACGTGGTCTAAAAGTGGCACTCACTTCCTCCCTCCTAGGCCATCCCTGCACCAGTTAACGTTTGCCCACTCATTAAAAGATTCTCCTGTGCAGGTCAGAGGATTCACAGGGTGGTAACATACGAATAAAACAATGGTGTCACAGGTGGAGATAGGAAATGAAGTTGCAGCAACTTTTTGGCTCGAGCTTTCCCTTTCTCGCATCTTTCACTTTTCCAATTCCACATTAAGAGCAGAAAGCACTGCCTTCCAGACTGTCTAAGATTTGCTGTCCATCCCTGTGAGAGGAGGAGATTATTTAAATTGTGCAAGTTTTCTCTATACTGCAGTCAACCTTGTATTGATTTAAATGTGTGGAAATATCAACAAAGTACTTAATTACTCAAAGATTACTAATAGAGAATTGACAGCCTCGGCCTGCTTTAACATGTTTTATGGTTAATTCCACTTTAAAACATGATATTCATTACAGTTGTAAATTTGTTTTGAAATGTGTGTTTTTCGAAAGAAAAGAAAGAGATTACTTTATCTCTTGATTAGCAACTAATACAATATTGTCCTTTTTTATTATTCATCATATTAGGATTCCAAAACTATATTAATGTTAAAGTGTTATTAGTGTTGACAATAGTCATCATCCAGGAGTTCATGTTTTGCAGAGCCATCACTTGGACACAAAATTTTCTGTGTTATTTGGAAAATTTTGTGAGTTCAAAATTTAATTCTCTATATTTGCTCTCCTTCATAATTTCCTAACACTTATTTTGAGATTAGCCTAAATGGATAAGACCTTCATAAATTGTTGCTGTATCTATCATACAGTGAAGCATGCTTTTTGCACAGATTTATGTCATTTGAAGTGACTACCGATCCTTTTTAAATTGTTAGATGCATGTTGTACCTAGGAATTTCTTATTAAGGGACATATAAGAGCCAAATTGCTTACAAAGCCGTATTATAAATATTGAATGGGGACAAGAAATAGTCTTTCAGTTTAGTAGAGAGTGTATGTGTGAACATATATATGGTACTTCTCGGGTTTTCCTTTCAGGTATCGACTCCAGACTGTGAAGTCCTTAGCTGGAGTGAGCCTCATGTTACGCTTACTGTGGGCAAGTCTGAGATGGGATGACATGGCAGCCAAGGCTCCTCCAGGCGGAGGGACCACTCGCACAGGTAAGGGATTTTGATTTTCTAGTTTAAACTTAAAGAAAGTCACTTGACAGTTTGCTTAATTTTAAGTATATCTGATACTTAATAAAATACAGTGTTAAAAATATGTGTTAAAAATACAGCTTTGCTAAAGTTTGTCAGCACATGCTAGAAAATCCTAGGGTCAGGGAAGGAGGTTTCAAATTATAAGGTGAGTCACATATATGAACCAGTCTGAATTTTTAAAAGAGATTTATATTATAGAGCAGTGATTTTCATACTGGTGAGCTGCAAGAATTTTTAAAACATGCAATACCTGACTGTGAAATTAGGGGGACTGCTCTCCTTTCCCGTAGATTGTAAGATTAAAATATGACAACAGTCAACACAGCAAAAGCCATCAGTGTGAATGAATCAAATTATACCTATTTTTGTTGTTGTTAGATTGGTAAAAGACATAATATATGTTTTGCAGAATTTTAGTAATGAGTTTATGTGCCATGAGATGAAAAAAATAAAAATTTCTGTTATAGAGTATAAATCATTTAAACGGGGACAGCTCAAACTGTATGCTTGCTGCCTCTCTCCTAGTGTTATTATTTTGTTATCGAGTTTGGCCACCAGGAACTAAGCTGCCCCAAACAGCATTTTGCTCAATTTAGAAATTTTCAAATATTTTCTTTGGTCGTTATTAAAATGCTTCCAAAAGTTTGTTTCATGTTTGTTTCTTTTAAAGCAGCATATGCTGTACCTAAATACTTTAGTTGCTTATTAATACTTTGTGAATTAAATCCCCATAGAAACATCCGAAACTGAAATCACAACAACAGAAATAATTAAGAGACGAGATGTTGGTCCTTATGGCATTCGGTCTGAATACTGTATCAGGAAAATAATTTGCCCCATTGGAGTTCCAGAAGCACCAAAAGGTAAGGAATAGAAATAATTCTGTTCTTTCATTATTGACCTGTTAGCCACGTTTTTCATGAATTGAAGTTTATTATAATTGTTTCTTTAACTCTTTATTCCACATTTGAAAGAGATTATTTTTTATTACAAACTATTAAATTTTAAAAATTGTATTTAAGGAGTAAACACAGTAAAATTTCACTAGCCACATGTTGACGTCCATAGGTAGTGTGCCAAGAATAGGAAGAGTACAGAGAGATATAATAACACTTCTTATAATTAAATGTGGAACAGTGACTGACCTGGACCACGTGCTCCAAGAGAGTAACCACCACGTCCATCTGGTTTGCTGTAGTCCCAGCACCTGTTGCAGCAACTGACCTATAAGTGGTCATTGAAGATTGGTTGACTCAAGGTAGAAATAATCTGAGAGGCTAAGGGAGTACTCAGGAAACATTTATAGAGTCCACGTAATAGGCTCTGGATGGTAAGTAAGTAGAAGAAGGAGATCCAGCTCCTGTTCTCAAGGGAGCAAAGAAAAGTTGTATTGGTGTCATAATATACTTGAGGACCAAAACTGTGAACACTAAAAAGAGCTCAGTAAGGTGTCCAGATTCAAGATATATAGACAAAAATCAATAATTTTATTTTACATGTGCATAAAATATTTATGAAAAAAGTTATTAAAAAATTAGTAAAAGGAAAATGGTGTTCTTAGAAATATACTATTTTATAAAAGTTAGTTTTCCCCAGATGTATAAATTTAATTTTTGAATATTGATTGAATTAACTCAGAAGTTCATCCTGGAGAATAAATGACTGAAAAAATGAGCTTTTTGAAAACAACGATGATGAGGGGCTGCCTGTCCTAGTAGATATGAAATATTAGTATAATTAAAAACCTTGTCCTGTCCCTAGCCAGCTTGTCTCAGCGGATAGAGACTCCGCCTGTGGACTGAAGGGTCGTGGCTTTGATTCCAATCAAGAACATGTAGGAACCATGCAGGAGGCAGCCAATCAACGATTCTCTCTCATCATTGATATTTCTACTTCTCTTTCCCTCTCCCTCCCTCTCTGAAATCAATAAAATATATATTTTTTAAAATGTCCTGAAACAATGCAAATGATAGGCAGAGATACAGATAGAAGAAGGTATTCCTGACCAGTCTTTAGTCTTTACCCCACAGCCTTCAGTGCAAACCACTGCAATCTCCTTAACTCGCTTTTCTTTGGCTTATATCACTTAATACATGCTGCTGTTTTGGTTTCCTTCTGCTGCTTTCCTTTGATTCTACCGCTTCTTATTCCTAAAACATGGGAAGGTTCAATGCTTGTCTCTTCCTACTTTTTATTTTGAAAATTGATCATTAGGATATTTTGCCCGTTCTTAGTAGTTTTCAGATCTCTTTGTTATGTTGATAACTCTCAAGTCCCCTTTTTCAGTGCGTGGATAGGGAAATACAGATGACCAGAGTTGTACAATGTAAGGACACCCAGCCCAACTGTGGGAAGAATGAGCTTGCTTCTTGAAGGAAGTTGTAACCAGGTTGGGTTCTGAAGGATAAATAGGCATTGTTCCAGTGAGGGGTGGGTTCCCTCCACCTAGAATAGTGTTGCAGGCAGAGGGAACAGGCTGTGGAAAGGTTCATAGGACTTGGTATCTGGGGCCAACAAATCACAGCCAATGAGTCTTAACCACCTGCTTCTGTTAATAAGGTTTGATTGGAACACACCATACTTACTTAAGTATTATCTTTGGCTCCTTTTGTGATACAAAGGCAGAGTTAAAAAGTTGTAGCAGAAACCATCTGGTCCACATAGTACTTACCATCTGGCTTTTCAAGGAAAGTTTGCCAATCCCTGCTTTTCATGATATATAAAAGGAGATGCCAGAAGTACTATAATTTTAGGAGCTATATTGCTTAAAATACTCTGATTTCTTTCCCAAAGAAACACCTACACCCCAGAGGAAAGGCCTTCGATCAAGTGCATTACGGCCGAAGAGACCAGAAACGCCCAAGCAGACTGGCCCTGTTATTATTGAAACTTGGGTAGCAGAGGAAGAGTTGGAATTATGGGAGATCAGGGCGTTTGCTGAGAGGTAAGGAAATGGCTAATAAGTTATCATATATTTGAAAAATGTATCACTTCAGAATTAAAGAAGTGATAATAGTTGATTCAATGGGTCCCGATGTTACTCTACCTTTTGTATTAAAATACTAGCAGTATATAATTTATTAATATCCTGATTTTAACTTTATTCACTTGTGAGTTTCCAATTATCTTAATTTAAATGTTTTATTTTTAAATCAAAGTAATTTGATACCTCTTTATGATATATAATAAAAGTCAACCCGATTTCACTTAATATTAGATGCCAGATGCCTAATAAGGTATTTTCTGATAAGTTCTCCTTTTTCCCCCCTGCAGAGTGGAGAAAGAAAAGGCACAAGCAGTTGAGCAACAAGCTAAGGTTAGTGAACAGAAGAAGGCAGAGGACATCAAGGCCCAAATGGAGGCTCACCTCAAACAGCAGCGATTGGCTGCCCAGCAGGTGGGGGAGTTGGTACCAGTCCCACCTGGCAATGACTTGACATTTTTAGCCAATTTCATGCACACTGAAAGCACAGTAATGATACATTTGTGTAGTTTTTTTTTTTTGTGTGTGTGTGTGTTTTTTAGTTTTTTTTGAGTGTGTGTATGTGTGTTTGTTTGTTTTTTTAATTGAGTTTTTACCGAGAGGAAGAGAGAGGGACAGAGAGTCAGAAACATTGATGATAGAGAAACACTGATCAGCTGTCTCCTGCACACCCCCTACTGGGGATGTGCCCACAACCAAGGTACTTGACCGGAATCGAACCTGGGACCTTTCAGTCTGCAGGCAGATGCTCTATCCACTAAGCCAAACTGGTTTCAGCTGTAGTTTTTTTAAGAGTATCTCAAATATATCTTAATTTCATTGCTTGAAAGTAGCACTGTGGCTACATCAAGCAGTTTTGCAAAAAATATATTTGGAGTACAATATTTGAAATAAGATTTATTTATTATCTTTATAATTTAGTGGATAGTTTCTAAAGGGATTTTTCCCCCCTGTAGAATTCCAATCCATAAAATCATTTTATTCTATGGAAAGCAAATAGTACTAAAATTCTGAGTTTGTTGTTATTGATGATCACAAAACTATGTAAATGGTAAGAAAACATTGCCTGAATATTAGGGACCCACATAAGAATGATTGCCTCTTTTTTCTATTAAGGAGATATTATAAAACTTTTTTAGCAAACTTGAATATATAAGCTTTAAAGATACAGATGAAATAGATACATGTCTATTTATAATATCATTAACTTAAGTTACACATAACTTAACATAATTATATTTTATATAAACTAGCTCTTCCCTCTCACATTTCATAAAACATTTTTTCAAATTCTTAGTATTTTTTACATCAGTTTACTGTAGGTCATTATATTCACTTACATCAAACTTTGAGATAACAGCACTTGAATTCTGTTCATTCATAGAAAAACTGGCCGGTTGTTTTTTGTTTTTTCATTTTATGCCTGTGTCTTTTCATTTCCACAATGTAACCTGAATTTACTTTTAAAAATTTCTTTAACATCCTTATTTACAAAGATAGTGAACATATCTAATTTTGAAGATTTAGCCTCAGGAAATAACTTTACCTCCTTTTTTTATTGATTTAATCAGATGATATGTCTAAATATCCAAAACTAAACTTTTATTCTGAGGAAATTATGTGAAATACATTATATTCAGGCATAGAGGATGTAGTCCTAAGAAGATTGGGTGTGATGTCATTGGTGAGTGGTTTCCAATGGCAGGAGATAGTTCAGAATTGGAATTGCATTTCATCACTACCATTAACTAGCTCTGGCTTTGGGCCAGTTTCACACCCTCTCTGAGTCTCAGTTTCCTCATCTTTAAATCACAGTATCAGCAACGTTATCGGGTTGGTCTGAGCATTTAATGAAGGTAAAGTATCTGCCATCAGGTTTGTAATCCGTGCCACCTATCCTATATAATAAAAGCCTAATATGCTTGCTAAGTGTCCAATTATTTGACCAGTCACTATGACGCATACTGACCACTAGGGGGCAGACGCTCTGACTGGTAGATTAGCTTGCTGATGGGGTCCAGTCAATCCGGTCTGGGTGAGATGGGCTGGACATGCCCTGGAGCCCTCCCGCAGTCCCTCCCCTGCTGTGATCATGTACTGGTAGGATCCCGTAGTCTGGCCTGCGCAATCTCACAATCTGGGACCCCTCCGTGGATGTGGGAGCCGTTTTCAGCCCGATCCCTTGCAGGCCAGGCCCAGGGACACCACCGCTGCACAAATCCACGCACCAGCCCACTAGTTCTTTTATATGTGTAAGCTTACCACCATCAAGTTTGTAAGCTGTCAGGAAATGTCATTAATACATGATAAAATGTACACAAACTGTCTTTAATGACTAATATCTGAAAGATCAGATTGTACCAGTCTATACAGAATAGTCTAAAGTATTTTTCTGTAAAAATATTAGAACACAAAAATAATAAATCTAGAAAAATTGTATAATTTTTAGCTTGCTTAACTGCAGGTTTGCCATCTTGAATAGTTTAAACATTGCCATGTTTTTTATGGTTGGATAAATTAACATTATGGTAAACCAGAAACCTTTCACACTTAGTATTATCTGCTACCCTCTCTAACCACTGCTGAGCAGGAATTCTGTGTCTGGTAAGATTACCCAGGTCTCTATTATTTTCACTTGGAAAGCTGAAAAAACTTGATAGTTTTTAAATCTTTGTTATGAAAAACTACTTTTAATAAAATAATTGTGACAGAGTCATAAAAATATTTTCACCAAGGAATTAAATTCCAGGTAAATTTATATGGGCGTATTTTCAAAAGTGAAATATTTTTGAAATATGGTACAGTTTCTTAGATTGGGAGGAATTCTAGGTGGGCTTCTTGCAGAATGGTATTGTTTTTATGTAGAACTATTTTGGTTCATGTTTTCTCTCCCTGACTTTTCTAGAAACGGTTGGAACAGCAGAAACCTACAGTAATTTCAGCTTCCACGACTTCATCAACAAACAATACGACTAGTACCATCTCTCCAGCACAGAAAGTTATGGTGGCGCCCTTAAGTGGCTCAGTTTCGTCTGGAACTAAAATGGTACTAACCACTAAAGTTGGATCTCCAGCTACAGTGACATTCCAGCAGAACAAGAACTTCCATCAGACCTTTGCTACATGGGTTAAGCAAGGCCAGTCAAATTCAGGTACACAACTGTGATTAAATAAAAGATTGCTTTAATTCAAGAACAAGAATTGCAATCGATTACCTACTGAAATAAAACCTTTCTTTAGAAATTATTTTTCTTCTGCAGCAGATTGAGCAAACAAGCTGTAGCCGTTAGTTTGTTACAGATAATATCCATAATAATACATTAGCAAAACTCCTCTCTTGCATTATTTCACTTTCAACATTTACATAGTTCACTTTGAGTGGAGAGGAATTTTTTTTTTTTTTTTTAATATACAAAACAAACCACAGTTCATGCATTGGTGCCCTTCCTAGAAGTCACTAAGTTGCTGGTTATTTTAAATGTAAAGCTTATTAAATGTCTTATACCCTATTAGCCACCAGTACAGCTGCCACCTCTGCTACCACCATTGCCAGCACAGGTCAGACGTTCCAAATTACAGGCAATCCAGTCACTATGGCAGGAAAAGTAATTACCAAACTGCCACTTCCTGCAAACAGCAAGATTGTCGCTGTAAATGTGCCAGCAACACAAGGAGGTAAGGGAAATGTGAAGAGTTTTAATTCACATTTGCCAGATCATCCCGTTGCCATCATTTTTCATTTCCTTTTCACTGATTTCAGTCCTCGGATCTCACATTCTGTGTATTCCCTGCCACACATAGTTTCTCCCCAGAAACTGAGCAGCAGCTATTGCTTTTTGTTAAAGGGGCAATTGTTAATTACTTTATCTCCTTTTTTTTAAGGCGTTGTTCAAGTACAGCAAAAAGTCCTGGGTATCATTCCATCAAGCACAGGTACGAGTCAGCAAACATATACTTCATTCCAGCCCAGGACAGCAACAGTCACCATTAGGCCTAATACCACAGCCTCTGGAGGAACCACAAGCACTTCACAAGTAAGAATTCTTTCTCTTGCTTTGAAATATTACTGACATCAGGTTTTTAGAATGGACTTTTCCACAATTAATCTAACTTCTAATTTATCTTTGCCTTTTATTTACTCTATGACAAAGTACTGATTTAAAAAAATATTGTTTATCTTTCTAAGTAAAAATGATACATGACAAACTTTATATTTAACATATACCTAGTTGTATGTTAGTATTATTTATGAATCATAAGAATTACTTTCTAGCATTTTATAAGGAAATCCTAGACCATTTATAAAATAATGGTCAGCAGTGGACCAGGCCAAAGGAAACGTGCTATGCAGCTAGGAAATAGAATGAAAAATACAGTCTACAGCACACTAACTAGTTTGTCATCAGCTGATATACACACGTGTTAGAGACATCATTTCTTTGGCACTAGTAACATGGGGAGGGTTTGCAGTTTTGCAGACTTAGGATCAGAACATAGGATTCTTATAGTTAAGATCAGAACATTTTCAAATCTGAAAATAACATGCTCTGTGCTCTCTCCTTTAAAACTATGAAAGAACATTTGATTTGTGATTTTACTCTTATATTCCCTGGATTACAGATATGGATTGGAGCTCTGGGAAGATAGAACGCAAAATTTTTCTGTGAGCAGCTATGGTGGTTATAGATGAGAGCTTCCCTGGGTCTTGTCCGTCCTTTAGCCTGTGGACTGTTGTTGGTGTCAATAACAAAGCATTTCATAAGCTCTCATTTAAATTCAATTTTTTGCTCTCAAAATTCCATCTTTACTCTGATGCTGAGTATAATTTAAAATGTGGTATCCAAGATCCTCTATAATTTCTGTAGATTTGTTTATTAATATACAGTATTTAAAGATCTGTGTTCTAAGTCCATCATGCTTTTGTCTTTTAAGGGCATTTTTCTTATTGTCTTTTGTGTCATTTATAGGTAATCACAGGGCCTCAGATCCGCCCTGGTATGACAGTGATTAGAACACCACTCCAACAGTCAACACTCGGAAAGACAATTATTCGAACACCTGTGGTGGTACAGCCAGGTACTCATCTATGCACTATTACCATTTTACTTCTAAACAGCCAGTCCATTAAATCCATAATAATCTGTATTACTCTTTAAACTAAAAAAATACAAATTTGAATTAAAATTTTAAAGCATACTAAATTTCTAATGCATCATAGAATGCATTTATAGACATTATTTCATTTTTGGCATTGCAAAATCCAGTTATACTTATTAAAAATATTTTTTAAATTTCTAATAAATAGAATATTAGGGTGTCCCAAAAATGTATACACTTTAGCAATTGTTAACTCAATTTTGAAAGTGAAATGTATTTTAATAAACACTGCCTTTATAATTATTCAAAGTATATGTATACATTTCTGGGGACATACTATATATTATACATTAAAATATTGAGCAAAGAATAAGCAAAGAAAACATGGTCTATATGTCAAAAGATTGAGATAAAATCAAGAAAACAGCTAATGCCCTATCCAGTTCCTTCCCCTCCTACTTTTCTTACCTGGCACATAGCTGTAAGAAAAGCTTATTAAAAATTGGCCCAGAGGCCTAGCTGGTTTGGCTCAGTGGACAGAGTGTCAGCCTGTGGACTGAAGGGTCCCAGGTTCTATTCCAGCCAAGGGCACATGCCTGGGTTTTGGGCTCAGTTCCCAGTAGGGGGTGTGCAGGAGGCAGCCAATCAGTGATTCTCATCATTGATGTTTCTATCTCTCTCTCCCTTTCTCTTCCTCTCTAAAATCAATAAAATGTATTTTTTTTAAATTGGCCCAGAATATTCTAGATTCTATATGTTTTTGCTTAAAATTCATATGATTTTTATATTAAATTATTTTTAATGTTATATTCCTAAGGAAAGGCAGTCTTATAAATGGCATATCTTACATATTTTTCTCTGTTCTCCCTATTATCATTGTGGCTTTGGACACACAGGAAAAATATTGACTTTACTATAGATAGCAGAAACTGAAGGATGGTTGTCAGTAATGTGATTGACAAGGTATATCCTTTTGGTTTGGATATATGTATGAATGCATGCTTGAGCTGTCAGCATCCCATAAGTCTTTTTGGAAACTGAAGTGTTGAACTATTTCAACTAAAAGTGCCGGTAAGGACATACAAGTATTTGTGATGTTTTGCTATGTGCCTAGGTACTCCTCAACAAGTGGTGACTCAGATCATCAGAGGGCAGCCTGTTTCCACTGCCATCTCTGCCCCTAACACAGCTTCCTCCACGCCTGGGCAGAAAGGGTTAACTTCGGGAACATCCACTTCAAACCTGCCGACTTCAGCCTCACCATCCCCTCGCCCCCAGCAAGGACAGGTGAAGCTTACCATGGCTCAGCTCACTCAGTTAACACAGGGCCACGTAAGTAATGCACCTTCAGTTTAACTTTAGAGATGGTCATATTTATTCCTGTAAGTTTTTTAACAATGTACATATTTCCAGTAACTAAAAAATGTACTTATTTTAAGAAATGGTAGCTTGCCATTTTTGTTGTTGTGGCTAATCCTCACCCAAGGATATTTTTTCTATTGATTTTTAGAGAGAGTAGAAGGAAGGAAGGGAGGGGGGGAGAGGAGAGCGAGAAACATTGATGTGAGAGAGACACATTGATTGGTTGCCTCTGGCACGCACTCCGACTGGGACCAGGGATCGAGCCTGCCACTGAGGTACATGCCCTTGACAGAATCTTCTGGCTCTCCATTTGGAACTTAGATTGTTAATTCATGGTTTTTCTAATAAACAACATCAGTGTTTTTGTTTGGTTCATCTTCAGCTAAGACCTGCTTATAAAGGGAGGGAGGGGGGAATGGGGGGTGGAAGAGAGGGGGGTAGGGAGGGAAGAACATTGACATGAGAGAAATATCGATTGGTTGCCTTCCGTCTGTGCCCCCAACCAGGGATCAAACCCACAACCCAGGCATGTTGCCTGACTGGGAATTGAATCGGCAACCTTTCGTTGCACAGGACACTGCTTAACCAAGTGAGTCACTCTGTCCAGGCAGCTTCAGTCTTTTTAAATAAATATTTTTTTTTTAGCTTATCTGGATTCCTTCTGGTACCATTCGGTAGACATTCAAATACTACATATTTTCATTATAGTATAGGATCTTTTTAACATTAAAAAGGTATACTTACAGCCGAAACCAGTTTGGATCAGCGGACAGAAAGGTCCCAGGTTCGATTCCAGTCAGGCGCATGCACCTTGGTTGTGGGCACATCCCCAGTGGGGGAGGGTGCAGGAGGCAGCTGATTGATGTTTCTCTCATCAATGTTTCTAACTATCTCTCCCCCTTCCTCTCTGTAAAAAATCAATAAAATATATTTTAAAAAATCAATGGGAGTATAATGCAAAATAAAAATACTAGACATAATTTTTTTTTAAAAAAAAGGTATACTTAAAGAATGATGCTTTAAGTACTATTTACATGTGTGTTTTTTCCATAGGGTGGCAATCAAGGATTGACAGTAGTAATTCAAGGACAAGGTCAAACTACGGGGCAGTTGCAGTTGATACCTCAAGGGGTGACTGTCCTCCCAGGGCCGGGACAGCAGCTGATGCAGGCTGCAATGCCGAATGGGACTGTTCAGCGGTTCCTCTTCACCCCATTGGCAACAACAGCCACGGCGGCCAGCACCAGCACCACCACCACTGTTTCCACCACAGCAGCAGGTAGGACGTGGGGTTATCAGACACACTGTGTGTAATCACCATAAGTTGCTGGGCTAACAATGGGGGCACGTGACCAGTGCTTTTCTTTGGGAGAATAAACCACAAGCCAGTGAGTTTACCAGTTGATTGGTCAGCCTCACAAGATCTTTTATTACAGAGTCCTGTCACCTTTACCCCTCAAAATAGATAGAAAGGGAGGTGAGGGTCTTGGATATCATGCTAATTATACCCACATTCCTTTCCAAGCCTTATGGGCACTGATTAAATAATGGAGTTAATCTCAGGGCAGGTGGATATATGCAGCTCATAACCTACAAGTGAGAGCTGCAGGTCCAAAGCCACTTTGTTTTCCTTCTGCAAGCAGCTGTCATTAACTGCCACCACGGTTAGGGAAAAAATAGTGGTGAGCATTAGCCTGGGCCAAAAGACCTGGCTGATTTCCAGAGACTGCACCTCACTTTGGAAGTGGCTTTCTGGGGATTCAGCAAAGTGTGCAGAGGGTGGCTATCAGATAGGGCCCATGCTCCCCAACTTAAAAGAGCTCTAACTCAAGTGGGTCTCAGTGGAACCTTTCTAAGACATTCTTCTACACTGAAATTCAGAATTCTCACCTTTAGAAAATCCTCCAAATTCTTTAACCTTGGCCTTATATTCTAGAGCATCTGTCTCCAACCGGTGGTCCGCGACCACTGTTCTAGAGTAATGTAATTATTTGGTCTTTCTTTTTCACAGGTACAGGCGAACAAAGACAGAGCAAATTGTCACCCTCAACACAAGTGCAACAAGCCAAATCCCTGCCACCAGCTCAGCCCTCCAGTGTGAGTTCTCCAGAGTCCCAGCCACTGACTGCTCAGCCTTTAGCTCAGCCTCAGCCCCAAACTCAGCCCCCGTCCCCAGCTCAGCCTGAAGTTCAGACCCAAGCAACTGTTGCATCCCATGTCTCTTTGGAAGCACAACCCACCCAAACTCAGTCATCCAAACCCCAAGTTGCAGTACAGCCTCAGCCTCAAAGTAATGTCCAAGGACAGCCGCCTGCTCGCGTCCAAAGTCCACCACAGACTCGAATACGTCCATCAACTCCATCCCAGGTGTCTCCTGGACAGCAATCCCAGGTTCAGACTACAACTTCACAACCGATTCCAATTCAGCCACATACATCTCTTCCGATACCTTCCCAGGGCCAGCCACAGTCACAACCCCAGGTACAGTCTTCACCTCAAACTCTTTCATCGGGACAAACGTTAAGTCAAGTTACTGTGTCATCCCCATCCTGTCCTCAGCTACAGATACAGCAGCCACAGCCCCAAGTCATTGCTGTGCCTCAGCTGCAACAACAAGTCCAGGTTCTCTCTCAGATCCAGTCGCAGGTTGTGGCTCAGATACAGGCTCAGCAAGGTGTTGTGCCCCAGCAAATCAAACTCCAGTTACCTATCCAGATTCAGCAAAGCAGTGCTGTGCACACTCACCAGGTTCAGAATGTGGTTACGGTGCAGGCAGCCAGTGTGCAAGAGCAGTTGCAAAGGGTTCAGCAACTCAGGGATCAGCAGCAAAAGAAGAAGCAGCAACAGATAGAGATTAAGCGGGAACACACCCTCCAAGCATCTAATCAAAGTGAAATCATTCAGAAACAGGTAAAGTTATTAAGTAAAAGCAGCATGTTCAGTAGTTTGAATTATTGTGCTGTGCATTAGACTTAGTGTTTGGTTGTGTCAGATTTCCTAAATGAGACAAATTCACTGGTGTTTGCATTTAGAAGCAATATTGGTGTGACCAAAATCTTGAATTACTACTATGGTTTGGAACTTTTCTGTTGGCAGTAGTCAGTGCTTATTAGAAAAACTACCAGCATTTTGGGAGAACTAGGATGGGAAGAATGGATTTAGGAGTTGAAGTATCATTAATACAGAACTGGAAGGTGTAACTGAAATTTTAAAGCCACTTCAGGTGTCATAGCAATTGTTTGAAGTTGTTTACAGTTGTCATCTCCTGGTTTGCATGTTCATAGACCAAGCAAATTATGGACTCATTTGCATTTCTAGCCGCACCTTTGTAAATTTTACTACGATTCCATAGCTCACATATAAAGTGGCATTATGCAGTAGCATCTTAGTAAGTAAGGCAACTTAGATGAGTAAGAATTATTCTACTTACAATGAAGTCACATTATAACATCTTGTAGCATTCCTGGAAAAATTTTTCTTTATATCTACAGCCCGCACTGCCTCGTACTAGTGTGGATTTCAAGTGTTCCCATGTCATGAGACTTGTATTCTGTTCCTGGGTCTCCCATTCACAGCCCCTGAAACTCACTTCCCTCCTCTGAGCTATTTCCTTACTAAAATTCCCTCTTTCCGGCCACCCAGGGTCAGTGTAATGATTAACTGAGGTCCTGTATGTAGAAGCACTTTTATTTTTTCATTGAAATATATTCGGCGGATAGCATTGTGTAACCTGTTGATTTGATAACATTTATGTATTGTAATATTACTGTTGTAACAAGCACCTCTATCATGCCACGAAATTGCTTCGTTTTAGTGGTTGGAATAATTAATATCTAGTCTCTTAGCAACTTTGATGATTATAATATGATATTAAAAGAGAAGCACTTTTTAAAACAACAGATTTTAAAGATCTATGGTATTAGAATTATAAATTTGATATCATATGTATTGTTTAAATGCATTATCTATCACCCAGCTCTTAGTACCGTATAGTTTATAAATTGAGAATTATGTATCACAATACCTGCCTTTACCCTGATTTCTTAAGCCCATCTGTGGGATGTAAGTGGGAGGAATCTTTAAAATTAATGCCTGGAAAGAGCATAATATTAAAAACATGGCCTTTGGAAAATGATTCCTGGGCTAGAATTTACAGCCATATTCCTTATTTTGTCTCGGGATCTCTTTTGTAAAATTATCCCTACCTTTCCATGTTATGAGGAATAAATGAGACAATGTCAAGTGCTTACCTTAGCACAGGGCCTGGTACATGGTAAGCATCCAGACCATAGGGCTCTGATTTTATTTGTTGTATTATGAGAAAATTCTTAGTTTCTTTGGGAAACACATAGTTGTGCTCAGATTTCTACCTATGTACCAACTTGTAGTCATTATAAAATATGCACTTTTGGATTTTTTTTTTCTGTCCTGAAGGTGGTGATGAAGCATAATGCTGTAATAGAACATTTAAAACAGAAAAAGACCATGACTCCAGCTGAAAGAGAGGAGAATCAAAGGTAGGGAGAGGTGGTAACAGGGTTTCATTGTACGTCAGTCTCTCTCTTTTGAATCTGGACACACAGGTTCAGAATTTGTAGTTTTTTTGTTTGTTTGGTGGGTGTTTTTGTTAATCCTCATCTGAGAATATTTTTTCCATTGCTTTTTAGAGAGAGTGGAAGGGAGGGCGGGCGGAAGCACAGAGAAAGAAGTGATGTGAGAGAGACACATCAATTGGTTGCCTCTCACATTCGCCCCCACCAGGGCCAGGGATGGAGGCTGCACCCAAGGCATGTGGCCTTCCCTGGAGTTGAACCAGCAGCCTTTCAATCCTCAAGCCAGTGCTCTGTCCACTGAGCCAAATGGCTAGGGCTGAGTTTATAGTTTTTAATTTTGACTGAAGTTAATTCAGTGAGAACCCCTGGCACTAATAGGTTCTCATTGCCTTTTTTTTTTTTTTTTTTTTTTTTTAATATATTTTATTGATTTTGTACAGAGGGGAAGGGAGAGAGATAGAGAGCTAGAAACATCGATGAGAGAGAGTCATCGATCAGCTGCCTCTTGCACACCCCTACTGGGGATATGCCTGCAACCAAGGTACATGCCCCTGACCGGAATCGAACCCGGGTCCCTTCAGTCCCCAAGCCGAGGCTCTATCCACTGAGCAAACCGGTTTCAGCTCATTGCCTTTTTGAATCACTCTTTGAAGCTTTCCAATTACTCAAAGTTTGTGTCTCACCTGTAGAGACATCAAAAATCTTGTCTTAAGCCTTTCAGAAGGAAATGCCCAGCATTACATAGGTTGTGTATTTCTCCCTAGAATGATTGTCTGTAACCAGGTGATGAAGTATATTTTGGATAAGATAGATAAAGAAGAAAAACAAGCAGCGAAAAAACGAAAGCGTGAAGAGAGTGTGGAACAGAAACGTAGCAAGCAGAATGCTACCAAGCTCTCTGCACTGCTCTTCAAACACAAAGAGCAGCTCAAAGCAGAAATACTGAAAAAGAGAGCTCTCTTGGACAAAGACCTACAAATTGAAGTGCAGGTAAGATGGTATTTCCTTTCCTTCTCTGTCCAGTTTTTAACATTCCTTTCATTCTTTTCTCTCTTGAAATTTTGGTTAAGCTTAAAATTTTATCTTGTTTTCTAGAATTTACAGTTTTGTATATTCAATAAAAAGCTGTGGGGCATGTCTTAGAGATTTTTATATCTAAATGTATATTGTAATCTCTAAACCAAGCACTTTTAAGAGACTGGTCTGTTGACTAAAAACATTTGAGAAGTCTCTTGGGGATAGTTTTTATTCTCTGTGACACCATTTTGTCAGAAGTTATCAGGAGCCAAGTTTCACAAGAGAGGTACACAGAAAAACTGTGAACTAATGTTGAAAGAATGGAAAATAAAGTGCCCATTAAATAAGATCATATTTCTTCCTTGAGTTGTAAACTGATCTACCAGGCATTGCAGTTCTCTGCTTATTTGGGGAATTTATTGAAAAATGAAAGAAAACATCTATTCATACATATCTAAGCTTTTAAAGAAGAAAAAGAAAATTAGACTATATAAAGCATATAAAGTGCCTTTATATTTTAAGGTGAGAAATATTAAAATATTGATCAGCCAAAAAATCAGTATAACTCTAAGACATTACAGCTCTTCCCACTAATGTCAGAAACCAGATGACAGTGCCAAAAATCAGCATTACTATTTTAGATCCCTGGAAAGTCTAGCTAATATGTTAAGCCGAGAAAAAAAAAAGAAGATAAAGTTGTTATTGTGTAAGATATGATTATTATCTCAAAAGCCCAGAAAAGAAAAAGAATTAAAATTTATGAGAGAATTCAGTAAGGTTCTCAATTAATATCATGATTACAACCATTATTGAGATGTAATAAGCAAAAGAGCCAACTCACAGAAGCAACAGAATATATAACATATCACCTCCCACTTTAAATTAAGATATATTTTATAGATCTAATTTTTAGTGTAAAAATGGAAATAAAAAAAAATTGAATAAAATATGAGTCAATTTTTGTAATTTCAGCATAGGAAAAATCACTCCTAAGCATTTCAGATTTCAAATACCACAAAGGAGAAAGATAGATTTGATGACATAGAAAATTCTTATTTGGGTGGGGAAATACCATAAACAGCATTGTAAAACAGATAGGAGGGGTGGGGGATTGTGACATTTATGTCAGAATTAGTATTCCTAAAATTTAAAGAGCTCTTAAGTCAATAAGTAAAAGATAGCACTAATTAACTATATAAGGGGAATTCTTTCGCAATATACATGTAAATCAAAATACTATAATGTACACTTTAAATATTTTATGATTTTGTAAGTTACACCTCAATAAAGCTGAAAAAAAAACTTTTTAATATATTTTATAGAGAGGAAGGGAGAGGGATAGAGAGCTAGAAACATCTATGAGAGAGAAACATCGACCAGCTGCCTCCTGCACAACCCCTACCGGGGATGTGCCCGCAACCAATGTATATGCCCCTGACCGGAATCGAACGTGGGACCTTTCAGTCCTCAGACCGACGCTCTACCACTGAGCCAATCCGGTTTTGGCAAAGCTGAATTTTTTTAAAAAAAAAAACTCTAATAGAAGATTTTTAAGACACAAAAATAAGTAGATTTCAAATCTGTCAAATAGCAATAAACAAATGGTATTCAGCCTAATAATGAAAATACTATTTTTCTAGAGAATGTATTTCTCTAGAAACCATGTATTTCTAGAGAACATTTCATTGGTGTGTATAAAATGACTAAAATGTGAATACTCTTTGATCCATAATTTTACTTCGAGAACCATCTGAGAAACAACGAGGCAAGATACAGGAGCAAGGACATAATGAACATTAACCATAACAGTAATCTGGACTCAGCCCTGAGTCCACAGGAGATTGGTTATCAGTGTTTCTCACAGGAGCACTGTGAGCCCTTCGCCAGGCCAGTGTTGGACACTGTAGAAAGTCTAGCACTCGGTTCCCAATGCTAGTAGCTTTCCCTTCATTGTAACCAGCAAAAGAGTGACCCTGTCCCCCCTCCATACAGACTAAGCACTGAATGTGTTTTGGAGTGTCCTCACAATGGTCAGCGTAGGATTAGTGCTTTTTGTTTTTAATTTTTCGGGGAAATCCTCATAAATATTTGTAGGTTGCAGAATAGTATTTATAGAGTGATGTAGGTTGTAGAATGTAGGAGAAAGATAGATTTGATGACATAGGTTGCAGAATAGTATTTATAGAGTGATGTATTTATTCAACAAATATTTATTTAACATTTGGGTATTTCACATACTGCTCCTGCTCTCTATTTTGCACAAGGTAGGGAAATATTTGTAATATGTATCCTTTTTGAATAAATGAATGAATGAATGAATGAATGAACATACAAACATACATTTAAATGTCTTTCAAAGCAATTACCTTTATCCAATAAGTAAAAATTATATATAAATTTATACTACCCAAAGATGACCATTTTATTTATTTATTTATTTATTTATTTTTAATGTGTTTTTATTGATTTCAGAGAAAGGAGGGGAGAGGGAGAGGGAGAGAGGCAGAGAAACATTAATGATGAAAATCATTGATCGGCTGCTTCCTGCACGCCTCCTACTGGGGATCAAGCTCGAGACCCTAGCAGGTGCCTTGACCAAATCAAACTGTGATTTCCTGGTTCATAGGACCACTGAGCCACACTGGCTAGGTCAGTGGTCGGCAAACCACGGCTTGCGAGCCGCATGCGGCTCTTTGGCTCCTTGAGTGTTCTAACGCCACTTCTTCAAAATAGACTGGCCCAGGCCAAAAACTGACTTCTGCGCATGGGCTACGAAGATTCAGTCACTCTGTATGTGCGCGCCCACACGTGGTATTTTGTGGAAGAGCCACACTCAAGGGGCCAAAGAGCCGCATGTGGCTCTGGAGCCGCAATTTGCCGACCACTGTGCTAGGCAAAGATTACCATTTTTTTTCGTTTGTTTATTTATTTATTTTAATGAATTTTAAATATATTTTTATTGATTTCAGAGAGGAAGGGAGGCGGGGAATGAGAGAGAGAGAAACATCAATGATGAGAGAGAATCATTGACCAGCTCCTGCATGCTCCCAACTGGGGATCGAGCAGACAAACCAGGCATGTGCCCTTGACCAGAATTGAACCTGGACCCCTTCAGTCTGCAGGCTGATGCTCTATCCACTGAGCCAAACTGGCTAGGGCCAAAGATTACCATTTTAAAGTAATTATAGAATATACCTTGTTTGTAATATTTGTATTCATATAAACACATTGTATATAAAACAGTCACAGTGGAGACAACATAATACTGAACATTTTTCTGCATTCACTATACTATGCAAACATTTAAAGATGTTACTATTGTAAATATTCTTTTGTACAGTTAATGGTGTTCTTTTTGACAGTTTATTATCTAATGCAGAAAAATTCTACATTAAGAAAATAATCAGCATTATTTTAACTAGAACTTATTGCTAAGATAATTTGCTTTGAAGGACAACATCTTACAAAATACAGAAGCATGTCATTATGACATCATACAGAATAGTTTCTCTGCCTTAAAAATGTCCCGTGTTTCACCTTTTCATCCCCCTCTGCTTGTCTTTTTTATCAAGTAATTTACTCTTCTTTTTTTTTTTCACTTTAAATTATTTTATTCAAGAAGGTAGGAGGACAGACGGGGGACTAAGTTGAACCCTAAGACCCTGTTTACTAATTTTTTTTTAATTCAGTTTTTTTATTTTTCTGATAATTTACAAAATGTGGCCATTCTGTAATTTAGCCACAGCCTTCACTTCCAAGTGACTTCTTCATTGGGTCTCAGTTCTCTTTTAAATAACAAACTCTTGTTCCGGAAGGCAGTTAGCTTTTCTTCACTCTTTCGGTCTAGATAACATCCAACGACAAATCCCATAGGGACAAGTATATGTACCCAGTGGTCACGCACAAGCTGAATTAAGTTCATCCTGAATGCTGTGGCCTCGGTGCCAGCCCAACCCCAAGACCAAGGGCAATGCACCCTGTTTACTAATTTTTTTTTAATAGAACTTTATATCTTCATTTGCCTCTCAAATTCTCAAACATATAAACTTTTTGTCATTGCCCTATAAAATTAATTTCATATGGAGTGAATGCATATTTGGTTATTGATTTTGTTGGTAGTCTTTTTTCACATTACATGTTTTCATTTGGTTTTGCATTTGGTATTTTAAGTGATAGGCTTTGGTTTGGTTTCCTCTCTTAAAGTCCATTGTAGCCGAGCCAACACTTAAAATCAAACAGGGAGCCTGCTCACTATCCAGCTCCTACGAAGCTTGAGCCCCCTTCTTCCTGTTCCAGTTGTGGGTTACCACTTCCTACTTCCCCGTCTGGAGCCCAAAAGCCTGCAGTTCTAACCCTGTCCAGTTTTATGTCTCCGTTCCATAGCGACATTTATATTGTATTCAAGCATAGCTGTGTCTCTTCAGTTTTCTCTTTTTTTATACTTTATAAGCATTGATGTGTTCTTTTTTTAAAATATATCTTATTGGTTTCAGAGAGGAAAGGAGACGGGGGGAAGAGAAAGAAACATCAGTAATCAGAAAGAATCATTGATGGGCTACCTCCTGCACGCCTTCCACTCGGGATGGAGCCCCCATTCTGGGCCTGTGCCCGTGACCAGAATTGAACCTGGGACCTCTCAGTCCACAGGCCAACACTCTATCCACTAAGCCAAACTGGCCAGGGCTCATTAGTATGTTCTTGACTAGGGAATCAAGGTGTATACCCACTATACTGTCTTAATGATCTTGATTTTCCTGCAGTGATCTTGTTACATTTTATAAACCATGTTATTAAAATGAAACTTTTAAAAATATATATATATTTTATTGATTTTTTACAGAGAGGAAGAGAGAGGGATAGAGAGTTAGAAACATTGATGAGAATCATCGATCAGCTGCCTCTTGTACACCCCCTACTGGGGATGTGCCCGCAACCAAGGTATATGCCCTTGACCAGAATTGAACCTGGGACTTTTCAGTCCGCAAGCTGACGCTCTATCCACTGAGCCAAACCAGTTTTGGCTAAAATGAAACCTTTAATGAAAGATTTACTTTCACCCCTAGGAGAAAGTTCAGACTTTCTTTTTAAATAGAGAAGGGCTGTTGAATAGCCACAGAGCTTTATCTTCTCATTTACAAGACTATCTTGATTACATGGAGAAAATAGATTTATTAAATCTAGACCATTCAGGTTTATTTGTTAGAATATTTGTGATGCTTAAAAGCTCAGTTATAACTATGTTTTATTTACACCAAGTTTGTTCATGGATACCAGTCCCAGTGGTTTTTCTCAGACTAAGTTGTTATACTGGGTAGCAGAGGTGTGCTTGTAAAGTATTTCAAATGAAAAAAGAAAAAGGATTTTAATTTATAGGAAAATCTGTAATAAGAAAATGCTCTCCCTGCAGCCTTAAATTCTAGTCATGGCTGCATAAGAAACAAGGTGGCTGTTGTGACTGGGTTTGAGGTACAGCACAAGCATGGGTGTTTGGGGTTATTGCAGCTCCCTCACGTCAGGTTGAACTACGGAGCTATTGCGACAAGGGGTTAATGTGACATCCGCTGGCCAGTTTGTGCATTGACATAAGTCAAATGATAGTCTTGTATTGTCTTTAATTGACACTAGGAAGAGCTCAAGAGAGACCTGAAAATTAAGAAAGAGAAAGAAATGGTGCAGGCCACTGCAGCAGCCACCACCCCGCCTGCAGCGCCTCCTGCGCCTCCAGCCCCTCCGCCTTCGCCTCCGCCTCCGCCTCCGCCTCCGCCTCCCCCGCCGCACTCGGGGCCGCAGGCCACGGCCACGGCCTCGGCCACGCTGCCTGCGGCTTCTCAGAAGAGGAAGCGAGAAGAGGAAAGAGACTCGAGCTCCAAGTCCAAGAAGAAGAAAATGATTTCTACTACCTCAAAGGAAACTAAGAAGGACACAAAGCTTTATTGTATCTGTAAAACGCCTTACGATGAATCTAAGTGAGTAGATCCTTTTGAGCTCTAGTTTATTTTCTTAAAGGTTAGCCGTTAATCTTCCAGTTTTGAAGGAAATGAGTATATTGGTAGCGACATAAAGGAAAATAGTTCAAAGAAAGGGTAATAGTGTTTAATCTCTGGTCTTGCATCTGATATTCTTAACTTTGATGCTAGCAAATAAAAGTTTATTTCTCGTGTTCATGATTCGTGTTTGTCCTTCATATTCTTTTTCTGTCAAAAACAAGCTTTCTGTTGCTCCTTGGCTTTCTCCTCTTCTCTCTGAATTAACTCCAAATCAGTCAGTAGTGCTGTCTGGAGGAGGAGGTGTGTGATTATAGCTGCCAGAGTGCAGCGCGTCCTTTCTAGAATCTGTTCACAACCCCTATACAGATTCCAGGGACTGTGAATCTGAATGGTGCAGGAGGTTTCAAGCTTGAGTGCCTTTGGGTTTTTGTTGTTTAATTTTTTAAATATATATTTTATTGATTTTTTTTTTTGCAGAGAGGAAGGGAGAGGGATAGAGAGAGCTAGAAACGTTGATGAGAGAGAAACATCGACCAGCTGCCTCCTGCACACCCCCTACTGGGGATGTGCCTGCAACCAACATGCCCTTGACCGGAATCAAACTTGGGACCTTTCAGTCCACAGACCTACGCTCCCGGTTTCGGCTGTTGTTTAATTTTAATCAATTCTATGTGTTTTTTTTTTTATATTGGAATGGTATAACTATTATTTTTGTCAAAGTTCCCACTTTCTTATTGGGGAAAAAGTGAGAGAAATAAAAAAAAACAAACACGTGTTCCTTTTATCCATTCCTCAATTAAGACACTCAAAAAATCGAATAAGCATGGCAGCTGGAAGCTGTTTTTGACAGTTGTGACTTGTATTTGGTAATATATATGAGATTTTAGAGATGCTGGTCTATAAATGTACTTTTATTTTTTTAACATTGTCTTTTAACTAAGTATTTAACTTCCATTTTGAACAATTAAATGTAGGCCAGCTTTTAAAATCCAAAATTAATCACAAGATTATTTTATAGTACTGAAATGTTTGATTGTGCTAAAAAATATGATCATTTAGAATTAGGAATGCTTAATGTCTACTTTAAATGGATGCCTAATCCATTTCTAAAATAAAATTATCTCTTTAATGATGTTTACATTGCAACCTTGAAGCTGCTTTGGTGGTGCTATTTAATTTATAATCTGCAAGTGCTAGATCAAAAGTTTCTATTGGTAAACTTAGCTGTGTGTTTAGTTAAACCCAGATCAGTTTAGGCATCTTCACTTTTCATTGTCTTACTTTACTGGAAATTATACATAATGTAAAAAGTGGAGCCCTATTAACTGATTTTTCCCTTAGTTTAATACAAGTGTGCCTCCCTTTAAGCAAAATATACTGAATGATTTGTAGAATAAAACAGAGTATGATTTACAAAAATATCTGCTTATGGAATTTCTTTAAATAACAGTCTTCTTTGGCCTACTTAAAATATTAAGATCACAGAAATGTATTGTATGTAATATCTAAGTTGCATAAAATGAGGCACACGTGTACATGTGCTCATTGTATTGAGATTGCCTCATTATTTTGTGTATATTTCATATTTTTCAGTTTGTCATTAACATTTCAGTATACCAGGTTCACTCACTCCCTGTTTGAGTTTGGATGAGTTAGTGTTTTTTTAAGGAGTATTTTGTAACCTTTCGTATCAAACTAGCTTGGTTTGGAAATCTAGTGAGAGTGACTAAAACCTGAAATACACGTCCTGAGCTTATTTCCAGAACATACAACCCACCATCTGGTGAAGGCAACCCAAAAACACTTTGGTGGCCCCCACCGGTAGCTGTGAAAATCCTGCGGAAGTCATAATTCCAAACAAATCAAGTTAGTGGTTAATAGATAAGCCACGCAACCATGTATTATTCCTCAACTTTCATAAAGTTTGAAGCTCGAGTACAACCACTATTTCTCTAGGTGAATTGACCAAGGAATCCCTTGCTAGAACCAATGGTATCAGCAAGGCCAGTCTGGTTCCTTATGATCCATACATGAACTAATTCTTCCTGTGACTTTCATGTGAGGTTTCCTATCCAGTGCCTGTCAACACTTGCATACACACGTGTTTGTCATAGAGACACTTTCCATTTTGTCATTTGGGATCTTGTTTTCAAAAGCCTCGGTAACCCTGTATGTGATCAGCCCTCACACAGCTGTTCCACACCTACACAGCCCCACCCTGCCAAGTACTGTTTTGGATAACTGTCCTTACACTCTGCACCGTGTACCCTGGTTTTTATTTGAAACAATTTCTTACAGTTAATTAACCTGGCCACTCCACATTGTCTCACCCATTGTATTGACTGAAAAACTGGCCCCTGTCATAATCTGTCACAATTAGATTAAATTACAACATTTATTTAGTAGAATTGAATTACTACAGGTACCTTTCTTAGTTTTCTTCTTCATATCATTTTTTTGATCATTTATCTTCTACACCTGGCTGGCCTGCATGTTCCTTGTAGTGTAACTTCTATTTGGTGTTTGCGCTTTGCTTTGTTTTCAAATTTAAATTGTGAGATACATTTTCAAACCTATCTAAGAAACAGCCCTGATTTTGACATGGCTTCTGTGGCATAGGTTTGATAGATGTAAGTCTTTGATGCTTTGGCTTCGGTTTTTGTGCCTGTTACAGTTTTACACACATTCATTAAGAGGCAGACATTACCATCAGTGTGTTCTTTATTTTTTCCAATTCCAGTATGTTTTTAAAGACTCATATTTCACTAAACAGTGTATTTGTTGAAATTGATGTGAGTGACTTTATGTGTTCACACTTGATACAGTCAGATGCTGTAGTTTGCCAGGGGTAGAATGGTCGGATTCAGGATGTTTAGCTGACACATTGCAGAAAGTTATCCTGTAAGAAAGTGAATCAGGGCAGGGAAGACAGATTTAAGTACCATGCAGCTCAAAATGACAATCACATTGTCATTTTCATTGTGAATACTTTTAGGTTCTATATTGGCTGTGATCTTTGTACTAACTGGTATCATGGAGAATGTGTTGGCATCACAGAAAAGGAGGCTAAGAAAATGGATGTGTACATCTGTAATGATTGTAAACGGGCACAAGAGGGCAGCAGTGAGGAATTGTACTGTATCTGCAGAACACCTTATGATGAGTCACAGTGAGTTCTGATAAGAGCATCATATTTAATAATTTAGGAAGCCAAATTGCTCTGTCTGATTACTTATTTATTTTAAAATGAAAAGCAAGATATTTTCTGCATATATTATACACTTACATTACAAATTCCTTTCCATTTTTTTTCTCTTCTTCCCTCTTTACCTCCCCTTCAAAATTTATGTTGCTTCTTAGTGAATGTTTGAGATTTATTGGGGAAAATATGGTTTAATGGTAGACTTGATTCTTCAATATGTAACAGAAATTAATGAGATTAAAATAGCCTGCCTTGTTTGGACTTCATCAGTGTTTGAAAGGCACTTTTTTGTGGGATAGAAAAATAATAATTTGGGTACAAGCTCTGAGACTTTGTTTTTAGCTTCCAGGATTTTGAACTCCCAGTTGGGTGGCCAATATCAGCTTCCCATTTGATATGGTATTTGTTGAAATATTTTTGGCTTTGTTTTGAGCTTTAAAGACAATTAAAATGTTTTACATTTTTCTTCATATTGGTTCTCTAATATAATACAGTGTCCTTAATAAATTTTTAATGCTTGTTTTTAACATCGGAAATACTAGATTAACACATAGGAATGTCAACCTTCAAAACTATTAAAATAATTATAATACTAAATCTTTATATCCTAGGGTTAGAGTATTTTCAGATGCATGCATTATTACTTTTTAAAATAAATGATAAGTAATTTGAGCCCATCTGTTTTGAACTCACATTTCCATTTCGGATCTTGCAGATTTTATATTGGCTGTGATCGGTGTCAGAATTGGTACCATGGGCGCTGTGTTGGCATCTTGCAGAGTGAGGCAGAGCTCATTGATGAGTATGTCTGTCCACAGTGCCAGTCAACAGAGGATGCCATGACAGTGCTCACGCCACTGACAGAAAAAGACTATGAGGGTTTGAAGAGGGTGCTGCGCTCTCTCCAGGTGAGAAGCCGCTCCGTGTGCCGCCTTTGAAGATGAGATCCACCAGCGTGACTTTGGAAACACTCCTAGAGTCTGAACTTGCCAATCTTGGACTACCTGACTATTCACTGACTCCCAGCCAATCGAGTCAAGGGCTCCACCATCTTCAGTCCTTCACATGCCAATGTGGCTGAGGTTTCCACAGCCACACAGTAGCTCAGCTGCTCTTTACCAACACTTATATTTAAAATGGCTCACTTTTTTTTTTTTTTAATAAGATACTTTATTTACTCAAGACATCAGTGTTAGACTGACACTCTGTTGTAATCACAGGCGGGAGGATGGGAAGAACTGAAAGGAGAACAATAGTTTCAGCACGGGGTCAGATGTTATTTAACATCACATTTCTGCCACCTCGTTTAGCCACATTAGCCAGCAGTGCTGACCATTTCACACTTTGCCTTCTTATAAATTAAATTTATTGGTTTTAGCAAGAGTGGGGAAAGAAGAGAAAGGAAGAGACATAGCTTTGTTCTACTTATTGATAATGCATTAGTTGGTTCTTTTAAATGTATTTTTATTGATTTTTAGAGAGAGGGGAGGGAGAAGAATAGAAACATCAATGAGAGAAACATCATTGATCAGCTGCCTCCTGCACGCCCCCCACTGGATATCAAGGCCCACAAACCCCAGGCCTGTACCCTGACTGGGAATCAAACCAGCAACCTTTTGGTTCATGGCTCAACACTCAAACCCTGAGCCACACTAGCCGGGCCATTGGTTGATAATTTTATGTTCCCTTCCTGGGATTGCACCTTCAACCACGGCTTATCAGGTCAATGCTCTAACCAACTGAGCTACCCAAACAGGACTTCCATTCCACACGTTGAACCCACCTCATCCCGTTTTATGGGTGTGATTATAGTGCCGGCATCATTCAATTGGCAAGTCATCATGCCAGCTTTCTTTACTCCTAAACTAGTGCTTCAAACCCCGTCCCCTCATGCCAAGGTCCTGAGATCACTCTTTGAAAGCCATTATTATAGAGTATGCCCATCTGAGATAATTCGTGACTAGAGCAGAATTATAAACAATATTATCTGTGCAGTTTAAGACTTTTGGAGTTTAAGCATTGATTGGTGCAGTAATTTCAATGGGAATTTAAGTGGAGACAATAAGAATGGCCTGTTTTTTCCTTGTAGGCCCATAAGATGGCCTGGCCCTTCCTGGAACCAGTGGATCCTAATGATGCACCAGATTATTATGGTGTTATTAAAGAGCCTATGGGTAAGTACTTGAGTGGAATATGGAGGGTTTTTTTTTTTTCCAAGTCTCAGTAGATATTTCATTTCTTACCTATAAAATTAATATATCATGAGGATATGTTGAGCAGTCTTGATAAGAGTATAAATTAGTGTGGTAACTTATAGGATAAATTACTAATATGTATTAATGTTTAAGTGCACATACCCTTGGAGCCAGCAGTTTGATTTCTTAGGGTTTGCATGTGCACAAATATGATGTTCATCATACAGTGTTTATAATTGCAAAAATACTGGAAATGAGATAGATGGCCCTTAGAAAAGGAGTAGCCAAATCAAATGACATGTAAGTAGAGTATTATTCAGCTATGGAAAAGAATGAATGGGTCGTGTCAGTCGGAGCCTCTCATCCTGTCTCCTCTTCCTCATCTTTTGGAAGGAGAGCCATTTGATGGACACACAGTGGAGATCAAAGAGAAAATAGCCTTATTTCGGGGGTGGTGGTTTATAAGTTACAGCTACAAGTGATTATATTAAGATGGAAAGCTCCAGTGATTATATTAAAAAGTAGAGACCTGGTGCATAAATTAGTGGACGGTGGGGTCACGCACCTGGCCGGCGATAGAGGTCTATCGGCGGTGGAGGGGTGCTAAGGTGGCTATGGGAGCACACTGACCGCCAGGGAGTAGCTCCTGCATTGAGCGTCTGTCCCTTGAATCCTTGAATCCTTGCATATGTTTCAGATTTGTATAATCTGCTTTAGATAGATTGGTAGGTAAATAATTCTACTTCTAAAACTAACACAGGTTAATTGTAGAAAATTTAGGAAATAACGAAAAAATGAGGAAAGATTAAGTACACCTTTCGTCTTTTCCTCACTGAATTCCACTACATTTTGTTGTATGTGCATTAAAATTGAGATTATATAATGATCTGTTTGGTACACATCTTCCTGTCATTAATCTCCAACAGCAAGATTTTTAATGGCTTTATATAGTCTGTAAGTTGAATATACCTCAAGTTACTTAACCAAAATTATTTTCTTGAAGATTTAAGACTATTTTGTTATCTTTTTTTCTTTATTATTACCACACAGATAAACATCATCTTATGTAAGTATGTACATAGAGACAATATAGATCTCCAAAACATACTGTTGAAAGAAAAATGAAAGTTAGAAAACAAATGGGGAGTGGATATAGGGACATTTGTAATAGTGTCTACAATAAAAAAAAAAAAAAGAGAGAGAACAATTCCTAGGTTTTATGCAGTAAACAATTATATGTATTCTAAGGGTACATAAATGTCTTTAGAAATACCAAAAGCGGGTGGCGGAAATATAGCCTGGCTGTCATGGCTCAGTGGTTGAGCATCAACCAAGAGAGTGGTCACAGGCTCGATTCCCAGTCAGGGCACATGCCTGGGTTGGGCTTCAGTAGGGTACATGCAGTAGCATCTGATTGATGATGTTTCTCTCCCGTTGAGGTTTCTATCTCTCTATTTCTCTCCCTTCCTCTCTTTAAAATCAGTTGGTTAGAGCATTATCCCAATGTACCAAGGTTGCAGGTTCAATTCCCAGTCAGGCCACATACAAAAAACAACCAGTGAATGCATAAATAAAGGGGTACAAGAAATCAATGTACATCTTTTGTCTAAAAATCAATTAAAGTTTAAAACGAAAAAGAAAAGCTAGTCAGGCTGTAAGTACCCAGAAGTTAAGTACAAAAATGATAATATCCTAGAATGATATGTGAAGTATTTTACTTTTTCATAACCTACACAGAATAGATGTGTCCAGATCGTGCTTGGACCTTCCCAGGCTGTTAGGTGCACCTTTGTAGTTGTCCGTATAAATGGAAACGATAAGATTTGCATGTGTGTACATGTTAAAGCAATGTGACATAAAATTTTCCATTTTAACTATTTTTATGATTTTAATTTTTTACCTAAAATTTTTATCCACCTAGAATTATTTTGGCTTTTAATGTGAGGTGGAATTTTTCTCTTCAATGTTTGATAGATTACATTTTCTCATTGCTTTTATTTTTCAAATCTGAAAATAATCATTGAGATTTAGTTTAGAATTGTGTCTCTCTCAGTCAATTCTAGATTAATTTTTTTTTTTTTTTTTTATTGATTTTTTACAGAGAGGAAGGGAGAGAGATAGAGAGCTAGAAACGTCGATGAGAGAGAAACATCGACCAGCTGCCTCTTGCACACCCCCCACTGGGGATGTGCCCGCAACCAAGGTACATGCCCCTGACCAGAATTGAACCCGGGACCTCTCAGTCCACAGACCGATGTTCTACCACTGAGCCAAACCGGTTTCGGCTTTAGATTAATTTTTGATCATTGTCCTTTTACTCATACCAGGATTATAAAACTAGAGATTTTATTCTTAATTCTGGATTTCCCCCTTTTCTTTGTACATATGATAGTTATATTTAATTGTGTGCCTGTGAAAATGCATTATACTTAAATATGTATTGATCATGTTATTTAAAACTAATTGAATAAAGAGCTGTTCTCTGTACTTAACTGAAAATAAAAGAGCCTTCTTAGCAGTAGCCAAAATTTTTACATCAGGCCCCCAAACAAAAACAAAAAGTGCCCCTATTTTCTTCAAGAACTTAAAGCCTGAATGGTGAGTCAGTTTGGGCGGAAATACATATTCTTGTGAGTCAGAACTGTGAGCAGTATTCACATTGGAATAACCTTAAAGCTTTGAAAATGTTTTACATTTTGTGTTTTTAAGACCTTGCCACCATGGAAGAAAGAATACAAAGACGATATTATGAAAAGCTGACGGAATTTGTGGCAGATATGACCAAAATTTTTGATAACTGTCGTTACTATAATCCAAGTGACTCCCCTTTTTACCAGTGTGCAGAAGTTCTTGAATCATTCTTTGTACAGAAATTGAAAGGATTCAAGGCTAGCAGGTAAGCAGATGTGTTCATTGTTCTGAATTAATTCAGCTCCGCAAACTTTTTTTTAAAATTTTATTTGAATTTTTACAGAGAGGAAGGGAGAGGGATAAAGAGTTAGAAACATAGATAAGAAACACTGACCAGCTGCTTCCTGCACACCCCCTACTGGGGATGTGCCCACAACCAAGGTACATGCTTTTGACTGGAATCGAACCTGGGACTCTTCAGTCCGCAGGTCAACACTCTATCTGCTGAGCCAAACTGGTCAGGACTATTCCTCAAACTCTTTATACTACTATTGTATCAAAGGAATCAGCCAATAAAGTTTATGGTAAATTTTAACCTTAACATTAAGAATCCTTTAAAAAAAAAAATAAGAATAAGACTAACATTATGATATACTGCCAAGGACAAGAGGACAGAGTCATAATGAGAGATTGCTGAGTTAGTTTGTGATCTAATTAGAATTAATGTCATTTTTTAGAATTAAAAAAGCATTTATCAAATGCTTGCCGAAAGCAAGACGTTCTCTTACATGCACTGCACGTACAAAGATAGTAGTAGTAAGTCAGAGCTCTTGGACCATCTCACAGAGAAGGAAAGGGACCTCTTTAGGTGCAGGAGGGGAGACAATGAAAGGGGAATGTAAGTATTTTCTCCTTAGTTGATGTTTGCTATGTCTTTGAAATCACAAAATGTTTCTTTTTCTCTATGGACAAAACCAGATTTTTAAGTCCACAGACCTTTTCTTGGAACCTCTAGTAACAGAAAACATTGAGCAACTTTGCATCATGTTCATGTGCTGTGACTTTCGTTACCTCTGTTCTAACCCCCAGCCCTCCTCTGGAGCCCATGACGTCCTTCCTTCCATGGAAGCCCAGCTTCCAGTCCCATGGTAGCTGCCACCCCTTCCCAGCCCCTGAGATTTCGTTATTCGCGCTCTCCCATTCACCACCCCACAAGCCTGCTTGTCCCTAGAAATTCAGTTGGGTAGATCTTGGCTGGGTTGGGGCCTGAGGACTCCCAACGGCTCCCCATACCAGAGTGGAAGAGCCAGTGCTCTACTTAGTGAGTTCCCCCCGAGGGAAATCTGAAGGGTGTTTTTGTCTCCTTTTTCTGTAGCAAGTTATACCAAGAAGTGCATTTTAGAGTCAGTTTACCTACCATAAATGAAGGACAGCCCAGCCGAAGTATCCAATTGTCTTCTAGCAAAGGATCAAAAACAGTAGGCAAGGAAGGGCGGAGGAAAGCAGGTATGTAGGCAGTCAGGCTGCAGACAAGGAACCAAGAGACTTGACAAAATCTCTAAAACTTGCCCTTTTATCATCCCTTCTGTGTTAACCCATTTGCGGTAAAACTTAAAATGGAAGAGGATTTATTCAATATGACAGAATCCCCAGAAAACTAACAATAAAGGAATAAAAAGGGATAGACTAAGAATAGTGAAAAGAATATGGTAGACGTTAGTTAGCTAATGAGATTTCAACAGATTCTGGGAGACAGAATGCAGGTGGAAGAGGACCGATTGATGAAGCCGGGCAGGCCTCAGCCCAGGCTCCTCCAGGAGGGCTCTTCAGCAGAAACGGCAGCTTACTGCCCAGTTAGAAGCCCAGAGGGCCTCCAGCACTGAGGTTCTGGACTCACACGGAAGACCAGAGAGAAGAGAAAGGGAGGGAATAACACAGATGCTCCACGACTTATTGTACAATGGGGTTTCGTCCCAGCAAATCTATCGTAATCGAAAGTATCCTGTCGAAATGCATTTATTAATACAGCTTAGCTTCACCTGTTTCTACTGAGTGCACAACCCTTTTGCACCTTTGTAAAGTCAAAACATTATTGAGTCGAATCATCGTAAGCCAGAGACCTTCCGCCCCAGTGTGCAGACCTGTGTAGAAGTCCAAGAAGCTGGAAGAGCAGGATTCTTCTTTAAAGAAATGGATCACACCTCAGGGCATTCGAGTCGGCAGAAGAGAATGGGACCCAGAGGAAAGTGCCCTGGCCTCTGGAAGGTCCAGTCCTCAGCCCCCTCGTTCTGAACTGTGGCTCTCAACAGGGATAATTCGTCCAATCCCCAGCTCTCAGGGGATGTAGCAATTCCTGGAGACGTTTTTGTTGTGGTTACACTTAGAGGAGGGAAGTGGTACTGGCATCTGTAAGTAGAGGCCAGGGATGCTGCTAAACATCCTACAATGCACAGGACGCTCCCACAAACAGAATATCCAGCTCCAAAGTGTCAATAGTGAGGTTGGAAACCATGATCTAAAGCAAAAAATCCTGCCTGCCAGCCCTACACATACACACAGGGCTCTCGGGTACCTATCTAGTCCGTTAACTTTCTTACCTGCGAACTTACAGCCAGGGCAGGCAGGTGCATACGGAGAACCTGCAGTGTGAATGAGGAAGGTCATGTAGCAGTAAAATAGATCCCAGAGAGAGCTTTAAAAAGAGCCTCTCAATGAATAGAATAGAAGCCTCTAAAGCATGGCCTGAGACTTTAGAAGATACTCTAAATGGTGAACAGAATATTAGGAATAAAGAACAATCTGAGGGGAAGGAGTGATTGGAAAAAAAATTTTGTTGATTGCGAACAGTAAAGTTCAGATCAAGAAACTCCCGCAGTGTAAAGAACAGAAAGACAAGGAGATGAAAAATATGAAAGAAAAAAGATGTTTTAGAGTATCAAAATTCCAAAAAGAAAATATAGAGAAGACAAAGGAGAGAAAATGATCAAAAGACTAATATAAGAAAAGTTTCCTGAGCTCCAGCAGGTTTGGCTCAATGGATAGAGCATCGGCCTGCGGACTGAAGGGTCCCAGGTTCGATTCCAGCCAAAGGCATGTGCCTTGGTTGTGGGCACATCCCCAGTAGGGGGTGTGCTGGAGGTAGCTGATCGATGTTTCTCTCTCATCAATGTTTCTAATTCTCTCCCTTCCTCTCTGTAAAAAAACAATTTTATATATATACATATACATATATATTAACCTGTTAACCGAGAGGGACCTATAAATACGTCAAACGTAAACAATATCGGGAACGGGTAGGATGTATGAATACGTCCTTGAAATATATGTTGCGCCCCGAGAGGGACGGTATATATTTTTTGTAATCTTTTTGTTTTTAATATTTTATTGATTTTTTTACAGAGAGGAAGGAAAGGGGAGGGATAGAAAGTTAGAAACATCGATGAGAGAGAAACATCGATCAGCTGCCTCTTGCACACCCCCCACTGGGGATGTACTGGCAACAAAGGTACATGCCCTTGACCGGAATCGAACCCGGGACCTTTAGGTCGGAAGGCCGACGCTCTATCCACTGAGCCAAACCGGTTTCGGCTATTTTTTGTAATCTTTATCATTGTTTGTAAAATTTATGATTTTTTAATTCAACCTGTCCATTTTTTTTTTGTCAGTATTCTTTTCTTTTTTCTTTTTTGTCGGTATTCTTTTTTATTTTATTTTTTTTGTAATTTTGTATTTTCCTTTGTGCTTTATATACATAAATAAACGAATATATATATATATATTTCATTAATTTTCATTAAATATAAATAAATAAATAAAAATAATATGAAATTACATCCTCCGGGCATGACATACTGACACGTCCTAGTGAAAGAGTATGCGCCCGTTACAGGTTGCGTCATTAAAAAGGGAACTCCCCGGTTAACAGGTTAAAAAAGAAAGAAAGAAAAGTTTCCTGAGCTAATGAGAAGCAAAAGACTTCAAATCCAAGCAAATACGTTTATTTATTCAACATATGGTTGAAAGGCTGCTGTGTGCTGGAGATGGAGACAGCAGGAGCAAATGAAGCTCTTGCTCCCTCGGAGCTTGTTTGCTTTTTTGTTCTGTAGGAAAACAGGGCGGGGTGGTGTGGAGTGATGAGGACATTGATAAACATAATGAAGCAGCTGGACATGGAAAAAGCTCCACCCCACAAACATCATGTAAAATTTCCAGATGCCGAGGTTAAATGAAGCTCTTTAAAACAATCTACAAATCAACAAGAATTAGACTGGTATCAGACTTTTCTCTGGCAACTAGAATGCTAGTGGATTATGGAGAAAGAAATCCAAACGTTTGAGGGAAAACGATTTTCAGCCCAGAAGTCTTTGTCCAACCAAACAGTCCATGTGGAGAAAGGATACGTTAGTCATGCAAAGGCTCAGAAAGGGGCTCCTTCCCATGCATCTTTCTTAGCAAGTTATTTTTAGATGTTCAATAGCTAAATAAGCAAATCTGGCAAACAAGACCTTGGATCCAGGAAACAAGAGGTTCAAGAGAGCACTGGGAACTTCTCTGACCCAGGGCGACATTTGTACGGCAGGCCTTCGAAGCAAGCAGTCCGAACAGGCAGGAGAGGGGAGCACTCCCCGGAGGAGGAGTCTGGGAGAAAATGGAAGGCAATTAATTAGAAACCCCATGAAGAACGAAATGTTGCACAGAAATACTGAGAATGCCCTCTGAGCACAGGAGTAGATGCTGCAGAGAAAAAGATTTACGTAGTTAATAATAATGTGAGTGCCACATTGATCTTCAACTTTTAGAATCAGCCTCTAGAGTAGGGGTGTCAAACTCAATCCGAGAAGGGGCCAAAATCTAAAATCCAGCCTAAATCGCGGGCCGAATGGTTTACTGAACAGTCATAAACTGACAATGTCATAAACTGACAGCGGAGTGCAGTGATGACAGCGCGGTGCGGGCCACATTGCAAGGCCTGGCGGGCTGGATTTGGCCCGCGGGCCTTGTGTTTGACACATGTGCTCTAGAGCATAGAAATGTTATATTTCTAGGAAAGTAAAACTTGAACTAGAGAAAGGAGGGGGAAATGGTTACGTGAGCTCACTTCTGTTTGCCGTAACAGGATTTTGAACAATATAAAGTTGGTAAAGTGGAGAATAGCAGTATAACAAATCTGACTGAGAACTGGAAGTCCAAAGTGATTGATCCGAGGGAGCCCGGATTCCCATTCAGCAAAGACAGGACAGGGGGCTGCAGCTTATTTACAGGCCTCTCCTGTGAGTTATACCGCCAACAATTCTCCTCTGAATAAATTTCTAAAAACTTGCTTAATTGGAAAAGCTATATATATAGCCTTCGATGGGAACTGAGAGGGAAGCTGGGAGTCTACAGGCAGAACCAGAGTGGAGAGGTAGCAGCTGATGCTGCTGGGCCTGTGGAAACAAAGAAATGGGGGCGGGGGCTGAACCAGCACAGGAAGGGGTCACTTTGGAGAGCTTGCCACCAGGTTATCTTATGTAGCTGCTTATTATATTTGAGTTTATATAGTTTTAATAAGAACATGGGAGCCATTTGAAGAGTTTGCTCAATTCTGCTTAAACAAACAAAATATAATTGAAGAGATTTTAGGGAATTTTTGTTGATTTTCCGGATTAAAGCAGAATGAAACATATAGCCAGTGGTTGAAATTTGATTTATTGATGGTTTCCCGTATTTCCTTTGCCATGTTTCCCCGCATTTTTAATTTATGATTGCCAGCATTGTTTGTAAATTATTTTCATTACTGTACTTTGTTACCATTCCTCATTTATACCATCCATGTCCTTTCTTTTCTTACAGATTGTGATATCTTTAGTCTGAATTTTTAACTGGAATCAGAACTGGATGTGGGGGTCACACTTTAATTAAACCACGTGATTACCTAATTCAAAGTTGCCACCCCAAAGTTCAGATTAGTTAATATAATTTTTTAATGTTAAATAAAGATGTATAGTAATAAACAATTTATTCTAGGAGCCATGTTGAACAATGTATTTAAGATTGTAAACTCCTAAATTGCTGTATTTATATATACCATTGCAGTAGGACATACTTTCAGTCCTAGTAACTGTACAGTAATTTGGTTTACTAACAAAAGTTGTGAATAAAACTGTGAAACTAGAAAGACGACTTTCTGGAGTTTAGTAGAAAAGTGTGATTTTAATATTGTTATTTCTCTCTTTTTTTTTTTTTTTTAAATATATTTTTTATTGATTTTATACAGAGAGGAAGGGAGAGAGATAGAGAGTTAGAAACATCGATGAGAGAGAGTCATCGATCAGCTGCCTCTTGCACACCCCCTACCGGGGATATGCCCGCAACCAAGGTACATGCCCTTGACCGGAATCGAACCTGGGACCCTTCAGTCCCCAAGCCGACGCTCTATCCACTGAGCCAAACCGGTCCCGGCTGTTATTTCTCTTTTAACACAATTTTTCCTCTTCACATTCCCCAAATCACTATAAATAAGTACATGCATGCGCACACATGCACACACACCATTTACTACAAGGGTAATGCTTCTGTAAATGTCCCTATTTGTTCCTTTGGCTAAAAACATAATTTTTATTAGACAAATATATATGTGTTTTTTAATATTGACATTTTTCTGTGAGTTTTAATATTTTGTGTACAGTGTATTTTTTTAATTTTAAGGCTAAAAATTTCTTACTTGTTCTCAATACATTTGCTCCTCAAGGGTAAATGAAAGGGCATGGCTGCTTCCCTCAGACAGGTTGACCTTGGCATCCGCTTGAAGCATCATGGTTTTAAAAAGTGAAGGGTGCTTAATTGTTCCCTCTTTTCTGTATTCTGTAGGTCTCATAACAACAAACTGCAATCTACAGCTTCTTAAAGTTCAGCGTGTTAACCTAAACATAAAACAGCAAGAATTTGGTTGTCTGAACTATTTTAAACTAAGGAGCCAGATGTTTTTAGTCAGGTTATCCTGACAAGACTTGACCTAAACTTCGTTTTTATTGGTCATAACAGTCCAGTTTTATTCTTGACCAATTTTGTCCAACGGACAAGGGAAAAGCGAAGTCAACGACACCATTATTTTGTCAAGATCAAATGGTTTTACTATTGTGGCAGAAGCGGGAAAACTGTTTATTGAAAAAAAAAGAAAAAGGAAAGCAAGAAAAAAAGATAATATGGGGTCAAATGTAACTCCATGGAAATGCCACGTCTGCTCTTCAGTGAAGAAGCTGGTTTAGAGTCTCACAGAAAACTTTTGACTGTATTTATTTATTGTTGCAAAAAAAAAAAAAAAAAAAAAAAAAAGACGCTTTTTTATTGCTGCCCTCATTTGTCAGCTAATTATTTTTTCTTATAAAACCCAGCCCTGGTTACATGTAATCCATTCTGTATCTTATCATGATTCCTATAGGTAAAAGTACAAGACAACCTCTAGATGTCTTTTCTTTCTATGAAAGGAGCTGCTATGTACACATGTGCACACATACACAACTGGGAATCAACAGTGAGTTTATTGTTCATGGTAGATAAAAATTAAGCTTGCATAAAGGTTGAGCTAAGTGGTCCTGGACTACAGACTCTGTTGCCTTGACTATAACAGTACAATTTGTCATTCACTCTGCACCAGGCTAAAATGAGTAAAATCTATTTGAAGGTATCTTGTTTGTAAACATTTGTCAGATTCTAATTTTTTTCTTTTTGTATTAAAATTCAACTATGGATGTATATGAAACAAAATAAATGGAGATCATTTTTCTCCCACAGACGGTGTCTTTGAATGTGCGCTAATGATTCTCTGTAAGCCTTTAAGGGGACAGGGTGGGCTGCAAGGTTAATCAAAGGCAGAACCATCCGATCGTGCCTGGGTTTGTCCAGGGTAGTAGTAGCCCTTTTGTAATTCCCGGTCCATTGTCATCACGTCAGAGAGAAGTCTTCAGGGGTGTGCTAGTCCTGTTGCATCAGTTGGTCGGACTAATAAAAAAGGTAGTGTGGCTCACACACATTGCCTTCATCTGTACGTTATGCCACGAGGCAAATTCTCAGTCACAGATAGCTACTTAGGTGGAGGGCATTTTTTTAGATGGCATCCTCCGGTTTTGTATATTTTTGCTGGTTGGTTGAGTTGTTTGGATTCTTTCTTTTTCCCACATAAGAAAGGTAGGGTACGCAGCAGGGTGGGAAATGGAAGCCGTGGAGGAGGGTACATTTGCATGTTTCTCCTTTCCGTGTTCTAACTTCACAGTTGTACCAAGGCACCGTAATAGCAGCTTCTAGAACACCTGCCATGGTTGGCGTATGCAGCTTCGCAAAAATTTTACTAGATTTTGCACTAACTCATGCTATCTTTGCCCCCACCACGTTGTGGAATTAATGTTTTTAAAAAGTTTCCTTCTGTTTAATATCACCCTGCTATGCAAAACCTTTCCCAGACCTTTGCTTCTTGAAAGAAAGATGTTGCTCCAGTTCCCAGTTCTTTCTTATTCCAGGCTCAGGTGTACAGGTTATTCTGGGTTAATTTTGTCTAATGAAGCCCATTGCTTTTTGTACATAAAAATGCCACTTACACTTATGCTTACAAACTAGAGAGACTAATGCTCAATATGAAACATGGAAACCGTTTTTGTTAAAATATTAACATGGAAGTAATCCAATATAGGTTATTTTGTCCTTTCACTTTTGAAAAATGTTACATGTTGTATGCACTCTGCTGATGCAAGAATCCTACGTTTTAATGAATTACAAAATTATTCTGCATCTCATCACATTAGTATTTCTGTACTATTTATTCGTATAGAGAGAGATATAGATATATATGGGCTTAACCATTGAAAACTTGTTGCGGCAAGAACTTTCCTACCTGTAGGCAATAGATTGCTATGTTTTTAACAGATTGTGGTAAATTCTAAACAGCAATTCTTTTTGTACGTAATAGGACATTTCATCCTAGAAAAATAAAGTAATGTTTTTGACATTGGATTTGGTGCAGTTTCTAATGAAACAGTGGTTGGTTGGTTGGTTGGTTGATATATTTTCTGTAGCTGTTGGCATTGCCAAATTGTGCAAAAAAGGCACATTTTATGGGGATCCTCTGACCAGGGAGATGTTAATTTCATATGTGTATTTAATATTATAAAGCCTTTTGTAATTTCTGTCACCATATATAAATACATACACATAGCCATTTTATGGTTTTTATCAACTACAGAGTTTAGTCTTCCAAAGGTAATTTTTGAAAAGCATACATTCTTATAACACAAGGAGTTTCAAAAGCTTTTTTATGATTATTCTTTGACAAGCTTCTGCTGTTCGGTAAAATATACATATTACAGCTATTCCCCCCACCCCTAATAATCCAGGTAGTAAAATGCTCATTTGTGACAGTTAGGATTTTTTCTACCCAGTTTTTGGATTTGTAAATATATTTATTTTACATCAATAGATTTCTTTGGCTAAAGGTATTTTCAATGCTTGTTATGTTTCATCTGCCAAATTCACAATCCTTGAGACTGTTTCAGGAAAAGTATTTTCATAATATTGATAAACGCTTTTTTTTGCTCCTATCCAAATTCTGCAGGATTTTGTTTTAGTTAATGTTCTGCAATAGGTCGGTTTTTTAAAAAGTTGTGGACTTTTAGAGATATTTTCTAAAGTGAAAGTTACCATTTTATATATCAAGTGGCCTGGAGTGGTTTTTAGAGACACTGACAGTTGCTGTGGTTTGTAATCTACAAATAAAAGTTCTTTCCCTGTCCTTGTTCATTTGTATTCGGCAGACTCCCTGCATTTTGTGTATTTCTGATGTTACTAAAGAGCCAACCTGGTGACCTTTCAAATCTGCACTTGCAGACTGAGCGACACAGCACTCTGTGGTCACTGCAGGACTCACTCTGTGACTGAGGCTGTGAGCTGGAAGCCTCAGATTTGGAGCCCTTAAAATGAGAATGGTATCTCACAGGCAAAGTCATGCCTTAGATGTACTTAGAGCCCACTGAGAAGTCGTCTTAATTTTTTTCAATCCTCACCCAAGGATGTTTTGATTTTAGAGAAAGAGGGAGAAAGAGAAACATCAGTTGGTTACCTTCTATATGTGCCCCGATTGGGAATCGAACCTGCAACCTTTGTGGTGTAGGGGGCGACACTCCAACCAACAGTCACCTCGCCAGGGCTATAATAATTTGAGATATTATGAGATCCTTCTATTTACTTAGAATAAAATAGCACAAAAGGCTTTTAAATCTAAAAATTGATCCAATTGGGACCAAATTTAGCTGAAGAACTAGGCTGTGTTTTTTAAATTATAAAGTCCTGTTCCTGAAATTGAATTGGTGTATTATAGGTCAGTTTTTAGGTAAAAAGCTAGTATCAAAAAAAGTGTGTTACCAAAAGAAAAGTCTTTTTTCCCCTTGAACTCAGTCTCCTGTGCCCATCCCCATGCCCACCACCGCTCTAACTCATTTGAGCCTCATTCTTGCCATTGCAAAGCTGGTCTTAAATGATGGCCTTGATTTTAAGAGGAAGTCCCTAAGAAGCTGGCCTCGGTGTATGTACTAACTGGATGGCCTTCTAGCATCACACAGGGCACAGTTCTGGGACATTTTGTGCTTCCAAAACTCAGAAAGTAGTACTCTCAAATCAGTCTAATCAAACCCTAACCTTAAGGCTCTGCAAAAGTGATTTCCCCCCTCCCCCCCACTTCTAAGCCAGATCATATTTATAACTTTATGCTCTAACATCTGACCATCCAACCAATCATTTCTCTATCTGGCCATTGTTTTTTCCCATCGTGTTGCTCAAAACTACCACTGAGCCTTGACATTTAAAATTCAGCTTTGGTTTTTATGACTGCTGCTACTTACGTCTGAGTTCATTTTTATCCTAAAACTAACCCAGAAGCTCCTCATTCACTGCATACTCTACTGCGAGCAGATGGTGTAGGAACACAGTTGGTTCTCAGCCTTTCCAGCAGGATTTCTAAGATGGTCGGGCAAGACTCACTTTGGGAAAAATTCTCTAAAAAAAATTTTTTTTCCAGTAATGCTTTCACCACAGATGAATAGAACCTCTCGGCCTTTATTTTACCTCTCTGCCCATGCTTGGGACAAATAAGGTAGCCGTATCTCCCATCACACTCAGATGTTATGTCTTAGGCCAGTGGTTGGCAAACTCATTAGTCAACAGAGCAGCAAACCGCAGTTTGCCGACCACTCTCTAGGCTATTGCTACTTGCTTCCCTCAACTGTCTGAGGGTCCTGTCCTGGTGTCTGGCAGTGCCGCCCAGCCACTGAGCCTGTGTGCCCCTGCAGCTACACACTTCTTGAGCTCACTGCATGCATGTCCTTTCGAGCCAAATAGGCTGTCTCCTCTCAAGTGCAGTTCCTTTTGATCTTCCTTTAGGCAGTAATCTCACCCATGGGTTACCAGCGTCAGTGTTTCAAATGAACTGAAGTACAGCTTGATCTTCTGGGGGTAAAATTGTTAATATTTTTGTGGGTTCAAGTAAAAACCAGTATGAAATTAGCTAATGGTTAAACTTTTTTTTTATCCCCACTGGAAAAATGTTTAAAATTCACGTGCTTGCAAGCTGTCGAGTATCAGTTCTGGGGTTTGTTGAGTATGTTTGAGGGAGTTTGGGGGCTCAGTGAGGCTAAAAAAGAAAACCCAGGTGCATCCAAGATCTGATTTCAAGGCAAGGTTTACTGCTTTACAAAACCAACATGATATTTGGTCTTAATAGAAAAATGACATCAGATACACCCTGACTATGTTTAGCATTGGGATAGCTCACAGTTTCTGTACAAAACATAGGTTTTAGGAGCAGGGAGGCATGAAAATAAGCTATCTTACACTTTGGTACATCAGAAACACTTGTTTGAGTAATATTTTGCTTGAAGTAAGCCCTTTAAGTGTAAAACTTCCTAACGTGTCTTGGGGCTCTGACCCATATGTTTGATCTATATGACACCATACATGTCTTTGACTAGTGCACTTACTGTTATGTACAGAACTTAAAATGTGATGCTGTAGGTATGCCATTTGGTTTGATACGTGATATAAACTATTCAACGTTGTATATAAAATCAAGGAAATGTTTTTTGTGTGAACGATTTCTACTGAGAATGTATTTAAATTAAAATAATTAAAAATAAACAGCATGAAGCAGTGATCTGTTAATGGGACAGGTCAGTAGCCAGGTGCATGACCAGCACTAAGAATAACTCTGCCACCGAGCTCAGAAGCATACATTTAAGAAGCATCTTGTAAATAAGAAGATGACAAACTTCACGATTAGAGTTGGAACTATGCAACTAGTTCATAAAAAAGAGCCATGTGCCCTATTGTAAAGGAAGGTCCCATTACAATGGCCCTTCACACAAAACACAGGTTTTTAGGGGCAGGGATTACATGATTACATGAAGATAGACCTCTCCTGTCTTGATCAATTCCAAGTCTCTTATGATCCAGACATGCTGGGATGGTAAGTTCAAATGCATTGGGTGTGAATTGCACCTTGAACTTGCACATCCCTTTTTCGGTTAAACCTTTTCACATAGCTGCTGCTGCTCTGGAGCAGTCCATCTCCTGGCCGGAGCCGCCCTCTTAGGACCTGGAGCAGAGCTGTAGGGAGCTGCCGCCTCTTATGGTAGATGTGGCCCATCACAATATACCTGCTGCCTGGGGGGGAAGGAAAAGGTATGAATTCATGGTGTCTTTTCAATGCCATGAAACACTAAGAAAATGTAAGATCCTTAAGAAACGACAAAGCTTGAATCTATTGTCTTGCTCCATTATTTTGGACCTCAGACATCTGGTGGAAACAGTCTAATAATGACCTTTAGAAGAGAACCAGATAATCCACCCGTAAGCACTCGAGAGAACGAGGGTCCAAATCACAATGTATCAACAGGATTTTGCCAGAGCCCATCTCTAGAAAGACAGGGGAGAGGGTATCGGTGTCCCAAACCTCAAGAACGGTTCTAACCGCAGTTTAAACAGAGCCCCGTATGAACTCTGGCAACGGGGTTTCCAATCATGCACTCAATTTGTCAACTAATACTGAGTGCCTGCTTTGTGCCAATCCCTGCTATTCCTTGGGGGGGGGGGGGGGGGGGAGTGTGATTGTTGGAGCTTAAATGAACAGTGGTCAAAATAACACCTGTCGTCCAAATTCCATTAGTCTTAGAATACCCCTCGCCCCAAAGATGCTGGAGTGGCCCGAGTTGTGGCACCCACGTTCCAGGTGGTGATGTACATAAAAGGACACCTAAAAAAAGGGGCCGGATCGGCTTCAGTACCGGGTTTCAACTCTGGGCATGTCTTGTTGCAGCTGGAGGAGTCCAGGGCTAAGAGGTGGACGCGGAAGAAAAAGCCGTCCGGGGTGATGTACAGGCGGTTCATCTTGTACAGCCCGTCCCGGTCCACCAGCAGCGTCACCAGCTGGATGCCCGGGCCCACCACGTCCACATCGTGCACGATGCCGTTCACTGCTGCTTCAAAAAACAACACCACAGAGTCTGGACAAATGCATCAGCCTCGCCTCCTCTCTCTTTCCCCGGGGCGTTTATCACAAACCAAGGCACCGTCCGCACGGGCCTGGGGCCTGCGGGGCCGGGTGGGTGGGTTTCCCCGGGGGTTGGGGGTGTCGACGCGCATCGCCGAGCGCTCTGGGCTCGGAAGGGCTCGCGGGGCGGCCGGGGGCGCGGCGGGGCGCGGCGGGCTCACCGAACTCGCTGGCGCAGAAGGACTCGCGCTCGTCCAGCTCCACGCGGCAGCCGTGCGCGCAGGGCTCGGCGCCGGGCTCCGCGTCGCCCCGGGACCGGTTCCGGCGCGGCGGCGGCGGCGGCGCGGGGAGCGCGGGCGGCGCGGCGGCGCGCGGCCGGTTGGGGTGAGCCAGGCCGTCGTGGGCGCGCGCGGGCGGGCGCGCGGCGGGGAAGCGCAGGACGCGGGCGCGCGCGCGGGGCGGGGCCTCCGCGGGCGCGCGGCGCGACGACGCGCGGTTCTCCGCCTGCGGGAGGCGCGGGCCCGGCGGGCCGGCGGGCGGGCGCGCGGCCTCCCGGAAGCCGGTCGGGTTCTCGGCGGCCGGCGGGGGCTTCCGGCGCCGCGGGTCGGGCCAGGCGGGCGCAGCGGCCTCGGGGGCCGGCTGTGTCCGCGGGGCCGGCGGCTCCTCCTCCGCGCTCGGGCCGCCGCCGCCGCCGCCGGGGTCGGGGTTGCGGTCGCGGGGCGGCGAGGCTGTGGGAACAGAGGAGAGGCCGGAGCTGAGGGCGGGCGGCTGGCAGGGGAGGGGGACAGGCCGATGGGGAGAGCGAGGACCGGGCCGGGAGGGGAGAGGAGAGGAGAGGGGGGCTGTGCACACTCAGCGAGCACCTGCGAGAGGAGGCGGGGAGGCCCGGCGGCCCGGAGCGGAGGAAGGAGGAGGGAGGGCGGGAGGAAGGCGCCCGGGGGGCAGCGGAGGGAAGCCTCAGCCTCAGTCCGCTTCCTGGGCCCCCAAGGGAGAGGGGGACGAGGGTCTTGCCCTCCAAGCATGAGGCCGGCTAAGGAAACTTTCTCCCCACGGCGGAGCATGCCGTTTCTTTTTTAAGGAACCTTCCCAGATCGATAGCGTTTGCAGTGACAACCCCCTGTTTGTTCTCTAGGACTGAACGTAATTGACAGCTGTGGCTGGAGAACGAACAAGCTCCTGCTGCCCTTTCTCTAACGCGAGTATAAACATCCGCCTTCTGGCCGCCGACAGTTTGCTGAGAAAGTACCGCGAGCGAACCCCGGGGGGCGAGGCCTCCTGCTGCAGGTTCTCCCAATTGTGTCAGCGCCCCTGACAACACGGCTGTTTGGTTTTCCCATCCGTGTTTGCACTGTCATCTCGGTCTCCAGAACCCAGCCTGTGTGAGTGGATTTTTTTTATCTGGCTTCTTGGACACCCCCTGCCTGGTAAACGGCAGCGAAGAGGTTTTTAAAGCCTCGCTGGGAGGCAGAGGCCCCTGGTGAGGTATAAAAGCACACACATTGCCTACAATTTCCCCTCCCTGGATGGTGGAGAAAAAAAAAAAAAACAACAACAACAACAACAAAAAACCTCCTAAATAGTATGGCATGCAAACAAACTTTTAAAAAAAAGTATTAATGATATTCCCCAGGGCTCCAGCCAGATGGGTGAGCAAACTTCAGCCAACTCGGAAGCCGGGCAACTTTCCATGCCCAGTTACACAATGTCATCGTCAGCTGCCCGCCTGCCTGGGTCCCAGCGCCCTCCCCGCAGGCTGGAGGGCCCGTCTTTATGTTTCTCTGTCTCTGTCGTTTGGACCGGCTGGTTTTCAGCGTTTCTCTCCTCTTGCACCGGAGAGCTTGGGTCTGCCCCGTTTGCAGCTCTTTCTTGCAACACCTCATTTAAAGTGACTTATCTTGCCAAACGGTTAATCTCCTTTACCATCAGCTTTCCCCCGGCCCTAATAGCTGGGGATCGCTCGTGTCTTTGCAAAGAGGCTGGTTCTGACTCATCGCGGCCGGCTCGGTCCCACACACACAGCTGAGCAAAGTCCTGGTGGCGATCCAGTTCCCCACTGTCCACTGCTGACCTCCCCGCCGCTCCCCCTGGCTGACACCATCTGTTGTCATGGGAAAGATGGTCTGATAGTTGGGTTAAATCATGCCACTGAAGTCATCCGATGTGGAAAAATAGCCCAAAGTAAAAAAAATAATAATAATAAAAATAAAATAAAAAATGCCCTGGGAGGTGCGGAAGCCCTTTTCCCAGAGATAGCGACTCCAACAAACCATCTCCCACCAAAAAAAAAAAGAAGAAAAAAAAAGTCCTGATTTCTGCATTCCCCCGTAACTTAGGTTCATACCGCGCCTGGAATGGCGCGTTTTTAAGCTCAGGTGTGCCGGGCCGGTCCTTGGGGCCGCGGGGAGAGGGGAGGAAGGTGGGGGTTTTGGTCTCTTCGCCCCCGGCCCCCGGCCCCCGGGGGGTTCCCTCAGGTCAGACCCGCGCTCTGGGGGCGCGGGGACCCCGCGGGCACCGTCCCGGCTCCGGGCTCCGGGCTCCGGGCAGGGGCGGCTGCTGAGCATGCAGCGCTCCCTGCAGCCCGCCCGGCTCGCTCCAGATCCTTTCGGTAGCTCAACTGGCTTCTTTCGGAAAAGGCTGCCAAGACACACTGCATCTTGGGGACCCGGACCCGGAGTCTCCTCTCCTGCAAACTCTGGCCCCTTCCTCGCCTCTCCCTTCCCCGCGCCCCCTCCCCAGCTCCCCCGCGCACCGGGACCCATACCTCTCCCAGGGCTCCGCAGCTCGCCGATCTTACCTTTTCCCTCCGCCCCTGGGGCGTCAGGAGCCGATCCGATGATCAAGCAGAGGAGCCAGAAGGCTCTGGCTGTCATTTCTGCAGACGCGGTTCCCAGGCTCTGAAAACCCAGCCAGGGCTTTCTGCTGTCTCTCTCCCCCCACCCCACCCTCCCCTGCCCCGCACCCCCACCCCCCTTCATGCTAATGAGAGGCAGCCTGTGGGGAAGCGGGATCACTCACTGGACAGGCCATGGAGCAGCAGGGAGCCGGGGAGTGCTCCCGGCCTCGGGGGACAGCACGTGGCCGCCCCCACTCGTCCCTGCGGACGTGCCTCCTGCGGCCTCCGAGCAGCGATAGCTCCAGCCTCAGCCTTAAAGCCTTAAAGCCCATGGGTCTGCGGCCGGGCTGCGGGGAGGGAGAGGAGGGCTGGCCGGAGGAGAGGAGAGGAGAGGGTGTCCAGGGGTGAGGGACAGGGTGGGGAGCCTGAGAGACAGGACGTGTTTTCTGGATGGAGTCTCCAGCCCATAGGCAGGCACATCAGCGCCTCCGACAGCCCGGGCCGCGACAGGGCGGTCTCAGATGACAAAGTTGCTCGCAGAATGTGTCAGGGGTTCCAAGAGAAACAAGTCTCCACGTCCTGGGTCTGGTTAAACGATGTTACTACATATACCATGTTTGTATTCCAGAACCAGAAGGAAGAAAGCCATCCGCAAAGTAGCTGTTCCTCTTGCTCCGCACACCCGCATGGAAACGGGCATCAGCTGGCAGGACTCGCCGGGCCTGTCCCCGCCAGGTGCTGGGGACAGAGGTGGGCAGACCCTCCCCAGGCCTCTCGGGAGGGCCATCTCCTGGAGGAAGGGGACTCGCTCTCGGGGCTGGATTCTGGAACGGGCCCGGGCCAAGGAGCCTCTTCCTCAGAGTGCACCGGAAAAAAACAATATTCACCGAGGGCAGAGCCAGGCCCCCCGTCCCAAACCCCCCGCCTGCCCCCCGTGGCTCTGCCTTCAGTGGCTTCACCCCAAAAGCAAGGGGAAATGCACCGAGATGAAGGCGTTTTCCCGAAGCACCTGAGCCAGCACTGAGCTGCAACGGCTGGGAGAAACGGCCAACTGCTGCTGCACTGATATCTTGTGTCTCCGAAATAAATGGTGCCAGTGGACTGACCAGACTTGGGGGGGGTCGAGTTTTCCAGAAAGACACCGGAAAGCTAGAAGGAGAACAGTGGCGTGGGGAGAGGGCTGGTAAGTTCTTTCCGAGGAACACGGGATCGGCAGCTGAGACCACAGGACGCTGGTTGTTTGGTGAGAGAACCGTAGGTAAGGTTAGGAAGGTTAGAACCGTGGCAGGTTTGACTTGGGTTGAGGAAAATATGGCAGCAGCCGAGGTCTCCAAGAAAGCCGACTGCAGGGCGGTGACCCTGAGCTCCTGGCCGCCGGGGGCTCTCGGGAGAGCATCCTGCAGGGGTGCTGGCCGATGGGTCCCGAATGAGGCCTGGTGTGGTTTGCGGCACACGGCGCGGTAAAGGTGGTCCTTAGAGAGGAGTGCGTGTCTGGCCACCGGCTGGCAGGATGGTGGAGGGCGTCCCCGTGTCCTGTCGTCTGGTTCTCAACTTTCCTCAGCAGCTTGTAACCCGGAGGACGGCAATGGGCCAGATGCACGGGATTGACTCCTGTTAGCCAAACTCGGGAAAAGCAGTATATAAACCTGAATGTGCAATGGAGAGGCTATGGGAAAGGTGGTTCTGAGGTCTAATGATGCATCAGAAAGTTGTGGTTTTTGGTTTTTTAAATATATTTTATTGATTTTTCACAGAGAGGAAGAGAGAGGGACAGAGAGTTAGAAACATCAATGAGAGAGAATCATCGATCAGCCGCCTCCTGCACACCCCCAACTGGGGATGTGCCCACAAACAAGGTACGTGCCCTTGACCGGAATCGAACCCAGAACCCTTTAGTCCACAGGCTGACGCTCTATCCACTGAGCGAAACCGGTTTCGGCAGAAGGTTGTGTTGTGAGCACCACATTGAATTACAGCTGGAGGCAGGCCAGTGCTCCTCACTCAGGTTTTAGGGGAGGACTCAATCTCCCCAGCCCCTGCGAGGCTTGAGAACACCAGTCAGCGTCTCCAGCCTCCGGCCGGGACCCCGTAAACACGGTGACATTCTTGGTGCTTCTGTGGGCCGAGTGAAGCTACATCCTTAGCTCCCCCTCTTTCACATGTTCTTTCTCTAAGTGAAATAAAACGAACTAGGCTTCCGCTTTCTCAGTTCCACCCACATCTCAGACATACCTGCCGGAGATGACATTCGAGTCACGCAGACGCAGTGTGGGGTGTTCCAGAAACTCCTCTGCTGCAGGAATGCTGTGAATGCCCCAGAGCCCACGCCCTGCACCCAGGGGCAGAGCCCGGCGGCCTGGCTCCCAGGTGGCACGGGCCTGGAGGGTCCAGGCTGGGCAGCATCTGGCTGGCAACTTCTGAACCACACAAACGGTGGGAGGCTCCAGAGCTCGGAGGCTGATCTGTGTACGCCAGAATGGCACTTATTAATTCACAAGAAATCATGCTCATGGCGGCCTGGCTAACATTCTCTTCCTATAAACAGGCCACGGGGGGGGGGGGGGGGGAGCCACATTAGCATCACGATGCTCGGTAAGATAAGCCAGGGCGAGAGGAGTTTGTCATATGATTGGAATGTTTAACAGTATTGGTTTCTCTTCGCCTCATGTGTCCATCTCCATAATAGGTGTGTGTGTGTGTGTGTGTGTGTGTGTGCGTGCGTGTGTGTGTGTGTGTGTGTGTGTGTGGCGGGTAGCAGATTCCAAGAGCCTTCCTCCCTCCTGCCAGTTTCTGGTGTTTTGACTATATCTCTCTGCTCAGCAAATATTTGTTGAGCGTCTCCTATGCGTTGTATAAGGAAGTGTGTGCCAGCTTCCTGGCATGGAGCTCCTGAAACCCTTGGAATTTCCCAAGTGATAGAGGTGTCTTTGTTATTCAGGAGCTTCCTGGATCGCCCCGGAGTTTATGCTAATGGGGGGACTCTGGGAGAGAGCCCTTTGATGGGAGCGGGGACCACAAAGAACAGCCATGCAATTCAATGGCCAAGGCTGGGAGCCACCTGGGCCTCCAAGGAGGGGAGAGAGGCTGGAGATCGGGAGCACTCGGGTGGGCAGTGATTCACCCATCCTGCCTACCAACACACCCCAGCGAACAGTCGGGGCGCTCGGTGAGCCCGGTGGTGTGCTGGGGAGGCGCTCGCCCTGTTCCATGCAGAGAGGACGAGGAAGCCTTGCCATTGGGCCCTCCCAGACCTCCCCGTCTCTGTCTCTCCTTTGGCTGCTCCAGATCTGCATCCTTTGCAAAAAAACTGTGGTCGTAAGTGCAGCACCTTCCTGGATTCTGTGAGCCATTGTAGAGAACCGTCAAATCTGAGGGGGGTCGTGAGAACCCCCAGTTTGTGGCCAGTTTTTATTTAGTTAAAACGTCATCAAAATGTCATTACAAACTCTTGGTACACGTGAAATCTCCAAACTGCATAACACGTTCTCTTTCGAACCGTAGTTGGGAATGTTTTAGGCTGCTCTCAGTTTTTGCCATTGTGAAAGTTTCTGTGTCTCCATCACCAGAGAACTGGCTGGCCCTGGAGGGACGCGGTGGAATACCGTAGAGCAGGTACTGTCGGCATTTGGGGCAGATGGTTCTTTGCTGTGTGTTGTAGGGCTTTGACCAGAATGCCCGGCCTTACCCATCGCATACCAACAGCACCCTGCCTCCAGCTGTGACAACCCTCACTGTCCCCAAATGACTGTTGGCTGCAGATCATGATTTATATTCATTGCTAACACAGCAGTGAAAATAAATGAGCTACAATTACAAAAGCACAATAGAGACGAATCTCATAAAGATGATGACAAATAAAAAAAAAGTCCAATTTCCTTTTTATAAGGTTCAAAAATAGGCAAAACTAACCTATGGAGCCAAAATCTGTTTGGCTCAGTGGATAGAACGTCGGCCTGTGGACTCAAAGGTCCCAGGTTCAATTCCGGTCAAGGGCATGTACCTTGGTTGTGGGCACATCCCCAGTGGGGGGTGTGCAGGAGGCAACTGATCAATGTTTCTAATTCTATTCCTCTCCCTTCCTCTCTGTAGAAAATCAGTAAACTATATTTTAAAAAACAAAAAAACTAATCTATGGAGTAGGTCTTGACTAGAAAGAATACTGGGGGAAGGGAGTCTGATGCTAAAGTTTTCTAGAGTTTGACTTACTAATTTTTGATATCTTAAATAAGAAGTGGTATTAGTTTATATAGTCAAAGATGTCATATCCCAGCATGCCCTAGTTGATTTGGCTCAGTGGATAGAGCATTGGCCTGTGGGCTGAAGGGTCCCGGGTTTGATTTTGGTCAAGGGCATATGCCCAGCCTGCAGGCTCCATCTCCAGTAGGGGGTGTGCAGGAGGCAGCCAATCAGTGATTCTCTCTCATCATTGATGTTTCTATTTCTCTCTCCTTCTCTCTTCCTCTCTGAAATCAATAAAAATATGTATTTTTTAAAAAGATGTCATGTAGTTTATAAAAGCTTAAATTTATACAAGTAATACATATTCATTCCACAATTGCATATTACAGATAAGAAAAAATAAAAAATGTAAATCTATTTGTCTAGAAAAAACTATTATAAAAATTCTGGTGTGCATTTTCAGACTTTTTCTACACATATATGTAAATGTAAATATATGTATCATAATTTCTTTCTGTAAAAGTGGTATCATGGTATATACATATTTATTATTGATTTGAGAGAGAGGAAGGAAGAGACTGAAAGAGAAACACAGAGACAGAGACAGCAAGAAACATAGATGTGTAAAAGACAAGAGACACATCGATTGGTTGCCTCCTGCACCTGGGTTGGGGGTAGAGCCTGCAGTTACCTGCCCTTGACTGGGAATCAAACCCTTGACCCTTTGGTGTGCAGGCCAACGTTCTAACCGGCCAGGGCGATGTGTGTGTGTGTTTTTTTAATTTATTTTAATGATTTGTCCGCATCTCTCCATTTCAATAAGCAGAATTCCATAAACATTTTTATTGACTGAATTCCTAAACATGGAATTGCTGAGTCGAAGGATATGATACTTCAGTACTTTTGCTGCGTGTTGCGGAGCGGGACCCAGACGTGCTTTATCAGTGTCCACCGAGCAGCGCTCAGTGCAGGCCTGCACCAATGCCTCTTTCCCCACGTTGGGATCGGAAACGTCAGTATTTGAGATCCTTGCTGTTCTGAAGAGGTTTTTTTTTTCTTTTTAATTTCCATGTACATTCTTATAAAAATATTTTTTCAATTACAGTTGCCACTCACTATTGTTTTATATGAGTTTCAGGTGTCTAGCATCGTGGTAGACATTTACATAATTTACACAGTGCTTCCCTGGGATAAGTCTAGTACCCACCTGGCACCATATATCATTATTGCAATATTATTGACTATATTCCCTAAGCTGTACTTTACATCCCCGTGAGTATTCTGTAACTACCAATTTGTACTTCTTACTCCCTCCACCTTTTTCACCCTGAAGAGGTTTTTTTTAAAAAGTTTCTCTTTAATTCCTTTTTTTCCCCCTTTTTTCATTGTGGGTGATATTGTACACTTTTTTTGTAGATTTATTGGCCATTTGGATTTCCTTTAATTTCCTGTTCATATTCCTTGTCTGTTTATTAGGATGTTCATATTGTCCTTTATGAGTTTAAGAACTATGTATAGTCCAAGAATTTTAACTCTTTGTCCATTACACAGCACGGAGCAAAAGTAGGTTTACAGTTGTTTATTCAGAAAATAATACAATAATTACTAAATAATAATACAAGAATAAATTCTATGTATCGAGAACTCACAACACCTACTTTTGACCCACCCTGTATATATTGCAAATATTTCCTCACGGAATTTCATTTGACTTGTAACTTCTTAGCGATTTTTTTGGCCAGAGAACGTTTACATTTCGCATAGTAAAATCCATCAATCTCTTGTCTAACAATGTCCCTGGCGTTTTTGTCATGCTTAGAAAGCCTTTCTCCATCTCAAAAATATATATATAAAGCTATATTTTTCTAGTGCTTGTAGTAAAATCACGATTCCATCTGGAATTTATTTTGGTATGTAGAATGAGGTAAGAATCTAATTTTATTTTTTTCTCAAATAACTAGGAAGTTGTCTAACCCAATTGGCAAATAAATTCATCCTTTCCCATCATTGAGATGTCACCCTTAACATAAAGCAGCGATTTTCAGCCAGCGTGCCACAAGAATTTTTAAAACATGCATACCTGACTACTTAACTACAGGCGTTGACCTGTCTTCCCTCAGATTGTCAAGTAAAAAAAATGACAACAATCAATACAACAATAGCCGCCCAATGTAAATGAATGAAAATTATACCTATTTTTTTTTGTCAGATTGGCAAAAAAAATATTTTTTGATGTGCCACAGAATGCTAGTAATTAGTTTATATGTGCCATGAGATGAAATAGATTAAAAATCATTGACATATTTGCCCACAATGGGGCATGGTTATAGTTATCATGTTATAACATACTAGAGGCCCAATGCACGAAATTCATGCAAGGGGTTCGGCCCTCTCAGCCCCAGCTTCATCTGAAAGGTTGTCCGGAAGGTCATTAGGCTGTCGGGTCTAATTAGCATATTACCCTTTTATTATTATAGATATTTCTTTGAAAAATTCATTTTTGATATGATAGTGTTTGTTTTTCTTTCAAGTTAACTTTAGGATTATTCTTTTTTTTTTTTTTTTTTAATATATTTTATTGATTTTGTACAGAGAGGAAGGGAGAGAGATAGAAAGCTAGAAACATCAATGAGAGAGTCATCAATCAGCTGCCTCTTGCACACCCCCTTCTGGGGATATGCCCGCAACCAAGGTACAGGCCCTTGTCCGGAATCGAACACGGGTCCCTTCAGTCCCCAAGCCGACGCTCTATCCATTGAGCCAAACCGGTCTTAGCAACTTTAGGATTATTCTGCTAAATTTAAGGTTCCTGTTGGTTTCATTGAATTTGCATTACATGTATAGATTAACTTGTAAAGGATTTGACAGATTTTCTGTATTGTCTTTCTGTCCATGAAGATAGAATATCTACATTTCTTTGAGTCTTCTTTTCCCTCTGTCAGAATATTATCATTTTCTTCATCTAAGCTCTACATTTGTCTTGTTAAATGTATTTCCTGAGTATTCTATATTTTTAATGCAATTTGGAAAGATCTCTTTTCCCTTTATATTTTCTAACTGGTTTTTTTGGGGTATATAGAAAAAGGATGGATTTGTGTGTATATCTATACTTACTGTTTATACCCCAATTTGTGCATTATCCAAAAATAGTCCAAACTATTTTCAATTGATTCCCTTGGGTTTTCCCAGTTTAAAAAAAAAACACAAAAAAACATATACTCTATAAATAATGATATTTTGCCTCTTCCTCTCAAATATTTATTTAATTTTTTACTGAATTGATGAGAACTTTCCAAACTTTGTTGAATAATGTCAAGTCATCATCTTTGTTTTAGTGGTATAACTCATTAGTAGAGAACACCTCAAATGTTCCATTTTCAAGTGACTAAAGACTTGATTCCCTCCAAGAATTTTGAGCTATATTTATCTGTACACCCACACTATTTTTACTTAGGAATCTGAGAAATATTTCTATTCTACTGTGACTTCCTTAATATTGATGATCGGATTGTGTCTTTTATATATTGTATTTTTTCTCTAATCATTTTTATCTCTTTTTCCTTTTCATTCTAGGAGAGGTTCTTGAATTGTACATTATGTCACTGAGTTTGTTTTCAGTAGTATCATCTCTGCGTTGGCTCCTTCCAATAAGGATTTAATACTAAGGAATTATTATTAGTTAACTCCTATTTTGGTTCTTCCTATTGTTCTTTCATTTGCGTCTGCTCACTTCTGAAGTTCCCTGATTCACAAGGACCATCTCTTTTGTACTTTTGTGAGAATGCCTAGCTGTTTTTTGATACTGTCTTCACAATTCTTTGTCATCATCATTTGAAGTATATTCTTCCTCCAAGCATTTTTTATTTTATTTTTAATATTTGTTATTTTTCAATTACAGTTGACATTCAATTTTATATTAGTTTCAGGTGTACAACAGTGTTAGGCATTTATATAACATGAAGTGATCACCCCAATAAGTCTAGTACCCACCTGGCTCTATACAAAATTACCACAATGTTATTGACTATATTCCCTATGCTGTACTTTACATCCTTATGACTATTTTGTAACTGCCAATTTGTACTTATTAATTCCTTCACCTTTTTCACTAAGCCTCCCAACCCCCCCTCCCATCTGGCAATCAGGGGAGATATTTTTATTACAAAAGATTAATAATTAATTTACATTCTGAAAATTATTGAGAATAATATAATGAACACTGTTTAAGTATGACCCAGTTTTTGCCAAATGTTAACTTTTTTTTTTGTCCTATGTACTTTATATTTTCTAGTTTAAAAATAATTACAAACCCAGTTGGTGGTAACCAGTCTCCAAATGGCTGGCCCCCAATGATCCTCGATTCCTGATATTCACACTCCCCCCACCCCGTGTCTCCACCCACATTGTAGCAGGACTAATCTGGCAAACAGCATATGGGAGAAGTGATATGTATTCCCAAAATGAGATTACAGCCGAAACTGGTTTTGCTCAGTGGATAGAGTGTCGGCCTGCAGACTGAAAGGTCACGGGTTCGATTCCAGTCAAGGGCATGTACCTTGGTTGCAGGCACATTCCCAGTGGGGGGTGTGAAAGAGGCAGCTGATCGATGATTCTCTCTCATTGATGTTTCTAACTCTCTATCCCTCTCTCTTCCTCTCTGTAAAAAATCAATAAAATATTTTTTTTTTTTTAAAAAGGTTTAAAAAAAATGAGATTACAGATAGACTGAACTCTCATCTTGGGCATGCCTTCTTTCTTCCTTTTAAAGCATTTGCTCTGGGGAAAGCCAGCTGCCATGTAGGGCAGACACTCCAGCAGCCTCCGGGAGGCCCACATAGCAAGGAACTGAAGCCCTCGGCCTGTAGCAGTAAGATATTGAGACCTGCTGCGCTAGTTGGTTTGGCTCAGAGGATAGGGTGTTGGCCTGCGGACCAAAGGGTCCTGGCTTTGATTCCAGCCAAGGGCACATGTGGGGCAGGGCTAGGTGCAAGGGCGCAGCAGGTCAATGATTTTCTGTCATCATTGATGTTTCAGTCTCTCTCTCCTTCTCCCTTCCTCTCTGAAATCAATAAAACTACATTTTAAAGAAAAGATTTGGGTGGGGTCTTCAAAATATAGCTTTTGGGGTGATATAAACAATGCCCCCTTCTCTGTCTATTGATTGAGCACCATGAAGAGTGCCCTGGTCATCGGGCAGCCTCAGCCTCCCATGAATGGAACCATGACAGTGTGTGTCCCAGTTTAAATAGTTCTCCCTTGGGCTCCGGGACCTCTGCAACTACTGAGTCCCAGATCACCGGTAAGGAAAAACTGGCAATGTCTCCACCCAGGAGTGGTGATGCGCCCAGAAGCCCTGCAAGCAAGGACAGCAAATCCACACCCAGCACACGGGCCTGTCCCTGTGAGGAGCAGGCGCTGTCCACACGCAGTCTTGTCCTTGCAAACTAGGGATTATGGTGACCTCTAGGTCCTAGGAGTCTGACCTTCCCTTTGGAGAAGCGCCCTCTGCTGGCCTTTCCTAAGATCCGAGGCTAAAGCATCTTCTGCCTCCATTGCTCCTCATTGCTTTTAGTAGCGTTCCCTTTTATTTGAGGAATTTCAGATATCTCCTGGTTTCATCGATGGTGTTTGTGCTTCTGCTTCTCATCCCCCTTGTTGCTTTTATGCGATTTCCAAGAGGAGTGGAGAAAAATGGCAACTTTAATGTATGTTTCATACTGCAACCCGGTAAGGGTAAAGTTTGACAATTCAGAATATTAATAGTATCGGATTGTATTTTAATATTAATCCTGGTGTATTTCTGAAATTCTAAAATGAGTTTTGAAATTTTGAACTAATACACTACTAGTAAATATTTGTATGTATCCAAGAGTTTAAAATTAAAATTCCACAGTGATCTAGTATTAAAAAAAAACCAAGCAAAATTAAACAATGCTGTTAGGAACAAAGCTCCTGGTCACCCTCGGAGGGGGTAGTGATTGGGTGGAGTGATTGGGGGCTTCTGCAGTGACTAACGCCCCATTTCTTGACCTGGGTGCCGGCTCCACAAGTGTGTTGAGTTCGTGAACATAATTGAACTGTACGCATGAAATGTGACTTTTCTTCATGTGTAATACACGTTGATAGTCCTTTTTTAACTGAAAAGTAGAATAGCCTACAATTAAAAATGAAGCATGATCTTGGTAAACACATGATATTTATCGGAGTCAGTCAAAACGGAAAGGAGAAATGTATGCAAAGACTTTAAGTATCTGAAGTTTGCCATATTCTTTCATTTATTAAGGATTCTATCTTTGATTATAGGTATAACATACCTTTCTGTGGGGAAAATGAGTTTCTCCATATAATTGGGGCTGTCGTCATATATTGCTACTGGGGACATACTATAAACTAAGCATGAATTCCAACGTTTTGTGGTTCTGCCATTGTTTGTCTCCTCACGTGCCCACCTGCTCCCTTAGTGATGTTGGGCTTCCCAGGATTGGGCCCTAGACTCAGCAAGGATCCCTGCGTACCTTGAGCATCCCCCGAATTATGTTTGAAAGCATCTTGAGCCTACTCTTCCCTTTGGTGTTAACAAAATGGATTCCACTGAGCTGCCCTATAGCCATTAGAGATATGAGAAAAATATTACGGAAGTCAGCACCCACATAAAGGAAATGGGCTACCCTGACACAGTGACATTTATGCCAGTTTCTGGCTGGGGTGGTGACAACATGCTGGAGTCAAGTGCTAACATGCCTTGGTTCAAGGCATGGAAAGTCACCTGTGAAGATGTCAAATGCCAGCAGAACCACGTTGCCTGAAGCTCTGATTGCATCCTGCCAGCAGCTCATCCAACTGGATAGATACGACCTTGTATCTGCCCCTCCAGGATGTCTGCAAAATTGATTGTATTGCTACTGTAGCCTGTGGGCCAAGTGGAGACTGGTGTTCGCACACTTGGCATGGGGGTCACCTTTACTCTAGTCAACATCACAAAGGAAGTAAGTACAATGAAATAAAATAGGAAACAGCTGAAATATACCATGCACATTTGTCAACACTAGTACATTACTGGTAACCCAACTTCAGACTGTGTTCTGATTCCACTAGTTTTCCCATTAGTGCCCTTTTTCTTTTTCAGGCCCAAATTTAGGACACTGCATGCATTTAGTGTATACCGTGTTTCCCTGAAAATAAGACATCCTCCGAAAATAAGACCTAGCGCATGGAAAGATAAGACATCCCCTGAAAAAAAGACCTAGCGCAACTTTGGGAGAAAAAATTAATATAAGACACTGTCTTATTTTGGGGAAACAGGGCAGTAGTTTTGTTTCAAGAGTAGGAGTTAACTCAGTGATGCTCTTCCTATACAAGTTCTGTAAGAAGAGTTTAAACTTTTTCAAGCTGGTCAAACTGACCAGGCCTGAAACGCTTAAATTCTGGTTTTCTTTCATCACACAAATTTGCAAATAAAACATAGACACGGAGACTTTCCCCAACCCCAAAACTGTTTTTGCACTGTTTTAACTGCAAATTTATTGTTCATAATAGTTTAGAGACAGAAACTATAAATCATGCCCATTATATTTGTGTGTTGTTACAGCACAATTGCTTTTTTATGAACTCAACTTAGCACTTGAAATAAATGTTTGGAGCCAGCACAGTTGGATCTGCTCACATACCCCTCGGGACAAGGATGAGGAGAAAGTGTTGCATGTGTGGCGGCCCCTGGTGAAGCTCACCTTGAGAAGGCAGACAGAAAAAGGAATGGAGCCATCTGTCTGTCCAGTCGGCTTTTTTCTTTTAAAGAAGTTAAGCAAAATGGAAAAACCCCACTTTTGGATCACTCCTTGGCTTCCACTTACAAAACCTCGATTGCAATATTTTTAGAACACGGAGATGCGTTTCCTCATTTGTCAAGACAATCCTCTCCGAGGCCGCTGCAGAGACCGAAATAACCACATTTCAGTCTATTTTTTACTGATTTCAGTGAATCATTGCCTTTTTCCTTCCACCAAAAGAAAACTCTATGCGACCCAGATGGGACTCGAACCCACAATCCCCAGCTCCGGAGGCTGATGCCTTATCCATTAGGCCACTGGGTCACCACACAAACAAGCCTCTCACAACGCCCTCTTACGCGATGCCATCATCACGCCCCGCCCCGCGCTCCGCGGCCCCGCGCAGGGCGGTGCGTTGTAGACGCCGCCCCAACGGCGGCAGCGCGCGCGCCTGCGTCCTGGTGCCCCCTTGGCTTAGGCTCCGGGCCCGGCCAGGGCGCCTGCGCGTGGCTCTCCACGCCCCGGTTTCTCCCTGTCCACTGGGTTTTTTGGGGGTATTCTTTCCCATGGGTGCACATTCCTCGCACTTGGGGAACTTTAAGCAAAATTCCACTGGCTGTGCTTCTCCCACTTTAATTCTGTTTACGTGGGCAGGACCTGGCGTCTGCATCCGACAAAGTTCCCCTGGGCCTTCTCCGCCTTCCGCGCCCCACTTCCCCCTTACCACTCCTCGCAGGCCCTCCCTTCCTTCTCGTTCTTTCCTGCATTTACTCAAGGAACATTCACCTAATAAACGACTATGTGCTGTGGACTGTTGGGGGATTCCAAGGCAAACAGGCTTTCCTTTAAATCCGCCCTTCTACCCCACGATTCTACATTTATTTTTCTCCTTAAAGGGGAAATGGAGAGGTTTCTAGTTATGACGGCCGGGTAGGCAAATGTCCTCGCATCCTCTCACAACCACATCAAAATTACAACCAAACTACAGAGATTCCACAGTCTGTTCCGTGCTTCTTTCTCTGACCTATTTGTTCAACAGTTTATTTTGTTCCTTAGATTCCATAGATGAGTGAGATCATGTGATACTTGATTTTCTCTGACTAGTTTATTTTGCTTAGCATAATACTCTCCAGGTCCCTCCCTGCTGTCTCAAAGGGTAAAAGATACTTCTTTTTTTACTGCTGCATAATATTCCATGGTGTAAATGTACCACAGCTATTTTATCCGCTCATCTACTGAGGGGCACTTGAGCTGTTTTCAGATCTTAGCTATTGTAAATTGTGCTGCTATGAACATAGGGGTACATACATTCCTCTTTTTTTTTTTTATTCCAAGTTACAAACACAGTCTAACCTCAATTTAGCTGCTCTCATTCACCACAAACTTTGCCTTTTGACGTACCACCATATCCTTGAAAGGCAAAGGGCCCAGGGCTTTTCTTTCAGTTCACAAGTTTGGAGCTCTTTTCATACATTCTTTCTGATTGGTGTTTCCGTTTTTTGTTTGTTTGTTTTTTGTTAATGGTGTTTCCGGTTTCTTGGGATATATTTCTAGAAGTAGGATCACTGAATCAAATGGCAGTCCCATATTTAATTTTTTGTGGAAACTCCATACTGTTTTCCGAATGGCTGCACCAGTCTGCATTCCCACCAGCAGTGTACTAGGGTTCCCTTTTCTCCACATCCTTGCCAGCACTTGTTATTTGTTGATGGTAGCCATTTTGACAGATGTGAGATGATACCTCATTGTCATTTTAATTTGCATCTCTCTGATGATCAGTGACTTTGAGCATTTTTTCATACATTTCTTGGCCATCTGTAGGTCCACTTTGGAGTCCTTTGCCCATTTTTCTTTTGATTACTTGTTTTCCTTTTGTTAAGTTGTATGAGTTCCTTATATTTTTTGGATATTAACCCTTTATTAGATGTATCATTGCCAAATATGTTCTCCCATACAGTGGGCTTCCCTTTTTGTTTTGTTGATGGTTTCTTTTGCTGTGCAGAAGCTTTTTATTTTGATGTAGTCCTATTTATTTTCTCCTTAGTTTTCTTTGCCCTAGATGCATATAAACATATCACTACAAGACATGTCTGAGATTTTGCTGCCTGTGGTTTCTTCTAGTAGTTTTATGATTTAATGACTTATATTTAAGTCTTTATCCAATTTGAGTTTATTCTTGTGTATGGTGGTCTAGCTTCTTTCTTCTCTTTTCTTTTCTTTTCTTTCTTTCTTTCTTTCTTTCTTTTTCTTTTTCTTTTTTTTTTTTTTTTTTGCATGTATCTGTCCAATTTCCCCAAAACCGTTTATTGAAGAGACTGTCTTGACTCCATTGTATGTTCTTGCCTCCTTTGTCAAATATTAATTGAGCATAAAGGCTTAGTTCAATTTTCAATTTCTGGGATCTCAGTTTTGTTTCATTGATCTATGTGCCTGTTATTGTGTCAGTACCAAGCTGTTTTGGTTATGGAGGCTTTGTAGTATAACTTGATATTTGGTATTGTGATTCCTCCAACTTTGTACTTTGTTCTCAAGATTGCTGCTGCAATTTGGGATCTTTTATTGTACCATGTAAATTTTTGGAGTATTTGTTCTAGATTGGTGAAATATGCTGTTGGTATTTTAGTAGGGATTGCATTGATTCTATAAATTGCCTTGGGTAGTATGGACATTTTAATGTTGATTCTACCAATCCATGAACATAGTAAATTCTTCCACTTGTTTATATCTTCTTCTATCTCTTTTTCAATGTCCTGTAGTTTTCCAAGTATAAGTTTTTTACCTCCTTGACTAAGCTTATTCCTAACTACCTCAATTTTTTTGTTGTTGCAGTGATTAATGGGATTGTTTAGTTTGTCTTTCTGAGAATTCATTATTGGTGTACAAAAAAGCCATAGCTTGCCGAAACCGGTTTGGCTCAGCCTGTTGACTGAAAGTCCCAGGTTTGATTCTGGTCAAGGGCATGTACCTTGGTTGTGGGCACTTCTTCAGTAGGGGGTGTGCAAGAGGCAGCTGATTGATGTTTCTAACTCTCTCTTTCTCTCTGTAAAAAATCAATAAAATATATTTAAAAAAATAAAAAAATAAAAAAGCCTTAGCTTTTTGGTTGTTGGTTTTGTATCCTGCGACATTGCTGAATTTACTTATTAAATCTAGTAGTTTTTGATGGAGTCTCTAGGGTTTTCTATGTTCAATATCATGTCATCTGCGAATAACGAGGGTTTTACGTATTCCTTTCCAATTTTGGTGCCTTTTATTTCTTCTTGTCGGATCACTGTGGCTAGGACTTCCCAGTAATACGGTATGTTGAATAGGAATGGTGAGAGCGGACATCCCTGTCTTGTTCCTGTTCTTGGGGGAAATTGTTTTAGTTTTTGCCCTTTCAGTATGATGTTGGCTGCAGATTTGTCATATACAGTCCTTATTATGTTGAGTGATGATCTCTCTATTCCACTTTGTTGAGACTTTTTATAAAAAAGGGGTGCTGGATTTTGTCGAATGCCTTTTCTGGATCTATGGATATGATCATGGGATTTTTGCCTTCCCATTTGTTTATGTGATGTATCACATTTATTGATTTGCGAATATTGTACCAGCCTTGCATCCCTGGAAAAAATCCCACTTAGTCATGGTGTATGATCTTTTTATTATATTGCTGATCCAATTTGGTGTCGGTGAGAGGTGCCTCTAACAGTGTGATGCAAGTTAAAAAAGAAACATGTCACACATATCTGCCTCCTCCCCAGAATGGCCAGAAACCCCTGCCAAGTTCCTCCGGTGAAATGTGCTATAGCAACATATTTCTGTATCAATAAGTTTAAAGAGAATGATAAACAAGAACCCGCCATTCCTTTGCAAAGGTCGGGGGTCTCAGGCCCAGACTGCGCTGAGACCCTGCCCCTCAGGCGCTCCTTGCCCGGCTTGGGAGCCTCTACACTCGGAGCTGCTAGGTATTGTGGGATCGCCTGCACGCTCCCTCATCTCGCGATGCTCTTCTCTCTGCGGCTAGGCCTCATGACTCCCCCCCACACACCCAACGTGTTTTTCAAATCCACCAATAGGCGCTCCTCACAGGCTCGAACCAGCCAATCAGGGTGCGGAGCCGCCGGGAAATTTAAATCACGCCGGCCGGCTGCGCGAGCCACACGGTCTCCCGGCTGACCCGAGGTGGACGTTCGCAGAGCAACCGAACCGCAGCCCGTCCTCCGCGCACGGTCCCCTGTGAAAGCCTGAGCCGGCTGCGTGGGTAAGAGCCCGGGCCCGGCCCGCCGGGGAGGGACCGGCCGCGCCCCCGGGCCGCGCTCCGCCTGCGGGCGGCGGGCGGGGAGGCCCCGGGAACGCGCCCGGCCCGGCTTCGGCCTCCTCCGGTGACCAGGCCTCCGGGGCGGCGTTCGTTGACGAGGAGGCTGTTCCTGCGAGGCGGCTCCTCGGGCTTTGGGGCCGCGGCGGCCCTGAGTTACCTCAGCGGGAGCCTCGGCGGTTCCGAGCGAGGCCTCGGGGCCAAAGTCCCGAAGGGAGCCGGGCGCCGGAGTGCGTGTGTGTGTGTGTGTGTGTGTGTGTGTGTGTGTGTGGTGAGGGGTGAGGGGTGGGGGTTAGGGGGGCGCAGGGGAAGGGGCTGGAGGTGGAGGTGGCCATTGGAACTCTCCAAACGTAGGCTTTGGGGTGGCTGTGTGTCAGTCTTGCGAACTAAAGTCACGGGACCCACATACGTTGGAAAGATGGAAGTCAGTTTTGTCACCTTGTGGAGATGGCTCACGGGGACCCGGCGTCTGAAGGGTGATGTCAGCTCATGGGAGCCTCATCCAGGGCATTCCCTCGGAATTCCTGGAAAACGAAAATGTTATGTTTGAAGGCGGCAGAACTGCCTCGCAAAATGTCAGGGTTGACGAGAGTTGATGGGAGACGCCACCAATGAGGAGCCCCATGTTTCTTTCATTTTTAAATGGGAAGAATGTGCCCATGTGGGCCATTCAAAGACCAGAGGTTCTGGCTAGATTGTGCCTCGGACATAGATTTTTTTTTTCTTTTAAGGGTAAGCGCCGTTTTTTTCCCTACTTTGTCTTCCGTGGTGGACTGTGTGCGGCCGAGTCCAGAGCTGCCCTGTCCCGCAGGGGAGGTACCAAATGCGTGCGGCAAGTCCGAACTCTGGGCTGTGCTGTAGGCGTACAGAACACACATGATTTCGAAGAATTGATATGAAAAAAAGAATGTGAAGTAGCTATTATCACGCTTGTTACCTTCAAAGCAAAATGATCAAAAAGGGAAATGTTTTTTTCTCTCTCTCCCCCATCTTAGAGCTTCTCCCTTTGTCTCATAACCATGTCCACCAACGAGAATGCTAATTCGCCAGCTGCCCGGCTTAACAGATTCAAGAACAAGGGGAAAGACAGTACAGTGAGTACCTTCTGCTGCTTTCACGTGGTATTTTTTTTTTTTTTTTTTAAATGGGGAGGTAATTGGGAAGGGATCAAAACTAGGAGGGAATTTGGAAAGAAGAAATTCATTTTGCAGCAAAACCTGGAAATGATGGGTGAAATGACATGTTATCTTTTTCCAAGGAAATGAGGCGGCGCCGAATAGAAGTCAATGTGGAGCTGAGGAAAGCGAAGAAGGATGATCAGATGCTGAAGAGGAGAAATGTGAGCTCATTTCCTGATGATGCTACTTCTCCACTGCAGGAAAACCGAAACAACCAGGTAAATATATTTTAGCTTATCAATTATGGTAAAGCCAAAAAACCAGTATGGGAGTTCAGTATTTAAAAACATTGGTAATATTACGGTTTTAACTATAGAAACTGAAGATTTTTTTTTTTCCTGCTCTGAATCAGTTCTTTCCTACCCATTCTCCATAATCTACTCAAGTTGATTGCAAGGTCTTTAGCTCTGAGATATCTTAAGTTTTTCTGTATTTACAGCTGTCAGCTCAGTAACTTAACCTGGCTCCTTCCAGTACCAACTGAGAGTGTGTCCAGAACCACTTTCTGGCCTATTTCTACCCCCCCCCCCCTTTTTTTTTTTGTACTTGTTTGAGACTGTTCTACATAATTGATATTTAATTAACAAGCAAACTTAAACATAGGGCTAATAAACCTTTAGTAACTGATTTTAAACCAAAAAATGGCAAAAACGGGTTTTTATTTTTATTTAATCTAAAAAATGATAATTTGCAAAATTCCACTGCTTTTGTAGGGCACTGTAAATTGGTCTGTTGAGGACATTGTCAAAGGTATAAATAGCAACAATTTGGAAAGCCAGCTCCAAGCTACTCAGGCTGCAAGGTAAGTGTTGTCTGTTGTCACCTGGGTACCCCTAGAAATTAGTTTTTTTAGATTATGGGTTTTTTTTGGTGGGAAAAAGATGGTGTGGGTGATGAATGGTTTAGCATGCATGCATATAAGCATAACCAATGGACAGACAGTAGAAGGGTGAGGGCATGTGTGCTGGGGGATAGAAGTGGTTGGGGAGAGATTAATGGAGGGAAAAGGAAACATGCAATACTTTAAACAATAAAGAATTTAAATTTAAAGATATATATTTTTTTTATTGATTTCAGAGAAGAAGAGAGAGAGAGAGAAATATCTATGATGAGAGAGAATCATTGATCTGCTGCCACTTGCATGTCCCCAACTGGGGATCGAGCCTGCATCTCGGGCATATGCCCTTGACCTGAATTGAACTTGGGACCCTTCAATCTGTAGGCAAGCCGACTCTCTATCCACAAAACCAAACCAGCCTCGGCAAATTTTGGTGTACTTTTCAAGGAAATTACGAAGTTTTTGATGATCACATCCATTTAGAAAATATCTCTCATACACTGATATTTGTGACATCCATCACAGAAAGGATTAATAATTTCTGAAGTTTGAAAATGCAGAAGTCTGAATGACAAGCATGGAAAAGATGTTTAACCTTATATGGTCAGAGAAATACAAATTAAATGAACAATGAGAGTCAGATTAAAAAAACCTGACAAGATCTAAAGTAGATTTCTGCAGGGATGTAGAGAGGAGGGTAACCTACATTACTGGTAATATTTTTATTTTGGAAAAAAGGTAGTAAAGATACCACATATGGTGGTACCTTGCAACCAATCTGTTTAGCTCCTTTTACAGTCCAGGATATCTGAGCATTTAGTGCTTCACTGTAAAAGATTGTCTAAAGTTCTAAATCTTTGAATTGCATGTTTAATAGCTTTTTACAAAACTTCATTTGTTAATCATCTTCAACTTTTGTTTATCTTTTTGTTTACCCGTAGGAAACTGCTTTCTAGGGAAAAACAGCCACCCATAGACAACATAATCCGGGCTGGTTTGATCCCCAAATTCGTGTCCTTCTTGGGCAGAGCTGATTGTAGCCCCATCCAGTTTGAATCTGCGTGGGCCCTCACTAACATTGCTTCTGGGACTTCGGAACAGACCAAGGCTGTGGTAGATGGAGGTGCTATCCCAGCATTCATTTCCCTGTTGGCCTCTCCCCACGCTCACATCAGTGAACAAGCCGTATGGGCTCTAGGAAACATTGCAGGTACTTGGCATTTTAAGTTTTTGTTTTTTTTTTATAGTATATATTTTATTGATTTTTGTACAGAGAGGAAGGGAGAGAGATAGAGAGTTAGAAACATAGATGAAAGAGTCATCGATCAGCTGCCTCTTGCACACCCCCTACTGGGGATATGCCCGCAAGCAAGGTACATGCCCTTGACCGGAATCGAACCTGGGACCTTTCAGTCCCCAAGCCGACGCTCTATCCATTGAGCCAAACCGGTTTCGGCGCATTTTAAGTTCTTTTGACAGAATGTCTAATCATGCTGAGGTTGGGATAAGTGCTTGGTATAAGTAAGTGACCTATGTGTTTGTTTATTTTTTATTGATTTTTTTACAGAGAGGAAAGGAGAGAGAGAGAAAGCTAGAAACATCAATGAGAGAGAAACATCGATCAGCTGCCTCCTGCACACTCCCCACTGGGGATGTGCCTGCAACCAAGGTACATGCCCTTGACCAGGAATTGAACCTGGGACCCTTCAGTCCACAGGCTGATGCTTTATCCACTGAGCTAAACCAATTTTGGTGACCTTTGTGTTTTGAACTTGCTTTCTTCCAGTGCTTATTAGGTGTAAAAGTTACAATTAAGTAAGTTAGGGAATTTCTCAAGAGTAATTTTTTCAGCTTTTTTTTTTTTTAATAACTTTAAAAAAATTGATTTTTTTTTTTTTTTTTTTTACAGCGAGGAAGAGTGAGGGATAGAGAGTTAGCAACATCTATGAGAGAGAATCATCTATCAGCTGCCTCTTGCTGGGGATGTGCCCGCAATCAAGGTACATGTCCTTGACCGGAATCGAATCCGGGACCTTTTAGTCCACAGGCCAACACTCTATCCACTGAGCCAAACCGGTCTCGGCTCTGATAGTATTTGTTGTCTTCATGTTAAGACATTGGTGCACTGAGTCACTCACTGAACATTGAAAAGCCGATAAGATTAACTTTGCCCTTTTTTCAGGTGATGGTTCAGTTTTCCGAGACTTGGTTATCAAGTATGGTGCAGTTGAACCACTGTTGGCTCTCCTTGCAGTTCCTGATATGTCATCTTTAGCAGTAAGTTATTCACTTGTTGATTCTAATTTTCCCACCATCTCAGAAAACAGGACATTTCATTGCATTTTTCTTTTCCCACAGTGTGGTTACTTACGTAATCTGACCTGGACACTTTCAAACCTTTGTCGCAACAAGAATCCTGTACCCCCTTTAGATGCTGTTGAGCAGATTCTTCCTACTTTAGTTCGTCTGCTGCATCATGATGATCCAGAAGTATTAGCAGATAGCTGCTGGGCCATTTCCTACCTTACTGATGGTCCAAATGAACGGATTGAAATGGTTGTGAAAACAGGAGTTGTGCCCCAACTTGTGAAGCTCTTAGGATCTACTGAATTGCCAATTGTGGTAAGTTATTAACTTTCAGATGAGAACATAAAATTAAGGAACATAATCAGTCGATACTAATGTAGACATTGCCATTTTAGGCCATGATAAGCCTATTGTCAAAACTTTTGGGGTATAGTGTTTCTGAGCAATATTGAAAATAATAAAAGATAACTGTCAGCATAACTTTTTCCCCCCCATTTTAGACTCCTGCACTAAGAGCCATAGGAAATATTGTCACTGGGACAGATGATCAGACACAGGTTGTAATAGATGCGGGAGCCCTTGCTATCTTTCCCAGCCTGCTAATGAACTCCAAAACTAATATTCAGAAGGAAGCTACATGGACAATGTCAAACATCACAGCTGGCCGCCAGGACCAGATACAGCAAGTTGTGAATCATGGATTAGTCCCATTCCTCATTATTGTTCTTTCGAAGGTAATGGAGTCTTAGGCCTTAATCAAAAGATTGTTTGTGTTTATGGACAGGCAATTGGTAAAGCTGTGCTTGGTAAGATTTTTAATGTACTAATGTTGGCTTCTACTTACAGTCCTTTGCTAAAATGGCCAGTAATCTCTTTCATTTAAGGTTTAATAGTCATTTTTTCTAGAACAGTACTTTTAGAATCTTTTTACAACCATTCTGAAATAAACTTGTTTCCTTATGTTTATTAGGCAGACTTTAAGACACAAAAGGAAGCTGTATGGGCTGTGACCAACTATACAAGTGGTGGAACAGTTGAACAAATTGTATACCTCGTTCATTGTGGCATAATAGAACCACTGATGAACCTCTTAACTGCGAAAGATACCAAGATTATTCTGGTTATTCTGGATGCCATTTCAAATATCTTTCAGGTAAGTGTTAACAAGGTATCTTTTGTATTTGGGTTTGATGATAATTGGCTTACTGTTTAATTTTTGTTAATTTTCTCCTGAGGATATTTTTCCATTGATCTTTAGATAATGGAAGGGAGGAGGAGAGACAGAGACACATTGGTGTTAAAGAGGCACATTGGCTAGTTGCCCTCCCACACACACCCTGACCAGGCCAGGGATCGAGCCTGCCACTGTGGTACATGCCCTTTACTAGAATCGAGCCCAAGATCCCTCAATCTGCCGGCCAATGGATGTCCCATCCACTGCGCCAAATCAGCTAGGGCTATTTATTTATTTAAATAATATTTTATTGATTTCAGAGAACAAGGGAGAGGGAAATAAAAACATCAATGAGGAGAGAGACTCAATTCATTTGTTGCCTTCTGCATGCCTCTCCCCTCTCCAACTGGGGATCAGCCTTGCAACCTGTGAATGTATCCTGACCAGGAAGGGGGAATCATGACTTCCTGGTTCATGGGTCAATGTTCATCCACTGAGCTACACCAGCTGGGCTGGTTCTCCACCTTGAGTACACTTTGGGATTATCTGGGGTGCTCTTACAAAACAAATTTCCTGTTTCCATTACAGACCAATTGAACCTGGTGTCATTTTTAAAGTTGCCCAGGTGATGATGAACAGAAAAGGTTGAGAATTATTCAAAACTCTTTGTAGTTCAATGCTATAGAAGTAGTTTCTGAGAACAAGTACAGATCTGATCATCTTGAATTTAAAAAACAATGAAAAATGGAGATAGTTTTTATCTTGTAGGGTTGTTGAAGGAAGAGTTTATTTCTGTCTGATATTAGTACTCAAACATAGATTGGAATTTTTTTAGGCTGCTGAGAAACTAGGTGAAACTGAGAAACTAAGTATAATGATTGAAGAATGTGGAGGTTTGGACAAAATTGAAGCTCTACAAAACCATGAAAATGAGTCTGTGTACAAAGCTTCACTAAACTTGATTGAGAAATATTTTTCTGTAGAGGTGAGTAACATGTTAAGGTTAAGAACTTGTAAAAGGAACATTTAAGGTCAATCCCATGAACTTCCCCTTCCCCCATACTTTTCAATAAATCCTGTATCCTTGTTAAATATAGCAAAATATCAGTGTAAGTGAGAAATAAGGTATATATTTGCTCTTCAAATGTTTGGCATGATGATATCTTTTTAAAATTATTTTTATTGATTTTAGATAAGAAGGGGGAGGAGGGATAGAGAGATAGAAACATTGGTGACTGCCTTCTGCACACCACTGGGGATCAAGCTTCCAGCCCAGCATGTACCCTGATCAGGAAGTGAACCAGTGACCTCTGGACACACAATCACCGAGCCACACTGGCCCGGCCTGTCATGATATCTTTTTAACTTGAGATTTTAAAAAAAATCACCAATTTACTTTCAAATGAATAGCTTTGGGAGTCTTAGAATTATCTTGAGATAAGCCTGTGTAGGAGTCAGTAGAGAAGTCAGTCAACCCCATAGCCATACTCTGGACATTATAAACAGTTTTTCCCTTACCTATTAAAGTGATAGAGAAGAAATCTCTTTTTCTGTTATCATAGTAGCATTTCTTTTTTTCTTTCTTTCTTTTTTTTTTTTTTTAAATATATATTTTATTGATTTTTTACAGAGAGGAGGAGAGAGGGATAGAGAGCTAGAAACGTCGATGAGAGAGAAACATCGACCAGCTGCCTCTTGCACACCCCTTACCGGGGATGTGCCCGCAACCAATGTACATGTCCCTGACCGGAATCGAACCTGGGACCTTTCAGTCCGCAGACCAACGCTCTACCACTGAGCCAAACCGGTTTCGGCCATAGTAGCATTTCTTAACCTATTCAGAATCTTCCCCTTCCAGGTACTAACAAACTGGCAAGGTTGAGCAACCTGCCCTCCCTCCATTATTTCATATGTGGTACAGGGTTAAAGGTGAACTATGCAGATGAAGACCTTAAAAGTAAATACAGGCTTCTAGGCAGGCTACTACTTAGAGATAAGCCATATTTATGGGAATATTTACTTATTTATTATGCCATATTTATGGGAATTATTTTTTTAATGTTTCCAGGAAGAGGAAGATCAAAATGTTGTGCCAGAATCTACCTCTGAAGGTTATACATTCCAAGTTCAGGATGGCACTTCTGGGACCTTTAACTTTTAGACTGTACAACTGAAACATAAAGTTGTTTGTTGTGTACTATGTTTGGTATAAGTATGTCTTACTGTTTCTCTACTAAGAACTCTTTTTAAATGTGGTTTGTTATTGTAGCACTTTTTACAACAAATCTATACTTGAACAGTTCCAAACTGTACATATTGTATGAAGCTTCCATTCTCAGTGAGTTTCTTGTCTTATGTGGAATTTCATGCAGTCTCCTGTAAATAAAGATTAAATTCCACCATCTATGTCACTTTACCATGCCTATGAATTGTTTTCTAATTTGGAGCTCTTACATTGCCAATGAACCAAAATGATGTGGCTAATTAGAGGTGTAGTTATGGTTACAGATACCATTCGATATAAGGATACATGGGTGATACCTTTTCCTGCCTGCTTCTGAGTTCTGGCTTTGCTCTAGGCTGCTTCTCCTCTTGGTAAGTAATAATGGCGCTAGCCAGAAAAATATTTTTCAAGAGTTTTCACAAAGGAATGAATAAAATTTCCCAAAAGCCCTCAGCCAGTCTCTTCTAGTCTTAGTGGCCACGGAGAGGGAATAAAAACCTAAATTTAATCATGAGTCTCTGGGAGTTTCAAGCGACATTCATTCCTCCCAACCTTCAAGGCTGAAAGTGGTTTCAAGGCTGCACCTGGCACTTTGCAAAGTTTACCCAGATTTATGTTTATTTGGTAAGGGTTGGTCCAACTATTAATATTTTTAAAATTTAATCCCAGGCACTTCTTCCATATAGTCTGGGTTGAAAACCACTACTCTAAGAAATAGTTATGCTATTAGCAGGATAGGAAATGGATTGAGGTGGTTGTGGTTGCAGTGGGAGTGTTAACTGCAGTGTCCATAAGTCTGAGGAAAATGATTTAAAAAGGAGTCTTGTTTGTGCTTTTTGGATGAGTTAGAAAAGTGATGAGTCAAGCCTCCACTGCTAAACGCTGACAGCCTTGCCTGCCTTTTCCCCCATAGAAAAAACCATAGTGGTAGAGGTTGGGGATTTGGGTTGAGACGCAAGTTAAAAGTATTTATACTTTTCCAGTGGGCATGGCAAAATGGCTCCCGCAAAGAAGGGTGGGAGAAGGATCGTTCTGTCATTGTAGTAATGACCAGACAATATACTATCAACATGCACAAGCATATCCATGGGATGAGTTTCAAGAATTGTATCCTTCAGGCATTCAGTCTGGAAATTTGCCAAGAAGGAGATGAGAACTCCAGGTAAACTGGGCCAGAGGAATAAGGAATGTGCCATGTGGTATCTGGGTGCCATTGTTCAGAAAATGTAATTAGGGTGAAGATTCACCAAATAAGCTCAATGCATTGGTCATCTACATACGTGTCACCACTTTAAAAAATCTGTTAATGTGAATGAGAATTAACTGCTGATTGTTGAATAAAGTTATAAAACTGCAAAAAAAAAATCACAAATGATTGATGACCTTTAAGGGCTTTGAATTCAAACAACTGGTTCCCCCCACACAGGGCTGTAGATTGAGCCTGTAACCAAGGCATGTGTCCTAGAGCAGAATTAAATCCAAGGTCCTTCAGACTGCAGGCTGACACTCGAACCACTAAGAAAACTGGCTAGGGCAAGGTGGTCTTTCAACTCAGTAGTAATGTTTCTATTTACCTTCTCTGAGCAGTAAGGGTATTCTCCCAATTCAACATACAGGTAAATACTTTGTGTGTTTTTTTGTTTTGTTTTTTTTAGGAAACAAACCACTTTAATTTGTTACTTTTCATTTTGAAAAGTTATAAAGAGGCCCAGTGTACAAAATTCATGCTTAGGTAGGGTCCCTAGGCCTGGCCAGTGATCAGGGCCCATCGGGTTTCATGCCTCCTCTTTCCCTCACTTCCTCAGTGACCCCCTCCTGATCGCCTGCCATGTTCCATGCTGCCCCTTGGTGGTCAGCACACATCATAGCAAGTAATTGAACTCAGTTGAATTCCCAAGAAGAAACTTTGTATATTAGCCTTTTATATATAGAGGTAATTTGCAAAATTCAAAGAAGGATGCCACTTGAAGGCATGTCCTAAGAACCACTGAGAAATGTCAATTATGTCACAAATACAATACATTTTACTTTTTGCAGGTAATGGCCTTTTATTTATTTTTTAAAACATGTTTTTAGCCGAAACTGGTTTGGCTCAGTGGATAGAGTGTCAGCCTGTGGACTGAAAGGTCCCAGGTTCTATTCTGGTCGAGGGCATGTGCCTTGGTTGCGGGCACATCCCCAGTAGTGGGTGTGCAAGAGGCAGCTGATCGATGATTCTCTCTCATCGATGTTTCTAACTCTCTATCCCTCTCTTCCTCTGTAAGAAAAACCCAATAAAATATATTTTTTAAAAATGTATATGTTTTTATTGATTATAGAGAGGAAGGGAGAGAGAGAGAACATTGATCAGGAATCAACCTGGTGACCTCTCAATGCATGGGATGATGCTCAACTAATCGAGCAACACCAGCCAAGGCATGTAATGGGCTTTTAAAGTTTCCTACATGAAATAGAATGTTGTGCTTATCCTAGTTGTGTCCAGAAAAAGAACACAAGTTTCTAACCATGTAGTTTCCCCTAAGTTTAGGACATTCTGTGGTCCTTCTCTTCCTCTGTTCAAAGGCTTTCCCATGAAGTGGGGAAGAGGAGAAAGAAGTAAAACCGCGTCCTCTCCCAGATACTCTTGCTCCCTCCTTTTTATTTCTCCTCTTTCTAAAACATAAGGTCCCCTCTTGGATGCTGGATCCAAAAGTTTTTATTTTATTTTATTGATTCTTTTACAGAGAAAGGGAGAGGGATAGAAAGTTAGAAACATCGGTCAGCCACCTCCTACACCCCCCCGCCCCCACTGGGGATGTGCCCACAACCAAGGTACATGTCTTTGACCAGAATCGAACCTGGGACCCTTGACTCCGCAGGCCAACGTTCTATATCCACTGAGCCAAACCGGTCAGGGCCCAAAAGTCTTAACTTGAGAAAAGGTAATGTGAAAATAAATCTGGACTCCCTAGACTTTTGCCCTAAATAGGTGGAGCTTCAATGAGTTTGGAGGGACTAGTGTAAACAGTACAAGGTCTGGGTTTATTAAAGAAAAAGCATGATTCAATATGAAGTAATGGACAGGAGACAGATGATTCCCAAAAATGCATTTTTACATTTTAGATGAAATTGTTACGCTGGTTTCCTTGTATTCGAAATTCTTTGAAGGCATTTGTTTTTATTGAACTTAACTGGATAAAATTTTTGACTTTGAGAATGAGTATTCATATTCAGCTTGATATTTAAAAATCATAAAAGAAAAAACCCCCTTCAGCAATTCATATAATTCTGATGAACTCTTTTAGCTTTTTTTTTTTTATTAGTGAAGCTTTTTATCTGGCCTTCGATTCTGACTGATAGCTTTGCTGGGTAGATTATTTTTGGCTATAGGTTCTTGCTATTCATCACCTTGAATATTTCTTGCCATTCATTATGAACAACAAATACATAACTATCAACAAGTGAATCTAAAAACCAAGGGAATTAAAAAACCTGATAAACAATATTAACTGTTGAATATAATAGAATCAGAGGTATGGAAGGGGAGTGGACTGATGGTTCTCAGGGAAAAGAGGAGTCGGGGGTGCAGGAAGAGACTGAACATAAACTGTGCACCTATGGATGAGGACAGTGGGGGTGGGGAAAGGGCAGAAGGTGGTGTAGGAACCTGGTGAAGGGGAAAAAATGAACTTTTGTAATAATATGAACAATAGTTTATTAAAAAAAAAAATCAGAAAAGAGGATTATGTAGTTGCTAGATTTTTCTCTTTCATGTGTTAATACTAATTGCTTTTGTTGATGCACTAAAAAATTTTTTTAGCTCCTAACAGTTTTAAATCTCATTTAAGACTTTAATAAATTATTTATCGTTGCCTATAACTTTCATTTTTATATTATAAGAAAGTAAGGATGGGAAGATAACATAAATTTTTATGAGGCAAATACCAAGTAAAAAATGCTGATGCATATTTTACTACAAAAACCTTTAAAGTATCATTAAAAGATTGACTTTTAGTATTAAATATTACACAAAATATTTTTTTTTATTGATTTCAGAGAGGAAGGGAGAGGGAGAAAGAGGAAAACTACAATGATGGGAGAGAATTATCCATCAGCTGCCTCTGTACCTCCCCTACTGGGGATTGAGCCTGCAACTCAGGTATGTGCCCTGACCTGTGACCTCCTGGTTCAACCACGAGCCACATGGCTGTGCACAAATATTAATTCTTTAAGTTGCTATATTGTATCTTGGCTTTAAATCTAAGCAAGCTACTATTTTTGGATTACAACAGAAAATAATTCTAAGGTGGTTTGATTCCCCCTCTTCCCCAGTTTCAAATCTTTCTCTGGTTGTGCCAAACTCTGGATAATTTATTTTTATTTTTTTTTCCTTTAAAAAAAATATATCTTATTGATTTTTTACAGAGAGTAAGAGAGGGATAGAGAGTTAGAAACATCAATGAGAGAGAATCATCGATCAGCTGCCTCTTGCACACCCCCTACTGGGGATGTGCCCGTAACCAAGGTACATGCCCTTGACCAGAACCGAACCCAGGACCTTTCAGTCTGAAGGCTGACACTCTTATCCACTGAGCCAAACCGGTTTCGGCAGCATTTGGCTTCTTAAATTGCTCTTCTCCAACCCCCCGCCCCCCCCCCCCCCCCACACACACACACATTTTTCCCAGAACCAAAATTGTGTTCACCAAAGTGGCATGTTCCTTTGGTAAAAGCAAATTCTTGTTTTGTTTGTATGGGCAGTTGGAAAATTTGTGAGATACAGGATCCCAAAGTTCAGAAGGCCATTGGTGGAAATGTAGCTGGCTACTCCTTTCCTTCCTCCACCCTGCTGAAGTTTGTTGCCAAAACTCAGCTGGCTGATTTTGGAAAGCCATGGAAATATCACTAATGTTGCTTTCTTTTGAGATTAGGCTGTTGACCTCATTTGTGATTAACAAAACTTGCCCAAATCATGCAGTGTCTCCATCCCCCAAGGGAAAGTGTAAGTGAAAATGTTTTAGCAACATCACTGATATGTGTCATAACCCCAGCTAATAAAGAAACACTCAAGCTATCAAGTAGGGCTTTTTTTTGAGGGCAGAACAATTTAATTTTGGACATTTGTATGTTAAATGGCATGTTGTTGGCATAGTTTGAAAGCAATTCTAGTGTCTATATAAACACCCAGTTCCTCCTAAATATTTGGGACAGTTTCATAACACTATGTAGGAGTTGTATCCATCAGACCCTTTTAAATTGATCAGTTTATGCATTCCTCCCAGGCTTTTCACAATCACAAATATCTTTCCCATCCTTGTTTTTGAGATGGCGTGTAGTGAAATGGACTCATGTTAGGAGCCAGATCTGCCCAAGTTCAAATACATTGTTGACAATTGGGCTGTTAAAATAGCACAATCCCTCGTACAAAATAAGTACTCTTTAGATATTCATTATTATGTTTATATCCCAGATAAATATTATAGCTATAGAACAGCTTTTCCCAAGCTTTTAACAGCAAAGGTTCTCTTTTTTTCTACACACTTCTATTTTTTACATATTTTACCTTCTAGGCTACTTATTATTACTTTTTCCCCCTTATTAATCAGATATAAATCAACATGAGCTCTCCACATGGTTTGTTTTTATATTCAGTGACAGGATTCTATCCAAAAGTTGGATTGTTTTATCAGCCATCAGCTCTTTACCGGCTTGACATAGATTTTTGAACACCACCACCAACTTTTAGCCTTTGCTGCTATCCGGTGTCCACTGTTAACCTTTCTCCTATTCCTAATGGACAAATCGTTTGGAGCACCTCCTCCAACTTCTCACTGCCCTGAGAACAGCCACCTGAGCCGCCCAAGTCCCATGTACTGATGGTTTGCTTGGAAGCTTGTCCTTATAAACAACAGATAGGCCTTTGCTCGGTAGCGATACGAAGCTTGACTGTGAAACAGCAAAACAAAAAGCTGTATTTTCTACTCTGGAAAAAGTTTACTGTTTAGAAAAGGTCTGATATACAGATGGCAGTTCCTGAATGTAGTTACAAAAATTCTATTTTTAGCAATACTTGGAATACAGGAAAGGTTCTTGGGAAAACATAGAAATAAGACTTAATAATTCTGACTTGCACCAAGATTTTAGGTGGCAGATAACTCTCTGACCCCTTTCCTGCCCATCCTCTCAACCAATGTTTTTTTGTTTTTGGTAACTTCGGGAAGTAACTTTACCTAATTACAGAAGTAATACTTTAGAAAATTTTAAAAACACGGAATGCCACAAAGGTTAAAATATTAGCTAACCTGGCCAGTGTGGTTCGGTTGGGTGAGCATTGTCTCATGAACCAGTAGGTCACATTCGATTCCCACATTTGATTCCCAGTCAGATCACAATCAGGTTGCGGCTACTGGGGCACAAAGCACAGTAGGGGCTTTGCAGGAGGCAACCCATCAATGTTTCTCCCTCTCTATAATATGAATAAAAACATTTTAAAAAATAGTTAAAATCCCACCATGGAGTTGTACATTTTTTCATAGGTAGGAATTCTGAATCTGAGTAACCTGAGATGCAGGACAGGCCTTCAGGGGGGCCGTGAACCCCTGGAATTGGATGCCAAGTTTACTGTAAAATATATGCATGTGAGCTTTTTGCTCATAGCCTGATGAAAATTAGGTTCTCAAGGTAGAGCCACCTTGAGAATATTACAAACTTTAGGTATAGATCTTTTCAATTTATTTTTTTCACATGTGTAGCGTGTTTTTTAAAAATTCACCTCTGAGCTTGCTTTCAGACAGTAGCTGAAGACATCAGACCAATGAATTTAGCTGTAATTTGACGAAAGAACTCTAGTTGAACAGGAGTTCCTAAACATTAGCGTTTGGTTGACCTTCATTCCACAAGAATGGTGTATTTGTCCACAGAAGATGGCGGGGCTTGTGGTTCTCTTGGCCTCCGTTGGGCTTTCCTGCAGGCCCTGGAGGATGGGCGGTAACACAGGACATGCTTGGCTCCTCATCCTCCTGCTGACAGCCAAGCCTCTGAGCGGCCAATCACACACTTACTGATGTTGGATCCCCAGCCCTGCTGACCTCCTAACTGTTCTGAGACAGCAGGGAACTCCCCCGGCCTTCAGCATAATCAGATCTGTCACCGTCTTCAGGAACTGGCATTCTTTCTGGGCCTCATCCTTTGCTTTGGAGGTAACGGCTGCCATTTTCCTCTGGTATTTCTGCTGTGCTGAGCAGGCTTGTCTTTCTCATAGACCAGAGGAATTTGCTGGCCAGTCAGCTGGCTCACAGATGGCTCTCAGTCCCACGTTCCTCCTCCCCCCACCCCAACATCCCAACATGGATTTGCTTGGGAAGGTTAAACTCTAGAAGTGGGATGGGAGGAATCAGTTTCTTTTTGCTGGACATTTTGGAGTTTGGCCCAAAACAGAAAAAACTGACCTCATTCTTACCCTCCACCAAAGACTGAGGATAACTTGATAACTAGCAAACTATTACATTGCTAAATTACCTGGTGAAGAAAATCCCTTTCTTTTCTCCCTTCCTTCTCTCGCTCTATACATATTTATAAATATACATGTACACACACACACACATACATACACACACACACTGCTAGAAGAGTTTTCCTTCTCTACACACATACACACACGTACATGTACACACACAATGCTAGAAGAGTTTTCCTTCTCTCCATACATACATACATATGTACATGTGCACACACACACACACACACACACACAATGCTAGAAGAGTTCTCCAGTGTATGTTTGGGACACTGAGTATGACATCGAAATGATCTAAGACGATGTCGTCTCCAGTTTCCAGAGTGACAGTACACACACACACACCCATACGCATGCTCAGGTGGCAATGGCAGCAGAGTTCAGTTTCTTGTTGGGAAGAAATTCTTCAGCATCTATTTCCTGTAGAGAATGCTAGCAGGTTTCTAACATACTTCAGCTGTTCAGGAAATACTTGAAATAATTCCCTGCTCTAGAGAGTAGGAGGAGAGCCAGAAAGCTGGAAAGTATTTCTCCTCCTTTATGCTCTCAAATGTGCTTCACAAGGACTCCACTATTCACACACACACTCCCAGGAGCCCCTTTCTGACTCCCCCAGCCTTTTCCTGCAGAAATGCTCTTTTTAGAGTGTGGCGAGAACCCTCGGAACTTGGACTTCCCATAGCATCCTGGCCTGAGCTTCTTAAGGGACTTTACAAATAAGAACTAATTAAGCTTGGAAAGCCCCATGGGAGTCCTCCTAGCTGCTATTGAAATGTGCCAGCTCTGAGGGGGACCAGCTGCCTTCTTTACCCTCAGCAACAATTCAAACAGTGGGGAGGAAACCGACCGCCTCATGCTATGGAAGCTGCGAAGAAGCAAGTGAGGCACCATGCAATTAATTGCCTCTCTGATTGGCTTCTTGCTACATTCTGTGGGGTTCAGACACTGGTGTTTAAATTGGGTCATGTAGACTTTTGAGCAAGATGTCAGATAATTAAAAAGAACCATTTAAGATTAATTTTTATCGAAAGCAGTGGTTCTCAATAGAGGGCAATGTTACCCCTCAAGGGAAAATCTGAGCGTCTGGAGACGTTTTTGGTTGTCAAACCTTTGGTTGTCAAGTCAGTAGCTTCTAGGTGGGCAGAGAGGTCAAGGATGCTAAATATCCTGGAATGCACGAACTGCCCCCCACAATTAGTTATCTGGTAGTGCCGAGGCAGACAGAGCCTCCACACTACTTTTTTGTTGCCTCCACATTACTGGGTAAAGAGTAAGGAACCAAAATGCCCAATCAAACCTTAATTCAATCCATCCCACCCAGATCCCACCAGCTCTGCTCTCATCTAGTTAATGGGGCTACATTTGCTTCCAATTCCAACAATTAAATCAAACCTACCCCACCCACCACGCAATGCAACTAACCTTCCAGGCCAAAAGCTTTTGCTTTGAACGCCGAGAGTGTTAACAGGAAAAAAATAAACCCGCCTTCCTGCCGCCTGAGGAGTCTGAAAGCCTGATACGAAGAACGAAGATGCTTCTAAAAGTTTGGAGACGCGACCCATCTCCGAGTGGACACATTTGGGTGAGTTCTCTGGCACGGAGGCCGGGCAGCAGCAGACTCCAAATGGCTTCCAAGATGCGCTGTGAGTCCACCGTGAGTTCATTCTTTTGGATTTACACCGAAGGTGACAAACAATGCTTTGCTTAGAATGGTTGCGAGTGGGAGAGAGCAGATGAATGGTGAAAAGAAAACCAAACCAATGCATTCCCCCCCCCCCCCCCCCCCAGTGGGTTAATGCTTCATGCACGTGGAAACTGGGAACACAGGGTGTGGGGTTTGCTATGAAAAGTACCCTGGGGGATCCTGAGCTCTTTGGCTTACGTGGTGGCAGGGCCCAGCTTGTGAAAACCAGAGACTTCCTCCCAACTGGAAAACCCGCCACAGGGAGGCAGTAGAGCCCAGTGGTTAACAGCATGGGCTCCAGAGTCAGATTTGAGTTTGAATCTGAATCTGGCCCTGAAAAGCTGTGTGACCTCCGAGAAGTTACTTAACTGCTCTCACTCCAATGCAGCAAAAAGGGGATAAAAGAGGTATCCAACTCAGGGATGTTTTCAGGGTGAACGAGACTAGCTCCACGGGTAAGCTCTCCGTTGGTGGTAGTTTAAAAAGCAGGATACTGGATTGCATATTTGGAAGATGCAAAGACGGTAGGTCTTAAAGGTGTTCTTATCAGAAAAAAAACATTTTGGTGACTATGTATCGTGATGGCTGTCAGCTAGACTTATTGTGGAGATAATTTTGCAGTATTATGTGTGTATATACATACATACATTATATAAAATCATTATGTTGTACAACTGATATTAATATGTTATATGCCAATTATACTTCAATTTTAAAAAATAAAATAAGTTTTTGTTTCATTTCATTCTTTTTTAAAAAGATTTTATTGATTTTTTTTTTTTTTACAGAGAGAAAGGGAGAGGGATAGAGAATTAGAAACATCGATGAGAGAGAAACATCGATCAGCTGCCTTCTGCACAAACCCTACTGGGGACGTGCCCACAACCAAGGTACATGCCCTTGACTGGAATCAAACCTGGGATCCTCCAGTCTGCAGGCTGACGCTCTATCCACTGAGTTAAACCAGTTAGGGCTATACCTCAATTTTTGGAAGTAGGAGGTTAAGGTGAGGGCAACTTAAACTTTTGTCTTTTTTTTTTTTTTTTTTTTAAATTCTCACCTGAGGATATGTTTCTATTGATTTCTTAGAGAGGAAAGGAGAGAGAGAGAGAAACATTATTGTGAGAGAGAAACACTGATCAGCTGCCTCCTGTATGCACCCTGATCAGGGATTGAACCACAACCTTTTGTTGTATGGACAGCACTCCAACCAGCTGAGCCACCTAACCAGGATGGCAACAAATTTTTTAAAATTAAATTTAACTAACTTATTTATGTATTTATTTTTAGACAAGTTGATTACATTTTGTGACTGTGCTGTAATGGGGTTTAGTCTCAAGCTGAGCAGTGGAATGTAAAATAAAAATTGTAAGGTGGGTTATTTTTTTATTTTTTATTGAATTTATTGGGGTGACATTAGTTAATAAAATTGTATAGTTTTCAGGTGTACAATTCTATAACACATCATCTGTACATGGTATTGTGTGTTCACCACCCCAAGTCAAGTCTCCTCCGATCGCCATTTATCCCCCTTTCACCCTCTCCTTCCTCTCCCACCCTGCTTTCTCTCTGGTAATCATCATACAGTTGTCTGTGGCTTTGAGGACTTTTAATTCTTTCAACTTTTTTAAAAAATATATATACTTTATTGATTTTCCAGAGTGAGGAAGGGGGAGGGATAGAGAGCTAGAAACATCGATGAGAGAGAAACATCAACCAGCTGCCTCTTGCACACCCCCCACTGGGGACGTGCCCACAACCAATGTACATGCCCTTGACCAGAATCGAACGTGGGACCCTTCAGTCCGCAGACTGACGCTCTATCCACTGAGCCAAACCGGTTTTGGCTCTTTCAACTTTTTCACTTAGCCACCTAACCCTGCTTTCTCTGACAGCTGTCAGTCTGTTATCTGTATCTATGAGTCTGTTTCTATTTTGTTGAGGGCAGCACATTTCCGATAGCTAGATGATAGCTAGGGAAAATGTTTTCGAGAACAATCTCTCTCAACAGTTGCTCAGTGAACCCATCCCCAGGCTTCACATCGCAGTCTTGGTCACGAGGCGGATTCCAACAGCTGCTTCAGAGAAACAGTGGCCTCCGCAATGTTATTCTTCTAGCTTCTCCTTGTCATGCAAAAATATGTGTCATTTGTTCCATTTCACTCTTGAGGGTGACAGGCTTTCTTTTAGCCTTTGGTAGCGTGTATACAAACACACATGGAAATGATCTAGGTTATGTAATTATTTTACTAACATGTAATAGAGTATATTATTACATATTATAATTTTGCATTTAATGTATCCTTGTTTTTTTTTTTTTTATTCTGGGCTTTTCAGTTAGGATTCCATAGAGGTGGGGAAGGCTGCTTTTTTTTTTTTTTCCTGCTCTTTTTCTTATTCAAGGTTTCAAAGACAGCTTTAAGCGAAAGCTTTCAGTTTGGGTGTTGATTACACTGAACAGTGTTCAAGTTGGGGGTGGGTGGTTCAATATTAGGGCTGGTATTTCACTGGGTGATAAGTTTTGGAGAGGAGAAGGGTTAATTGGGTGTGTTGAGATCTAGGTCATCAGATGAGAGGAATTTAGTTTAGTTTAGTTTTGTTTTTTTAAAGATTTTTAAGATTAGAGTTTTAGAGAGAGAGGAAAGGAGAAAGGGAGAAACATTGATGTGAGAAACAAATGAGCTGTCTCCTCCACGCCCCCTACTGGGGGGCCTAGCCCACAACCGGGCATGTGCCCTGACTTGCAATGGACAGCAACCTCTTTGTGCACGGATGATGCCTAACCAACAGCCACACTAGCCAGGGCAAGGAAGGAATTTAGTTTTCATCACTGCACTGTGTTATGGTTCCATCTGCAGATTAGCTTGTCTGGCTGGTTTTATAGGGGTGAATTAGATGTTGATGTAATACCAGGTTCTTCACTAGTGAATAGAAGAGATTGTTTTTCTCCTCCAGTAGCCCTGCTATGTCAGAGTTGAGCTTGAACCCTGGCAACTTCTGAGCTGCTCAGCAGGAATTATTTAGGGCCGGAGAGATTCCAAATGAGAGGCAATAATCATAAGAGTGACCCTTTGCTGAGCACTTGTGTCCCAGGCATTGTACTGAGTACGGCCCTATTGGGACCTCTCAGGAAAGCCTCAGCACACTCCATACGGTGGGCAGTGTCTATAAGCCCTTTCCACAGATGAGAAGACAGAGGCATAATGAGGGCAAATGATTCACCACAGCGTAGCCAGCTCGTCTGGTTCCGTCTTCTTCTCCCGAGGACAAAAGGAGGTGGTGTTTGGAACCGGGACTCCTCTCTGCAGACCTGGCTCCTGGCCAGGGCTCTTTGCAATGGACAGGAACCCCCGCTGACGCTGCTTGGCGCCCTGGGACCACCCAGGAGGGCACTGGGGAAGAGCAAGCTGGTTGCATCTGGCAAAGGGGCAACGTCCTTTTCTAAGTTTGAGGACACAGCGGCGGGGAGGCGGCTGAGGCCTTCCGGGGGCACTGGCCGGGATGCTGGGCCTCGGAGCTCTCTCCAGAATGAATCAGCTCTGGTCCGGCTGCTGCCAGTTTCTGAAGAGGAAAGAATTAATGCTGGTCGGAGATGGGGCCAAAGCTGATGGTTTTAAGAGAAGCTTCCCTTTCACCCAATAACTCCGAGTTCTCTGGGCCTTGAAAACGAGTCTGGGAAGGAAAAGAGTTTCCACCCCAAACCATCCCCTGACGTGCATCACCTCCCTCAATTCTCTCAAACACCTGGGACGCAGGGGCAAGAATCCTGCTTCTGAAGAGAGAGCCAGGGAGGCTCAGACAGAGTAAGGAAGCTTCCGAGCGTCACACAGCCACCAAAGAGCAACAGCGGAGAGGGAACCATTGGCTGGCTGTGCTTGCCTCATGCCGCCACGGATGGTACTCATTAATTGTTGGGCTACAAAGCCTGGAAGAAATAATTCATTTCCCCCAAGATTTTGTCATCCGCTAGAAGGATATGGCTGGTATCCAAATGGTAGGAATGGTGGACATCAGTTTCAGAGCTTTCTGGACCTGTAACTGCCTCATGGTTAGTAGCTCTAACAGGCCAACCATGGAAAGAATTGTTCCCATTGTACAGATGGAGAAACAGGCTGAGAGAAGCTAAGAAAGTTGCTCAAGTTTCCACAGCAAACAGTTGTCCCTTCCCAGCCACGGGAGGCATCCCGAGAAGCACAGACAAGCCCTGTGGGTGGAGATGGTTACGTGTGGTGTGTGTGCAGCTCTAGCGTCATTCCAGACCTGACATTAGTCATCTGCAAGTCACAGAGCCAGCCCCTCTGGACACAAGGAGGCTGCTTTATGTATCAGGCAGAGCTGGGCCCAGAGAACGTGGTTCTAAGCAGAGAAGATGGCCTCATCCCAAAGGCAGCCCCTCTGGGGGCCCATGGGAGCTGGCCAGGCCTGGTGACCCTCGGGAGAGGTGAGGCTGGGCTTCTTCCGGCTCAGAAACCTGTTGGCCTTTACCCGGCGACATGAACCAGATGTGGGGCACCTACCTCGTTCTGCAGGGCAGAGGCCACTCCAGGAGGCCTCTCACCACCCCTCAGCTCCTCTGCCTGCGGCCCAGCCCCCTCGCCTGCTGCCCTCACCCCCGCATCCCATTCCTCATGGGCACCTTGCATCCTCCCTTCCCACCAACAGGAAATGATACAGGACAGATCTCAAAGTCCATATGTCCTGGACAGTCTCTTTAGGAATTTCTTTGGCTTCCAGTTTGTTCTATGTGTCATCCTTTCCCACTCACAACATTAAAAAAGAAAAATAAAAGAAAAAAAAGGAGAAAAGAAAAAAGAGTGAGTGTTCTTACCCCTTTGTGATGTTGGGCAAATAATATTTTTGTGTCTGCATCCATTATGCTCATTACTTATTTTGTTAATGAAATTATTCCCATTTGGCTGGTTGCAGTGTCCTTTGGCGATAGCCCGTCATTCTTTGGGCTTTCTAGCACAAGCTGTTCTAGGCTCATCTTGTATTTTTCCTGGCCCGGCCCTGGGATCAGCCGTTTCGCCAGGGAACCCGGTTTGGTTTTAGTTAAATGGTATTTAGAAGTCAAGATCTGGATGCTGGGTGTGCTCACCGCTGTTGGAGGGAGGCCTCCCAGGCCCTCAGTGGGCAGGGCATGGGAATGTGGCTATGGATACACATGCACACACAAGATGACACGCTTCACACACACTCATTTACCCCTATGTTTATTACTATTTAAAAAAATAGGTTTTTATTGATTTAAGATCAACAGGAAGGGAGAAGGAGAGAGAGACAGAAACATCAATGATGAGAGAGAATCATCGATTGGCTACCTCCTGCCCCCTGGGCATGTGCTCTGACTGGGAATCAAACTGTGACATTCTGGTTCATGAGTCTTCACTTGACCACGAGCCATACCGCCTGGGCTGTTTATTATTATGATTTTTAAATATATTTTTATTGACTTCAGAGAGGAAGAGAGGGAGAGAGAGAGAAAGAAAGATATCAATGATGAGAGAATCATTGGCTGCCTCCTCCCTTACTGGGGATCGAGTCTGCAACCTGGATATGTGCCTTGACTGGAATCAAACCCAGGATCCTTCTGTCCACAGGCCGACACTCTCATTTACTGAACCAAATCAGCTATGGCTGTTTGCTATTTTTAAAAATTGTGGTAAAATACACAAAAAAATGAAATTTACTGTCTTAACCATTCTTAAATGTACAGTTTGGGGTCATTAAACACATTCATGTTTTTGCACAACCATCGCTGCCATCCATCTCCAGAATGCTTTTCACCTTGTAAAGCTGAAACTCAATACCTATTAAGCACTCATCTTTAGGATTGCTTTTAAATCTATCTGTGTGTTTGATAGCCTGAGTTCACACTGCTATGTCCAGGGCTCATCCCAGCCTCTTCCCTTCTGTATTTGTAACTCCCTTTTCTGACAGCGATGCTTTACCCCTCCCCACTGACCATGTCCTATGTGGACTCTTCTCATCTCGTTGGGCTCTGCCTCGGTATGTCTCACTTCCTCCCTGTGCGGCCACAGTTCCCTCCCTCCTACCTTGGTTGCCTACATTTTGCTTTGTTCCACCTACATTTTAGGACTGACTTTTTCAGGAAGGGGAAAGGGATATGAAGAAGAGCTTTTTGTTATTCTCATGATCTTTAAACGAAACTATGGAATTTATTCATAGCTCACCAGTTGTCCTACTAATGGCCTCCTTCATCCCAAGACCCAATCCAGGATATCATGTTGCATGGAGTTGTGACTTCTTCGTCTCCTTCACTATGGGACATTTTTCCAGTCCATCCTTGTTTTTCTTTATCCTGACACTTTTGAAGAGTACACACAGATACTTTGCATAATGTTCCCCAATTTGAGTGCTCCCTCTCTCTCTCTCTCTCTCTCTCTCTCTCTCTCTCTCTCTCTCCCCTTTCTTCTCTCTCTAAAAAAAAATAAATTAATAAATAAAGAGGTATACATTGGGATTCCGAAGCTGACACCTGCCAAGAGTCCCACAGCAAGTAAATGGTAGAAGGAGGATTTGAAACAGCCATTCTGAGCGTTGTGCCATTTCCTTGGTTTGAGAGGAAGAGCTGTCTGATGAAGGAGATGACTCAAGGCCCCTGGTACTGACGTGGAGGGTAGGAGGTGGGAGGTGGGAGACTTTACATCCATATTAGGTCCTTCAGCCAGGGCTGATTCACCCCTGTGGCCTCTTCCCAGTGCCCTGTCCAGTCTTGTCTTAAATTTCCTCTGTCTGCAGCAAGTAGCACCTCTTCAAGTAGACCTGGCAAGACCATCTTTTGACCATTAGATGAGGTTGCCTGGCCTTTGTGCCTGTGGTGCCATGATGAAAATAACCAGGTAATGCAGAAGAGATGCCTTCTAGGAGGGTGGAATCCCATAACCAATGCTGCTAGCAGCCCTCAGGCCCTCTGGTACCCCCACCCCAGCCTCAGAGCTCCTGCCTGCTCTTGGGGCTTCTCTCAGTGGCATGCCTGAAGAGGCCCTCCACATGGACCTGGCTTAAGGGAGTTGGTGACGCTGGCTTTCCTTTGCCTGCTGTTGACCCCTTTGCCTAGCAGCTCTCAGCAAACTCACTGTCACCACATCAGACACAGCTGGGAGTTTCAGAGCCGATGTTCCAAGCATGCCCTCCGCACAGTGGTCACCTACCACATGTGTTTCCTTTGGCCCTCACTTAATAAAGTTTAAAGTTTGTTTACAACATGAACAAATCAGGAGCTCATCATAAAAGTCTGCATTTTGGCTTCTGTTGAAAAATCAGATGTGGGAATAGATGGTCCACATTCCCGCATGGCAGCACATGGCCAGAACTGAGCAGTGGCTGCCCCTCGAGGGGTGGCACAGGTGACCCGCTTCACTCTTGTCCCCATTGCTCCCTACGCTTACCACCCTCTACCTCCTTCGTTTGAACTGTCTGCCTGGCCTCTGACGGTATTTAAGTCCACAACCCCTGTGTTAGGTTTTTGCAGTTCATTCATTCGCTCAACAAACACAGAGCCCCCACTCAAATCAAGTTTTGTGCTGGGCTCCAAGATCGATGGCTTGTACACTGGGGATTCTAGAGCGGTACGGTAAGTCTGATAAGCTCTATTGCTACATAAGCATTGAAGAGGGACTTGAAAAGTTGTTCGCCTTCTAAATTCCAGTGAGATTTAGAGGGAAGCTGCTCTCTATACTTTGGGACCCCTCTCCTGTGTTTATCCCAGGACCCGAGGTTCCAGGGAACGTGAGAAGGGTAGTGCAGGATGCTTAGCTGTGGCACAAGTTGACATCAGGGCTGAAATGACCTATTTATTATGTGAGTGATGGAGGTTCCATGAGGCAGAAGACTTGACGTCAGACAGGTTTGGTTGAAGTCCTGGTTTTGCCACTTGCCTGCTGTGTGACCATGTGGGGTTACTGACATTCTCTGGGTGTCTGTTTCCGCCTCTTTAACATGGAGATGATAACGTTTATTCAGTGTCATGTGTAATGTATATAAAGTTTCAAGAGTAGTGTGGGGAATGTGGTACTCACCACCAAATAGACATTTATCCTCATTTTTAAAAGTACTCCTTTAAAAAATGTATTCATTTTAGAGGAAGGGAAAGAGAGAGACATCTCTTGTTTCACTTATTTATGCATTCATTTGTTTATTCTTGAATGTGCCCTGACCCGGGGTTGGAAGGACATTCTAAGCAACTGAGCTACTCGGCTGGGGCATCTTTCTTTTTCTTTCTTTCTTTTTTTAAAAAAAAATATATTTTATTGATTTTGTACAGAGAGGAAGGGAGAGAGATAGAGAGTTTGAAACATCGATGAGAGAGAGTCATCGACCAGCTGCCTCCTACACACCCCCTACTGGGGATATGCCCGCAACCAAGGTACATGCCCTTGACGGGAATCGAACCTGGGTCCCTTCAGTCCCCAAGCCGATGCTCTATCCCAGCGTTTTTCACATGTTGCCTGGTGTGCCGTAGGTGCAGACAAGACAAGAATTTTATAATTTTTCACTATTTTGTTTACTTAATATTTCATAATAAAGTAATTATAAAATACTTTCTTTGTGTTTATTTGATTCCTATTCAAGAGAATTACTTTATATATAGTCAATATAGGCACAGAGTTAAATTTTTTTAACATTTTCTAATGGTGGTGTGCCTCGTGATTTTTTTCATGAAACAAGTGTGCCTTTGCCCAAAAAAGGTTGAAAAACACTGCTCTATCCATTGAGCTAAACCGGTTCCAGTGGCATCTTTCTTATAATTATTTTTTTACTGTGTCACTTCATTACTGCTGTGTATGTGCTCCATGTGAGTGATGGAGGTGCTTATGTAGGAGGGTTCCGATTTAAGGCGAAAATCGAGTTACATTGCGCCATAGGAACAGATCGTAACCCGAGGACTGCTTGTGTGTGTGCATTGCGAAGTGAATACTGCAATCAAGCTAGTTAACATAGCCAGCATCTTCAGTATGTAACCTTTAGAGATTAATCGACCCCCCCACCCCCCGCCACTCAGCATAAAGCCCTGAAATCCTCTTAAGCTGTTTCATGTATCAATGGCTCTTTCCTTTCTAATGCTGAGTGATATTCCACTGGGTGGATGTACACTGTTTATCCGCTCACCTGTTGAAGGACATTTGACTTGTTTCCAGTTTTTGACTTGTGATGGTTACTATCATGTGTTAACTTGACTGGGCCATGGGGGGGTGACTAGATATTTGGACAAATCTTATTCTATTGTATGAGGGTGTTTTGGATGAATTTAACCTTTAAATCAATAACGTAGGAAAGCAGATTGCTCTCCCTAATGTAGGTGGGCCTCATCTAATCAGTTGAAGGCTTGAATAGAACAAAAGGGCTGACCTTCTTCCCAATAAGAGAATTCGTCCTAACTGTCTTGAGCTGGGACACTTTTTGTGTGTGTGTGTGTCTGTTTTTCCTGCCTTCAAACTGCAACTGAAAACATCAGCTCTTTCTGGGTTTCAGGCCTTTGGACTCAGACTGGAACTACACATTGCCTCTCTTCCGCTTGTCGACTGCAGATCTTGGGACTCGTCAGCCTCTCTATTCACGTGAGCCAGCTCTTTATTACAAATCTCTTGACACATTTACACGTGACTGTTACACGTAAAGGTGCTATAGGCATGGATGTGTAGGATCTTGTAGGAATATCAATTTTCATTTCCCTGGGACAAACACCCAGGAGTATAATTGCTGGATCTTATGATAAATGTATGTTTCACTTTGTAAGAAACTGCCAAACTATTTTCTAGAGGGGCTGTACATTTGACATTCCCCTCTGCTTTTATTATTTTTTGCTACAGGAGTTAAATTAACTTTGAAATGGGCTGGCATTTAGAAGGCTGGCCACGCAGGCATTTTTGTTCACGCGCCCTATAATCATGGCTATCGCACGCATCCTTGTTTTAACTTTTCATATTTATTAGCCAAACACAGAGGTCTGCAGGGTTAAAGATTTGAAATAACAATCCTGGCTGCCTCAGATTTTCTTGGCTGGCACCAGGTCTTGCCAGGCCTTTGAATCAGCTGGGTGCAGGGAAGGGTCACCAGGAAACTCAGGCTGCCGGACCCGACAGGAAGCGTGGGATGAAGCTTACGCTGGGTCTGGCGCGTGGTCAGCCCTGCTGGGGCCTGAGGCTTGCAGGCCCGCTCGCTGTGCACCGTCAGGAAATGGCCCGGGCTCTTTAAAACACTCCACCCCCGAAACATAAATTCACCAACGAGGAACCTCTGAGCTCCTTCCTTTAAGAAATAGCGTCTTAAAACCTTAAAGAAAATTGACTTACAAAGCAGTTATGACCCTGTGTTCCTTGGGCTCAAAATTCTTTTCTTGGATGAGCCTGCTGTGGAGTTATTTGCTGGTAATACCATAGCCTTCTCCCTCCCTCCTACCCTTTCTGCATGCCTCTCCCAACTTCACAGAAGTATTTGTCTTGCCTACGGCTATGATTGCCTAACACTAGGATTTTAGCACATTGCATTGGGGGGCTGATTCATAGATTCCACCAGACATCACAACTGTATGAACCTTTCTAGTCTGATGTCATCTCTCTGGAGTCTCCCAATAGCCAGGTGAACTGCTAACTCTGTTTTATAAGGAATTTACCAGGATGAGGACTGAGATTTACAACTATTTAAAAAAATATATATATTTTATTGATTTTTTTTTACAGAGAGGAAGAGAGAGGGATAGAGAGTTAGGAACATCAATGAGAGAGAATCATCGATCAGCTCCCTCTTGCACACCCCCTACTAGGGATGTGCTCACAACTAAGTTACATGCCCTTGACCGGAATCGAACCTGGGACCTTTCAGTCTGCAGACTGACGCTCTATCCACTGAGCCAAACCGGTTTTGGCTGAGACTTACAACTATGAAGGCTCTTTCCACAGGTCCCATGGTTTTAAGTGGTGGAGCTGGGGCCAGGTGACCGACGCCGGTTCAGAGCCTCCCTCCTCCTCCTAGCCTGAAGCTGTCCAGTATGGAAGCCACGGATTGTGTGTGGCCATTGAGTATTTTTATTTATTTATTGACTTTTTAGAGAGAGAGAGGAAGGGAGAAAGAAACATTGATGTGAGAGTGAAATATCAATTAGTTCTTCCTGCATGCCCCCTACTGGGAGGGAGCCAGCAACCTGCATGGGTGCCCTGATTGGTAATTGAACCGGTTCCGTGCTGACCACACCCAACCAGGCCACACCGGCGAGGGCCGCCCTGGAGCCTTTTAATGTGGCGAGTCCTAATTGAGCTATGCTGCCAGTGCAAAACTCACACTGGCTTTGGAAGGCTTTGTATGGAAAAAAAAATGAATGTAGACTCTCATTAATGATTTTTTAATATTGTTTACAGGCTGAGATGATGTTTTGGATATGCTGGGTTAAAAAAATATCTTGCAAAAATGAATCCCACCTGTTTTTTTTTAGTTTTTTTTTTAATGTGACAACTAGAAATGTAAAATTATATGTGTCTCATGTTGTATTTCTGTTGGACAGTGATGCTTTAGACCACATCACAGGCAGTCTTTTTCATAGAGGAGTGTTTTAGACGTATGATCTCATTATCTTGTAAAAGCATGTTCATCCCCAGTGTCTGCTCTCAGATTTGCAGATTTCTCCCCACCATCTTGAAAGGTCACCTTCTCTGATAAATGTGGGGGATGAGAATTTGTCTCCTGGCTGTTCTGAATGGTTACCTTCTTTTTCTTTTTCTTTTTTTAATTATAAGATATACATAATATATAATTTATTTTAAGCATTTTTATGTGTACAAGATATTGGAATTAAGTGCATTCTTTTAAAAAAATATATATTTTATTGATTTTTTTTTTTTTTTTTACAGAGAGAAAGGGAGAGGGCTAGAGAGTTAGAAACATCGATGAGAGAGAAACATTGATCAGCTGCCTCCTGCACACCCCGTACTGGGGATGTAGGTACATGCCCTTGACTGGAATTGAACCTGGGACCTTTCAGTTTGCAGGCCGTCGCTCTATCCACTGTGCCAAACCTGTTTCAGCAAGTGCATTCTTAATACTATGCAACCATCAACCTGTCCATTCCCAGAACTTTTCATCATCCCAAATAGAAACTCATTACTCATTAAACAGTAACTGCCCACTCCTCCTTCCGCAGCTCCTGCCAATCTCCATTATGTTTTCTGTCTCCATTAATTTGCCTATTCTAGTTACTTCATATAAGTGGAATCATATAATAGTTGTCCATTTGTATGTGGTTTATTTTACTTAGCATAATGGTTTTTAGTTTCATCTATGTTGTAGCATGTATTAGAATTTCATTCCTTTATAAGGCTGAATAATATTTTATTATATATACACTAGAGGCCTGGTGCACGAAATTCATTCACAGGGGTGTGTGTCCCTCAGCCTAGCCTGCACCCACTCCAATCTGGGACCCCTTGGACCTAAATGGGCAGTCGGACATCCCTCTCACAATCCAGGACTGCTGGCTCCCAACTACTCACCTGCCTATCTTCCTGATTGTCCCTAACCCCTTCTGCCTGCCAGTCTGATCACCCCTAACTGTTCCTCTGCCAGCCTGATTGCCCCTAACTGCCCTTTCCTGCAGGCCTGGTCACCCCTAACTGCTCTCTCCTACAGGCCTGGGTCCCCTACAACTGCTATCCCCTGCAGGCTTGATCGCCCCCAACTGCCCTCCCCTGCTGGCCGTCTTGTGGCGGCCATCTTGTGTCCACATGGGGGCAGCCATCTTGTGTGTTGGAGTGATGGTCAGTTTGCATATTACTCTTTTATTATATAGGACACACACACATAATACACATGAACCAAGTCTATTTATCCATTCATCTGTTGATAGACATTTGAGTTATTTCTGTCTTTAGGCTATTATAAATAACTAGAGGCCTGGTGCATGAATTCGTGCATGGGTGGGGGCTGGCTGGCCTGCCCTGATTGGGGCTGATGGGGCTGGGCTGGTCAGGGGGAGGGGTCCTGGGTTGTTGGTGGGCTGCCCCTGCCCCTGATTGGAGTGGGGGGCTAATTGGGGGTGAGACCTGCCAAGGGAGGGTCCCCTGATTTCTGGTCAAACTCCTGGTCGAGGGGACAATTTGCATATTACCCTTTTATTATATACTAGAGGCCTGGTGCATGAGATTCGTGCACAGGATGGGAGGGAGTCCCTCAGCCCCAACTGCACCTTTCCAATCTGGAATCAGGCCTAAACCAGTAGTCAGACATCCCTCTTGCAATCCAGGACTGCTGGCTTCTAGCTGCTGCCTGCCTGATCACCCCTAACCCCTCTGCCTACCTGCCTGAGTACCCCTAGCCCCTCTGCATGCCTGTTTGATCTCCCCTAACCACTCTGCCAGTTGGGGGAGCTCCTGCATTGAGCATCTGCCCCCAGTGGTCAGTGTGCGTCGTAGTGACTGGCTGTTCTGTTGGTCAGTCGATTTGTATATTAGGGTTTTATTATATAGGATTCAGGGCAATTACGCAGGTCAAGAATATGCAGACTTTTTAAACCATCACATTCCCTCCAGAGATCGTTTGTTTCCTGAAATCAGCACGTGTTTTGCTTGGCTATGGGATAAAGAGGCCAACACTCTTGATGCCACATTGCAGCCTGTAAAACTGGATTCTGACACAGGGTTCCAGCTTCACTTCCTCATGGTCTTCGTGGGAGGACAAGCCTCTGAGCAACCACCAAGTCATGCTCCCATATGCTGTCCTGACCCCCTCCAGGGAGACAGGGAGGGGCAGAGCAGGCAGCCGACTCCAACGCAGGATCTTTAATGTGCTTTCTTAAATTGAAGTATATTTATATACCATAAAATTGACCCTTTTAAAATGCATGATTCAGTTCTTTTTGTGTATTTACATTTATGCAGCTATCACCACTCTCTAATTTGGGGACATTTCATCACTCCTAAAAGAAACTCCGTCCCCAATTAGCAGTCACTCCCCATTCACCCTCCCCTCCAGCCAAAGACAGCTACTCATCTGCCTCCGTGTCTATGGATCTGCCTATCCTGCGCATTTCATACAAATGGGATCAGACAGTGTGTGCAATTTTGTGTCGGCTCCTTTCACTTAGCATAATTCTTTCTAGGTTCATCCATGTTGTAGCATTTGTCAGTTTTTCATCTAATTTTTTAATTTTTTGTTTTGTTTTTGTTAATCCTCATCTGAGGCTATTTTTTTTAATTTATTTTTTTGGAGGAAGTGGAAAGGATGGGGGAGAGAGAGAGGGAGAAACATCAATGTGAGAGACAGACATTGATTGGTTACCTCCTTCATGGCCCCAACTAGAATTGGGGATCAAACCTGCAACTGAGGTATGTGTCCTTGACCAGAATTGAACCCAGGACCCTTCCGTCCATAGGCTGATGCTCTATCCACTGAGTCAAACTGTCTAGGGCAGTTCTTCATTTATTTTTATTGCCAAATAAGATTCTGTTGTACCAGAGGCCTGGTGCATGAAATTTGTGGATGAAATTTGTGCACAGGTAGGATGCCTAGGTCTGGCCAGTGATCAGGGCTGATGGGGTCTTCTGGCTGCGTGTGGGCCCCCCCCCCCGCTCCGCCCCCAGGCCTTCCTCCCCCAGCTGCCTGCAGCCTTTTAGGGCCTTCCTTTGCTCTGCACCGCCCTCTGGTGGTTAGTGCATGTCTTAGCAAGCGATAGAACTTCCTGGTCTCCCAGTCGAATTCCTGAGGGGACACTTTGCATATTAGCCTTTTATATATATAGACTAGAGGCCCGGTGCATGAAAATTTGTGCACTTGGAGGGGGGTCCCTCAGCCCGGCCTGTGCCTTCTCACAGTGCAGGACCCTTTGGGGGATGCCCACCTGCCAGGTTAGGCCCACTTCCCAGGGGATCGGGCTTAAGCTGTCAGTCAGACATCCCTCTGGCAGCCCAAGAGCCCTTGGGGGAATCCAACTACGGCTTAGGTGGGCCCCAGTCAGACATCCTTAGTGCTGCTGAGGAGGCGCTGCACTTGCAGCGTCAGCCTGGCTTGTGGCTAAGCAGAGCTCCCCCTGTGGGAGCGCACTGACCACCAGGTGGCAGCTTTTGCATTGAGCATCTGCCCCCTGGTAGTCTGTGCGGGTCATAGCAACTGTTTGTTCTGCTGTTAGAGTCAATTTGCATATTACCCTTTTATTATATATAATGGCTATATCACATTTTTTAAATATATATTTTTATTGATTTTTTACAGAGAGGAAGGTTGTGGGATAGAGAGAAACATCGATGAGAGAGAGACATCGATCAGTCGTCTCCTGCACACCCCCTACTGGGGACACACCCACAACCAAGGCACCTGCCCCTGACCGGAATCGAACCTGGGACCCTTTAGTCCGCAGGTCGATGCTCTATCCATTGAGCCAAACCGGTTTCCGCCTGGCTATATCACATTTTGTTTACCCATTTATCAGTCAATGGACATTTGGGTTATTTCCACTTTTTGGCTATTATGAATAATGCTTGTATGAATATTTGTGTACATGTTTTTATGTGGACATATGTTTTCAGTTTTCTTGGGTATGTAGCTAGATGTAGAATTGCTGAGTTGCAGAGCAACTCTATGTTTAAGATTTTGAGGAACTGTCAAATGCTTTCCAAAGTAGCTGCACTATTTACATTCCCACTCACTAGCAATGCATAAGGGTTCCAATGTTTCCACATCCTCACCGATACATCTTATTATCCATCTGGTTGAGTATAGCCATCTAGTGGGGGTGAGGTGTATCTCATGTTTTTGATTTGCATTTCCCTAATGACTATTGATTTTGTTAGTATTTTCCAAGGGCTTATTGGCCACTGGTATATCTTCTTTGGAGAAATGTCTATTCAGATTCTTTGCCCACCTTCTAAATGGATTATTTGTCATTGTATTGTTGAGTTGTAATAGTTATTTATATATTCTGGATACTAGGCCCTTATCAAATATAGGATTTGCAAATATTTTCTCCCATTTTGTGGGTTGTCTTTTTATCTCCTCACGCCCATCCTACTGCTGGGTCACCTGGATTCCTGCTGCTGTCACTTCACTTCTCTTTCTTTCTTTTTTTCTCTTTTGTTGTTGTTGTTGTTAATCATCACCAGAGGATATTTTCCCATTGATTTTTTTTAATTTTTTAAAATATATTTTATTGATTTTTTACAGAGAGGAAGGGAGAGAGATAGAGAGCTAGAAACGTTGATGAGAGAGAAACATCGACCAGCTGCCTCCTGCACACTCCCTACAGGGGATGTGCCTGCAACCAATGTACATGCCCTTGACCGGAATCGAACCCAGGACCTTTCAGTCTGCAGATTGACACTCTACCACTGAGCCAAACCAGTTTCGGCTTCCCATTGATTTTTAGAGAGAGTGGAAGGAAGGGGGAGAGACAGAGACAGAGAGAGAGAAACATTGATGTGAGAGCAACACATCAATTGGTTGCCTCCCACATCTACTCTGACCGGGGTGGAGATCAAGCCTGCAACTTAGGTACGTGCTTTGACCATAATCAAACCCAAGACCCTTCAGTCCACAGGTTGGCTCTCTATCCAAGGAGCCAAACCTTCTTGAAGAAAGCGGTGGGCATGGAATGGGTCAGGTGTCACCAATGGGATTGGGTGGCAATATAGTCATTCAGCTTACCAGGAGTAGCGTGGGATGAAGGGCAGTGGAGGATAAGGCTCTAGGACTGGAGTGACTTGGATACTGTGTCAGTCATGGCCATCAGACAGCTTGTGGAGTCACTTGTGTCCACTGACATCCCTATAGAGAGAATACGCAGGGAGAAGGAAAAACAGAAAGCTGTGGATTTCGAACTGAGAATGCAGTGGACGGTGAGAGCTTGCCTTCAGGAGGCAGGCTGGTCTCCCTGACCAACTGTTATTTCTTCTCCCTCCTACAAAAATGCTTCTTTAAGAGCTTTTCTCTCTCTCTTGCTCTCATCCTGGGGCCATTGACTGCAGAGAAATTCCCACAGGCAGTTGTGACTAAGTCCGACTTCATGATCTTTTCAGGCCGTCTCTGCAGTGCGGCCATCTGCCCCCCCCCCCCCCGCTCCTCCCCCCCCCCTCCGGAAGCCTGGGACAAGGAGCAGGTGCCCTGGCCGGCCAGTGGGGAGGCACAGCTAGCAGTGAGAGCAACAGCTAGGGCTGTCCCTGGCTTTTGGTACATCAGTCTTCAGGGAAGGCCACCCACTCTTCGTGTTACTCTGGGGAGCTGGCTCCTGGGGGCTGCAGTCCATGGTTCAGACTTCCTTGGAGAATGTATGAGGGAGAAAAAGAAAAACAGCCGTAACCGGTTTGGCTCAGTGGATAGAGCCTTGGCCTACAGACTGAAGGGTCCCGGGTTCGATTCCGGTCAAGGGCATGTACCTTGGTTGCGGGCACATCCCCAGTGGGGGGTGTGCAGGAGGCAGCTGATGGATGACTCTCTCTCATCGATGTTTCTAACTATCTCTCTCTCTCCCTTCCTCTTTGTAAAACATCAATAGAATATATATATTAAAAAAAAGAAAAGAAAAGAAAGAAAAACAGACAGGGGAGGACACGGGAGCCAAACGCCCCTCATCCCGGAAGGGAGCTAAGGCCCAGCTCTGAGTCCCTCTCTGGGCGGCGGGGAGCCCGGCTTCCTGTGGTGGCCTCCCTTCTCAGACACCAGTTCCTCCCGGCTCTGAAGGCCCCAGACCGCCTCCCCCCTCCCTGAGAACGCAACCTCTTGTGCAGCCACATGAAGGTAACCAGTGTCTGGTGGCTTGACGGGACAGACGTGCAGGGACTTCCTGCCTTTGATGCATGCCATTCCCGTGAGCGGGGCTGGCCCCCCGAAGACGAGAGAACCCTCTCGACTTCCTGAGTGTCTCAGCATGCAGCCTCCTGGGGTTTGCGGTCTGCGACGCTGGCATGAACATTGTGTTCTGTGAAGCGTGCCCTCTGGGCCCTCCAAGCGGACAAGCAGAGCTTTGTGCACCCCCCCCCCCCGCCCCGCCCCCTGCCCTAACCAAATTGACTAAGAGGGTCTGAAGGGCCCTTGACCTTGCTGACATGGGGAGAATGAGTGAGCAGCCAGATGGGTGGGGAGGCGGGAGGGAAGTGGGCTGGGGGGTGGGGACAGCACGCCCCTCTGCAGGGCCACCCCCTGCACTCCGCTCTGGCACCTCGGAGCAGACGTGTGTCACCACAGTCCCTTCCTCTTCCCGCTCACAGATGGGGAACCAGGGCTCCGTTAGGTGCGGTGACTGCCCCGAGGACAGGCAGAGGGAGGCCTGGAACGCAGATCCAAGGTGGTTGTGCCTCAGCAGCCTGCCTCCCCACAGTGCTGTGGTGTCCGGCGATGTCAGGAACATGGGACAAGCTCTTCCTTCTGGAATCACCTGGCTGAGGTCGTGTGTCAGGTTTCTCCGTGTTACCGTGTGACCGACCCCCTTTCCAGACTGAGCTCCGTGTCAGGAAGTCATGCTGCACGGCCAGGAGCCGGCAGTTCCACTCCTCTGCCTGCGAGGGGAGTAACACATCGATTATGTGGAATTCTCCCGTACGGGAGGTTTATCCTTTGTTTTCCATTCATTTATGTATTCAATAATTTATTTTACAAAGTGTCTGCTATTTTTAAAAAATAATTAAAAATATATATATTTTATTGATTTTTTACAGAGAGGAAGGAAAAAGGATAGAGAGCTAGAAACATCAATGAAAGAGAAACATTGACCAGCTGCCTTCTGCACGCCCCCCACCGGGGATATGCCTGCAACCAATGTACATGCCCTTGACCGGAATTGAACCCGGGACCCTCCAGTCCACAGACCGATGCTCTATCCATCAAGCCAAACTGGTCCTGGCAGTGTCTGCTATATTTCAAAAAAATTGATTTCAGAGAGGAAGGGAGAGGGAGAGAGAGAGAGAGAGAAACATCAATGATGAGAGAGAATCATTGATCAGCTGCCTCCTGCACATCTTCTACTGGGGATCGAGCCCTGATCGGGAATCGAACCGTGAGCCACACCAGCCGGGCGGAAGTGCCTTTAAATTGAAATTATTGGGTTCAATGGTTAAGCCAAAAAAATTTACAATATGTGTGCCACAGAATATCCAGAAAGTCTGAAAACAGGGAAATTTGTGTGCTGGTATTATGTATTTCCCCATGGGTTTAAACATAGGGGTATTCACACATGTGGAGCATGGTATTGGCAAGTGTCCCGGACATACTCCTTAAACGTGCGTTTATCCCGGTCTCTGACTGCAGGAGTGGAGTCTGTCCTGCCTGTCAGTGGCTCCTCCCCTCCTGGGCTCTGTCCTTCTCCCAGCTCCGCTCCTTGGAGGACACCTACCCTCAGGTGGGAGCAGAAGCTGCAGGTCCCCTCGCAGGCGGGTGGCTGTCCTGATCCCCCGGACGGGGCTGGGGAGGGGCTGGGACCGCTTCCTCCGGGGACACATAGAGACTCGGGGGAGGCGCGGCTGGCTCAGACACTGAGGCTGCCAGGGTGGGAAGTGGTCAGTGACCTGAGCTGACCCCTTCCTCGGGGCTGGTTCTCAGCCTCCTGGGCACCCCCTCCCGTCCGGCGGGCGTTCCCAGGGTGGGTTTAAGCAGGCTCAGTCAACGGGAACCTCTGAGCCTGCCTTCCAGAAACTTCCAGCCTGCCCTCGGTGCATCTGTGAAAAGGGGATCTCCAGCCACTTAGTCAGGACTGACCACGCCCTCCCAACCCCGCAATTCTGGGAAGAGGGTGACCACCCCTCCTGGTTCCACGGAGACTGCTCTGGTTTTAAAACTGTCACGGTCCCAGGAAAGCCCTCTCACTTTCAGGCAAACCAGGAGGGTTGTTCCCTCTGCCGGGGGGGAGGACTGCCTTGCCTTCCCTCTCCCGTTCTAGAAGGGACAAGTGAGGTGGGAGCAAGACGAAGGGAAGTTGCTAAAACGGGAGCAGTAGACAGTCAAGAGGAGGTACCTTCTCCCCCTCCCCCTCCCCCTCCCCCTCCCCCTCCCCCTCCCCCTCCCCCTCCCCCTCCCCCTCCCCCTCCCCCTCCCCCTCCCTCTTCTTCTTCTTCTTCTTCTTCTTCTTCTTCTTCTTCTTCTTCTTCTTCTTCTTCTTCTTCAATATATTTTATTGATTTTTTACAAAGAGGAAGAGAGAGAGAGAGATAGTTAGAAACCTCAATGAGAGAGTTATCGATCAGCTGCCTTCTGGACTCCTCCCACTGGGACATGCCTGCAACCAAGGTACATGCCCTTGACCAGAATCAAACCCAGGACCCTTCAGTCCACAGGCCGACGCTCTATCCACTGAGCCAAAATGGTTTCGGCCCTCCCCCACGTTCTGGACTGTCACATGGAACAGGGGGTTCGGACAAAGACGGCCAGTTTCTGCTTAGCATGAGGCAGTGCTGGGGGGGTGAGCCCCTGGAGAGGGGATGGGTGCAGGCCATTTGGCAGAGTGGATGTCTGCTTGGGGCCCACCTTCGGGCCACGCCGAGTTTCTTACTTGATCGGAAGCACCTAGGGAGATGCAGATGTGCATACAACGCACACACATCACCAGTACATATGTGAGATCACCGTGCATGGCTGAAGCAAAAAAAAGCAGGCTGGAATGACTGGATCCGAAAACTATGGTACATCTACACAATGGAATACTATGCTGCCATAAAAAAGAAAAAATTCTCATCGTTTGCAGCAACCTGGATGGAATTGGAGAACATCATGCTGAGTGAAACAAGCCAGTCAATGAAAGAGAGACACCACATGACCTCACTTATTTATGGATGATAAAGAACATTATAAACTGAAGAACCAAAAGATAGATATAGAGACAGTAAAGCAACAAGCAGACTGTCAAATTACAGCGGGGAGATCTGGGGGAGATAAGAGATCAACCGAAGGACTTGTATGCATGCATATAAGTACAACCAATGGACACAAAACTCTGGGGAGGGAGGGTATGTACGGGAGGGGGAGCATTGGTATATGTACAAAAATAATAATTTAATAAAAAAATATATTATAAAAAAAAAAAGCAGGCTGCAGCACGGTGTGTACCCTCTGAACACGTTTCTGTAAATAAAAGTGCAGCCTGCAGGATGCCGCCACCCGCTATCTTTCATCTCTTATCACCAACAAGCTTCGAGATGCTTGTTTCGGCTTTCAGAGAGGAAGAACAGAAACGCTGCAGCTTTTATGACGGTCATTGTGATGCTCCTAAGGCACCTTCCCGGCTCTGAGCTGCTCACTGCGCTTCGCCAGCAGCAGAGGGGCCGGAGCCCGTCTGGAGAGGTCTGTGGTCACACGGCCTGTCGGGAGGTTTTCTTCTTCTTCTTCTTTTTCTGTTCTTCTGGGAACTTAAAGTGATGCATCTGCCATTTCCATGCTGGGCCCTGGGTTTGTGGTTTGTTTTTTTTTCTTAAACAGCCACGTTGTTTCTCACCAAGTTTCCTGGTACGGGTCTGATGACATTAATGCCTATTGGCCAAAATGCAGAGTCCACGTCTCAGAGCCACAAAGCAGAGCCGCTGTGGAGAGTCTGGAGGCACTGTCTCTCTCACTTCTGCTGCGAAAGGAGACTCTGGTCAGGCCCTGCCTCCGCGGTGTTGAGGCTGGAGACGCTCCATAAAGCTGGGAGAGCCCCCTGCTGGGATGCCTGCGTGTGAGGCCCCGGGGATGGCAGGCCACGCTCACTGCCTTGCCCACTCCTGGGGAAGGTACCTGACACTAGAGAGCCCCAGGCAATAGCTTTCTACGCCATCTACCCTCGGACCTCAACCAAGGAAGACAAGACTGGCCAGACGACCTGCCAGAAAGCACTCCCTCTGACAGTTCCTGCGGAGCCTTAAACACAGGCGCTCTCCTCTCTCCCTGGCCCTGGGTACTCCTCTCGGCAGCAGCAGGCACGGCGGCGGCGTTAAGACCTGCTGCCTTGCCCAGCCAGTGTGGCTCAGTGGTGAGCATCCACCTACGAACCAAGGGGTTGAAGTTTGATTCCCCATCAGGGCACAGGGCTGGGTTGCAAGCTCAATCCCCACTGTGGGGTGTGCAGGAGGCAGTCCATCAATGATTCTCTCTCATCACTGTTTCTATCTCTCTCTCCCTCTCCCTTCCTCTATGAAATCAATAAGAAGAAAAAGGACCTGCTGAAACCGGTTTGGCTCAGTGGATAGAGTGTCTGTCTTCGGACTGAAAGGTCCCAGGTTCATTCTGGTCAAGGGCATGTACTTTGGTTGCGGGCACATCCCCGGTAGGGGGCGTGCAGGAGGCAGCTGGTCTATGTTTCTGGCTCTCTATTCCCCTCCCTTCCTCTCTGCAAAAAGTCAATGAAATATATTCAAAAAAAAAAAAAGAAAGAAAGAAAGAAAGAAAGAAAGAAAAAGAAAAAGACCTGATGTCCAGTGCTCACGTCCTCATCCACATCGCCCCGGAGGACGCTGGCACAGGCGCAGGGTATTCTCTCAGCCCTCCTGAGCTGGCTGTGGGCCTGGCACCAGCATCCTCTCCCTGTCAGCGTCCAGCCCCCCACGCTGGGACCCCCGCAGAGGAAACACCTGTCCGCTCTGTCTTAGGGATGGGCGGCGAATTCCCCGAGGTGCAGGCTGAGTCACCCGGGACCGTGCAGCGGAATTTACTCATCCCCCAGGAATGGACCCTTGGAAGGCTCCAGGATGACTGGCCTCCAGTGCTCTGTCTCAGGCACGGCGTGCTCCCCCGCCCGCCCCGTGTCTGCAGTCACTTCCTCTCGGGACACATCCTGTTTCTGGGAGCAGGCGGCTGGCCAGGCGGATCCGTCTCTGGTGCTGGGAGCAGCCGGGCGGAGACATCCTTCCTCTCATTTCTGGTTCCTAATCCCATCTTCCTCCCCGGCCGGAGATACCCATCAGCATCTCCGCTTTCCCAAGTCCCTGCACGCCAGGAAAGGGAGCATGGAAGGAGCATGTTTCCATGGGCAGCACGGACTCGCTGGAGGTGCGAGAAACACCGCTGCTCAGGCACAGGCAACGAGCATAGGGTCCAGGGCGAGGACCCAGCCGTCCGGCCATCCGTTCCTGCGTGCCATAAATATTTATTGTACCTACGACGTGCCACGCCCTGTTCTCAATGCCGGGCTGCGGAGGTAAACATCAAAACATAAAAATGAACGTCCTCACCGCCATTACGCTCACGGGGAAGGACCGCTGATAAATAAGATAAAAAAACATAAAACATGATGGCATGGGAGATAGGGATAGATGCTAAGCTGAGAAAACAAAGCCGGGGGAACAAATACAAAATGTTGGGGATGGGCGGGAGCAGGGAACGCTAAACAAGGCGGCTGGAGGCATCCTTGCTGGGAGAGGAAATATTTGCTTTAAATATGTTTTTATTGATTTCAGAGAGGAAGGCGGGGGGGGGGGGAGAGAGAGAGAGAGAGAGGGAGAGAGAGAGAGATTGATTATGGGAGAGAACCATTGATCAGCTGCCACCGGGGATTAAGCCCACAATCCGGGCATGTGCCCTGACCAGGAATCAAACTGTGGCCTCCTGGTTCATAGATCGATGCTCAACCACTGAGCCAGGCCAGCTGGGCAGGAAAGGACATTTTGAGTAAAGATCTGAAGGAAGCAAGGGAGCGAGCAGTGGGAGAAGGCCATTCTAGGCAGAGGGGACTGCGGGTGCAGAGGCCCTGCGGTGGGACTGTGGTGAACAGGAGGCAGGCCTGTGTGGCTAAAGAAGAGGCAAGTAAAGGGGTTCATGTCAGAGAGGTTAGGGAGCCATAGCATGCTCTGAGTGTAGTGTGGACTTCGGTGTTCACCCAGTGTTTAAACAGAGAAGGGTCAGGATCTGATTTATGCTTCAACAGGATCTCTGGAGAAACCGTACAGATAGTACCCTGTTTCCCCGAAAATAAGACAGTGTCTTATATTAATTTTTTCTCCCAAAGTTGCGCTAGGTCTTATTTTCAGGGTATGTCTTATCTTTCCATGTGCTAGGTCTTATTTTCGGAGGATGTCTTATTTTCGGGGAAACACGGTAGTAGCCTGAAGAGGCGAGGACAGGATGTGAAGGCCAGATAATGGTGGCCCAGAAAGGTAGTGGCAGGGGTGTGATGAGCAGTGGCTCCAGCATATTCTGAAGATAGAGCTCACGGAGTCTGCTGATAGGGAAAATACAAGGACATAAAGATAACACCAATAGCACCAGCGTTTTCAGTCCAAGCAAACAGAAGCGTGCTGCCATCAGTTAAGATGGGAACCCTGTCAGAGGACTTGGCTTTGGCCATAGGAAGCTGGAGGTGCCCGTTAGACGTCCACATGGAGTTGTTGGGTAGGCTTTGAGTCATGACTCTGTGGTTCAGAGTAGTGGTCCTGGCTACAGATATCGATTTGGAGTCATGCTTTTCATGCTGGCACCGACGAGCTTGGGTTTCATTTCATGTGAACATTTTAAAAATGTAATCTTAAAAAAGGTCTAACTTGCCCTGGCTGGTTTGGTTCAGTGGATAGAGCGTTGGCTTGCGAACCCAAGGGTCCCAGGTTCGATTCTGGTCGAGGGCACATGCCTGGGTTGTGGGCACAATCCCCAGTGGGAGACTTGCTGGAGGTAGCCAATCCATGATGCTCTCTCATTGTGGATGTTTCTATCTCTCTCTCCTTCTTCCTTCCTCTCTGAAATCAATAAAAACATAAAAACAAGCCAAAAAGAAAAGAAATAGCCCCTGAATTGAAAGAAATTTAAATGTTCATCAGTGGTAGAATGGAGAGATAAATTGTGGTTTATTTAAACAGTGCAACACTACACAATAATGAGAAGGGGGGGAAAAAAGCAATGACTGTACCCGAAGACATAAAGTAATCTCACAAACAAAACATTAAGCAAATAAAGCCAGACACCAAAGGGTAATACTGTATGATTCCATTTACATGAAGTTCAAAAACAGGTAAGATTAATTGTGGTAATAGGCATTCAAACAGCAGTTATCCTTGGGGGATAACGACAGAGGGGGCCGGAGAGACTCCATAGCTCAGCTGGGATGGATAGTTCAGTAGGTGGTCCGGGGGGTGAAAATTCATTGGGTTGTACATTTATGATGTGTGTGCTTTTCTCTACATGTGCTATATTTCCTTTAGAAGCTTACACAAAGCCCTTGTCCTGCATGATAATGCCACTCTCTCTCTCCAACCCCCATTTCCAGCTGAACCCCAACTTTGCTCACCCCAGTCTTTTTTTTTTAATCCTCACCCAAGAACAGGGAGGGAGGGAGGGAGGGAGGGAGGGAGGGAGGGGAGGGGAGGGGAGAGGAGGGGAGGGGAGGGGAGGGGGGGGAGGGGAGGGGAGGGGAGGGGAGAGAAGAGAAGAGAAGAGAAGAGAAGAGAAGAGAAGAGAAGAGAAGAGAAGAGAAGAGAAGAGAAGAGAAGAGAAGAGAAGAGAAGAGACTGGTTGTCTTCCCTATATGCCCCAACTCGGGATCAAACCCACAACCTCGGTGCCCTGACCAGGGTGAACTGGCAACCTTTCGGTTCACAGGAGAACACTCAGCCCACTGAGCAGCTCCCGCCGGGCTCACTTTCCTCATTACTGTTCTCCAACATATCAGCGTGGGCTGTTCCTCAAGGACTTTGCACTGACAGCTCCATCTATGCCCAGATATCCCTGCAGCCCACTCTCTCGCCTGATTCAAGTCTCTGCCTGAACATCTCTTTATCAGAGCGACTTCCCCTGAGGAACCTGTGTGAAATGACATCCCCTACCTCTCTTGTCCCTCACCCTCTTCACTTTCCTTAAGCACTTGTCCCTGCCTCCCACACTGTGGGCTTGTTTGTTCGTTTATTTATTGCCTGTTTCTCTTACTGGAGTCTGAGCTCCGCGAAAACAGATACTTTGTTCATTGTTGAAGCTCCGGAGCTTGAATTAGGACCTGGCACACAGCGGTGCTCAGTAAATATTTACTTGATGAATGGACGTAATATGCAGCAGCGAATAGGACAGACGTGGTTCCTGCTTTTCTCGAGAAAAGAATGCTTAGATCTTTAAAAGATCTATGAATAGTCTGGCTGACTCTGAGATCGGAGTTGTATTTCTTTCTTTCTCTCTCTCTCTCTCTCTCTTTTTTTTTTTTTTTTTCCTCATAGGGTCTGGGACAGGGACTGACCCAGAGAGTGGAATTTCAATAAGTGATTATTATGGTCTTTAAAGCTGTGTTTCTGAAAAAAACAAAACAAAACAAAACAAAAAAGCAAAGAAAAAAAAAAGCTGTGTTTCTGGGCTAAGAATTCATTTTCTCAAAGAAAGAATAGAGACAATTGATGGAATGAATGACTGAATAGTTTTAACTCTATTTGGTTTTCAAGCCACAGAAAAGAGACTGTATCTAAACCCACCAGAAAGTTCTTGAAGTCAGGTGTGTGTGTGTGTGTGTGTGTGTGTGTGTGTGTTTATGTGTGTGTGTGTGTGTATGCACGTTGCACTCCTGAGTGGATATAACTGTCAACACTATCATTTTACTAGAGATAATGGAATTGTACCACATTTCTGTATCTTGACAAGACCATTGCATTCTGAGCAGCAACCCTAGGGCATTGGAACTCCCAATTCATGGAGACTGGACTTGCCTTTTTTGCTGTTGCAGTTAATCTTCACCCAAGAATATTTTTCCATTGATTTTTAGGGAGAGTGGATGAGGGGAAGACAGAGAGAAACATCGATGTGAGAGAAAACACATGGATTGGTTGCCTCCTGAACATGCCCCAACCAGGACCTGGGCTGGGGAGGAGCCTGCAACTAAAATACATGCCCTTGACTGGAATCAAACCTGGGGACCCTTTGGTCGCAGGCTGATGGTCTATCCACTGGGCCAAACCAGCTAGGTCTGAACTTGTCCTGATAAGTAGGAGCAAGGCAGGGCCATGAGGGTCTCTAGATGAGAGTTTAAGACAGGGCCCCAGATCTGGGGATAAATAAGGGTACTGAGTGGGAGACCAAGGAGGACATGTGACTGGCTCTATAGGGAGCATAAGGATGTGCCTGGGCTGGTGTCCCAGCTGGGAGCCTCACACCCCTTCAGAGCTGCACGGGTGGCCAGGCTGCCTTGTTCTCACAGCGATGCGAGCATTTGGCCAAGTCTGCGTGAAGCTGCACCTGCCGCTGCCCAGGTAGAAACCCGAGTGCTGACCCTCTGGCTGCATGAGACGATCCCAGGACTTAAAGGGTTACTTGACTGGTAATAACCCTCCTCCTGCCTATTGGGCCTTTTATTCCACCAGCTCACATACGTTCTCACACAGTAATTAACCGCCCCGCAGCCCCAAGTGGAAGCTAGAGATGTTAAATACAAGTGTTCCTTGTTCAGTTGGGGGAAGAGGCAAGAGCGCTTCTCAGTGTCTTGGCTCGAGGGCACACACAGTGAGTCAGAGATGTGTCCTAGGAGGGGAGTCTGGAGTCCTGTCCCTAAGTGACATGTTTTATTTTAATCACCACCCCACCCAGCGTCTTCTGGTGCCTTCACGGCGCTGTGGTGTCTGTTACCACTCCTCCATGAGCGTGCCCTCTCCCAAAACGTGTTGGAATTTTTCAACCATGAGATCTTCCTCTTCCCCATCTCTCTCTCTCTGTAGTTTATAATATTTTTATTTCTTTACTATCATATTAGTGAGTTCTTCAGAGGGGGGGAAAAACCCATGTGGACAATCGGCCATTATTAAAAAATATATTTAGAAATTATGCCGATACCACCACCTTACAGAAAGTTCAGAAGAAAAATGTAGGGGGAATCTCTCGTCTCTCATCTCGACAAAACCATTATTCTCCTCCTGGTGTGTTGCTCATGTGACTCTTTGCTGCACATGCTTTCTCAGTGTGGTCATTCTCCATTTGCATAAAGTTTCTCTCGTTCCTTTTCCACTTGTCATTTGCATCAGAAGCATTTCCCCTGCGTTTTGACATAATCTTGAAGGTGTTCCTGATATCGATTTAATAAAGTATCAGGGGAGAAAGGGGATGAAACAAAGTGCCTACACCCAGTATTTTTTAACATTCAAATAAAGAAACTATCATTTTAATGTTGCCAGTGAAATTTAAGGTAGGATAACAGTGTATAAATTAGTGGAAAATATAGATAATTAAAAAAAATAATGTTGGGGACAATTAAATAGCCATTTGGGGGAAAATACTTAAATTCATATCTTTTACTGGGATCAATTTCATATGCACTAAATATTTAGATGTCCAAAACCAAATCAAACCAAAACAAAACACCACAAAATAAAAAAAACACACACACACAAAAAAGGAACTATAAAAGTACTTGAAAATTCTATTGAAGAATATTGTTTTATTTTATAAATGAAAATGTTGTCCAAGTATGATACTAAGTCCAGAATCCATAAAATAACAAATGGATAAATATGATTACATAGCCCTGCTAGGATGGCTCAGTAGTTGAATGTCAAACTATGAGCCAGGAGGCCACAGTTCAATTCCAGGTCAGGGCACATGCCCTGGTTGCAGGCTCATTCAGTGTGGGTTGAGCAAAAGGGAGCCAATTGATGATTCTCTCTTATCATTGATGTTTCTGTCTCTCCCTTTCTAAAATCAATAAAAATATTTTTTAAAAATCAATCATGTCTGTGTGATAATGTGCATTTGAGTTGCCTGGCCATTTTTTTTTTTTTTTAATCTGCACATTTTGATTTAGGTCTAGACTGGTCCTGAGATCCAGCACTTTTCTAATGGGCTTCCCCATTATTCCACACGGTGGTTCCATGGACCACACTTTGTGGAGCAGGTTTCAAGGTCAGTATATCTTCTGCTCATTCAAACTACTAAACAAGCCTTCCTCTATCTCAAGGTCTGTCTCCATAGAATTCCAATGCTAGTACACTGGTCATAGTTCCTCCTGTAAAACCGTATGAACAAGTTTAATTCACCTGCACGTATTATTTTAAGGCAGCTGATGTGTTTCTCTCGGTTTCTTTCTCAGCTTTTTCAGGCATTCTTCATGAGACATGACTTGAAGCCCCTCAGCATTTTAATTTCTTTTATCCTCACCTGATTTCCTCATTGATTTTTTTTTAAAAGAGAGTGGAGAAAAAGGAGGGAGGAGAGACAAAGAGAAACATTGATGTGAGAGAAACACATTGACTGGTTGCCCCCTGCATGCCCGCAACTGAGGCATGTGCCCTTGACTGGGAATTGAACCCACGACCCTTTGGTCCAAGGGCTGATGCTCTAACCACTGAAAAAAACAGCCAGCCACCACCCCCCCTCTACATTTTTTATTCCATTACCCCTGGTCCTTTGTTCGGTACAGCATCCAAAGTACTGCTGTAGTGTAGGCTGCTGGGCTACAAGTAGAGGGGGACCTTAATGACTCTCGTTCCCAGTGGAATACTGCTCTGAATTCAGCTAAGGTCCATGCCACTGGAATGACTCATGCTGAGCCCATTGTCAGTTAAGATCCTGAAGTTATTTCCACATGAGCTGCTGTTGATTCACATCTCCCTCAAGTCGTACTTGAGCAATTGATTGTTTGAACCCAAGTTACCCAAGGAGCCCCTCTTAAGCTCCAGTTACTCTCTTGAATTTGACATAGGGCTGTTCTTATCTCAGAGGAAGATGCTATGACTACAGGAAGGGGGCAGTGTGGAGTCAGGGAATCCCACCACCATTTGGACCAAGATAAAGGTGTCACAGTATTTGCAAATTATACCTTTATCAGCTTATGTAGGGATCCTGCTACTGAAAATCAGACATTTCTGAAGAAAGAATTTATAGCAATTGATGATAATGCAGAAGTTTTTATTTTTAGTTTATTGAAAGGACCTTTCTCCTAACTATGTAACCTTTTCTTTTCCCCTGCCCCTTTGTTCAATATGTAGTGAGATTATATACATCAGTAATATATAGTATGATCTTAATATATGCCCTTTGTGAAAAATTAAGAAAACATCAAGGTTAAAGAAGAAAATGAAAATCCCATATGATGCCGTCATCTAGTGGTAATCATTGTTGACATTTGGTGCATTTTTTTCATTTTTTTATTTGTATAATTTTAGTGTGCTGAAACCCAATATTTTTACTGTGTTATTACATGTAATAGAGGCTCATTGTAGAAAGTGGAAAACACAAATATATGAAAGAAGAAGAAATAGAAATCCCCATTATCTAGAAATAACTTCTAGTTACATGTTTGATGTGTTTCTTTTAAGATGTTTAAATATGCATGTATATTTTATTTTTCTGTTAATAAATGAATTTATACAGTAATGTTATAAAGCTTTTTTCAGGCCGAGACCGGTTTGGCTCAATGGATAGAGCGTCGGCTTGGGGACTGAAGGGTCCTGGGTTCGATTCCGGTCAAGGCTGTGTACCTTGGTTGCGGGCATATCCCCAGTAGGGGGTGTGCAAGAGGCAGCTGATTGATGACTCTCTCTCATCGATATTTCTAACTCTCTATCTCTCTCCCTTCCTCTCTGTACAAAATCAATAAAATATATTAAAATAAATAAATAAATAAAGCTTTTTTCATTTGACAGCATGCCAAAGTATTTTCCCATGTCAAGAAGTAGACATATAATTACTTCTTGGTCTTTTGGCTACAATTAAGTGAAGAAATAGACATATGACTAATATATTTATATATTATATATGCTATGTATCTTATATTTAAAAATACATTTCTATAATATTTTAATGGCTGTCAGCATTCTATAATATGAAGGTGCTATCATTTATTTAACTGATCCTATATGATTAGATAGTCAGATAGTTTAAACTTTCTTGCTGGAATACAACCTTTTTATTCTAAACAGAATCACTCCACTAGGTCATGTATTTTTAACTTCTTTGCTAATACTTACTACTAACAAAGAAGTTAAAAACACCCTCCTAAGTCAGTGTGTAAAACCTAATCAATGATGCCTAACTCAAACGTTTTATAACTTTATTACAAATATACATTTTTATTTTTTTTTTGGTGTCTTCTCTCTTAGTTGGTCAGTTTGGCTAGAGTCTACTAGTTATAGTGACCTTTTCAAAGAACCAACTTTTGGGTTTATTGGGTTTAGGGTTAGGGTTAAGGTTTTTTCTTCTTCTTATTCTCAATTTCATTGATTTCTTTTTCTTTTTTTTTTTTTTTTAATAAGTTTTTATTTTTCATATTATTACAAATGTTCCTTCCCCCCCCCCCCCACCATTGCTCTCCTCCACCAGGTTCCCACCCCACCCTCTGCCCTTTCCCCTCTCCCCATTGTCCTCATCCATAGGTGCACAGTTTATGTTCAGTCTCTTCCCACGCCCCCCTCTCCCCTTTTCCCCAAGAATCGTCAGTTCACTCCCCTTCCATACCTCTGATTCTATTATATTCAACAGTTAATATTGTTCATCAGATTTTTTTAATTTCCTTGGTTTTTAGATTCACTTGTTGATAATTACGTATTTGTTGTTCATAATTTTTATCTTTGTTTACTTTCTCTTCTGAAAGAACCCCCTTCAGCAATTCATATAATTCTGGTTTGGTGGTGATGAACTCCTTTAGCTTTTTTTTATTAGTGAAGCTCTTTATCTGGCCTTCGATTCTGAGTGATAGCTTTGCTGGGTAGCTTATTTTTGGCTGTAGGTTCTTGCTATTCATCACCTTGAATATTTCTTGCCATTCCCTTCTGGCCTGCATGGTTTCTGTTGAGAAGTCAGCTGACAATCGTATAGGTGCTCCTTTATAAGTTACTACCTTCTTTGCTCTTGCTTCTTTTAGTATTCTCTCTTTATCTTTTGCTCTTGGAATTTTAATAATGATGTGTCTCGGTGTGGTCCTCTTTGGATTCCTTTTGTTTGGAGTTCTGTGCGCTTCCTGGACTTGTAAGTCAAATTCTTTCACCAGGTGGGGGAAGTTTTCTGTCACTATTTCTTTCAGTATGTTTTCGATATCTTGCTCTCTCTCATCTTCTGGAACCCCCATAATTCTGATGTTGGTTCGCTTGAAGTTGTCCCAGAGGTTTCTTACATTATCTTCAATTTTCTGGATTCTCTTGCCTTCTAGCTTCTGTGGAGGAGTGTCTTCTGGCTCTTTATGTTCCAAATCTTTGACTTGATTCTTGCGATCTTCCCTTCTGTTTTTAGGACTCTGTAGAATATTTTTTATTTCAGACAATGTATTCTTTATTTCTTGTTGATCCCTTATCATTTCTTGTTGACTCCTTATTAATTCTAGTTGATCTCTTTTCATATCCTCATAGGCCTTATCCATCTTTTCTAGGAAATTCTTGAAAAACCTTATAAGCGTAGATTTGAACTCTATATCCAGACGCTTTTTGTCCTCCATTTCTTTTGTTTGTGATCTATTTTGTTGTCGCATTTCGCAGTTACAGATGGGACGGGGTTTCAGGGTGGAGCCTGCAGCTTTGGCTTCCGTCAGCCCCGCCCTATGCGGGTCCTTCAGTGCTCGCTGCCGGCGCCTCTGAGAGAAAGGTGCCCTCGATTTTCGCCTGCTGCCAAACAGTCTATGCTCTCCCACAATGAGCCCCGTATTGGGGTTCAGTTCAGTTGGAAGTGGAGTTGGAGGTGGCGTTCACAGCAGTCTGGAGCCCCAGTCTCCTTCCCGTCAGGGCAATCCCGCGGCACAGCCGACCGTCCCTTCTCTGGGGGCAGTGTGCGCGCCTCCGGGACCTCCTTTCTCCGCTACCCCGGGGTTCCGACTTACAGCCCAGCTCCCTATGGCTGAGCCTGAGTCCCCGGGGTCTGGCCCAGAACTGGGGTTCAGAGCAGTCAGGGGCCCAGCACAGTCGGAGTTTTATCTCCTTTCCGCTAGGGAACGCCCGCCAGGCACTTGGCCTCCCTCCTCTCCGGCTCCGTCCTCTTCGCGTGCGCCGCGTGTCTCCGTACCTTAGGCTTTTACAGCTCCTCCGTGCTTCCTTCTGGTTTTCTCCTTGCTTCTTGTTGTAGGATTTCCAGTCAGTCGACTTTCCTGTAGTTCTGGGTAATGTCCATTTTTTTTTTTTTTTTTTTTTTTTTATATTTTATTGATTTTTTACAGGGAGGAAGAGAGAGGGATAGAGAGTTAGAAACATCGATGAGAGAGAATCATCGATCAGTTGCCTCTTGCACACCCCCTACTGGGGATGTGCCCGCAACCAAGGTACATGCCCTTGACCGGAATCGAACCCGGGACCTTTCAGTCCACAGGCCGACGCTCTATCCACTGAGCCAAACCGGTCCCGGCTGGGTAATGTCCATTTTATATTTTAGTTGTATTTTATTAAAATTGTTGTGTGCGGCTGCGGCTAGTTGCCTACCCGAGCAGCCATCTTGAATTCTCCCCGATTTCTGTCACAAATATACATTTTATAACTTTATTACAAATATACATTTCAGTGTATTAATGTAGTTTAATGGCCCATGTGGCCATCTTTTAATGGTCCATATGGCCATCTATTAATTGAATACATCATAAATTGCTTAGCTGTAACATAATCATGAATGGCACATTAGAAATTGCTGTTTTCAACAAGGAAGTTCACAGTGAACATTAAATAATACAGTAAATATCTTTTGTTTTTATTTTCTGTATTTCTATATTCTATATATTTTCTATATTCATATTCATGAACATTTTCTGTATCTGTGCCTCTTCTCAAGCTGCAGAAGCGGAGATAATTCAAGCCAATAGAACCTCTTCTTTCAGGCTCTGCCAGAGGATGATTACACCTTGGTGTGCCTGAGTTCTTTCTTGTCTCTCCCGCATAATGAAGCAGGAGAGGACTTCCCTCTATAGCAGTGACTCAATCGCTATTCATGGCTTCGGTTCTATGGGAAACTATTTTAGAGAACGTTTAGTGAGCTTTGTATATTTTCACATTATGAGGATTTACTCTGTAAGAATATTATTTCACCTGTATGCAGAGGAAGTTGCTTGTTTTGGCAATTCCTCTTTTGTTATGAGAATTCGCATGAGCCAAATTCCACTTTCAGAAACGCTGCGGGCCAAGCTCCATGATGTCTAAGCTCAGACCTAGACTGTAAATTTCTGAATGGGTTCATAAGATGAAATACAACTTGCTTGTGCTCACTACCTTTCCTTAGAAATTAAGGAAATGTTTGAAATGCTTACATACCAGCCATAGATTTAAACTGTTAATGATAGCAGTGAATGAATTCAGAAAAAAGATATTAATATTTTCAGAAAGATTAGACCACATGTTTTGATAATATTGCACATAAAGCAATTCTGATATTAGGGAAAACTTTCTTGGTTGCTATAAAGATAACAGAAGCCCTTCTGAAGGATATTTTAAAAGATAGCAACTTAATAAATAAGAATTTAATTCATCTCACATTTGACAGAGTTTGGTACAAACAATATTTGATGAATGAAGGTATTACTTATATTTACCAGGATAGTAGAAAATATGGCTCTGGTCTCTTTATTATCATATGGAATGTTTTTTGGGGGCAGGTGACACAAATTGATGGCGCAATTTTGTCTTTGGGTTTAAATATTTGGTTTTCAGATGCTCTCCTCATGTTTTCTTATCTCAGCCCCAATCCATTGACTACAGTGCTGCTTTTCTAACACTCTATGCTAAACCCATGACCCACCTTTGGATATTATCTGCCATGTCTAGGTAAGAGTTTTTGTCATCTGAGAGCCTACATAATACGTTGGCCATAAAATAGGCCAATTTATTTGAACTACAAACCTGGGAATGGGGCATAGTGTTGTCGCTCAAGTGTTATAGCATCAATCTTTCTGTATGATGAGGGAAGAAAATCTTTTTTCACCTCAGTCCCTAGTCAAAAAGAAACTCTTCCTAGATCTGAGCTAGTTCTCAGGAGTCCTTGCATATTTTCACTCTCCTTCTTGACACTCTGCTGGAGGATGAGAGACCACGTGGAGTGAAGGGAAGCCACCTACCTGAGGCCTTCTTAGACCAGCCAGTCCCCAGTTGATCTGCTAGCTAACTGGCAGATAACCAAAGATGTACGGGCGAGTCCATCTGAGCCCAGAGCCCAGTTCACATAGATGACACATATAATTGTGAACTGAATGTAATTTCACTGTGTTTTACACACGGATTTCTGAGGTTGTTTGGTGAATAGCAAAGGCTCCGACCTGTTGGGGGAGGTCTGGTCACATCACAGGTTTAATACCTGGCTCAATTTTACTTGATTGTGAGGCCACCTTTGGAGCTATTCTGCTCTTCCCTAATATCTTCAGCTCTATAATAGCCCTTTTGTGTGTTGGTGGAGGAATTACACACTATAGTCTCAGACCTGGAACTGAATCCAGCCTTTTTTACTTGTTAGTTGTGTGACCTTGGGCAAGTTACTTTAATCTCTTTGAACTTTATTTTCTCATCTATAATAATGAAAAAGAGTATCACTAATATCAGTTGTATGTCTTTTAATTGATTTCAGAGAGGAAGGGAGAGGGAAAGAGATAGAAGCATCAATGATGAGAGAGAATCCTTGATCAGCTGCCTCCTGCACGCCCCCTACTAGGGATCGAGCCTGTAACCCAGAATCGAAACCAGGACTCTTCAGTCCACACGCCGACACTCTATCCACTAAACCAAACCAGCTAGGGCGAGGTAAAAATCTTTCTTAACATTTCAGTTAAACTTTGGAGAATTAATGGGATTGATTTGACTTAAACATTGAAAATGCACTCTAGGAAGCAACAGATGATACTGCCTTACCCTTTGTATTTTATGTATTCTTTTTTTTTTTTTTTTTTTTTTTTTTTTTTTTGCATTCTTTTCTTGTTGGTTATTTTCCTCCACTAGTTAGCTGTACTCAACAGCTAACATATGCTTAGTAAACATCATTTTGAATGAATGCATAAGTATATTTATTTAAAAATTGGGATCATTCTCCACATACATTTTTGTTTTCTGCTTTTTGAAAGTTTATATATTTAAATCATGAACATTCCTTTATGTCATTAAGGCTGTTTGGATTGGCTGCCAAAGGCAATGAGCAGCCATTGAAAGTTTTTAAGCGATGGTTGACATTGACCCATTGGCTCATGAGCCATGTTGATCTCATTTTGGCCCATATTCTCTGCATTACCCATGAAGACTGCATCATACAAGTATTTCCACATCTCCTCCCATCCTGCCCTTAGAGAATCGTGTTGTAGCTACTACAGTTTTCATTTTGAAGATGATTGGACATGACTATTTTTTTGTGCCTGCTCATGTTGCTCAGTTGTCCAAAGTAGTTGCAGTTGAGTGATGCGCCCGCTCCCTTTCCCGCGGGGGCTGGGGCTGCTACCTCATCCTGAAAAGATGTGTTGTTTCATGATATCAGCTTACAGCGAACCATGCACAGATAACTTTTCAAACATTTAATTGTAATACTTCCATGCTTAAATCACCAAATTGGCTTTGGAAAATATGCAAGCTCTTCAAATTATATTCTCTTTTAACTCATAATTCACAATGTAACAGGGCAGTCTGCCTACTTAAGACATTTGAAAATGGGGGCATAAAAATGGCTAGATTTATAGGGTTCTCTAGTATTTAAGAAGCACAGTATTGTAGATGCAACAAATAATGAAAATCACTTGTATTGTGTATAAAATAATACAGCGTGGAAGGGCCTTAGAGGTTGTATTAGTTGCTGAGGGCCCCTGTGACGAAGTATAACAAACAGGATGGCTGAAAACAACAGAAGTTTCCCCCCGCCCCCATAGTTCTGAAAGTCTAAACTTAAAAATTAAGGAGTTGGCAAGACTATGCTTTCTCGGACCCTGGGTAGATTCCTTCCTTGCGTCTTCCTAGCTTCTGGTGGCTGCCAGCAATCCTTGGTGTTCCTTGGCTTGCAGCTACACACTCCCATCGCTGTCTCTGTTGTCACATGACATTCTTCCTGTGTGTCTCTGTCTTCACATGGTGTTTTCCTCTTACCCTGTTTCCCCGAAAATAAGACAGTGTCTTATATTAATTTTTGCTCCTAAAGATGCGCTATGTTGGCCAGGCCCGGAGCAGCCGCTGCCAGGCTGGGAACGGCCAGGCCCGGAGCAGCAGGGTCTGGTGCGGCCAGGCCCGGAGCAGCAGCTGCCAGGCTGGGAGCGGCCAGGCCCGGAGCAGCAGGGTCTGGTGCGGCCAGGCCCGGAGCAGCGGCTGCCAGGCTGGGAGCGGCCAGGCCTGGAGCAGCGGCTGCCAGGCTGGGAGCGGCCAGGCCCGGAGCAGCCAGGTCGGGTGCTGCCAGGCCTGGAGCAGCAGCAGCCAAGTCCAGAACAACTAGGTCGGGAGCGGCAGTGACCAGACCCGGAGCAGCTGGTTGTGGAACGAACCAGAGCAACAGAGGCCAGGCCTGGAGCAGCCAGGCCCGGAACAGCTCACTCCTCGCCTGCCCCTGCCCCACGGCTGCCTCTCAGACATGGCTGGAAACTTTTGCGGGAACTTGAGGGTCTGCTGAATCAAGTGATGAAGGCTTAGATCTGGATGTGTTGAGTTAGTATAGCGCTGGGGTGTTGATCTGTGAGTGCCTTGGGTGGGGCCTGGATGAGGCTGGTTGACCTATTTGGAAATGTCTTTTGTGTGAAGTGTATCATTGGGCATGTGGAGGTATTATTGATATGAGAAAATGCTTACTATCTGAAAAGGGATTTACTATCGGGGAAAGGGAGGGAGGAAGAGACTGAACATAAACTGTGCACCTATGGAGGAGGACAATGGGGGATGGGGAGGGGGCGGAGGGTGGGGTGGGAACCTGGTGGAGGGGGGAAGAAATGAGGAACCTTTGTAATAATATGAACAATAAAGATTGATTTAAAAAAAAAAAAGATACAAAAAAAAAAAAGATGCGCTATGTCTTATTTTCAGAGGATGTCTTGTTTTTCCATGAAGAAGAATACGGTACACATTTATTGTTAAATGAAAATAAAGGAAATTTATTACCTGTATGCAGTACGGTAGTACGGTAGTTGTCAACACAAACCAGACAAACTGTGAATCCTATAGTGTCAAGAATTCATTCATTTATTCAATGACAATCATGTCATCATCTTCTGGAACATTATCATAACAATCCAATTCCTGAATTTCCTGGTGAATTTCTTGTGACTTCCATTTCTTTCAGAATCAGTGGACCAAATCTCTCATGTTTAGGGGGGGGCTTATTTTCGGGGGGATGCCTTATATTTCACTCAGAAGGAAACCTGTAAGTAGGTCTTATTTTCGGAGGATGTTTTATTTTCGTGGAAACACGGTATTATAGGGATACCAGTCACATTGAATTAGGACCTACCCTACTGGCCTCATCTTAAGTTGGTTGCATTTTCAAAGACCCTATTTTTCAAGTAAGGCCACACTTACTGGTGCAGGGGATGCAGTTTAGAACTTAAACTTACCTTTGAAGAATATCTTCCCATTCTCACTGGGGTGAGATAGTTGCTGTTGAACCGACTTAGCTATAGAAATTGGTTGGAGGGCTGGGTAGGTAAGATAAGGTCTAAAGAGCAATGCAGAGCAAGTCTGGTGCTGGGCAGAGCACAGAGCCCACAGATGGGGAATCCAACTGGTGGCAAACATTAAGGAGGTAGATGGGTGGGACCATCCTCTAGATCACCACAGTATGATTGAGTACAAGAGTCACAGTTGTAGTTTCAAAATTCCCAGTAGTCATATTAGAAAAAGTAAAAAGAAACGGGGAAATGAACTTTAATATTATATTTTTATCTAACCCAATAGATCCCATATATTATCATTTCAATGTCATCAGCATAAAAAATTAAAATATTTTGCTTTCTTTTTTCCCATACTAAGTCTTCAAAATCCAATATGCATTTTATACTTGCAGCACCTCGCTAGCCATATTTCAAGAGCACCTGAGCCACATGTATGGGATCACTCTAGGTTCTAGAAGTGCGGCCCCTCGGTGGGAGGATCCAAGCCACCAGCTGGGTTGCAGGTAAGGCTCGGCTCTGGGGAAGAACACAAGCAGAGCAAGGCGGGTGATGGAGGGTTTTGGGGGAAGAGCTTAGAACAGGCCTGAAGATGAAACAGGCCCAGTGTTCCGACTAGAGACAAAGTGAATGCAAGGGACAGGGATGCACGTAAGCTTGTCTAAGTCGGGGTGGGGGTGGGGGTGGGGAAGTTAGGGGGTCACTCTGCACAGTGAGATCCCTTAGAAATAAACTGTCAGAAGGCACACCTGGGCCAGGAGTGTGGGCAGGAAATCTGTCAGACAATCACTCTCTTTGTCTCCCTCTTTGGGGTTAGGAAGTCTCTTATCTCCACTTTTCTCCGTCTGCTTTTTAGTATTTTCTACACACTCATTTCCTCTTTGGTTTGTCTCCTTCAGCTTAAAATGGCTTTCTCAGCTGCTAACTCTGTGACCTCGCAGCCCGGCGGCCCACCACTAACTCCGTGTCCCAGTGTCCCCATTTCAAGTTCCAAGGGGAGAAAATGTGATTTGCCTCTTGGTGAGCTCAACGATTACAAACAGAGCTGCCCAAGTTCTTCCCCCCCCGTTTAAGGCCGTGGTTTTCAAAGTAGGTTCTCCCCACCAGCAGCATTAGAAATGTAAATTTCATGGGCCCCACCACAACCTGTTGAATCAGTATCTGTAGCGATGGAGCCGAGGACACTATGTTAGAGCAGTAGGTGAGGTAAGATCCTGTAGAAGGAGATGTGGGTAAGGACTACCATCTTGGTATACCAAGGTAGAGGCTGAGAAGCAAGAGCCAAGGAGAGTGGCATGGGGGAACCCAGACATGGAAACACGGGTCTCGGATGTGACCTCAGTTTTCATCATCACTGGGGACCAGATCTACAGTGAAGGGGCAGGAAAGGGGTCACAGAAAATGGCCTGGAATGTGACTTACCTTATTTTTCGGACCATAAGACGCACTTTTTCCCAGAAGTGGGGGGAAAAAGTCCCTGCGTCTTATGGCCCAAATATAGCCTACACATATACTGTAAAAAAAGAAAGTTTTTTTACTTGCCCGGCTCTGTGTGGTCTCTGTGTGCTTGCCCGGCTCTAAAATGGTTCTAAATGCTGCTGTTTACTTTACAGGGTTGATTACATGTGTTTATGACTGTGATGTTGGGTTTATGTGCATAAAATATTTTAGGACACTGTTTGTTTCAGAATCTTTTTTTCTTCATTTCCCTTCTCTAAAAACTGGTGCGTCTTATGGTCCGGTGTGTTTTATGGTCCGAAAAATACGGTAATCCTAAACCAAACTTGGCGATCCTAACTTTGAGGACCTGGGAAGGCAAAGGAAATCAGTGGAAATGGGGAAGGAAGGGTCCGATTGATAACTGCAAGTACTTGGGGGCTGTGCTTGGCTGCTTCATCTGTTATAAGCTGATTTGGAGGAAGCTAGAACTAACTATTAAATTCAATTCATGACACTTTAAACATTAAAGAAAGCTGAATTTTCAGCAGGGGTAGAAATTGCTGCGTGCCTGATGTTTGCTTTTTCCATGTCACATAAACGGCATTAAATTTGAAATTTATACTGTAAAAATAGCTTCACAGGAGTACCGTTATTAACATAACCTTACTTCAGACAGATTTTTTATTACTGGAGACAACTCTTTTATGTAAAAAACATATTAATGGCTGGAGCAGGAGAAAAATACCAACTACAGATGGTAAGCATTTGCTTGCAAAGTTACATCAAATTTAACATTAGCCTTGGAAAACAGAAACACGTTTTAAACAAAAGGTCTTAAATATTCTTATAGCCTGATGTCCATTTTTACCTCTGGTTTAGGATACAGCATAAAGAGTGCAACATCAAGTGATCAATAATAAAAAAGTTGAGAATGTTTGCTCAAAACTGCCATTTAATGAGTTGTTACAGCATTTTTACTGGAAGGTTCAATTTAGTGACATCCATGGAAAAAGACATTTTATCGGTATGAAATAGGTAGATTTTGTGTACTTGAGACAAATGCCTAAACCAATGGTTTGATAAAGGTGCACAACTCAACCAAGAGCGCTGAGGATGAGAAGAAATAAGGGAATAAAAAGGCTTTGAAATATTTTCTGTAATTCTCATACCCATTAGTGACACGTATAGGTAGTGGGTTTCTATTTTAGGAAGAAAGAAAAAGGTGAATTCCCTAAGAATTGTTATTCTTCCCCTTTTCCTTCAAAAATATGAGTAAAATTATGATGATGCCAATGCTACCCATCTAATGCTAAAATTTAATTCAATGACAGGTATTGACGTATGTGTGGTTTTAAAGTATTATTCTTATTGGAATCTTTTGTTTTAAGCACTAAGATTTACACTTACACATAGACAAGCCTAAACAGAGTCTTCCCTGCATATTAAGCATGTGTGCATTTTTCTGCAGTGTCCCTCATAGTTGAACTAGAGGCCCGGTGCATGAATTTGTGCACAGGGGAGGGGACAAAGGGAGGGATCACGGGAGGTTGGCCAGCCAGGGGAGGGACTGTGGAAGGTTGGCCCCTGGCTCCAGGGAGGGAGCTGGCCCTCAGGCCCCCTGGGAAACAGGCCACATCTGCTGCTATCCAACCTGATTCCCCATCCCAGCCTGGGCCTGAGGGCCCTGGTGGAGTCAGGAGAGGAGGCAATGGTTACTGGGCCAGGTGCAGAAGGAATGGACACCGGAAGCCAATGCTGCCGTCTTGCCCCGCCATCACGCGGTTCCCTGCTCCCCCGCTTCTTCCCTTGCCGCCATGCCACCACCACGAGGATGGCAGCGAGACAAACCCACGTGTTGAGGGCTAACTTTCAGTAGATCGCAGTGAGGAAGCTGCTCTGCTAAGTATGAAACCCCCATGTAGAAGCAGGTCTCTACGAATGGTTTAGCAATAGGAGCCAAACTGGCAGGGGGAGGGGCTTCAGGAGGTTGGCTGTGGGAGTGCACTGACCACCAGGGGACAACTTCTGCATTGAGTATCTGCCCCCTGGTGGTCAGTGCATGTCATAGCGACTGGTCTTTCGGTCATAAAGGTCACTTAGGCTTTTATATATAGATGCACTGCTTTGAACTTCACAACAGGCAGTCTCCCCAGTTCTCCCATCAAGTTCTGAAATTATAACCTCTACCTAATAAAAATCTGCAAATTACTTTAATGGGTGATTGGGAACCAAGTGTTTGCCATAACAACAAGGAAAAAGTGTATGTATATGTCAGTTTGCTAATTTTTACTTCCGTTATTCATCCAGTCTCTTATATGGTGATAGTGGCTATTGTTCGAATTGATTAGTGTATCTTCAGAGCTTCTGTAGCAAAAGAAGCACTTAAAAAGGGTTTTGTTAGCCGGGACCGGTTTGGCTCAATGGATAGAGCGTTGGCTTGGGGACTGAAAGGTCCCGGGTTCGATTCCAGTCAAGGGCATGTACCTTGGTTGTGGGCATATCCCCAGTAGGGGGTGTGCAAGAGGGAGCTGATCGATGACTCTCTCTCATCGATGTTTCTAACTCTCTATCTCCCTTCCTCTCTGTACAAAATCAATAAAATATATTTTATATATAAAAAGGGTTTTGTTCACGCTTTGGCACATAACAGGCATTTAATATTTACCTACCGTGTTCCCCCCAAAATAAGACATCCTCCGAAAATAAGACCTACTTACAGGTTTCCTTCTGAGTGAAATATAAGGCATCCCCCCGAAAATAAGCCCCCCCCCCCCCCAGCCTAAACATGAGAGATTTGGTCCACTGATTCTGAAAGAAATGGCAGTCACAAGAAATTCACCAGGAAATTCAGGAATTGGATTGTTATGATGATGTTCCAGAAGATGATGACATGATTGTCATTGAATAAATGAGTAAATTCTTTTTTTAAAAATATATTTTATTGATTTTGAACAGAGAGGAAGGGAGAGATAGTTAGAAACATCGATGAGAGTCATCGGTCAGCTGCCTCTTGCACACCCCCTACTGGGGATGTGCCCGCAACCAAGGTACATGCCCTTGACCGGAATCGAACCCAGGACCCTTCAGTCCCCAAGCCGATGCTCTATCCATTGAGCCAAACCGGTCCTGGCTAAATGAGTAAATTCTTGATACTGTAGGATTCACAGTTTGTCTGGTTTGTGTTGACAACTAACGTACTACTGTACTGTATACAGGTAATAAATTTCCTTTATTTTCATTTAACAATAAATGTGTACCGTATTCTTCTTCATGGAAAAACAAGACATTCCCTGAAAATAAGACCTAGCGCATCTTTGGGAGCAAAAATTAATATAAGACACTGTCTTATTTTCGGGGAAACAGGGTAGTATTTCTAGAGCTTTATGTAATTTTTGGATCACTTTAATTGCAGATTGTACTCAGACTGATGAAATGCTCCTGGAGGTAGTAACTTCATCTGGATCTTGAAGTCATATCACTGATGAGTTCAAAATAACAACTGACACTGATTTAGGATGAAAAGATCTCCGACTTTATTCAACATTTAAAATTGCATTAATGTTATACCAGCCTTAAACAAAGCGTACCCCCCAAAAAAATCCCCCATGCTGTTATCCTTAGTTTTCACTGTGCTGGACACTTTTGCACAACTTTTTATTATGCTTTTAAACTTCGATTATTTGTAAACTCTTCCATAATATATGATCTTCACAACTGCCATGTAAATGGCTGCACAAAACCCCATGCGGTTGATGCAGTGTAATCACCAGGAGCTATTTGCTCAACTCCCCTTTTGTTAGGAACCAGACTTTGCAAAGAACATCTTCTGTATGATTATACGTCAAGAATAAGTTTCTACGAGTGCAATGACAGAGGCGAAGGATAAGGAACACTTATTTTTGTTTTGCCCTCCTGAGAGAACGACACACAGCCCTGCACGCCGGGCTTTTCACCCATTTCTCTCTAAGGTTTGTCCTGTTAATAATCCTTTAAGGCAGGGTCCTTATCCTCCCATCCCGGCGCTCCAGCTGGGAAGAGCCCGAGCAGGCAGGTAACCCGATCTCTCTCCTCAGGTGAGTCCTGGATGGAGGTGGCAGCGACGGTACCAGGAGCGAAACGCCCTGGGGGCATTTGCTGGAATCCTCGGTATGGAAATAGAGTCTGTTCCCTCCGCGACGCTCCCTTCCCAGAGGGCAGCGGTTCTAACTCGGCTCGCCCCACCTCTCGGGGAGCACGGCGCGCAGGGGGCGACTGGTAAGTGCAAGTCTGCGCCGCCTTCCGAGGCCCGGACACGGAGCCGCTCCGGGTGCCGGAGAGCTCCGCGCCGCCACTTTCCCCGCGGGCTCCCCCTCAGGGTCGACGCGGGACCCCGGCGGACCTCGGGCGCCCAGGCAGAGCCCAGCCTCGCGCCCCGAGCCCCCGGCACCCCGCGCGCGCCCGCCCCGCCCACGCCCCGCCCAGGCCCCGCCCATCACGTCTGATCCCGCCCCAGGCCCCGCCCTTCGCCCCCCCCCCCCCCAGCTCCCTGCCCCCCGCAGCCGACGAGTGGCCGCGGCGGCTGCAGGACCCGGTTCGCTCAGACAAGAGGGCGGGTGGAGGAGGAAGCGGCCGATCCCCGAGTCTGCTCCGGCGCCGCCGAGCACCACCCGCCGCCGCCGCCGACCAGCCCCGTCGGCTCCGGGCCCCGCCACGCCGAGAGGAGGAAAAGGCGGAGGCGGCTGCGTGGAGGCGGCGGGGGCGCGGGCGCGGGCCGAGGCGGCGCGGCCGGCCGCGGCTGCCGCTTTGTTGTGCGGCCCGGGCGGAGGAAGGAGAAGAGGGAGGAGGAGGGGGGAGCCCGGCGTCCCGCTCCCTCCGCGGCTCATGGCGACGACGCTCGGCACATCCGGGACCCTCCGGCCGCCACGGCCGCGGCGCCGGCTGCTCGGGCCGCAGCCCCGGCCGCTGTGGTGACTCCGCCGCGCCTCGCCGTCGCCCCCGCCCGCCGCCCGCCGGCCCGGGCCCCGCGCCGCGGCCGCAGCCCCGCCGCCCCCGCCGCCGGGGACATGTCTAACCCCGGGGGCCGGCGGAACGGGCCCGTCAAGCTGCGCCTGACAGGTGAGGGGGCAGGGCGGGCCGGGCCGGGCGGCCGCGGGTGGGCGAGCCGGCGGGGGGTCGCCGGTGGCCTTGGGAAGGGCCAGGGTCGCGATCAATGGTGAGGGGGGAGGGGGGGAGGTCGGGGACGTGGGAAGGCCTAGTTCAGGGAGAGCGAGGGCCGGACCACTCGCCCTTGTTCGGAAATTCTTGGAAAAAGCTAAAAAGGGGACTCGGGATCTTTTGTGGAGGGGAGCGGGGAGACCCGGTTGGAATCCCAGGCGGATCCGAGGCCGAAAAGCCGTGACTCTCTCCGGGGCCCCGGGGAGCAGCCCCGGGAGGCAGCCCAGGTGGGGTCGGTGCGGGGCCGGGCGGCTCCCGGGCGGGGAGGATTGGGTCCGGTGGCCGGCTGCGCGCAGTCAACACTCCTTAAAGATGGAGCGCTTAGCGGGAGGGTGTGTGTGTGAGTGAGTGAGTGTGTGTGTGTGTGTGTGTGTGTGTGTGTGTGTTCGTTCCCCGGTTGCTAACTTGTTCGTCCACTGGAGCCTCCGTGCAAAGCCCCGCACGCACCGCGCCGCCGCCGCCGCCGGGCCCGCGCCGCGCACCTGAGCGCCCGTCCCGGCGGGGGCAGGAGCCCGCGGTGGGCTTTTCCGGCGTGTCTGCCGCCCCGACGGCTCCGGCGCACTGCACACCGTGTTTTGGGAGTGTTTGATTGCAGGGTAGCACGTTTGGGGTTGTTCCTTGTAGGCCGCAGAACGGTGTCTCTCACTTCTAACTCCAGACCGGCTTTACAAACACACTTTTTTTTTTTTTTTTTTTGTGCATGTCTAAGTGCTCCTACAAACTTACAAGCGAAGTTTCCTTTCTCTCAACTCCCCCCTCTTCCCTTTTCTAAATGGAAAAGAGGTATCTGGAGGGGTTGCTAGCTAGAAGAAGGGCTTCCCTTACAAAGTGTGGAGGAGTCCAAGGGCATTGGATCTTGAACACCCCAGGTCCATTTTTGCTTCCCCTGCCATTTCTGGTATCCTGACACAGTCGTGTTACACATGTTAAGGGAACATTGATTTTTGGTTTGAAAAGTGTAACTGAAATGCGATTTGCCTTTCACTGTTAATAAGTCACCCACCATGGTTTTCGGATGTGTGGTGAGAAAGAATGGTTTTCCTTAATCTGTGTGTGTGTGTGTGCATGTGTGAGAGTAAACTGTAATTATGTTTGCCTACACTAGACTTTGAGATTTATATGGACTAATTTTTGTAATTGTATGCCTGTATGTCACATCCCAGCCCACTGGCTGAACTTGCGAGTTACAAACTTGCAGTGAATTTGGTATTTGAGAAGGTTAGCCTGTCTTGGCTGCAGTTTACAAAATATATTACTTTCCTGACAGTTTTACTTTCCCTAGGGAAAGCTGCAAAGAATCATTAACTGAGTGGTTCTTAATGGAAAACCTGGATTGGGGGAATGCCTGTCTGTCTCCTGTTTCCCCCATTCAGTTTCCTTATTTTCTTATGAATCAATGGAAACCTTTATAAGGGATCTTTGTTGCTTTAGAGTTTATCTACCGCTGTTCCTCTCCGAGTCAGTCCTGAGGCAGTGATTGTGAAAAGAACCTGTGATCCCAGGTGTGCAGAAAGCATCAGAAATAGGCTGTTGGCCATTGACTTCAAAATCCCAAAACAGGGGTTTTGATTTTCTGCAGATAAAATAAGTTTGAGGTTTTTTTGTGTGACTCATTAGATCTTAAAGTGTTTATCTGTGATTTCCTGACTGCATCTGATATATTAGAAAAATTCACACATTAAGTTAGGAGGAAAGATTACTTATTTTTTTGGGGGGGAGGAGAGGAGAGGAACACTGGACTAAATTTATAGAGTGATTTTGTATTTTTAGATTTTTCTGAGGAATTTTAAATATACTGTGTCCCCTTACTAGTAACTGTAAAAACAGTTAAGGTACTCTCAATTTCATAAAACCATTGGGAATTTGTCTCTGTTGTATTTTAAGAGAGAAATATTCAAATATTAAAAACACTGCTCTTTCCCTTTTGGTTACATGTGATGGATTTTCTTCTGTTTTGCCAGGAAAGTTAACATATTTTTTTTCTTTTTTGTTCATTTACAAATTAGATGGTATATATTTTAACAAATAGATCTCAAGAGCTGGATTCAATTAGCAGCTTTTTAGGACATAAACATTAAAGGGTTAGATGGAAAAGATTGTTTTGACTGACTGGATAAATGACAGGGCCGTGTTTGATGTTCGTCCAGGAATTGGTCTGGAGCTGGTGCCCAACTTTTCAGTCCATCTTGAGAAGCCAAATAAAATATTTTACCTAGGCCTCATTTTGTTTTCTGGAAAAAAAAAGTTGATTCTTTGTTAAGACCTTAAGAAATGTTTGGCATACCTTTAGACTAAGTGTTTAACAGTTCATTTAGATCCGGATTCCATAATAGAGGAAAATCACTAAAAAAAAAGGCAGATCACACAGTGAGTTTTTATATGTTTTACAATACACTGGAGTTGTAAGATGCTTAGATGATTGTTCTTTGCTTTATGTTAATACAATACCAGTATTTAAAAATTTTTAGTGTCTTTGATTTCAGGATGCTTTATGAACTGTAGTTACTCAATTATATCCTTAATGGAGAGGTGCCCCTTTACTGAAAGGTGTCAACAATTCTTACGTGGTGACACACACACACACACTCACTCACTTACTAGTACACATACACACAAACTGAATGAGAAGAAATATTTGAGCTATGAGATCTCTGCCCACAACAGACATTAGATTTTTCTACCTATTCTGAAGACCACAATCAACTAGTGAACAATTTGGTACTTGTTGGTACTACTAATTTAAACCCAAATTTAAGATTCTTCAGGCCATTAGTGGTTAAAATCAGAATGAGTCCATTAAGCTACTTCTGTTTATCTTTATGATATATTAATACTTATTCATTATAGTGAATTCTGTGCTAAAGATATCAACTTTAACAAGTACTTCTAGAGCAAATTGATTATAAAATTTATGTACATTACACATATGAATATCTGATAATAGGCTTTTCTTACATATTCTTTGTATTTGGTTATAGTAAAAAGTTGGTAATTTTTAAATATTGTGTGTGTTTTTTCATTCATTATTGTTTTTTGAGAACCAATGAACTGTTTGACCCTACCTATTTGGAAAAATCAGTTTAATATAATTCCTAATATTTAAAATTCTTAGATATGAAGAAGTAACAGAGGACCTTTACAGACTTTTTGTAATTTAAATATTTTTGTATGCAGCTCCTCATATTACTAATTTATAAAACCCTTGGTGGTAATGAGGTTAACTTTGTCTTGCTAATAAAAAATTAACTTTAGCCCTAGCTGGTTTGGCTCATTCGATAGAGTGTCAGCCTGTGGACTGAAGGGTCCTGGATTTGATTCTGGTCAGGAGTACATGCCTGGGTTGTGAGCTTGATCTCCAGTGGGGGGCATGCAGGAGGCAACCGATCAATGAGTCTCTCTCATCATTGATGTTTCTATCTGTCCCTTTCCCTTCCTCTCTGAAATCAATAAAAATATTTAAAAAAAATTAAGAAAAGAAAAATTACTTTAAAAGCCTCACTTAGATATTCTGGTATTTTAATATTGTTTTCCTGCATATTTTATTGATATAAGGCTTTAAAAATTACAACTTGATTATATGTCACAGGTTTCTGAGTAGGAAAGTGCCTATATATTGTAACATAATGACTTATTCTAGGGGCATTAGTGATTTGAATGTCCCCAATTCATTTTACAGTGGGTCCTTGGGTTAGTCGGAGATCTCTTCCTACAGCGCTACGAAATGCTGATTTTTGCCATAAGTTGGAACCCACCTACATAAGCACCTACGTCACTCACATGGAGCACATACACAGCAGTAATGAAGTGAAACAATAAAAAAAAATTTAAAAGAAAGATAACAATTCCTGACCTTTAATTGTGGTAAATAAATAATAAAAAACATAAAACACATATGTAAATATGTCAAAATGATGGAACTTTTTTTTTAAATAAATGGGAGATGGTGACGTAACCATGAAATGATGTATATGGAGTCCGAGTAACCCGAGGACTGCCTGTAAGGCAATCTAGTTTTCCTCCTTCCTTTTCTCTTTAGGTTATTTTGACTACTCTCACCTTTACACAGGCAGTTGGACCTGCCTAGGTGCTACATGTAGTTGGTTTTCATTGGCAAGTAAAGTGTGTGTGTGTGTGTGTGTGTGTGTGTGTGTTTTAATCACGGATTCTACTTTTTTCCTCCTGGTTGAATTGTAACTATAACAGCATATTAACGTGTCATTTATTTAGCATATAATTTAGTGTATTTTGCATATAACTAAGTTTTCAAGGTAAATGAAGGACTATGCTTTAGGCAACAAGATTCTTATTTTAGCTATTTTTGATGTTTTAAAAATTTTGAAGACTCAAAGATGTAATATGCCCTACTCCTTTAAAATAGACCATACTTATCAGAACTTAGTGTTTTATTTATGATTTAGTATCATCCTAATGTATAAAGAGCCAGGGTCCATAACATCCAAAGTGACAGAACAGACGAACAAACGCCAAGCAGGCTCGGGTGGGCGGGGACTGGCGAGCAGGCTGAACTGCTGACCTCTTGGTCCCTTTTGGGTTGTGGGCACTGTGGCGACCCAGCACTGACTGCCACCACCAAGGCGTGTGTGATGTGATTGGTTGGGGGGCTCCCGCATTGCCCCACGATGGCCCTGCAGAGGGAGGCTTAGGCTACCCAGCTGGGGGTGGTGGGTGGGGCCTCCCTCTGCTGGGTGATCAATCGTGGGGCTCCAGGTCTGGGAGGGCGCAGGCTGGGCTTAAGGACCACCAACTCTGAGTGCGTGAATTTCGTGCACCGGGCCTCTAGTTATGAGTATAAATTATTATGTTGTTTGTAATATGTAGTATGAGGATATTGTCATGGTGTGTAGAGATAACTGTTTGACCCTGGCTATTTGGTGATATGTTGTTTAATTCTGTTCTTATTGCTTTTCTCTTTTTGCCCTGGTCTTGTTTACTGTTACTTTCTTTGCTTTAAAAATGCTAGACCCTTGAAATATACTTTTGTAACCAGCATTGTTATGTTTCCATATAACTGACATGTATTGAATGCTTATTAAGTGCCAGATACTATTATCAGCTTTAATTCTCACAATAGCTCCAACAGGTAGAAGGTTGGAGAGGTTAACTTGGAGTTGTCTGTATAGAGTCTGTTACAAACTTACAAGATTTTGTGTGGAAATACAAATACTTTCTATTTATTTGGAATTACCCTTGCCAACCTTGCCTGTCTTTTAAGATTCAAGTCCAGGATTACCCTTATCCTTAGAACTTTTCTTGACCTGAGTCGCCCTTTCCTCTGTAACTCACAGAAGGGCATTTGTTGTTTTTATCTGTAAAATCCATGAAGGCAGAATCCTTGTTCAGCATAGATTAAAAGCATTTTGGCATTTTATTGAACCAACTAGCAGCCTGGTGCACAAAAATCATGCACTGGGGGTGTGTGTGTGTGGGGTTCCCTCAGCCCGGCCTGCACCCTGTCATAGCCTGGGACTCCTCGGGATGTCCGCCCATCAGCAGTCAGACATCCCTCTCACACTCTGGGGCTCTTGAACTTCGGGACTCCTTACTCCTTACTGCCTGCCTGCAGCTGAGGTGGGAGAGGCTCCCGCCACTGCCGCTGTGCTGGCCAGACATAAGTCCAGCTTCTTGCTAAGCGGTGCTCCCCCTGTGAGGAGCAGCTCCTGCATGGGGCTGGGGAGGGACGTGGGAGGTTAGCCAGCCAGGAAGGGACTGTGGGAGGGCTCCAGGGCGTATTGGTTTGTCTCACTCAGTCCCAATTGGATGGATCCCAGCAGCAAGCTCTCCTACTGGTCATAGTGTCTGCCCCTTGGTGGTCAGTGCATGTCATAGCGACTGGTTGACCGGTCGACTGTATGTCTCCTGGTGGTCAGTGCATGTCATAGCAACTGGTTGACTGTCTCCCCCCCTGGTGGTCAGTGCACATCAGAGCGAGTGGATGAGCGGCCTTAGCATATCATTAGCATATTACACTTTGGTTGAACAGACACTTAGCATATTAGGCCTTTATTATATAGGATGTTGGAGACACAGAAGTAATTATAGCTGAAACCCGTTTTACTCAGTGGATAGAGCGTCAGCCTGTGGACTGAAAGGTCCCAGGTTCGATTCCGGTCAAGGGCATGTACCTTGGTTGCAGACACATCCCCAGTAGGGGGTGTGCAGGAGACAGCTGATCGATGTTTCTCTCTCATCGATGTTTCTAACTCTCCCTTTCCCTTCCTCTCTGTTAAAAATTAATAAAAAATATATTTTTTTTAAAAGAAGTCATTATATGTAATTCTGTATGTGTTCTTTACCGCTAATGCATTGTGTGTGATTGTCAAGATATGAGACAATAGATACCCACTTAAAACTCTGTTATATTTTGCCAGTAAGTTTGATTTGTTTTTTAAGGTGGTGAGGACTATAAGGTTAGATATAGGTATTTGATGTTTAGTAACACTAATCTTGGGGCAATAGGGAGGATGGACTGGGATGGGAATCAGGAAGACTGATTTTTTAGATAATCAGTTAAGAGGATGCCACAGAAACCATTGTTCATGTGGTTTTTTTTCTGTTCACTTTTATTTCCAAATGTAATTTTTCCAGATAATTGCTATAAACATCTTGATGTAGATAACTTGGACTTTGTTTTAAGGATTATTTTCTTAGGATCTTTTATAGAAAGAGTGCTATTGTGTTAAAGGGTATGGATGGTTTTAAAGTCCTTGATTAATTTTTCTCAATCTGCTTCCTGAAAGAATTGTGCCTATTTCAGAGCAGCAATGGATAAGTAAATATATCTTTTCATTCTCTTACAAACATTGACTCTTACTTAAAATTAAAAAAAAAAAAATCCTCACACTTTCTGTCACTTGCAGACAATTTTTTATTGATTTTTAGAGAGAGGTAGGGAGGGAGGGAGAAAGGAAAGGAAAGAGAGAGAGAGAGAGAGAGAGAGAGAGAAACATCGATCAATTGCCTGCCATATGTGCCAGACTGAGGACGGAACCCACAACCTACGTTTATACCTTGATTGGGAATCAAATCCACAGCCTTTTGTTGTTGGTATGGATGATGCTTCAACCAATTGTGCCACCGGTCAGGAGTTGCCATATAGTTTTAAACATTTCTTTGTGAAGTTGAATATTTTCCTCTCTGTTTCTTAATTATATTTCTCTTTGTTGACTTGTTTGGCATTGTCCTAGTTATCTGTTAGTGTTTTAGTTTTTTTCTTATTGATTTGCTTGAGAATTAAAAAGATATCAGTCTGTTGTCATATTTGCTACAAACGTTTCCCCAGTCTGTTATTTGTCTTTTCATTTTGACCATTTTTGGACAAACAGAAATTTGTTATTTTTAGGAGTCAAATCTGTCCAACTTTTCTTTTGTTTTTCCTATTATTTCTATACTTAGGAAGGCCTTTTTCTTCAAGAGGCTTAGTAAATGTTTAAGTATATTTTATTTTAATGTTTTAAAAAAACAGTTTAGGAGGTTCTTTCCTCCCAAATTGCTATTTAGTCACCTCATCATTATTTATTGACCAATTCTTCCTTTCCATGGTGATATATCTTTTTAGTTACATTAAATTAATTATGGTCGAATCAGATTATCTCTTGTTCTGTGCCATATTTTTTTCATTATAGTAGTTTTATAATTTAGTTTAATATTTTTTGCTACTTATATATTTGCTTTTCTATATGAATATTAAACTTGTTAAATTTATAAAAAAATTTAATTGGGATTGTAATTAGAATTGCATTACTTTGGGAGAAGGAGGCATTTAAGTGCAGTTTTTAGTTTTTTCACCTAGGAGCATTTTATATTTTTATACTTAAGCATTTGTCTGTATTGCTCAGGATAGTTTAATGATTTTCTTCCTATTTTTTTAAATATATATTTTTATTGATTTCAGAGAGGAAGGGAGAGGGAGAGAGAGATAGGAACATCAGTAATGAGAGAGAATCATTGACTGGCTGCCTCCTGCATGCCCCCCCACTGGGGATTGAGACTGCATCCCAGGCATGTGCCCTTAACTGGAATTGAACCTGGGACCCTTCAGTCCACAGGCCAACACTCTATCCACTGAGCTCTTCCTATGTTTTAAAGTAATTCCAACTAATTTACATTTGTGGCATTTTTATTGTATTTTTAATCTTAGTTATTGCTTATATTTAGGAATGCCATTATACATATTTTTTCTTGATTAGAGTTTTTCAGAACACTAAGCCTGTTAATTTCCCACTAGATGCTAGTTTTCTGGGTATCAGTATCCGGCAGTTTTTACAGTTGAATGTTAACATTTTTCTTTCCTTTTAGGTTTTCCCACTAATGTATAATTAGTATAAAAAGAGGAATTTTGTGTTAATTTGTTTTAGAGTAACTTCTGTAAGCATTGAATGCTTTAAAAAAAAAAAACTATAAGGCTTTAAGTATCAACATGTATCTCAAGTTTGGCAGTTTAGTTTCTTACTAAAAATTAACAGCATATATAAAACTTCAGTTTTAAAGTAAATCTTGAATTAATTCTAGGAGGAATTACTACATAGATGATTGCACAAAGGCTACTTCTTTCTTCCCACAGAGTTTCCTTGTGCCCTTGCTTAGCTAGTCTCCTTCTCCCATCTCTAGTTCTTGGCAACCACTAGTTTACTTTCTGTCACTATAGTTTTGCTTTCTCTAAAATTTTATGTAAGTGGAATTGGGCTTCTTTCATTTAACACAGTGCTTTTGAGGTCCATTCATGTTGTGTATCAGTTGTTCCCATTCCTGAGGAATATTGCATTATATACATATATCCAATTTTGTTTATTCATTTACATATATTCACAGACATTTGTTGTTTCGGGATTTTAGACATTATGGAAAAAGTCACTATGACCTTTTGAGTACACCTCTCTTTATGAATGTGTTTACTTCCAGTGATTAGGATTGTTGCGTTGTATGGTAAATATGTATTTAACTTAAAAAACATTGCTAAGCTATTTTTCAAAGACATACAGTTTTGCATTTTTATCAGAAGTGTATGAGAGCATGGGAAGACATATTTGCCAGTGTTATATCCCATAAGGGCCTAATCTCCAAAATTTATAGGGAACTCATACATCTTAATAAAAGGAAAATAATCCAATAAAAAAATGGGCAAAGGACTTAAATAGACACTTTTCGAAAGTGGACATACAGAATGCCAAGAGACATATGAAAACATGTTCAAAGTTGCTAATCATCTGAGAGATGCAAATCAAAATGACAATGAGGTACCATCTCACAACTGTCAGAATGGCTATCATCAACAAATCGATAATGACAAATGCTAGTGAGGATGTGGGGATGCTGGTGGGAATGCAGCCTGGTGCAGTCACTGTGGAAAAACAGTACGGAGTTTCCTAAAATAATTAAAAATGGAACTCCCATTTGACCCAGTAATCCCACTTTTAGGAATATATCCTAAGAATTCACAAAGAATATATTCAGAAAGAATATATGCACCTCTGTGTTCATAGCAGCACAATTTACAATAGCTAAATAGCCTAAGTGCCCATCAGCCGATGAGTGAATTAAAAAACTGTAGTACATCTACACAATGGAATACTATGATGCTGTAAAAAAGAAAGAACTCTTACATCATTCACAACAGCATGGTTGGACATGGAGAGCATTATGCTAAGTAAAATAAGCCAGTTGGAGAAAGATAAATATCACATGATCTCACTCATTTGTGGAATATAATGAACAACATAAACTGATGAACAAAGATAAACCCAGAGACAGACTCATTAAACAGACAGTCATACTTCAGAGGGAAGGCAGGGGAAGGGAGGGTTCGTGGTGGGTTGGAGGTGGGGAGCGGGAGAGTAAGAGATCAGCCAAAGGACTTACATGCCTGCATATAAGCATAACCAATGGACACAGACAGTAGAGGAGTGAGGGTATATGCTGAGGGGTGGGAGTGGTCAGGGAGAGGTCAATGGGGGAAAATGAGACATATGTAATACTATATGTAATACTTTAAACACTAAAGAATTGAAATAGTGTATGAGAGTTCCAGTTGCTCCCAATCTTAGTCAACACTTGCTGTTGTCAATCTTTGATTATAGCTATTCTAATTGGTATGTAGAGATATTTTAATGTAGCTTTAATTGTAGTTTTCTTGTTGACCTACAGTGTTAAGCATCTTTTTCATGGACTTGTTATTCTTGTATCTTTGGTTAATAGCTGTTCAAATATTTTGTTCATAGTTTATTGTGTTTTAAAAAAAATAGATATCAGAGAAATGCAGGAAGAGGGACAGAGAAATAGAAACATCAATGATAGAATACTAGATTGGCTGTCTCTTCCACGCCCCCTACTGGTGAACAAGCTTGCAACCCAGGCATATGCCCTGGATTGGGAATTGACCCATGACCTCTTGTTTATGGGTTGACACTCAACCATTGAGCCATATCCACTGGACTTTTGCTCAGAGTTTTAAAATTGGGCTGTGTTCTTATTATTGATATTTGAGAATTCTTTTTGTATTCCAGATACAAGTCCTTTATCAGGTATGTGCTTTACAAGTATTTTCTCCTATATTGTGACGTTTTTCTCCCTCAGTAGTATCTTAAAGAGCAGAGGTTTTGGATTTAAAAAAATATATATATATATATATATATATATTTTATTGATTTTTTACAGAGAGAAAGAGGGATAGAGAGTTAGAAACATGGATGAGAGAGAATCATCGGTCAGCTGCCTCTCATCCCCCCCCCACCCCTCCCCCGCCCCGGGGATGTGCCTGCAACTAAGGCACATGTCCTTGACAGGAATTGAACCCGGACCTTTCAGTCCGCAGGCTGATGCTCTATCCACTGAGCCAAACCAGTTTCGGCAAAGTTTTGGATTTTGACTAAGACCTGTTTGCCATTTTTTTCTTTATGGTTTATGCTTTTTATGTCATAGCTAAGAAATTTTTTTCCTAATTGTCAGTGCTAAAGATTTTTTCTATATTTTCTTCTGCATTATATAGAATATTAGCTCTTATATTTAGATCTATGACCCTTCTAAAGTTAATTTGTATAACCACAATACTCATTAGATATTTGTTAATTAAATGAATAAAAGTATAAAAGATGGATGAGATACGTAATTTAAAAGATCTGTCTTATTTAGTGGTAAAGTGTGGTCATTCTTTGTGTGTGGTGATTCTTTGTTCAAAAGAGTAAATCTAATAATATTTGCTTTGTTTGGCAGTTTTGATGCTTCTGCAATAACTGGCTCATTCATTTTGGTTGAAGAGAGGCCAGGGATTAATTTAGGCCATAATAGATTACTACATTTAGAAGAATTATAATGTAGAACTCTGAGTTGATTGCTCAGTGGCCTGGTTAGTATATTTATGCACTTTCTTTTGCTATAGAAAAATCACAATGCAGGAAAAGAATCTGTAGATGCTATAAGATAAAAATGTTGACTTCAGGAAGAATGTGCCTTATTATATAGCTTTTTTAAATCTCTTAAATATGTGAAAGCTGGTCTCTATCTGGAAAATTCACCATATTGAAAACCATCCTTATTGATGGAAATTCTTTCCTCCCCCGAAGTAGTTGAATTAACATGTATTTGCTATAAAGGCTTATTTTTATTGCATGAAAAATTACTCCAAAATATGGAGGCCCAAGACAATACTTTTTATTATCTCTCATAGTTTCTGTGGGTTATAAGTTGGGAAGGGCTCTGCTAGATGTTTTTGGCTCAGGGTCCCTTCTGTGTTTTATTTACAATAGATGTTGGCTAGAGCTGGAATAGCTGAAGGTTGGCTGAGCATTTATCTCTCTTCAGGTGGTCTGTCTTCATGGGCTAGTTTATGGCCATTACACTGCTAATTATGACTGGCTCAGACACCAACAGGAATTGCCCAATGAGCAAGGTGAAAGCTGCATCTCCTTTTTTTTAAAAAAAATTATATATTTCTATTGATTTCAAAGAGGAAGGATGAGGGAGAGAGAGATAGAAACATCCATGATGAGAGAATCATTGATTGGCTGCCTCCTGCAAGTCCCCCCACTGGAGATTGAGCCCACAACCCAGGCATGTGCCCTTGACCAGAATCAAACCTGGTACCTTTCAGTTCCCAGGCCGATACACTATCCACTGAGCCAAACCAGTTAGGGTTGTATCTCCTTTTTTAACTTAGCCTAGGAAGTCCTGCCACATTTTATTGGTTACAGGCAAGTAAGTTACAAATTCTAGATTCAAGTGGCAAGAGCATAGACCCCAGCTCTTTCTTTAAAAATATATTTTTATTGATTTCAGAGAGGGAGAGAGAGATATATATCTTGGTGAAAGAGAATCATTGATTGGCTTCTGCATGCTCCCCACTGGGGATCTAGCCTGCAAGCTGGGCATGTACCCTGCTCTGGAATCGAACTGTGACCTCCTGATTCATAGGTTGATGCTTAACCACTGAGCCATGCTGGAAGGGTCTTTTTTTATTGACCCCACCTCTTACTGGAAAAAGTATCAAGAATTTGCAGTCATTTAAAAATTTTATAGCCCTTAGCTGGTTTGGTTCAGTGGATAGAGCGTGGCCTGAAGACTTAAGGGGCCTTGGTTCGATTCCAATCAAGGGCACATGCCTGGGTTTTGGGCTTGATCCCCAGTGAGGGGCATGCAGGAGGCAGCAAGTCAATAATTCTCTCTCAATGATGTTTCTATCTCTCTCTCCCTCTCCCTTCCTCTCTGAAATCAATAAAAAAATAAAAAATAAAAAATTTTATAGATGGCAGTAGCAGTGACTGCTGCTGCTATTACCTTTTGATTTTTGGGTCGGATTACATACTCTGGTATCCTAATCTAATAGATACCATTTCCCAGATTTTATAATTTAGTTGTTATGTCCTGCCTTTGAAGTTTCTAGGAGTTTTATTACAGAGCACTTAAATGGCATAGAAAGTTTTAACAGCTTTTAGGAAAGTTATAGTTTGTTATTAAAGTATAAAAATCCATAAATTATTTTGGTAAAGAATAAAGATACTCAATGGAAACAGAAGCAGACTGGTAAAAAGAAAGAAAGCATACATTTTTATTCAAATGAAATAATTTTATTCAAAGAAGATAATTCTCTATTTTTATAATTAAAATATTATAATTTAGGCTTAAGAATAAAATAATTAAAAAATATATATTTTATTGATTTTTTACAGAGAGGAGGGGAGAGAGATAGAAAGCCAGAAACGTCAATGAGAGAGAAACATCGACCAGCCGCCTCCCGCACACCCCCCACCGGGGATGTGCCCGCAACCAATGTACATGCCCTTGACTGGAATCGAACCTGGGACCCCTCAGTCCGCAGACCGACGCTCTATCCACTGAGCCAAACCGGTTTCGGCAAGAATAAAATAATTTTAGTGCTTCCCATTGGGTCTGAATTGTTTTTTCTTTAGCCCTCTATAATCCACTTTCCACAGAGCAGCTTCATTAAAAAAATAAATTGGCTTAATTGGGTGCAGGTGTTATATGAAGCTGAAAACTTCTGTACATACCTCATACCAGGCAGCCTCGTGACTATTCTTCATCAACCCTCACAAAAATTAGACTTACTTTGTGGAGAAAGTTAACCAAACTGGTTTTAGACCCAGGCTATCTGGCACTGTAGAAAGTAGGAGGGTAAGGGCTCACCTGAAAATGAGGGGACTGGTAATGTCTTTTTAAAAATATACATTTTATTGATTTTTTACAGAGAGGAGGGAGAGGGATGGAGTTAGAAACATTGATGAGAGAGAAACATCAATCAGCTGCCTCTTGCACACCTACCACTGGGGATGTGCCTGCAACCAAGGTACATGCCCTTGACTGGAATCGAACCTGGGACCATTCAGTCTGCAGGCCAACGCTCTTATCCACTGAGCAAAGCTGGTCAGGGCCTGGTAACATCTTAAATAGTGAAACTTTCAGCCCCCTTGCACTGCTCAGCTTCATGAACACTAGCAGCCAATTGTATCTTTTATCCTTTATGGAAAAAAATTGGGCAATTAACAGAAAACACTTATAAACACTGATGTTTAAAGTCTCCTTAGCTAGATCACCCTGCCAAACACCATACAGTGAAATTTATCAGTTGACAGGTGGGGGATCAAGAGTCTGACCACTCATTCTTTATACTTCATATGAACAATTAGAAATGGCCGCTGAATTCTCAAGAGTTTCAGAACAGAGAAGAGAGTGGAGCAATGCCTTCAGAATTCTGAGGGAAGATGACTTCTGGCCCAGAACCCAACCATTTATTTGATCAGTCAAGTGTGAAGGCAGAATAAAGGCATTTGGGGGCATGCCAGATCTTCACTTGTCCCTTTTTAGGAAGCTGCTGAAAGATGTACCTATCAACGAGAAGGAGCACACTGTCTGAGGGAAGTCCCTGGACAGTGAACCTAAAGTTTAGGGCAAGAGACTGAAACTCTATGCAACGTTTTGTATATATTTTCTTGGGAGAAGTCTGCATTGGGGCTCTTGTTAAGGAGGACCAAAAGCCAAACTCATGCATTGCCAGCCATGAACATGATCAACTTTTTTGTTTTTGACAATTTTGTGGGTGAGTGAAATGGCATGTTTTAAAATTTTTGAGTTTGAAAGTCTCTTATAAAAAGTTGATTACTTTTATTATTAGAGCTTTTTTAATTCTTTTTATCTATTTTGTCAATTACCTTATGGATGGATAGCTAAAATACTCATAGAAACATGTAGACCTTTCAAATAACCTGTGGATTGGCTCCTGGGACTGTGTAGAAGTTGTGAATCCCCTGGGTTGTATGTAAATTTGTATATGTGGGCACCCCCCCCCCCCCCCACACACACACACATAGGGTCCAATTTCAGCTCACACAGAGAAGCTCAGAAAGGTTCAGTGGCTTACTCAACAGTGATCTCCTGACTCCCATTTTGATGTACATTCCCTGTTATAGCATGCTGTCTTCAGGGGTCTGAATTAGTATAGTTTTTGTTGCGTGGTCACTTTTAAATTTCTTGAACAGTGTATAATAAATAAGATGACTCTAAGAACCAATGAGTTTTTTTTTGAGTACTATGTTAAAACACCTTATTTAAAAAAGTGACAGCCTAAAATAGACATTTCAAGTAATCCTTAGCATTATGGAGAACAAAATTTTTACATGTTGCTGTTTGTGAAGGAAAAGAACTGTGAAGAAAAATTCTAGAAAAATTCCTAAAGGGCTAAAGTACACCTCCCTCCCTCTCTCTCTCTCTCTCTCTCTCTCTCTCTCTCTCTCTTTCTCACACACACACACACACACTATATATATATACATATATATATGTATAATGTTTTTTTAGAATTATCGAAGAATGAGTATTTAGGGACAACTTGGGTTGTTTTAGCTGCTGTGCTGAATTTTTTTCTAAAATGTAAATCTCCTTTTCTGCCCTAGTTAGTAATGTCTTCATGGCTGTTTCATGGTCTCCCACTTTTGCAGTTTGAATGTCAGTTTGAATGCATGTTAGCATTGAGGCCTTAAGTAATGTAGGAAATTGGATTGAATACATGGTGCAGGTATATTTTAGAAGTTTTGAAAATTACTGTTAAGTACTAGAAAAGTAAAGTAAATCATTACCCCAAGATTACCTTACATTTTGGGTTATATTTAAACATTTTATTTGTTTAATAGTTTTTGGCCCAGAAATGTTCTTTAATGAGGAAATTATGGTACTTTTCCCCCCTAAGTTTAAAAATAGATTTATATTGTACAGTCAAGAAATCGCCCCCCAGCCCCCAAATGAAAAGTTGTTTTTTTTTTTTTTTTTTTTTTTTTTTTTTTTTTTAAACTTTGCTATATAGTGAGGGAGGGAAGGATCAGAGTTATCTTGGGGTAATGTTTTTTGGCTTAAACTATGTTCTTAATATTGTGATTGATTTGAGGTGACTTAAAGTTGTTACCCAGTTTCTATGTATTTTGTGCACAATTTAAAAAAGTTAAAAAAAATAGAACAAGCTAAAATATGTATATACATGGTAAACTTAGCCTGTACAGAGACTGTGCTGTGAAAAGATTAATTTCCATGTGTGCCTAGTTTCTGAACGTGCTCCCCAGATGTAATGTTACCAGTTTCACCTACTTTGTAAATTGCTAACTGTTAAAGTAGAGGATGCTTGTGGTTTTACCCCTTCTGTTGGTAGCTTATCCTACTTTTTCTTTTGGGAACCTCTTCTTTCTCACTCACAGTCCAAGTAATTCCCCTGGCCTAAGCCCACCTCATTGACTCAAGCTGTTCTAATCCTCAGGTGTAAAGAGATGCATGAGCAAAAAAAGCACAGGCAATAAATACCAAGTTATGCATATGGAGTAGGGGGGGAGGGGGAGAAGAGAGAAAAAGAACACCTGGTCAGATTGTACAGTGACTTGAATGATAGGCAAGGAGCCTGGGTTTTATCCAGTAGGTAGTCAGGAGTTAATAAACATTTCCAAACAATGGGAAAATTTATAATTAATTTCCCATTCCTCTCAGCCCTACTTTTTCTCTTTTGAAAACTCTCTTAACGCATCCTTTCCTTTTCCATTCTTACTCATTCCAATACCATAATTCAGTCCTTCTCACATCAGACTGAGATTGCTGCTGTTGTAATTAATAAATAATTTCTCAGCTTTAAGCCCTTTGTTCTGCAGCCTATTCTGGACACCAGTATTAGATTAATCTTACCTAGAGCTTCATTTTGATCATATATTTCTCCTTCTCTGAAACCTTTAGTATCTATCTCCCTGTTGTTGACAGGATAAGATCCAGACTTCTTAGCCATTCAAGGCATTCTAAAGATTAATGCAATCTACCTTTTAAGCCTTACCTTTTCCCCTTTATTTAACCTGGATTCTAGCGAACTTGGAATTTTTCTTTTACCCTTTCATATTTTTAGCCCCATTCCATTTGTTAATTTTGTCTGTTTCTTTCTTTTCTTCTGGGTCATCTTTTCTCTAGTCTCATCTCTACTGGTTAAATATTATGTCCATCCCCAAGAGTTCAGTTAACATTGTGCCTTCTTGTAGAGCTTTTTCAAATAATTTGGAAGCTAGTTTGAGTTCTTTGCTCTGAAATCTCAGAACTTTTTGCTTGTACTTAAAGCACTTGTCACTTATTGCTTTCTATTGTTGCTTGTCTTACCAGCCTTGCTAGATTATATAACATTAGTGGCCTGGTGCATGAATTTGTGCACATTGACAGGAAATTAATTAGAGTAAATATTTTAATATCGCTATTCGCCCTTTCTCTATAATAGAAGTTTCAACCATATTCACAATTGACAATGACAAATGGAAACACATATGTATAATTGGCACCAGTGAGAGCTTTATATGTATTGTGCATGTGTAAGTTAACTTAGCCATATACATATACACACACACACACACACACACACACACACACACACATACTAGAGGCCCGTTGCACGAAGAGATTCATGCAATAGGCCAGGGGTCTTCAAACTATGGCCCGCGGGCCACATGCAGCCCCCAGGGGAGTCTGATCCTGCCCGCCAGGTTTTTTGGGCAGTGAGCGCAGCCAAGGTGTTACAGTAGGAATTAGTAGTTCATATAGTCCGGCCCTCCAGCTCTCTGAGGGACCGTGATCTGGCCCCCACTTTAAAAAGTTTGAGGACCCCTGCAATAGGCCTTTCTTCCCTTGGCTCCAGCACCGGTTTTCCTCAGGCACCCGGGACCCAGGCCTTCGCTCTGGCCAGTCTGCCATCTTCGTATTCGCTGCAGACTCTGGCTGGAGTTTGCTGTTTTCATCTTTGCTGCAGACTCCTGCTGGAGTCTGCAATCTTTGCTGCAGACTGCCTTCTAATCATCTGCCACCTTTGTCTTTGTCTGCCATCTTCATCTTCGCTGCAGACTCTGGAGTCTGCAGTCTTGTCTTGGCTGCTGCACTCCGCTCCTGTAGATCCCTTCGCCCTCTGCCCTCCCTCTGATAGCAGGCGTCCTGCCCGCGTGGCCACTCCGGAGCAGTTGGGCGGCCGCCATCTTTGGCCTTCTAATTTGCATAATCACTGATTGGCTGTGGGCGCAGCAGAGGTATGGTCAATTTACATGTTTCTCTACAATTAGGTAAGATATACACTAATTAAATAGAAAGATGCAAATTGACTATACCTTTGTGATGCCCACCAGCCAATCAGGAGGGAGTATGTAAATTAACCTAACAAAGATGGCGAGTTAAGTTGCATACACAGGTGCTGGGGGGAGGACACTTGAGTTGTCACCATGGCGACGATGCAGGTGTTCTGCATCACTCCAGCTGCCCTAGACCTCTGGGTAGCATGGGAAGGCAGAATGGTGGCTCCAGGCTGAAGCAAAAGGATGCTGGCAACCAGGAGGAGAAAAGCCTAGTCTTGCACAAATCTTTGTGCATCGGGCCTCTAGTATAGAATAAACTTGCTTAATTAGACCTGCTTTCTGATTTAGCTAAACTTTTTCTGGTCCAGTTAAGCACACAAACTTCTCTTTCAGGTAGTTGTCAGCAACACAGCAGTAAATATCAACACAAAGCAGATTATTATTGTAGATCATGCAGGGAGAATAAAGGGTAAAATACTTAACTGCAGCAGTGTTTGACTATATTCTGCACAATGAGAAAACCTGAAGTCATTTTCAAGGTCAACCATTTCTTCTTTTCAGCAGGTCAAGTTTCTGTGCTTTCTAAATCTCCGTTTTCCAGCTAATGAAAAGAAAATAGGATTCCACTCCTATCTACCTGCTCCAGCACTAATGTGAGGGTCAAATGAGATGAGGCATGGGAAAACGCTTCACGGACATTTGGTTAAAGTGTGAAATGTTTGCACCTGGCTATAAAGCAAGTCGTGTTCCTGGGCTGAAGAAACTGCAAGTAGACTAGTTGTTGCTAGGGAGAGGAAGCTGGGTATTGCTATGTGATGTCATTACCCGGATGGATACTTAGCATATTAACCTTTTATATATATAGATAGTTATAGTGTTTATTTCCCACAGTGCTTTTATGTACTTGTGATTGATAAATATTTATTCTGTTAATTGAACTTTCCTATTTTTGACTACCTTTTGTGCACTAAATTGATGGTAGTTTTGTTTTATATTCTTTTTATTTCAAATATATTTTTATTGATTTCAGAGAGGAAAGGAGAGGGAGAGAGAAATAAAAAACATCAATGATGAAGAGAACATCATTGATTGGCTGCTTTCTGCATGCCCCTTACTGGAGAATAAAGCCTGCAACCTGAGCATTTGCCCTTGACTGGAATCGAATCCGGGACCTTTCAGTCAATAGGCTAATGCTCTGTCCACTGAGCCAAAACAGAAATGGCAGTTTTATGATTTTTAGTCATGCTTCTCTACTAGACTATAAATTTTTAAAAAAATATATATTTTATTGATTTTTTACAGAGAGGAAGAGAGAGGGATAGAGAGCTAGAAACGTTGATGAGAGAGAAACATCAACCAGCTGCCTCTTGCACACCCCCTACTGGGGATGTGCCTGCAACCAAGGTACATGCCCTTGACCAGAATTGAACCTGGGACCTTTCAGTCCGCAGACCGATGCTCTACCACTGAGCCAAACCAGTTTCGGTTATGGTGAGGATTTTTTTTTTTTTAAAAAGGTATTTAATTTCTTTGATTCTTAGTGTGGACATCAGATTTTTATATTTTTATTTACTTCTATGAAGTCCATATATATATTCATATACACACACATACATTAGAGACCTGATGCACAAAGATTCATGCAAGAATGGGCCTTCCTACCCCTGGCTGCTGGCACCACCTTTGCTCTGGCCTGGAGCTGCCTTTCTGCCTTCCTATACTGCCCAGAGGCAAGGGCTGCTGGGGTAGTGCGGAATGCCTGCATTGACACCATGGCTATGACTCAAGCGTCCTGCTCCCAGGGCCTGTGTATGCAAATTAACTTGCAATTTTGTTGGGTTATTTTGCATACCCACTCTTGATTGGCTTGTGGGCGTCACGAAGGTACAGTCAATTTGCATCTTTCTCTTTTATTAGTGTAGATTTTTTTTGTTGTTGCTGTTATTGATCATCACTGGAGGATTGTAAATAAATATAATACTAAGGGATTTATGTAAATGACCATTTTACTATCTTTATTATTATTATTAACATACTAATAACAATAAATTTATATGTTAATAATAACAAAGTTATTATTTTTACTCAGCTAATACAAACATTTCACCTGGGATGGAATTATACTTGGGTGGGTGTGAAGGAGTCAATGGGAAGGGAGTTTCTTGCTTCTATTTCTGTTTTATATTCTTTGAAGTTCTTGTTCCCTTGCTCTCATTTAAGGGATCCTGATCAACTCCCAATACCCTGGATATGGAGGAATCTGTCATTAGGTATTCTTCCTTTTATAATAATAGTAAATATCAATTACCTCTATTTGCCGACTATTAAGAAATTCTTTACCTAAATCATTTCACTTAATTCTCAAAGTAATCCTATGAAATAGGTGATACAAATATTATCAGCAAACATTGATCTTCGAGAGGTTAAGTAATTTCTCCAACGGCTTAAAGCTAATAGGTGTGGGGGAGCTAAAATTTGAAAACATGTGTTTTTCTCTCATTTCTAAGCTCTGTGTTGTTCTGTCTCCTAAGTTATTTAAGATCTCTTGACAGAAGGGACTGGAGACTTTTGAACAGTTTTTCCCCCTAAGCAGTTCCTTTTTGTCTCAGTTTTCCCTCCAGCTTAAAAAAAAGAAAAGAAAAGGGTGACAGAAGCATTTGTAACTTCCTTAGAACCAGGTTTAGGTCTGATAGGCTGAGTGAGTGTTCTGGAGTAAGAGAAGTTTGTTTTCTCTGCCCATGTCTCCTTTGACAGCTGACTGAATGTTAGGTCAGTTGGAGATTCATTTTGTTTAACTGGCAAATATTCCCTGGGAAGACTGATTTTAGGAGTATGTTGGGGTGTGGTGAGTTGTTAACCATGTGGTGTGGATTACACAGGATTCTTTGACCATTGTACCTTTAGACTTCTAAGCTAATGGAGAAATTTGTGATTAATGTGCCAAAACTTAATCAAGTAAAAGCTTGTGGAGATTGAAAGTGTTGCCTTTCCCCTCTTTTTTAAAAAAAGAGAGGCTTAGAGGAAAACTAGAATGATGGGTGGTTAACAGATGATGAGAGGCTATCTGTGTGATAATAAAAGCACAACCTCACTGGGTGGCTGTTCTCCAAGCCTTATTTTTCTTTTGTAGAATGGGGAAAATATTAATCCAGAGAATTTAATGAGCTAATCATATAAGGTACTTGGGAGGTAGTAAATGCTCAATGAATATTAGTTATTAGTGTGTAACTACTTTTTACACTCAATAAAGGGTGAAATGAGTTCAGAAGTAGAATTTAGGATCTTGTTATCTCTTTCTTTGAGGGCATTGGTTAAGTGCATTTGGTGTCATGAAAGAGTAGGTCATAGGAGCTTGGGTGGGTTTTCAAAGAACACCTGTCATGGTGTGTTCCATATCAAGGCAATTAATTTTCCTTTTGGGATCTGGAACTTTGCCCTATCAAATACATTTTTCTATTTCTTTCAGAATTTAAATATTCTCATGTGGCTTGCCACTCCCAGTTTCTTCCCGTATGAGTCTGGGTCCCCAGAGTCTTGCCCAGAACTGGAGTTCAGAGCCGTAGGGAGCTTTTGTCTCCCTCCCAGTTGAGAGAGCCAGCCGCGCACTCAGTTGCCTGCCCTCTCCGTGCTCGCACCTCGGTACCTCTACCTTCGGCAGCTCCTCTGAGTCTCAATGTGCTTTTCTCTTTCCTTCTAGTTGTAGAATTTTCACTCAACCAGCCTTCCTGTGGTTCTGGATGATGTCCATTTTGTCTTTTAGTTGTAGTTTTGAAATTGTGCGAGGCAGCAGTTTAGGTGTTTACCTATGCCGCCAGTTTGGTTTTTCCATTTTATAGTTTTCTAAGGACAGTTTAAAAAAACCAATTTGACTCAGTTTGTTTTAACTGAGGATGGACCATCATTTGTTTTCTCTCCCCTGATGATTAGAGCCTGTAGAAATTTTTAGGTCGAACTGTATTAACAGATAGTTTTGTCTTACTGCTTATACCAACCTGTTGCACCAGTTTAGGCGTGGTGGCAGGAACTCATTTATTGTGTTTGGGCAGATTAGCTCTCTGCTCACTTGCAGAGTAACATCTTTTGTGACCTTTAATTGGATTGGGATTGTATATTTTAGAAATTCCCAGTTGACTGATAATCTCTCAAGTGAAGTGGTTTTCTACTTGATGCAGGTATGAAGACTTTGGAATATTATAAAATAAACAGACAAACAAGCAAAAGCTTTTAAGATTTTTGCTGTTCAGTTCATTTGCATTAAGTTTATATTTCACTACCTAAGGGCAAAAGCAGATGATGATTCTCTCTAGTCACTTCAAGTGGCTGGTCTTTCCTTGTCATTCATTATCCCTTTTTGTAAAACCACCCTTTTCACCTAAGTAGGTTTATAGCTAATCTTCATATTACAAGAGCATTTCTGGGTTCAAACTACATATACGTAGTTTCATGTCTCTCAGGTTGAACCTTGTTTCAAATATTAAGTAGTTCTTTCCAGGTACCTTTTATGATTTCTCCTAACCTAACACTTAAGCTTTATTGTCTTTATAAGTTGTCTCTACATCTCCCGGGCCTAACCCTTTATTTTCTCTACCTGTAGCCTAGGTTTCTGAATAAGTATTTTTCTTGCAGTTAATTTATCAAATTAATTTCTTACAGACTTTAGGCCAAAATTCATGCGTCAAGGCAGTCTTTTTTGGTGAGTGTTCTAGGCTCTTCCTGCAGGAGGTTTCTGAATAGACTTTGGTTTTGGATAGTTTACCTGTTTGTTATCAGAATGCTTTTCCTGGCCTCTGTTCTCTTAGTTCTATTTTTCTGTTTCCTTTTGCTATGTTGTTTTTAAAATGCTATTAACATGCTGTTCATCTTAACCTCTTTTCCTTTAAAAAAAAAAAATGTTTTTATTGATTTTTTTTTTTTCTTTTCTTTTTTTTTAAAGAGAAAGAGAGAGAGAGAGAGAGAAACATCATTGATTAGCTGCCTCTTGCATGCCACCAACAGGGGATTGAATCAGAGGCCTCTTGGTTCCTGGGTCAATGCTCAATTGCTGAGCTACACCTTCCAGGCTTAACCTCTTAAATTTCACTTACCTGTCATTTGTTCTAGCCTTTTTACTGCAATGTTACTAAAAAGTTGTCATCAAGATTTTGCCGTGGGACATCGATCCCAACCTCTAAGATTCTTTCCCAGTTGATTCCTTTAGAAATTCCATCTCTTTAGAAACTCGTGGTTTACCTTGGTCTAGTTTTTCTTTTAATTTCAGTGCAGTGATTGCTCTAATTTGCCTTATGCGTTCTTAAATACCCTTTACAATTTATGATGATGTTTTGGGTGGGGATAAAGTTGCCACAGTACATGAGGGGAGCTATTTTCTCTCTAGGTTCTACCTATAAGTAAATAGCAAAACGTAATAGGAAGAGTATGGATCTTAAACTGAGAAAAATTTGAATTTTATATCTTCCTATTCTACTTGGTAGTTTTGAGACTTTTGAGTCTCAGTTTCCTCATCAGTAAAATTATATATACCTCATATAATTTTTGTAGGACTAAGAGGACAGTTTATATAAAAAATGATGTCTAGGTAGGGAGCATCTACATACCAAAGGTTTTATTCCCACTTAAGAATTGGACTTCAGATTTTATTGTGGAGGAGAATCCAAGATGGCTGCTCGGGTAGACACCTAGCCGCAGCCGCACGCAACAATTTCAATAAAATACAACTAAAATATAAAATGGACATTACCCAGAACTACAGGAAAGTCAACTGACTGGAAATTCTACAACGAGAAGCAAGGAGAAAACCAGAAGGAAGCACGGAGGAGCTGTAAAAGCCCAAGGTACGGAGACACGCGGCGCGCGCGGAGAGGACGGAGCCGGAGAGGAGGGAGGCCGAGTGCCTGGCTGGCGTTCCCTAGCGGGAAGGAGATAAACACTCGGACTGTGCTGGGCCCCCAACTGCTCTGAACCCCCGTTCTAGGCCAGACCCTGGGGACCCAGGCTCATCCAGAGGGAGCTGGGCTGTAAGGCGGTACTCGGGGAAGCAGCGAAAGGAGGTCCCGGAGGCGCACACAGCGCGCAGAGAAGGGCCGGCCGGCTGTGCCGTAGGACTGCCCTGGCGGGAAGGAGACAGGCTCCAGACTGCTCTGAACGCCACCTCCAACTCCACTTCCAACTGAACTGAACCCCAGTTTCGGGCCCATTGCGGGAGAGCTTACACTGTTTGGTAGCAGGCGAAAATCGAGGGCACCTTTCTCTCAGAGGCGCTTGCAACAAGTACTGAAGGACCCTGAGTCTCAGGAGTCGCATAGGGCGGGGCTGACGGAAGCCAAGGCTGTAGGCTCCACCCTCAAACTCCGCCCCATCAGAAAAGCTGCCTGCGAAAATGCCTAAACCAAATAGATCACAAACGAAAGAAATGGAGGACAAAAAGCGACTGGATATAGAGTTCAAAACCACACTTATAGGGTTTTTCAAGAGACTCCTAGAAAAGGCCGATAAAATAAATGAGACCTATGAGGATATGAAAAGGGATCAACAAGAAATGCTAAGGGATCAACAAGAAATAAAGAATACATTGTCTGAAATAAAAAATATTCTACAGAGTCCTAAAAACAGAATAGAAGATCGCAAGAATCAAGTCAAAGATTTGGAACATAAAGAGCCAGAAGACACTCCTCTGCAGAAGCTAGAAGGCAAGAGAATCCAGAAAATTGAAGATAATGTAAGAAACCTCTGGGACAACTTCAAACGATCCAACATCAGAATCATGGGGGTCCCAGAAGATGAGAGAGAGCAAGATATCGAAAACATACTGAAAGAAATAGTGACAGAAAACTTCCCCCACCTGGGGAAAGAATTGGACTTACAAGTCCAGGAAGCACACAGAACTCCAAATAAGAGGAATCCAAAGAGGACCACACCAAGACAAATCATAATTAAGATTCCAAGAGCAAAGGACAAAGAGAGAATATTAAAAGCAGCAAGAGCTAAGCAGGTGGTTACCTATAAAGGAGCACCTATACGATTGTCAGCTGATTTCTCAACAGAAACCATGCAGGCCAGACGGGAATGGCAAGAAATATTCAAGGTGATGAATAGCAAGAACCTACAGCCAAAAATAATCTACCCAGCAAAGCTATCACTCAGAATCGAAGGCCAGATAAAGAGCTTCACTAATAAAAAAAAGCTAAAGGAGTTCATCACCACCAAACCAGAATTATATGAATTGCTGAAGGGGGTTCTTTCAGAAGAGAAAGTAAACAAAGATAAAAATTATGAACAACAAATACGTAATTATCAACAAGTGAATCTAAAAACCAAGGAAATTAAAAAAACAAATCTGATGAACAATATTAACTGTTGAATATAATATTGTAGAATCAGAGGTATGGAAGGGGAGTGAACTGATGATTCTTGGGGAAAAGGGGAGAGGGGAATGTGGGAAGAGACTGAACATATAAACTGTGCACCTATGGATGAGGACAATGGGGAGTGGGGAAAGGACAGAGGGTGGGGTGGGAAGGGGGGGGGGAAAGGAACACTTGTAATAATATGAACAATAAAAATTTATTAAAAAAAAAAAAAATTGGACTTCAGTTAACTAACCTTTCTGTGGTAATTATTTTGCAATATATATGTATATTAAATCATCATGTTGTACACCTTGAACTTACACAATGTTATATGTCATATATATATATATATATATATATATATATATATATATATATATATATATAGGTAGCCAGTGTCATGATGACCAGGATGACCAAATGAGGTGCATGAGGTCCCTCCCCCGAGGCCCACAGGCTCTGATCGCAGCAAGGTGGGCAGCGGGCGTGGTGAGCAGTGGTAGGTGGGTGGGTGGGGTGGCGTGTAGCGGCAGACTATTGTGTGTGATTTCATGTGCTGGGTTTCTAGTGTCTTAATAAAACTGAGGGAGGGGGTAAGAAAAACAGAGACAGTCTAACATATTAAGAGCATCATTCATTCATTCATTCATTCAGTAAAGAATTATTTATTGAGTACTTGTTAAGGGTCAGGCACTATGGCAGCAGAAGAGGTTTAAGACGATATTACCTTTATTTTTAAGGTAGCCTACAGTGTGGTATTTTAATATGGTAGAGATAAACAGTACTGTGAGGAGACTAAGAAAGGAAAAGTGAACTTGGCTAGGTTGGTAAAGGTCTGAGTAGTAGTTAGGATCACTTTTTACTGGGAAGTGATGGTTTTGCTCAGTTTTAAGTATTAGTAGGATTTAACCAGGTATGTAAGTTGGAGGTTAGTGAAGAAGGCGTTCAGTATTGAAAGAGTATAGTGGGTGAAGGGTGCTTATACAAATGATAAAGTACTGTGTGTGCTAAGGTGTTTTGGCAAGCCATTGAAAGATTTTAAGCAAGTAAGTGATATAGTCTGAGTTCTGTTTTAGAAAATTTACTATGGAAAGTATATGGATAATGGGTAAATTTCTAGGCTTCCTTGATGACTAGGTGGATTGGTGATGCTATTAAATGAAGGAGAGAGGGAAAGATGAATAAGAATTTAATAGTGGGGAACCCTAGAAACAGTTACTAAAAAGAAAAACAAAGACTATTAGAGAACAAAAATTGAGCATTGCCAAGCAAGGAACCTGATCTAGTAAAGTCTGGGTAGGCTGGAGACAACTTTGTGGGAAGGAGAAATGAAATAGCTAGAAGAACTTGAGATATTTCTGGTTTATATTAGGAAAGCAAAGTCCCTGTGTGTGTGTTTAAAATATATTTTATTAATTTTTTTTACAGAGAGGAAGGGAGAGTGATAAAGAGTTAGAAACATCTATGAGAAAGAAACATCAATCAGCTACTTCCTGCACACCTCCTACTGGGGATGTGCCCGCAACCAAGGTACATGCCCTTGACCAGAATGTAATCTGGGACCCTTGACTCCGCAGGCCGACGCTCTATCCACTGAGCCAAACTAATTAGGGCCCCTGAGTGTTTTTGATTGGCTGATGACATATGGATTTGTTGGTCAGACGAGTGGATCGGCCAGAAGTGGTCTGTGTATATGTTTTGAGTATGTACCTGTCTTGAGATTATGGTGTGTAGATAGATAGCTGCCAAGGCACAGGCTAATCTGAAAACATATGTTTCAAGTGTATCAGGAATTAAACATAGTCAAGCTCAGTTCCACTATACCAAGAGAAAACAATATCACTTTAGATTTAAATTAATCACAAAAATACTATAGCAGTCCTTTTTAACCAGTTAACTGCCATGATATTTTGAATTTTAAAAGGTCCGCTGCTTGCGTCTATAGATGCTTATAGTGTACAAACGATTAAAAAAATAACACATAATTCTGTTGTGTTCCAAAATCTTGTGTAGCATTTGTCAGTATACGTAGTCATGAGCTTGAGCTGCAGTTTCGGGGCAAGTTGTGTGTTTCTTGGAGTCATCTGCTTCTGAGTCCTTTTAATTAGACTCATTTTAAGATCACTCAGGGGCATGGAAATCTGGTGGTCTGGATTTGTAGCTTGTTTTTACTGTGACACATAAACCTATGTGTCAACACTTTGAAGTTTGTTGTAGCTATTGACAGGAGGACCTGAAAGTGATCCCTTTAGGTGAGATCATTTCTAGAGAAGAAAGGTGAAACTTACACTTGTTCAGTATAAGACTGAGTAGACCAGGTTAGTCTCTGACATTACTTAGTTAGATTTTCATATAAGAGTACAGAATAAGTTTTTAGTGGAATTGATCCCATTTGCATTGGGCACATTATAATGATTTCATAGGTAGAAAGTCTGTAAGCTCTGAGGGAACAACTACATGGCCATTAGTGCAAGTGGCGAAACTTTAGGCTGGGAAACATGAAAAGTTTCTGTAACTTTGGGGATGATATGAACAGTGGAACTTCTGTGTTAAGAGAAGGATATTACCCAGTTTGTGGTTAACTCCTCCAGTGAAACAAACTTCTTGGTCATTTGGCAGTAAGGTAGGGCCTCCCCATGTTTCATTAAGCAGTGAACCTGTGTCAGTGGCTGCATGTTTAATGGTAACAGTGTATCCTGCTCAGGAAATGCCTTTATTTATTTTTTGTTATTTTAAAGATAAGTCATTCCACAAAATATATTAAATCAGAGGTGACAATAGGAGGTAGTTTTAGGATTAGACCTGCATATTAATTTTTGAGTTAAAGCTAAATAATCATGTACCCTGTTTCCCTGAAAATAAGACAGTGTCTTATATTAATTTTTGCTCCCAAAGATGCGCTGGGTCTTATTTTCAGGGGATGTCTTATTTTTCCACGAAGAAGAATACGGTATACATTTATTGTTCAATGAAAATAAAGGAAATTTATTACCTGTATACGGTATGGTAGTACGGTAGTTGTCAACACAAACCAGACAAACTGTGAATCCTACAGTATCAAGAATTTACTCATTTATTCAATGACAATCATGTCATCATCTTCTGGAATATCATCCTAACAATCCAATTCCTGAATTTCCTGTGACTCCCATTTCTTTCAGAATCAGTGGACCAAATCTCTCATGTTTAGCCTAGGGGGATCCTTATTTTCGGGGGGATACCTTATATTTCACTCAGAAGGAAACCTGTAAGTAGGTCTTATTTTCGGAGGATGTCTTATTTTTGGGGAAACACGTTAGTTTCCCTTCATCTAAAGAGGGAGTACTATTGCAAAATTAGTTTTTGAATAAAGAGTTGAAGAGTGATATGCAAAGTGAACAGAAAAGAATTTAATAAAAAAGGATTTCAGATGACAAATTATTAAATATTGTTTATAAATAATAAGAATTACATATTGATAGTATGTGGGATCCATAGAATGAGTGGGAAAATGCTACGAAATACAAGCAGGGAGGGTATGTCTTAGCAAGATAAGCAGTAGGCTTCTGGTGTGAACACTGCCATTCGATTTCTTATGGAAGGAATGGAGGATCAGGAGGGGTTTGGTTAAGAGCTACAGGGATTCTAAGCATCACGATTCTTTTGATTGCCCTGAGAACTTGAACAACTCTGTAGTCTTTTCCATTAATTTTCTAAAGGAGCAGTAGGGGGAGTATTACAGAAGACTTATTACAATAAGCCTTTCTTCTAAAAAAGACTCAATGTGAGATTTATTCCTAATAATCATTTAAGGTTTAAATGGATATTGGAGCAACCAAGGCAGGGTTTTGTAAGGATCAACTTGAAGTCTTAGTATGGTCAGCATCATATATTCTGTCAGTAAGATCTTTAGTCCAGAGCACAGGGATTTGATGTATCTTTGGGTTGGGAAAGGCCAGTATGCACAAGAAAATAAGGGCTTCTAGGGCTGCTATAATTTTGTTTTGTGCTCATTTTTCTTTTGGAATCTCTAAATATATGCCTCTGTAGAGCATTTAACTTGACAATGCTATCTACAGAACAAGCCTTAACCTAGTAAGTTAGCCAGAGTAAAAGTCACACTATGTAAATGTGTCTTCCTTTTGGTCAGTAGTGAGTAACTTTCTTTTTCCTTACAGAAACTTTCTCTAAAAAATAAGCTGTCACACATTATTTAGTGAATATTTTAATTAAATTGTAGATACAAAGTTTAGTAGAACCATCTCATTATAATCTTGGCTTATTTTTGCATGTAATTGGAGAGACTGGAAACATGCCTTCAAATTGTAATCGAACACTGCACACATAAGACAGTATATGTTTAGCTTATGCTTTTTTCTTTCTACATACTTACAGATTTATAAAAAGATATTGGTAGGTTTCAGGTGCTTTATTTTACATGCATACTAACTGGGTGCTTGAGGAGGCATTATGTATAAACAGGTATCAGTGAATTTCTGGCACTTTCATTGTCAGTGATTTTTCTTCTGCCAATGTTGATAAGAATTTGGCATTATGCCTTTCATTTAAACTACACATAGCAAGTTAAAAATGATCATTTGAATGGAGCTTGGGCAGAATGATGTAAATGGCAATATGCCATTATAGAAAAAAATCTAGGAAATGTGATGCATTAGTCCTTTGCACTGGAAATTTTCCTAGGGAGTACTTAACACACGTTTGGCTTGCAGTGGAATAAGAGGGAGGAGCAGTGGAAAAAGGAAGCCTTTTGTTTACTGTAAAACAATGCAGTGAATTAGACATAGTGATGTTAGAACAGGAGTCTAAATATGATAAAGCTAGGCAGATTCCATTGGAATGGCGAGTTATGTTGTGACTCAATCCTGAGCCCTGCTATAGAGCTTCAGAATTTCTGAGACTTTAGTATCTATAGTAGTTACTGAATTGTGTATTCTCTGCATGGTATTTTAGGCTCTGGGGATGCAATAGAGATCAGAATTAAGATCTTGACCTCATGGAGTTTAATGTTGTAGTTGAGGAAGACCTTAGGAACTGAAGGGTTAATTGGCTTAACTATTTGTTTGAAAAATGTGGGTCTTTATGAATGTTTAAGTTTGTTAATTCTTAGGCCTTCTTGGAGAAATGACTGATTCCTGGGCTGGGCCAGGGAACATACAAGATAAGCCTATAGCTTTTTCTAGAGTCAGAAAGTATGGAAGTGTGCTTCTTTCTCCCCAGTGATGTATGTCAAAGGAACACAGAAACCAACTATTGCAGCTTCCAATACCAAAGTTAAAATAATTTAAAGAATAAAACCAAGTTGTATTGGATTATAGCCCAAAGTATAAAATAAATATTTATGAATCTATACTGATAAAAATAAGTGATTGAAAAAATAGATAAATAGAAGAGGGTAAACAAATCTCTCATGCAGAATTCCAAATAATTTATGTAGCCATTCCATTGTTAAGGAAGGGGAGAATAACTCACTGTTTCTTAATATGGGCTGCATATAGTGACTTCCATCCAAAGAGTACAGTATAGAAAGGAGGATAAAAGAATAATTTTACAGTGTAGAGGAGACAAAAACACAACTTGAGTCAGATCAAAGTTAATATCAACAGTGGTAAGTCATTTGATAGTATATACCCTTGATAGGATATTGTGAAAACGGTACTCTTACCTTCCTCCAACAACCCATGAACACAGAATAATCATGAAAAATCAGACAAATTTAATAGTGGGGCATTCTACAAAACGACATTGTTCTTAAAAACTTTCAAGGTCATTAATAACAAGTCTGAGAAACAATAAAAAAATCTGAGAAACTCTCATAGCCAAGAGGAGTCTAAGGAGACATGATGACTGAATGTAATATGGTGTCTTCATTGGGATCTTTAAACAGATAAAAGATGTGACAACTTAGGACATTTGAATAAAATATGAGATTTAGTTAATAGGTATCAATATTAGTTCAATAAAGTGTGACAAATGTAAGATATTAACAATAGGATAAATGGGTGTGCATATATGAAAACCCTATACTATCTTTGTAACTTTTCTGTAAATCTAAAATTATTCTAAAATAAATTTATTAAATTTAGTAATTCCCTATTAACCCAGGAAATACTTCAAAATTATGAAGTAATAGCCTGGCCGGTGTGGTTCAGTGGATGAATATTAACCCATGAACCAAGAGGTTGTTGGTTCAGTCCTCAGAAAGGGGGGAGGGGTGCAGGAGGCAGCCGATCAATGATTCTCTTCATTGATGTTTTTATGTCTCTCCCCCTCCCTCTCTCTGAAATCAATAAAAACATATTTTTTAAAAGTATGAAGTTGTTTTTAAAAATAAATATTTTTATTGATTTCACAGAGGAAGGGAGATGAAGAGATAGAAATATCATTGATGAGAGAGAATCATTGATTAGCTGTATTCTGCATGCCCCCTATTGGGGACCAAGCCATTGAACCAGGGACCCTTAAGTCTGCAGGCCGATGCTCTATCCACTGAGCAAAACTGCCTAGGGCAGAAATATTTTTTATTATAAATTAACAGCTTTTAGAGTCCCCCCACCCCTCCCTGTTTGTACTACAAATGGAGTCTATTTGGGAAACTAAATATCTTGGCAGCCACTTTGCTCTGTTAGAGTAGGCCATCAGGTATTTGAGTGACTACAGATTTTTAGAGGTTGGAAGGATACAGAAGACCAAGGAGCTTATCCTTGTCATAGAGATATGGTTTATATAAATGGAAAACATTATGTGACAATATACCTTTTTATTGTGTTAGAGCAGAAGTCAGCAAACTCACTAGTCAAACAGAGCCAAATATCAATAGTACAATGATTGAAATTTCTTTTGAGAACCAAATCTTTTAAACTTAAACTTCTTCTAACGCCGCTTCTTCAAAATAGACTAGCCCAGCCATGGTATTTGTGGAAGAGCTATTCTCAAGGGGCCAAAAAGCCGCATGTGGCTCGAGAGCTGCAGTTTGCCAGCCACAGTTAGAGAGAAGGCTCACTGACATGTTTGATATTAGGGGAAGGGTAGTTGGGCCCTAGAGTAAGCTTACAAATAGTTGAGGAAGCAATCCTGATTTGAAGAAAAAGACTTACGAGGATAAGAAAAGCTAGGAGTGAGTTTTACTTTATTATTTACCTTTTAGTTTGCTCATCTTTATGAGCAAAAAACCACCTTGGCAGTGGTTTTTAGAGGATTGTCTTGTTTCAGCAAGATTTTAATGCATATTATATTTAAGATATTATATAATAAGCTGTAGGAGAGCTAAAAAGTCACAACTTTATCTCTAAGAAATTTAGAGCTTAATGGGGAGACATATAAAATGAGTCAAAATGTTGTTGGAAGTTCACAGGAAGGGAGAGAACAAAATCAGATTGTGAAAAAGGAGAATCAGAGGTTTCGCATGGAATTAAAATTTGATAAATGGTGCCCTAGCCAGGTTGGCTCAGTGGATAGAGTGTTGGCCTGCGGACTGAAGGGTCCTGGGTTTGATTCCAGTCAAGAGCACGTATGTACGTACCTCAGTTGCAGGCTTGGTTCCCTGCCCCAGTCAGGGAGCCTGTGGGAGGCAATCAATTGATGTCTCTCACATTCTTGGTTCTCTCTGTGTCTTTCCCTTCCTTCCACTCTCTCTAAAAATCAATGGAAAGATACCTTCAGGAAAGGATTAATAAACAAAACAACAAAATTAATAAATGGATAAGATTTTGAGGGTCAGTGGTTAGAATCATAGAACTTGGAAAAAAAAAAAAAAGAATCATAGCACTTGAGATGAGGGGAATATTTTGAATTAAGGCAAAGGCAGAAAAGTCCTGGGCTTATTAGTGGGAACAAAGAGGTTCAGATTTTTAGTCTAGAGGTTAATGAGAGATAAGGCTGAGATCACTGATAGCCTTTTGTGTGAGGAATCTATAGAAAAAAGAGGATGGAGCCTGGGTTCAGAATGCTCATTTTACAAGGTGACAGGTTGGGGCAAGCCACAGCTCTCAGCTGTAATTTCCTTTTCTGTGGATATTAAAACATAACTCACAAACTTTTAAGGATCAAGCAAGAAACTGTGCGTGGAGGTCTTTCTTTTTCTTTTTCTTTCGGCACATTATAAAATAGATATTTAAATGTGAATATTGGAAATGGAAATAGGCAGAGAGATATGTGATACTTGATGTAATCTGGCAACTGTGTTAGGTGTGGGGTGGCCAGGGAGAGGGAGAGATAAGGAAGACATTTGCTTTCTGGATAATGGGAAGCATGTGGTGCAGTTCACAGAACCAGAGAGGTCAAAAGAAAGAAGATCTGGTTCACTAGGGAAGCTGATTAATTCAACTTTGAATAAATATAATTTGAAATGCTGGTGAGATTTCAAAGTGGGTATGTGGTAGTTGACTGAAATGTGGGCTTGGAGCTTGAGAGAGGAGTGAGGCTAGACATACAGAGTTTTGTGTTTTTTTTTTGAGACATACAGATTTAGACGTACTTATTCATGTTTACTGAAAATTTATTAGATGCATAAACTTTGTTATTGATTGAATATGTCCCCCAAATTTCATATGTTGAAGCCCCAGTCCTCAATGTGATGTTATTACTTTGGGAAAGTAATTAGATCCAGAGGGTAGAGCTCTTATATTTGGATTTGTGCCATTATAAGAAGAGACTTATATTTTCTTGGTCACCATTTTCTTGGCCACGTGAGGATACAGCAAGAAGGTGCTGTCTGCAGAACAGAAGAGGACCTTTGCTAGGCATTGAATCTGCTGACATCTTGATCTTGGTCTTCGCAGCCTCTAGAACTGTGGGAGATAAATGTTAAACCACCTCTGTGTTATGGCAGCCCAAACAAAAACAGGATTCTCACCATGTTGTGAGAAGATTCCTTTCTTGCTCTTTAAGATTTGCAATCTGGTGGGTTAATTTTATTTTAAATTTTAGAGTAGAAGGAATAATAATAATAGCTGATATTTATTGAGCACTTGTATATCAGGTAATTTTCCAAGTGTTTTATATTTTAATTTATTTAATCTTTAAATTAGCACTATCAGGTATTAGTATTTTCATTTTTACAGATCAGCTAGCTGAGGTAAAGAGATATTAAGTAGTTGTTCAGTTTCACAAGTTAATAAATACCAGTAAAACCCAGGCATCTGACTCTAAGAGTTTAACTTTATATAGTCTTACTAGAGGCCTGGTACATGAAATTTATGAAGGTGGGGTCTCCTTAGCCCAGTCTGAACCCTCTCCAATTCGGGACCCATTGGGGGATGTCCAACTGCCGGTTTAGATCGGGCCTAAATCGGCAGTTGGACATCCCTCTCACAATCTGGGACCACTGGCTCCTAACTGCTCACCTGCCTTCCAGCCTGATCACCCTAACTGCCTCTGACTGCTAGCCTGGTTACCCCCAACTGCCCCCCACCCCACTGGCCTGGTTGCCTTGTAACTGCCCCCCCCACCAGCCTGGTCTCCCTCAACTGCCCCCCTCCTGCCAGCCTGGTCGCCCCTCACTGCCCCCCCTCCCCCCCCCCGCTGGCCTAGTTGCTCCTCACTGTCCCCCCCTGCCAGCCTGGTCACCCCCAACAGCCCCCACTGCAGGACTGGTTCCTCTAATGCAGCCTGCGTTTGGTCGCCTCTCACTAATGCCCTTGCCGGCTGGTTGCCCCACACAACCTGCTGCTCAGTTGTTTGGTCGCCCTTCACTAACCCCCCGCCAGCCTAGTCGCCCCATGCAACCTATTCGGTTGTCCGTTTGGTTGCGATGGTCACTTAGGCTTTTATTATTAAAGATAGCTTAACACTAAACTATGCTGTCTATAGAAAAGGAAGGCAAAGGAGAGAAATTTAGGAATGGCCAGAAAGTGAAGCAATTTCCCCCCTACATATAGAATCGTGTTGTGGCTTCATTGCAACTATTTACTTGAATCATATAATAAGGTTTCTTTCTCTTGGTGTTCCTATTAAGAAATTATTGTGTGACTAAATTTAGATATACTGTATCAAATCTCTTGAACAGTCATCCTGTATAATAAAAGGATTGACTGTTCCTAATGACCAGGAGATCGAGAGTTCAACCGCTTGCTATGAAGTGTCCTGACCACCAGAGGGCAGCAGCGGAGGTGCTGCTAGTCCCCGATGGACCCCGATGAGAGTGGGACCACGGCAGGATGGCAGAGCAGGTGAGCGAGCAGCACCAGGCCAAGGCAGGTGTGACAGGGGTGGGGGCCAGCCCAGTGGATTGCCCCACAGGCAGAATGGTGGAGTAGGTGAGGATTTCAGGGCTGTGAGCCTGGGGGTTCGAGCTGGGGCCCGATTTCTGTAGGCCAACCTGAGGGATACTCCCCACCCCCTGCATGTATTTGTGCATCGGGCCTTTAGTCCTCAATAAGGAAGTGGATCTGTTTGAATAAAAGTGACCAGTAGAGAGAAGGTGGTGGGTGGCTTAGTCGCCAATAGCACTAACTAGGATAGTGTTCAGTCTACAATTAACATGGTGAATGAAAGTACTTTTATGTGTTTTCATCCTCACGTTGGAGGAATTTACGGAAATACTGACAAGATATATAGCTGAAATGCTTTCAGATAGTTTCTGGCAGTAATAGCTTCCACAGTGTGCCTCCAATGTGCCAGGCACCTAGACTACTTGCTTTGCATTTATCTCGTGCTGAATGTCTTGCTTGGCTTTAGCTGAACCTTATTTATTTTTTAACGTGAATTTACACCAGAACGTGATTATTATGTTCCTAAGAGAAGCTTTATTTTAAAGCTACCTCTGATCTCTGTAAGGTAACAATTTACAGTGTGGCTGGCTAGAACAAATAATATCTGCATTTATTACATAAAAGTAGAACATTGTTTTTGTTGAGAAAGTTAATAAACTTGCACTTAACTTTAGAAAAGCTTTTATTTGTATACCCTAATCTGGTTTCAGTTTTATTCAGTTTAAAACTACACGTGTTGGGAAACTTTTTGACTAAAATCTTCATACGTTTAATATAAGTGAGTCATTTTTGTTGTTGTTAATCCTCACCTGAGGATATTTTCCCTTTGATTTTTAGAGAGTGGAGTGGAGGGGAAGAGACAGAGAAAAACATGATATGAGAGAGACATATCGATTGGTTGCCTCCCACAGTGAGGCCCTGCAAGGGCTGGGAATGGAGCCTGCAACTGAGGTATGTGCCCTTGACCCAAATCAAACCCAGAGACCCTTCAGTCCACAGGCCCACCCTCTATCCACTGAGCCAAACTGGCTAGGGCTAGAAAGGTCATTTTTAATTGGTTAACTTAAGAACCAGTTTTTCCTTTGGTGAAATATTTAAATGCTGATATTGCTTGTTGTTTTAGTAAGAATATTTACCTCATTGTGGTAGAACCTGTGTCTTTTAATACATCATCTGATACACTAATTAAATTACCTGCCAGGTACTAAGTCCAATAAGTTAAACTTAGAGGTCCAGTTTGTTTTGCAGCATGAATTGCCTAAAATTCCTTGATTAGATGGCATTGTAGCAAGATATTTAGCTAAAAGTAGGTCTAATATGGTTGTAGAAGTAAACTTATTATAGCTATTGAAAGAGGAAAATTCTTATGTGTATTTTTAAAAATAATTTATTAGAGTTTATTTGAGCCAAACAGAGGGTATATCTGGAAGCAAGATTTCAACAGACTGAGAACAATGCTTCCCAGAATAACAGTTTGCAGTTTATTTTCTGCATTTGGAATAAGGAAGGAAAATTACATGAAGGTGGGAGAAAGCTCTTCTTATATTTTGGAGAAGGCTCTTCTGGAATCTAAGTTTTTACTAACCATCTTGTGAAACTGTATCACCAATAATTGCTTTAAGTAGCTTTGAAAAGGAAGAGCTGACAAGGGACTGTTTCATTTTATATATGGTGGTTAAGAGTTTGGGTTCTGTAATTATCAATAGATTAATTTGACTTGGAATCGAAACTCTAGAACTTAGAGTATTCTTTAGCAAGTCTTTTATGCCTGAATTTTAGTTTCTTTATTTCTAAAATAAATAAAATGTAGGTAATACTATTGACTTCACAGAGTGGGTGATACATACTTACTTGCACATAGTAAATATTCAATAAACGTTACACAATCTTTTTATATTCCTTACTAAAATTACATTGTATTAAATGTACTATTTATAAATGACTTTTAACCTTTTAAAAAATGCTTTTATTGATTTCAGAGAGAGGAAGGGAGAGGGAGCAAGGGATAGAAACATCAGTGATGAGAGAAAATCATGGATTGGCTGCCTCCTGCATGCCCCCTACTGGGTATCCAGCCCCCAACCTGGGCATGTCCCCTGACCAGGAATCAAACCTGGTCATGAGTTGATGCTTAACCACCAAACCACACTGGCCACGGTTGGACTTTTACTTTTAATAGCATGTTAAGAAAATATTTTGTCAATAAACATATTTACATAATTTTAATGGCTCTGTAATATTTCAAGATGCTGTTTGTCATCCTTATCCATTTTATTATTATTGGGCAAATAGGGTTGTATTTGATATTTTTGCTCATTGCAACATTTATAATAATAAAAGGGTAATATGCTAATTAGACCAACATCTTCTGGATGTCATTCCTGATGAAGCGGGGCCAGAGGGAAGCCAGCCCAGGTCCCGAGAGCCTACGGGTGGCCCGAGGGAAGCCAGTCTGGGTCCCGAGTGCCTGCCTGCCGGCGGTCGGAGGAGGGAAGCAGCCTGCGTTCTGGGTGCTGGAGGGAAGCCGCCCCGGCAGCTGGGGGAAGGCCTACTCTTGCACAAATTTTCGTGCACCGGCCTCTCGTTTTATAATAATGCTCTTGAATGTGGCTCTTTGTGCAGTGCTCCTGTTTCAAGCAACAATAACTACTACAGCAAAACCTATAAAAGTTATATTGTGTACAAATTTTCTGTAGAACTTATTTCATTTTCACTTCACATTTAAGAGTTGAGGTAGAGGTTGTTTCTTGGAGCAGAAGAATCTCAATTGCTGTTATGTGCCAGCAATCAGGAAGGTGCATATTAGTAGACATTTTTAAAACACTAGCCCATCTTGTTGGAATTTGCATAGGAATGTTATCCTGAACTTCAGTTTTATTTTACAATGATAATATAAGTTCAAAGAAAACCCAGAGAAATCTACTCTGTTCAAAAATAGTCTGTACAACTTTTGAGTTGCAGGAACAGTGTTATAAAATCTGTTTTTGTACAGCGAAGGAAGTCGGGATATCTGAGTGTTTCTTTTTCCTTTCTCTCAAGCAGTCTCATTCCAATCAGCAGTGTAATTGGAATGCAACTCCAATCTGGAGGAGGAAAGGGAATTTTTGGCAAGAAGACACTGAGCAGTTGGGAGTTTTATTCAGATGAAGCATAGACAGCCATTCATTATGAGTACAACTCAGTAAGAACAGCAATAGCATTCTATTTCTACAGCTGGGATTTATACTCTGATATTATTACATAGTGTTTTGCATGTAGTAACTCCTTTCCATCCAGAAAAGAATTATTGACTTAAGTGAAATGGTAATATTTATTACATCTGCACTTCTGCAAATGATTTCCTCCAGTTACTGCCTCAAATAAAAGTTACTAAAAGGGGATTTTTGCAAAATTTGAGAACATTTCTTGAGAAAACAACAACAAAGGCATTTATAGCATATTTGAATTATACTTGACTTGCAGGCTCTTAGGGTGAAGGACTACATCTTATTTATCTTTGTATCTGCAGAATCTATCATAGCACGTGGCTCAAAGTGGGTGCTCAGGAAATTTTGAATGAAAGAACGAATGATGTAGGTAGTGCTCCCTTCTCATTAAGCATCTCAAGTCTGCATCTGTATGAAATAGGAGTTACCCGTATACCAATGAAGCCAACCTTAGCTTATTTTGATAATCTCCTCCACCTATTTCAAACCATCTATCTGTAGAAGGGGTGATTAGAATAACTAGTACAGGCTAGATTTTAGAAGTGTAAACTTAAGAATGAGAAATGCTTTGAAGGAATTTGAGAAAGGTAGGTGATCAAAGTAGCTGAGTAAGATTAATCTAGTGCAAATCTATAGTCCATGTGAGACATGGTCCCTAATGGATTCTGGAGTAATGGGGTTGTGCTGGTGTAATGCCACATTTGTGGTTAGCATTAATCAAATTGACACATGACTGCTACATAAATATCTAGAGTCCAGTTTAATGTTTTGTTTTAGTAGAAAAATTAGTGAAAATTTATTGAGTTATATACTTAAGATTTTTGCACCTTTCTGTATATGTTACTTCAGTAGAAAGCTTACTAAACATTAAAATTATTGAAATATTGGTAATTATTTAGGAAAAAGTATATACTCTCCAGCCTTTGCTCTGGTCCCATCCACCTTACAGGTTTTCTCTCCTGCTAGTCCCTTCTAGTAGCTTAGTTTGGTATTTCTAAACCTTTATCCTGTAATAATCATTTAGAAAACTAAAATGAAAGTTCTTCCACACTGCTACTCCTCCCTAGCTTCACAATTTCCAATCTTGTTTCAAATTTCGATTGTAACTATTACAAAAAAATCTTAAATTTACAAATACAAATTTATACAAATATACATTTGTTACACATATAAATTATATTCTAATATGGTGCATACGTTCCCCAGGAGATTCTGATATATACAGTACCTCTGTAGTTGAGAATTTATTATGGTGACAAATAGGATTTGTCCTCTTAATACATTAATTCACTGAGCATTTCCTGAGCTCTTATAATTGGTACTAAGGATGGAAAGAGCAGTGGGTGCTAGTTCAAGTACTCAGAGTATATTTCCAAGAAAAAGAACAGTGTAATAAAGACTCCAAGGCATGAAAATTATTTATTTATGCAAATCACCAAATCTCAAATTATGTTTAAGAATCAGTCTTTTAAAATATACAATTGAGAGTTTTTTTTCTTTTAAAGTATAAAATTATTTAAGGAAAAACTGGCTGGTCGTGGCTGGTATGACTCATTTGCTTGGGCATCATTCCATGCAGCAAAAGGTTGATGGTTCGATTTCTGGCCAGGGCACATGCCTGGGTTGTAGCTTGATCCCTGGTTAGGAGTGTGCAGAAGCAGTCTATCAGTGTCTCAATGTTTCTCTTTCCCTCTCCCTTCCTCTCTAAAAAAATCAATTACAAATCTTAAAACAAAATTGATTGGAGCCGTCTATCTAGTGTTAAGGTTAGCAATCTGACCAATCCTAGTATTTCCTTATGTTTTAAATGAATCTCTTGTAGGACCCTGTTTTATTTTCCCTAGTCTCTGGATTACTGAATTTCAGTTTCTCTTCATAAACTATAAACTTGATTTTAAAATTCTTTGTTATTTTGATTTTTCAGTTGCCCTTTGAAACTTTTTCATATATTAGCAATATCTTATTTGTGATTTTTAAAAGAAAATTTGTCTGATGGGTAAGTTTTAAATAAAGGGATACTCTAAAAATAAGATTTCATAAGTCAAAATCATGATTACTTGAGAATCGGCAATTTATCATACAGAATAAAAGTTACTCTTTCAATGAAATTATTTTAGGTTTTTTTGAAGTCTGCTTCATTCATTCAATAAGTATTTATTGAGGGCCCATCAAATGCCTGGCAATGTGTAATTGAGGTTGGAAGTACAAATAAATGAGGCAGACATAGTTTTTGCTGTATGGAGTTTACCACTTCTGTAGTTATAAATAACACTAAAGGCCCAGTGCATGAAATTTGTGCATGGGGGTAGGGTCCCCTCAGCCCAGCTTGCACCCTCTTCAATCCGGGACCCCTTGGGGGATGTCTGACTGCTGGTAGTCGGACATCACTCTCAAAATCCGGGACCACTGGCTCCTAACTGCTCATCTGCCTGCTTGCATGATTGCCTCTAACTGCCACTGCCTGCCGACCTGATCTACCCTAACTGTCTCCTCTGCCAGCTGGTCATCCCCAACGCCCCCCCCCCCCATTCCTGCTGGCCTGGTTGCCCCTAATTGCTCTCCCCCTCTCCCCTGCCGGCCTGGTCACCCCTAACTGCCACCTCCCCCGCTGGCCAGGTTGCCCCTTAGTGGCCCCCCCGCCCTCTGCCGGCCTGGTCACCTCTAATTGCCTCCCCTGCATGCCTGGTCACCCCATGCAGCCTGCTGTTCAATCATTTGGTTATCCCTCACTAACCCACCTGCTGGCCTTGTCACCTCAGGCAGTCTGCTGATCGTTACTGTTACTGTGTCGGTGTCCCGGACAATTTGCATATTCATCTATTATAGTATAGACTAGTGGCCCGGTGCATGGAATTCATGCCCAGGGGGAGGGGGTCCCTCAGCCTGGCTTGCACCCTCTGCAATCTGGAATCCCTCTCACAATCTAGAACCACAGGCTCCTAAGTATTCACCTGCCTGCCTGATGCCCCTAACTGCTTTCCTGCCTGCCTGATGCCCCAACTGCTCTCCCCTCCTTGTCTGATCCCCCTAATTGTCTATCTGCTTTCTCCTCCTGGCCTGATCCCCCAACTGCCTATCTGTACTTCCCTCCTGGCCTGATCCGCCTAACTGCCTATGTGCTCTCCCTTCCTCTCCATGCCTTCAGACCCTGGCACAGGAGTGCTGAGAGCTCTCCATTGAGTCTCCAACCCTGTCCTGACATCCCCCCTCCAGGCCGGGTGGCGCCATAGACCTGTGTGTGCTTCTGCTGGGGCCGCTGCTGCAGCCCGTCATAATGCTCCCCTCCGGGTCAGGTAGTGCTGCAGGTCTCTGCATGCTTCCACTGGGGCAGCCTCATGTCCTCATGGTGCAAGTCCCAGTCCCCGTCCCCATCCCCGTCCATCAGCTGCTGTGCACACGCAGCCTGATTGTGACTGAAACACCATTAGGACCAATTAGCATGTTATCTCTTTATTATATAGATTCTGCACTTATAATGAAGTGTGATGAACAATAAGCTTCTGTGAAAATACAAATGGGCTCTATCCATTGAGCCAAATCAGTTAGGGCAACTCTTGATTTTTATTAAGGTATAGTAGATCTATCTTGTCATATATGTGTGTGTGTGTGTGTGTGTGTGTGTGTGTGTGTGTGTGTATATAGCTAAGTGCCTGACCATCCATCCGATTGACCAGCTGACAAACCAGCTAGTCTGACGTGCACTGGCAGTTTAAAAATAAATGTTGAGCCAAAACCGGTTTGGCTCAGTGGATAGAGCATCAGCCTGCGGACTCAAGGGTCCCAGGTTCGATTCCAGTCAAGGGCATGTACCTTGGTTGTGGGCACATCCCCAGTAGGGGGTGTGCAGGAGGCAGCTGGTTGATGTTTCTCTCTCATCGATGTTTCTAACTCTCTATCCCTCTACCTTCCTCTCTGTAAAAAAAAATCAATAAAACATTTTTTTAAAAAAATTGACTTGCACATGTGCGATACATATAAACCTCTCTGAATGGATATTATTGAAATCCCCTGTGAAATGATTTGTAATGGATCTATTATTTAAGCTGCCTTTGGAAATAGTATATCTATAGATTATATTAAAAATACACTTTAAACGTGTGATTCTTTGACCTAAAAATGTGCACGTTCATAAATTAAATGAAGAAATTTTGGATATACTTGATGGAGATTTTCACACCTATTTGGATGATGATTCCATCAATTCAGCAGATGATGCCAAAAAGGAAAATTTTCCCATCAAATTTCTTAATAGTATTACCCCTTCAGAAATGCCATGTCATAAATCCGTAGGTGCAATCATGCTACTGAGAAATCTTAATAGTAAATGGGATCTTTGTAATGGTACTAGATTTATTATCAAAAGAATGTGACCTAACATAATTGAAGCTGAAGTATTAACCGGATCTGCAGAAGGAGAGGTTGTTCTGATTCCAAGAATTGATTTGTCCCTGTATGACACTGACCTCCCATTTAAATCAATTCGAAGACAGTTTCCTGTGATGCCAGCATTTGTGATGACTATTAATAAATAATAAGGACACACTCTAGACAGAGTAGGAATATTCCTACCTGGACCCGTTTTAAGACATGCTCAGTTATATGCTTTCTCTCGAGTTTGAGGAGCATGTGGTGTTAAAGTTGTAAATACTTCATCACAAGGGAAATTAGTCAAGCACTCTAAAAGTGTTTTTACTCTTAATGTGGTATACAGGGAGATATTAAAATAAGTTTAATCAATTTATCAGTCATTGTTTTTATCAATGTTATTATATAATGTTTTTGTTGTTTTTATACCATGTTTTAGTTGTTTTTATATTCTGTCTTTATTGTTATATCATGTTACTGTTTATTAATCAGTTTACACATTATTATCATATACATTTTACCAATTTTCTTTCATCTCTGACACTTCTATTATAGAGAAAGGGCGAATAGCAATATTAAAATGTTTTTTTCTAATTAATTTCCTTTCAATGTGCACAAATCTGTGCACTGGGCTACTAGTTGAGCTGATAATTTAGAAGGTAATTTATCTCTCCTGTAAAGTTTCTGTGGCATTTAGATGCAGAGTAAATAACAAAGTGTTATTTTAAAAAAAATACTCATCTATATCAGAGGAGCTTTATTTTATTTATGGCCCTCTTCAGCATAAAGTTATGTTATCTCCTAAAACAGTGGTTGCCAACCTTTCAGACCTCATGGACCACCAGTGGTCTGGTTGGTAACCACTGTCCTAAAATATATGTTAACCCGAATTTACATATTTCTGCCTTAGAGCTATTTTCCCCTTGCCACCAAGCTACCCTGAGAACAGATCTTGATGGAAGATAGGATTTGGGTCCTTATTAAAATACCAGATTTACAAACTTTCTGCCCTCAACTGTTACATTGCTAAAGTTGCAACCACTAATTCAACTGTCACTGCTAGTCTTTTAATGAAAGTTTGTGATCATATTTCATACCTTGCTATAGTTAGTGTTTATTATTCAGTGGTGTTTTCAGTGTTTGAAAATGACACTTTTGACAATGCAGTCTTACCATTTTATTTTAATTTTCTATGTATTTTTTGCTTCCTTTACAGTACTCTGTGCAAAAAACTTGGTGAAAAAGGATTTTTTCCGTAAGTAAAATTAACTTTAAATATTGTATGTTTTGTGTGAATTTTTTGGGTAGCATTTTCAGAATTGTCTTGTCTGATTTATGAATTTTTCTATTCAGAAACATACTCAGCATTGTTGTTGTTTGGTTCAGAGCCTTTTGGCATCACTTTTTCTGTGTGTGTTTTTAAAAAAATGTATTTTTTATTGATTTTAAGAGAGGAAGGGAGAGGGAGAGAGATAGAAACATCAATGATGACAGTCATTGATTGGCTGCCTCCTGCACGCCTCCCATTGGGGATCTGGCCTGCCACCCAGGCATGTGCCCTGGATTGGAATCGAACCCGGGGCCTTTCAGTTTGCAGGCTGACGCTCTATCCACTGAGCCAAACCGACTAGAGCAGTTTTTCTCCTTTTAGAGGATTTTGATCTTTTTAGTTTTAACCCTTTTCCCTTTAATCATCCCTCCCATATATTTGTGTGAAATGTGTGTGTGTGTGTGTGTGTGTGCACGCTGCTGTGTATATGCAGATGAGTGTAATGTATATTAAAGGTGTTTATGCTACTAGATTTCTAGAAAAAGTTGGAGATTATTTATTTTGTAAACACTTTCCCCCTAACATTTTATAGCAAATTTTACCCATGCATTCAGGATTCCTTGGAAAGTAGCAAAGTCATTCAGTTTGCTTGGAGTTTCCAGGCTGTAGGAAAGAAATCTCTGCCACATTTGATCATAGATGCTCTTGTCTCAGACTCCAAAGTGGACATTTGGTTCCTGCATTTGCAGTCTCTTTGCTGATCTATTGTGAAATTTTCTTGTGGCTTTATTTAGGATTAAGTTTTGTGAAGAAGGATAAATTAAGGGTAGCTTTAATTTATTGAGTATAACAGGATAAAATTTTTATTAAAAACTCTAAGCCAACAAAATTTTATATGTAAAGTATTTGAAGTTAGAAATCAATAATTATTAGATTTTAAAATTCATGTTCTAGCCCTAGCTGGTTTGGCTCAGTGGATTGAGCTTGTGGACTGAAGGATCCCAGGTTTGATTCTGGTCAGGGCCACATGCCTGCGTTGCAGGCTTGATCCCTAATAGAGGGCATGCAAGAGGCAGCCAATCAATAATTCTCTGTCATCATTGATGTTTCTCTTTCTCCCTCTCCCTTCCTCTCTGAAATTAATAAAAATATATTTTAAAAAATTCATGCCCTAGCAGCCAGCAAAATCTAGCTGTAAGTGCTAACTTAATATGACATTATATAATTCTTGAGGGTTTGGTTAAAAGAAATAACAATCTCTTGATATATTTTTATTTTTTATTTTTAAAATATATTTTATTGATTTTTCACAGAGAGGAAGGGAGAGGAATAGAGAGCTAGAAACATTGATGAAAGAGAAACATTGACCAGCTGCCTCCTGCACACCTCCTATCGGGGATGTGCCACAACCAAGTTACATGCCCTTGACTGGAATCGAACCTGGGACCCTTGAGTCCGCAGGCTGATGCTCTATCCACTGAGCCAAACCAGTTTCGGCTCTTGATATATTTTTAAATCGCACTTAATTTATTCCACTTGAAATTTTACTATTTCCAGTCTTCCTAGTGTAGAATCTGAATTAAAGCTTATAAAATAACTTTTTATAAAACTCTGTAATTAAAAATTGGTGTGGTATTTGTGCTATAGGACATAGTTAAGAGAAAGATATAAGCAGTTGATGTACCATATACCCTGTGCCCCAATTTTGTACTCAGTGGTCTTTCTCTGGGCTGTCATTAATTACTGTTATGTTCACAAGCTGGTGCTGGACTACTCACCACCATCAACCCTGTCTCTAATAACCTAGTAACCAGTGTGTATTCTTTTTTTTTTTTTTTTTTTTTTTTAATATATATATTGATTTCAGAGAGGAAGGGAGAGGGAGAGAAATGATAGAAACATCAGGTTTGAGAATCATTGATTGGTTGCCTTCTGCATGCCTCCTATTGGGGATTAAGCCCATAACCCGTGCATGTGCCCACACTGGGAATTGAACCATGACCTTCTGCTTCATAGGTGGAGGCTCAACCACCAAGCCATGCCAGCTGGGCCAGTGTGTACTCTTTTTACCCTTCTTAAGATTGGTCTGAGATGGGATTTATCCTAGTAGGACTGCAGTATGGCAAGTAGGATCAGATAGGTTGGTGACCAGGAGAAAAGGATGGGAAAGTGAGGACTGCACAAGTTCAGCTGCATACTTCCCAAGACATCTGCTCTGGTTTTAAAGATAAAATCTTCAGTTTTGTCTTCCAGCTTTCCTCCCCAAATTGTTTTCCTTCCTTCAGAGCCCCAAGATACAGTTTCTCCAATGAAATATCCAGATAGCCATGTCTCAGCTTTTCTAGGAAATCTAGAGGGATCTTACTTTAATTCTTTGTAAACCTCTAAGAGGCGATTATCACTCAAATGATCTTTATCTGCCCTTAATTTGTATGTAAAAAAAAAACCAACACAAAAAAGGAAACTTTCTCCCTTTTATTGTAAAAAATTGATAAAGATTCTTAAGAATAGTGAGCTTGTTTTTAGGGATAAAAAATTTAGGGGAAACTGTGTGACTATCTTTAAAACCTGGAGTAGAAGAAACACTTGATGGCCCTGGAAAGGGAACGGGAAAGCCAGTCCTGAGGCCTCAGAAGGGACTCAGCCAGGATGGACCACCCCAGGCTCACACTGTGATGACGGTCCTCCCGCTCTGGTAGATTTACCTTTATTTCCCTCTGTTTATAAGTTGTAGGTTGTTCACATTAGTTTCAGAGAAAGAATTAAATAATAATTCTTAAATCTCTTAAGTTTGAGTGAAACCAGAATGTAATTATCATTGTTAGTGAAATATAGCTAAGTTTTTGTTGTAATTCAGTTTAAATCGTGTTGTATGAGAAAGGTAAAAAATTAAAAAAAATATATATTTTATTGATTTTTCACAGAGAGGAAGAGAGAGGGATAGAAAGTTAGAAACATCAATGAGAGAGAATCATCGACTAGCTGCCTCTTGCACACCCCCTACTGGGGATGTGCCCGCAACCAAGGTACATGCCCTTGACCGGAATCGAACCTGGGACCTTTCAGTCCGCAGGCTGACACTCTATCCACTGAGCCAAACCGGTTTTGGCGAGAAAAGTAAATTTTAATATGAGGCAGGACCATATATATAATTATTATTATTAACTATAGGAAAAAATGTACTGCCATGTGTGGTCTTTTGTATAATAGAATAATTTGAGGTAATACTATTTAATTCAGGGTATCTACCCTTGTTGAGAAAAGTTTTGCTCAGTCATTTTTTTAGAACTGTTTACCAGATTATTGGCTTTTAAAAATAGGTACTTCTCCTTCTTCCAAAATTTTAGCAGCAAAATGCTCAAACAAATAGGACCATATATTATAAAGAATTTTACAGTGAAAACACCATTTGAATTTACCATTAACTTTATCCATATACCCATTATGTTTATTTTAAAAGAATGCTATTAGCTTCAAATTATTTTTTCTTTTATGCAACATTTAAATATCTGTGTGTAATATACTCTGTTGAGATGTTGTATACGGGCCATACTAAAGTCACTCAGAACCAAGATTGTTTAGCTGAATTCTTTTTTTCTTCCCTAATCAAAAACAAAGCTTCCCTAGTAAGTAACTCAGTTTTAAGTTGAAGTTTTTATTTTATTATTATTTCAGCTCATTAAGTAAATTTGTGTAGTAAAAAAGTTCTTGAGCTTTAGCTATTTTATATGACTCAGGAGTGATGGGGAGAATTGAGACATTTAAAAAAATACAGAAAATACTTTAGCCACTTTATATTTACTACTCTTAGAGGCCTCTCTAATTTCAGCAAACTTGATAGCTCTTTGACCACATTAGATTAACTTGGCTCTCTGGTGAAAATTTTGTAGAATAATATAATTAGGTATTTTTTGGTTAGGATATAGAGCTTGTATTTTGTGTTCTTTAATAGAAGAGAGACATAGGAAGGTGAGATTCAAGCATTCATACTTTTAAAAATAACTATTTTTGTTGACACCATTACAGATGTCCTGATTTCTGTCTGACTTTGAATCTTGGCATATTAGTATCATGACTTTAAAAAGAAGCTAGTAAAGTTTGTCTAGGTGCAAAGTTTCTCCAATTACAATATTAACACTTAATCAAATTTTGTTATTTTTCAGCTGTCCATAGGAAATCTATACCATATACCAATATGTCTCACATCTAAACGGTCATTTTTGCCTTTTTAATATCTTATTTAGTTCTACTTTCTCCTAACTTTTTTTGGCCAAAAGGGCCACTGTTTGAAGTGTTGTCTGGGCTGAAAAGTGTAGTGTCATTTTTGACGTTAGTTTCTTAGGAATTATATTAGATCTTTGAGAGTAGCTTTCTTCACTGTCATTTCCTTTTCCTTTCCATGTGACTTCGCTGCTTCAGGGTCTATTCGTCTTAGTGTTCTTTATGCTGCTTAGCCCATCTGAATACCACTAATAGAAATTATGAAAATATATTCACTGCCAGTCAGGAGCCTAAAATAGCTCTCTGCTATCTACCTCAGTCACTTTCAGCCTGGATTTTCTGACTTTTCAGTCTCTCGTGGATCAATCTTATTTCTCCAACCATATTTACTTTCACACCTTAGCACAAACCCTTTGGTTAGACTACTCTGAGCCCTTCAGATATTATTATACTCTCCTTGGTGCTCTTCCTACTTATTCTTTAAAGCCCAAATGAGTCCCCTCCCCTCAAAAGAAAAGAAAAAGCTTTTCTTTACTGTTCAAACTCAAACTGTTGCTTTAGTACAGACTGGTGAATCACATAGTAAGAGAGAGGTGTAGTACAGCATAGTAGTTAAAAGCATGAAATCAGGAACCAGATTGTGTGTGTTTGGTTTTAAAATCTAAACTTTAGACCCTGGCTTTGCCACTTACTACTGTAACCTTGGACTAGTTAATTACCCTTTGTGCCTCAGGTTCTTTATAGATAAAATGAGATAATGGTATTATTTACTCTATAAGGTTATTGTGAGGATTAAGAGATTTAATACATATGTAAAACATTCATAGCATTACAGATCAGTTCAATCAAACATTTATTTTCAGGGCTGTGTGTGTGTGTGTGTGTGTGTGTGTGGCATTCTTATTTCCCCAATTAGCTATTAATCTCTTTTAAGGCAGGGTATTAAATTTTTTGTTTCAATTTCTCAAGACTCATGGAAGTTACTCAGTAAAACTTTTTGGCTCATTTAATTTCTCCGTGGCCCATGTTCCTGTGTGAAAACCTTTAGTAAACTCTTTCTTTAAATAAGCTACCCAGGGAGACGTTGGAAAAGCTCTGAGAACCAGGAGTGTTTTAAGCATTCTCCTTCCTGGGGTCAGAGATAAAGATCTATAAAAACTTCCACATTTGAGGTAACCTCTAGACCTAGGTAGTTTAAAGCTGAGAATGTTTTGAGATAGGAATAAGAAAAAAATGTAGCCGAAACCAGTTTGGCTTGTGGTAGAGCGTTGGTCTGTGGACTGAAAGGTCCCAGGTTCGATTCTGGTCAAGGGCATGTACATTGGTTGCAGGCACACCCTCGGGTGTGTGCAGAAGGCAGCTGGTCGATGTTTCTCTCTCATTGATGTTTCTAGCTCTCTATCTCTCTCCCTTCCTCTCTGTAAAAAATCAATAAAATATATATTTTTTAAAATTAAGAAAAAAATGTAGGTTTTGGTATTTAACGTAGAATTAACTTTAATCTTAGTTTTTAAATGGATCACTTTTTTAGGTAAACATTAAACTTTTATAAAGAATGAAGTAATCTTTGTAGCAAATAATAATCTTTATGTCAAATATTTTTTAATAAAAAAAAAAATCATCTCCCTTTTCACAGGACTTCCAGACCCATTTGCTAAGGTGGTGGTTGATGGATCTGGGCAATGCCATTCTACAGATACTGTGAAGAATACACTCGATCCAAAGTGGAATCAACATTATGACCTGTAGGTTTAAATGATTAATCTGAAATGAAACATAGAAATCAGTATTATTTGATAGTCTTGAAAAAGATCTATAAACACTAAAAAAGATCTGGGTTTGATCTATGGTATAATTTGTTCTTCACAGAGGAATATAAAACCTACTGAGAAGGTACTTTGGTTAATTTATAGCTGGTTTTGGAAAATGAAGTAACCTTCATGATGACTCTATGAAGAACAAAATGTATACACAGTTTCCTCCCTCCACTTCTATCAATTAAATGAAGGTATTAATTCACTTTAGGCCAATTATAAGTATAAAACCAGATCATAATTGGGGTTCACTCATATGCATTCTTTTTGCTTCTATATGGATGGTTTATTTCTGTTAAATTTTATTTTAATCATAATAATACTAGAGGCTTGGTGCACAAATTCATACCAGTGTGGTCCTTTGGCCTATGGGATCGGGCTGAAACAGGTTCCCCGACATCCCCTGAGGGGTCCTAAATTGTGAGAGGGTGCAGGCCAAGCCCAGGGACCCCACCGGTGCATGATTGGGGCTGGAGAGGGACCTCAGGAGGGTTTGGGGTGTGTCTGGTCTGTCTTGCTCAGTCCCGATCAGCCAGACCCAAGCAGCAAGCTCACCTACCTGTCAGAGCATCTTCCCTCGGTGGTCAGTGCACATCATAGTAACTGGTCTACTGGTCAACTGTCTGCCCCCTGGTGGTCAGTGCACATCATGGTGAGCAGTTGAGCGGCCTTAGCATATCATATTTTGATTGGTTGCATGGACAACTGGACACTTAGCATATTAGGCTTTTATTATATAGGATGGGATATGTACTTTTTCAAAAAGGCAAGTGATACCACTGTGAGACTTTTAATGGGAAAATGCAATTCTCTGCTCCCTTCTTATTTCTGCTCTCACATTTTTAACTTCCAAATAGAAGCCAAAGTTCATACCCTGGCTGACAAGGCCTTTTATGACTTGTCTTCTCTATCGATTAGAGCAGACAGCATCAAATTTTCATTGGCTTAATAACACTAGAAGTGTACTAGTATTTGGTGTATAAAGTCCATTTGGCAGGGAGGTGAGACTGCCAAACAGCCATTCAGGAATACAGACTGACAGAAGCTTCCCTGTTTGCAGTGTGTGGCCTCAGGGTCTCTATGGGTCTTGACATCTAGCCTCCCAACAGGCTACTTCAGCCATGGTGGGCTGTTCTCAGACCTGAGGGAATCAGTATTTTAGCATACTTATAAATCAGCTTCCCAGTTGGGAAACTGATTTAATGTGATTTAAAAAAAATGTTTAGCTATTTAATACATGATCTGGTTCTAGAACTTCAACATGTCATGTGTTAGGTACTTGCCATGTTAGGTCTGTTTGAAAATCGGTACATTCATACTGAGTGATACTTTAGTTAAGATATTTTATTTCAAGCAACAGACATGAAATTCAAATTGGCCTAATTAAAAAAAAAAGAATGTAGAATGCTTTTAATTAAGCACTCTCTTTAATTAAGAGAGTGCTTAATTAAAAGTTAGGGAATGGGATGGGCATGCTTTAAACACAGCTGGATCCAGGAACACACATGTGGCTTTCATGTTCCTCATGTAAAAGTTTTAGTTCTCACTTACTGGTTTAGCCTTTTTAATGTATTGGTGAATTTTTCTGAATTTGCTGCTGTATTAAATGACATTTAAGATCAAGGTTGCTGGACCAAAAATTTGACCTCTTAGAGACATTGAAATATAGTTAGGGTCCTGCTGATAGCATTATGTTATTATATTTTTGCATGGGATGACACCATGTGAACAATTGGCTGTGGTAGAGCTTTTACATGCTTGCAGGTATATGCACAGACAAGTGTAGTAACGCTTTTCCCTGCTCTGCTTGTCTGCAGGCAGTGAAGTGAAATCTGCAAGAGTCCTGCTCGCTCAAGGCCTGCATACAGGAAAGAAGCAGGGAAAAAGCGTTACAGTCAGCTTTTGTTCTACAGCATTTAAAAACATAACAGGTATGTCAGATTTTTGGTCTGTCAGCCTTGACACTGCCCCTTGAAAATGAACGGAGTACTGATGAGGTAGCAAGTCATATCATTGAGATATATTTAAAATGTGACTATAAAGATCTTTTTACAAGATTTTGTTCTTGGAATAACCATACATTCTCATGGTGTTATTTAACACCAGCTACTAAAATAGTTTTTTTCACTAATAAAAATTATAACTCAGCCTGAGAGTGGCAGATGTGATAAAGATACATTAAAAATTCTTTTTACCCCTGGCCATTGTGGCTTAGTTGGTTGGAACATCATTCCATGCACCAAAAGTTTGTGGGTTCGATCCCCAGTTGTGGCACATATGGAAAGCAACACATCAATGTTTTTCTCTCTCTCTCTCTCTTCTCCTTCCTCTCTCTAAAAAGCAATTAAAAACCAATTTTTTTTAGATTTTACTCTTAAGATTACAAAAAAAAATTTAAATACAATACTATGGATTGATTGAACTCAAAACATGTTATACATTACTTAGCCATTTGTGACTCTAGGCTACAAAAGCAAAATGAAAATTTTATACTGCTTACTTAAAATTTTCAAGTTACTCATGTAGTCATTTTGTGTTTTTAGGTATATTGGAAAGTCTGATTCAGTTACGATCAGTGTATGGAATCACAAGAAGATCCATAAAAAACAAGGTGCTGGATTTCTTGGTTGTGTTCGTCTTCTTTCCAATGCCATCAACCGCCTCAAAGACACTGGTTGTGAGTAGATACTAGTACTTTTTAAAATGTACATATATACATACACATATATACATGTTTTGGGGAGGAGTTCAAAAACTTCTGTGTATGTTTGAAACATTTGTAATAATTCCTGGTCTAAATTTATTTCATATTATTTAAAAGAAGCAACAAAATATTTTAGATATGTGAATCCTGAATCAGAGCTGGTGCTAGGTTTCCAGTGAATATGTAAAGGTTCAGAAATGATTGCTCTCCAGAGAGTAATAAGAAAGATGTTGGGGGGGGGGGGGGTTGGGATGGGAATGGGATGGGGAATAAAGACTATTATGTGAGACCATAATCAATAAATAAAAAAAATAAATAAAAAAGATGTCAGAATATATGTGCCTTTTTTATTTCTTAGCACCCTTCTCTGGCTTTGGTGGATTTGTGAAATAAAGTGAGTTTTATTTAGACAATTGGAGTGTTTAAGGTGACAGTTAAAGGGGAATTACTAGTGAATAAAAATGATATATAAAGCTGAAAAAAATTAAAGTTATAGAAAGGTAGACATTATAGATGTGACATGAGAGAATGGGTTGCCCCTACATGAGTTAGCAGAACTGACACAAACCCTTATCTTACAGTTTATACTTGGCTGCTTGTTAATACTTGCTTTGTGTGTGGTGGTAGTGGTGATGGTGGGGGGGGGGGGGGTGTTTGCAGTGGTTAGAGAGAAAAACAATGACACTAACATTTATTGAATGTTACTCGGGGATAAATTGCTTAAGAACAACAGCTATTTAAATGTGGAGCCAATACACAGACTGAAGTGGTCTGAAACCTTTCGAGAGAAAGTAATTGCATATTGGCAGTATCACACCAGTGTCTCAAGGTTTTTGAAATCTAAATTTATCAAAACTTTTGTTGAGACATTTACATCAATTATATATATAGTCAGAAAATTTAAAACATGTTTTATCATTAAAACATAATTAATTCTTTAAATCAAGCATGTCAAATTCAGCCCGCCGGCCATGAGTTTGACATGCTTGCTTTAAGTGATAGGCCGATTTCCAGTGGATTGTGGAAAATTACTATCACTTAATAGATGTTAGAATCTTTGCAACCAGTCTATTTTTTAATTGCTTTTTGTTGTTGCTGATTTGAAATAGATCAGAGGTTGGATCTCTGCAAACTTGGGCCAAATGACAATGATACAGTTAGAGGACAGATAGTAGGTAAGTGTGGGACTCAAAATTACATGAATTTTTGCCTTCATTTAAGCTGACCTAAACTCTAAATACCTTTTAAATAAAAGTGCAATCTTGGCCGGTGTGGTTCAATTCGTTGGAGCATCATCCCATGCACAGGAAGGTCATGGGTTTGATGTCCCGTTAGGGAACCTGGATACATTTCTATAGCATTTTAAAATTTTGTTTGGTAGTCTGTGGTAAGACGAGTAACTAATTTAACCAGTTTTTATTGTCGGACATTTAGGTTATTTCTGATGTTTTAATACTATGAGTAGTTGCTGTGATAAATATAGTGTTTCTATAACTCATTTTATATATTGCTAGAATTAGGCTACTTAAAATCAGAATATCATCTAAAAATTTCTGAGGTCTTTTGAAAGACAGCATTTTGAGATATACATTGAAGCTCATGAAATCATGTAGCTTTGATCTTTAATATTATTCTAAACAAAGCTAATGAGAAAATACCTTGTTTCTGCTGGGATTGTATTGTGGTAAGCATTTCACTTAGCCTTTCTGATATAGTTTTCTAGTATAATTCTAACACTAATGTCTTATTTGCATTCACTGAGAAAGTGTGTTAGGGTATTGTCTCCTGTAAATGGAACAATGCATTGAACTGTCTCATTTTTCAAAATTTTTACAGACTCAGAAAGTTTCAGAATTTTAAGAGCCTTCCTAGAAATGAAGGGTCTTTAAGATGTCATACTTATGTAGTGCTCTTTTAAGAAGTTGGGCTATAGTCAAGTTTTCCTGTATCTCTTCTTGATTTGAGAGAGTTGCTAAGAATACAATCTATAATAATAAAAACTTAATATGCTAATTAGACCAGATGTTCTTCCTGATGAAGCTGGGCTGCAAGGGAAGCGTGGGTCCAGGGAAGGCCTACCCTTGAATGAATTTCGTGCATTGGGCCTCTAATTAAAGAATAAGAGCAGCAAGGATTTCAGGCATATTATTTAGCCAAATTTCCTCATTATTCAGATTGGGATTATTTTACCCTCAAAAACTTAAAAGTATTTTGTTCAAGGCCACAGAGCTAAACTAGTCGGTGTAGCCTGGTTTAGAGTTCACATCTCTTGCTGCCAAGTTTATAGTGATAGTTTTATTTAAAAAATATATATATATTTTATTGACTTTTTTACAGAGAGGAAGGGAGAGGGATAGAGAGTTAGAAACATCGATGAGAGAGAAACATTGACCAGCTGCCTCCTGCACACCCCCTACTGGGGATGTGCCCATAACCAAGGTACATGCCCTTGACCGGAATTGCACCTGGGACCCTTCAGTCCGCAGGCCGACGCTCTATCCACTGAGCCAAACCGGTTTTGGCATATAGTGATAGTTTTATATTACACTGAATGATGATTACTGTTTTAACTCATGGAATTCAGTTATTGTCCAATGTCAGAATCTAGTGTATTTTTTTTTAAATGAGTCAAATTAAACTGAAATTAATGTGATATTTTCAAATTCTTCTGTACATGAATGTACTGTTTGTGTGTGCTGCCTTTTCTTAAATGAAGTAGTAGCTTTGCATTGCCCATTATAGTGGAAAAAGAAATTAGACTCTTCTCCATGAATATGATAAAGTGTAGCAAACCTTAAAACTCTAATATCACTCTTAAAGGAAAAAATCTCACGGAAAAATAAATTACTAAAGAGTTCATTGTAAAATATTAAAAATTAAGCCAGATGTCTTATGAAATTGTAACAATTCTTTCTTATCTATGACTCTTAGTAATGCTTCTGTTGTTTAATAGTAAGTCTTCAGTCGAGAGACCGGATAGGCACAGGAGGACAAGTTGTGGACTGCAGTCGCTTGTTTGATAACGATTTACCAGATGGGTAAGCTAAAATCATTAGAGAAATAAGTGGATAACATCCTTAAAACAATGAGAAAGAAGTTGGAGTTTATTGTATATGTAACTTTAAAAATTTGCTGATCAATTCCAAAATCTAGGTTTTCCTTGTACTTGGAAAATTAGTAAGGGATCTTGTCATAAATTTATAAAATAAACCACAAATTAGATGCTAAATTTGTTTTTGAAGAGTTTTGATTAGGAAAAAAATTTTTGACAAATAGAACTCTTTTGTAAATATTATATATTCAAAAGAAAACGTTTTTTGTTTTATTAAATTACTCAAGCCTGGCTGGTGTGGGTCAGTGGTTGAGCATCAAACTATGAACCAGGAGGTCACGATTTGATTTCTGGTCAGGGCACATGCCTGGGTTGCAGGCTTGATCCCAGTGTAGGGCATGTAGGAAGGAACTGATCAGTGATTCTCTCATCACTGATGTTTCTATCTCTCTTTCCCTTTTCCTTCCTCTGTGAAATCAATAAAAATAGATGTTAAAAAATTACTCAAAACTGGCTATATACTAGTAAGTACTGAATCTGAAACATTGCTCTGTTTAGAGGTATAGAATTGAGAATCTATATAATAGTAATTATAATAACATAGTAATATTTATTGAGTATACATATGTCAAATACTGTTATAAGCACAGTATAATGCATTTATATATTTTAATTTTCATAGTATATGGTTCTGGAATTAGATGATCTGGTATCCTTACTCTTATGCTTACTAGCTGTATGAATATAATAAATTTATTCTGTAAGTTTTGGTTTATACTTATTTATAAAAGAGGATGATGATCATAGTGCCTGTGCCATAAATTGTTGTGAGGACTAAATGAAATTATTCCAATAATCACTTAGCACAATGTCTTGCATATAGTAAGTGCTTAATAAATAATTAGCTACTGCCCTAGACTGTTTGGCTCAGTGGATAAAGCATCAACCTGCGGACTGAAGGATCCCAGGTTTGATTCCAGCCAGGGCATATGCCCAGGTTGCGGGCTCGATCCCCAGTTAGGGGGTGTGCAGGAGGCAGCTGATCAATGATTCCCTGTCATTACTGATGTTTCTGTCTCTCTCTCCCTCACCCTTCCTCTCTCTGAAATCAATAAATATATATGTAATTTTAAAAATAATTTACTATTATTACTGCTGCTACTCTCCTTGTTACCCTCATTCATTTCACAGATTAAAAAACTGAAACTCAAGAAATTATGTAACTTGCCAAAGGCCACATGGTAGATGGCAAGAGCTGGAACATTAAACTTATTCCAAAGCTCATGTTTATTTATCATTCTTCTCTATCTTTGATACTAGTTCTGACACTTTTTTGATTTTATTTTTAACTTTCAAAGTATTTTTAATTAACTTCAATGAGGTGTAGCTTATATTCTATAGATTATATCCATATAAAGTGTATAAGTAGCTAAGTTGTGACTTAAATTATTTTTTACGTGACATTTTACATTCAAGCTGTGGCATTTGCTCATTTTATTTAAACTGGTAAAAATCATTTAAATTTGTCCAATTCATAGATCTTTTTAGCTTCTTGATAGATCTGTTAACTTTTATGGATGTGAGGTATATTATGGTAGTTTTTATGGGGAAGTTGAAGGTGAAATAACTAATCAATATTGAGAGGTTACAACAATGTAAAGCTTAATTATTCTAAACTTGCTTTATATTATAAAAGGCCAGCACGGGTGGGCGGAGCTGTGAGTGTGGCGAGTGGGTGGGGCCATGCAATTTCACATGCTGTGTTTCTAGTACTATATAATTGTAATCATAGGGAAGAGATCATGTTAACATCTCCTTTTCTTTTTAAAAAATATATTTTTATTGATTTCAGAGAGGAAGGGAGAGGGAGAGAGAGAGAGGGAAAAACATTCATGATGAGAGGGAATCATCAATTGGCTGCCTCCTGCACACCCCACACTGGGGATTGGGACATGAATGAGCCTGCAATTGGGACATGTGTGTCCTGAGCAGAAATCGAACCATGATCTTCTGGTTCATGGGTTGATGCTCACCCACTGAGCCATGTTGGCCAGGCCTTATTTTCTATTTTTTAAGGCCTTCCAATGTCTGCCAGTGTTTTAGTGGAAATATTAACATTACCACATCTCTATAGTCATTAGACTAATTTTTGTTATGTAAATTAATAAGATATTGAGGAAAAGGTGACAGTCTTGCTTTTTAAAAAATTAGTTTGAGTAGGCTAAATGCTTTAAAAGCTTTTATGTATTTTCTTAGTTAAATTAAATGTTTAAAAAATTATGTGGATTTTAGTATGGTCTGCACTGCCCTCCCTCCTAAATTCTTGACAATTAGTGTAATTTAATTGAACCTTTTTTAGTTGTAAGACACCACTGCACTCGGACTAGCCTAACTGAACCTTTTTGACATTATTGAAAAATTCTCAGTTTGGCTGATGGAAAATATTAATTACACCTCAATATAAATATTTTAGAAGCTTCAGAATTCCAGAAAATATATTGTACATTTTAAAAATAAGTTGAAAAAATTCCTATAGTCTGTGGCTTGATCTTTCAATTTGTCATTCTTGATTCATACTCACAAATCTTTTCCTGGCTTGGTTAATGCACTGAAAAGATTTTGTATCCAGCTTCCTACTAATGCCTTATCTTTCAATATTTTTATTTAAGCTGGGAAGAAAGGAGAACTGCCTCTGGAAGAATCCAGTATCTAAACCACATAACAAGAACTACGCAATGGGAACGCCCAACACGGTAAGAACATACAAATATCTTCCCATAGTTTATGTTGTTCACCCTCCTGAAGGCGTTCCTTTCTGTTTAGCTATCAGCTTTACCAGATTTCCTATCTTGGTTTATACTTCTCTAGATCAGTAGATCTTATAGCAAGTGCCATTATTATTTTTAAAAGTAATTTTCAATAAGGATTGTTTAGCAGGTTATCCTGTTATTGTAGCTGCAGGGCTTGCGATGATACTCAATAAATATTTATTAAATAAGGTAAATGAATAAATCGAGAAGTCATCTTATTTCTGGGACTCTTAAAATTTGTTGAGCCCATTATTGAATTGCTGTAACAAAATATGTATACAGGATCTACATTTGTTCAGTCATATAGGGGGATGAATGTATTGTATTGCACCCAGTAAGGTCTGTAATCAGGATAAGAACCAGATGCTCTGAGGTTATATGGAGGGGCACCTGGCTTAGAATTGGGGGAAGGGGCTGGTGGAACTTGCGGAGGAAAACTCTCAAGGGGCAAAATCTCTGAACTAAATCCTGAAAGAATGTGAGGGGTTAGCCAGGTAAGGGCAAGGTAGGAGTGCTCACAGCTATCGTGCAGTGCACCAATGGTCATATGCCAGGCACTGTGCTCAAAACACGTCGGAAAGACCTTCATGGAGCTTAATGTGTGAAGACATAGGGATGCAAGATATTTTTTTTAAAACTCCAAGGGAGTACTTTATACATTACTGAAAATGAATAGGATAAGTGGCTGAATATTTTTTCATTTTTTTAAAGGCAAGAACAAAGTTCAATAACAAAAAAAGTAAGAACAAAGTTTATTGCCACCTGTACTCAGTGTTTGTTTTGTCCCCACTCCACCCTGAGCAGGCCTGGCTGGCACTAGACATAGAACATCAAATGCTTCTCGTTAGCTATATGTACTTTTATTTGCTAGGGATTAATTGTTTAACTCACTGAGTCACAGTTTTCCCTATTGTGATTCTTGGTTAAAAATTTAGCTCATGTTACTATTTTAAAAAATTCTTAAAAAAAAAATATTTTATTGATATTTTTACAGAGAGGAAGGGAGAGAGCTAGAGAGCCAGAAACATTGATGAGAGAGAAACATCGACCATCTGCCTCTTGCACACCCCCTACTGGGGATGTGCCCACAACCAATGTATATGCCCTGGACCGGAATCGAACCCGGGACCTTTCAGTCCGCAGACCGACGCTCTACCACTGAGCCAAACCGGTTTCGGCTTAAAAAATTCTTGATAGCACAATGAGCAAATTAGCATTTTGTTTTTTGTGTCAGGTTATTGTCTTGGACTTTCAGAATCTAAGAGAAAATATTTTTCTGCTGATAGAATTTATTCCCATGCCCAGCATTCACTCTGTTTATCAGACTTGCCTTTCTGAAATAAAAACCTATCTCAGTCTCTTAAAAAAAAGATGCTTGAGAGTTGCATTAAATGACCAACGTTTTTATTGAAGTGAGATAGCTTTTTTATTATATTTGAGTATAAACGAATGTGTACTTATGTTAGTGTTTTAGCGAAATCCGTTTCCTTCTACTTCATTGAAACTGATAAAATTGACTTTAATTTCCACACGTATAAAGTTGATTGTGTTGTAAATGTTAGTTTAAAAATTAACTCTTGATTATCCTCTTATTTTGGATGACCTTCAATAGACTGGAAGCTCTTTGAAGAGACAGACTATTTTCTTTTATTCATTCAGTATTTATTGAATGCTCTTACATGTATGCCAGGCACTATTTTGGGTGAGGGGGTATGTGTAAAGGGGAACAAACTAGGCACTCTCGTCTCTCAGTAAGTGTTCTAGTGCTGGAAGACGGACAAAACAAGGAAGCAAATAAGAACAATATCAGAAATAATTGCTATGCTGATGAATTAGGATGATGCACTATCAAATGCGATTACTTCAGATTTTAATGTTAGGAAGGACCTCTTCAAGGCCACATTAAAGCTAAATGTGATTTGAATGATACACACACACACACACACACACACACACACAACCCACATGCGCGAAAAAAAGAAAATAAAGGTCCCTGGTCTAGGAGGAATAGGAAAAAAAATACATTTTAGGTGGAAGGAGGAGCTTACTGTCCAGAACTAAAGGTAGCCCACCTATGCAAGTTCAGGGAGCAGGGAGAATGCCAGTGTGGCAGAAGCAGAAGTCAGGTCTGAGAAGTGGGCTGTAGCTAAGTCAAGTCGTGCTTGGCAAGCTAGTACTTATATCTATAGATATATGTGGATTTTATATAAAATGTAATTAAAATAAATATTAAATGATTTAAAGACATAATTGACATTCTGCTAATCTCTCAAATTTCATTGGTGCTTAGAGGTTTCAGGCTTTTATTCAGAGTTTGTGAAATCATTATATTTGTATTAATCATTCCATTTTCCTATAAATGATTGTTACTTCAAGTACATACATTGTTTAGAGAGTTCTACTTTTGATATTTGAATTGAGCAACTTTTTTTCCCTGTTACTTTTCAATAGACCGGCATCTGAATATTCGAGTCCTGGCAGACCTCTTAGCTGCTTTGTTGATGAGAACACTCCAATTAGTGGAACAAATGGTGCAACATGTGGACAATCTTCAGATCCCAGACTGGCAGAGAGGAGAGTCAGGTCACAGCGACATAGAAATTACATGAGCAGGACACATTTACATACTCCTCCAGACCTACCAGAAGGCTATGGTATGACAACTAGCAGAGGAAAAATAAAGTGTGGTTTACTAATTTAAAAAATAAAGTGTGGTTTACTAAGAAATCCAGAAAATCAACTTTTTAAATAAGTTATTAATCTGGGTTTTGGAATTCTGCATGAAAATAAAAGTAAATGTAAAACCTCCCAACTTTGAAAAGTGTTTGAAATTGTGGAAGACTGCCTAACCAAGAGTTTGACCTTGGGCTAATCATTTAACCTCAGCATTTTTGCTCTTTTATTTTTTAAAAAAGAGTTTTATTGGTTTCAGAGAGGAAGGGAAAGGGAGAGAGAGAAACAACCCGGGCATGTGCCCTTGACAGGAATCAAACCTGGTGCTCTTTAGTCCTTAGGCCAATTCTCTATCCACTGAGCCAAACCAGCCAGGGACTTTTTGCTTTTTTGTAATGAAATAAGATGAATGATACCTCTCTGTATCACAAAAGTATTGTGAACAGCATATGAAATAATTTACTTCCTTGTAAAATAGGCACGGTATAAAGGTAAGATGGTATTGTTATTGATAATGGAAATCTGCAGTCAGACCTGAAATGTAATTTTCTAGATATACATTTTAGAAATAATTCCAAAAGCATATTTCTATTGGTATTTATATATTTGTATTGCCTATAATTTTGAATTATCTGTGTAATTGGGTTATTGTTATAAATGATTTATTCATTTCTGTTTGTATAAAATTATAATCTTATATAATTTCCTGAATTGTAGAATTTCATGTGAAGGATGACATGAATCTTCTAGTTGAATATGAAACTTTCTAAATCATAACTTGTGAACACTCTTGCAGATAGTATGAACTCAACTGTCCTTTCTTGCTAAATGCTAACCAGTTACATCCTTGTGCTCTCAACAGTCTGCCCATAAACTGTCCTGGACTGCTCGTGACACCTAGTGGCCAATATTGGGAATCACCTGATCTAACTTATTTTTAATGTAGGATATTTTTTAAACTTTTTTGCAGACACACGATTTTAACTTTTTTTTTTTTTTAACGTATTTTAACTCTTTACTTAAATTTTACCCTGTTTTTCATTGTGCTATGCTACACAGGTGAACTTACAGCACAGTTTGGGCTTGGGGAACAGACAGGCATGGTTTATATCCTGGCTTGGCCACATATGAGTTGTATAATAGTGAGCACATTATTTAACCTCTCTGAACCCCAATTTTATCTTCTAGAAAAAGGGGAAAATGATAGTACCAACCATGTAGGCTTGTTACAAGAAATAAATGGTAATTTCATTTGAAGTGCCTGATACAATGTCTAGCATAGAAAGCACTTAGTAAATTGTAGCTGCTATTATTAATGCTCAGACCTCAGAATAAAGTATTTTCTGCCATTTCTCTTTAATTGAGATTATAAGGCAAGCTGTTTGGAGTGGGAATGGTTATACTTTTATAATATTTGTATGGTATGGATTAAATTTTTAAAAAATCCAACCAAAACATAGGAGTAAAGTGGGTACCAAGGCTGAAATCTTTGCAGTTGTCATCTATAACCAATTTTAATTATTTTTATGTTTATAATTTTTAAAAGTTTAAACTTGAAATTCATTGACTTAATTATAAGTTTATAAACAAATTTATACTAATAAATAATTAGCAATAGTGTTGTCATTTTATATGTTGGAATTTTTCATTTGATTTTGTTTAAAAAAATGGATAAGTAAAGACCTAAACCACCAGTGAAGGAATGTTCCACAGACCCCCCTCTCTGCCCTGGCTTCCTCACTCCCCAATATGCACACTGCTCTTTAGTCCTCATCTTTGCCTATTTTTAACTATAGAGTGTCTTGTTTCCCTTTTAAGTCCAAATTTGGTCTTGACAATATACCTCTCTAAGGAAAAAAACTAGACATAAGAAAAAATAAACATTACTTTGAAACTTTCTGAAAGTTCCTCAAAATCTTCCCAAAGTTGGCTAGCTTCTTTCTCTGAGCCTTCTCTTGTTCCCTCACGCTCCACATTCAAGACAAATAAAGGGTCATTTCTTCATATTTGTCTTGTTGAATCATTGGTACTGTCACAATCCTGTTTCTATTTTGCACTGCACCATGGTTAGTATAATATTTGAGCCATATTTTAAGTATAGTTGGCTTTAAATAGCTAACCTGTGACACCTCATCACTAATAAGATTGTTTTTAGGAGAAAATGTATTCTGAGTTCAGAACAAATGGTTAGTGAAACAAAATTATTGTAATGATACAGGTTGATCATTTGGATAACTTAATATAATATTCTCATGTCTATAGCTGTCTTTTATTTGAACATTCTGAATATATCTTTATTATTAGTGTTTCTTAATTTTACAGAACAGAGGACAACACAACAAGGTCAGGTGTATTTCTTACATACTCAAACTGGCGTGAGCACGTGGCATGATCCAAGAGTGCCTAGGTAAGAACACATTCTAAATGTTCCTCATATCGTGAATCTCCATTTTACTTAGGATTTCTTTGATTTTTAATCTTTAATGTCTTAAAATAGCTTATGTAAAAGTTGGATCTTCCTAATACTCATTTCAGTTTGAAGTCTGTAGAAAATCTTACCTATCTCTCTGCAATCCTACCCCAGTGTCCTAACCTCTAACCAGTCTCTCACCATTCTTCCCTTTTAAAAAGTCTGGGCAAAATGCCTGGCCAGTGTGGCTTAGTAGTTGAGCTAATACCTGTGAACCAGGAGATCAGGGTTTGATTCCCGGTCAGGGCACATGTCCTGTTGCAGGCTAGATCCCCAGTAGGGGATGTGCAGGAGGCAGCTGATCAATGATTCTCTCTCATCATTGATGTTTCTCTCTTTTCCTCTTCCTTCCTCTCTGAAATCAATTAAAAAATTAAAAAAAATATCTGGGCAAAAACACGAGTCTTTTGGGAGTTTGAAAACTGACCTGGGGGGAAAACATACAAAATCTTAAAAAAAAAAAACCAAAAAACCCAAAACACCCATTTTTTAAACGGTAGTAAATTGATATTTTTATTTTTGGTTAAGCTTTTTTTTTTTTTTTTTTTTTTTAACAAAGAGTTTATTTTAACCTTATGTGAGTATATCCAGTGTTCCTTAATAAAGCTTCATTTTAATATAGAAAATAAATAACCTAATTAAATTAAATTTTTATTAAATGCCAAAGCTTATACTCAGAGCTCTATTTGTCAAGATTCATGACAAAACCAGATGTGACTAGCTGATTTTGGATTGCTTTGATACCCTCTCTTTATTTATAAATAAAGCAAAGTAATAAAAATATTTTACTTTGTCATAGAGCTTAGTCTTTTGAGGTTGGCAACCAAAGAAATGTGCTATCACTAACTTTCGTATCAAGATTGCCATTTCTATGTCTTGGTAATATAAGTTGTTAGTTTAAAAAAAGTAGTGGGGAGGAAATTTTTGTTTTATGAATAAGCTCATTGAAAAAAAATCCATGGGCCTGACTTTTAGCAACAAGACTTTTATTATGTAAATTATAAAAAGTGGTATGCGTCCAACTGAAGGTCAGTGATGAGCTTTTCAATAAAATAATTTAAAATCATTAGAAGGGAATGTATAGAAGAAAGTGATTTTTAAAAACTAAATGTTTTACAGTAGTGAGAAAGTACATCTTGAGTTATCTGTTGAAAGAATAATATGTAAGTTGGCATCAGAAGATGAAATAGAGATGTCTTGGCAGCACTGTTGGTAATATGTTCTTACTCCTAAGGAAACGTGTCAGTTTTTCATTAATGTATATATGGTTTCAATAAAGGTTTAAGAATATTTCATGTTGAGTACTGAATAATGGCTTTATTAAATTATGCTCTGGATTATTTTTCTTTTCCTTAATCTCTATGCTCCAAATTGTTATCTTAACAATCAATCTTCATATCATCATATCTATATACATAAAAGGCTAATATGCTAACTGTCCGTTCAGGTAATGATGTCACAGACAACACTTGGCTTCTTTTCCCTAGTGATGACTAGCCTCCTTGGAGTTTCTTCAGCTCAGGAACACAACTTGCTTTATAGCCAGGTGGAAACATTTTACACTGTAACCAAATGTCTGTGAAGCGTTTTCCCATGCCCATCCTCACCGAAGTCCTGGAGTAGGTAGATAGGAGACTCAGTGGAATCCTATTTTCTTTTCATTAGCCAGAAAACGGAGATTTAGAAAGCTTAGAAACTTGACCCGACTGAAAAGAAGTAAGAAATGGTGGACCTTGAAAATGACTTCAGGTTTTCTCACTGTGCAGAATATAGCAAAAAAACTGCTACATTTAAGTATTTTACCCTTTGTTCTCCCTATGTGATCTACAGTAATAATCTGTTTTGTGTTTATATTTACTGCTGTGTTGCTGACAACTACCTGAAAGAGAAGTTAGGGTGCTTCAATGGGCTAGAAAAAGTTTAGCTAATCAGAAAGCAAGTCTAAGCAAGTTTACTCTCTCTTTCTCTCTCGCTCTCGCGCTCTCTCTCTCTCTCTCTCTCTCTCTCACACACACACACACACACACACATTCTCATATATATATATATATATATATATATATATATATATATATATATATACACACACACACACACACACACACACACATATAAAACACTAAGTTGACTTGCGCATGTGCAATACATATAAAGCTCTCACTGGCGCCAGTCACATGCGTGTGTTTCCATCTGCCATGTCGATCGTGAATTTGGTTGACACTTTTAGTATAGAGAAAGGGCGAATAGCGATATTAAAATATTTCTTCTAATTTCCTTTCAGTGTGCACGAATGCCACTTACAGGGGTCCTCAAACTTTTTAAAGTGGGGGCCAGATCACGGTCCCTCAGAGAGCTGGAGGGCCGGACTATATGAACTACTAATTCCTACTGTAACACCTCGGCTGCGCTCACTGCCCAAAAAACCTGGCGGGCCGGATCAGACTCCTCTGTGGGCCGCATGTGGCCCGCGGGCCGTAGTTTGAAGACCCCTGCGAATCATCATATCTCTTGTTTTTGGAGGATCCTTTAGTAAACATGCTGTTTGTATGGAGGATCTGTTATCAAAGCAGATTATAAATATCTAGATTCTGTTAAAATATTACTATTCAGCCCTAGCTGGTTTGGCTCAGTGGATAGAGTGTCAGCCTGTGGACTGAAAGGTTCGGGGTTTGATTCCAGTTAAGGGCACATGCCTGGGTTGTGGATTCAATCTCCAGTAGGGGATGTGCAGGTGGCAGCCTATTAATGATTCTCTCATCATTGATGTTTCTATCTCTCTCTCCCCTCTCCCTTCCTCTCTGAAATCAATAAAAGTACATTTTTTAAAAACACTATTCAAAGACATTTATAAAATAGTATAACTCAGATACTTCATTTCAACATATCCAGTAAACGTAGGTTTATCTGAGAAGTCCCATTTCATCAGGTTTTGCTTATCTCTTTAAAGCAGTGATTAATGCCATTGCCTCCTCACTGTGCAGTCTTGAAATACAGCTATTACTTTTTATGGCTATGAAACATTTTTCTTCCATCATTTTCCAAGTGGAAATAAATATTGTTCTCAGTTTTCTGCTCTTTTAATCAATTCTTTATAGCTCTCCATGTAAAACTGTGGATTTATAAGTTTGAAGTAAAAAAATATGAAATAAAATTCTGCATTATATCAACATTGTCCTTTGATTTCAGTATTTACTTTTTATTTCTAAAAGCTCCACTTAAAAATCTAGCTGTTCATTTTTAATAATCTCTTCATTGATAGTTTGCCTTTGTAATTGTTTCCTTATTTTATTATTATTTTTCCCCTTGTTTTTTTAATGTCCCATGTCATAGCTGTTCTCTGATCTCTGACAATACTTAGGGATCTGATTCTGTGGTTTATTGTTTCCACTGACTCTCAATCAGCTTGACTTTCCTTTCTGAAGTGTTTGGTGATCTGTGTGAATTTGTTTGATCTTACTTAGTTTGAGTTCTGTGGACCTAAGTTGGAATTTAGGAAGTTTTCCTGGGATCCCTTCATTTTTCTTTTTTAGTTTCCAACTTAGGGAGGAAGTGTCAGATTTCCTTTTCCAACCTTGCTGCTGACCTGAGGCTATTTTCCAATTAACAGCTACCCACTGGCGGTCCTACCCCTGTGCCTTCCTGCCACTGGGGTACCAGCTAAATTTCAATCCACTTTATTTTTTAATCCTCACCTGATTTTTTCCCCCATTGATTTTTATTTATTTATTTATTAAAAATATATTTTATTGATTTTTTGCAGAGAAGGGAGAGAGATAGAGAGCTAGAAACGTCGATGAGAGAGAAACATCGACCAGCTGCCTCCTGCACACCCCCTACTGGGGATGTGCCCGCAACCAATATACATGCCCTTGACCGGAATCGAACCTGGGACCTTTCAGTCCACAGACTGATGCTCTACCACTGAGCCAAACCGGTTTCGGCTTTTCATTGATTTTTAGAGACAGTGGAAGAGATGTGGGGAGGGAGGTAGGAAGGGAAGGTGAGAGGGAGAGAGAGAGAGAGAAAAAGAAACATCCATGTGAGAGAGAGACACAAATTAGTTGCCTCCTGCATGTGCCCTGACTGGGGCAGGGGACTGAGTTTGCAACCCAGGTACGTGCCCTTGACTGGGAATCGAACTCTCTACCCTCTGGTGCTTGGGCTGACGCTCTAATCACTGAGCCGTGTCAGCTAGGGCAAGCTCAATCCACTTTTTCTTTAAAATTTGAGAAGGAATTTTAGAACTTTCCCTCTTGTCTCTTTTGAGACTAACAGTGTGTCAAATACTGTGTTCTTGTCAAGCTATAGTTTTGTAGCAAGAGTCTCTTGGAGCACCCATAAGCAGAAGCCAGAGTTATGGTTTCAACAAATCTATGGGTGCTTATATGTGCCTATAGCTGTGTTTCATTATGACCAGTCAAAATTTTTTCCTAGTTTAACTTTTAAAACATAATTTTGAAGATATTTGTCATTATAATTATTTGTTAGAGTTTAAGTTTACATTAGACATGCTGTTCTTATTTCATTCTTAAGGTCTTGTAAATCTTTGTTTATAATATTTAAGAATGTGTGATACATAACAATGGGATTGGTCCATTAAAAGTGTTTCTAGCCGAAACCAGTTTGGCTTAGTGGATAGAGCATCTGTCTGCGGACTGATAGGTTCCAGGTTCGATTCCGGTCAAGGGCATGTACCTTGGTTGCGGGCACATCCCCAGTAGGGGGTGTGCAGGAGGCAGCTGATCAATGTTTCTAACTCTCTATCCCTCTCCTTTCCTCTCTATAAAAAAAATATCAATAAAATATATTAAATAAAAAATAAAAGTGTTCCTGCTTTTGTTTTTTTTTGTAGCAGCAAGCCTTAGACTATTCTTCCTTACGTATCTTAAACAGGTTCTTCACTCACTAGCTTAAAAATTCAAAATGCAGATGTTATTCTTTAAAATATATGCTGTGATTATTTTAAGGATCCGAATTTTAATATAACTTATAGTTTTGCTTTGTTGGAGAGTCTAAAATTAATAATAGAATGAACATTTATTTACCCATATTTTACAGTATAGTAATGAAAGAAAAATTGAAGGGAAATTTTAGAAAACATTTCATTCCTTATACCACTGGCATTTGTAAAACAATATTTTGTCAGATAAGGATTGAAGTACAGTTTATGTTGGCAAGTGTTGTGATTGCTTTTATATTAATTTAAAATCTGTGTCACATTAAAGCCCAGAAACAAATTTTTAAAAAATGTAGGCTATGTGATAAGTTTCTGGGCCATTTATGGATTGAGTTTTAAATATGCAAGTTTGTTAAACCATTGGGAATTAAAGATTCCAGCTGAACATCTCAAGTTTCTGAAACAATACATTTTCTCAGACTTCATGGAATTGTTCTGTGTCATTTACACTTGCTTGGCTCAGCAGGCTCAGCAATGAGGTATTTTTTATTTTTTATTTGTTTTTGCAGGGATCTTAGCAACATCAATTGTGAAGAGCTTGGTCCATTGCCTCCTGGATGGGAGATCCGTAATACAGCAACAGGCAGAGTTTATTTTGTTGACCATAACAACAGAACAACACAGTTCACAGATCCTCGGCTCTCTGCTAACTTGCATTTAGTTTTAAAGTAAGTTTTTGAAACAATATGTGTGAAAATGCGAGTTTGAACATGAGAAGACGGATGGTGCTTTCTGTAATGTGATAGACTGCTGTCTTCCATTATTTTGTTGAACAAAATGTTATATAAGAATATGACAAGTTTTACTTTGATATTAAAAATATGAGTATTTTAATCCTGCTGTGCTTAAGCAGCAGCCTGCACCGTGGCACACGGGAAGAGACAGGCTGCCTTATGGGTAGATGGATAAAACTCCGTTTTCCAACTCCATACAGTCATATGGATTCTCAGAAATAACCTTTGGAGCTAGTTTATCGTTGTCACAAATGACAAGCCAAGAATACATAAGGTGTGGAAATGATAAAGCCAGATTTTTTTTGTGGTTGATGGTTATTTTAAATGTGTAATTGTAATCTTTTACGTTCAGTAGTATTTTTATTTACTTCTAGTCGGCAGAACCAGTTAAAAGATCAACAGCAACAGCAGGTGGTATCGTTATGCCCTGACGACACTGAGTGTCTGACAGTCCCACGGTACAAGCGAGACCTGGTCCAGAAACTAAAGATTTTGCGGCAAGAACTTTCCCAACAACAGCCTCAGGCTGGCCATTGCCGCATTGAGGTTTCCAGGGAAGAGATTTTTGAGGTAAACTTTCAAGTGTTACTGAAAAATGACATTTTAATGTTTTGCTGTATTTTCCAATAAACTTTTTGAGACTCTTTAGAATGAAAGAGTTTTCATTAATTTCTTTTTCGATTGTGGGGACTAACGGCAATAACATGGGAGAGATGTAATGTAGAAGGTAAACATTTAAATAGGATGAAGAGTGGTTGGTGTTCCAGTGGTTCAGCGTGGCCTCTGCATTGCCAGTGTTTGTTAATAATGAGTTTTGAAAGACCTTAAGTATCATCCACCTCTTATTTTCTAATGCTTCCAAAAGGTAAGGCGCTATTAACTCAAAATCACTTTCTTTCATTACTGTTGGACTACTTCCTTTGTTTATTGAAAATCTACCTTCCTAATATATTTTTTTATCTTTGGGTTTTATACCCTAACATCACCTTCTGAGTTCTTACAGAATTAGTGCAGAGCTCCAAGGCAGCACTTCCACTCTTTAGCGGACTCCTGGGCAAGAGGTTTGGGGACTTGAGAACCCTTTTCCCAAAAGATGAACTTTTTTTCTCTCAGAACAGTTCTGGTCTTGTCTATAGCCCATCATTTGTATTTTAAAATAATAACATTGTCCATTTAATGAAGAGGACACTAATGATTACTTATATTCTTTTGGAATTTTCTTTTTCTTACCTTTATTTTCTATTGTTGCCTGTGACCTAGATTTAAGTCAACCAATTTGAAAACTTTGGTACTTCTATCAAATTCTGTTTTTAATATGAGTGAAATCATTGCTATGGTTCATATAACTTTGCACTTGTAGGTTTAATATAGTATTTATCACATGAATTGGTTTCAGTAGCATTAAGCAATATTTATTTTGTTTTTAGAAGTTCCAAAGAGGTTTCAAATACTTGGATTTTGCCCATTGCTTTGATTGTTGAATTTCACCTTATTTATAAATATGTTTTGTAGGTGGAATAGGAGGAAGAATTTAAATAACAGATTTAAAGCACCTAGTAATTATAGTATATTAATTTTTATTTATTTTTTATTTTTATTTATTTATTTATTTATTTATTTATTTATTTATTTAGGAATCTTATCGACAGGTCATGAAAATGAGACCAAAAGATCTTTGGAAGCGATTGATGATAAAATTTCGTGGAGAAGAAGGTCTTGACTATGGAGGGGTTGCCAGGTAAAGACTCACTAATCAAGAAATGTCACATGAATCCTTATATATACAAATTTAAGAGACTCCCTGTGGTATAACCTTCTCATTGATATTTATTTTCTAGTGTAATATTCCCTAATGTTTGCATTAGGAAGATATCCTAATCAATACATTCATAATGAGGTTAGGATAGTACTTTCACCAGAAGAGGACACTAATGATTACTTACATTATTTTGGAATTTCCATTTGGGACTCCTTAATGGATCATAGAGGCCAATGGAACGCCCTCTGAAAACTAGCTGCAACCATACAGGGGTTGTTGGTAGACTGGCAGGCCCTGTATCTTCTTCATTACCCCTTCAGTGTGTGTTATTCCCTCTGCTTTACATTGTCAGGGCCAATCTTCAGGCTTTAATGGCATAATCTAAACGGAATACTGCTCCCTTTGCTTTCACCTTGTTAAAAGAGTGTGTGTGTGGTCCTATTGTTGTTTTCATACATAAAGTATTTTTTTTAGGTGTGAAAATTCACTTTATGTAAATGTAGCAAAAACATAGCTCTATATTGAAACATTCTAAAGAACCATCATGATAATTCCACTTACCCTAATCTAAATCCAGGCTTAATTAGATTGTATTTTCACCAAGTCCCATAATTATTATTTAGCATTACTTGTTTTTACCTGTTGACTTACTTTCATTCAGCAACCTTTTTACCTGCAAATGGAAGTACCTTAAATTTGGATTTTTAGAATTGATTGCTTGTATATCATACTTAGGACTTGATTGTTTCTGTGGCATTCTTATGATTTATTTATAACTTGGTTTTGAATGCTTATTATGAAAACTTATTAATTACATGCTGATGGGATCTAAATGCCATAATTATATATATATATATGCCAGATAAATCATTTTTGTTATTTCTTAACCCCACTATTCTCAGGGTTTAGACAGAGTAAAAGGGATGTGGCAGAGAACTGCTTTCTCTGATCTTAATTCCATGCTAGAAGCCAAAAGTAGTTGGGTTCTGCTTTCACGTGTGTTCTAAATACATGGTGAAACAAAACAAAAATTAGAATTTTCTTTAAAAATACACATACATATATAAGAAACGTATAGCCGAAACCAATTTGGCTCAGTGGATAGAGCATCAGCCTGCGGACTGAAAGGTTCCAGGTTCGATTCTGGTCAAGGGCATGTACCTTGGTTGCGGGCACATCCCCGGTGCGGGGGTGTGCAAGAGGTAGCTGATCGATGATTCTCTCTCATTGATGTTTCTAACTCTCTATCCCTCTCTCTTCCTCTGTGTAAAAAATCAAAATATATTTAAACAAAAAACAAAAAAAAACAAAAAAAAAAGCATAGACATGTCTGTGAGTGTTAGTGTGTTGTGAGAGTTGCTTATATGGAGACCTCACTTTTCGTTTTTAATCTCTATAGAGTTTTTCAAATATTACATAAATGGAGATGATTTGAGCTAGACTTCATCACATTATAGAACTGAAAAACATTTTTCTTTAACTTTTTGTTAAAAGTATTTCACAGTATTTCCTTGAAGTGTGTAGTTCAATGTGTTTAATCCATAATAACAGAACATATCATTTAAATACCTTTCCTAGCTGAGGGGTGCCAGGAATCGGGATGAGAATTGCATCTGTGAGAGCCTAGTGATTGTGTTTCAGTTTCCTCAAATGAGTGTTATCTTTCATTCTTTGAAAAATATGAGGGATTTAATAAATTTAAGGTGATAGTACTATTTATTATGAGGTTTTAAAAATATATATGTGCATTTGAAACCAATAAGAGATAAGGAACACACCAAAGAATACAGGTGAGGACAAGATGTATTTCTTAGTGTGTTCCATACCACTTCTTGGTTTTAAGTGACCACTTACACTTTTATCACACCACATTTCAAGTTTTACACAAAAACTATTCCTTTCCCTTTATTTTATACTTACGATGGATTACAAATTTATTTAGCGTTAAAAGGAGCAGACTGCTGGGATGCATTACGTAATGAATAGTTGGTACTTCTGGGTAATATCTTTACACTCTGCTGCTATGTCATAAAGTTACCTGTGTGAGTGAGAAGTGACTGCATAATAATAAAACAGTCATTTCCATTTGCTTTTTGGGCATGTAGATTTTTCCATTGTGATCTATAATTAGTGCTTTATTTAATTTAAAAAGTTATTTGCTAAAATGATCAATAGCATATTTTAATAAAAATATATTCTTTAACAAAAAATTCCTTTGTCATGTCTTGTTTTCTAGGGAGTGGTTATATCTCTTGTCACATGAAATGTTGAATCCATACTATGGCCTCTTCCAGTATTCAAGAGATGATATCTATACATTGCAGATCAATCCTGATTCTGCAGTTAACCCGGTATGGTTGCTGTTCTGGTAATGTGAATTAACAAGTGACCTACAATACTTGTCATCTTTAAATGTCAATGTAGTCTGGATTATTTTCCTTGTCCTAGTCACCAGCCTTCGATTTAGCAGTTCCTCTTTAGAAAATTTTCTCAAGTAAATGCTTATGGATGTGTTCAGCAATTTGGGCCTACGGATATTAACGGCATCTTTGTTTGTAGTAGCTCCAATTCGAAAGAGCATCATTGTCCATAAGCAGAGGGTTGATTATACTGTGACATGAAGCAGAATGACATTAGCAGTTACAAAACATAAATTCTGGAGTTAGACATGAGATCATAAGTAGGTCCTATTACTTAATATCTTTGTGACCTCAGGCAAATTCATTGACTTGAGCTTCAATTTTATTATCTAATAATAGACAAACATGTAAATTGACCGTACCTCTGCTACACCCAGTCAGTCAGGAGCGAATATGCAAATTAACCTGACAAAAATGGCAGGTTAATTTGTATATGCTGGCACAGAGTGGCCAGGAGAGGCGGGGCACCTGCTATGAGGAGGAGGGGAGTGGTGGAGGGAGCTACAGGAGTGGTGCTCCACTGGGGAGTGAGGACTTGCAGGCTCCTGGGCAGCCGGGGGGGGGGAAGCCAGGGGAAGGAAGGCCTATTCTTGCATGAATCTTCGTGCAACGGGCCTCTAGTTGCTAATAATAATATAGTTTGTACCTCAGAGAAGGGCTGTGAGGATTCAATGAGATTCTGCACATATATTTAGCATAGCTCTTTACATTATTAACCATATAAAAATTATTCAGCACTCAACAAAAGTTAGCAGCTGTTACTAATTTGTTTCTACATTATTTCCATTAGCTTTCCATACAAGGGCATACTATATAGCCACTAAAATGACATTGTGGGATAAAAGTTAATGACATTTCAAGGTGGTATTTGTGATGTATTAAGTAAAAAGATGGTTGGAAAATAGTATATAATTTTGGTAAATTTGTATATGTAGATTGAAAGGATCTACCCTGTAATATTGACATTAGTTATTTATGGGTATTAGATTATGGGTAATGAACATATATTACTTTTTACAAAGAAATAAATGCTATTTTTAAGATAAAAGGGGTGTTTAAAGATTACTTACTAGAGAAGTAAAAGAAGTTTAAAATACTAATTAACAAAACAATTTATCAGGAAAGACCAGATATACCCAAACATGGTAGGAATGTTAGATACATTACAGGAGATCCTTCATAAAGGGAAGATTTTTAGGCAAAGGTTTTGCTTGGGGTTCCATTACTGCCATTGTAGTTGTAGTAATAATAGTTCATGTTTGTTGTTGAGCTTTTATCCTCTGCCAGCTACAGTGCCATGGGCTCCATTATCTCATTTTACTCCTCACAGAGATCCTTTTTAGATACTATTATTACAATTATTTTTCCAGATGTGGAAAATTAATCCTATAGGGGATTAATTTGCCCAAGTATGCATAACAAGTAACTGGCAGATTCAGGACTCAAGTCCAAGTTAGACATGAAATCTGTGCCCTAAATCTGTGAGGTTTTGAATTTCAGTTTCTGGTTAGGTCAGGGAAATAGGGAGGTTTAGGGTTGAAAGCTTTTTTTTTCTTTCTTTCTCTGTGACAGCCAAGATTGTAAAGGGCTTAGCAGGATGTGAGAGGAAGAGAACAGGATCTATGGGTGGTTTAATGAAGCTGCAATGGGACTCTTGTCTGGACTTAATATCTAAAGATGAATTTTACAAAATGACTATATCCTTTGAGAGAGGCTTGACTCTGTAACATTTTATAGCGATGTAAGGAATCTTGAGCATGCCCAATAGAAACTCTCCCTAATGATTACTGAGCTTTGGTATGATAGCCTGTTCCATTGAAATAGTTGTAATTTAAAGTATAAGTTGATATTATAAAAAGATTAATGTTGCTTAAATATTTAATTTTTTATTAAAAATTCCCTGAATGGTGTCTAACTTCAGTATTTATATAAACTCTTTTCCATTTCAGGAACACTTATCATATTTCCATTTCGTTGGACGAATAATGGGAATGGCTGTGTTTCATGGACATTACATTGATGGTGGCTTCACATTGCCGTTTTATAAACAGCTGCTTGGGAAGTCAATTACTTTGGATGACATGGAGTTAGTTGATCCAGATCTTCATAACAGTTTAGTGTGGATACTGTATGTATTGAGTCTTGTTCATTATACTTAGAATCTGAGCTTTTAAAAAAGATCCTGTCTCAATGGATGTATTTCTTTAAAATTTAAAAAACATAGAAAGTACGAAGAGTGACTATTTGAATGATAGGACCACATTAGATTTTTCCTTTTTCTACTGCTTTCCTGAATATTTCAAATTCCTAGAAGTTTGTGAATTTTATTACTTTAAAAAGGAAAACAATATCTAATATATTCTATTGTAAAAAGTACTACTATATGTAAGTGATTTTCTCCAAGTGATGCAGTTTGCTTCCAGTCCTGCATGTGTTAGAATAGCAGATTCCTGCAGAAGTGATGATTGTTGAAGCCATGCTTTAAAAAGGGCGTCTGTAAGAACCAGTTCTGTTTTGAGGGAGGGCATTATCTTATGAAGATATATTGGCCATACTTATTTGCCAAACCAATGAGACTCAAGTAGGGCCTCTTACCTGCAGGCCGGACACAACTGGAGTTTCCCCGTGGTAAAGCCCGGCCATGGCCAGAGCCCTTTCTCATTGCTCAGGAAGTGAAATGCTTCCTGTGTTGATGAGGGTAAAAACTCTGACTTTTCTGCCCAAGAACTAGGAGGTTTGGAGTATAGGAATATTCTCTCTTTTTAAAAAAAATATATATATTTTATTGATTTTTTACAGAGAGGAAGGGAGAGAGATAGAGAGCTAGAAACGTCGATGAGAGAGAAACATCGACCAGCCGCCTCTTGCACACCCCCTACCGGAGATGTGCCTGCAACCAACGTACATGCCCTTGCCCGGAATCGAACCTGGGACCTTTCAGTCCGCAGACCGATGCTCTACCACTGAGCCAAACCGGCTTCGGCATGGAGTATAGGAATATTCAAAGGAATCTGATCTTGTATTTGTCACGGTCATGCCATAAACTGTTCTAGTTTTATTTGTCTCACAGTTAATACATCTGTGTTTTAGATTTTCCAATTAAGTATCTTTCCTTTCTAGTGAGAATGATATCACAGGTGTTTTGGACCATACCTTCTGTGTCGAACATAATGCATATGGGGAAATTATTCAGCATGAACTTAAGCCAAATGGCAAGAGTATCCCTGTTACCGAAGAAAATAAAAAGGAATATGTCAGGTAAACACTTCTGTGTTCCCAAAACTGAGAATTGTTTAAATGTTCTAGAGTAGCAAAACAGAAAAAACATTTCAGTATTTAGGTCATGTTACTTATTGCTACAAAATAGGTTTCTGCAGAAATTAGTGGCTTAAAAACAACTCTCATTTTATTCTTGCTCAGTCCTGAGGATCAGGAGTTTGGATGAATTAACAGGATAGCACACCGCTCCTCTACCTGGTGTTAGTGGGGACGGAAACGCAAGATGGCCGCCTCGCTCACACATCTGATGACTCAGAGGCGTGGCCCCGAGGACTGGGCCACTGGGGCCTCGTTCTCACTGTTGGCGGGGTTCCATGGTTATCCCCACGTGGAATCAGAGGTCTCTCACTCTCCCCAGCAAGGTAGAGGGGTGATGGCTGGTTTCCCACAGCACAAGAGAAGTTGTCGAGCTTTTTAAGGCCTAAGCCTAGAACTGCTCGGCGCCACCTCTGTGCTGTATATTTTTGGTTAGAGCCAGTCACATGCCAACCCAGGTTCAGTGTGGAGAAGACCGTACAGGCACAGATACCAGGAAACATGGTGCATGGGCGTGTGCCGTGAGCTTCCAGGCTGGCTGTGCAGAAGCACTTCTGTGCTGTATTCTAGCACCTGCCCTGTTGTAAATAAGCATGTTGTGAGGTTAAGGGTAGATACAAGAAAATCTTCTCCGAGTTTTACAAAACCACCTGTTGATGGAGGAATTTAAAAGTAGTGATCATTTGGCTATGGGAACTAAAGTTCTCCTAAACATAAAACTGGTAACCAAATTAAGAATATAAATAAAAACATGCATCTATACTACTTTATATAGATTATGTCCCCAAGTCTTATTAGCTAAAATGTTCCCACTTTATGCACAAGTCCCATCAGTCTCACAGACAGTTGATGGGCGTGAGCATCGAGTTAGCTTTTTTGGAAAGCAGTTTGATAATAGCTTCCAAAATAAAAATGTGTATGCTTTTTAACTAGCAGCTCCAGCTTTAGGAATCTATGATGTGGAAACACATGTAATTATGTAATTATGAGAAAGGATGTTCAACTAAATATTACTTGTAAAAATTAAAAACTGCTAAATGTTTTTAGAGGAGAATGAATATATTTAGAGAAATATATATATTTGGCAGAAGAGTATGTGGATTTTTAAAAGGAAGAGAGACTGTATAAGCTGTTGGATTTAAAAAGCAAGTCTTAGAAAAATTATGTAGGGACAAGGTCTGTGTTTTATAATTATATGTAAGATGTTCAGAAAGGCTGTTCACCAAATGAAGCATTTGGGATGAGGGAGCAGAGATCCTGGGCCTGGGAGTAGAGAGGGGAAAGCGGATAAAATAATGGACGTTCAGCTTTTACTCTGTCTCCACAGTTAAGTGTTTTCCCCCTTCTTTATCTAACAAGCATCTATGATATTTCTAATTAAAAAATGAAAGAATGGATGGGCATTTCCTGAATTTGTCGTGCGTCACTTCCAGGACCTGGTGTGGACTGCTCAGGCCCTGGCTCCCACTCTCCAGGAGTCGGTTGTGGTTATAGGGCTTAGTAATATCCTTCATCCAGTAGAGTTTTGAGACAAAGAAAACCTTTTTACAGATGAGAAGTTTTGGTGTCCTCTTAACCAAACACACAAAAATGAGGTTCCCCTAAAGCATATAATTAATGTTAAGTAATTTATTTCTTAAAGTAGAGAATTATTTCTCCAAATTTGGAAAAGGATATGTTGACAAACTTGGAAGATGAATAGTTCTGAGATTGTGAGATGGAGAGGTTTTCTTCAGTAGATTTTCTTAAAAAGCAATTCACTTATAAAATTACAAAAAAGCATCAAAAAATGCTACACATTGGGTGTAGTGTACTTTTTGTTGGTAAATTACATCTTCTGTGGGTTTTAAAGCCTCCAGGGAACAATGAATATTTAACTAAAAGGTGCTTACTATTGGCTTTTACTATTTCTTCTCATTCTATTTACCTCCTCTTCCCTCATCTACTGCTCCCAAAATATAAACAAAACGCCTAACATATTCAGACCATATTTTCAAGTGAAATCAGAAAAAGTGATTTTTTTGAATGGGCTCCTGTTTGTGGCTTTTGGCTAGAAGTTTAGAAGGAAGTCTCGTCCACATTGTGACTTCAGACCCATCCAAGCTCCAGCCAGCTTCCAGTTTACTCAGAATTTCTCTGATGTGAGGAGTTGCTTTATTGATGCAGCTTTTGTTAATGGACGGTTACTACCTTTTAATATTGCTAAAGTAGAGATTCATCATAATGACCAAAGCTGAACATGTTGGATCATATGAAACCCCCGCCCCATGTTTCCAGGCTCTATGTGAACTGGAGGTTTTTACGAGGCATTGAGGCCCAGTTCCTGGCTCTGCAGAAAGGATTTAATGAAGTCATTCCACAGCATCTGCTGAAGACATTTGATGAGAAGGAGTTAGAGGTCAGTATATTAATGTCATGACATCGTCTAGTGTAACAAGGAAAGGTTAGGAATTTTCTCTTAGTTTTAGAGGAAAGTAGTATTTCTGGCACTTTTGAAGTTTCATGGCTCAGTATTGTGAGCATTCCTTTTCATAGGAAGTCCATCTTGCTGTGGAATTTCTACAAGTGAGCAATCTCCCTTATGTTGTGAACATTTTATTTTTTCATATTCTTTCTTGCTTTCAACAGATTTCATGTCTTATGTATAACTTCTTCCAATGTTGTTTTCTATTGAAATTTATTTGGAATGAAATCCTAAGCTCAGTCGATTTACACAAAGCTTTGCAAGAAAGCATTTGGTAAACAAGATCATAGAGGAAATAATTAAAACACTTAGGATAAACTGTATCTAAACATCCTCAGGCTCTTTGGAAACCATTCATTAGTAATAGTAGCAGTAATAAACAGTTAACTTTTTCTTCTTCTTTTTTTTTTTTTTTTTTCATTTAAAGCTGGTACTTAAAGCACCTTAGGTCTGGTTTTTTTTTTTTTAAATTTATTATTTATTTATTTATTTTTATTAAGACCTTTAACAAATACATCTGAATTTTTATTGAACTACTTTGTAAAAAAAAAAAAAAAATCAATGAGGTTTTATTCTATCAGAATTTAACTATGGAGAGCATAAATATTCAAAGTCTACATGATTTATTAATTAACCTCAGTGTCCTTTTAAACTAAATCTGTTAGCAGACCTGTTAGCAAACAAATGTAAAAATTGATTTGACTCAGTACCATCCCCTTTCCTCTTTGTAATTGAATTACTCAACAGTGAATGGTTAGAATGAAGTAGTCAGGAGGAGGAAGAGAACAGGATTGACAATAAAGTTGAAATACAATGCATTTTCATTAGTTCACACAATGAATGAGGAATTTGGCCTTATAATTACCTCGTCTGAAGAAAATTTAGGAGTTACCTTTTTGGTATAAATACTTCTGTGATCCTGTTTGGATAGCCACTTCCCTCTTCATTGTGGCTGTGGCTCCGTAATCCTCAGAACCCTGTAGAAGCTTTGTTGGAGAGTTTATACAATAGAGATAGGGTTTATTATATAGCTTCTGCTGCTAATGAAATTAAAATTTTAGTTTTACAAAAATATATAATTTATTTTAGTGTTATACTGGGTTAATAGAATGATAGGGCTTGCAGTTACGTTTTACACTACACACTATCCCAATTCACCGTCAGAAACACATTGCTGAGATGAGCTAGCATTGGACCCAAAGGACCCTAAGTATTAATAGTTTGAGGTGATGTTGATAGAGTTCACCTACACTGACCCTGCATCAGGACACCACACAGAGCGCTAGATCAGTGCATTTATGTATTTTGTACTTTGATACAATTGTAAGATTATTGAACATTGCATCACTTTTCAACAAATTTCTTTCATTTTTTAACCACATTTCTTGAGTTCCTAAACACAGGTTGCTGTCAAGGATGCAGTGAAATAGATGTTACTGCCATAGGGAACTAATTGCTGGCCAAGGGGTGTACTGAATTGCTCAGAATCCCCAAGTTAATAAGTGTTGAAACTAGAATATGATGCAGGTCTTAAGTAAGGCACATATAAATTGTATTTACTTGTGGAGTCTAGTTTCTGTCCATTAAAAAAAAGAATTATATGGAATTAGGGAACTTCCATCTTGCCGAGTTGCTCACAGGAGTGGTTCTCAGACTCTGGGTGGGGAATTTGAAAGTGAATATAGGTGCCTATAGAGCTTTTTAAAACACAGCTTCTGAGTATTACCCTAATCCACAGATTAAAATCTCTGTGCATAGGACCTAGTGTGTGTATTTTGAAAAACTTTCAAGATGATTCTGGTGTGTACCCTTGATGAATTTAAGAATCACCCTTTGAGAACCAACACTACACATCTGAAGTTCTATTTTGAGGAATTTTTGGCTTCACTTGGGTTTCCATTGGCTCATGCTTTGTGCAATATTTTAACAGCTCATTATTTGTGGACTTGGGAAGATAGATGTTAACGACTGGAAGGTCAACACCCGGTTGAAACACTGCACACCGGACAGCAATGTGGTCAAGTGGTTCTGGAAAGCCGTGGAGTTTTTTGATGAAGAGCAGCGAGCACGGTTGCTTCAGTTTGTGACGGGATCGTCTCGAGTGCCTCTGCAGGGCTTCAAAGCTTTACAAGGTAGCCAGCCAGAGGGCCGGCGCTGGCACCACACCATGGGGGAGGGGTCTGTGTTTGGGTTATCTAGCTGGTTTACAACCCGGTGCTTATCAGTCGATTCTCTTTTCACCCTGTTTCTGATCAGTAACTCTCACATCTTGATCCCTTCTTCTTTTTCTTTGTTACTCTCCCAAGAGCCTTTTCTGCTGGGGTTCTCTGTGATTGTAGTGAGTGTTGCACGCTGGACTGTGTGTGGTGATGCTCTGCCTCTCCACGCCCTCGCTGTCGATTCTGCTGCCCATTCCTGTGGGGAAGTCTGCCCACTGCCATCTCCTCATCTCAGCCCGGGCGCCTCTCCCCTCTCCTTTTTCATCCCTTAACAGAAAGAGGCAGCGTGAGTGGTGGAAGCCATTTGATGGGTCAGTGCATGTGCATTACTGCATGGCATCAGCCTGCTTATTCACAACCACATTCCATTTTAAAGCATACTTTTCTGTGGAATAGCTGCTTACCTTTTGGATGAGTTGGTAAAATTGCTAATGACTGGACAATGGTGCTTCACTGGATGGCAGTGCTTTATCTTCGAAGCTCTTCATTTTCCAAGTTGCTGCTGCTGGTGACTGAGGATATACAAAGCCAGACAGTACATGCTCTGACATTGTTGCCCACAGTGCAGTGTCAGAAGTCCTTGGGGAAAGCATACTCGGAGTTATGCTGACTGTCCCTACTGTGAAAACTCATTCTTATCAGCCTGCCTGTAAAGTGAAGTTGTATTTCTACATATATTTGTATGGCTGTCTTATGTTAACAAATTTATTCTATAGACTGCTGATCTTTTGCTCTCAGCCAAGTCTGAGTCATTGAAACCTGAATGTGTGTATATTTAATCATGGATTTGCCCACTTACTTTTCTTCTCGTGCTTTTGGGACATTGATATCCTATATAAGAAAGAAGCTGGCAGAGGATTTCAATCCTGAACCTTTCCTCGAATTTGAAATGCCAGGATATTAAGGAATCCAGCCTTATCCAAGGTCAATTCCAGCTTTCAAACCCAGATTCTTTTCCTGGCAAAAGAATTTTTTTTTGGCAGCTTGTGTAGAGTCACCGGTTTTCCTCTATCCCTAGCCCCTGCGGTTTCTGCCCTGTGGTTTCTGTGCCCGTTTCATCCTGATACCTTAGAGACGAATACAGGCACCTGCAGTGACCTGACCCATGCTTGCTTCTTCGGCAGGTGCTGCAGGCCCACGACTCTTCACCATCCACCAGATTGACGCCTGCACTAACAACCTGCCCAAAGCCCACACGTGGTGAGTTATTTTTGTAGCTTTCTCCCCTTATTCCATGTGTGTATTGGTTTTAAACAGGTAGCTTTTCATTTATTGTTCTTACTATTAAATGGACCTGTAAAAGGAATAAGAACTCAGTGATTTAAGGTTATTCTGACATTGGTGGGAACACCCAAAAGTGGTAATCTCTGCTGTGGAGAAATAGAACCTTATTCCTTTACTTCTCTGTGTGACACAAAGAGCGATGTGGCTAGATGAGGCTGGTTTGCTTATTTTAAACCTGATGTGCTTATTTACAGCTTCAATCGAATCGACATTCCACCCTATGAGAGCTATGAAAAGTTATATGAGAAGCTGCTAACAGCCATTGAAGAAACGTGTGGATTTGCTGTGGAATGACAGACTTCACGGAGTTACCCCGGACTCTATTTATGCTCAACAGCCTCCTCTCAGCAGTTTCAAGGGATGCTGAAGTGCAGGAACATGCCCCCTCCCTTTTTTAAATTTTAGGACACTGTGAGGGGAAAGGACAATTTTGAAATTCCTTTTCAAGGAAAAAAATAAACAAACAGGTCTTTATGCATTGCCATGAGGCCGCATTCAGCTGCTATTTAAAATTAATATCTTGAACCTAAAGAATGCTGACTTTTCCTACATTTCCAGAGTTAGGCAGTATTCTACACTTAAAGACTACTACTATTTTTATAAAAGGTAACCTATTCACATCGCTTCACAGATTTCAAGTCTCAGACATCAAGACAACTTCAGCAGGCGGTACAAGTCACATTTCATTTTGATTGAATACATGATTTTGAACAGCTCCTGTACTTGCTCTTTGTAAAAAAAAAAAATGAAATAAAATTATTTTGAATTATTCTACCTTTGTAAACAATTGGCTAAAAGAATCATTGTCTTTAAAAAAGTAAGCCATTTATACATTTAATTACATTTTTCTATAGCAAAGCATTATATTTTAAAAGCATTATATGTTTCAACCTAGCCTAGGTGAGTCTTTTTTATATTTTTTCAAGCACAAATTACCTGGAATACAGCTATATAATTTTGGTTGTCAAATTCCTAATGCAACCATTTAGTCTAAATTTAGTAGCTTATTGCTACATAAGATGCTTTCAGGGGCTCCCTATTTTTAAGAGACTTTAAAAACAAATCCTAATTTTTTATCTTGAATCAGTATGACCAGGCGTTTTGAATTTTACTTTTTACCTTAAATGGAAATCCTGCATTTTTATAGCTTCTCAAATCATGTGGATGGGATAGGATTTTAACTCTTTTGCTGGGTCAACTTAACTTTAATAGATATACTATTTCTTGTAAACCAAAGTCTCCTCTGACCAGTACACCTAGTTTATATTATATATTATATATGGTGTAAGTTTCTATCAAGCAAATCATCGTAAATCTTTATTCAGCTGCTCATGATATTTTAATCAGCTAAAGTTATGAAATAGGAAAAAAAAATTGCTCTAAAGATTATTTAGCAAACTTAAAAAACCCTGCTTTTACTTAAAATGAAGTGGGGCTGGTGCGGCTGGTGGGGCAGGGGATGTGATTACTAAAGAAACAGTGATTCTAACTCTATGGTATAAATGACTTTAAACCGAAGAGTGAATTTTGGAAGGGAATCCCAGTTCCCTTGGTGTTGAAGATCAGCTTCTGATTTTGAAATATCCAGATTTAGCTTTCAGGGTGTGGCATGTCGCATGATCCAGAAGGCAACCATAATTCTGGAGTGAGGGACTGGAAAAATCTGAAATCATGGGCAGATTTTTTTTAACTCAGCCATTAGAAATCTGAACTATTCTTTTTAAAATATATTGATGTGAAACCAACAATAGCAAGTGTTGATGATATAGCTTTGTTTAAATTTTGTGGCTTACCAAGTGAATAATAGGCCCGTGTGTTCTTTCATGGGATGGACTGGTTTTCAGTCTGTGCATGGAGCCACGGGTTCTCAGAGGTGCCTCAGAATGGAGGTTTTCGAGAGGAGGGACAGAGTGAGGGAGAGCAGAGGACTAGTTGGTATTCAGCGGGGGCTTCTAACTCCTTACCTCCACCTCCACCCCCTTTACCCGGAGCAGCTCCAGATTCTTTCTTTTATAGGAATTCCAAGTAAGCTTTCACAGGGTAGGGGAGGATAAAAGTAGAAACCTGCTTTTTTTTTAAAAAGTTGAAAACTACTTCTGTAGTTTCTAAGAATTTAAATTCATTGTATTCAGCCAGATTTGACTGCTACATGCAAACCTAGTTATAATCTTAACTGTGCTTTTACTGGCTTTTTTCTTCCCAATTTGTGCTTTCCCTTTGCATTCTTAGTAGCACGGAAGAACATCTTGAAAGGTACAGAAGAGGTTTGTGTATTATTTGATAACCAGTCGCAGGTCCATCTCTCCCGTATTACAGCACGAGAGCAGTGTCATTGTGCCTACTCTTAGAATCTTTCAGTAAAAATTAAGTATGTGAACACTTCAGAGAAATCATAGCTGATGGAGGCAGTGCTAATGAAATGCTACTGTCATAGTGGACAATATCAAGCAGGCAAATACCATCGCTTTCTGAGTGCCTTTTTAAATTTTATAAAATGACTTAATAGAGCTTTAAAGAAATAAATTACCCTAATAGTCTGTGGTATCACCAACGTAATTTATAAAAACATGATTTAGATTTTATTTTCAAAAGTTATGTTACCTAATTATTCCCAAATAGGTGCTAAGCAAACAACCCCCCCCTCATGTGTCCTTGAACCTTAGACTTGCACCTCATGTTTAATGTGAATATTTATTTCCACATGTCCCTCTTAACTGGGTTTCCCCCTGATCCTCTAGTGTTATTTCAGATATGTGCTGTCGTGTACCCATGCATTGCCTTTCCATCATGAATGAATTCTTAATTATGAACAGTGGTTACTTTGTAGAGCTCATATGCAGTACAGAGGTGAGTTTTATTTCAGAGGGTCTTATTTCTCGGTGTAAAGAGTTTTTAAATAGTGCTGTGTATAATGTACATCTTGTTTTGCACATAGTTTGTTGCCTTGAGTTTTATTTTTATTGTCATTTTTTCCCCTTGTATTTACAGTCCAAAGCACAAGTTTCCTTTCTTTTAAATACAATGTAATTTGCTTTATTTTACAACACTAAGTCCGCTTTGAACTTCTGGTGCATTGAGCTGATTGCATTGATGGGAGTTAGAGGTTTTCCAGCCATCTTTTCCTTGACAGAGCAGCCTCCGCTTCTGTTTGTAAGCTGCAGCACCACACGTGGGTGCCATTTGTGGTATTTAACCTTCTGTTGGGTGATGATTGTACCAAATGCTGAGTTGCTTTGTTTCTCGATGTAATTAGTTCACTTAATGTAAGATTCTTCCTTCTCTCAAACTGACTTTAAAAACAAAGTTTTATCATTTTCATTGTATTTGTATTTATTACAGAGTGTTTTAGCTTTGATATTCTTTGTATTTTCACTCAGTTGTTACATGAGCTTTATCAATAACATCTGTATAAATGGTTTTAAAAAATTAACTATGTATGTGCCCATGCCGAAGTTGAGCAATAAAATGAATGCTGTTTGCACTGTCACAGCATCAAAGTTTTTAAAGAAGACTGAGTTTATAATGAATTGTTTTGAAAAAACTTGATTGGCTCTTTGAAAAGTGACAGCATGTGAACCATAAAGTGAGAAGTTTCAGAAGTTTCACACACCTTCCTTAGTTGATGCCTCTGTCAAGTTGGAGAGCTGGAGCTTCAGAGCGCTCAGGGCCTCGTTTCTGTCTCCAGGTAAAGCAGGGAAGTGCCTAATGGCATTTGTGCTACCATGGCAAATTGGTCAATAGTTGCTGTGTGTTGGGAGGGGGGCGGGCATGTAGAGATGGTTTCTTAGGCTTACTGGGGAAGTGTTCCAGTCCAGCCAACAATGTGCCAGGGCTCTGGAGGGCAGAGCTACAGTAGGGGCTTCACTTCCTACCCTGGTGTTGAACAGTAGAATCCTCAGAATGAAATGAAGCCATGACTTTCTTAAGGGTAATTATTCACAACTCTATACATGATAGTGGATGAAAGTCCAGCTTAAATACCTGGGTGGGGAAAAGAATGGAGATGATGCTTTTTCATCCACAATGTAGTCTGTGTTGTCTCTCCACAGTAAAGGTCTGGGAAATACAGTGATGTAGCAGCAGTGTATTAAAGTTCCAGGAGTGGGCATGCTGTCCATTTTTATCCTTTTGAATTTATTTTTTGCTTTGTCTCATATTGCCATATTTACTGGTTATTATCTAAAATCTGTAAAATTCGCTCTAACCAGATTGGCTCAGTGGATAGAGCATTGGTCTGAGAACTGAAGGATCCCAGGTTTGATTCTGGTCAAAGGTATATTCCAGGGTTGCAGGCTTGATCCCCAATAGGGGGCGTGCAGGGGACAGCCAATCAATGATACTCTCATCATTGATGTTTCTATCTCTTCACCTTTCCTCTCTGAAAGCAAAACAACAACAACAAAAAAAACAAACATAGCCCTAGCTCGTTTGGCTCAGTGGATAGAGCATCAGTCTGTGGACTGAGGGGTCCCAGGTTCAATTACGGTTGGTTGTGGGCTTGATCTTCAGTGGGGGGCGTACAGGAGGCAGCTGATTGGTGATTCTCATCATTGATGTTTCTGTCCCTCTCGCCCTTCCTCTCTCAAATCAATTATATATATATATTCATATATATATATATTCATATTCCTGTGGCTTTGGTGCCAATAAAAATCATAGATATTTTAGCCATGACTGGTTTGGCTCAGTGGATAGAGCATCGATCTGCGGACTGAAGGGTCCCAGGTTCGATTCCCGGCAAGGGCATCTACCTTGGTTGCGGGCACATCCCCAGTAGGGGGTGTGCAGGAGGCAGCTGATCTATGTTTCTCTCTCATCAATGTTTCTAATTCTCTCTCCCTCTCCTTTCCTCTCTGTAAAAAAATCAATAAAAAATTTTTTAAAAAAGTCATAGATATTAAAAAATATATATAAAAAAATTCGTAAAGTTTTAGTACAATAAGGAATTTAGTATTACCTATACTAGAGGCTTGGTGCATGAATTTGTGCATGGGTGGGGTTCCTTGGACCGGCTGGCAATTGGTGCCATCTTGCTCAGTCCCAATGGGGGCAGGCTGGCCTGGGGGAGGGACTGTGAGAGGTTGGCTGGCTGTGGGAGCACACTGACCACCAAGGCTCAGCTCCTGTGTTGTCTGCCCCCTGGTGGTCAGTGCATGCCATAGCGAATCTTTGACGGTTAGCTATGACATGCACTGATCGCCAGGGAGCAGATGCTTAATGCAAAGAGCTGCCCTCTGGTGGTCAGTGCGCTCCCACAACGGGAGTGCCACTCAGCTGACTGATGGGCACCAGACGCAGTGTTCGTGGCTGGCCACCGCAGCCCGGAGACTGCAGCAGAACGGCAGTGAGCCTACTGAGCGGCAGTGGTGGCAGGTGCAGTGGGGCCAGGATGAACTGAAGCAGAAGGCAGCGTTGGACTGCTGGTTTCGGCCAATCCTCACAGGTCACGCCGAGGGACCCAGTGGTGCACAAATTCGCGCACTAGGCTTCTAGTAATCTATAAATTACCCAAAGTTTGATTTGACTAATATGTGATGTTTTTCTGTGTGGTGACCTAGAAGGTTTGCCCCTTCATTATAATGGTTAACCTTGGCACCCACTGCATTTATTTGTCCTAAATTCTTATTGTAGGAAATACATAACAGAACAATAGCCTAGTGATAGGATAAAGGTAATTATACAGAAAAAGGGTTACATTCCTACATTAATAATTTTAGCTAAATAGACAAAGCAGATTTTAAAGTTACATGGTATTAAAAGGTATTTGCCCTAAATGTGACTTGTTCTTTTTTTATTCAACAGATAACTATGCTGCTACCATGTGTCAGGCTCTGTACAAGCTTAGGATGGTTGTTAAAAACTGTAATTTAGAAAAATAAATAAGTGGAGAGGATCCAAGATGGCTGCTCGGGTATACACCTAGCCGCAGCAGCTCACAACAATTTCAAGGGAATACAACTAAAATGTAGAGTGGACATTGCCCAGAGCTACAGGTAGTCGACTGACTGAAAACTCTACAATAGGAAGGAGGGAGAAAACCAGAAGGAAAATCAGAGGAGCTGAAAAAAAGCCTAAGGTACGGAGACATGCTGCGCGCTCGCACGCACGCGCACGCGGAGAGGTCTCAGCCGGAGAGGAGGAGAGGGCTGGGTGCTGCCTGGCGTTCCCTAGCAGGAAGGAAATAGAACCCCCAGCCTGGGCTGAACCCCCGAACCGGCAGCACTGAGCCCCAAGTTATGTGCCAGACCCTGGGGACCCAGGCTCCGGCAGGGGGAGACAATCCCGGGGGACGGCGAATTGCGGGGCCCCGGGAGTCGCGCGCACATGGCGCGCAGAGGACTGAATGTTGACTCTGATGCTGGATTACCCTAGCCGGAAGAAACAAAGCCTCCGGCGGCAGCTCTGAGCCTCAGTCCAGACCGCCCCGAACTCCGGGTCTGGGCCAGTCCCTGGGGACCCAGGCTCGGGCAGGGGGAGACGGAGCTGTGAGGTGGAGTCCTGGGAGCGCGGCGAAAGGCCGAGCCCCCGGAGTCGCGCACACTGTGCGCAGAGGACAGTCTGTCGACTCTGATCCTGGACTCCCCTAGTGGGAGGGAGAAAGAAAGCTCCAGACTGGAGGAACGCCACGAGGAGCAGGAGCCCCTGCCGGACACCGGCCAGCCGGGCGCCAGCAAGGAGCCGGGCGACGGGGCCCCCAGTGGGGGGGGTGCCCCTGAGCCTTCGACTGCTGAGCACTGGCAACGGAGCCAAGGATGGGGGCTGCTTCCTGGGCGGCGCCGACCCAGGCAACAGGCTGGAGCAGCGTGGGAGCCCGCGGAGAACAAAGGGGTGCCACAGGCCAACCTGCTGAGCTCCCAGGACAAGGAGGAAGAAACCAAAGAAGTGCTCATTGTGAAGAAATCAAGTGAGAGCAAATGATAGTAAAATTACTTAAGAAAGAATACAAAGAAGATCTTGAAAAATCAAAGACTAAGTCAGAACTCAACACACCAGCCAACATTGCAACATAAATGCGTTTTGTTTTTTTTTAAAAAAAAGAAAAAAAAAAAAGAGAAAAAAGGGACAGAATGTTGGAACAGCGGCGACCAGGCCTAGAGTGGCCAGGCACAAGGCAGTGGCAGCTGGGCCCGGAGCAGCAGTGGCCAGGCCCCAGAGCAGCAGCAGCCAGAACAAGAGCATCAACGGCCAGCACTGGAGCAGCCAGACCTGGGGCAGTGGCAGCCAGGCCTGAGGCAGAGGCGGCCAAGCCCAGGGTGGCCAGTCCAGGAACACCCAGACACGGAGTGGCTGGGCCCGGAGAAGCCGGGCCCAGAGCAGCCGGGTTGGGAGCAGCCAGGCCCAGAACAGCAGTAGCCAAGCACGGAGCATCCAGGCTGGGAGCGGCCAGGCTCGGAGCAGCCGGGTCTGGTGTGGCCAGGCCCGGAGCAGCGGCTGCCAGGCTGGGAGCGGCCAGGCCCAGAGCAACAGCTGCCAGGCTGGGAGCGGCCAGGCCCGGAGCAGCCGGGTCTGGTGTGGCCAGGCCCGGAGCAGCGACTGCCAGGCTGGGAGCGGCCAGGCCCGGAGCAGCCGGGTCTGGTGCGGCCAGGCCCGGAGCAGCGGCTGCCAGGCTGGGAGCGGCCAGGCCCGGAGCAGCCGGGTCTGGTGCGGCCAGGCCAGGAGCAGCGGCTGCCAGGCTGGGAGCGGCCAGGCCCGGAGCAGCCGGGTCTGGTGCGGCCAGGCCAGGAGCAGTGGCTGCCAGGCTGGGAGCGGCCAGGCCCGGAGCAGCAGCTGCCAGGCTGGGAGCGGCCAGGCCCGGAGCAGCCGGGTCTGGTGCGGCCAGCCCAGGAGCAGCGGCTGCCAGGCTGGGAGCGGCCAGGCCCGGAGCAGCCGGGTCTGGTGCGGCCAAGCCAGGAGCAGTGGCTGCCAGGCTGGGAGCAGCCAGGCCCGGAGCAGCGGCTGACAGGCTGGGAGCGGCCAGCCCGGAGCGGCCGGGACCGGAGCAACCGGTCCCAGAGCAGCCGGGTCTGGTGCGGCCAGGCCTGTAGCAGCAACAGCCAAGTCCAGAGCAACTAGGTCGGGAGCGGCAGTGACCAGACCCGGAGCAGCTGGTTATGGAACGAACCAGAGCAACAGAGGCCAGGCCCGGAGCAGCCAGGCCCGAAACAGCTCGCTCCTCGCCTGTACCTGCCCACGGCTGCCTCTCAGACATGGCTGGAAACTTTTGCGGGAACTTGAGGGTCTGCTGAATCAAGTGATGAAGGCCTAGATCAGGATGTGTTGAGTTAGTATAGCGCTGGGGTGTTGATCTGTGAGTGCCTTGGGTGGGGCCTGGATGAGGCTGGTTGACCTATTTGAAAATGTCTTTTGTGTGAAGTGTATCATTGGGCATGTGGAGGTATTATTGATATGAGAAAATGCTAAGTAACAGATTTACTATCTGAAAAGGGATTTACTATCGGGGAAAGGGAGGGAGGAAGAGACTGAACATAAACTGTGCACCTATGGATGAGGACAATGGGGGATGGGGAGGGGGCAGAGGGTGGGGTGGGAACCTGGTGGAGGGGGGAAGAAATGAGGAACCTTTGTAATAATATGAACAATAAAGATTGATTTAAAAAAAAACAAAAAACAAAAAAAAAACTGTAATTTAAACCTGGGTACTCATAACTCAGTTTGTGTATAGCAAAGAAGTCCTTCCTGATGGGAGCACAGGATTAAATACCTTTCTTCAGCAAGGCCTCGAGTCCCAGATTTGGTTTTTAAAACAATCGGTTTTGTTCTACCTCCTGCCCTCATGATACTTCAGATCCTAGAGACACTGGTCTCCAGGACAGGTAGCTCCTTCCTTGTGTTCAAGTTCATCATACGGTTGGCTGCATTTCCAAGGTAATGTGCTCAACTCTTATATACCTCCTGTTAGTATTTGGGCTGGGGCTTATCTAGGTTATCAATTAGTCTCTAATTTGAGCTATGAACCCCACTTTTATCTCCCCGATGGTGAGTGTTTTATAAGTAAGAAGTGGAGAGAGACAAATACAGCAGTCTGTGGGGTAGGCAAGGGACCCTTCCAAGAAGTTTTTCCTGCCCACTTAAGTGTTCATGAAGTTGTCTCACTTTCAGCCGCGGATTTGGGAGTGAAGATGGAGAGCACATCAGATTCAACCTTTTAGACCACTCACTGCTCCCAAGACAATGCTGGCATGGCCAGGTGGTGGAGAACCAGCGAGACCAAAAAGGTATTTCTTTTAATTGAAGTTTAATTGACATTCATTATTATATTAGTGTCAGGTGTACAACATAATGATTTGTATATATTCTGAAATGATCACCACAATAAGTCTAGTTAACACCCATCACTGTACATAGTTAAATTTTTGTGTGTGAAGGGAACTTTTATGCCATATAGTATTGTTAACAATGGTCTCCATTCTGTACATCACATCTCATAACTGGAAGTTTATACCTTTTGACCCCTTTCCCTAAACTCCACAAATCCTTCTGACAACCTTTAACCAGTTATTTTTATCTATGAGCTCAGTTTTTTTGTTTTCCACATACAGTATATGTGAGATCATATGGTATTTGTCTTTCTCTGACTTATTTCACTTAGCATAATGCAAGGTCCACCTTGTTGCAAGTGTCAAAATTTCCTTTTTTTCAAGGCTGAATAATATTCCATTGTATACATACACACCACATTTCTTCACTCATCTGTTGATGGACACTTACTCGCATCTTGACTATTGTAAATGCTGCTGCAGTGAACATGGGCAGGGTGTGCAGATACCTTTTCCAGTTAGTGTTTGTTTTCTTTGGATAAATGCCCAGAGTGGAAGTGCTAGGTAGTTCTATTTTTAATATTTTCATGTTTTCCACAGTAGCTACATCCATTTACATTCCCACTGGTAGTGCACAAGGCTCCTTTTTCTTGATGCCCTCTACATTTATTTCTTATCTTTTTGGTAGCAGCTATTCTAATAGTTGAGAGGTAGTATCTCCTTGTGGTTTTGATTTGCATTTCCCAGATGAGTAGTGATGCTGAATATCTTTTCATGTATCTTTGGTCATCTTTGTCTTCTTCAGAAAAATGTTAGGTTCCTCTGCCCATTTTTTAATAGGATTGATTTTTTGCTATTGAGTTGTATGAGTTCTCTATTATTTTGGATAGTAACTCCTTATTAGATAATCCGATTTGCAAAAAAAATTTTCTATTTCATAGGTTGCCTTTTCATTTTGTTGGTTTCCTTTGTTATGCAGAAGCTGTTTAGTTTGATATAGTTCTACTTTTTCATTGCGCTTTTGCGTCAAATCAGAAAAATGGTTGCCAATATCAGCGTCAAGGAGTCCATCACCTATGTTTTCTTGTAATTTTATATTCAAGTCTTTAATCCACTTTGAGTTAATTTTTGTGTATAGTGTAAGATCTGCTGGTCCAGTGTCATTCTTTCGCATGTTACTATCCAGGTTGCCCAACATTTAGACACTGTCCTTTCCCCATATTTTTGGCTCACTTGTCATAAATTATTTGACCATATATGTGTGGGCTGTTCTGTTCCATTGACCACCGTTCATAATCTCATCACCATGCTACTTTCCTTTTTTAAAAAATATTATTTTATTGATTTCATAGGGGAAGAGATAGAAACATCAATGATAAAGAATCATTGATCAGCCTCCTGCATGCCTCTTACTGATGAATGAGCCCGCAATCCCAGCATGTGCCTTTGAGAGAAATCAAACCCAGGACCCTATAGTCCACAGGCCGAGACACTATCCACTAAGCCAAACCAGCTAGGGCGCCATGCTCCTTTCTACATGCTCTAATGGGAATCTCTCTTCTCCCTTACAACCATCCTTTCCTTGTGTCACCTGCCATTCTGTGGCTTTGATCAGCAAAAGTCCCCATATCCTCAACTGCTCCAAAACCTTTCTCTAGTTCTTAGCCTCCACTGAAGCCCTCTTCTCCATGGAAGACACCACACCAAGTGGGTTTTCTTTTTTCTCATGTTCCCCCACACTAGGGTTGGTGTACTCTTGCTTGCTTCAAGTCTATTATGCCTCTTTCCCATCTGCCATCACTAATTTGCTTTTAAGACACACACCATTTGGCCTTCAACCTTGGCCTCTCCTCATGCTACCAACCGCTGGAAGCCATATGCATAAATTCTCTTCTTCTAGCCACCATGTGAAAAAGCTACATACAATTGAACCTGTCTTTAAGGTTTACTCCTATGTCCCATCTCTGATGACAAGCTCACACTTCTCTTCTTTGAATTAGAAGGTTTTTTTGTCCTCAGGCACTTTTTTTCCTTTCTATTTTTGCTGACACACAATAGGCTTCAGGAGCTGGCTGCTCAATCAAGGCTTGTTGATTGCTTTAGTACAAAAGACTAATGAAGAATGTGTGCCTTTAAGGTTTTAGTTCATAAATTCAAGAGCAATATATTTTAAGAAAACAATTTTTATTACGTTATTTCATTAAAAGTATTAGAATGAATATGTAGACAAGACGTTTAGAAATGATTCTTTTGGTTTAGTTTACTTACTCAATTCTAAGTTTGCCCTGGGGAAGCGGCCTCAGGGGAAGGGATTTTTACTGTGCTGAAAGGAAGCCACGTGAAGCCGGGCTTTGAAGCGCTGAGCTTCCAGTTCCCGGAAGAAAGCGTCTTCGTCGTGCTGTGTGATCATGCACTGCAGCTGTTGGATTTCCTTCTCCATCTTAGATCTCAGCTCCCTCTTCACCTTATATAATGTCTAAGAGAGAATTCATGTCATCCTGCTATTCAGAACATATAGCCAGGCCACCCTCATCTATCTGTTTTTATTCCTTCTCCAACTTACAGCTGATCAAGCACTTGAAATAATTTTAATTTAATATACAGGCGCCTTAGTAGGTAAAGTTGAAATCATAGGATAAATGTTTTGGACCATAGATGAACCTTCTTACTAGTATTCTCTCTGTTCCCCTTACGGTTATAATATAATTGTGTTTTTTTACTTCTTAAAAATGTAAATAAATTTCTATCCTGTTAATCATTACCTGGGCTTGGGATTTTTCTCTGGCTTTGAGTTCTTGATGTTCCTGTGTTATGGCTTCTGCCAGCAATGAAAACTGTTTACAGGTAAGAAAAAAAAAATCAAGTATTTTATTTGTAGTATAAATATAACAGTTCTATATTTTTATTTTAATAGAAATAGGGCAATATAGAACCTGTACTTTAGTTAAACACTAACTTAGTCTTAAATTTCAATCTTGAAAATGGGTTAGTCTAACCTGTATAGTTACAAGTTCTGAATTAATACGTAGAGCTACTGTTCAGCAGACTGAGCTGCCTTTTGACAGGGTGGTCAGTACTAAGCACATGAGAAAGAAAGCAGGCATCAGTAAGCCCACCTGGTCTTTATAGTAGTTCTCCATCGAGTTCAGTTCATTCTGGTGCTGTCTCTTTTGTTCATCTCGCTTTTCTTTGGCATAGTTTCTTAGGTCTCGTAATCGTTGCTTTTGAATTTGTAAGCCTTCTTCAAACAGTTTCTTAAATATCTGTCAGTTATTTAATTAGAAAAATTAAGTTCTGCTAACTTTTCATGGAGGAATATAATCATTTTACCCAAATAGAGGTATATATTCATCATATTTCACAAAGATTTTTAAAAATATATATTTTTTATTAATTTCAGAGAGGAAGGGGGATGGTAGAAAGAGATAGAAACATCAATGGCGAGAGAGAATCACTGATTGGATGCCTCTTGCACACTTCCCACCGGGGATCAAGCCGCAACCTAGGCATGTGCCCCTGACCAGAATCAAACCTGGGGCCCTTCAGTCCACAGGCTGATGCTCTATCCACCAAGCCAAACCAGTTAGGGCACAAAGATTTTTTTTTTAAGTAACAGATTTATTGAGACAGTTCACATACCATAAAGTTCACCTTCTGAAGATGTATAATTCAGAAAGTTTTATTATATTCAGAGTTGTGCAACCATTAATTTCAGTATATTTTCATGACTACAAAAAGAAACCCTACTTCCCATTCTGCCCTCCCCAGGCAACCACTAATCTACTTTCTATGTCTATAGATTTGCCTATTTTGGGCATCCTATATAATAAAAGAGAAATATGCAAATTGACTGTACCTTCGCTATGCCCAAGCCACAACCACCAGCCAATTAGGGTGAGTATGCAAATTAACCCAACCAAGATGGCAGTTAATTTGCATATCAAGACAGGGTAGAAAGAAGCCAAGTGCTGCAAAAGGGAGTGAAGCTGTAGAGAAGCAACCAAGCGAAGCAGGGGAGACTGCTGAGGAAGCCCTATTGCAGGAATCCTCCTGCAGTGGGCCTCTAGTTTCATATAAATGGAATCATGTACTATGTGGCCTTTTGTATTTGGCTTCTTTCACTTGACATGTCTTGTCTTCAAGGTTCATCTAAGATAGTAGCATGTATCAATGTGTCATTCCTTGTTATCGCCAAAGTTTATAATACTGTATGGATATAATTTTCTTTTATCCACTCATCAGCTGATAGCATTTGGGTTATTTCCTCATTTTGGCTACTATAAATAGTGCTTCTGCAAACACTTGTATGTAAGTTATCTGTGTGAAATTGCTGAGTGATATGGTAGGTCTATGTTAACCTTTGGAGGAACTCGCAGACTGTTCCAAAGTCATTGTACCATTTTATAGCCCCACCAGCACTGTGTGAGGGTTCCATGTTCACATCCTTGCCAACACTTGTCTTTTTTATTTCAGCCATCTTAGTGGGTGTGCTGGTATCTCACTGTGGTTTTGATTTATATTTCTCTTATGACTAATGATGTTTCAGCATCTTTTCCTGGAGCCCAAAGATTCTTTATTGCTTTCAGAAAAGATATCTAAAGCAGTCATTTATATAGGGCAAGAACCCCAAAGCAGAAATAAATGTTGCATCTACTCTTGTGAATAACTGAGGATGATGTTGATTAGCACACAGCAGGCCACAGGAAAGCAAACTGTTCAATGGATTTGGATATGCCCACTTGTCCTCCATTGATTAAATAAGAATTCTTGATCAAGCCAGCCAGATTATCTTACTCAAGTCACTTAACCACTTAAAGCCTTCGTAGTATCTTCTAGAAATGAGAATAATATACGTATGATCCACTTCAGAGTATTCAGCCCAGTTAACTATAATTACCTTCAAGTTTTAGTTTAGGGATGAAATTTATCGCCAGTTTAGAATCTCAAATATTAAGCATTTCAGCCTGATTTGGATGAGACAGTAAATACTTTGTGGAAACATCTCAAAGCATATGTGCCCTATGTTTTTTCCTGATTTTATGTGGAAACCTAGGTCATCTAATCACATCTTAAGTTCCTGTCTTTGATAATATGCCCCCAAACCCCTAAAGCCGTTTTATGGGAGAAGTACCTGTGTGCAGTAGCTCAGAGGGAATTCGGATGAGGGCAGTGGAGACTGAGAAGAGCCTGGGATATACTACTGGGATAATAATATGAGGTATGGTCAAGTCTGAACTCTCACAGCCACCATTTTAGGACTTGTATTTGAATATTGGATTCAAACTGGGACAAGTGTTACACACAAAGAAGGTGGTCCTGAAAGGTAACAGACAAAATGCACCTTCGTAACAGGGTTAGCTTGAAAAGCCATACTTACCAATTCTTCTCGTGTCCTCATTCTCATCATTTTTGCACGCAACTGAACTCGATAATCATCATAATATTTTCGGGCTCGAACAATCTGCTGTCGACTTTCTTTTATTTTTGATTGGGTCAACTTCTGCCTATGAATGCGGTCCTTGAAGTCTTGCTGGGAAAGGGAAAGAGAAACAGAAGGATAAGAGGAATACAGACTCCAGCATTCTCATCTGTCCCACTCCCCACAGTGTCTTCCAGCAGTCAGCCAGGTATGGAGGACCAGTGGCCTACTGTCTGGCACAGAGTGTGAAAGACTCAGCCCCCAGATGTCCTCTAGCCTTTGGTGGTTCATCGCCTCAGTCCTAAGAGCTGCCCCAATGAGCCCCCTCTGCTGCAGAGAGCAGCAGAGACCTGGTGGAGCTGAGGATCTCATCTCTCCATTCCACATCCACATGCCAGCTTAGTAGAAAACCCTTTCAAGCAAAATTTGAGTTACTAAGAGTATTTACATCAATACTAAGGAAATTAAGCACTATCTTCTTACGAAGTAGTGAGGATGAAATGAGGTCATGCACATAAACCCTCTAACTAGGTGTTCAGCTATCTGTTTCCTTTCCCTCATAGCAAAGTACCACATGCAGTTCCTCAGATGGCTTCCCCTTCTTTGGAAATGTTTGGGATTAATTATCGTTCTCATTGCTTGTCTCTACTTTCAGCCAATCATTTTTAAATCCCTTTCTCTGGCATATTGTGTCTAACCGCTGTCCTTTCCCTTCATTATTCTCAACAGAGGATAATGTGCTGTGTACGATTCTCTATCCCAATTATAATGGAGGCTGGTAAACTACCTCATCTCTACCTGGGACCTGGGAAGATGGGAGAGGACTAAAGCACTAGTTACAACCACGTGGTACCTCAAAGGGGCCATGAAGGTAGAAACAGACTTGGATTAAAATCTCAACCTTGCTCCTTACTGATTATGGCAAGATCCAGGGCAAGTTAACATCTCAAAGCCTTGGGTTTTTTAGTTCATAGAAAATGTGTCCATCTTGTTACAAAAAAATCTAAGCGAAACTATGTGCTAGAAAGCACCTAGCAACTCCCCCATCAGTTTTGGTTCAAGTCCAGATGCTTCCACAGGCAAGTGTTCAATGTAACATCTGTGGGGCTACTGCCCAGCTGGTACAAATAAAAGTAATTAATACAAGTTATAAATTCAAAGTTATACCAACTTGCTCTTGACATACCAATCTCTTGTTATGTTCATATTCTTTCTTGACAAGTGCAGTGAGCAGGTCATGCCTTCTTAAGGCTTCTTCTATCTTTAAGTGGGACAACAGGGAAGGAGGTTAATAATTTCTATTCATTAAATTTTCAGGGATAAGTTCTTTCCCTTTTTGATTATTCCTATGCTTAAAATTGACAGCTTACTTCATCCTGGAGTTTCTTCTTTGATCGATCTTCTCTATATGCATCTTTTTTGAGCTGTTCAATCTGTGCAATTTGCTGTTTCCACATTTTGCTTAGTGTTTGGCCAGAAACATAGAGAAATGGAAACTGCTCAAGCATCAGGGGCAGGAGACTGTGTTCATTTACTTTCACTGCAAGGAAAAAAACCCAAAAGCTCTTAATCTGAGAGAGTTGCTGACAGCTTTTAATAATTCTCATCCTACTTTCCTGATAGATCAAAGCTTACCTAAGTGATGTGGTTCTGATCCTGAAAAAAGAACAATTCTAAAAGTATGTTATTACTTTTGCATCCTTGCTCAGAGTGAGCCAACTACTAGTACAAATGAAAAGAAGCTCAACAGTTCTGATTGAGGACAAGCTGGTCTTGTGAAGTCCTTTCTAACTGCTCAGCTGACTCGGCTGCCTTGGGTGGATGCTGTGTGTGTGGTCACACATACTCCTCAGCCCTCCTGGTTGGCAAAGTGTGTGTCTGATGGGATGTAGTTAGAAGGCCAGTCATCTTTGAAACCGCACCTTGGCATTTCATATGGCCTCATTTTCCTTGTAACAGGACTCTAGTACTCACTGGCACCAACTGTCAGTATAACAGGAGCTGGACAGGCCATCTGCTTGCTTTGGCGCATCCCTCTGATACTACCAACTTCCCAGAAACAAAGAAAAGGCAGCCAGCATAAATGAGCCGAGTAAAACAAAAGCCAGAGCAGCAGGTAGTGAGTGGCCCTAGCATTCCTTTGGTGCTAAGGATATAAACCTCACTAAGATATTATTGATGAGTTTTAAATAAATGCCTTATTGAAGAGTTTTATCTTTTTACAGAAATCTAGTGCATGGCAGTGATAAAAGAGGTAACTTTCTCCAACTAACTTGTGGATGTCAGTTTTCAGTGCACGTCCTTGGGATGTAGCACACACTTTTAAAGGAGGCCAGTTTTGCACAAAGTACAGTTTTGTGGTTCTTACTTGGAACTTCTTTATTTGCTTTTGGCAAGCCACCTCTTGGACTCGGAGTTATGGTATTTCTAGAGTAAATCTTCCAGGGTTGATTACGTTTTGGAGTTCTTTTATGACCATCTTCTCTGTATATATTTTCCTTAAAAGCAGATATAAAACGGAATAGAAGTAAGACAGAAGTCTAATAACTTTTAATAATCATCTTAAATATTACATATTGACAAAAATAGCTAACTAATCCCAAGCCAAATCATCTTACTTTAGATTTCTAAAATCTGGTTTTTATATACTCTAAGTAAAAAGAATCTTTGACTTTTGGCATCCTCTGGAATTTGAAAAAGGACTGAATTTTTTTTATTTTTTATTTCACAGTCGCCATATTCCTACTTCCTAAATACAACTAATAATGTTTTGGTGTACTTGTTTCTTTTTAAATCTAATTGGAAAAAGTTGTCAAAGTTCCCAATGTTTAGTTGTATCCTTTTATTTATGAACACTTTAGCATAAGCATTTTTTCCATGCTTTCAGTTTCTGTAACCATCCTTTTGAAAGGCAATGGGAATTGATGCTTTGGGTTTCTTCCCACCAGGTATGTAACAACTGAGGTTTCCTGTCTTCTTTTATGTCCCTTTAACTTGTTAGCCTAGACCCGTGGTCGGCAAACTGCAGCTCTACAGCCACATGTGGCTCTTTGGCCCCTTGAGTGTGGCTCTTCCACAAAATACCACGGCCTGGGTGAGTCTATTTTGAAGAAGTGGAGTCTATTTTGAAGAAGTGGTGTTAGAAGAAGTTTAAATTTAAAAAATTTGGCTCTCCAGAGAAATTTCAATCATTGTACTGTTGAGATTTGGCTCTGTTGACTAATGAGTTTGCCGACCACTGGCCTAGACTATTAAACCTTTGGGCAGGAAGGAAAAATGCTCGTGTCCTTTGGTATAATGTCTTGCTACATTTAGCAACTTGGATACCCTATAAATAAGAGAAAAACCCCTCATCATGAAATGAAATCCTGCTTTTTCTACGGAGCTAATGGCCTGCTGATTCTTTTTTCATATTAAAAAGTTCATCTCTTTACTTTCCACTGATCTGATCAAATGGCATTTATTACAGTAGAGACTTTTACCCACTGTTTCCTCCTCATTTGTTTCTGGAGATTCAATATTTTCTTGAACTTTATTTCTTCTTAGTTCCCTTTCAAATGCCTCAGTTAGTGCCTACACAGGAAAAGACCATATGACATTTAGTTATAAAAAAACATACAAATGAAAATGAAGGAAGAAAAATCCATCTAAGATCCTGCCAATGTATTCACTTTTTTAAAAAGTATCTTTCAGGCTCTATATCACAAATATACATTATTTAATAGACATGTACTTGAGACATAAAATAAAATTCTACATAATGTATTTTTTTGTTCTCTTAGTTCTTGAAATTATTTTGATACTCCCTTGAGTGGAATTTACATATTGAATTGAAGTTGCATGCTATTGTAACACAACTATATATATATAAAAGCCTAAGCCAGCAATTGCCAACCGGTGGTCCATGATGTCCGAAAGGTTGACAACCGCTGGCCTAAGCAACCATTATGACCAGATGGTAGCTATGATGTGTACTGACCACCAGGGGGCAGGTACTGAAAGCAGGAGCTGTCTCCTGGTGGTCAGTGCACTCCCACGGCCAACCTCCACCTTCCATGATCCCTCCCTTGGCCGGCTCATCCCCATCGGCACTGACTGGGACTGGGCAAGATGGCCCCGATCGTTGGCCAGGCTGAGGGACCCCACCTGTGCATGAATTCCTGCATCGGTGCAGTCCCTAGGCCTGGCTGGCCATCAAAGAACGAACGTCTGGCATGGAAAGGCAGGTCCCAGCCAATCTCTGGGCCCTGGGCAGCACGTGGGCCTCTGGTGCTGGGCCGCACACTTCTCCACCGGAGTCACAGTGCCCAATTCCCCATGGGGCTGGCAGCGCACTCTTTCCCAGCTGGCCTCACAGACCAGCTCCTGCATGACCCACGGGGAGCCCATGGGATGGGCTCCTCGAAGGTGCCCAGCACCTGAGCCCTAGGGTCCCAGGGGAAGTTAGCAGGGGGAATGAGAGTGAGTTCAGTGGACACCCCACATTCTCACTGCACCTCTATCCCCATCTCCTCCACCCCCAGGTAGCAAGTGAGAGGTCGCAGTGCATCACCAACTCCCGCCATTTTCCACGCTTGTCCCCTGGTGGTCAGCACATGTCATAGCAAGCAGTTGAACTCCCGGTCTCCTGGGTGAATGACCACCCGAGGGCACAATTTGCATATTTGGTCTTCATTATATAGGATACTATAGAAAACAACTTAAGTGTTCTAAATTTATATTACATTTCAAAAATCCCTATTTCATAGCAGGAAGTCTTCCTTAGTAATCATACATTCTCCTTGTTGAATCTTAACCACCTCCTCTCATTCCTGTCTTGGTTACTGTCATCCTATCTGTACCTCAAATGGCCTGTCACATTTAATCTACCTCAAATTCTGTTACTCTCTAAAGCTCTCTCTGAAACTATCAACTCTTTCTTAATTTCCTTCAGTACTGGTCTATATCTGATAAGGTTAGTCTTCTTAAAATTTTGTGAGTACAAGTTTTATGCTCCCTCATGGAGGACATAAAAGCCATGTCATATAATTTGCTATCATCTACTTAGCTCAATAATATTAAATACATTTCAGCCTTTAATCAACAGCATGTTCATTACAGCATCTGGCTGAGGGTAAATGATACTGCCTACTGTCCAATGGCAGTCGAGAGATGGAATGTACCTTAGCTTGGAATTGGCGGGTGTCTGTTTCTTTTGGCTTTCTCTGCTTTTTTCTCTCCATATGGAACTGTTTGTTTTTGTTAACTGGAGATGGAGAGAGCGAATGAGATCTATGGGATGGCTTTCTGGGCGTGGCAAGTCCTATAACACAGAAGAGACATATAAACACAGGGTTAAAAGGGTTCCTCTTCAAAATGGCAGTAGAGGAGTGACGTCAGCATCATTGTGGAGTGGGAAGACTCCTATGTATCTATCCTTAAATTTATAACTAATCAGATACCTATAACCCAACAAAGGTTCCTCCGTTCAACACTACCACACCTGAGAGATCCATACATTGGTACATCTGAAGGTGGGTATATTAGATAGAATGTAGAGGTGGGGGTAAGGACAAGGATGATGCCTGCAGATGCAGTTCCGCTGCTGTGGCTAGACCCATGGCTCCAGCTAACACAACAGTGGTGGTGGTGGTGTAATAGGGGTGCAGCCCACACATTACAGCCCTGCAGAGGGTAAGAGGGGCAGAATCAGTGTCTGCATCTGAGAATTTACTCCCTCCCCTGGCTGCAGTGGGCCATGCAGTAGCAGTGGAGACATGTCTACAGCCTCTTGGCTACAGCATAGTAGCGCCAGCAGCCTCAGGGAACCAGGTAGCAGTGTAGCAGGCTTGAAAATCCAGCCTATCCCCACATGTCACATCTCCCCACCATGAAGGTGATGTCTGGAGATCCAAGTGACTAAGATACAGCAGGGACACACACCCAGTCACCCAGGTGGAGACTCCTACAACCACATCCCCCCACCAACCACAATCCTAGAGGTGCAAAATAGTGCAGGTAAGAGAAAACAAAAACTTGTGCAATAGCACCACCTACTGGGGGGAAAAAGAAAGACCTAATTATCAACCTGCTGGATTGTTAAAATCAAGACTATACCTAAATAAAGGTGTTCACTACTTCAAATATGCAATCAAGTACCATGAGTAACCAAGGTCACAGGTAACAGAAAGCGGCAATTCTCCAGAAACCACACAGTGATGGAACATTGTCATCTAAATGATTAGAGAATTCAAGGCAATGTGGGGGCTAAGGACTTGGAGCCACAGTGCTGGGGGCTGGTTTGTTTGCTATTTTCAAACATGTAAAAGATAGCTATACCCCACGTGAAAAGTAGTAGTATTACAACAGTCAAGACATGGAAACAACCTAAGTGTTCACTAACAGATAAATGGATAACGAATGCATATAAATGCAATGCAATATTCAACCATAAAAGAAGAAGAAAATCCTGTCGTTGTGGCAGCATAGATGGGCACTGAGGGTGTTATGCTGAATGAATTATGTCAGACAAAAAATATAAATGGTCTATTTTCTCACTCATATGTAGAACCTAAAAAATCCACTCAGGTTCAGAGAACAGATTTGCAGGTGACAAAGGTGGGGGTTAGGAGTGGCGAAATGTGTGGAGGTGGACAAAAGGTACAAACTTTTTGTTACAAGTTCTGGGGATATAATGTTCTTCATGGAGACTTTAGTTAAAAATACTGTATTGCATATTTGAAAGTTCCTAAGAGATTAAAGGTTATATGTTAACTAAAGTTGTGGAATCATTTTGCAGTAGATACATATATCAAATCATGATGATGTACACCTTAAATTAATACAGAAATATGTTAATTATATCTCAATAAAACTGCAAAGAAAAAATAAACAGGAATAAGAAAAAATATGCCAATTTTGAGAGGGGTTTTTTTGAGGGAAGGAAAAAGAATGGACTATGGGAAGAACAGATAAGATATCAACACAAAGGTGTAAAGTAAATATAACTATTAACATCTGCTCCTTCTAGATGGTGAAGATATAGGTATTTGATATTTTTTATCCTTTTTATATTTATGAACTATTTAAAATAATAAAGACAGTCATTATAAACACATAGAAGTGCCTATGTGGTCCTCATCCTGCCCCTCGGGGATAGGTACCTGGCTTTCGCTTCTTCGGCCCACACACTATGATGCCGTCACTGTGCTGTGACAGTATCTCATCATTTCCTCTCTTCACCTCTTCATTTCCAGTATCTTCTTTGTGGTGAGTCTTTTCTTTAATTCGATCACCCAGGGCACTTTTTAACATCTACCAATGAAATTCAACATCTTTTCATTGATTTTTAACAGAAAGCAAGTTGGAAGGACAGAACAGATGTAACCTTTAGAAAGCTTCCCCTGATAATTAGGCACTAAAGCAAGTTTTCAGATGTTTATGCATGTTTAATTTCTAAAGAGTATACACCAGTGCTATGGACTATTCGGTTTCAATAAACGTTAGAGTAATTCAATAAGGATTTAATACATTTATTCAGTGATAACCCCAAACTATTATATTGTATTTTGTGAGAATCAGAGATCCATATAATTTTAGTGACAAAAGGAAACTACATTATAGATGTATCAAAAGATAAATGATTTAGCTCAGCCAGTGTGGATCTGTGGTCAGGTGTGGAGCTATGAACCAGGTCATGCACAGTTCAATTCCTGGTCAGGGCACATGCCCAGGTTATGGGCTTGATCCCCATTGGGGGATTGTGCAGGAGACAGCCAATCAATGGTTCTCTCTCATCACTGATTCTCTCTCTCTTTCCCTCTCCTTTTCTCTCTGACATCAATACAAATATATTTTATAAGTACCATGCTAACCAATTGCACCACTGGAGCTCCTACAAATATATTTTAAAACAAACAAAAAAGATAAATGATTTCATGTAATCACTTATGTTAAGTGATTTGTTTTGATCAGAATTCAATAAAAATTTGGGTCTGTACTAAAGTTAGTTATATCACGAAAGGCTATATTGTTTTTCATCCTCTGTTCTAGCTGTCTTATTTAAGGAACATTTTCACAGCAACTAAAACACAAGTAACTTTCTGGTTTTCAGCTTAGCTTTCTCTTTCAATTATAAAATTATTTAATGACCACTAACTATGGCAATATCAATATAGATAAAAACAAGACTTGCCCAATCTAGTTCAGAGAGCCGTTGAGAGAGTTTCTCTGACACTGCATGTAATTCTTGCCTTGTTAACCTATCTTCTGGCTTCTGGGAGAAAGGTGAATTCCAGGATGAGACTGCAGCTCTGTTTTCATATCTGTAATAAAATGACCTTGTGATATTTAGGTAGCCAAGTGTACATTACTTAGTTTAAAATAATTGTAATATGTGCTTTAACAAGTATTTCATACTCGTCTTCACAGCTAAATTTGGAGAATATACCCCTAACTTCAAACCCCTTGACCAGATAGTAAACAATGAAGCCTGCGGGGATGTTACCTTTTTCCTTTAGGAAACTGCCTTGTCCTAGGGCTTCGGACTTGAGTTGGACTTGTTTCCTGTTTGCTATCTTCAGGCAACTTGGAAGTTAAGAAAACTCTATTATCTGGTTCCTATTAAAAACAAAAAGAGTTGACTTGAAAAACTATAAAGAAGACACACAAAAATAACATTTTGAGTGTGGGGGAGGGGGAGGATCTGTTGCACAAAGCTAGTTCCCTTTATTCTCTCTGTTTTCCTTTTTTAAAAAAATAGAAAATTTGTCAAAATACTCGATGGATCCTCAATACTAAAAGAATGGAGCAATGTCTGTAAACTTGTACTTGGAGAAAAAGTGTGGCTCGGGATGTCATTCAACTATAAAGACAGGTGAGGTATTCGCAAATATGAAAATACAGGGATTATGGGTAAACCTGAACAATGAAAAATGATCAAATCACAAGTGCAAAGTATTAAAGTCATTATCTTTCATATCAAGCAGTCAATATATATTGTCCAAAATTGAAACAAAGACAAAACCTCCTAAAATATGAATATAAATTTGTAACATTTTTAATTATTTCTTAACTTCAGAGGGAATCTTATGGAAAATATTTTAAAAAAGGAATATTTGATATTTAACAACGTCTTTAGTTTCACTTCAATATCTTTTTCTTCTATTGAAGTTAAATTTAATATTTTTTAGTAAATAACTATAATATTTTTTAAAACTTTAAAAATACTTTAAAAACTTTTTAATTGAAGTTTAAGTATCCTGCTCAACAATTATTTCAAAATGAATATTCCCACCTGCCACTAGGGTCAAGAAATAGAGTATTACCAGCAATTCATAAGTCCTTTCACCACCACACCCCCCAAGCCTCTTCCAAATGCAATCATTGTCCTGTAATTCCTTTCTCTCTCTTTTCTTTCATCCACCATCCTATCTGAATAGATACATAGGATGTTTAAAATGGTCGTCACCCTAATGCTAACGGTGCTCATTTTTTCTCTGTACTTTTTCTGCATTGTTTGACTTTTTCAAAATGAAAATATATCATTATTTATAAATTTACTCTTTGCATATACCTGCCTGTTCTTATTTCTAGGAAGATGAAGGACAGGTAACTCTATAAAGAATTTTTTTCTTTTAAAGAATAAGAGTGGAAGCAAATAGGCCAAGATATTAACAGTAGTTCATGCTGAATAAAAGGTTATTTTTCACACTTTTTATACTTTTAAACATTTTATTTAATCAGGGACATAAAATGTGGGTTTTGAAGTCAGAATACTTGAGTTCAAATCCTGGCTCTACAATTGCTTTGTGACCTGGAACAAGATATAAACCTCTATCAGCTTCTCCATGGGAAATAAAAATAGTATCTACTCCCAGGGCTGTGTTGAGAAGAGTAAATTATGCACTATTTGTAAACTAACTAGAACTGTGCCTGGTACAAAGTAAATGTGTTGGCTCTTATTATTCCCATATTTACACATCCATTCTGCTCCTATATTCCTAAAGTAAGACCATTTGGAGTATGCAGAGGTGAAGTTTAAGAAGTACAGTGCTCTGATTAGTGTAATATCCTTGACTACTATTGTAGCAGAGACTTCTTTAAATCTCTAGACATCTAACCAATTGAAAGCAAGCTTTTTTACTTACCACAGAAAATTCTGTGCCCTCTCCAGTAGAATTCATGGCAGGGGAGCAGTGACTTGAATGCAAGTATTCTTTTCCTATGGGGTAGGGTGCCCGAGGCTCTGAAGGCTGATAAGGTGGATGTAAAGGAATAGCTGATTGGATAGGCTCTCCTAGCTTCCTAGCACTTGGAGTCATATCCACAGAAGGAATTTCTGCTAGTTGGATGAATTTAAGTGAACATTAAAATGAAATTCTACATAAGTTAATTTTCTTAAGTAACCAAAATGAGTAAATAGAAATGATAAAGTGGGGAAAAAAAAGAAATTCTAAGAAATAAATCATCTTATATATACATATACCTATAGAAACATGTTCATAATACTACTTAGAAATATATTTTAACTTGATTTTTTTTTTAAAAAGCAACAACAACAAAAAAAACCAGGGACTCGTTTTCAGTAAACAAGTAGGGATCTAATTAAATTAGGAAGAATGTGCTGGGACCGGTTTGGCTCAGTGGATAGAGCATCAGCCTGCGGACTGAAGGGTCCCAGGTTCGATTCCGGTCAAGGGCATGTACCTTGGTTGTGGGCACATCCCCAGTGGGGGGTGTGCAAGAGGCAGCCGATCGATCATTCTCTCTCATCGATGTTTCTAATTCTCTATCCCTCTCTCTTCCTCTCTGTGAAAAATCAATAAAATATATATATTTAAAAATAAATAAATAAATAAATAAATTAGGAAGAATGTAATTTTAATTATTATAAAAGTTTCCTGAAAAGTTATTTAAAAGCAATGAAAAATCTACTAAAAATCCTAAATGGCTTGAAGAATAATTATATAATTATGGTTGTCTACATGTTATAAAGGCAGTCAATAACAATGGTTTTATGTAATACTAATCACATGAAAATCCAAGATATAACAATAAGTAACAATATTTTTCAAGTTACTACATTTTGTCATTCATGAATAATTTGAAGACTACCACCTGATAAACTAATATATCAGGGACTCTTATTGTCTCAAAGTCTTTGAGAAGAGAGGACTTACGTAATAAAATAGGGGATGTAAAATGTATGCCCAAAGACCATCTTAAAAAGAAATCAGAGCTCATACTTAATAGCAAACATTCTCCTATATAATAAAAGGCTAATATGAACCACGAAACAACTGGTCACTATGATGTGTGCTGACCACCAGGGGGTATGTGTGGAAGGTGGCGGGTGTCAGCTGCAGAGGGATGGTGGAGCAGATGAACAGGAGCACCAGACCAAAATGGGGCGCCAGTCGCTGTCATTGGAGCGAACCTCTGGTGGTTACTGAAAATTCTTTGCTCCTGCATGCCGTGATCCTGCCTGGTGCTTGCACCTGGCTGCTAGCGCCCGGCGCCGGTCCCGATCACTTGGTACTGTCAGTGGGTGCGAGTGGTGGCTGGTGGCCCCGATTGCTCTGTGCCGTCAGTGGGTATGAGTGGGGCTGGCACTGTCAGCACATGGAAGCAGCAGCAGTGGGACCAGGGCTGCTGATAGAGAGGGGACTGGAGTCCACAGCAGGAGGGGCTGGGCAGCAGTGTGGAGGATGGGATGAGACCCACCCCTGTGCTCACTTGAAGCCTTGCAGCCCACAGAGTTCTTTTCGAGGTGCATGAATTCGTGCACTGGGCCCCTAGTCCTATATAATAAAAGGCTAAAATGCAAATTGACCAACCTGCGGAATGACTGGTTGGTATGATGCACACTGACCACCACGGGGCAGGCGCTTAACGCAGGAGCTGCCCCTGGTGGTCAGTGTCCTCCCACAGGAGGGATGGCCGCTCAACAAGAGGCCAGGCTTATGGCTGGCAAGTGCAGGAGCAGTGGTGGGAGCCTTTCCCTCCTCTGTGGCAGTGCTAAGGATATCCAACTGCTGAGCGGGCCTAAGCTGTTAGCCAGACATCCCCTGAGGGCTCCCAGACTGCAAGAGGACACAGGCTGGGCTGAGGCACCCCCCAAGTGCATGATTTTTGTGCATTGGGCCTCTAGTTTACAAATAAGATCATGTAAAACTAAAAAAAAACTGCATAAAGTGTAGAGCAACAAAAGGAAAAGAGCTAACAGCAGCAGCATTGTCCCAGGAACTAATTATTATCTCCAACACATAGAAATTGTCCAAAAACTAATAACATTACTATTCACTGTCTTTAAGAAAGGATGTCTTACTCTTGAACAAAATACTGGGTGAGAGAGGGTTCAACACTTCTTCAAATGACTTAGAACATGGTATAGTTGAGGATTGTTCAGAATGCATTTTGTTAGGACCTTGGGTACCTAGAAAATATTAAAGATAAATTTTTAAAATTGTGAATGTCATACTGAAACAAAAATTTTGTACCCAGAAGATAAAGATCTCAGAAATGACACAATAACAGAACTATGTTGGTGTGATTTTTCAAATTATTATTTTTAATGACTGTTAGATAGCAAGATGTAGTTCTGTAGCCCAGAATCATGTATACAACTTGAAAGATAAGTTTTACGAACTAATGTTTCATTAGTTTGCTTTAGAAAAATAGATGCCAGAGTTGTAGAAATGCTGACTGTTGTGTAAGTATAGCTCTGAGCTAGGAGTCTTGGATGATACCATAATCAAAGATTTATAGATCAAACAAAATTATATTAAAATATTATTGCAATTGAGGGGATATCCACTTTGCTCCTTTATAAATCTACCATACATAAACTTTGCATAAATGAAATGGATTCATAACTTCTCCTCTCCTGACTTTTTAATCCCTTTTTCAATTTTTATTTTTAAAACTATTTAAATTTTTAATGTTGACACTATTGTAGTTATCTTCTTTTCCCCCTTATTTGTTCCACTTATTTATGCATTCATTGGCTAATTCCTGTATGTGCCCTGACTGGGATTGAAGCCAAAACCTTGGTTCCAAGTTAATGAGCTTCCCGGCCAGGGTCTCTGTGCATTTACAGGGGAGTGAGGGCATGAGTGGGGTGGGGGTAGTGAGGTGATAAGGGTACATATATAATACCTTAATCAATAAAGAAATTTTAAAAAAGTAAAGTTAAATATATATATATCGATTTCAGAGGGAGAGAGAGACAGAAACATCGATGAGAGAAAATCATTGATTGACTGCCTCCTACATGCCCCTCACTGGGGATTAAGCCCGCCACCTGGGCATGTACCCTTGACCGGAAATGAACCCTGGACCCTTCAGTCTGCAGGCTGACGCTCTATCCACTGAGCTAAACTGGCTAGGGCTGTGCATTTATATATATATATATATATATATATATATATATATATATATATATATATATATATATATATTATTGATTTCAGAGAGAAAGGGAGATATTATTTTCATGATATATTAAGAAAATACAATGGTGTTAGCAAAGTAAGGTGAGGATTATACTCAGGGTTAAAGAGCCCCAGAGCCTGAGGCAGGTCAGGGAGAGACACAACTTTGCAGGGCGAATTTGCCAGGAATAGAAAGGAAAAGCATCCCTGCAGAAAAAACAATATAATATCAGAGAAGAGCATGGCAATCAAGTGGACAGCACAAGGAATTGGGATGGTTGGAGGAGGGTAAGAAGAAAGGCTCAAAATAGGCCTGAAAGATATTCAGGTTTATTGTATATAAGCAGTAGATTATAGGATATGTGTGCTGAAGCCTGAGAGAAAAACTGCCACTGGATGTACAGAATGTTGGTTGAAACCATGAAAAAAAGGGTCACCCAGTTCAGGAAACTATAATTAAGAGGTACTCTGAATGTGACTAGATTGTTAAGCTGCATCTAGAATTCCATTCCCATGGCATCAAGGCCCACATATTACAGGACAAACTTGCATTCGCCTATTTGCCCATGTGCCTATGATTCCCACTTCATAGATTTCAGATAACTGTTCATATTTAGTGGGTTATGGTGATATTCAGGGATTTCAATTCTTAAGTCCAATTAGGGCTCTCTCTATTCTCAACTTTAAACACTTCTAAATATAATTATTTACATTTTAATAGTTGTATGCTAAATAACAATAACTGATATTTAAAGTTTAACTACTCACCATTACTTCTTAGAGAAAAGGTGTGTGCTGTGTCTCCAAGTCTAATTATTTCACCAGTAGATTCTAATTCATCTCCATCCCAAGAGGGGTCCAAAGCCTCAGATGACCGGGAACACCTGAAAGAGTTCCCTTAGTTACTCAGGGCCCAGCCTGACCATAGAGGGCCCCTCCCATGAGAACCCCAAGAGCTGCTTCAAGCAGCCTGCCTGTGAGTATTCAGATTGCTCATTGCTATACACAGAAAGAAAAAGATACTCCCTCTATCACTTATCACTTCTTGATGCTTATCTGAGAACCATATATTTAAAAGAAAGTAATATTATAATGTTCAACATCTAATTAGCAGAAGTATAATCAAGCCTGTAATAATTATTTTTTCTATGAAAGTAGCACAAATTTTAAAACTCGATATTGGTTAATGATATTGGTACATGATTCTGGTACACGAGGGTTCAGTAACCCAGCATTTTCATCCTGCTAGTGGGTGTATAATCATGACCTTTTGGGAAAGCAATTTAACAACTTTTGACAGCCTTGTAGCATTTATACTCTTTGACTATGAGTGCAACTTAAAGATATTGGGAGGAAAGGGGAAGAAAGAATAAACAAAAGTACAGATCACATTTAAAAAATAATATAAACATATGCATGGGTTGTGGGCTCCATCCCCGGGGGACTGGGGGGCAGACAATCAATGTTGCACTCTAACATCAATTTTTTTCCTCCCTCGCATCAATTATATATATATATATATATATATATATATATATATATATATATATATATATATATTAAAAAGCACACACACACACAGGAACAACCACCTTCACTTTAGAGAAGTGGTTTAGTAAATTATGATACACCCATAAGAATGGTATGTTATCACAGTGATTAAAAATGATTATAAAGAGCCGAAACCAGTTTAGCTCAATGGATAGAGCGTTGGCCTGAAAAGTCCTGGGTTCGATTCCGGTCAAGGGCACGTACCTTGGTGGCGGGCACATCCCCAGTGGGGCGTGTGCAAGAGGCAGCTGGTCGATGTAGCTCTCTCATCGATTTTTCTAACTCTCTATCCCTCTCAATTCCTCTCTGTGTAAAATCAATAAAATATATTTTTTAAAAAATTCTTAAAAAAAAATGATTATAAAGAGTTTAACAATTTGGAAAAAGACTTGATATGCTAATTTTGAAATGCAGGAAACAAATTTATATAAACAATATAACTAAATAAAAAAAACACAGTAAGGAAGACTGAAGTATAACAAACTGTTAAAGTAGCTATTTATACTAAATAATAGATCTCTCTCTCTCTTTTTTTTAATTTCTCTCCTTTATAGGCTTTTTGCAAGGAATGTAAACTATTTTGAAGGTGGTGGAAAATTAAAAAAATAAATAGGTAGTTAATGTTGAGAATTAAGCTCTGTATATAGCTCAAGGTTCTTAAAACTCCTTCAGAGAGGTTTAAAAGTTAGTAAAATTTTCACACTAGCTTTGTGTGTGTGTGTGGTTTTTTGCTGCCATTATGGTATATTATGTACAATTTTAATTCTTAGGAGAAGGAAAAAGTATAACTTGTTATGATTAAATTCAGACATTGAGTGATACCTCCCAGAAGAAACACTTTTCCATGATGATTTGGATTCTTTAGTACTTTCTGATTCTTCCAAAGGTTCTTCTCTATGGGATTCTTTAAAACATTCTCCAGTTTCACCTGTTTAGAATAGATAAAAACACCACACACAAAACCCCAAGTTAATATACTACTATTTCTATACAGGAGTGGGTAAAGGTAGGAATAGTACGGCACTCTCAACTCTTCCTGGTAAACTGGGCTCTTGCAAAATTGAAATTTGAAAGGACCAAATCATCACTTATAATGAGAATGTATTATTTGGGTAACAAAGAAACAATACAATATTGTGTTTTTTTTTAAAGTATATGTTATTTTAGAGAGGAAGGGAAAAGGAGAGACAGAAACATCAATGATGAGAGAAAATCAATGATCAGCTGCATCCTGCACACCCTCTTCTGAGGATCGAGCCTGCAACCTGGGCATGTGCCCTTGATTGGAATCGAACCCAGGACCCCTCAGTCCGAAGGCTGACACTCCATCTACTGAACCAAACCAGCTAGGGTACAAGTATTGTTTTAAAAGCGGGCTCGAGCCCTAGCCCTGGCTTAGTGAATAAGAGTGTCAGCCCTTGGATTGAAGGGTTCTGGGTTTGATTTTGGTTCAGAGCACGTACCTCAGTTGCAGGATCCCCAGCCCTGGATGGGGTGTGTGCAGGAGGCAGCAAATCGATGTGTCTCTCTCACATAGATGTTTTTCTCTCCCTCTCCCTTCCACTTTTTCTAAAAATCAGTGGAAAAATATCCTTGGGTAAGGATTAACAAACAAACAAACAAACAACAACAACAAAAAGGTGAGTCTACAGTTGTATTAGCAATGTTTTATTATTTAAGTTAGGTAGCAGATTTATTTATTATCCTTATACTTCTCTATCTGTAAGGGATGTCTGAGGCAAGATGACTAGGGTATGGCTTCAGAAAAAAATGACTTTGTCAGTCTACCTTCAGCTCTATCTAAGAGTGAGACCACATCAAGTCTTGCATAATATTTTCCTTAGGACTATCCATCTTTTTCTACCCCAACATACATGATAAATACACTTTCACTAGCGGCATTAGCTCACGAGGGGAGGGATTTCAGGAGGTATGTGGGTGAAACGTCCTATGATTTAGATCTACCCCTCTGTATTTACCAAGCAACATTTTAATAACATTAGGTAAGAATCATTGCGCATTTATTCTGAGGTAGGCTTGGTGTTAACTACTTATGCATATCTACTTACTTAACCTTCTTTACAGCTGTAAGTGAATTTCAGATGAGAAAACAGGCTTAGAGAGCTTCAGTCATACAGTGAACGGCACTTAGCCCATGGTCTGCCTTCAAATACCTTTTTAATGTTGGTAAGTGAAGTGCTAGGTCAGGTACCAAAGAAGCTGCTCTGCACACCAGATGCGACTAGTGTTAATAAAGACTTATTTCCCATCATTAATTGATGTTTTGAGGAATCTGATCAGCTATAGGTAATACTGCCATATAAACTTAGACCTGCAAAGGTAACAATCAGACTTTAGAAAACACTGTCCAACTAAGCCTTAGTTACTAAGGCTTAGTTACTAAGGAATGACTACATAGGGAGGCCCAAAAGGCAAAAAGGGACATAACAAATGAACTAAACCAAATTTCTGTTCTTAAAACTTACTTTTCTCGTGAGATGCTTCACTGATGTGTTCTGTAAGATACTCCAGCAACCCATCAAATATTTCTAGGAGATTCTTAATAGATTCTTTATCTCCTTTCATTATATTTTCTCCTGGACACAGAATACAGAGCTATTAAAAAATTTAACCAAGAAATCAAAAGCCTCATAATTTTGAAATGAATATACCACTATGAAAATATTGTTCAAAATACAAGGGCTATAAACCAATTCTGAAGAAACAATGTAATACTATTGACCCTGAACAACACAGATTTGAACTCCATGGATCCACTCACACAGATTCCCTCCCCCCGCCCAATAAATATACAGTCAGCCCTCTGTATCTTTGGGTTTTGTGTCTGCGAATTTAACCAAACACAATTTAAAAACAGTATTTTCTATCTGTGGTTGGGAATCCGCATATGTGGAGTGCTAACTTGTTATACCTGAATTTTTGACTGCGCAAGGATTGAGACTCCTAACCCCTGTGTTGCTCAAAGATCACTGTACTAAAAACATCCATTTCCTGATACCCGATTATATCTGAAGAAACAAAGAGGGTAGGCTTGAATATGGTGTTTGTTAATTCATTGGCATATTCCCTCCTTTATCAAGAAGCAAAATAAATGGACTTAAGAAACCATGCTCTGATAAAATTTATACCAAAGTATAAAACAGCTAAGCAGAACTTTATTTGGCTGGTGAAAAAAAATGGCAGGAGAGAACACTGTTACAAACAGTGGCATCCTACTCCTAGATGGTGGATTTTTGGAGATAATAGCAATAAAGAAGTATAAAAAGAAAACAATAAAAAATGTGTTGGGATACTTTAATCAGATTTCCTAATTTTTTTCAAATATGTTAATTCCTATTCATTGTGCATAGATCATACCATTTTTTTAATATTAAAAACTAAATGGGCCCTGGCTGGTGTGGTTCAGTGGTATGGTGTTGGTGTGCATACCACTGAAGGATGGAGGGTTCAATTCAGGATCAAGGGCACATACCTGGATTGCAGGTTTATCCCAGGCCCCAGTCAGGATGCTTGCTGGAGGCAACTGACTGACTGATGTGCTTGTCTAACATCAATGCTTCTCTCTTACCCCACCCCTTCCACTCTCTAAAAATCAATGGAAAAAATATCCTCAGGTGAAAATTAAAAAACAAAACAAAACAAACTATCAATGCACCCTGGTAGTGTGCCTTAGTTGGTTTGAGCCTCATCTCCGTACACCAAAAACCAAAGGTGGTGGGTTTGATTATCAGTTAGGGTTGATGTTTCTCTTTCTTAAATCAATAAAAACAAACGAACAACAAACCGCCAATGGCTCCCAACATATAAAACACTTCTTAAGACACACACACACACACACACACACACACACACAAACGTATTTTTTATTGCTTTCAGAGAGAGAAAGGGATAGGGAGAAACATCAATGATGAGAATCATTGATTGGCTGCCTCCTGCACGCCCCCTACTGGTGATCGAGCCTGCAATCCAGGCATGTGCTCTTCACTGGAATCAAACCTGGGATCTTTTAGTCCGCAGGCTGACACTCTATCCACTGAGTCAAACCAGCTAGGGCTATAAAACCCTTTTTAATCTCACTTCATCTTCAACCTCTCCAGCTTCATCTCCCACTACATCCACTTTTTGCCCATAAATTAATCTTGAAATAGTACCTAGCTCACCACCTGGCCTAGAATACATTTTTAATAAAAGTTCAATTGAAAATGTTGACAAGAAATGGGTTCCTAAAAGCATGGAAACTTGATGTGTTAAATGTCCCATAAGATAGACTCTAATCACATCAGGTATGGACATACTTAATTCTTGAGACACTCAAGATGGGGACATCATGCCTGGTGTTCTCATGTGTTCAAAGCAGCATGGAAGAAGCAGAGTGGAAATTTGATATTTGAGAGAATCTAGCCATTTGTAACTTTAATTATGATGCAAAACCAACCAGAAACTTAATGTTTTGCAATACTGCTAGTCAAACAATATTTGACAGATTTTTTTGTTTAAAACAACTAAACAGAAATCTTACAGCTTTATGTTTTTCTGGTTTAACAAGATACACAGGTATACCCAAGGGCATACTTAGGACTTCACAGTTTCCAGGCAGGGGACTATACTCTGTCAACCCAGCAACTAAGACTGCCTGCCAGAATCCAGTAATTCATGGAAACTGATTTAAACAAAACACAAGGAGTAAAAAGCTGCTTTGCAGTCTACTGGAAGAGGTAAGCAGTTTTGCAACTTTTCATGGGGTGGGAATGAGTTATTGGGGGAAGTTCTACAATAAAAAAAGTTCTGGAAGCATATACAACATTGCTATATAGTATGTTTAGAAAGCACAAATACTAGAAATAGCCCTACTCCAATGATACAGCAATTCTAAATTGCAAAAAAGAACAGGGAAACAAACCCCAGGATTAGCCCTCAAAATAAATTATGTCCAAACCTAATTTACCACATTTACTCACCTAGAACTGTACTCAAAAACTTAAGATAGTATTTTTACAAAAATTTGTTCTTGTGAATATTAAATTAAGAGATGTAAATGGCCTATCCTGATTAACATTTATCTCTTTTAACTACGTACTGTCAAAGAACAGATCAACAATATAAACCAGGGGTCTTCAAACTACGGCCCGCGGGCCACATGCGGCCCGCAGAGGAGTCTGATCCGGCCCACCAGGTTTTTTGGGTAGTGAGCGCAGCCGAGGTATTATAGTAGGAATTAGTAGTTCATATAGTCCGGCCCTCCAGCTCTCTGAGGGACCGTGATCTGGCCCCCACTTTAAAAAGTTTGAGGGCCCCCTGATATAAACCTTCTCTCAAGTGATTTAAATATAGTTTCAAGTCTCCAAGATACCCTCTGTTTGTTAGCTGGAAATAATTCACTCTAAGAGAAAGGTTCAAAAATAATTTACAGTTTCATTTATTTTGTATAGGTAATATTCACGCTTCAAAATTCAAAAAGTATAAAAGACATACAAAGGAAAGTTTCATCCTCCCTTGTCCTGGAGCCCTTTAATTCCTCTTATTGGAGGCAAACAGTACGATGGGTTTCCTGTATATGCTTCGAGAGAGTCCTTCTGTATGAAATCAACTACACATATGTTGTCCCTACCTTTGTATTTACAAGTAACAGCATATTCTACTTATTGTCATTGTAACTACACCACATTTTTCTCACACTCTACTGGAGATTATTTCAATAACATGGAATACTACATTAGGTGCATTATAATTACCTGCAGAGTAGCTGCCTCTATGGAGCTACCATAATTTACTTAACCTGTTGACATTAATGGACATCTAAGTGTATCTTAGCTACTACAAACAAGCAGCATGGTAGCTTTAAAATAAAAAAAATCACACTTCAAACTACCAGCTAGGACTATGGACCCAGATAAATTTAAAACTCAACTAGAGGCCCAGTGCACGAAATTTGTGTGGGGGCAGGGGGTGGTCTCTCAGCCCAGCCTGCACCATCTCCAATCCAGGACCCCTTGGGGATGTCCAACTGCCTCTTGCAATCAGGGACCGCTGGCTCCTAACCACGCGCCAGTCTGCCTGCCTGCCTGCCTGAATGCCCCTAACCACCTCTGCCTGCCTGCCTGATCACCCCTAACTGCTCCCCTACTGGCCTGATAGCTCCTAACTGCTCTCCTGCTGGCTTGATCATCCCTAACTGCCTCTGCCTTGCCCTGCACCCAGGATTCCCTCTTCTGGCCAGTTGCAGGCACCTGGGACCCAGGTTTTCCTCCCTCTGGCCGGTGCAAGCACCCAGGACCCAGGTCAGCTGCAGCTGCAGGGGATCATGGGCGGGCGGCTTTGCCCAGGCCCTAGCTGCTGGTGCCCGGGACCACGGAGCATGCAGTTTGTCCCTTTCCCAGTCGCAGGCGCAAGTGCAGCTGCTGGCACCAAGGACCACAGAGCAGGCGGCTTGTCCCTCTCCCAGGCAGCAGCCTGGCTGATCCCCATTCCTCTCTCCCCAATGTTGAGTGTCTGAGCCATGATAGCATGAGGGTGTGATGAAGATTTACTATTAGCTCTTTATTATTATATATAGGATTATATATGATGTTTGACTGTCCTCGAAAAGTTTTTAAGGATGGTTGCCTTAACTATACCCCATCATCTGTCTTAGTTCACTCTTGTTGTTTGGTCTATATCATAAGCTTAGTCATTTTGCTAAACAATGTCTAGGGTTCTAAACAAGTTATGTTAGTAGAATGCAAAATTATGTGGTGGTTAAGTATATACCAACCTGTTATGTGAGACAAGCTGACCTGCAGGTAATCCAAGGCCAAAGAATCAATTACTGCTTGTACATTGTGAGCTTCATCCTCTTGACTCCTGGGATTAGTTATGAGGTCTGGGGGGAGGAGAGGAGAGGAAGAAAGCTACATGATTTTGCATCTATGAGGGTCCACATTTTCATGTCTCTGATTAGGCTTCTAAATAAGCTCACCTACCACAAAAGCAAACTCTGTCCCAAATAGAACAGGTTTTTAAAAGTAAAGATAAAGTTAACAGAGCATACATAAATTCCACACAGTACAATATTTATTGGTTGACTATTTATTGATTGAATATAGTTTAGTAAATATATGAACACAAGAGGCCCAGTGCATGAAATTGGTGCATGGGTAGGGTCCCCAGATCTGGGCCTTCCTTCCCCCAGCTGCTGGCTGGGGCCTTCCTTCGTTCTGTGTCACCCCTTGGTGGTCAGCACACGTCACAGTGAACAGTCAAACTCCCAGTGAGTCAAACTCCCAAGGGGACAATTTGCATATTAGCCTTATATGCAATATAAGCCTTCAATGAGAGGGTTGGGGAGCGGGCCTGCCCAAGCCTAAAGCCTGGGTGGCCTGAGCTGGCAATCAGAGGGGCGGGGGTAAGGAGGGACCGAGCCTGGGATCAGAGGGAAGGGAAAAAGCAATGGAAACATATCCTCATTTTCATGGTGAAGGGACTGGAGTCCATGCTGATGAAAACACCCTGGCGGCTGAGGTGACTGGCAGTGGCTGTAGCAGTGGGGTGATGAAGCTGGCGCCTTCCCCTGATCAGCCTGGTCACCTCCCACAAAGGGAGGCCAGACTGCAGCTTAGGTCCACACCCAATGAGGAGCGGGCCTAAGCCATTAGTAGGACATTTCCTGAGGGCTCCCAGTATGTGAGAAGGGGCAGGCTGGCCTGAGGGACCCCTCCCCTGTGCACAAATTTCATGCATTTGGCCTCTACTATAATAATAAAAGAGTAATATGCTAATTAGACCAGATGTCCTTCCAGATGTCCTTCCGGACAAAGCTGTGCCAGAAGGAAAGCAGCCTGGGTCCCAGGTGCCTACAGGCAGCCCGAGGGAAGCCAGCCCGGTCCTGGGTAGCTGCGGACGGCTGGAGAAGGGAAGCCGGGGTCCCAGAGGGAAACCAGTGCCGGCAGCTGGGGGAAGGCAGGCATACTCCTGCACGCATTTTTGAGCATCGGGCCTCTAATATTGCTAATTCCAACAACATGGAATTAGCAATATTAGATATTATTAATATAATATCTAATCAATATTAGATATTATTGTATGATAATAAGTGAGGCAATACATGAGGGTAAGACTTGAACTAATAATCATGGGCTCCTTTCAATGAGAAAAAAATCCCACAACAGGTGTGAAAGGAGGCTTACTGAAGTCCAAGGATACAGTACAAATACCAATTCTCATCCATAATATTGGTTAAATAAGAGAACCTGACAAATATCTAAGTTCCACTCAATTTTAGGACCTCTGAAGGTACATTTACAGAAAAGGTGTGACTTTCACGGAGAATTTAGCATGATTAAACAGCAATGACCAAGACCAGTCAAACAGATCTGACCTACGCTGTTATTATGGCTTGGTCTCATAAGATATCATTACAGAAATAAATGGAATAATTAAGAACAAATAACATGTAGACAAAGAAAAAACTCAAGGTTTTATAAATACTATAAGGCTCTAACTAAAGGCACTAGAAACTTCTGGCTCAAGATACAAACATTATTACTCTCATTTTTTTAGTATCCTTACCTGGTACCTTTTCTCCCAAAATGGATTGATAAAGAGCAATAAAGACATTAGCATCACAATCTTCTAGTTCACGTATCCTCAGGTGTATGTGACATTTCAGGAGAAGATTATTGGCAACCGTTACCCACTCTGTTGGGAAAGATAGGGAAAAGCTCAGCTTTAAATAGCACTAGAAAAAAATCATACATTTTTAAAACACCGATCCTCACAAAACTGACAAAGAATAGGGATAGAACTCTATATAAGAAATTTGATTATGACAGAATTTCAAAGACTCTCCAAGGTATGATTTTTTAATGTCTTGGAATGTCTTCCAGACTGCTATAATTTCAAAAATATGATGCAAATCTAATATTCACTGTTTGGAACCTAAAATCTTGTTATTTACTGTAGTTCCTATTTATAAGCCTATTTATAAACACACATATGTGTGTTTTTTTTATTATTATTTAGAACGTGTTTACAAGTAAATGGGATTATGTCCCAAGACGTGTTGTTAATGATATTGAGGCTACTAGAAACTAATTAATGGATGTTGTTTCAAATTCCCAATAGCATTATAGTTTTTTATCCACTTGTGCAAGACAGAATCTGGTGTCCAAATAGGTAGTAATTAACATAGGCTGTTCAACATTAGTGCATTTGTTAGTTTTTTATATTTGGTTATATTAAAGAAAATATGGAAAAATACACACCAAAAGTCCCTAAGCTAAGAATTAGCATATTGCCAATACTGTTTAAATTTTCTGTGTACCCCTCCCACCACCCATATTGTTGGAATTAGCAAAGTTATTTCTAAGGTTTCTCGACCAAGGTAGTTTAAAAACTTTGAAATATATTCCCTGAAGTGATGGGTGATTAAAGGGAAAGTTATTTTTATTCTGTATTCGATTATGTTCTACATGTGTGTGACTGAGTGTTAGAGACACATTATCTCCCTCTCTCCCATATGACCAAACTATGACATCTGGTGGTTTGAACGCAGTCCGGGAGTAGAAGAGGAAAGCGTCCTAGACAACCAAACCAAGTCACTTTCAAAAGCTGTGCTACACAAAGACGGTCACTCCATAGGGCACTGAAGAGAAAAACCCACAACCATTCTACTTTGGCTGGGGCACCGACAGATCTCTTCTGCCAGTGCCATTCCTTGTAAGTTCAGGCGCAGGTACGACCTCAGTCCCCACAATGCAAGAGCAGAGAGCCCCTTGACAGCGGCTGGATTCCGCAGAGAAATACGAGTCCGGGGCAGAAACTTTCCACTGCTTTTTGCAGCCAGGATGCGGGTGTATACCACGGGCCTTCTCTACCCCCAAACCCAAATCGCACCCCCTGACCTCCCGTCGGACAGAGCTGGGCTGAGAGACCCCATTCAGAGAACACGCCCAACACGACGGGAGATCGGCAGGAGCCAGACCTAGCAGAGCTGGCCTGTGGTCGCAATATAAAGCGGGCAAGGGCGTCCGGGGACTTGAAAGGCTTTTAGTCCGCATAAACCCGGACTCCAGACCGAGACTCACCAGCCTCTGAGCCGGCCATGTCGCGGAGGCCGGTCGCGGCGTCCGGACTCTGAGCTGGGCGCGCGAGAGACGGTGTCCGGGAAGGGTCGCACAGCACGCACACAGACCCGGGAGGAGGGGCGAGAGAGGGAGGAACGGTAAAACGGCTTCTCGCTGCTGATTGGTCGTCGGGGCACTTCCTCTCGCAGCGCGCGCCGAGGCGGCGGTTTGCGGACCTTAGATACTATTCTCCTCAGGCAAGATCGAGCTGAGGGATTCTCAGGTCGGTGGGCTTGACAGAGCGGATCACCAACAGCCCCTGGTGGTCTCCCTGCGGCATTAGTGCGGCCTCAGCGCGGCCTAGCGCGGCACTTCCGGTGCGCTTCTCGTTTTGTATCCCTCCGCCGACTCCAACTGAGGAAATAGTGCGGCCTTCTCACTCGGTGGGCGGGGCAGCCACGTGACAAGCACGGGCTCCGCCTTCTCGTCTCATTTGGTTATGGGCGTGAAGGCTCTTTGGGGACGTAAACAACTCCGAGGAGGCGGAGTGGGTTGTCTTGTGTTGGCCATTTTATCGCCTGGGCTGGACCTGAAAAAGGGTGGTGTGGCTTCCTCGAGGTGTAGAAAGACGAGAAAAAGGTGAAGTCAAGAGAGTGCCGGCTGAGGCATCGCGGTGGTGGGTGGGCCCAGCCAAGAAAAGGGCAAAAAAACACACACAAAAAAACGGGCGAATCCGAGGAGGGGTTGGGGGGAGGGGCGAGAACATGGCGGATTCCGGAACGCCGGCGGGCGTTGCGGCCTCTGCGCAGGGGCGGGGTGATTAGGTCATAGAGCGGCTCCCAGCATCCTCTGCGGCAGAGGAGGCGGGCCAGCCTATAAAACCGGCTGCCGGGACGCGGCCGGCACCTCATTCATTTCCACCGGCCTCCAGGCGAGCAGCTCCGGCTTCTATCATCGCCGCCCCTCCGCCGCTGCCGCCCCCGCAAGGCTTCGCTATCGCCGAAGCCTCCACCAGCGACTCGTCGCACCCGATTCTCTCCGCTTCGTTCCCCGCCAACCGCAATCATTGACGCCATGTCGTATTCGAGCGACCGCGACCGCGGCCGGGATCGAGGGTGAGTGGGAACCGACCTGTCAGGCCCGACTGGGTGGGGGATGGGAGGCCGGTGAGATAACGAGGGGTGGGTAGCGATGGGAACATAGGTTTTCAACCGAATTTTTGGGCCTCATCCGTCGAAGGATAGCGCCATTTCGATTTTTGTCCAAAGCTGACTGAAAAATTTTTTCTGTTAACGGCCGTCAACCTCGCCTTTAGTTTGGGACGGGGCTCTGGGGCCTCGGCGATTATGCCGCTGTGAGGAGAATTGGGAGGAACGTACGATTGTAAAGGGGGAGAGACGGCGACGCTTCGAGGCGGGCGATGTCGCCGCTGCGAGGTGCTACTTCCGAGAGGCGTTTTAGGGGCCCCGGGAATTCTGTGGGAGCGGAGAGGGCCGCCTTCGAAGCCATGGGCGCGGCGGGGGCAGGACGGTGGCCGGCGCCACGGGATTCCGCCATGTGGCGGGGCCGCGGGCACAAAATGCCGCTGCCGGACATGGCGGCGCCTTTGTTACCCCGCCCGGCGGAGGAGCTCAAAATGGCAGCGGCGAGAAAATGTGGCGCAGAGAGAAATGCGAGACAAAGGGGGAAGCGCCGCCCCAGCGGGAACGCCGCCCGGCCGACTCCGCCCGGGCCGCGACTCCTCCCCCGGTAGTCGCCGGCTCCTCCTCCTCTCTCCTTTTTTTTTTTTAGTTATATAATTTTGCTACCGGTATCGAGAGCCCTTCCGCGGGATTTCAGTTGGCTTTTATAAGTGTCCCAGAGACCCCCGCTTCCCCCCAGTCCACGTTCTGCTCTCCTTGCCTGTTCTGCCCCGTTATTCATGAAAACCAAAGCTTCTTGGCTTGAAAACAGCTGGTAAAGAATATCACCGCTAAGCTCCTCCCTTCGTGTATTGTCTCTCCCAGATACTTAATTCCTGAGCTCGTGGGAAAGACTGGTAGCCACAAGCTGCAGTCTATCCGTGTAATCTAAGCTTTTGGCCTTTGGGCAGCCAGTTTCCGACCTGGTAAATCCTGGGCTATTGACTTGGCTTCTGTAGTGTGTACTTAGGGCAACGGGAAATGAAACCTGGGGTGCTAAGGTCAGCGCTCCATCTCACAACTACAAGTCTTTTATTGATCTTTAGGGTGTGCCAAGCGGATGGCAGTTTGGCACACCTTAAAGGTTGCTATGTAGGCATTTTGAAAGCGTGAGGTTTTCTTATTTGTTTTATTAATTTCAGGTTTGGTGCACCTCGATTTGGAGGAAGTAGGGCAGGGCCTCTATCAGGAAAGAAGTTTGGAAACCCTGGGGAGAAACTAGTTAAAAAGAAGTGGAATCTTGACGAGCTGCCCAAATTTGAGAAGAATTTTTATCAAGAACATCCTGATTTGGCCAGGCGCACAGCGGTGAGTAATTTCATGTAGCTTCAAGCTTAAACTAAAAAACAACATAGTGAATCAATATCAGAAAAAATTTGTTTTCCAAATGACCAAATTGTAGGAAATTCATGCTTAATAATTTGTTGGGAAAGAAGTGTTACTCGCTTTTGGAAACAGATGGCTTTGAATTTTTCTACTTAGGATGATTATGTATAACACAATAGGTGTTTTGTATATTAAGTGACGTTTTTATATGTGGATCCAGATTTAAAATGGCCATGTTGAAATACCTAATCATTTATAAACTTAGGGGTTTACTAGTTGCATATTTAAGTTAGGGGAACTGTCATAAAATTTAACTAAATTGTTTGTTTTGTAGCAAGAGGTAGAGACATACAGAAGAAGCAAGGAAATTACAGTTAGAGGTCACAACTGCCCAAAGCCAGTTCTGAATTTTTATGAAGCAAACTTTCCTGGTAAGTGCTAGTTTTGAGTTTTCTTTCTTTTGAAAAAATGTCCTCCTTTCTCTTGGCATTACTAATTTTTCTAAATTGCTACTAATTGCAGCAAACATCATGGATGTGATTGCAAGACAGAACTTTACTGACCCCACTGCTATTCAAGCTCAGGGATGGCCAGTTGCCCTAAGTGGATTGGATATGGTTGGAGTAGCACAGACTGGATCTGGGAAAACATTGTCCGTAAGTTTGGAGAATTTTTGAAATGTTTGGAGGGAATGGATTAGGAAAAAAAATAAATCAGATATTTTTTAAATACACCTTCTGTTCTCTGTTACCCCTTAAATAGTATTTGCTGCCTGCCATTGTCCACATCAATCATCAGCCGTTCCTAGAGAGAGGTGATGGACCTATTGTAAGTATTTTTTTCTTCTTCAATTTTTAGCCAGAGTTTGGTGTGGAGATACTGTAGAATATATAACAAAAGACACAATTTGTGATTTTATGTAGAGATACTAATTGTCTTATTTGGTTTAGTTGGATATTGTCATCTGTTGGTATAATAATTAGTTTAAAAGTAGGCTTTAGGATTCTGCTAAAAGCTGCTCTACTTTTTTGCTCCTCTATCTTTAGTGCTTGGTGCTGGCACCAACTCGGGAACTGGCCCAGCAGGTGCAGCAAGTGGCTGCTGAATACTGTAGAGCATGCCGATTGAAGTCTACTTGCATCTATGGTGGTGCTCCCAAGGGACCACAAATACGAGATTTGGAGAGAGGTATGTAGCAAAAGATTCTTTTTGTCACTGATACTATGAAAAGTTCTAGATGTCTTAGTCTATGTATTTAATTGAAGGTGTGGAAATCTGCATTGCAACACCTGGAAGACTGATTGACTTTTTGGAGTGTGGAAAAACAAACCTGAGACGAACCACCTACCTTGTCCTTGATGAAGCAGATAGAATGCTTGATATGGGCTTTGAACCCCAAATAAGAAAGATTGTGGATCAGATAAGAGTAAGTGTCCATACATTAATTTTTTTCAAACTTTTTTCAAGCTCTAAGTTTATTCTTAGAATTATAAGGCTTGTGGGTTTTTAATTCAAAATTCTTTAGCCTGACAGACAAACCCTAATGTGGAGTGCAACTTGGCCAAAAGAAGTAAGACAGCTTGCTGAAGATTTCCTGAAAGACTATATTCATATAAACATTGGTGCACTGGAACTGAGTGCAAACCACAACATTCTTCAGATTGTGGACGTGTGTCATGATGTAGAAAAGGATGAAAAGTAAGTTATTTCTTGCACAAAAACAACTGTAAATTCAGTTCCTGTTTTATAGGTTATCTTAAAGTTACTTTCAGATGGGTGTAACCTGAATATGTTAATTTAAAATTAGCCTGTCAGTAATTTTAAAAAATTCTTGCTTTCTTAATTCAGATAATTGGCTATCACTACCGAATTTCTGGAGGAAATGGAACTTGGGTGTTCTGTGGTTTAAGGGCAAAGGGGTATAATTGCTTGATAAGTGTTACTAATCAGGTGGTTGGCCATTTACATTGACCATAAATTTATGGTCACACCATGGACTTCTTTTAAAATTGACAATCTTTTTTTTTTTCCTTTTTTTCAAGACTTATTCGTCTGATGGAAGAGATCATGAGTGAGAAGGAGAATAAAACCATTGTCTTTGTTGAAACCAAAAGGAGATGTGATGAACTTACTAGAAAAATGAGGAGAGACGGGTACGTGGGCTTCCTCCATTGGAGCAGATGTATTAGAGCTGAGTTTAGGGGAAGGACAAACTTAGGTCAGGAGTGATAGATTTGAGTTTTGTGGATGAGAGTCATATTGTAGGTAAAACTAACTATTTCAGGGGAAATTGGGAGGGATCTGTGACACCACCCCCACCCTCAAATGGTTAGGTGTTAAAATCTATCAGGTTTTATATGCAAGTATACTAATATAACCTCTAATTTAGGTGGCCTGCCATGGGTATTCATGGTGACAAGAGTCAACAGGAACGTGATTGGGTTCTAAATGGTAAGTATTTAAAATGAAGATCCCCTCCCTACAACATAAGATTTTGTTCAGATTAGTGATCATATATATATATATATATATACACCTTGTTTTGCAGAATTCAAACATGGAAAAGCTCCTATTCTGATTGCTACAGATGTGGCTTCCAGAGGGCTAGGTTAGTACAAACTCGAATTCATGGCTTGGTTTTCCAGAAGATCTCCATACAATTTTTAAAGAAAGTTTATTGCTTTCTTTAACCTCTGCATTTTTCTAAGTTCTTTTTCATATAAAGGTGCAGTCTTTGTGGCAAGGCCTAGGCATGACAATCGGAGGACTCGAGGGGGATGGAGGACTAGTGATCGGCTGGCTGCTTCCAGTCGATTAGAGAGGTGAAAAACTGAAAGTGTGCCAGTAATCTTCAAAAGGCAGAACATACGACCTCTGCCACATAAACTGTTCTCTCCGGGGGAAAAAAATGGAAGTTATCCTCACAGTCACTGCCGTGGTATTTCTTCTGTCCCATGCTTTGCATGATTGCCATGGTACTGCATTGTTTCAGACTGTTTACTGTGATCTGTGAGTCTTTGAGTTTCAGTGAGTTTGCTGAAATGTCGAAGAAATATTTCCAAACTTCAATGTTCAATGACATTTTTGTTCAAGTTTGAAATGGAGAGAGCAGCTTTAAAAGGTACTAAAAGCCTTTTACAAATTGGTGAGTACTGGCACATGAGCCTCTAGAGCAGGAACAACTTCCCACACTTAGTCAGTGGGAAAATAAAACTGCTTTGAAAGTTCCTCCCTCACCTACACAGTAGTCGTCATGTCGAGACCTGCCAGAGAGAGACATTCTCAAGTGAATCCTGGCTTCTTGGAAGTGCTTGCCTAGACGAGACACAATGCATAAAAACAACTTTTGGGGGACAGGTATGTTTTTCTTGCAGCTGCAGTTGTAAGGTCTTGGCAAGACAAGCAGTGTGGCCAGAATTTTGAACTTCTGATGAGTGTGTAATGCAAAGGACCATGTACATTTTTGTTTAAAGGTCCTAAAAGTGAGCACATGAAGAGGTTGCTGTGAACCTTTAAGTGGCCCTACTGCACAGAAGCATTCAGATGTCACTTGATAACCTATACGGGGACTTGCTGATTTGGGAAGGTGTTAGGAAATACACATACATCCTTTTGACAGGTTCTATCACTGGGTGGGCAGTAACACACAAAGTGTGTTTTGCTTTTTTTTTTTCTGTTTTTTTTTTTCTTTTTCTGTTTTTCCCCTCCCCAACCTTAATGGTATTCCTACAGGGAACAGATAACCATTTTAACTATTTTTTGCAGCCCGTACCTTCTTGGGAATACAAATGTCTAACTTTTTATTTTTGGTCTGGCTGTTGTGGTGTGCAAAACTCCATACATTGCTATTTTGCCACACTGCAACACCTTACAGATGTGGAAGATGTGAAATTTGTCATCAATTATGACTACCCTAACTCCTCAGAGGATTATATTCATCGAATTGGAAGAACTGCTCGCAGTACCAAAACAGGCACAGCTTACACTTTCTTTACACCTAATAATATAAAGCAAGTGAGCGACCTTATCTCTGTGCTTCGTGAAGCTAATCAAGCAATTAATCCCAAGTTGCTTCAGTTGGTTGAAGACAGAGGTTCAGGTAAGACTAATCTTCATTAAGAAATGGTGGTTTGGGGTTTCATAATTGTCTACAAACCCATTTTTAAAAGATTGGCAAGTGTGACACAAGTTGAGAAAGTGATCCTCATCTATAGTGAGAGGTACCTAGTTCCTTCTGTGTTTGAAATGATTTGAGCCACAGAAATAATCAGCTTACAATTGTTCTTTCTTAACAGGTCGTTCCAGGGGTAGAGGAGGCATGAAGGATGACCGTCGGGACAGATACTCTGCAGGCAAAAGGGGTGGATTTAATACCTTTAGAGACAGGGAAAATTATGACAGAGGTTATTCTAGTCTGCTTAAGAGAGATTTTGGGGCAAAGACCCAGAATGGTGTTTATAGTGCTGCAAGTTACACCAATGGGAGCTTTGGAAGTAATTTTGTGTCTGCTGGTCTACAGACCAGTTTTAGGACTGGTAATCCAACAGGGACTTACCAGAATGGTTATGATAGCACTCAGCAATATGGAAGTAATGTTCCAAATATGCACAATGGTATGAACCAACAGGCATATGCATATCCTGCTACTGCAGCTGCACCTATGATTGGTTATCCAATGCCAACAGGATATTCTCAATAAGACTTTAGAAGTATATGTAAATGTCTGTTTTTCATAATTGCTCTTTATATTGTGTGTTATCAGACAAGATAGTTATTTAAGAAACATGGGAAATGCAGAAATGACTGCAGTGCAGCAGTAATTATGGTGCACTTTTTCGCTATTTAAGTTGGATATTTCTCTACATTCCTGAAACAATTTTTAGGTTTTTTTTGTACTAGAAAATGCAGGCAGTGTTTTCACAAAGTAAATGTACAGTGATTTGAAATACAATGAATGAAGGCAATGCATGGCCTTCCAATAAAAAATATTTGAAGACTGAATTAAGTGGAAATTGTACTTTATTTTACATATATAATGTCATGTAAAACTGCTAAGGTGGTCTGTTGGTTTTGTGTTTTGTTTTTTTTAATCAAAAGTTAAACTTTACATAATTTAGTTTTGGGAAGTGGGGAGATCAGAAGGCCTTTGTAGTGATCTATTTATATTGCAAGAATTAAAGTGAGATTTAGGTTAATTTATAATTCTAGGCTAAATTTCATAATGGCTTTCTGTCAGTACCTCCCAACATAATAAGGTTGAGTCATTTAGTAGCCTATTTGTTAGAATGGTGAAATGAGATTAAAGTAAATAGGAAATCAACCGAATAGCCCCACCTTCAAACTGGTTAGTGTGGGAACATGGATGACTTCATTCCTTTTGCAGAATTTATCATTTAATAGCTCCAAAAACTTGCTTTTTTCCAAGATTATATTCATTCTCCTGTCTATTGTGGATTATTGGAACGTTGAGCAAAACTAAGACTGCATCTTGAAAGATAAGGTTGGCAGGAGCTGTTTTAATTTGCTTTTTTAGTGCAGATTCTAGTCTTCACAGGCTCCCGGGGACTCATAATTGCAGTCACACTGGGAATCATTGAATGTCTTTCCAATAATCCAGGGAACTCTCTACAGCACTTCAAACTAAGGTCTTAATCTTTTGAACACACAAAAATCCTCATCAAAGTTAATGGTTAACCAAAAGGAAGTAACCAAAAGCACAGGGACTATAGTACAAGTCTTGTTAGTGTCAATATGGGTTTATTGCTAGAAAGAACCAGGAACTAGCTTTGGCTCACCAATATTTCTTAGTACTCTATTTCAATAATGTCTACAAGTAGGTCTGATGGTCTACCCAGAAAGTGGTATATATATGTTCTTCCCTGGAGAGAAGTTTTAAGACATTTAAATTCTGATTATTAAGCTGAGGCTTTAATTAATGTTAATGCCTTATCCTTGAAATAGATTTGGAGGGGCGGGGGAGTGGTATTTTTAGACTAATACATTGAAAACTGATAAACTTCTAACAGTTTTCAATAGCATGATAGGTCAAATTCATAATGACAACTCATAAGCTTTTGGGGTAGGTTGGAGTATCTATTACATATTTTACTGTTTAATGTCTAATGTGGGCCTTTAAATTTGTAAACACTTAATTGAAATGATTGTGGGGCTGTGGGAAACATTTACCTATTTACCTTTGAAGTTTTAAAAGACAGTCCACTTTTTAGCATGTGTGTTGTGTCCAGCCTGTGGTTGTCTTTAATAAATGTTTTTTTCCCCTCCCCATTCTCTCTCTGGTTTATTTGTGTGTAGGCCTCTTTGGTTCGTTTCTTGAGTGTGAGAAACGTACATTAATAGTGCCCAGCTTTGCAGTTAATATGATTGCTTTCTAGCAATTGTTCCCATTTTCTAGTTTCTCTTTTTACAAACTTTAATAACACATGCTGTATGGAATGATTTTCTGAGATTGTCCTACAACACTATTGTGATGAAAAGTTTTAGCTGTTCTATATTATTGTTGCTATTACCCTCCGAAAATTGCCCCAGTGGAATCTAGTTCATTTCACCTGAATTTTTCAAGGTTTTCCTAACTAACTTGAAGGGAACCCGGAAGACGTAATCATGGGTTTGGGGATGAACAATTTTCATTTTTTACACTTTTCTGAGTAATTTTTGTATGGGCTTTTAATTTAAAAAAAATTTTTTTAAATTAACAGGCCTGCTACGGCAATCCTGGGTTGTCAAGTTTTATTGCATGTTTTGATGGAACCTAAAAGGAACCTCTGGTAGAGGAACTTCTATTGGTTCTCAGTTGTACAAGTACATACACTCACATGCAGGGCTTATTTAAAACTGTTGAGTTCCTCAGGTTAAGGTTCCCAAATGGTGCAGTTCCCCCCCCCCCCCCCCCCCCCCCGAGACGGTAACTACCCTACCTCTTCCCAGTTACAACCCCATTCACATCCAGGAGAACTGAGGTAGGCACGCTGGTGGTGTATTTGGACTATCTTGGTTTCTAAACGACCACAAAGGACTAAAAAGGGAACCAAAGATGTTCTTCACATCACCTCAATCTTAAATATTTTCACGTCTGATACACACGAGAATGGAGAAGGAAAGTGGAGCTGATGCAGCAGCGGCTACCGCACGACAGTGAAAAGTAAATGGGAATGCTGTGCTGGGAGGACATAACGCGGGGGGGGGTGGGGGGGTGGACCAGGCTAGACAAGGTTAGGAGGGCCTGTGCCCGGGCGAGCGAGGTAGGCCTTGGGCGGCCGCAGCCAGGACTTTGACGCACTTCCGTGGGCGTGGCCAGCTGCACGCAAGCTCACTTCCGACGCGGCTGCGAAGTTGGTTTCCGGGTTCTTCGGTTGCGGCTGTTTGTAGGGGTTGCTTGCCCGCTAATGGACTGTGTACTTTAACTCCCGAGGGCCATGCGCTCTGGGGCAGCTGTCAGGGCCTGCCAGAAAGTCTGCAGATGCCTGTTGTCTGGTTTTGGGGGTCGCGTAGATGGGGGCCAGCCAGAGCCATTGACGGAAGGGAATAGCCTCCTTGGAGGGCCCCCGAGTTCTCACACGGACCTGCCCGCGGGGCGCGAACCAAGAGAAGCCCCAGAGGCTGGAGAGGGGAGCGAAACGCTGGTAGAGATCTGTCAGAGGAGGCATTTCCTCAATGGCACCCAGCGGCGGGTTAGCCGAGATTCTCTCCTGAGCGGGTGCCACGCCGGCTTTGGCCCCCTGGGCTTAGAGCTGCGGAAGAACCTGAAGGCAGAATGGTGGTCCTCCGTGGTGGCGTTCAGGGAACAGGTCTTTCCGGTAGACGCCCTCCACCATGAATCGGGCCCTTCGCTGCCCGGGGACAATGCCTTCAGGTTAGTTGCCGCAGAAACTATACGCGAAATCCTGCAAGACAAAGAACTGAGTAAGGAACAGCTAGTAGCATTTCTTGAGAACTTATTAAAAACTCCTGGGAAACTACGGGAGAACCTTCTTCACGGTATGCTTCATGATTTCTTGCTTCAAAATAGGTGTCGGGGTGGAAAGGCAATCTCGCGCGATTCCGCGAATTGCAACTGGCCCTTCCCTCACGTGGAAAGGAAGTTACGTGGTTCTCAAGTTGGGTGTGTTGACAGTGCTTCTGCACTGGAGAAAGCTGGTCCATGTAATCCTTACTGTTAATCTGACCGAAGGGAGCAACCTGATAATGCTCTCCATTTCACAGAGCAACCCTTATAATTTTAGAGTTAATTGAGCAGCCCTAGAATTAGGACCTAAATTAAAGCCTGTATTTCAATAATTTGTTCATCGTTACTAAAATGCTTGTAAATACTTCCACAATCACCCTTCAGTTTTACACAAAATCAACATCCTTTTCCTATAGCAAAAAGAAAATGCCCTTTCCTGGTTTTTCTGACCTACAATCTTGTTTCAAGAGTCATGTAGGCAAAATAGGACTAATCAAACTTTGTAAGTGATTTTTGAGTGTATAAACAGACTTATAGGGGACCATTTGCCTTTAAAGTCAAATAGAACATGATTGCAGAGATACTGAAAACAACTCAGGTTCTTTATAGGACCAACTTGCAGGCACAGCATCTCATCTTTGCAAAATGCTATCCTTGCCATTTTTTATTAAGTGATACTATAAAGTAATTTAAATAACCAATGTCCGTGGTTCTCTGAAAACCAGTACCTAAATTATAAATTTGTTAAAGATTTCCTTAAGGCAGTGTTTCCCAAACTTCTCTCATGAGAATCACCTGGTGGAGTTGTTAAAATACAGATTCCTGAATCCCAACTAAGAAGTGCTAAACCAGAATTTTTGGGAACATATAGGTAAAATTGTAAAATTGTAAGCTTAGAGTACTAGTTAAGTATACAATTGTAAAATTGTAAGCTTAGAGCACTAGTTAAGTATACAATTCTAAAATTGTAAGCTTAGAGCACTAGTTAAGTATACAATTTTACCTATATGTTCCCCAAAATTCTGGTTTAGCACTTCTTAGTTGGGATTCAGGAATCTGTATTTTAACAACTCCACCAGGTGATTCTCATCATGAGAGAAGTTTGGGAAACACTGCCTTAAGGGAATAAATCAAATGGAAACAAATGAGTAAATGTGATAATTTTTATTTACATTATTTTATTCCATGATGGTTTTACTTTGGGGGAGTTAAACCACTGCTCATTACCATGTCCCAAAACAAATCAATCTTTTCTTCCTATTAGAAAATGAAACTTAGCTCTCTTAGATGCCCACCCATCAAAGCATCTATGTTGTGCCAGACTTTCTGTTGCCTGTAGGAAACTTAATCCATCTATTTGCCAAATCCTATGGTAATCTAGTGATTTTAGCTTAAGAGTCACCTGGTTTGCCATTGCTTACAATTTCCAATAACCTTCCCTCCCCCCCTTTTTTTGTCTGTTTGTTTTTTGTTTTAATATATTGATTTCAGAGAGGAGCAGAGAGAGACAGGAACATCTCTCTCTGTGATGAGAGAGAATCATCGATCGGCTGCCTCCTGCACGTCCCCCACTGGGGATCCAGCCCACAACCCTGAAATTGCCCTGTGCATATGCCCTGACCAGGAATTGAACCTTTATTTTCTGGTTCATAGGTCGATGCTCAACCACTGAGTCACACCGGCTGGGCACCCTTCCTTTCTTTATTATTAGTATTTTAAAATTCTTGGCCATTTTGTCTTCAAATATTTTTACTCATTCTCCTATCTTTCTGTGATAATTAGACATATTTTAGTTAAACACAATCCCATTTTAAAGTCCATGTCCAGTAACTTACATGTATCTGTTTCTATTATCTGGTTTTCTCTGGGCTTGTGGTCATTTGGACTTTCCTGATAGTCTAGGTAAGTTGTGAAAATTGTGGAGATAAATTGAGGCTTTGAGTGGTGTTTTCTTCTTTCTGGAAGGATTTACTTTTGCTTTTCGCAGGCAGCTGGAGTGGGAGCATATCTTCTTAATAACAATCCAGGATTAAGTTTAGTTGGAGGCTGGGCTTCTGTCTTTTCAGTCATCTCTGCCCCTAGAGTGTATGTAGTGTCCCTAGTGAAAGGTGGGGCTATTTACCAGGGCCCCTTCTTGATGAAGCAGGATCTATAATTTTGTATATACTGGAGGCCCGGTGCAGGGGTCTTCAGCCTGGGGCCCGCGCCCTCTCACAGTACAGGACCCATTGGAGGATGTCCACTTAGGCCTGCTCCTTGGCTAAGGGGTCCTTAGCGCTGCTGCAGAGATGGAAGAAGCTCCTGCCACCACAGCTGCACTCGCCAGCTGTGAGCCTGGTTCTGGCTGAGCGGAGCTCCCCCTGTGGGAGCCCACTGACCACCAGGGGCACCTCCTGCATTGACCCCTGCCTCCCAGTGGTCAGTGCGTATCATTGCAACCGGTAGCTCTACCATTTGGTCAATTTGCAAATTATCTTTTTATTATACATATGTTAATTTCAGAAGAGAAGGGAGAGAGAGAGAAACATCAGTGATGAGGGAGAATCATTGATTGGCTGGCTCCTGCACACCCCCTGCTGGGATCAAGCTCACAACCTGGGCATGTGCCCTTGACCAGAATCTGAACTTGGAACCCTTCAGTTCACAGGCCAACGCTCTACCCACTGAGCCAAATCGGCTAGGGCAGGAAGTATAATTTTTGTACTTTCCAATCACATAAAATGTCAGGAAGCTCTGCTCAGCTCTGCTACTTGAGAATTGGAAAAGTAGCACTGAATGTTGGATTTTCTATGCTCTTTCCTTTTCTCCAAAATTTGGACCCTCAAGTCCTTACTGCCTTGATATTGGGTCGGCAACTAGGTAATTGCGGGTTTCACACATATATGGCTTCAGTTGAATTTTTAGGTTTGCAGACGTAGTACAAATGTAAAACACATTTTGTTATTTGATAGTTGGCTATTCAGCTGTTAATCAGTAAAAAAAGTTTTTTGATCTGTTTTGTAGTTTTCGTTTGGCGTTCGTTGAAAAATGGAAAATCAAAAGGAACATTTTCGTCATATTTTGCTTTTTTATTTCCGCAAAGGGAAAAACGCATCGCAAGCTCATAAAAAGTTATGTGCTGTTTATGGTGACGAAGCCTTAAAAGACGGCAGTGTCAAAATTGGTTTGCCAAATTTCATTCTGGTGATTTTTCACTCAGATGAAAAACGCTCTGGTCGTCCAGTTGAAGTTGATGACGCCCTAATCAAAGCAATAATCAATTGGGACTGTCACAGTACAACACGTGAGATTGCAGAGAAGCTTCATGTATCACATACATGCATTGAAAATCACTTAAAACAACTTGGCTATGTTCAAAAACTCGATACATGGGTTCCTCATGAACTGAAAGAATCACAGTTAACGCAACGCATTAGCAGCTGCGATTTGCTAAAGAAACGTAATGAAAATGATCCATTTTTAAAACGACTGATAACTGGCGATGAAAAATGGGTTGTTTACAACAATATCAAGCGGAAAAGATCGTGGAGCAGGCCAGGTGAACCAACTCAAACAACATCAAAAGCTGATATTCATCAAAAGAAGGTTTTGTTATCAGTTTGGTGGGATTACAAAGGAATTGTCTACTTTGAACTCTTACCACCCAACCGAACGATCAATTCTGATGTCTACATTGAACAACTAACGAAATTAAACAATGCAGTTGAAGAAAAGCGGCCCGAATTGACAAATCGAAAAGGTGTTGTATTCCATCATGACAATGCAAGGCCACACACATCTTTGGTCACTCGGCAAAAATTAATGGAGCTTGGTTGGGATGTTTTGCCACATCCACCATATAGTCCTGACCTTGCACCATCTGATTACTTTTTGTTTTGATCTTTACAAAACTCCTTGAATGGTAAAAATTTCAATAATGATGATGATGTCAAATCGTACCTGATTCAGTTTTTTGCTAATAAAAACCAGAAGCTTTTTGAACGTGGGATTATGATGCTGCCTGAAAGATGGCAAAAGGTCATTGATCAAAATGGGCAATACATTACAGAATAAAGTTATTTAGTTCCATGAAAAAATTGTCTTTGATTTTCTTTAAAAAATCCGCAATTACTTAGTTGCCGACCCAATAGTTCTCCTGTGTCTTTAAAAAATATTTATATATTGTGCCCTTGACTGGAATCGAACCCGGTACCCTTAAATCCACAGGCCAATGCTCTAGCCACCAAGCCAAACCAGCTAGGGCATTCTCCTGTGTCTTTAAACAAAATTTTTTTTTTAAATTTCTGGACCAGCTATACCAAGCTAGTGGGAATCTCAAGTAACTTTTGAACACATTCCTGTCATTTAGTGGGATATAACCTATTATATAACTAGCATAGACAACTACAAAGAAATTTTGAACTTAGGTTTACTCTAAGTAGAAACGTTGGAATTATAACTCTGAGGCTATTTCATATATATTATAGGATAAAGCAAATAGATTAATCTTATTAGAAACCAAGATTTTCTCAGTAATAGAAAATAGGCAAATATAAAAGAAAAAATACAAAAAAGACAAGAATACATTTTATAATGCTAAATTTGAATTGGCAATATCAGTATGAACTCGGGATTTAAAAAAACGTTTTTTCCCCCTAACTTTCTTCATTGAAAGGACCTAGAAGCAATGACAATAAAAATGAGTACACCTAGTACCCAACATCTGGTTTCTGAAATAAACCAGTGCTTGGAGAAATGGCTGATTCCAGGTCCAGGGCAGGGAAAGTACAAGGTGAGTTTGGGACATTTTATGGTGCTAGAAAGCAACGAATTACTTGAAAACTTGTCAAAAGGACACAGATGTTGGCTTGAAAGAGACTGTCTCCCACTGGCTGAATTTGAGACAAATTGAATATTAAATATTAATGGTAATGGATCATACATGTTAAATAAATTTAAACCATAGTGTTAATGAAAGAAGTAAATAATTGAGGCTGATGTTGAAGGGAAAAGTTTTTACTAGTACAGAAACTGCATTAAATGTAAAAGGAAAGATTGATTAGAAAAATCACCATGCTATGATTTTATAATCCCCAAAGGTATAACTGATTGAAGCAAGGATCATCAATGGATTCTAAAATATAAGGGGCAGATTATGGGGGAGCAGGGTATTGTTAGGAAATGGATTACCTTAATCAGGTAATCAAATTTGTTAATAGGATAATTTAATATTTTCCTCCTATTAAGATGCACTATGACAAAGACATTCACATTGACTATGTAGTATTATTTCTGCTAAAAATAATTAACCCAGATTAAGTCATAAGGAAGCAATCAGACAAATCTCTAATGTGAAATAATCTATGATTGGCTTGGACTCAAAGGTCACTGTCATTAAAAGCAAAGTTAGGGAGGAGTCGGGAAATTTCTAGATTCAAAGAGATTAAAGAGACTTGGTCAAAATGGTGTTTGAACCTTAGGGAGAAAGAGAACAGCAATAAATGACATGTTGGCTGATAATTGGACAAAATAAGGATATTGACCATATGTTAGATGAAATTATGGTAATAGAAAATTAGGAGATGAATGCTGAAATGTTTTTGAGGTGAACAAAAAAGTGTGGCAAAATGTTGATAATTGGTGAATGTTGGTAAAAGGTTTACAGATATTTGCTGCTTGTACTATTTCAACTTCCTTGTAGATGTGAAAATCTTCAAAATGAAAAGTTGGGGGAAAGCTACCTAAAATTAAGTGGTAATTAATCTGCCTTGCCAAAACCGGTTTTGCTCAATGGATAGAGCATCGGCTGCAGATTGAAAGGTCCCAGGTTCTATTCCGGTCAAGGGCATGTACTTTGCTTGCAGGCACATCCCCAGTAGGGGGTGTGCAGGAAGCAGCTGATCGATGTTTCTAACTCCCTATTCCCCTCCCTTCCTCTCCGTAAAAAATCAATAATATATATATATATATATTTTTAAAAAGATCTGCCTTAATAAATAGCTCTAAGCTACTTGTACTGTTGTGTTAGCATTAATATATTATTAATTTGTCTGTGAATTGACCAAAATGATTTGGATTTATAGAATAGATTTATATAATGATTGATTTGCCTTTTGACAGGTGCCTTGAAGCAGTATGTTAATTGCTTGGATCTGGTAAACAAGAGGCTGCCTTATGGCCTCGCTCAGATTGGAGTGTGTTTTCATCCTGCTTCTGATACTAAGCAGACACCTAATGGCGCTAAAAGGTACAGAAAAATGGCTTGTGTTTAAATAGTCAAGAACCAGTCATTTTCACTTGAGATAGATTATATGATTTTCAAATAAGTAACTATTTGATATTTCTGATATTCAAAGAATCGGTGAGAGGACGGAAGCTTCACTGGTATGGTTTACTTCAGCGAGAACTGCCAGCCAGTGGCTTGATTTCTGGTTGCGTCATCGACTCCTGTGGTGGAGAAAGGTACGACAGTAATCACCCTTATTCCAGTAGTTAATAATATGTTGTCTTAACGTGTCTGAGGTAATATTTATTTTTAATAAATGAAAATTTTTGATGGAGCTATGTTATAAGATACAGCTATATTAAATTAACAAATTCGAATAAAAAACTAATGATTTTCATTGTTCCTTCTAACGAAGTTGCTTTGGTATAGACATTTGTTAGTATTTCTCTCTTGCTCAAAAACCTTTGTTGATAAGCTTTTACATTCAAGGTAAAGTTCACATTCCTCACCTGGCATTCCTTCCTGGCTGGTATGAATTTGACCTTTGTCCACTCTTACGGCTTTAACTTTTGTTCCCTATCTCCACAAACTCTCCATATTAGTCAAAATGGTTTATAATTTGTAATCAAGTTTTAGTATATGCTGAAGACAAAAGAGTTGAAGTGCCGAAACCGGTTTGGCTCAATGGATAGAGCGTCGGCTTGGGGACTGAAGGGTCCCGGGTTTGATTGCAGTCAAGGGCATGTATCTTGGTTGTGGGCACATCCCCAGTAGGGGGTGTGCAAGAGGCAGCTGATTGATGACTCTCTCATCCATGTTTCTAACTCTCTATCTCTCTCTCTTCCTCTCTGTACAAAATCAATAAAATATATTTAAAAAAAACACACACAAAAAAAACAAAAGAGTTGAAGTAAGCATTTCTATCCCTCCATTTCTTCAATTCTTAAAATCCCCAAACACCAACCTAAATTAAGTGGAATAATCACAATCAAGCTCTTTAACAAAGGATGAGTATGGTATGTGATACTTACTTCTTCATCTCACGTAGTCCTTGGTTGCCTTCCCCTCTTATTAATTAATATATATATATATATATGGTCATCAAGAGTTTTTCTCTGTAGTTTTGATTTGGGCTTGACCATTTTTATTCAGCTGTTGCATAATAGCCTTAGGCAACTTTTCAACACTTACTTTATTAAGTTAATAAGACAAACTTTCTTTTTCAGTTTGCTGTGAGTCCATCTAACTTCAGCAGCAGTGACTGTCAGGATGAAGAGGGACGGAAAGGAAACACACTTTACTACAATTTTCCCTGGGGAAAGGAGCCGATAGAAACCCTGTGGAATCTAGGAGATCAGGAACTGTTACACACGTATCCTGGAAATGTGTCTCAATTACATGTGTGTATTACCTTCAACTCCTAGTGTATCCTTTACCCAGATTCTCTGGGATCATTTTTGGACCATTTGAATGAAAATACTAGTAAGCTGAAGACATGTGCACATGATCTCTTAATACTTCAGTGTGTATTTCTCAAGTGGAAGGACACTGCCTACATAACCACAATGCAACCATCAAAATGAGGAAAGTAAGAGTAATCCAGGATTACCATCCAATCAGAGAACCCTTCAAATGTAGCCGATTATTCCAGTATGCCCTTTATAGGTTCTGGACCTTATCTAGTCACATATGTAGTTCTTGCAGTTGTCGTGTATTCTTATAGTCTTCAAATGAACAATATCTTGTGTCCTTCCTTGTCTTTCATAATCTTGATATTTTTGAAGAGTACAGGCCAGCTCCTTTGTAGGATGTTTCTTAGTTTGAGTTTCATATTTCTTCAGCCACAGAAATGGTGCTGCTCATTCGTTATATCACAGGAGGCTTGTGATATAAATTGGTTATTGGTGATATTAATTTTTATCACTTGGTTAACATGTTGCTGATGTTGCTATGCATGGTGAGTTTCTCCAATGTAAAGTTGTATTTATTAATTATGAGTAATTGATAAGTCTTTTGTGGGCATTTGCTTTTCACAAAATTTTGACCTACCAGTTGCAGCTTCCATTGATGATTCTTGCCCAAATCAATTATTACCACAAAGGGTTGCCAAATGGTGATTTTTAAATAATTAATTTTATCATTTCTTCTAGATTTATTGGTTAGTTTATGAACTGATTTTATAAGTCTAAAATATGTAATTTTAAAAGATAGCTCTGCTAAGTTATTTTGTTTTTGTTCTACTTTTTTGTAAAGGGCCGAGATGGACGAAAAAATGTGGTTCCTTCTGTTTTATCTATAAATGGAGATCTCGACAGAGGCATGCTGGCTTACCTCTACGATTCTTTCCAGCTAACAGAGAATTCCTTTACAAGAAAGAAAAACCTTCATAGAAAGGTGCTTTTGTTATTTCAGAGATAGACTTAGGAAAACAAAAAAATACATGTTTCCCTCCTATTTTTTAATGTTAGTGTGCTTAGTTTCTAACATAAAGTCTGAAAAACAATTTTATTTTAGTTCAAGTAATTTGAGTATTTTTCAGTTTGTTTTAGAATCTGGATGCAGGAATAATTAGCAGCTGCTCACAGAAACTGTGGTATTGACCTCTGCTTCTGGTCTGATTCCCAGTGGCTGATCCCTGGATCATAGGGATTAGATATGGGATGGATTAAGGGAAAGGCTTATTTTAGGACAAACAAATTTTTGGTGGGGGAAGGGGAGGAAGATTGAAAATCAAGAGGCAGAAGGAATTAATGCTATAGGAAAGAAAAGAAATTACTATGTAGGAAAGGAAAGAAATTACTAAAGAGTAATATTTGGGAAGTCAAGGGGGGAAAAAGACATCTGTAATACTTTCAACAATGAAGATGAATTTTTTTAAAAGAAGTAAAATTTTGGAAGAAACAGGAAGAATCAAGACAATTGAGTATAGATGGAGGGATTTGAAAAGAAGTTAGTTGAAACAGGGAGGAAAGAAATGATGGTATAGATATAAATAGGCTACCAGGACTGGTTAGCCTTTGCAGGAAGTTTTACTGATACACTGTATTTTCTTAGGGAATTAGGAGGCAAGAATTAGCTTAAAATGTGGAGGAATAGGGATTTAAGTGGCAACAGTTTAGAATGGTCATATTCCCCTTGAACGTGAAAGGAAGCTGTCCCAAATCAAAGTTTTAACACGTTGAGTGTTCAACTGGATTTGGAAACTGTGAGTTTTTAGCACCACTCTGTGGAGTTAAGTGATTGGTTATGCAGTGCTCAGTTAACCTGTGGCCATAGAGAAAGTCAGATTATAGAACTGCTCTGGAAGATGGGAGTTATGGGTGTCTGTAGCATACAAACAAGGTGGATCCTTTCTCTTATACCCCACATCAAACCATCAGCAAAACCTATTTGACTTTGCCTTCAAAATATATCCTGAATCGGACCATTTCTTCCCACCTCCACTCTTTCTAAGTGGTAAGTCCATAAGCTGAGTGGGAAAACGATGATGCCAGGAGGCATTTTGACTGACAAAAAATAGAATTGTCAGAAAATGGGAGAGTTATCAGGTGAACTCATTTCTGCAGAACATCTGGAGAAATCCATGAGCAGCAGGATATACACAACTGAAGACATCGTTACAGGATTTTGTACGGCCCCAGCTAGCTTCCATTTTCACACAGAAAATTTTACTGTTTAAGAAGCCCATGTTTGTTAGTGGTTGTATTTTACTTAGATAAGATGTATTGTTCTCCCACCCCTTTCATTTGCTTTAGGTACTTAAGCTTCACCCTTGTCTGGCTCCTATTAAGGTTGCTTTGGATATGGGAAAAGGCCCAACAGTGGAACTAAGACAGGTGGGTTAAATGAGTTCTGATGTCATGATTTTAATTATAACTATTATTTCAAGTAAATGAGGAGTTTGCCATTTAGAATTTTATTTTGATTCATCTTCTTGTAAAAAAAATTATTCTTCTTTAAGTAGGACACTTTTGGTTGTCACAGTGGAGAAGGGGTGCTACTGGAGTTGATCTAGTGGAGGCCAGGGATGCTTCTAAACATATTATGTCAGCAGAGCCAAATGGGAGAAATTCTACTCTAATGTTTTAGCTCTAGACTGTTAAGGGTTTTTACAAAACAAACCACTTTTGTTGTTATTGTTGTTAATCCTCACCGGAGGATATTTTTTTCCATTGTTTTTTCTGGGTTGAGGAAAGGGATAGAGGAAGGGAAGGAGGGAGAGAGGGAGAGGAAGAAAGAGAGAAACATTGATGTGAGAGACACATTGACTGGTTGCCTCCCGAGCCCACAACCTAGATATATGCCTTTGACCAGAAATTGAACAGAGACCTTTGGGTGGTTGGCCGATGCTCCAACCACTAAAACACACTGGCCAGGGCAGGGGCGTTTAAAATTTTGCTTCATTTTGCTCCACCATTGCTTGTTAAGAACAGTAAATTTACTATGTCGTTGACTCATTATTACGTCTGTATTTCCAGTCAGGCTTTTGTCTTCAGCGTTCCACTGTAACTAATCATCTTCTTTTCGAGGCATTTTCTTTAGTTTGCTCCAAGAATACTACTCTCGAAGTTGTCCTCATACTTGTCTGGTGGCTTCTCCGTAGTTTCCTTTCCTGGCTCTTTCTTCTCTTCCTGACATGATAGTAAAACCTTCAGGCTCAGTTTCTCAACTTGAGTTTAGAGTGGACATAGATAGCCCTTTGTACTTGTTTTTCTCTGATAAAACCTATTTTGGTTTTATTTGTGTTTTGAATGATAATGATGATAAAAATTCTTATATTTGTTATAAAATTTTCTCTCAGAAGACTTGCATTTAATATTCAGATTTGCAGAGCTTAATTTCTTTATTTTCAGAGAAAGTATACAATTTTTAAGTGTACAATATATAAATTATAAGCAATATTATCACATAATTAAGGGAATTTATGCCCATTTTTAAGATTGAAAAAGGTAACTTGTGGTTTCAAAAAAAATAGTATTCACTCTAGCTACTTTTATTTCTTTCATGTTTGAAATTATTTTTTCCAGGTTTGTCAAGGACTGTTTAATGAATTACTAGAAAGTGGAATTTCTGTGTGGCCTGGTTATTTGGAAACTGCACAATCCTCATTGGAACAACTTTATTCAAAGTAAGAATTGCCTTCCTTTCGATAAAACAGTATTTTTTTTAGAGTTGTTTTTTTTTAGATGTTCCTTTTTTATTTTATGAGTAACAGATCTCCCTTCTAAATATATCTTTATATAATATAACTTGAAAGTATTCCTAATTTTTCCATTTACAGAACCACATGCCCGTAGGAAACACTTCATCAGGCATACTTGAGTACATACTATGTGTATCTTCAAGACTTAATGTCATGAAGTACATATACCTGAGTTTATTGATTTATCAGGATTGGAATTATGTACATTGGATGCATTTATTGAATCGAGTGCCTTTTCCTTACTGGTGTTGTGCTTTATTTTGAGGCCTAATGGAAAATAATTCCAACCCAAAGGACAGAAAACTAGTCTCCTCAGTGATTGGCACCTCTGTTTACCTGGTCGCTCAAGATTAAAAGTTGGGTGTTATCCTTAGCTCCTCCCTCTTCCTTATTCTCCACATTCATTTTGTCATAAAATGTTGTCCCTGCTTCTTAAATACATTGCAAATGCACATCTCTCCATCTTCACTGCTACTAACCAAGTGAAGGTCACCAATATCTCTTGCCTGGATTATTGAAGTAATCTCCTAATTGACTTTCCTTTCTCTAGTTTTAAAACTTCTATTTTTTAAATAAAGGAATTCGTTCTTCTCTCTGGGTTTATTTTGTTATTTTATGTAGCTTTTTGTGTTGAATACATTATCTTTTGGGTGAAAAGTTGTCAAACTTTGTGTTTTGCTCTTTGGTTCTCTAATAACTGGTTAAAATACACCTTTCAGATAATGTAAAAAGAAAAGTAGGTTGCTATGGGTAAGATAAACCAAAATGAAGGGATAGTATTTAAACTTTCCAGTCCTCTCGGTTCTAGAATTATATCCTTTGAGTCATATGGACGTTATCAGGTTAGTTATAGTTGTTCTTGATACAGTAAAGGTTTTATTGATTTAGGGTATTTTTATCCAAATATTTATTAAGCACCTAGTGTGTTTTCTGTACTTTGATATAGCAGTAAAAAAAGGCAGGAAAGTTTCCTGTCCTTATGCAGCTTATGCAGCTAGTGGGATAAATAGACAATAAACAAGTAAATAGATAAGTAAGATAATGTTGATAAGAGTTCAACAATACAAAGAAACAATGAGATAGTGTGACTGGCTAAAAAGCTGTTGGCCTACAAAGTTACATATCAAGCATGATTTTGGTATGCTATATTGTGCACTGGACTTTAATTATGGTAGCATTATAAGAGACTTTCATCTAAAATAATTTTCTTGGACTGCATTAAAGTACCAAAAGGTGGAGGTTATTCTGAGGTTCACCCATAATATCACCCCAAAAGATATTTTGATTATTTCAGACTTTATTTTCTTTTTATGACGTTTCAGCTATTACAATGAGTCAGAAACTTTCTGAAAATATTACTTAAAATACGATTCAGAAACTTGAAAAAAGTGGTTTTGGTCTAGTCCTCCAGCCCTGCTTTGAATTTCATGACTCTGAAAGTGGCATGGGGTTCTAAAGTAATTAAAGCTGCTAATGGGGTGCATTTACAATTTATGTATGTGTGCATGTATTTTGTTTAACTACCTTTTTTCTTAGATATGATGAAATGAGTATCCTCTTCACAGTTTTGATTACTGATGCTACTTTGGAGAATGGATTAATACATCTGAGAAGTAGAGACACCACCATGAAGGAAATGATGCATATATCCAAAGTAAAAGACTTTTTAACCAAGTATATATCATCAGCTAAGAATGTATAAATTTCAATATTGGTTTAATAAATATTTGTGTTTTTTAATTTGGGTGTCATATTAATTTATTAAAATTGGTTGTTAGCTCTCATCCTACAGGTTCATTCTCTCTCTCAGAATTGAATTATTATCGGGTTTTTTACTGTTTGGATTTTATTACATCCTCAGGATATAGTTTATTTAACCTGTTTCTCTAGATTGGAAATTGAAACCAGAGGCTTGATCAGCTTTTAAGTTCAATTTTTGTAGCCAGATTATTTAGGTTGTTGTATTTTCCCATTAGGCGTTAGTAATGTCTGTTTGTTTCTTTTGAGGGGATGCTAGCAGTCATTGATCAATACATAGATCAGTCAGTTTTTTAGATGGCAAAGTGGTGATATTCTGATTCAGTCTTCTTTTGTTAGTTAGAATTCTACCCTATATAATAAAAGGCTAATACGCAAATTGGTCGAAAGGCAGAAGGACAGGTCGCTCTGACGTGCACTGACCACCAGAGGGCATACACTCAACACAGGAGCTGCCCCCTGGTAGTCAGTTGACTAGTGCAGCAGTGGTGGCAGGAGCCTCTTCTGCTTTTGGGGCAGCGCTAAGGGGAGCCTAGTCAGATATCCTCTGAGGGCTCCCGGCCTGAGAGAGGGCACAGGCCGGGCTGAGGGACCAAGTGCATGAATCTTGTGCATCGGCTTCTAGTAATTCTGAAAAGGAAAATGTTTCATCTACTGTTTGCTTAGTGGTGTGGAAAAGGTTTGGGATAAATATTGGATTCATCACCTTTAAAGTTAATCTTTTGGATGCTAAATTGGACGTCTTTTCAGTGTTTAGAGCTAGCAAACATATCTGTGTGTATGTGTATTTCCCCACAAATTAAAAAATTCATCATGAATTCACATTAATATATATATATATATACATATATATTTTTTAATTCTCACCTAAGGATATTTTTCCATTAATTTTTAGAGAGAATTGAAGAGAGAGGGAAAGACAGAGAGAAATATCGATGTGAGAGAAACACCTGCACGTGCCTCAACCAGGGCAGGGTTGGGGAGGAGCCTGCAACCACAGTATGTGAATGGAATCAAACCCAGGACCCTTTGGTATGCAGGCTGGTGCTCTATCCACTGAGCCAAACCGACTCACAGGTCAACTCTCAACCACTGAGCCACGCCAGCCAGGCATAGCCCCATTATTTGTACTAGCCCCAAACTCACAACCACCTAAATATCCAATTAAATAGTAGTAGTTAAGTTGGGTTAGTGCTTGGGAGTAGTTGTGATTGGGAAGAGACCTGCCAAGGGTTTCTAGACTGCTGGTGACATTTCATCAAACTGCATATATATATTTTATTCATCTCCATATAATGTGTGCTGTATTTCACAACAAAAAAAATATTGAAAGAATTGGTGGATTTGAAAAAGAATCAAAGTGAAACTTCTAGACATGAAAAAAAGTAGATACTGAAATGAAAATCCAGTAGGTTCTCCTCTTCCTCTTCTTTTTCCCTTCCTACACAATTCAATCCAGAAGCCATGATGTGTGGCACATGGCAGGGGTGACTGACGTCTGTGCAGGGCTGAGGCGGAGCTGGGGGAGAAGGGGGTTTTGAGGACTACATGAGGATAGGTACACGAAGCACTGAAGTACCTGGAACCTGCTACGTGCTCAACACTTGATAGTTATTGTCCTTATAGTTGTTACAAAGGAAACATGGAGAGATGGCATACCAGTCCCCTCTGAGCCTCACCTCTGACTCCAGCTGCATTTGTGACTTCACTCACTTTGTGTTGACAGTTTCATGTTTCAAGTGTACAACACATACCACTCACTTTCTGCCCTGGGGCTTGCCAGTGTCCTGGGTGAGACACTGCTGGGAGACTGCTTGGAATGCCCACAGGCATAGCCCAGAAGTCGGGCTGGGGGTGTGTGGGGCGGTTCCTCACCTCCTGGACACATGATTCTCACTATTTCCTCAAGTGGACAGTTCTGAGAGGCACCTTTCTCATTCCTCAGCAGGTCCCATGGGATCCAGCCCCAGTGGCCCACCGCAGTGCTCAACACAGCAATACAACCTTGGACTGGATTTTTCTCCAGTGCCTCATGCCTGTTTCCTCACAAATAAATTATTTGCCTGCAAGGTCTTTTAAAAAAATATTTTTATTGATTTTTAGAGATCAAGGAAGGGAGAAGAAACATTGATAGGAGAGGGAAACATCGATTAGCTGCCTCCTGCGCACCCCCTACCAAGGATCGAACCCGCAACCTGGATGCCTGACTGGGAATTGAACCAGCAATCTCTCTTTTTTTTTTTTAATATATATTTTATTGATTTTGTACAGAGAGGAAGGGAGAGAGAGAGTTAGAAACATCGATGAGAGAGAGTCATCGATCAGCTGCCTCTTGCACACCCCCTACTGGGGATATGCCCGCAACCAAGGTACATGCCCTTGACCGGAATCGAACCCGGGTCCCTTCAGTCCCCAAGCCGACGCTCTATCCATTGAGCCAAACTGGTTTCGGCTGAACCAGCAATCTCTTAATCCTTGGGACAATGCTTAACCAACTGAGCAACACTGGCCAGGGCTTGCCCAGAAGATCTTATCTCAGGCTCTGCTTTCAGGGCTAGCCCAGGATAAGATGGGGGTATTAGAAGGTTCTGGAAAGCAGCCCTGAGAAAGGGAATTACTTCCTGAATGGAAGTAAAGGGAGTGGTGATTACCCTTACACACCAGAGCTTCACACTTAGTCAGACTTTCCACTGCAGAGGCAGTGAGCACTAGGTTATGCAATAGTTCTAGCACTTGGAAGACACAGGGCAATGGTAATTATATGGATGGTGGTGTTGGTTGGCTTTACTAACCACTTTAGAAGCTTTGCAAGGAGAAAATGAGAGGCTATGGATAGTTTGAGGGTAAGTTGTGCAACTCAGCAGCATTCTGCACTTCAAGACCTTGGGAGGTCTAAATAGGACCAAATCTAATTACCAGAATGGTCACTCATTTGCTAGCTCCTCCCTACTCTTTTTAAAAAAATAATTATTGTCTAAAGTTTTACATATGTCTCCTTTTTCCCCCAATTGATACCCCCCTCCCCCACCCCAGCCATTCCCATCCTGGGCAAGCCCCCACCACCCCAGTGTTTGTGTCCATTGGTTATGCTAATATGCAGGCATACAAGTCCTTTGGTTGCTCTCTACCCTCCCCCCCACACCTCCCTGCCATATGTCTCTGGATCTATTTTTGTTCATCAAATTATGTTGATCATTATATTCCACATATGAGAGATCATGTGATATTTATCTTTCTCCGACTGGCTTATTTCACTGTTGCAAATGGTAAAAGTTCCTTCTTTTTTATAGTGGCGTAGTATTCCATTGTGTAGATGTAGCCCTTCCCTGCCCTTTGTGTTGGCTTCTTTTCCTTCCCTGTTTCACTCTCCCTGGACTCTCCTGCTCCCTGGGATCACCTCCCATATAAACAACTTGCACCCAAGTCTTGTCTCAGCTCTGCTTCAGCAAGGAGCTCAGGTTAAGAAGTGAAGAAGCCTGAATTAACTCTCATAGAGGCTCCATGACATCGGTGTTACTTCTCTCTCATTTGTCCCCTAGGTGGGCTGAATAGACTCCCCCCAAAAAACATACGTCCAAGTCCTAACTCCTGGAGCCTGTGAATGTCACCTTATTTGGAAAAAGGGTGTTTGCAGATGAAATTAGGTTAAGGATTTTAAAATGAGGTCATTCTGGATTATCCAGGCGGTTCCTAAATTTATTTTTTTTTAATATATTTTTTATTGATTTTTTACAGAGAGGAAGGGAGAGGGATAGAGAGCTAGAAGTGTCGATGAGAGAGAAACATCGACCAGCTGCCTCCTGCACACCCCCACCGGGGATGTGCCCGCAACCAAGGTACATGCCCCTGACGAGAATCGAACCTGGGACCTTTCAGTCCGCAGACCGATGCTCTACCACTGAGCCAAAACGGTTTCGGCCGGTTCCTAAATCTTGTGACCAGTTTTCCTATAAGAGAATGTCAGAGGAAGGGGAGGCCACATGAAGACAGAGGTAGAGATTGGAGTGATGCTGCCGCGAACCAAGAACCACCGGAAACAGAGGAGCAGGCAGGATTCTCCCATAGCGCCTTTGGAGGGATTTCTAGCCTCCAGAACTGTGAGGAAAAAAAATTTCTGTTTTAATTCACCAGTTAATGATAATTTGTTACCACAGTCCTAGGAAACTAATCCATTCTCTCTTCTCCACCAACTCAACTCTGTGCTGTTCTCTCCACAGAACACTGATCGGATATGCAACACATATAGGCATGCCTTTGACATTAGCTCAGTCTTGAGGACTGAGAAAATCACTGAAAAATAAATATAAATTTTTTTTGCAGCCCAGCTGGGTGTAGCTCAGGGGCTGAGCCTTAACCCAAGAACCAAGAAGTCACTGGTTCGATTAGTCAGGGCATATGCCGGATGGGGGCTCAATCCCCAGTAGGGAGCATGAAGGAGGCAGCTAATAAATGATTCTCTCTCATCATTGATGTTTCTCTCTCTCTCTGAAATAAATTAAAAAATAATAAATAAATTATTATTTTTGCAGCCTCTGAAAATTTGAGAACAGATTTCAATGGCAATGAGTAACAAGCGCGTACTTGTTGAGTAATCTTGCCTGCCTCTCACTGTTTTCCTTAGACACCTTTTCAAGGTCACCGTTTTTTTGTTTTAGAATTTAGGCCTTTGTGTTTTTGCTTTGAACCTTTATTGAGCACAGGGCCAGGGAAACCAGAAAGATGACCATAATGTTTTCAGGATGCATTTATGAAAAGCACAGTGGCCTAACAGTTAAGTGACGTGAAAATGGGGAGAACAGTTCATGCCTAAAATAGCAAAAGCATTTAAGAACTGTCACCAGTCAGGATCCCACCTGACAAAGCTGTGGTCTGATGACAGGGTTGGCAGTGCCTGAATGTGCCAAAGGGAGAGCATTTAATCACAAAAATCAGTGACTCACTGTAGGTAACCACGAGAGACTTTTGTGTGTGTGTCCATGGGGCATGCCTGTATGCATACAGGGTCCTTGGTTGATTACCTCCCACCCACTCCCCCTCCCCCACCTTCCCTCCGAGATTCCGCACTCTGTTCCAGGCTTGGAGCCTCTGGATCCACTCCATTCCTCAGTTTATTTTGTTACTGAAATGCCACTTATGAGTGAGATCATGGGATACTTATCTTTCTCTGATTGACTTATTTCACTTAGCATAATACTCCAGGAGAGACATTTAAAAAAAAAAAAATTGACTTCAGAGAAGAAAGGAGAGGGAGAGAGAGAAACATCAATGAGAGAGAATCTTGATTGGCTAGCTGTCTCCTGCATGCCCCCTACTGGGGATGGAACCCACAACCCCGTTATGTGCCCTGACTGGAATCAGACAGTGACCTCCTGGTTCATAGGTGGATGCTCATTTGCTAAGCCACACCAGCTGGGCAGGAGAGATATTTTAGTGTCAGTCAAGCCCAGCCTTAACTGACTTAGTGGTTGAGCCTTAACCCAAGAACCAAGAGGTCTTGGGTTAAGGCTCAACAATGTTAAGGCTCAAAACCAACAGTGTGGTTTTGTGGTTGAACATCAACCTATTTACCAGAGGTCATGGTTCAATTTCTGGTCAGGGCAAATGCCTGGGTTGTGGGTTCAATCTCCAGCTGATCAATGATTCTCTCTGATCATTGATGTTTCTATATCTCTTTCCCTCTCCCTTCCTCTCTGAAATCAATACAAACATATTTAAAATGTCAAATCAAGTCTGCCTTTTCTTCATGTAAATCAGCTTTGTAAAAATTATCTTACCCTGAGATGTAGTTTGTATCTTTAAATTTCATAAGCTGAGTTCAGCATAGACACATCTAGTTTTATCATCATTATGCACTTCTGAAATATAAAAGAAGAAATAATTTAGTAAAATTAGAATATATATCCATAGAGTCGCTTAACATTTTTTATTTTAGTAGCAGGGTGAACTGACAAACAACTATTAACTTTTCTCCTGGACTATATCAAGTAATTTATTATTTAAAAAGAAAATTATTCTTCAATTACACTTTAAATTCAATATTATTTTGTACTAGGTTCAGGTATATAGCACAGTGGCTAGATAATCATATACTTTACATCATGTTTTCCCGATATTTCTAGTAGCCACCTGACACCGGATGTAGTTATTATAATATTACTGTCTATATGCTCTATGCTGTACTTTACATCCCCATGACTGTTTTGTAACTACCAATTTGTACTTCTTAATCCCTTCACCTGTTTCAAGTAATTTATTATTGAAAAATGGTTTAGAAATGCCCCTGCATCCTCCTCTGGATGTTTTATGTGATACCCCCCCGTCCCATCGTTCCCTCTTCCCTGTTAGGAGCCGTGGTACTGGTTACTCTTGGTCTCCTGGGTGTGCGTGTTGTCCCCATCCACCCCATTTTGGGGCTCCTGAAGTCCTGGAATATGGTGGTCTCACAGGGACCACTGTCTCATTCACCAGTATCTCTTATCCCAAACTGTGGCTCACCTGGTATCACCTCCAGGAACATGGGGGTGGCATAATGTATCTCGTGAGAGTGTTCAGTATCTGGGCAAAAGACAAGAAACAGAGTTATTGGGCCTATGAGCTGAACCCCTGGTCACTCAAGGGCAGAGGCTCAGCTGGCTGCCCTCGCAATGGCACGTAGCCTCTGGACTTTGCAGGGAGTGCTTACCCTCTTGGGCTGTGGAAACACACTGTCTTGGTGCCACGCCTGGCACTGGCTCCTTATCTGTAAGATGGGAACGGCATAGATTGGGAGTTAGGGCTGTTTATGTTGGACAGGGCAGGTAAATTGCTTAGCACTGTGCCTGGAACACGGCTGGCCCTCAGTCAGTGTGGACTGGATTTGTTCTTGTTGGCCAAGGCTGTGGGTCTGTTGACCATAAATCCGTGTGTGATGGCTGCTTTAAGAGGTGATCATAGCCCAGTCAGTGTGGCTCAATTGGTTGAGCATTGTCCCATGCACCAAGAGGTCACCAGTTTAATTCCCAGTCAGGGTACATGCCCAGTTTGGGGCTTGATTCCCAGTAAAGGGCCTGCAGGAGGCAGCAAATCAGTGTTTCTATCTCTCTCCCTCTCCCTTAAATCAATTTAAAAAAAAGGTGCCTAACCGGCATGGCTCAGTGGTTGAGCATTGACCTGTGAAACAGGGGATAATGGTTAGATTCCTGGTTGGGGCATGTGCCTGGTTTATGGGCTCAATCCCCAGTGCAGGGCGTGCAGAAGGCAGCCAATCAATGATTCTTTCTCATCTTTGATGTTTCTTTCTTTCCCTCTTCTTCCCCTTCTGAAATCAATAAAAAAACATTTTTTAAGTGATCATAAAGGGATTTTGGGCACAGTGAAGATCATTCCAAACTGATATTAAAAAATTTCCAACATCTGTTGTTTAGTGAAAAAAAATCAAGATGTAGAATAGCTTCTCTGTGACACACTGCCATTTCTGCCCTGTGTTTAGAAGTCAGCACACACATAGACTATCTGTAGAAAGATTTAAAAAACTGATTGTTGTCTCTGGAAAGTGGGACTGGGCATCAGGGGTGGGAAGGAAACATTGTACCTGTGTGTCTGTATGACCTTTAAAAAATAAGATGAAAACCAACCAACCAAACGAATGAAAATACCAAAAAAAGTTATCTTACCTGCTTGATCTTCATGGACATTGGCATATATTCCAACTTCTGTAGGTGTATTTCCATAGTCTCTGGGTGCTTTATTTCTCATAGCTTTTCCTGTGTAAATTACGCAAAATTAATTGAATTAAACCAATTCAGCCACATTTTTTGATCTCCTCTGCCAAGGAGCAGAATTCCCCAAAGTTCTGAAACAAACAATGAGCTGCTCCAATGGCCTTGTTGTCTATTGAAGGAAACTATGGTCCCAGTAAGAGTCCATAGCACCTGCTTTCCCAAGCGAGAACCCTCCTGATTTATTCTCCCAGCTCTGCAAGTGACTTCCTTTGCCTATCAGATTACACTTGAGATGGCCAGAGACCCATTTTTTTTTTTTAAAAAAAATACATTTTTATTGATTTTTTACAGAGAGGAAGGGAGAGGGATAGAGAGCTAGAAACATCGATCAGCTGCCTCCTGCTCACCCCCTACTGGGGATCTGCCTGCAGCCAATGTACATGCCCTTGACCGGAATCAAACCTGGGACCTTTCAGTCCACAGACCAACGCTCTATCCACTGAGCCAAACCGGTTTAGGCCAGAGACCCATTTTCTTTCCTTCGCTGAAAAGAACAGTCTGTCAAAAGCTTTGTAATATCTGCAAGAGATAGTAAATTACCCAGCTGAGTTCTCTTTAGCTGTGGCCAGTACTCAACGCAAAGAATATTAACTCCACTTTTGCAAAACTTCAGGCTTTTTGTAGGAAGGGAGACAGGTTTTGAAAATGTGTGAGATGTCTGCCTTGGCTGGGAGGTTCAGTTGGTTGGAGTGTTGTGTATGGGAGGCAACTGATTGATATTTTTCTCTCACATCAGTGCTTCTCCCTTTCTCTCTAAATCAATAAAAAACATATCCTTAGGTGAGGATAAAACACATCTGTGCAAAAAAGAAAAAAACGTATGAGGTGTATATACTTATTACATCTATTTAAAAAAAAAAAATATATATATATATATTTTAATATATATTTTTCATTGATTTCAGAGAGGGAAGGAGAGAGATTTAGAAACATCAATGATGAGAGAGAATCATTGATCAGCTACCTTCTGCACACCCCTCACTGGGAATCGAACCCGCAACTCAGGCATGTGCCCTTGACAGGAATTGAACCCAGGACCCTTCAGTCCGAAGGTCTACGTTCTATCCACTTGGCCAAACCAGATGGGGCTTGACATCTATATTTTTTTTATACCAATATCTCTTTATTAAGTAAAATTTTTCTGCATTTATCTGAAGATTGACTTCTATTTTTAAGTTTTATACCAACTGAGTCCCTGACTTCTCTCGGAATTATAATCCAGAGGTGGAGGAGGCGCAGGAGCCTGACATTTATCGCTTAGTTCTTTCCCCAGCTGTGACAGTTTCTCCCGTGACCCCATTCTACAGGTCAGAATGCTGAGGCTCAAACATGGTGGGTGCCAGTGCTGAGGTACAAAGTGTCTTTTGTTCAAATCTCAATATTCCTCTACACTTGTGTGCCCGATGAAAAGGCCGTTTTGAAATCTTAACTAGAGGTGGCCATAAGAGGAGGTTAGTGCCTGGGGCTTGACACAGCACTTCAGGTGGAGCGGAGAGGTAGAGTGCTCGTGTTTGTCTTCATGTACTGGGTTCCTCCGAGTGGCTGAAAAATACGAGGCTAAGGAAGCTCTTGCCTTTGAGAAGGTGACAATCAGGACCGCTCCATCATTTGCAGGGCTCAGGGCAAAATAAAAATGTGGGGCCTCTTGTTAAAAATTATTAATATTTATATACTTATGTTCGTAGCACACTATTCATAGCCCAAAGGTGGAATAACCCAAGAGCACAACATGGATGGGCCTTGAGGACATTAGGTAACTGACATGAGCTACTTACAAAAGGACAGATTCTCTAGGATCCCACTTGTATGAGGTCCTTCCTAGAGTAGACAAGCAGAATGGTAGGGGCCCGGGGCTAGGGGGAGGGGGAGGTGACTGGTGAGCTAGTGTTTGAGGGGGCAGAGTTTCCGTTTTACAAGATGAGAACAGTGCTGGGGATGGATGGTGGTGATGGTTGCACAACAATGAGAATACTCAGTGCCCCTGAACTGTGTACTTAACCTGATTACGATGGTACATTTTATGGTCATGTATATTTTACCACAATTTAAAAAGTAATTTTCCTTCGGTGGCTAACTGTCGACCTATGAACCAGAAGGTCATGGTTCGATTCCCGGTCAGGACATATGACTTGGTTGAGATTTGATCCCCAATAGGGTGTGTGCAGGAGGCAGCCAATTAATGATTCTCTGTCATCATTGATATTTCTCTCTCTCTCTCTCTCTGAAATCAATAAAAATACATATATTTTTAAAAAGTAATTTTAAAAAGTGAAAAGTATTAAGAATTTCAAGCCAGTGACAGCATGGAGCATTAAACCAAGGTGGGGCTCTTCTTAGCCCAGGCCTTGTGTGACTACACAGGGCCCACACCGTTGAGCAATCTAGATAAGGAAAGCTCTTACTCGATAACATCAGCAAATCTGTGCCATTTACCTTCCCCTTTCTCAGCTTTTTCTTCTCTTTATATTTCTTCACATCCATTTCTTTTTTTAATTTAATTTTATTTTATTGATTTTTACACAGAGAGGAAGAGAGAGGGATAGAGAGTTGGAAACATCGATGAGAGAGAATCATCGATCAGCTGCCTTCTGCGCACCCCCCACTGGGGATGTGCCCGCAACCAAGGTACATGCCCCCGACCGGAATCGAACCCGGGACCTTTCAGTCCGCAGACCGACGCTCTACCACTGAGCCAAACCGGTTTCGGCCTTCACATCCATTTCTGATTCCCCTTTCCCTTCCTCCTCACCTCCCCTTCGGTCTGTCTCCCAAACCCGTGGGAAACAATGGAAAAGCTCTAATAGAACTTACTGGCTTTGTACTTCTGTCGAATCCAAAATGCCAGAAGTAGGATTACAATTAGCATCAGCAGCGGAAGCAGTAGCTGCAGGCAGAGTGGACAGCCGTCTCCACCTGGAGGAAGATGGCATTCACCGGTCAGCGCACAGCTTTCTTTCCTAATGACGGTGGACTGTGAATGGTTCTGGAAAAAGTGATCGTTTCCATGGTAACCAATGTATTGTGCACCCTCTCCCTGCACTGCTGTGGACATCTGCAATTCCCAGTGAAGTTCTTAAAGTCACAACCAAGTTGCATCTTCCACAGGGGTCACACAAGGAGACAACACAGCATTTAACAGACCAGAATGTGGCTACAATAAGCTTCCGAATGGCCTGGCCATTTATTGGACAAAGCCCTTAGCCATGTTGGCATAATTTATGGCACCCAAACGGCTACCATTTATTATTAGCTGCATGTCAGACACTGTGTTAAGCACTTCACATGCATTGCCTTATTTGTCTTACTAGTGTCACTCCCGTTTTACAAATGAGTAGAGTAAGGCTCAGAAAGGGTTAAGTGACTTTCTCAAGGTCACACACCTAGTAGGCGGGAAGGCTGTGATTTGTGGGCAAAAGCCTGATCCTGGGGTCTGACTCCCACAGGCTGCCTCGCTTTTCAGGACTTAAAGCTAGGGTGTGGGCTCTTCTGAGGATGAGGCCGGGTGGAGTGCTACTGCCAAGTGTGCCTATTGCCTTTGCTAACCTACCTTTTGGCCAGGTTTGAAACTAGAATTCGCAGGCTTTTTGGAGTTCTGTACTGGAACATGGCAGCATAGGTGAGAGCCAGCCCCAGTTCCAGCCTGACCCCCTTTTCCAGCCTGACCCCCCTTTCCACCCAGGCTCTGACCTGCACCCTGAGGGGCCTTGCATGCATGTGGACCCTAGCCTGCATGTCCAAATGCCATTTACACCCCCACAAGCAGCTCCCTTAGCTTGGGTTCAGGAATCCTCACTGTGGTCCACCCTTGGGAGGATGAACTGGGAAAGAGACTTGCCCGGGCCCTGTGGGTGGGCTCTGATCTGATTGGGTAGGGAATTTGGACACAGGTACCAAGAGTGTGGTGTAAAAAAGTGGGGATACAGGGTCCAGGTGGGCATATTCCCATGGCCCCCTGGACTCCTCAGCCTGTGGGAATGTGCATGGCCAAGATACACCAGAGCAGTACCCTCCAAAACCCAGGAAAGGGACAGGGGCCCTTCTTGCCCCGAGAGTCACACTGAAAGTCTAGACTCACCAAGTGTTAGCAGGGGGGCAATAAACAGCCAAGTAGGCATTAGAAGTCACCGAAAAAGCAAAAGAAATGAGACCTGGCGGCTCCAAGAGAGATGCAAATTCTAGTGATTGCTCAGAACCCAGGCAGTGGAAGGTGGAGGCAGGAGGCAGGGTCTAGTCAGAAAGTCTCATTGCAAGGTCCCTTCCTGCCACAGTGTCTAGGCTTTTCTATGACTTTTTGTTTTGTTTTGTTTTGTTTTTATGGCAGAAAGCAATCCCATCACAGTTTGTATGGACCCTACCAAAGGAAAAGCACTTGGAAGCAGGTGGCCAAAGTGGGAAGTGGACTGGCAGGAGAAGTTTCTGGAAGCAAATCCAGACCCTGTTGAAAGAGCTCAGGTAGTCCTTACTTGTTGAAGGCATGGTGGCGGGATCACTGCGTCTTGCATAGTCAGGCAGGCTGTTTTTAGCTTCACAACTGTACTCTTCCCCTTCTCTGGTGTTGCTCTTGGTTAAATCAAATTCAGCAGGCTCCCTTACGTGCTTGGAAATAACTGGTGACAGGGCGATGCCCTTTTTAAAGAAAGTATAATGGATGGGCAGAGAACCGTTGGAGGAGATGCAGCTTAGTGTTATATAAAGGTTTGGCTGTTTTTGAATGACAATTTTCAGTACTGGAGTGGTCACTGGGTCTAGAAAAATGAAAGCGCATGTTACAGGAATACAGATTGGGTTCACTCACCCAGTCCATAAATGTGGATCAAAACCCTACTCTATTCCCCGATGTGGTCCCAGGGATGATTGACACCCTTCCTGAGAAGTCAAGAAGCTTGCAACCATTGGGAAAGGCCAGTGACCGCTCTATCATTAGATTGTTAAAACGGCTATAATCTAAAAAGCTAAGAACCACTGACCTAGAGCAGAGGTGTCCAATAGAACATTCTGTAATGATAGAAATGTTCTGTGTCTGTGGTGTCTAATATGGCAGCCACCTATGGCTACTGAACACTTGAAATGTGACTAAGGAGACTGAGGGACTATGTTTTTTTATTCCATCTAATTTTGATTAAATATTAAATTTAAATTGCCATGTGTGACTGACTGCTGCCATAATGGAGAATATAGATCTAGGGAACCGCTCCAAGATTTTGCCAGTATCAGAGCATCTATGTTTAGAAGAATCCAGGCACACTGTACATGTATACCTGGAAACCCTCTCTCCCCGGAGTTTATTTTCAAGGTCACCTTTATAGAGGAGCCCATTAATGCCAGGCTGTGAGAGGCTTAGGGTGGGATATGGGAGAGAAATATATAAATCAATAAGATGTGGTTGGGCAGGAAGAACATAGGCTGGTGGGTGGTCATTGCAAAGGGAAGAGGTGGGAAAAGCCTGGGGCTTTGGAGACCCTTTTCCACCAGGCCCGACATTGATTCTCGGACTTCTCGCAGAGAAAAAAGTCATTTTTGCCTAGCTGATGGGAATCCTAGAGGAAAGCCTCTAGAAAAGATTTCAACAACTTTCCAAATCATTGATGTAAGACTTTTTGTCTTAGATAACCAGCCTATTATCATCTGAAATAGCCAAAAAGTCTTTGGGGAGAAAGTGAAATGGAATTATCCTATATAGTAAAAGGCTAATATGCAAATTATCCCCTTGACTGGGAGTTTGATTGGGAGGCGGGGCCAACTGACCAACCACCCTCAGCCCCTCCCTCCCACCAGCCCCACCCAATTGCCCCAATTGGGGAGGGCCGGCTGGACCCCACCTGTGCACAAATTCATGCACAGGGCTTCTAGTTAAGAATAAAGGTCTCAGTGACATACTTTTCAGGCTCTCAAGTGAGTGCTTGCAAGGGGAACAGAGAGACCATTATAGAATAGAAGAGGGTCCTACACATCACAGGGCCCTGTGGAACGAGTGCTCTTCTTACCCACAATTGTGAAGTTGAACTCGGGACTGTAGGTTATACAGTTGGAAAAATTAGCTTTGCATTTGTAGGGCCCCAAATCACAGGCTTCTGAGATGCTTAGGTTAAAAATCACGGGTTTTCCTTTGCTCTCCTGGGTGGTTCCTATGCGATTCTTCTTCCGAAACAAGGTGATTTGTACTGATTGGTTCTGGTGGGAACAACTTAGAGATACATTTTGACCCTTTACGACTATATTTGTTTCTGAGTACAAACTTGGAGACGTGCATTCTGGAAAACAACATAACATAAGAGAAAGTTCTTGTTAATGTCCCTTGATAATAATTGTCTGGCCACCTTTTGTGGATCAAAGTGGTGGAGATAATGCTCTTGGCAAACTTTCCTAAAGGGGGCGTTTCTTGCCTACACAGCCTGGCTGATCAGTGTATGAGGAAGTCTCAGGGCCTACAGAGGCCCCACCCAATGAGATGGTGGCCTCGACAAGCCTTCTTGTGCTTGCTATCTCTCTGGCCAGTAAGAGCCTGAAGTGGACCCAATAAAGATGGCTATGCTGACTTAGAAATACTAAAGTTCTAGGTTCTATAACCAACCTTTATGTCTGGTAGCTAGTTTTGTCCATTTATTTGAAATTTCTTATTTTGGAAAATAAGAACTTTCAAAATAATAGTAGAAAAGAGAGTACAATGATCCCCCATGGACCTATCACCCAGCTTCAATAACGATCAACTCATGGTCCATCCTACTTCATCTGCCTCCCACCCCTTTCCATTATTTTAAAGAAAATACCAGGGAGGATCCAAGATGGCTGCTCGGGTATACACCTAGCCGCAGCAGCTCACAACAATTTCAAGGGAATACAACTAAAATGTAGAGTGGACATTGCCCAGAGCTACAGGCAGTCGACTGACTGAAAACTCTACAATAGGAAGGAGGGAGAAAACCAGAAGGAAAATCAGAGGAGCTGAAAAAAAGCCTAAGGTACGGAGACATGCTGCCCGCTCGCACGCACACGCGCGTGGAGAGGTCGCAGCCGGAGAGGAGGAGAGGGCTGGGTGCTGCCCGGCGTTCCCTAGCAGGAAGGAAATAGAACCCCCAGCCTGGGCTGAACCCCCGAACCGGCAGCGCTGAGCCCCAAGTTATGTGCCAGACCCTGGGGACCCAGGCTCCGGCAGGGGGAGACAATCCCGGGGGACGGCGAAATGCAGGGCCCCCGGAGTCGCGCGCACATGGCGCGCAGAGGACTGAATGTTGACTCTGATACTGGATTACCCTAGCCGGAAGAAACAAAGCCTCCGGCGGCAGCTCTGAGCCTCAGTCCAGACCGCCCCGAACTCCAGGTCTGGGCCAGTCCCTGGGGACCCAGGCTCGGGCAGGGGGAGACGGAGCTGTGAGGTGGAGTCCTGGGAGCGCGGCGAAAGGCCGAGCCCCCGGAGTCGCACACACTGTGCGCAGAGGACAGTCTGTTGACTCTGATCCTGGACTCCCCTAGTGGGAGGGAGAAATAAAGCTCCAGACTGGAGGAACGCCACGAGGAGCAGGAGCCCCTGCCGGACACCGGCCAGCCGGACACCGGCCAGCCGGGCGCCAGCAAGGAGCCGGGCGACGGGGCCCCCAGTGGGGGGGGTGCCCCTGAGCCTTCGACTGCTGAGCGCTGGCAACGGAGTCAAGGACGGGGGCTGCTTCCTGGGCGGCGCCGACCCCGGCAACAGGCTGGAGCAGCGCGGGAGCCCGCGGAGAACAAAGGGGTGCCACAGGCCAACCTGCTGAGCTCCCAGGACAAGGAGGAAGAAACCAAAGAAGTTCTCAATGTGAAGAAATCAAGTGAGAGCAAATGATAGTAAAATTACTTAAGAAAGAATACAAAGAAGATCTTGAAAAATCAAAGACTAAGTCAGAACTCAACGCACCAGCCAACATTGCAACATAAATGCGTTTTGTTTTTTTTTTAAAAAAAGAAAAAAAAAAGAGAAAAAAGGGACAGAATGTTGGAACAGCGGCGACCAGGCCTAGAGTGGCCAGGCACAAGGCAGTGGCAGCTGGGCCCGGAGCAGCAATGGCCAGGCCCCAGAGCAGCAGCAGCCAGAACAAGAGCATCAACGGCCAGCACTGGAGCAGCCAGACCTGGGGCAGTGGCAGCCAGGCCTGAGGCAGAGGCGGCCAAGCCCAGGGTGGCCAGTCCAGGAACACCCAGACACGGAGTGGCTGGGCCCGGAGAAGCCCGGCCCAGAGCAGCCGGGTTGGGAGCAGCCAGGCCCAGAACAGCAGTAGCCAAGCACGGAGCATCCAGGCTGGGAGCGGCCAGGCTCGGAGCAGCCGGGTCGGGTGCGGCCAGGCCCGGAGCAGCGGCGGCCAGGCTGGGAGCGGCCAGGCCCGGAGTAGCTGGGTCTGGTGTGGCCAGGCCCGGAGCAGCGGCTGCCAGGCTGGGAGCGGCCAGGCCCGGAGCAGCAGCTGCCAGGCTGGGAGCGGCCAGGCCCGGAGCAGCCGGGTCTGGTGCGGCCAGGCCAGGAGCAGCGGCTGCCAGGCTGGGAGCGGCCAGGCCCGGAGCAGCAGCTGCCAGGCTGGGAGTGGCCAGGCCCAGAGCAACAGCTGCCAGGCTGGGAGCGGCCAGGCCCGGAGCAGCCGGGTCTGGTGCGGCCAGGCCCGGAGCAGCGACTGCCAGGCTGGGAGCGGCCAGGCCCGGAGCAGCCGGGTCTGGTGCGGCCAGGCCAGGAGCAGCGGCTGCCAGGCTGGGAGCGGCCAGGCCCGGAGCAGCCGGGTCTGGTGCGGCCAGGCCAGGAGCAGCGGCTGCCAGGCTGGGAGCGGCCAGGCCCGGAGTAGCTGGGTCTGGTGTGGCCAGGCCCGGAGCAGCGGCTGCCAGGCTGGGAGCGGCCAGGCCCAGAGCAACAGCTGCCAGGCTGGGAGCGGCCAGGCCCGGAGCAGCGACTGCCAGGCTGGGAGCGGCCAGGCCCGGAGCAGCCGGGTCTTGTGCGGCCAGACCCGGAGCAGCAGCTGCCAGGCTGGGAGCGGCCAGGCCCGGAGCAGCCGGGTCTGGTGCGGCCAGGCCCGGAGCAGCGACTGCCAGGCTGGGAGCGGCCAGGCCCGGAGCAGCCGGGTCTTGTGCGGCCAGGCCAGGAGCAGCGGCTGCCAGGCTGGGAGCGGCCAGGCCCGGAGCAGCCGGGTCTGGTGCGGCCAGGCCAGGAGCAGCGGCTGCCAGGCTGGGAGCGGCCAGGCCCGGAGTAGCTGGGTCTGGTGTGGCCAGGCCCGGAGCAGCGGCTGCCAGGCTGGGAGCGGCCAGGCCCAGAGCAACAGCTGCCAGGCTGGGAGCGGCCAGGCCCGGAGCAGCGACTGCCAGGCTGGGAGCGGCCAGGCCCGGAGCAGCCGGGTCTGGTGCGGCCAGGCCCGGAGCAGCGACTGCCAGGCTGGGAGCGGCCAGGCCCGGAGCAGCCGGGTCTTGTGCGGCCAGGCCAGGAGCAGCGGCTGCCAGGCTGGGAGCGGCCAGGCCCGGAGCAGCCGGGTCTGGTGCGGCCAGGCCAGGAGCAGCGGCTGCCAGGCTGGGAGCGGCCAGGCCCGGAGCAGCCGGGTCTGGTGCGGCCAGGCCCGGAGCAGCGGCTGCCAGGCTGGGAGCGGCCAGGCCCGGAGCAGCCGGGTCTGGTGCGGCCAGGCCCGGAGCAGCGGCTGCCAGGCTGGGAGCGGCCAGGCCCGGAGCAGCGGGGTCTGGTGCGGCCAGGCCAGGAGCAATGGCTGCCAGGCTGGGAGCAGCCAGGCCCGGAGCAGCGGCTGTCAGGCTGGGAGCGGCCAGGCCCGGAGCGGCCGGGACCGGAGCAACCGGTCCCAGAGCAGCCGGGTCGGGTGCGGCCAGGCCTGTAGCAGCAACAGCCAAGTCCAGAGCAACTAGGTCGGGAGCGGCAGTGACCAGACCCGGAGCAGCTGGTTGTGGAACGAATCAGAGCAACAGAGGCCAGGCCCGGAGCAGCCAGGCCCGAAACAGCTCGCTCCTCGCCTGTACCTGCCCAAGGCTGCCTCTCAGACATGGCTGGAAACTTTTGCGGGAACTTGAGGGTCTGCTGAATCAAGTGATGAAGGCTTAGATCTGGATGTGTTGAGTTAGTATAGTGCTGGGGTGTTGATCTGTGAGTGCCTTGGGTGGGGCCTGGATGAGGCTGGTTGACCTATTTGGAAATGTCTTTTGTGTGAAGTGTATCATTGGGCATGTGGAGGTATTATTGTTATGAGAAAATGCTAAGTAACAGATTTACTATCTGAAAAGGGATTTACTATCGGGGAAAGGGAGGGAGGAAGAGACTGAACATAAACTGTGCACCTATGGATGAGGACAATGGGGGATGGGGAGGGGGCAGAGGTTGGGGTGGGAACCTGGTGGAGGGGGAAGAAATGAGGAACCTTTGTAATAATATGAACAATAAAGATTGATTTAAAAAAAAAAAAAAAAGAAAAAAAAAAGAAAATACCAGACCGCATGTTATTGCATCCATAAATTTCAGTATTGAGAAAGAGAAAAATAGCCCCTGACTGTTGGGGACTGGCCTGGCTAGGAACTGACCTGTCACTCACAGCTAGAAAACCAATACCAAGGCCACTCTATGACCATGATGGATCAAGACAAAAAAGAGACAACTCCATAACCATGTCTGGACATAGATCAGAATTACTAATATACCTAATTATATCATTATTTCCATTTTCTAATTGGATCCAATCCAGAGTAGAGACTGCTGCTTTGAATCTTCCTCCAAACCACCTAATATAGATCTAAATCTTATCATAAGACCTTTCTATCATCCTCCTACTGAGAGATCCCATGATTTTCTTGGTATACATTTTCTCCCCAAACCCAGCTTTGTTCAACTACATGGGTATCCCTGGTGATCTTTGGCTGGAGGATATTGGTAGTTTGAATCGCTAAAAGATATGGACCCTTTTGTGAACATAACAATTACCATTATTACGCCTAACAATTAACAATAATTTATCTCTCAGTCTCAAGAAAGATACTCCAACCCCCTCCCTAAAATCACTTCATTTTAAACAGCAGGTAATAGAAAAAGACTTTACTCTGGTTATTCATCTAAAAGCATAGAAAAACTTATTCATGAAAGATCATGTTTAAAGCTGACCATCCACTGTTTTGGTGAAGACGGTTTTAGTACAAGAGAGAGAAGTAAATGAAACTTACTGTTTGTTTTTTTCATTGTCTTAGAATCCAGTTCTGCTTTTAGAGTCAAAAAAGAGAAAAGAAACCCCAAAAAACTTTTTTTCCACATCAGTTTGGTTTTGAGATGCAAGCTTTAGATGTGACAGAAGAAAAATGCCCTTGTCTGTTCATATGGCTCCACATTCTCCGGAGTGAAATTGGAGAAGAAGCCAAAGGAGGTGTGGTGGCACCATAGTGGTGAGTCACTTAGAGAACTTCTTTCTTTTAGACTAACTTATAGAGTTCACAGTTGCCTGCGTAAGCTTGGCATAATACGACTGGTTGGTTTGTTCAACACGTGTTCCTCAATGACTTCTTGTAAGAAGAGAGAGAGATGTGGGAAGTTGGGCCAACTCAGGTTGGAAGAGAAGTTGAACTATGTGTTTGTGGGGGTGGGGGTGGGGGAGAGGGATACAAATATGACTGTTGTCTTTTTTTTTTAAATATATTTTATTGATTTTGTACAGAGAGGAAGGGAGAGAGATAGAGAGTTAGAAACATCGATGAGAGAGAGTATTGATCAGCTGCCTCTTGCACACCCCCTACTGGGGATATGCCCGCAACCAAGGTACATGCCCTTGACCGGAATCGAACCCGGGTCCCTTTAGTCCCCAAGCCGACGCTCTATCCATTGAGCCAAACCGGTCTCGGCATGACTGTTGTCTTTTGAAAACCCACCTGATCATCTCTCTTTGGATTTGGCCTATATCAAAAGGAACTTAATGGAAGTTTGCTTTAGCCTTGGGAAACAAATATTGAGTGTCTAGAGAGCAGACATACACAAGCATGGCATCAGAAATGCCTGATTTTGTGAAATGTAGATTCCTAGGCCCTATTCCACACTTACTGGGGGTGAAACTTGGGACTCTAAATTTTAACAAGGGCCTCAGCTGTCTCAAGAGTCTCTAAATTACATCCCAGAATGTACTGTGGTTCACTTCTACCTGATGCAGAATTCTCCCGGCTCTGTGAAGTGTACACAGATAAAACCACATATTCTGGCGTCACCACTCTGAAGTGGGGCCTGGGAGGTGCTGAGGGGCTTCCCAAGTGGAGGGAACTGTGACTGGGCCACTCGGGCTACTGGTTCTTGTTGTCACCCAGGGTTGGCCTTGTAGGTCTCGCACGTTCCTGTGGCCAGGTGCCCTCTCTGTGGGGAAGCCAGGTCCCTGCCCGGGTATGGGTTGTTCTAGGATAGGGGTGGGGAACGTCCGACCTGAGGGCTACATAAGACTCCAAAAATCATTTGGTTTGGCCCTGCCCAGGTATTAGGGGTAAGTTATTTACATGTTTGACCAAATATACCAGGCTCATTTTTAAGTTGATAATTTTGTATGGCTCGTGAATGATGTTATAAATATCCAAATGACCCGTGGCAGAAGAAAGGTTTCCCACCCCTGTTCTAGGACATTCTCCAACCTCTACTGTCAACGATGGTGATAGCCACCACTGGGGTCTGAACGGAGGCTGGCCAGCTGCTGCCACTCCTCCTTCTTCCCTGGCTGCCCACTCCTGTCTGGAAGCAAATCCTCTCATGTAGCCATCGGTTTGCAAAAGGCCCTCATTTCCTTCTGACAGTCAAATTTACTACTGGGCACCAACTCTCCTTAGAAAGACGGCACTCAGTGATAGATGGTGATTTTCACATTGTGATATTAGTGGCAATTTCTTTCACTAAAGGAAGGGAAAGAACCCCACAAATTTGATCTCTGGTAAGATGACCCTGGGAATGCCAGAGTTTCTGCTAAGAGGAGTTGGAGGTTTTATTCTTGACACTTTACCAGCCAGCATCTCATCCATCTGTGCCTGGGCAGAGGGTGGGGCTGGGCCTTGAGAGCCATTGTGCCTGAGAAGACTGGGGCCTTTCAGAAAAGCTGACATGGCTGGGGCATTTGTGTGTGTGGAACCTTTCAGCTGGGGCAGGAAGCTCGCAGACCACAGCTTAGACACAACTATAGCAGAGGAAACCAGAGGAAGTGCAACTTGCAGCTGTTTGTAAACGTTGCTAGGAGCACTTCAGTGAGGCCCCAGGAAAAGGGACGTAATTTGTTAAAAGTTACACGATTAGTCAGAAGTGACAGCGGAAATGGAAAAAAACAAAGTTTATACATGGATGAGGCACATCCCTGGGGACCCAAATGATGCCAAACACACTTTCTCGTGGTCCACCGTAACTCACCATATTGGTAAGATTGTAATAACAATAAATATAGTCATACAAACAGGAAAGGTACTATATTCCTTCCTGTTGTCTAAGCCTCACGCAGATCTTACATTGTCTTTGTGTAATACCTATAATTCTAATCCCTATAAAACTGCTATAAGGTATACAGAAGTATTATTATTATTATTATTATTTAAAAAATATTTTTATTGATTTCAGAGAGGAAGGGAAACATCAATGAGGTGATGTTTCTATCAGAGAGAGATAGAAACATCAATGAGACAAATCATTGATGGGCTTCCTCCTGCAAGTCCCCTACTGGGCAAGTGCCCTTGAGTGGAATCTAACCCAGGATCCTTCAGTCCGCAGGTCAACGCTCTATCTACTGAACCAAACCAGCTAGGGCCAGAAGTATCTATACAATAAAAGGGTAATATACTAATTAGACTGGGAGACCTTCCGGACAAAGCCTTCCAAAACCTGGGCAAGTGCCCTTGAGTGGAATCTAACCCAGGATCAATAAAAGGGTAATATACTAATTAGACCGGGAGACCTTCCGGACAAAACCTTCCAAAACCTGGGCAAGTGCCCTTGAGTGGAATCTAACCCAGGATCCTTCAGTCCGCAGGCCAACGCTCTATCTACTGAACCAAACCAGCTAGGGCCAGAAGTATCTATACTAATAAAAGGGTAATATACTAATTAGACCGGGAGACCTTCTGGACAAAGCCATGGTGGCAGGGCCCTGAGGCAAAGGTGATTAGAGGTGATCAGGCCAGGAGAGGAGAGCAGTCGAGGTGAGCAGGCTGGCAGGGGGGACAGTTGGGGGCAATCAGGCCAGCAGGGCGAGCAGTTGGGGGCGAGCAGGCTGGTGGGGGGGAAGTTGGGGATGATCAGGTTGGCAGGGAGGCAAGAAGGCCGGCAGGTAGAGTGGTTTGGGGTGATCAGGCAGGCAGGCAGGTGAACAGTTAGGAGTCAGTGGTCCTGGATTTCGAGAGGGATGTCTGAGGGGTCCCAGACTGGAGAGAGGGCAGGCAGGACTGAGAGAGAACCCCTCCGGACATGAATTTTGTGCACTGGGCCACTAGTTATTAAAATATTTAACAACCAGCCGAAACCGGTTTGGCTCAATGGATAGAGCGTCGGCTTGGGGACTGAAGGGTCCCGGGTTCGATTCCGGTCAAGGGCATGTACCTTGGTTGCGGGCATATCTCCAGTAGGGGGTGTGCAAGAGGCAGCTGATCGATGACTCTCTCTCATTGATGTTTCTAACTCTCTATCTCTCTCCCTTCCTCTCTGTACAAAATCAATAAAATATATTTTAAAAAATATTTAACAACCAGTAGAGTTATATAGATATGTAACTTAATTCATGGATCAAAAAAATTTTAATATATTCCATCACCACCCCAACTATGGTACTTCTCTTTAGAAGACTAAACCATCTTTCTCTCCTCCCGTATCCATGGTCACTGAGGGGAACACCAGTCCATCTGCAACAGAAAATGTACTTTAGCAAATTACAACCCTAATATTCTTGGAAGAAATTTGAAGTGGCTTCTACCACACCAGTGAATTCCTGCATGCATATCCAGAGCTGGATTGTGTAGCCCTAGAATCTCCCCTCGACAGGGATGCAACGTTAGGCATAGGGCATCCATCCAGTTTTGCTTATAATCATGAAAAACTGCCAAGTGCCCATCAATTGGGAACTAGTAACTTAAATTATGGGAGACCTTACCATGGGGAATTTTTTTTGACATCTGTGCTTTTTGATAAACAGCTTTTTTGAGATATAATTCACATGTCATAAAACTTAAAGTATATAGTTCAGTGTTTTTTTTAATAACCATCAACACAATCTAGTTTTAGAAAATTTTTATTAACCTGAAAAGAAATTCCACACATGATGAGATGTTTTGAAGCCATTTAAAACAAAAAACGAGGAAGTCCAGCCAGAGTAGGAGTAGCTCAGTGGTTGAACTACAAACTATGAACCAGGGGGTCATGGTTCAATTCCTGATCAAGGCACATGCCTAGGTTGCAGGCTCGATCCCCAGTGTGGGTAGTGTAGGAGGCAGCCAATCAATGATTATCTCTCATCATTAATGTTTCTATCTCTCCCTCTCCTTTCCTCTCTGAAATCAATAAAAAAATATTTTTAAAGATTAAAAAACAAATGAACAAGGTAGTTCTCTGTATTTAAATGGAAATAAATTCATGATAAGCAAAAAAAAACCCCACCATGTTGCTGAAAATATATAACAGCGTCCATTTATTTATAAAGTATATGTATACACACTTATAAATATATAGAGATGTTTATGTATTTGTTCATTAATGTATATGTATATATGTCTAGAGAAATAAATAGGGAAGTTTTCAATATTTTTATACTATTTTCATATACATTTTTTTTTACATCAATGGTATATTCCTGCTATCAATTAAAACTTTAAGCCGAAACTGGTTTGGCTCATTGGATAGAACGTCGGCCTGCGGACTGAAAGGTCCCAGGTTCGATTCCGGTCAAGGGCATGTACCTTGGTTGAGGGCACATCCCCAGTAGGGGGTGTGCAAGAGGCAGCTGATAGATGATTCTCTCCCATCGATGTTTCTAACTCTCTATCCCTCTCTCTTCCTCTCTGTAAAAAATCAATAAAATATTTTTTAAAAATTATAACTTTAAGGTGACATAAATAATGGGGAAAAGGTGTTTAGGAGAAGCTGCTGCTAAAACAAATTTGAAAGAAAAAATGTGGTGTTTTTTTGTTTTTGTTTAACCTTCTAATCTTCCATTAGATGGCACTGTTGTCAAATTTCTGTAGTTTCAAATGGGCCTGGAAGGGAACCCACCAGCCCATTTTTTCTGCCTGTAAAGACTATTTTTGCTTGCTTTCCTTTTAAGTCATTTGGAGAAAAAAAAAAAAAAAAAAAAAAAAAAAGAGCTTCCTTCAGAAATACCCTATTTCAAGTCAGTGGGGATAAATGAATTGAAGTGCTTATTGAAGGAATTTAGTCATAATAATAATAATAATAATAATAATAATAATAATAATACTGTTGCCCTAGCTGGTTTGTCTCAGTGGATAGAGCATCAGCCCGATGACTGAAGGGTCCCCAGTTCTATTCCAGTCAAGGGCACGTACCTGGGTTGCAGGCTCCCGACCCTGGTCGGGTTGCATGTGGGAGGCAACAATTGATGTGTCTCTCTCATATTGATATTCCTTTCTCTCTGTCTCTCCCTCTCCCTTCCACTCTCTCTGAAAAATCAATGGAAAAATATCCTCAGGTGAGGATTAAGAAAAACCAAAAACCAGATTATCAATTTTGACCGTTGGTCAGAATTTGGCTTTGTATGTACAGTTTACCTGTGAACAACTCAGAAATTAGGGGAACTGACCCTTGCACGGTAGGAAATCTTATTGGCACTTTGCACTCAGGGATTCAACCAATTGAGGATTGAAAACAGTATTTTCCATCCACAGTTAGGAATCTGCCATTGGGGAATGAGAAAATACTGTTTTTGTTCAGAAGTTGGTTGAATATGTGGATGCGAAACCCAGGGATACGAAGGGACATTGAAAAAAGAAACGAGCCGGGACCTGTTTGGCTCAATGGATAGAGCGTCGGCTTGGGGACTGAAGGGTCCCGGGTTCGATTCCGGTCAAGGGCATGTACCTTGGTTGCGGGCATATCCCCAGTGGGGGGTGTGCAAGAGGCAGCTGATCGATGACTCTCTCTCATCGATGTTTCTAACTCTCTATCTCTCTCCCTTCCTCTCTGTACAAAATCAATAAAATATATTTAAAAAAAAAAAAAAAAGAAAAAAAAGAAAAAAGAAACGAGTATACATGGCCCTTGCAGCTCAAACCCGTTGTTGTTCAGAGGCAACTATAGTTACTACGTACGAAGCATTAACTATGCTAATTCTAATAAGATAATTGACATTCTCTTCCTGATTGCACAATGCAATTCTGGGCAAACCCCACAGATACAGTATAGGACACATGTGTCAAACACAAGGCCCGTGGGCCAAATCCAGCCCGCCAGGCCTTGCAATGTGGCCCGCACCGGGCTGTCATCACTGCACTCCGCTGTCAGTTTATGACATTGTCAGTTTATGACTGTTCAGTAAACCATTCGGCCCGCGATTTAGGCTGGATTTTAGATTTTGGCCCCTTCTCTGATTGAGTTCGACACCCCTAGTATAGGAAGTTCATTTTCTTGGAGAAGGTGAAAAACTCTCTCTTCCCTAGCAGAGAGAAGTAAGTGTACTTTTTCTCTGTTTTTAATGCTCTTAGTGTGTATGTTGGCGGGTGGCTATGCACTGGGCTTGCAATTCTCAAGATAGTACTTGAGAGCAGGGCAGCGACACACTCATTTGTGCAGCCCCCGGCCCAGCCTGTGCTGGGCAGTCCAGGCTGGGCAGGCGGTGGCTGGCCGCCAAGCTGATGAGAGTTGAATTGCTGGGCGGCAATTAATGAGGGGGTGGGGGGAGGTGATTATAGGGCTAGGATCACCCAGCAATTAGAGTCTGTGTGTTTCTGACCTTGGGATCTGTCCCTCTGCGGGCTCCAAGCCCCAGGAAAACAAAGCTATGGCGACTGTTTCGATTTCCTACACTGTTGACTTCTTTGGGTTCCTGGGCTGGTGGGGTGGTCCTTTATAGTTGCATTTTGCCAGGGGTGAGAGTGGGGAGGGAGTGAGAGGGTATATGGGAGGAAAAGCTGTGCTTTTCTTAATCAACAAAACTTACTGAAGGCACTGTGCTAAATTTAACACCAAAGTATAATTTGTAGGCCCGTAAAATATACCCATTCTAATCGCACACTGTAATGATTTTTAGTTAGGATTGCCAGTTAAATTTGAATTTCAGATAAACAACACATGCTTTTTTAGTATAAGTATGTCCCATGCAATATCTAGGACATACATCCACTAAAAATATTATTTGTCGTTTATCTGAAATTCAAATTTAACGGAATGTCCCATTTTTATTTGCTAATTTTGAAAACTTGACATTTTATAAATATATCTGATCACCACAATCTAGTTTTAGAACATGTCTATCACCTCCAAAATTCCTTTTTGCCCATTTGCAGTGGATCCTGGATTTCTCACAGCCCAGGCAACCACGGGTCTACATTCTGTCTCTATAGAGTTGAAGAGGCTGCATTTTTAAGGGGAGAGATTTGGCTGTTATACAACTTAGTTTATTTATTTTTTAAATATATTTTGTATTGATTTCAGAAAGGAAGAGAGGGAGGGAGGGAGGAGAGAGAGAGAGAGAGAGAGAGAGAGAGAGAGAGAGAGAGAGAGACATCAGTGAGAGAGAGAGAGAGAGAGAGAGACATCAGTAATAGAGACAGAGAGAGAGAGAGAGAGAGAGACATCAGTGATAGAGATAGAGACATCAGTGAGAGAGAGAGAGACATCAGTGAGAGAGAGAGAGAGAGAGAGAGAGAGAGAGAGAGAGAGAGAGACATCAGTGATAGATAGATAGATAGAGAGAGAGAGACATCAGTGATGAGAGAGAATCATTGATAGGTTGCCTCCTGCACACCCCACACTGGGGATCGAGCCTGCAATGTGGGCATGTGCCGGGACTGGGAATTGAACCGTGACCTTCTGGTTCATAGGTCGACGCTCAACCACTGAGACATGCTGGCCAGGCTACAATTTAGTTTAAAATCAAGGTGTTTACATGAAGAGTTTGGTTCCACCTTTCCAAGTGAAACCACGAGGTATATTTATATGAAGAGTTTGGTTTCACTTTTTTAAGCGCAAGCTGGCTGCCTAAGGTGGTGTGGTTTGTCTTCTGCCATCCGAGTGGCACTCGTTTTGCAGGTATGGAATATTTGTGGAATATTTGAATCTCTTGGTGTTTACAGACCACATGAGCAATCCGGCTGTGGCCTAGCAGTGAGGGTGGGACCCTTTCCAGGCCCAGCCAGGGCAAGGCAGGTTGGGAGGGGCTGTCAGGAAATCAGAAGTTCCCATTCAAGGATGCTGCGTGCTCCACTGGCAAAATGCTGGTCTGTGGCTACCCGGGTTCAGTCTTGAAACATTTAGTGAGGTGTCAAGGTGCCTCGCTCTGTGTCTGTTGTATAAATGGTAGCTTGAAAACAGCCGTCCACAAATTCAGAGTTCATTTGACGTGCTCAGTCAGCGTTCATGTTGCTGAACACTCACGGAGGGCTGAAGCATCTCGGTCTGAGGTTTGAGGATTTGCATGGAAGATGGCCCCAGCTTTAGGAAAATGGATTCATCAGCAGCTCATGTTTACTGACCACTAACCATGTGCTAGAGTTTTCTACATGCTTTATGTGTGTAAACATCTAACCTTCACAAATGCTGTAAGGCAGATACTATCACTCTCCCCATCTTGCCTATGAAAAAGTGGAGGCCCAGAGAGGTTAAGTGGGTCCCTCAAGGGCACACAGCTAGGCTGGGCCTAGAGGAGCCTTTTCTTACCACTACTCTGTGCTCACCACACGGTGAGGTACGTTCTGTGGAGGCCCGGAAAGCAAGGTGTCCGAGCCGCTGGGAAGGAGGGGCCAGGCATCTCCCTCAGGAGCTAACTGGTCAGAGAGTCAGGGAACAGCATTCCAAGCAGAGGGAACAGCATATGAAAAGGCAAGAGGCATGAGAACATGGCACGATGAAGAGTGACCAATGAGCCGAAGCCGGTTTGGCTCAGTGGTAGAGTGTCAGTCTGCGGACTGAAAGGTCCCAAGTTCGATTCGGTCAAGGGCATGTACACTGGTTGCGGGCACATCCCCGGTAGGGGGTGTGCAGGAGGCAGCTGGTCGATGTTTCTCTCTCGTCAACGTTTCTAGCTCTCTATCTCTCTCCCTTCCTCTCTGTAAAAAAATCAATAAAATATATTTAAAAAAAAAAAAAAAGTGACCAATGAGGCTTGGAACAAATAACATTTCAGAGCATTAAAAAAATATCCTGGAGTTTTCCTTAGGGAAAAAAAGTCTGATTTTGGCAAGAGAGAGTATCAGATGAGAGCCCTGGAGACCTTCGGAAGTGGCTTGTGGCAGCCATCTCTACTTGATGGGTTGTTTCTGGCCAAGCACTCTCCCTCACCTGGTCAGTTCTTCTGCCATAAAAGGGCTATAATACCCATGCTGAGGGGCTCATCATGATGGAACCCAGTATGGTGTAGGGCACAATGGGAGTTAATGAAAGGGAATAGTTTAGGTGGCATACACTCTATAAGAGCTTTAAAGTCAGCAGTTGGCCACCCAAGTATGACACAGTGCTGGGCCCACCGAGTCGCCCAGGCACCTGTGCCCCATGTATACCTTTAAGAGTAGCCGGAACCCCTTTCCTCCCGCTCTCAGTGGCCAGGGATTTTCAGTGTTGATTTCCATCTGGCAGGGGCCTGCTCGTTCTTCCTGTACCTGTGGTTCTGGAGGGTCAGCCTGGAGAGGTGCCAGGCGTCTAACCAGCTCTGGGGTGAGGAATGTGTTTGCAGCAGAGGGAAAAGTCCTCTTGCTGACGCTCTGCTGGGGTCGCCGGCTTCCTGCGGATTGATCACCATGGAAACCCAGCTCCCTTCCCTCTGCCGCTGGCTGGTTGGGGGCGCACATTGTCATTGTTGATGGCCTTTGCTGCACAGATCAGAAGTTCCTTCCTCTTTCCTGTTGCAGAAATGCCACCGTCACTAGTCACTACTGTCGCCGTCCTAGAACGGCCGCTCACACCTGAAGAGCCCAGCTTGGGAAAAACAATCTCATTTGGTTCCCCAGGGGTCCCGGGGGCCTTCAGGGTTAGCGGGAGGCCTGAGAACAATGCTGGTGTGCGAACAATGGCTGAACTGGGGCCCCTGCTCTTCCCCTTCCCTCGCATTCCTCGCCACACTTTTAAAATGGCTTTCTAGGCAGGCGCAGGTAATAGTGTGCTAGCTTTGTGTGGCCAAGCCTTCCGCGCAGGCAGGGCAGATGCGATTCCAGGCAGGGCAGAGCCCCTTCCTCTGCGTGTGCTTACCCGCCTGTGGAGACCCCAAGAGAAATCCCTTCTTGGAGGGTCAGGCTTGCAGATGGAGGGCACCTGTGGATACCGGAGAGGGGAGCTGCGGGCGGAATTGAGATAGCAGCAGAGGGGAGATTGGTGTATTCTGGCACAGTGCACTCCTGCATCATCAGTCACTCCCGCATTCGTAGGAGTGTCAGGTGTTCTCCACTGGAGGCAGGCGCGCTGAGGTGGCTGGATTTGGCTGCACTCAGGACATTCCTTAGAGGCCAGTGCCTGCATCAGAGCAGCCAGGGCCTGTGGGGGTCCTGGGTGTAAGCACACAGGGCAGGTGGTGAGTGGGGGTCCCAGAGACAGTGAAGGAAGCTCCCAGACCCCTCCCTGGCTGCCCTCCTCAGGGACCTTCTCTGTAAGTTGACCTAAAGCAGGGGTCTTCAAACTACGGCCCGCGGGCCACATGCGGCCCGCAGAGGAGTCTGATCCGGCCCGCCAGGTTTTTTGGGCAGTGAGCGCAGCCGAGGTGTTACAGTAGGAGTTAGTGGTTCATATAGTCCGGCCCTCCAGCTCTCTGAGGGACCGTGATCTGGCCCCCACTTTAAAAAGTTTGAGGACCCCTGACCTAAAGGATGGCTCTCTTGGCGTCATCCTCCAGGGGCAAAGGGGGACCACGGACACCTCACATTTACCCATCTCACTGCTCCAGAGGTTCGTTAAAGAATACTTTCGGGTGCAACTTGATCACGAAATGATTAGGAACTGGGCATTTCAGGGCTTCTCTAGAATAATGTCCAAAAATCCCCCTTCACCTCCTTGAACATCCAAGTTCTTTCTGTGTCTTCCTTAGGTCTCAAATGTTCCTCTCCACTTTCCGTCTGGGATGTCCCTTTATTTGGAGCATGTTTGCTCCTTGTCACCCTGGGGTTTTAGGCTTGCAATGCGAAGATTTATGTTTTATTTTTGCTAGAGGAGTTGCCCGAGTCCCTGCACCCCAGGGGAGCCCCGGCCTCTGGGAAAAGCCTGTGGTGGCAGAGGTGGTCCAGCCAGCTGCCTTCAGAGCACGCAGCTCAGCTCTTCCTCTCGGTCCGAGAGGATGAGCCTCTTTGGGGAGGACATTCCAGTTCTCCCTGATTCCGTGTGCTTATGGGGCCGGCAGAAAGGGAGGGCTTTCGTGCGATGCTCAGCTTTCTCCTCACTCCCCATAAGACCTCAGGAGAGCTGGAGGGTTGAACGCTGTAGGGGCTACCTACTGAGTTAATCCCCCAACACCTGAGACAGGGAGCATCTGGCCAGAGCTTGAATCCTTCAAGGACCAGAAACTGTCCAGTTCATTTTCTAAAAATAGAGGTTTTGATTGCAATAATATTAGATTCATGCATTTGTAGTCAGTAATGCAGAGAGATCCCTAGTACACCTGACCAGTTCCTCCCAATGGTAACGTTTTGTGAAACTACAATGTAATATTGCAACCAGGAAATTGACGTCGCTACAACCCAGTTTTACTTGTTCTCATTGTGTCTGTATGTAGTTCTACATCGCCTTGTCATCTGACAGGTTCATGTGTCCTCTACCAGTTAAGACAAGATTCCAGCACCACAGGGGCTTTTATTTTATTATTGTTTTTTAAAAATATATTTTTACTGATTTCAGAGAGGAAGGGAGAGAGAGTGTGTGTGATAGAAACATCAACGATGAGAGAGAATCATTGATAGGCTGCCTCCTGCATGCCCCCTACTGGGTATGGAGCTTACAACCTGGGCATGTGCCCTTGTTGGGAGTCGAACCCATGACCTTTCAGTCTTTAGGCCGATGCTCTATCCACTGAACCAAGCTGGCTAGGGCAGGGGCCTTTATTTTTAAAATATTTTTCTTTTAAGTTACCGATTTGAGAGAGAGAAAAACATTGATTTGTTGTTCCACTTAGTTATGAATTCATTGGTTGATTCTGGTGGAGGGGCTATTGGTATTTGAGGAGCATGGCACATTCGTACCCTGTTTCCCCGAAAATAAGACAGTGTCTTATATAAATTTTTTCTCCCAAAGTTGCGCTAGATCTTATTTTTAGGGGATGTCTTATCTTTCCATGCGCTAGGTCTTATTTTCGAAGGATGTCTTATTTTCAGGGAAACACGGTATCTTTTTTTTTTTTTTAAATATATTTTATTGATTTTACACAGAGAGGAAGAGAGAGGGATAGAGAGTTAGAAACATCAATGAGAGAGAGTCATCGATCAGCTGCTGCCTCTTGCACACCCCCCACTGGGGATGTGCCTGCAACGAAGGTACATGCCCTTGACCGGAATCGAACCCAGGACCTTTCAGTTCGCAGGCCGACTCTCTATCCACTGAGCCAAACCGGTTTTGGCGAAACAGGGTATCTTTATCAGTCACTTCTGCATTCCAGGAGTTCTCAGCTGGAGGCAGGAGAGGGCTGAGGCTGCTGGGTTTGGCCCAGCACTTAGGACATTCCTTAGAGGCCAGTGCCTGGATCAGATACCTGTCCTGATCAGGTATCAAACCTGCAACCTTGGTGTATCAGGATGATGCTCTCACCAGCTGAGCTACCTGGCCAGGGCCCTCCTCTGTCCTCTTATAGCCATACCCACCTCCTTCCCTGTCCTCATCCCCAACCTCTGGAAACTGCTAACCTGTCCTCCATGTCTAAAATGTTGTTATTTAAAAAATGTGTTATAAATAGAAACATATTTGGAGGGTTGGTTTTTTTGCTCAGCAAGAATTTCCCTGGAGTTTCACCCAAGATGTTACATGCATCTGGTGCTCCTTCCTTTTTATTGCTGAGGAATATTCCATAGCATGGATGGACCACGGTGTGCTAAACCATTCAGCCATTGGAGGACACCTGGGCTGCTTCCAGTTTTCCAAGAAAGCTGGAAGGACAAATAAAGCCGTGTCAACATTCAGATCCAGATTTTTGTGTGAACATAACATTGTGTGTGTGTGTGTGTGTGTGTGTGTTTCTTTTAAATTTATTTGGGGAACTGGTCCGTTTTTAAAACAGCTCTAATTAAAGCAGATCCTTGAGGTATGTAGAGATTCGTTTGGAGACCTGTATGAGTTCTCACATCCTCAATATTAGAAATGTTTATACAGATTCCTGGCTTGGTCCTAACTCACACAAATCACAGTTCTGTTAGAAGCACCGCTTCCTGTGCATATTCTCATGCCCCAGCTTGGCTGCCTTTCACATCTGGATGTATCTAGTGATTCTAATTGTGTTTAATCAGGTAACGAAGCTGTAAAGAAACAGGAAACATTAAGACAGTTGTATAGAACAAATTGAAGGATGACGTCCTAGAATAACCTTGGTGAATAAATACTTCATATTCTGTGCACTTCCACTTTTTCAGGTTTTGACCCCGTCAGTCGTTGTTCTGAGCCAAAGATTTTCCTATCGTGGGGCATTCAAAACGTTTTTCTTCTAGAGACACTGTGCAAAAGCTGAAGGGCTCCATGCTAGAATCAGGCAGCCAGGACTCCAATGCACTTGACCACTGAAACTAGCTGTAGGGCCTTGGGCAAGTGTACTAACCTCAGTGAGGGTCTTGTTTCTCTCCTGTACAATGAGGATACACCTGGCTCCTAGGATCCAACGAGACGCTGGAAAACACGTGTATGCTCCATCCACCTGGGAGACACTGAGTGTTCCATACATTCCAGCAGCAGCCCCACAGAGAACAACACAGCTCTCCGAGGCAGGTGGTTTGAAGGGGGCTAGTCGAGGGAGGCTGCGAAGGAAGAATTGTAACACACTTCCCAGAGAAAGTCAAGTTCCCGCTGCCTCTTCCAACGTCAGCCATACCTCTCGCTCTGTCACCCTCCTCTCTTCCTCAGTTCTGTGTCCCATCCATGGCGTGTGTCCTTCTTCTGCCCTGAGTCCTGGGGGATGAAGACTGTGAGCACTTGGGACGCATTTTGTTCTCCTTCTGTCTTTTTGGTCCCTGTCATACTTGCTGTTCGGTTGGTCAGTAGATGTGCTCAGGTTTCCTCAAAGGGAAATGCCGTCTGGTTGGGCCTTCTTGAGCTCCACAAAGTCAGGGCCCTTCTCAGCACCAAGCCAGAACCGTGATCAAGCCCACCAGCAACAGGAGCCACTAACCACCTCTGCCATGACTAACGACAACTGTCTCTTTTCCTTTTCTTTTATCTTCAGCCCCGGCAATCACTTCATTCCCAGGAACACTTCTCTGACTCATGGCTTTGGTTTTGATTTGCCTCCTTAGCAGCTTCATCTATAAGGTGAAGAGATGTTTGGTGGCCACAGGTTTCCCCCAGAGAGAAAAGGATTCGTGTGTGTGTGTGTGTGTGTGTGTGTGTGTGTGTGTGTGTTTGAGGCCTGATGCATGAATTTGTGTATGGGTGGGGTGAGGTGGGGTTTGGCCAGCCTGGCCAGAGGGAGAGGACATGGGCAGTTGACCAGAATGCCTGCTGCTTGAACTCCTGGTCGAGGAGACAATTTGCATATTAGCCTTTTATTATATAGGTATACAGTGGGTGGCCAATTTATTATGCGTTCAGAGATAATAATAATCTCACCACTCAATATATGTCACCATTTGGCCCATTGCTTCCTTTTGACTGCCGATTCTATCATTTGGCCTCTTCCCTGTCCCTCTCAGTGCTGTATCATTAGTGATTCAATCATTGTGTTTTCAGCTAAAAGTGTCAACCAAGAGAGGGAAGAAGACAGAATCATGTGGCACTCCACTAGAGAGCTTCTTTGAATGAACCCTGATCAAAAGTCTTTTGGGCCTGGTTGGAGTGGCTCAGTGGTTGAGCATTGAACTATGAGCAAGGAGGTCATTGTTCGATTCCCAGTCAGAGCACATGACCAGGTTGGGTACTCGATCCCCAGTGTGGGTCATGTAGGAGGCAGCCGATCTATGATTCTCTCTCATCATTGATGTTTCTGTCTCCCTTCCTTTTTCCCTTCCTCTCTGAAATCAATTAAAAAGATTTTTTTTTAAAAAAAGATCTCTTGCTATAATTGTCCTATAAATGACAGGTGCCACACACTCTTCTGTGAAGACCCCAGGACAGGCCTGGCTATATGTCCTTCTGAAATCCAGAAACCCTATATCTGCAGTATTTGACTGTTTTAACAACCTAGTAGCCCTGACAACAGTTGAAAGCTAGTTAACTTGTCCTGACATATTGTTAGAAAACCCTTGCTGGTTTCTGGTCATCTCTGCTTCTGGCCTGGTAGCTACGAGTATCCTCTACCAAAACCTGAAAGAGTTCTGCTCTGGTCAGCACCAGCTATTGGCTGCTAGGCCCCCATCCTGCTGAGCACCCCTTCTCCTGGCCCCCCTGCTTCATATCCCAGGCCTCAGCTAGCCTTGAATTCCTGGCCTGATCCCTCCTGGGCACAACCTTCACAGGCAGCCGTTGTCAGGCCTGGTCCACACTCCTCAGTCTCTACCTTTCTGTTAACTCCAGCCATAGGGGCCTGGACCCTCTCCATAATTGTTTTCAACAAAGACTCTATTGAAGTTCTGCACACTGTGAGTCATGACTCACTAGGAAAAGACTGTAGAGAATGCTTAGACAGATAAAGTTTTTACATACCTAATAAATAACCTCTTGGCCATTTTTATTTTGTTTTGTTTTTTTCCTGTTGGACTTTTGTAGAAGATGAGTATGGAGGCCCCTGTGACTATGGTTTTGCAATTCTCTCCCCCTACTTCCCTCCTCCCCCATCCCTGTTTTCTTCAGCTCAGGACATTTTCTGGGCTTCAGGCTGGATAGTATAATAGAAGAGACAAGTTTGCTCTGCACACCTTCATCAGCCGGAGCTCAGGAATAGCACCTACGGGCTTGGTCCTAAAAGCTGGAAGGAGAAGCCTCTTAGGTAAGAGCCGTTGTTTCCTTTCAAAGCAGAAAACAGAGCCCTCGGCTGAGAGCAGAGAAGAGCATACCCTCTTGGCCACAGCGTCTGCAGCATCTCCGGCCAGATTTCCTTTTCAAACTGAGGTGACAGCCATCATGATAAGAAAGGTCACACACTTCTGCTGGTTGGACTTGGACAAAGCTAATCACTCACTAGACTGAGAACCAATCCGGTGAGTTGTGTTTTAAGTATTTTAAAGTATTATTCGCTTGTCAATTCCAGAGCCTATGTGCGGAAGTGGGCAAAACCCTAGAGGGATGATGGGAACAGCAGCTGTCAGCCAACTTTCTGTCTCTTACTTTCTCTGTTTTCTGCTGCTCCCCCTCAATCCCTAACATTAAAGTATTCAGGAAAGGATGAATACTTAAAGCCCAAAGCTTGAGGCTTAAGAAAACCAGTCGGATAAATGGCTGCTACCTTCTGGGCCACCAGGGGAGGCTCGGGTGTTCAGGTAGGAGTCTCCAGGCACTGGTGGGTGACGTGAGGGAAAGGGACACTGTTCCTGTTGGTGAGTCCCATGACAAAGGGGCTGAGGCTCTATTAAACATGATTTTAAATTATAGACATTCAACTTAATGTGATCCCGCCACATGGGCAGCTGCCAAGTCCCACCTGCCCCCAGGAATAAAGGGGTTCAGAGCTCAGACATTGAAGAGACTTGAGGCTCAGGCTGCTCACAGTAAATGTCTTTTGGGGGGACTTTTAAAAATTAAATGTATTGGAGTGACATTGGTTAATAGGATAATATAGATTTCAAGTGTCCATTTCTATGATACATGATCTGTATATTGCATTGTGTTCCCACCACACAAAGTCACATCATCTTCTATCACATATATTTATCTTCTTTACCCTTTCCCCCTCTTTGTTTTTTCCATTACCATTTATCTCCCCTCTACCTTCCTTCACCTCCACCCACCCCGTAACCCCCATAATCACCACACTCTTTTCCATGAGTTCTCTCTTTTTTTTTCTCAATCCCTTTATTCCCACAATAGCCCCTCACCCCACTCTAAGCTGTCAGCCTGCTCTCCATCTATGAGTCTGTCTCTGTTTTGCTTGTTAGTTCAGTTTGTTCATTAGATTGCACATTGCTCACAGTCAAGTTTAACTTCATTGCGGGTAAATAGTTTGAGCGGGGCTGGCCAGAGAACTTCATCAGTGTTCCCTAGATGGTTGTTGAGTACACTTAGCATTTGCTCAACAATCTGTTTAAAAACAAACTCTGGCCTGGCCAGTGTGGCTCAGTGGTTGAGTGTCGACCTATGAACCAGGAGGTCATGGTTCAATTCCCAGTTAAGACACATGCCTGAGTTGCAGGCTGAATCCCTAGTAAGGGGGCATGCAGGAGGCAGCTGATCAATGATTCTCTCTGATCACTGATGCTTCTATCTCTCTTTCCCTTCCTCTCTGAAATAAAAAATATATATATTTAAAAAAAAAGATAATATACCTCATTAATTAAAAAACACAAGAAAAGAAAAATAAATAAACTATGAATTGAAACCTGAGGATAAGCTGGAAACTGCCTATACTTTAAACCTAAGTCATTTTTTATATCTAAAATTCATTTTATTGGTCTTTAGTTAAACCACAACTACTCGCCCCCACTCCTCACCACTTCCTCAGGAGTTTTTTCTGGCAGGGTAATTTCTCCAAGAATTTATGATAAACCAATTGGGGTTTCCTCTTATTTTAGTAAAATTTATTCATCTTGGATAGAAAGGTCAGGAAAGGGAGGGTAAGGACCAAAAATTATTCTATTGATTTTGATTATTATCATTACTGCTGCTATGACAGTATCAAGAGTAGCCACTATCGAATGGATGCGTGGTTTACTAGTACTTCTGGGTTTTATCCTCATGAGGAATCCTCATAGCTTCATGGAGGGGGGTGGTGGAGAGAATGATAGTAGAGTAAGCGAATTTATAGCTTGCTGAACATTTATATTAAAAGAATTTTGATTGAGGTCAGCTCCCAAGCTGGTAAAGAGCCATAGGTCTTTACCAAAGAGCAAGTCTCTGGTAGAGAGCCAAGGGTCTTGATCGTTATTTCTCTATTGAATATTTTTATTAATGACTTGGATGAGGATTATGGTGATCTGATAAAAATCTGTAGATGATTCAAAGCTGAGAGGGAGAAGTCCGAGGATAGAATCAATTGTCAAGAGAATGGATAAAGGCTCTACCATGGAGGTCAATCTTTTTATTTTAATTAAATATGTTTTTATTGATTTCAGAGAGGAAGGGAGACGGAGAGAGAGATAGAAACATCAATGAGAGAGAGAACCATTGAAATAGAACCAGTGATTGCCTGCCTCCTGCATGTCCTACACTGGGGATCGAGCCCACATCCTGGACCGGAAATTGAACTGTGACCTCCTGGTTTATAGGTCGATGACAAACTACTGAGCAGGCCAGCCAAGCTGGAGGTCAATCTCTTTATATATTTTATTGATTTTACACAGAGAGGAATTGAGAGGGACAGAAAGTTAGAAACGTCGATGAGAGAGAAACACCGACCAGCTGCCTCTTGCACACCCCCCACTGGGGATGTGCCCACAACCAAGGTACATGCCCTTGACCGGAATCGAACCCGGGACCCTTCAGTCTCCAAGCCAACGCTCTATCCATTGAGCCAAACCAGTTTCGGCTCTTTATCCATCTTAAACCGAGGAGGAAAGCTAGAGGGCAGCACTCAGGCTGGCACCCAACAGGGGGCTTTGTGGCCCTCCGCTGGAGCTCAGTAAGACAGCAGAGTTTCCAGAGCAGCAGTTCAGATGGGGCAGGCTGGGCCCCAAACCAGACCCACGACTATTGCTATTAATACTCTTATTTTCATTGTTTTTATATTTCCATTGTACTCTGCAGTTTAAATGTCTTTCAAATGCCAGCTCTCTTTGATCTTCACAACAAGAGTAAATTAGGTAGAATGAGCATATTATTCCCATTTATAGGCGAGAGAAATGCACCTCAAGACACTGAAGTTATTAAACTGCAGAGAAGAGTCTGGAACTCCGGCTTCTGATCTGAGTGTTAATTCACCAGATGGGCGGCTACAGGCTGGTGGAAATGGCTGACATCTTATTTCCTAACACCTCGGTCCTGAGATAGATGGGAGGTCAGCGGTGTGTGGTGCCTGTAGCTGCCTGGCAAGACCGCTGCCTGTCACGCCACCCTTCCTCTCTCACCCCACTCCCACTTCTCAGAAAGGACACTTCCTGAGGTTTATTCTAGCAGGTAGCTTTTTCATGTGGCAAGGACTTATGTGATTGGGGTTTGCATGACGTTCCTGGTGTTTGAAGGCAGAAGCACAGCATGTACAAACCATTCTGTCCTCCTTCAAGTCCCTTTGGCCAAACAGGGGAGGAGGGGGCGGCGATCCTGGGGAAATAGGGTGTTGGGTGAGTGGTTCATGCCTGGTGAGCACACCTGGGACCACCACCTTGACAATGTGTAAGTCAGAGACTTGATTAGTTACCAGAGAACTAAAATAGTCGTGGGAACCTTTTTTCCTGATCAAGGAATTCACTAAGAAAAGGGGAAGAAGGAAGGGGAAGACATGTAAAAGTCATGCACATATAAAAAGCCACTGAGTTTACACTTTTTAAAAAGGCGAAATAGGAAACATTTCATTTAAACATGAAGGGGGGTGAGTGGAAGGGAGGGGAGTGGAGGGGGTTGTAGACTCAATCCTGAGTGTGGGGTGTTTCTCTCTCATTCCCTTCCTCTCTGAAATAAATAAAAACATGTGTTGTTTTTTTTTTTAAATGAAGGAAATAAACCTTATCAGAAGATGTAGTTATAAAATCCAGAGTGAAGGCCTTTACTAATTTATTACCCAAGCTGAAACTTGCTCAGATTCCTTTCTAATGAGCACTTTCTTTGTCTTATTTCTCAGAAATGTGTTTTGTTTTTTTTTTGTCTGAAAAGTATAAGTTGCCTAATTCAGTCATTTCTTTGAGCTTTATTTTATGATCTGAGGAGTGTCATATTATGATTCCCCTGGGCACAAGCATTACGTTGTGTTTCCCTGTTTACCTGGTTTTCTGGCAATTTTATTATTTTATTATTCCAGCCATAAGAACTAAAGAATGATGGGGCGGGATTATTCATCTCCCTGACCATTTGTACACTTGCTTAATTGTGGCTGTTGTGTCATGGCATATACTTATTGTCCACACTTCAAATTGTACCTTTTAAATATGGGCAGTTTAGCCTTAGGTTTTTTTTTGTTTTTTTTTTGCTCAGTGGATAGAGTCTGCAGACTGAAGGGTCCCAGGTTCAATTCTGGTCAAAGGCACACACCCGGGTTTCAGGCTCGACCCCCAGAAAGGAGCATGCAAAAGGCAGCCAATCGGTGATTCTCTCTCATCATTGATGTTTCTACCTCTCTCCCTCTCCCTTCCTCTCTGAAATAAAAAAAAATATATTAAAAAATAATAAATATGTGCTGTGTACTATATATCAATGATACCTCAATAAAGATGTTAAAACTTTCAACTTCTTATTACAATTTTAAAAGATAATTCTAAAAAGTAATAGACTCGTAATTTAAAACTAAAAATTAGGGAAGATTACAATGAAAGGGTGCCAACTGCCCAGTTCTCACCACCTGTCCCCCCACCACAGATAACAGGAATTATTTGTATTGTTGTAGACATTCCAAAAATTAATGTTTACCTTTACGGATTATAAAATATCTTCATCTTTAGTAACAGCAAGTCAAACAAAGGTTTACATACCTTTAGAAGGGCAGGTAAGCCCTAGGAGAGCCTGCTACTTATGCCAGGCACTGAAAGAACACACTGAGACCCTTTTTACCTATTTCTGAATTTCAGATACTTTTGATTGTTATCTATCTTTTCATATCCTTTGCCCATATTTCTATTATATTGTGTGTTTTTTAAAATATATTTTACTGATTTTTTTTTTTTTTTTTTTTTTTTTTTACAGAGATGAAGGGAGAGGGACAGAGAGTTAGAAACCTCGAACAGAGAGAAACATTGATCAGCTGTCTCCTGCACACCTCCTACTGGGGATGTGTCCACAACCAAGGTACATGCTCCTGACAGTAATTGAACCTGGGACCCTTCAGTCCGAAGGCTGTTGCTCTATCCACTGAGCCAAACCAGTTAGAGCTCTATTATATTGTTGATCTTTTTCTTCTTTTATCTCTTTTTTAAAAAGTAGTTTTTTCTTAATTTCTGAGAGCTTTATACATATTAGAAAGATTCACTCTTTGTTTAGGATATGAGTTGCAAATATATTTTCCAGTTTTTCTCTGGACTAATTTTTTTTATTTTTTGACAAAGCAGACTTTTCATGAAGTACAATTTAACAGTCTTTTCTTTTATGGCTTCTGGGTTTTAAGTCATAGTTAAACCAGCCTTTACCATTCCAAGATTGTGAGGAATTCTTTCATGTTTTCTTCAAGAACTTTTATGGTTTCCTTTGTACCTTCAGATGGTTGGTCCATTTGGAATTTGTTCTGGTGCATGATTTAAGTTGTAGGATACAGTTTTTCTGCTTTTCTTTTAAAACACTGACATTTATTTTTGAAATAAAGCCTTTTCCCCCCTCCTGGTGTTCTAAAAGTATTAGCATTGAATCTGAAACAATGACTAATTTTTAGAAGTTTACTTTTAAGCTTAGGAGTAAGGGAAGGGACATTTGTCCCTATTGCTTGAGAAGCAAAAGTTGCTTACTGTACAGTATGTGAAAGTTACTTTTGAAGTCAACATTTATTTTCTTACCCCGTATTTTCCGGCGTATAAGACGACCCCCTAATTTTTACGGTTAAAACATAGGTTTAGGCCTATATTCGCTGTATAAGACTACACCCCACTTCAAAGAAAAGACTTATTTTGCCGTCAAGATCTGCAGGTAATTTTTGTGCAATTTTGGTCTTTTGCCCCCAATTTTCGGTTGACTTTTTTTTTCATTTCAAAAGTCGTCTTATACGCCGGAAAAATACGGTACTCATGGTGTATCCTTTTTCCCTGACAAATTAAAATTTGGTATGTGGGCGCGAATACTTTCCAGCAGATTGCCAAGGAAGATGGTTTAGAGTTTGGAATGGAGAACACAAAACAACAAAAAGCAACAGGAAAACTCCCTTATGCTCCCACTGCTCCTCAACAGCGCTTATCAGAACTTTCTGAATCACAGGTCAGAGAAAAGAATTGTTCTCGAGCTGGAAGCCATCACGTCTTGGTACTGGCCCTGAAGCAGAGAAATCTTTGGTTTCCATAATCTCAGTTCAAGTCTGACTTAGCGTTACCGTGTGGCAGAAGGAGAGGGTAGCATTTCAGAAAAGCATGGCATGCCGACTTATGATGAATGGAGTCAGGCAGGAAAAAAAAAAGGAGGGGGATGAGTACTCCAAGCAGGGAACAGCATTGGCAAAGGCACAGACACATGGTGTGTTCTGGGAACTGGTAAATTCTAACAGCAAGAACGCAGGGTCAAGGAAGGCAGTGGGTGAGAGATGTCCATTTAAGAGATGTCCAAGAGCATTCTTTTTTTTTTTTTTTTTTTAAATATATTTTATTGATTTTTCTTACAGAGAGGAAGGGAGAGAGATAGAGAGCTAGAAACATCGATGAGAGAAACATTGACCAGCTGCCTCTTGCACACCCCCTACCGGGGATGTGCCCGCAACCAATGTACATGCCCTTGACCGGAATCGAACCTGGGACCTTTCAGTCCGCAGACCGACGCTCTACCGCTGAGCCAAACGGGTTTCGGCCCAAGAGCATTCTTAAGAAATGTCCGCTGGCTGGCATGGCTCAGTGGTTGAGTGTCAGTCTATGAACCAGGAGGTCATGGTTCAGTTCCCTGTCATGCCTGGGTTGGGGCTCAGTATGGGGCGTGCAGGAGGCTGCCAGTTCTTCTCTTTCATCATTGATGTTTCTCTCCCTCCCTCCCTTTTCCTTCCTCTATGAAATAAATTTTAAAAATAAAAGAAATGTCCAGGAGCATTTGGGATCTTGTTCCCCAGCCTATGCCGTTAATTTGGCACAAATAAACTCATAAAAAAAGAGAGAAAAGTCCAAATCTGTGGAGCATTTTTATAGGTGTTTATCTGAGCCCAAACTGAGGACAATTGCCAGGAAGCAGTTTCTGTTATGCATTAGAAATTAAGGGCTTGGGGACTGAAAGGTCCCGGGTTCGATTCTGGTCAAGGGCATGTACCTTGGTGGTGGGCACATCCCCAGTAGGGGGTGTGCAAGAGGCAGCTGGTCAATGTTTCTCTCTCATCGACGTTTCTAGCTCTCTCTCTCTCCCTTCCTCTCTGAAAAAAATCAATAAAATATATATATATAAAAAAAGATTATGTACCCTCTTTTTTGTTTTTTATTGTCTAAAGTTTTACGTATGTCTCCTTCCCCCGCCCCCCCCCCACTTCCCCTGCCAAAGGACCTATGTGCTCTCTTTTTATTTTTATTTTTTTCATCTAAAAATATTTTATTTTTAAAATTTCTTTATTAAGGTTCTACATATGTGTCCTCATCCCTCCATTAACACCCCCCCCACCCCATACCCTCACCCCCCCTGGTGTTGGAGTCCATTGCATACAAGTCCTTTCGTTGATCTCTTACTCCGCCCCCCCCCCCCCCCCCCCAGCTTCCCCTGCCAAAGGGCCTACGTGCTCTCTTGAGGGTGGTTACCTAGAGGTTCAAAGGTGTGTTAACCTAGTCCTAGATGCACAAAAAACGACACATAGGGTCTGCTTAAGGCAAAGACTGACCTTTTACTAAAAAGTCATAGGCCCTGGCTGGGTAGTTCAGTTGGTTAGAGTGACTTCCAGATACGCCAAGGCTCTGAGTTTAATCCTTGGTCAGGGCTCATACAAGAAGGAACCAATGAAGGCATGAATAAGTGGAACAAACCGATATCCCACCCCTTCCTCCTTCCACTTTCCCGAAAATCGATTAAAAACCAAAAAGTCACATGTCTGAGCTTGAGCTGTCCCACTCCGATAGGAATTTACGATTAGATCAAACTGGAGGTTACTTTCCCTAAACTCTTTTTGTCCTCGGATACGGGGAGAGATAAGCCAGGGCTGGAAGGCGGAGGATTGTAAATGGGCTTTCTCTGGAGGGCAGTGGGAGCCTCAGGAGGTTCCCTGACGAGCCTGCGATGTTCTGGAAAAGTCAGCCCTGTCCCTCGGCCTCGCCGGGAAAGGCAGGAGGTCCACACTTAGGCTGCGTGGAAACAGCCCCTTTGGGGGGCAGAGGGAAGCAGAGGGGTCTTGCTGTGCTAGGGAGAGAGAGAGGACCCTCTTCCCCTGCCACGAGAAGGGGCTCCCTACCCAGCCTAACCAGGAGGGCCAGGAAATCTGAGGCGAAATGACCACTTGCGCCTTTTTCCCCTTAAAAACTAAACAAAGCAGTGTGTTCAGTGGCCCCTCAGGAAGACCAGTCATTTCCTGAGGAGATATCAGGCCAGCCCAGGCATTGTTCCCGGCTTCCAGCAATGGCCGCCATTACCTGACCAGCATCACAGCCCACCTCCTCTGGCTGCGCTGGGAGAAGCCACCAGTGAGTGACCTCTCTGCCGTTCGCAGGGCGGCTCCGGCACTGCAGGGAAGAGTCTTCTGCCCCCGGGGCATGGCCCAGGGGCGGCTGTGACCGCCTGCCCGCAGCCTTGCTTTCGGGATGCAGCCGGGGTTGACCGAAGAAGGCAAGATGTGGCTGGGAGTCCTGCTAGTGCTTCTGCTCTGTGAGTTTTCTTCTCTTTCCACATCACTTGCGCTTCGTGAGAACTGAAGCAAATGAAGTCACCGTATTTCTTCTGTCTTTTCCAGGTTCGAGCCTCGAGGGTCAAGAGAACTGTGAGTTGTAAAGTTTCTACCTCGGCTCATTGTGTCTTTTCGAGATTCTTAACTCTCATGTCGAATTGCGTGGGTTTAATATCTGTAACAATTGAGAAAAGATAGTCCAGTGGAGAGCTGAAGTTTATTGCTTTCGGACATTTTTTTTAGAAGGTTTTAGAAAGAAAAGAAAAGAAAAAAACAACTGTTGTTCTAAGCCAAGTTCTAATCAACATAATCTAGAAGTAGCATACCTTTGCTAGGTCCCAGTTCACTGCTGTCTGTTCGGTTTGGGGAGGTGATTTTTAAAAAGTGAGTGAGTGCGTAATTTGTTTTGTTGTTGTTCTACCCTAAATTTCTTGATTGCCTATTCTACCCACTTCCAAATGGTTTCATTCCCAGGTGAAATGTAATCAGTTGGTTAGATTCAGGAAGGCAGGACAGAGTGTAAATTGTTGTTACAAATGTTTTCTCCCAAATGACCTAAAACATACTGGGTTCCATTTCTCATACATCCATGAGGCGGCAGTTATAACTGCAATACCGTGTGGCTGTGCACGGGGAGCGGGCTTATCCTTGGAGTCTGTTTGATCATCCACTTTGGAGCTAATTGTGAAACAGGATAAGTGGGTATGGTTTTGCTTCATCTTGGGCCTTATGAAAGAGGGGGCTGGGCTGGGGCTGGGGGCTTAGTGGGGCCCACAGAGCAGGATCCCTGGTCAGTGGTCACTTCAGTCAGCAAAGAAGGGGGGTGACTGGGTTGTAGAGAATTGTACAGCCTCTGGAGATGATGTACTTGGATGATGCCGGTTTGATGAGCCAGGGCTCAGAGCAGAGGCTCCAGGACAAAGAGGGCTGGTGTGGCGACCAGCAAAGCCCGTCTGCAGGTCTCCAGGTCAACAGCCCATGTGCTACTGCAGGCGATTGATCCAACCCATGGAGGCAGGATATCCATTACCATCCTCATCACCCCAATTAACTGATGGTGTCTCTGTATCTCAGAGAAATAACCGACTGGCCAGTTGGCAGGGCGTCGGCACTAGAATCTCCACTTTCCAAAACCCGCCGAATCTGTCTGCAGCCATAGGCCTGCCTCAACTCTCTACGGCCAGACTCAGCCTCTGTGAGCCCTTTTCTCAGAGCGGGATGATAGAGGATTAACCGTGGAGTCCCGTGAGGGTGAGAGTAGCTAAAAGGAGGTGACCGGCCTGCCCAGCATGTGATGAGTGACCGTTTACTATCGCGCAGTCCTGGGTCCTCCCCACCTTTGCAATCGCTCCCGCACCAACCTGTCTGTCCAGCCAGCCCACTCCCGCCAGCTTTTGACCAACCACACCCTGCCAACACTCCTGCCTCTGGGCTTCTGTGTCTCTTGCACATCCTGTTTCCCAGGCCCTCCCTGCCCTCCCAGCTCCTTCCCCACCTCACATGGAAGTAAATCACCTCCTTCCCGCGGTGGTCCATAGAGAAAATGTCTTTGTACCTTCAGGGAAAACCCGGGAACCGCAGGACTCAGAGCAGGAGGCTGTCCCACTGCTTCCTCAGGCCTCCTCCTGGTTTTTTAGTTTTTTACTTTTTCTTTTAATTGTTAAAAACACTTTCTATGTGGAAAGTATTACATAGATCCTCCTTTCCCTCCATTAAACTCTTCCAGCCCGCTCCTGTCCTGCCCCGCCCCATACCCTCACCACCCTATTGTCTGTTGTCCACAGGTTATGCATCTATACACCCAAGTTCATTGGTTGATCTCTTCCCATGCCTCCGCCTTGTTTTACAATTGAGGAAACTGAGGCCCGGAGGCCAGAAAGTCCTTGTGCACTGGGTGTGAGAGTGGAGGCTAGGGCCCTGGTCTCCCATTCCTGAGACACGCAAGGCCATGCTGTCTGGGCATGGGACACGCATGACCTATGGCTGCAGGTGGCGGGAACGGCACCAGGTGTTAGACTCGTGGGGTCAGACTGGACCTGGGTTCAGCCACCGTGGTATTTGAGCTCTGGCTAGGAAAGAATTCAGAGCCAACATTCCAACTCTTAAGAGAATATCTACTTATAAAGTCGCAAAGGTAGAAGAAGTCATTTGTAGAAGAAATGAACTTAGGAACAAGTTGTAGAGGCAAAGGAAGGGCCCTAGGAGCCTGGGACCGAGGAAGGTAATGGGGTGGGGAGGGGAGGATGGGGAGGGAGGGCAGGGAGAGGGACTGGGAAAGGGACAGGTGTGCTGCTGGGAGGAAGAGCCTGCGGGTCCTCTGTCCTACCGGTTTTATGGACGGAGATTTTAGGGGCGGTCCCAGGGGAAGAGCTCAATAGGATATTCAGCAGTTTCCCAGGGGTGTCCTTTCAGGGCTGTGGTCTCCACTGATGGATTGGCCAGCACCAGGGCAGGGGTCATTATTTAACGCAGCTGGTCCTGAGGTCAGCTCTGGGGTGGCTGGTTCGGTGGCTTTTCTGGGCCGGAGCTGAAATACAACTGAGGCCTAGAGGTTATCCCTGGGAGGAAAGGCCCGAGGGCCCAAACCCCAGTGGAGATCCTGGGGGAGGAAAGGCCACCCTGGGGGTGAGGTCCCACCCTGTCACTGTCCATGGCTAGGCACCTCCTGTACCTGGCCCATCCTTCTTGCTCTGCTCTCGCCTGTCACAGCCCTTCACACCAGGAGCCAGCTCCACACCGCAGGCTCTCGGTGGCCGAGGTGCTTGGTCAGCCGGGGCCTTTTCCACTCCTTTATCTCAGGCCCTCAGCCCACTCGGACTGCCAGTCTCAGGAGATGATCTCAATCCCATCTTCACCTTGAAAACAGTGCTGTCTGGAGGGAACTCCCTCAACTTCCCGCCTTGCCCTGGCTGCAGGCTTATCTGCATCCCCACCCATCCTCCAGGCTTCCCTCCAGATTCAGAGAGGCAGCTGTCCCACCCCCCCTCCCCCCACCCCCCGTTGCGTAGACCTGGGCCAGCCTGTACCCCTGGGGTCTGAGTCCAGGCCTTGCATTGTCCCCCAGGATCACAATCTATAATTTATGCAATTGCCATCCCACTTTTAGTATCTTTCCCTGTCCCCTTTCTTGGTCTTTCCCCACAAATGCGATTGGTGGTTCTTATTTTTTGGGGGGAAAAGGAAAATCACACACAACCCACCCCTTCCATTTATCTCACGTCCCCTATCTATCTCTCCGTTGGTTTCTGAAGGCTGGTTTATACTCCCTGTCTGTGCTTCCTCACCTCTCAGTCAGCCCTCACTTAGCACCTGGCTGTGCACACACATCCACCCTCCCCCCCTTCCCTGCTCCGAAAACCTCTCCTGGAGCCTGATACCAAAGCTGTGAACACTCCAGCCCTCAGCTCTGGGGCCCTGTGCTGCCTGTGCAGTGAGTTTTCCTTGGCCTCCTGGACCCTCTTCCCTGGCGCTCTTACACCCCTGACAAACCCAGGGGATGTGTGGACTTCCCCAGGAGTAGAACTCCCTGCATCCTCTCGTCTCTGCAGGCTCACAGGTCTTATCCGCTCTGGAGCGGCTCAGCCCCCTCTGCTCCTCCACATGCCCCGCTGGTCCAGCGGAGCCCTGGCCTGTCCCCTGAGCATCATGCGGGGCCATAGGTGACATCTCCTCCTAGTCATCTCCCAGGTCCCTCAAACCAGTCTCACCACCTGACTTTCTTCTTCACCCTATCTCTTTCTGCCCTGTTAGTCAGCAGACACCGATATCCTCCTGGGTACCTAACCCAGGACCTTATTTTCCACTCTTGTCTCAACCCCCATATTCGATCAAACAAGTCTTGAAACATTTTTAAAATAAAATACATATAACATAAAATTTATTTTTATTAATGATATTTTGTATATTCATAATGTGCAAACATCACCACTGTCTAGTTCCAGAAACCCCCCTCTCGCCCCCGAAATAAGTCCTTTTGTGTCCACTCAGTATTTCTCAAGTCCATGCCTTCCCTTCATTCCTACTGCACCTGCCCTCAGGTCTCCTCAGCTTTCATCTGAACCCTGTCCAAGCTGGTCTCTCTGCCCAGCCCACAGTGACCTTTCTAAAGCTCCAGTGTCATTCTGTCACCCTTCTAAACACCCTCAAGACAGGACTCAGCTTGTCAGCCCAGCAGGCACCTGGCTCTCACGGCCCCTCTGGCCCCATACTCTGGTTCCGGGAACTGTTTGTGCCCAGATTCATTCATTTGTCATGCCCCTGTGTCCTGGTACATGCTGTTCTGCCTGAGCACCCCTGTTCTTGGCCAGATTAAGGCTTGGTTCAGGAGTCACTTCCTTCAGACTTTCCTTGGCCTCTCCTGGGCAGCCTTCCTCTTGGTGTTTGCATCGCTGTATTCCAGTTATCTGGGTCTCCACCAGCTGGCGTGGTCCATGACAGAAGGATGATTTTGTATTCACCTTGTAAACCCACCACCTGGTGCAAGTGTTCGGTGAATGTCTCCTTGAAGGAGACTCCAACTGAACTTGGAGATATTTCTGATTCAAATGAGCAGATGCACCAGCATGCTCTATGCTGAGCACTGAAGTTCAGCAGGGACTCCATGCTTCATGCCTCCTGTGATTTTCCAAACCATGGTGTGTGGCTTCTCCCCCTCCCCTTCCTCTCCCCTCCTCCCACCTTTCTTTCTGAGTCATTTCCAGGTTGAGGGACACGTGGCTGGCTGAGTCATAATGTCTCATCTTCCTAGAGCACCAGCTGACTGGTAGCTGGAGGCAGAAGAAAGCAGGCTCCTTGGTTATGGGTTTGAGGATTTGGCACTGTGGGCGCTGTACTATGGTGACTCTGTTACTTTGGATTCTTCTTCACCAGCCTTCACCTCCCCAGATTGAAAAGACGTGACATAATAAAAAAAAAATCTATCTATCTATAGATAGATATAGATATAGATATAGATATAGATATAGATATAGATACAGATATAGATTTCCGAGAGGGAGAGAGATAGAAATTTCAATGATAAGGGAGAATCATTGATCAGCTGCTGCCTACTCACTTCCATTGGGGATCAAGCCCCAACCCTGGCATACACCCTGACCAGGAATTGAACCATGATCTCCTGATTCATAGGTCGATGCTCAACCACTTAGCCACACCAGCCAGACAGATCTGACCTCTTTAGGCTATTTCACAACCTTGTCCTTCCATCACAATAGTTGTAAACCTGGGTTTGGTAAGGGGATCTGTGGATCTGCTCTCTATAGAATTCACACTTGCACACAAGTGGAGGTGGTTCATAGCCTCCTAACACCCACTGGTGACCTTCCAGGGAGCCCAGGTGGGGAACAGTCACTGTTGTGTGAATAGTGAGACCTATAGACCGTAGTAACCCAGTTTGGTTATTCCTGGGCAGTTTATTCACAAAGAGCTAATATTTCCCATTTTCTGTATTATCTTAATTATCAGGTAAATATTTTTGAAAATTGTTTGGGTGGTATATTTGTTATCTATTGCTGCTTAACAAATTACCCCAAAACCGTGGCTTAAGACAACAATTTACTGCCTCACACTGTTTCTGAGGGTAAGGAATCCAGGAGTGGCTTAGTTGGGTGGTTCTGAATCTGGGTCTATCAGGAAATTGCAGATAAAAAGTTGGCCAGATTACAATGATCAAAAGGCTTGTCTGAAACTGAGGGATCTGCTTTTAAGCTCAGTGGCTGTTCCTCAGCCTAAAAATAAGGAGCGTTAGAGTGTCCAGGAGACTCAGTAAGTCTCCAATAAGCCTACAACAACCTACTAAATATTATTACCTCATCTTACCAATGAGGAAGCAGAGCATAAAGAGGTTAATCACTTAAGAACACATAAGAAATGATGAACCAGCCCTAACCAGTTTGGCTCAGTGGCTAGAGGGTCAGCCTGTGGACTGAAAGGTCCCAGGTTCGATTCTGGTCAGGGGCATGTACCTTAGTTGTGGGTACATCCCCAGTAGGAGGCGTGCAGGAGGCAGCTGATCGGAGTTTCTCTCTCATCAATGTTTCTAACTCTAACTCACTCCCTTACTTTCTGTAAAAAATCAATAAGATATATTAAAAAAGAAAGAAAGAAAGAAAAAGAAATGATGAACCAGAACTTGCATGCTTGTCTGCCTGAATTCTATGCTTCTTCTAGGGGCCACAGTGTGGCAGCTTATGTGCTACATATATTTTAAGGATGTGTTTTGTTTATTTTTAAGATATATTTGTATTGATTTTAGAGAGAGGAAGGGAGAGAGAGATAGAAACATCAATTATGAGAATCATTGATCGACTGCCTCCTGTACACCTCCTACTGGGGATTGTCCAGCCCACCCTGGAGCATGTGCCCATGACACTTTCTCACTCATCTACCTGGCATTTTCCTAACATGAAAATGTAGGCATTAGACACGGTCCCAATGAACCTGGGACCTTTCAATCCGCAGGCCGACATTCTATCCACTGAGCCAAACCAGCCAGGGCAGGGCCAAATCTTACTTGTCACACTCTGAAGACTGCCACCTTGTCTTGGTGGAATATGAACAGTACCAACTGCCTCATGCTTGACCCACTGCCCAGAGAGTCATTACCCACTTGGCCCCGAAGGCATGTGGGACCCCTGGACCCTATACTGCGTCGGGTGATGACAAGCCAGCATGGTGAAGGTCACCAGGACAAAGCTGTTTCTCAGATAACAGGAGTCTTCGTTTCTTCCCTTCTTATCTAGCTTTTACCATCAACAGTGTCCACATGGTGATCCTGCCGAAGCAGGAGGTGCAAAACGGGGAGAATCTGACCCTGCAGTGCGTCGTGGACATCAGCACCACTTCTCATGTCAGGCCTCAGCACCAGGTGCTCTTCTATAAGGATGACGAGCAGTTTCACAACGTCTCCTCCATGAAGAGCACCGAGAGTTATTTCATCCCCCATGCCCGGGTCTACAACGCAGGGATATACAAGTGCACTGTGATTCTGAACAACAAGATGAAAACCACATCGGAGTACGAAGTGACGGTGAGAGGTGAGTCCCTGGAATTGAACGTAGCTCAGGCAGATGAAGCTAACACATGCAGTAGCAAGAACAGTGGTTGACTGCGTAGTAACGCTAGGCCTCCCTGCTCACCCATCACCTTTCTCACGCATCTGCCTGGCATTTTCCCAACCTGAAAATGTAGGCGTTAGACACGATCCCAACATGCCTGGCTATTTATTTCTCACCACCTTGCCTTTGTACATGCCGCTCCCTCTCCCAGGAATACCCTTCTTCATCTCATCTCCTCATGAATGACTATTCCTCCTTGAAGACTCAGCTCAATGATCTTTTCTCTGACACGTTTCCAGAAAAAATTGATCTCACTCAGGAGGTCCTCACAGCTCTCCGAGGGTCTCTCTACATTCAATGGCATTTGTATAAAGGTCATTGAGACAAGGTTTGGCACTGGATTCTGTAGTCAGTCTGCCTGGATTCCAATCTGTGCAAGTCCCTGAACCTCTCTAAACTTTAAAATTCTCATCAGTGAGATGAAGATAATAATAATATCCAGCTCAGGGAATTTGGAGAGGATTAAAAGATACCTGTGGGTAAAGTGCTTAGCCTAATACTAGCACATAATGAGTGCCCAGTAAATGGCATTTACTCTTTTACTCGATATTGCAACTATTTCTCACTCATGTGTCTGCTTTTCTGGACTGTGAGCTCATAAGACAAGAGGTGGTATTTGGTCTATTTTTATATTTCAAACAAAGAATCTGGCTCATAGTAGGCCATCAATAAATGATTGTGAAATAAATTAAACAGATGAAAAGGGGAAGTAGAAGTAGATGGAGAAACAGGAGAGAAATCATTATAGGAAATTTGGGTTCAGAGATATAGGGTTTCATTCATTCATTCATTCATTCATTCATTAATTCCCTCAAGAAACAATTCCCAAGGCTGCAAGTCAAGAAAAAACCAGTGCAAGACATGAACGTGCATCAGGCAGGCCCCACCTCCAGAGGCAGTCGCAGTCTGGCGGAGAAGGAAGACATTTACACAGATAATTACAGTCCAATAGCTATAAGATCTGAGTGGCTGGGGAGCACGAAGGCGGGAGGAAATAATTCTGCTTAGAGAACTTTGAGATGTCTTCCTGGAGGGAGGGACATCAGGTCCAGACCCAGAAGATCATGTAAGAGTTTGCTTGATGATGAAGTGAGACAAGAGACAAGAGGTATCTGTGAATGAGCAGAGGCTGAGAAAGAGGGGAATATCCCAGCAGGATGCCCAACCTCTTGGGATCTTCATTTCCTATCCCTAATATAGAGATAACTAGTTAAAGGCATGTAACCTTGGAGGATTATTTTGTTTTAAGGATTAAATCAGTGATTCCCAAAGTGGTCTATATCGACCCCCAGGGGTCTATGACAACCTGCAAGGGGTCTACGTCAGTGAAAAAAAAATTTGGGGGTCCATGAAATGAAAATGGGGGTCCACGATAGTGGATCTCAACATACACTGATAGTACCTATTTATTTACATCATATTATCTTATAATATAAAAACATATAAATTATTTATAAAAGTACCTATGAAGTAAAAAATTTATTATATATGTTTATAAAATTGTGTAAGTTGTAGGATAAAAACCTGCACATAATGATATACCAGTATCATCTTGTTACAAGCATACGCGCAGTAAACATTCTTGCCAATTTTTGTCTCAAAGCTTCGCGAACTTGCACCGACTTGTTCAATTCGTCACTCTATAAATATGAATGTGAGAAAAATACGTTCATTCGTTTCCTGAATCTTGAATAGGAAAGTGCTGAGAAAATATTTAAAAAAATATAAACTGGTAGTTTATCATACAAATTATAGTGAATCAGTGTTATTTTGTTTGAGAATGCCGGAGAAAAGTAGGTACATTATTTTTTATTAAATTTTAACACTAAACCTCACTACAGTTAGAAATTTACAAAAAAATCAATATCAGGTAAGTAGGGGGTCTACCCAAAACCGAAAAACATGGCAAGGGGTCTACGGCACAAACAAGTTTGGGAACCTCTGGATTAAATGAATAGTGAATGAAGTGTGCTCAGAAACCAAGTGTTGAATGAATAAATGGCCCATCATGTATGAGGTACTGGGTCAGGCCATCCTTAGAAAAAAAGAATGCTTACAGCAAACAGGAGGCAGGAAGAACCAGTGGTTAAGGATCTGGTGGCATTTTCCTTTCACAAGTATGCAATCTCTGATCACTTTCTTTTCTTTTCCTTTTTTTATTTTTACTTTTAAAATTGATGTGCCCTGGCCAGGAATTGAACCATGACCACCTGGTTCATAGGTAGATGCTCAACCCCTGAGCAACACCAGCCGGCTCTGACCACTTTCTTGTCCATCTTTGAGGCTCACATGGGAGAATATGACAGCACCATCTTTCAGGCCAGTTCCTCCATAGGTGTCGAGCATCTCTTGTGTTACCAGGAGCAACAGCCACAGAAATGCAAACCCGCCCTTCTTCATCTCCCCTGAGGATAGAGGAGGAAGCAACATGCCTGGGCATTTATATTAGTGACGAGGAAAGAGTGGTAGATCAAGAGTTTTGGAAATGTCTGTTGGAAAGAAATGTGCCGGCAGGCTTTAGAAAGTTAGGGTACTTTTTCTTAAAACTTGGATGATTGAATGGACAGAGTTAAATTCAGCCCCATGCTTTCTGACAGCTGCTGCCATAACTCATTTCTGCATTTTTGTGCTTTTATGGTCAGGACAGTCATTCAAACTATCATTACTTCCAGTAATTAGAACTACCATTTATTAGGCTCTCCTGAGATAAACGGTTATAAGTGCTTGACACACATTCTATTTTACCCCCACGATAGCCCTGGGAGAGAAGCGTAGTTCCTCCCCTTCACAGGCGCGTACTCTGGGGCTCAGAGAGCATGAGTTTCACACTTCATCAAAGGCAAAGCTAGAGTTAGAACCAAGATTTATTTGACTCTAAAGTTGACCTCTAAGTCGTGATTACTATGCTAGGTCTTCGAGGTAGACTAAAGGCAGTTGATCCATTCATAAACATTTATTGAGTTTTTACTCTGAGCCAGGCCCAGCAGCCAGCAGTGAGTAAGACATGGTCCCTTCTTCATCTCCCTTGAGAACAGAGGGAGATGTGAACCTTCATAACAGCTGCACCACAGCTAGCAATAGTGGTATGAAGACAGTCCAGGTCTTCTTCCTAAGCAGACAGCTCTCCATCTCCAAATCTGATGGGTCAAAACAAAAAAACAAAAAACAAAAAACAAAAACAAAAAAAAGATCACTCTAACCAGTTTGCTCAGTGGTTAGACAATATGGGGCTGAAGGGTCATGGGTCCGATTCTGGTTAAGGGTAGGTACCTGAGTTGCAGGTTCAATCCCCAGCACTGGTCGGGGCCATGCAGGAGGCAACCAATCGATGTGTCTTTCTCACGTCGATGTTTCTCTCTCTGTGTCTCCCCCTCCCTTCTATCCTCTCTAAAAATTAATGAAAAAGATATTCTCAGGTGAGGATTAACAAACAACAACAACAACAAAATTCATAAGAGTCATAAGTGACAGGGTGAGGTGGCACATCCAGGAAGAGCCAGGTTTAGGATGCAAGCAAGTCTGTCGGACTCCAAGATGAAGTTCATGACCACAAGACCATGGGGGCTGGACAGGACATCTAATCTCAGCCAGGTTCTCCCCTCTCCCCCTAATCTGACCTGGTTCACCACTCGATGTATCTTTCTCTCCACCCCTTTCTCGCTTCTAGACCCTCCCCTCACACACCTCAGCCCGAGCAGTTGCCCATGTGCGTGTGTACCCAGAAATCCTGTTCTTAGCCCCCGTCCCACAACATCTGCCCAAATAGCGCCCTTCCTCCAAGATTCTCCTCAGACCCTGTTCCTTTCTAGCATTTTCTCTGAACCCCCAGGCAAAGAGATCCCGCTCCTTTCCTGACTTCTCCATCACCCACTGTCTCTGCAGCACCCTCTGATGCTCAGTTATTTTCAGCTTTGCTTTTTTTAAAAATATATTTTATTGATTTTTTACAGAGAGGAAAAGAGAAGGATAGAGAGTTAGAAACATCAATGAGAGAGAATCATTGATCAGCTGCCTCTTGCACCCCCCCCCCCACTAGGTATGTGCCCGCAACCCAGGTACATGCCCTGACCGGAATCGAACCTGGGACCTTTCAGTCCGGCAGGCCGATGCTCTATCCACTGAGCCAAACCAGTTTCGGCTCAGCTTTGCTTTTAAATGGGAGGCCTTGCACACTCCTCTTTCCCTTCCCTCCTATATCCCAACCTCAGGCTTTGGAGTCAGACAGACCTGGGGTCAAATCTCAACTCTGGGGGCTTGATAACTATGAGCTTTTGGATGAGCCTTGAACTTCCCTGAGCTTCACATTCTTCATCTGTAAAATGGGCATAGCTTTATCTTTCATGCTCACGCTGGAGGATTATTATGAGAATTATATGGGGTTATGAATATAACAACAACCACAGTAATACTAATGAATACTGGCTGGGCTATTTTATTTTTAACTGTTTTCTTGGGGAGATTTGTTTTCCCAATGGGATTATAAATGTTGAAAGCACCAACCACATCTTCAACATATTTTGTACTTTTCAAAGTACTTGGTGAAGTACTGGACACATACATTCTCAATAATTACCTGGTAGGTAGCACTGGGTGTTCTGGGAATTAAAAAAAAAAAAAAAAAGAACTCTTATTATTTTAAAAAATATTTTTATTGATTTCAGAGAGGAAGGGAGAATGAGAGAGAGAGATAGACACAACAATGATGAGAATCATTGATCGGCTGCCTCCTGCACACCCCACACTGGGGATCAAGCCCGTAACCCGGGCATGTGCCCTGACTGGGAATCAAACTGTGACATCCTGGTTCATAGGTTGATACCCAACCACCGAGTCACACTGGCCAGCCAAGAAAAGAACCCTTAGATGGGTCAACCACAATGACTCACTTGTGCCATTCAGTCAAACTGATACTAATGTGCTTTCTCTTTCCCCAAAGGAGTGTCCAGTCCCAGAGTGACACTGGACAAGAAGGAGGCGATCGAGGGCGGGGTCGTGATCGTCAATTGTTCTGTCCCCTACGAAAAGGCCCCGGTACACTTCACCATTGAAAAAGTCGAACTAGATACAAGAGTTCCCAAGCAAAAAAGAGAAAAAAATTCTCAGCACCAGAATTTTGTGATGCTGGACTTCACAGTGGAGGAGCAGGACCGTATGATCTATTTCCTCTGTCAAGCCAGCATCGTTTCTGGGAAACACCTGGAGACCTCGGAGACCACCAGGAGCGACCTGGTCACCGTGAGGGGTGAGAGTCCTGCTCTGGCTTGCTGGTTTAGTACAGGGAGAAACAGCCCAGGATTGGAAAGGGGCTGGCGACTTCTGGCTGGGCTGCTGTTCTCAAGACTGTTCGTAATCACTTTAGGTTCATAGTTTTCAAACTTAAAAAAAAATTTTTTTAATTGATTTTAGAGAGGAAATGAGAGCTAGAAATACCAATGATGAGAGAGAATCATTGATCGGCTGCCTCCTGGCAGGCCTCTCACGGGGAATTGAGGTTGAAACCTGGACACGTACCCTGATCAGGGATTAAACCGTGACCTCCTGGCTCATAGGTGGACACTCAACCACTGAGCCGTACCAGCCGGGCTCAAACTTTTTGACTGTGACACAGTTTAATATATATATATGCGAAAAAGTAGTTTTACAGTTGTGAGTGTGAAATATAGAGTTTATTCTTGTATTATTCTTTAGTTATTATTATATTATTTTCCATACGAACAACTGTAAACCTGCTTTTGTCCCATGACATACTTGCGCTTAAAACTTGTATACTTTTGCAAGTATTCTATTATATATATAATTCTCAAACAGAAGTTCACACACGATACTTAACCTTCATATATGGTGCATTTTGTTCTTTTCTATTCTATTTCAGTTTTTTTTTTAAACTCTGGCCAGGACTCACTGACATGATGTGCTGTGTGACCTGCAGTTTGGAAACCATAGCTTTAGGGCAATGTGGGTCAGACATCAAGGAGTGAGGTTTGAGGACATCAGGAGGGAAGGGGCAAGGGGGGCCAGGACCTCAGCCTTTGCCTCCCACATTGGATAAGGAGCTCCCCTCTTCTCCCCACACCCCATCAACAAGACCTTGGACCAATAGGAAGCAAATGAGGCGACCTGAGAATTGCTCTGGGGAGAGAAAGGTGACAGCAGAAGGAAGCCTGGGTGTGAGTGTCCAGGACAGGCAACTGGGGGTAGAGTCAGGGGAAGGCACATTCGCATGCAGATAGCCGCAAATATTTTCAAAGTAGGAGCCCTAAAGCTTGGTAGATGACCCTCTGCTTTCAGCACCTGACCTCACCCCTGCCCATGTGTTTGTATATGTGTCTACATATATTACATAATAAGTATATTTATGCGCATATATAAATATCATGTATATATAATATTCTTTTAAAAATAAGTTTTATTTATTTGTTATTTTTTAAATATATTTTTATTGATTTCAGGGAGGAAGAGAGAGATAGAAACATCAATGATGAGAGAGAATCATCGATTGGCTGCCTCCTGCACAACCCCCACTGGGGATTGAGCCTGCAATCTGGGCATGTGCCTTTGACCAGAATAAAACCCAGGACCCTTCAGTCCGAAGGCTGACGCTCTATCCCCAGGGCCAAACCAGTTAGGGCTATAATATTCTTCTGATTAGATTTCATGGTATGGGTTAAATTTCCAGGAAATACGGTATGATATCTATAATAATAAAAGTGTAATATGCTAATTAGACTGGACGTTCTTTCGGATGACCTTCTGGACAAAGCCAGGGCTATGAGGGAAGCCTGGGTCTCAGGTGCCAGCGGGAACCTGATGCTGGCAGCTGGGAGAGGGAAGGCTACCCTTGTATGAATTTCGTGCATTGGGCCTCTAGTAAAGTATAAAGAGCTCAGCCCTGGCCCATGTGGCTCAGTTGGTTGGGTGGTCCAGGCATCAAAAGGTTGCTGGTTCATTTCCTGGTTGGGGCACATGCCTGGGTTTCAGGCTGGATCCCTGGTGGGAGTGTGCAGGAGGCAGTTGATAGATGCTCCATTTTCACATTGATGTACAACTATCCAAGAAAACCACTTGTGTGGTCCTCTAGACTTATTCTTTTTTTTTTCTTCTTTTTTTTTTTCCTTCTTTTTTATTTATTTATTTATTTATTTATTTATTTATTTATTTTTATTTATTTATTTATTTATTTTAATCAATCTTTATTGTTCATATTATTACAAAGGTTCCTCATTTCTTCCCCCCTCCACCAGGTTCCCACCCCACCCTCTGCCCCCTCCCCATCCCCCATTGTCCTCATCCATAGGTGCACAGTTTATGTTCAGTCTCTTCCTCCCTCCCTTTCCCCGATAGTAAATCCCTTTTCAGATAGTAAATCTGTTACTTAGCATTTTCTCATATCAATAAAACCTCCACATGCCCAATGATACACTCCACACAAAAGACATTTCCAAATAGGTCAACCAGCCTCATCCAGGCCCCACCCAAGGCACTCACAGATCTCTAGACTTATTCTGATTGTAGGTTCATACATACACAAAGTTTTTGTTTTTCTTTGTTTTTATAGAAAAATAGGACTTGTGAAACCATTTTATAACTTTTTCTTAACTTAATATGTTATGGATTTTTGTCCACATCAGGAAAGGTAGCTCTATATCATTTTAGGGCAGCTCGGAATCCTATTGGAGGGATGTGCCATAATGTCTTACCTTTTTCTATTGATGGACATTTAGGTATTTTCCCAGTTTTTGCTATTAAAACAATTTTGCAACAGACATACTTGCACTTAAAACTTGCGTATTTTTACTAGTATTTTATTATTAATATTAATATTATTATTATTTATTATTTATGGGCTTGACTCCTAGTAGTCAAATTGTTGATTGAAATGTTTTGTGCATTTTCAATATTGATAGAGATTGCCAAAGTGCTCCCCCAAATGGTTGATTTGTATTTCTTTGGTCTCCAGTGAGGTTGAATAGAGTCTTTATGTTTATGGGGTCTGTTACATTTGACCCCATAAACTGCCTATGTATGCACTTGGCCCATTTTTACTGTTTATTGTTGATTTATTTGAGCCCTTTATAAATTAAAGGAATTAGCTCTTTGGCACCATGCAAATATTTCCTCCAGTTTGTCATTACTTTTTATTTTATTTATTTATTTTTTAAAATATGTATTTTATTGATTTTTTACAGAGAGGAAGGGAGGGGGGTAGAGAGTTAGAAACATCGATGAGAGAGAAACATCGATCAGCTGTTCCGCAACCAATGTACATGCCTTTGACCGGAATTGAACCTGGGACCTTTCAGCCTGAAGGCTGACGCTCTATCCACTGAGCCAAACCAGGGAGGACCACTTTTGGCATTTTTAACGATCCTATCTGCACATACTTTCTATGCTCTGCTATTTTTTAGCAGGAGCGAGGGAAGGCCTAGCCCTGCTTCCCTTTCTGTCTCCTGGAGATTCCACCCCCTGGTGTCTGACACATTTTATTAAGACGGTGTTTTTAAACTGTGAGCCAGGAAATCAATTCAGTCAGTTACAACCAACATTTTAAAGAAAGAAATAGAATACACCATTTTTGCATCTGGTTATTTAAATATTTATTTTCATGAAATAGCACCATCTACACCGTTGTCATTTTTGAAAGCTATGGACTGTTTATGCTGAAGTACCAGAGTTGTATGAAACAGTTCGAGAAGAACCTAGATAATCCTCACTGGGTGAGGGAAGAGTCTGTGTCTAATGACTCTTTATTTCTGAGGTCATTGGAAGAAGGTTCTGCACATGATTTGGAGATTTAGATTTAGAGACGATGGTTTTAGCCTTTGGGAAGCTCAAGAAAGTTAGAGAATTGCAGTTAAGAAGAAGGTTGGAGATGCAAGAAGGAGCGAGAAGGGAGGGAGCCTCAGAGCAGCCTAGCCAAAGCTGTTTGAGAAGACAGATTGAGTTTGTTTTTAATTAATAAGGAAAAATAGTTGTTGCAGCAAAAAAGAAGAGGAGGACATGCCCCTTTCCCTCACCCAGGCTGGAACCTGCGTCCAACCGGCTTGTCCTCTTCTTGTAGAATCCTTCTCCAACCCCCAGTTCCACGTCAGCCCCGCGGGGATCATCACCGAAGGGAACCAGCTGCACATCAGGTGCACCATCCAGGTGACGCACATGGCCCAGGTATTTCCGGAAATCATCATCCAGAGGGACAAGACCATTGTGGGGCACAGCAAGCAGGGCAATGAGGCCACCTACTCGGTGATGGCCACAATGAAGGAGAACGGCAACTACACGTGCAAAGTGGAAACCAGCCAGATCTCCAAGGTCAGCAGCATCGTGGTCAACATCACAGGTAGGGGTGCTGCTGGACGGTGTCAGCCTATTGCGGGATCAAGAAGCGACAGTGCTGGAATCTGGGTTGGCCAGTGACGCCGATATTTCTACTCCTGCTTGTCCGAATGAATGCACTCGGGCGGGGGTGTGCTCGAGGGGAAAAGTCAATGTAGAGCCAGTAAGCGGTTAGCTGTGGCGGCTGAGGGTGCAGATTCTGGCATCAGATCCCAACTCTACCACTCACCACCTCTGTGACCTCAGGTGACTTACTGAGTGCCTCTTGGCCACAACTCTGTGAGATGCAGGTAATGACAGAGCACACTGCTAGGACCCAGTGAAGGTTAGCTAGTATTTCTATTATTAGAGCACATTTATCTTTCCTCCGTGCCAAGCACCGTGCTAGCATACCAGACAGGCCCTATGACAGGGTCAGGCATGAGAAAGCATTAGCAAACTCACAAATAATGGTAACAATTCCTCTTTGTTGAACACTGTGTGACTGGCTTGCATACTTTCGATTTCATGGTCATAGCAATGCAATGAGATCCGTGTCATGACTGCACCTTTATGGATGTGGAATCTAGAGTGTAAGCTGATTAGGACAGAAACATTACCTATTTTATACAGGGCCTGGCACACAGTAGGAATTTAAAACTTATTTGTTGCATGAACACGTGAATATAGGATGAAAGTGTCTCAGAGAACAGAGCCAGCATTTCTTTTCTTTCTCTTTCTGATGTCATGAACAGGTATTTATTTTATTCTCTAGAGTCGGCACTTCTTTGTTTCCAAGTGAAAGCATTCACTAATTTCTCCATTTGTTCATTCATTTACTGAAAGCCTCCTGTGTGTTAAGCATTGAGTGTCGCAGCAACAGTCGCCCAGTAGGCTGCCAACACCCGAACTAGGTGATTGGTATGTGTACTGGGTACTGCTGGTCTATAGTGTGTGCTACCAATTTAGTTTATTGTTGATGATGGCAAATATTTTGAGGCACATGATGTTTTTGTGACAAGTCTCATTTCATTAGAGAAAAGTATTCAATTCAACATATATTGAGCACCTTCTGTTTTTCTGGGCAACCTGTTGGGGATAGAGATCTGCCTAATGTCAGGCTTTGCCCTTGAAGAATTCACAGACATGAATAGACCTTAGAATGCAATGCGATGAGGAAGTCCATAAAGGCTTGGCCTATTGCTGTGAGAGCAACAGGGACCAAGTGGTGAACATGTGGATTGTTTCACCAGTTAGAGAGGCAGCCTTCTCCCCTGGGCCTGGCTACTTTAGGAAAGCATACAGCATCGTTGGGCCATAAGCTACTATTATAGCGGATTACTCACATCCAGATGTCTGTGTCATGCGGGGTATGTAAGTCATGTGGTGAATCAGTCTCTGTGGCACAGGAAAGCCAAGTGTTATGCTCGGTCTGTCCCTTCACGCCCTCAGCCTGCGTGCACTATGAGCCTGAGCTCCCTCCTCAGGACTGGCAGGCAGACACCTCCATGTTCAAATTCTACCAAGCCTTTGGAAATGTCTGCAAGCCCACTTAATGCACCTGGCTTTCCTTGTCCCTGTTACTATCAAGCCTCACTGTAAATGGCTCTAAATAGTAATATTGGAGGAGCAAAATAATTTCGTGAACCTAAAAATCATTGTATTTGTTTTTGGATAGAAAAAAAGGTTTCTTCCACCCCCCACTGTCTTTCTTTTCAGACCCAATCTGTCACCAAGTGCTGACAGGTCTGTCACTGTTGTCCCGTCTTTCTCAGCTCTGCAATCACATCCTAACACTGGCCTCACACCAGGGTTCTCCCTGAGCATCTCTGTCCCAATTCACCCCTCAGCCAGCTGCAGAAGAAGCCCTCGTAAGATGGCCCCTATTTGGCATAACTATTCCTGGGCTTTGACTCCTGAAGGGCCACGATCCTTCACCTTGACCCCACCCTCTTACAAGCATCTCTCCCCACTCAGCCTATCCTATCTCCTTGGCCACTGAAACCTTCTGTTGTCCTTAAGAGCTAAGCCCCAAATCTCAATCCAGGCTCCCCCAGGCCGAGTCCCATAGTCACACCTCAGGTCCCATTGCCTTCTGCTCATGTCTTGATAACAAGAGTCACTGCAAAGATTTAGCATCTGTCTTCACCACCCGCAGTGAGCTCTTGAACAGCCAGGTCTGTGGGCTCAATTCATCTTAAATCATTGGTGCTTAGAACCTGGCACATTCTAGGAGCTCCATGAATATCCCTTCATGAGAGAATAAAAGACCGATCCTTATTAATCCATGTCATGGCTCTGCCAGTCTGTTTCCATTATCTCCTCTATTAGTAGACTGTTCCCTAACATTTCCTTCCTAATTGTAAACTGCCTGTACCCGCCTCAGCAACATGGTTTCTATTTTTGACCTTTTTGTTTACATATTTTTAAATGTAAAGTCATTGCCTTTTAATCTAAGTCACTTTTTCACATTTGTTTGGAATCTGCCCAAGAGATTGTAAGGCACTTTAGGATGTCAGTTTCTTTGGTTCCTTTTCCCCACTCCTAACCTAGAGCTCTGAAAGCCAGCTAGGTGAGGAGTCAACACCAACTGTAAGGAAGGAAGGGAGAGTGGCATGTGCCTTAATAAAATATCCATTCATTATTGGGGCACCACCTTACTTGAAGTTTTATTTTATTCCCTATACAAGAAACTAGGAAGACACTGTGGACTAGATGGAAATCACTTCCATAGTAACGATGATAACATCAATGATGACAATGTTGATTTGTACAGCAGGCAAATTTATAGACAAAGGTAGAATTCGATTTCCTGATTCCTGGTTGCATTCTCAAAACTCAAGCCCAAGAAACTTTCCTAACAGGAACTTTGGGACTTAGTTCCTTTCTCAATATGCAGAGAGTCTCAAAAATTACTGACTCCTTACCCTCCCCGGTTTGGCTTAGTGAATAGACCGTTAGTCTGTGGACTGAAAGGCCCTGCGTTCAGTTCCAGTCAAGAGCATGTGTCTCGGTTACAGGCTCCTCCCCAGCCCAGACCCTGGTCAGGGTGTGTGCAGGAGGCAACCAATCCATGTGTTTCTCTCACATCGATGTTTCTCTCTGTCTTTTCTTCTCTCTTCCACTCTCTCTAAAAATCAATGGGAAAATATCCTTGAGTGAGGATTTGAAGAAAAAAAAAAAAAGAATTACTGACTCCTTCATTCCGCATCAAGGGTATAACCATGAAGTCAGGGTGCATTGTTTTACAATGCAAACTTTACATGTAGGAGCCAAGTCTTCACATTGGTGAAGTAGTTAATTAGTACTTTCCCTGTAGCTGAAAATAAAGGCACATACTATAACTATGAAATATTGATGTATTTCAGGAAATATTCCAATAAGGCAAAACTGGCCTTTAATAAAAAAGCTAACAGGCAGAAGGGCCAATGTTTTAAACAAACAAACAAACAAACAATAAATAAGGCAAGACCTTTTATAAGTCAACTTCCGTCTTTACTACTATTGCCATGCAATCTAAATAAGGGTACTAATAACTCATTAAAGTGACATAGGATGTGTAGCTCACAGCTTGACCTCAGGAAGTATCACCCTTTCATTCTACTCCCAGAGATCTGCCCACAACACACATCTCTGCCCTCCCCCTGACCCAGACTCTTCAATCTTCCCACCGCTGTGGGGATGCAATCCGTACGTCTTTGGGTGGTTTCCAAGGTCCTTCAAGATCCACAGTCCTCCTTTGGCCTCTCCTGCTCCCGCTATGTTCCAGGGCAACTGAACTTTCAGAGGCTTGAACATTCTGCCAGGTCTTCCAGATGCTGCTCCCTCTGCCTGTGCCTCTTGCCCTCTTTGCCTGGATGACTTCCTCCAAGCCTAGGCCCAGTGGCCCCTCTATGGGCTCTGCTGCAAACGCCATGTTTGAGTCGCCTGCCAGACGTCAGCTCTTGGAAGTCAGGGACTGTTTCTTTCTCTCTATTGTCTCCCCAAGACCAACCGAGGTGCCCAGCACAGACATCGCTTGAAATAAATACTATGGAATAAAATGTGCGAGTGAATGGACAAATAGGTAAATTCATGAATCGTTACAAGTTGTAAAACTTTCCTAATCCATGACTATGAAATAATTTGGATTAACAAGGGATGCAAATGTGCCGGTTTTTCAAATTGCATAATTATCAGGTCCTTGAGAGGCCAAGGGAACCTTTTTGAAGGAAGTTGGGAGTTAGTTCTGCCAGGAGCAGCTGGCCAGGGACTCTCTGTGAAGGGGTTGTGGGAGTGGTTCCCAGAAACGTCCCGCTCCATCCCCACTCGCTGGTTTTTCAGAGCTATTTCCCAAACCCAAGCTGGAGTCTTCTGCCACACATCTGGACCAGGGCGACATCCTGAACCTGTGGTGCTCCATCCCAGGAGCACCTGGAGTCGACTTCACCATCCAGAAGGGAGGCATGGATGTGTCACAGGCTCAAAATTTCACCAGGATAGCCTCCAAATGGGACAGTGGGAGCTACACCTGTCTCGCAAGCATGGGCAAGGTGATCAAAAGAAGCAACGAAGTCCTGGTAACCGTGTGCGGTGAGTACAGCCTTGCTGGCTCAGAGTCCTGAGTGGGCAGAAGGGAAGTTGCCACTCTCTCTGGCCTGAAGGCAGATCAGACTGAGGCAGGATTAGAACTTGAGGGAAAGGGAGATGAGTGAAATCAAGAGACCGGACAGAAGCAAGTGATGTTTCTGCTTAGAGTACAGGAGAGGGGCGATACAAAGGAAATATTGTTGGCAAAAAGCATTTTCATGGCTTTATGGTGGCTGGTGATGTGGCCTCTGAATTGGCAGGATTCTGGCTGCTGGAGCAGGCACCTATCCATAAGGTCAGGCAGTAAATGATGCTTAGTCAACATCAAACTTTAAGGCTGAAGCTCCAGTATTTAAAAAAAAAAATTTATTTTTGATTAAGGTATTACATATTTGTTCATTTCCCCCTTCCCCCACCATTGCCCTCCCACCCCACTCTCCACCTGCTGTCTCTGTCCATTGGGTATTCATGCAAGAACTAACTTGCATGAATACAAGTCTTTTGGTTGATCTCTTCCCCTTAGAAGCTCCAGTTTTTAATCCATATCCTGGCTGATCAGAAGGTCATGGGCCACCTAGAGCTGTGTGTCTTAGACTTGAATGTGCAACACCTGGTTACAGTGTGGGTCAGGATGGGGCCAGATTCCACATCTCTTATTAGCACCTTGAGGATGCTGGCTCTGCTGGGCCCTGGGCCACACTCTGAGTAAAGGGGTTCTAAATGAACTCTGGCCAAGCTGTCACTATCACTGTCATTTTTTGGTCCTGGTCTTTCATTTTAACCTGTGGCTATGTTTTCTCCAACTAAGACCTTAGTCTGAACTGAACCAATATTTCAGCCAATCCTCTAGTCATCTAACTCGAAAGGAAATAATGCAAGACACAAATGTGGGTCATTCCATTTTAGTTCTTTGGAGGAGATCATTTCTTTGTAGAAGCTTTATGAATAAGCTAACTTTTAAGTAATGACCTAGTAGGATTCTTGTTTTGGAGGCATGCAATTTCCAATCAGGAGAGGCTGAGGCACTGGGAATTTCTTTGAAAAGATTGTCTGTTTGTGTTCTTGTTTTGTTTTTAATTTAAATTCTTTATTGTTGAAAGTATTACATATGTCTCCTTTTTCCCCCCATTACCTCCCCCCGACAGCTCCCACCCCCCAGCACATACCCTGACTCCCCTACTGTCTGTGTCCATTGGTCAGGCTTATATGCATGCATACAAGTCTTTTGGTTGATCTCTTACACCACCCCCCCTGCCCTGCCCCCCACCCTCCCCTGCCTTCCCTCTGAGATTTGATGGTCTGTTCGATGTTTCTATGTCTCTGGATCTATTGTTGTTAATCATTTTACGTTGCTCATTATATTCCACAAATGAGTGAGATCATGTGATACTTATCCTTCTCTGACTGGCTTATTTCATTTAGCATAATGCTCTTGTTTCTGTGTTTTTAAAGCTTTTCCTGTGTGCATCCTTTCTCAATACTAAAAAACAACAAAATAACCTCATATGGATGTGCATGTATGAAACAATAAACATGTATTTAGAGGGGCGTAATGTTTTTCTTGAATTTATATAATCTTTTATTTAGAGCATTCATTCCCTTTCCCTCTGTCTCCTCAACACACACACACACACACACACACACACACACACTCCCTGCCGATGTTAAAGGAGACCTGATAGGTAGATGAGTCAGGCAGGCACTTAAAATCAACAGAGTTTGGAGACAGAATCCCTTGGGTGCGATGTGTTGCTTAAGATTGTTTCTCTCTGTCGTTCTAGAAATGCTCTCCAAGCCCACGATTTTTTATGACTCCAAGTCTGAGGTGATAAAAGGCAAGACCATAGAAGTCCATTGCCAATCCATAAATGGAACCTCGCCTATTTCTTATCAACTTATAAAAGCAAGTAACAGTTTGGAGAATTACACTGTAGGCTCCAATGAGCCCGCAGTATTCAAAGACAACCCCACAGAAGACACCGAATACCAGTGTCAGGCAGATAATTGCCATTCCTCCCCTACAATGATCAGTGAACCTCTGGTGGTCAAGGTGATAGGTAAGTTGCTGTGCTATGAGAAAAAATCAGGGGCCCTGGCCAGGTGACTCAGTTGGTTGGAGTGTCATCCCATACACCAAAAAGTAGCGGGTTCGATTCCCAGTCAGCGTACATACCGGTACTTCGGTTTAGGGGTCTGATCCGTGGTCAAGGTGTGTATGGGAGGCAACCAATCAATGTTTCTCTTTCATATTGATGTTTCTCTCTCTCTGTCTCTCTCTGACTCTCTCCCCCCACCCCCCTCTCCTTCTCCTTCTCTCTAAACATATCCTCGGGTGAGGATTTTTAAAAAGTTATCGTGTGTGGTGTGGGCTTTAGGTCACATTTTCAAAGCTTTGGGATTACCCAGGGATGGTGTGGACAAGGGAAGTGAATGGTAGTTATGCCAAGTCCATAAACATAACACGTAGCCAAGCAGGACAAGCCCCAGGTCAACGGAGCCAGAAAATATCTGGGGGCGTTTGGTGTGGCCAGTGCCCTCTCTTTTCAGAACCTCTCAAGTGAACATAAGAGTGAAGTATCCTGACTCTAATTGTGCTTTTAGACTCTCTTAGCATTTGCTCCTTTTTAGGTGAACTTCTAGCCATCTCAGAGTTGTTGACCAGAATTCTTCTCTGTGGTTGACCCTTGTCAGGCAACTGTCATGTGAGAACCCGCAGTCATTAGAGCTTCAGGCTATAGTCTCACAGGACATGCTAACAATGGCCTGGGACTCACATACCCATCGTCCTGGGTGGATATTTTTCCTTGAGTCTCTATCTGTGCCTCTCAGAGGCCTTAGGAGTGCCATTGCCTGCATCTCTGAGATAGTCTGCATCCTGTTGTAAAAAGTATATAAGCTTCCCTTCTGTTCCTCCTCTTTCTTCCGGCTTAATAACTTTTATCTACATATGCCATGTGGACAGCTTGAGTTGGATAGAGATTCCTGCTACTATTAATATGTAGTCTAAGAATCCTTTTCAAATTAACATCCGTATACATAAAGCAACTAATGCTTTAGGACATATTAAAAAAAACACACAAATTCTTTGTTTTTAAGTTACTTGTTATTAAGAGCTGGTAATGCTATGTATCTTTGTAAGAAACCACACACTCACACGCACACATACTCACCCTGGTGCACATGCATAGAGTCATGCAGAATAGACCCCCACAGAACGCATAAGGTAATGGGTATAGTCAAGCTGAATGGTCAGTAAGCCTTGAGGTGGTAATCAACCCATGAGGACAGGAGGCATCTGTTGCTGCCTTGCTGGACTAATTAGGGGAGGAACCGAAGAATGTGGGCTAAGAGGAGAGACAAAATCCAAGTCTGAGTCACGGCGTAGGTGGAGGCTTGCCATGAGCAGTGGCTGTGTCATGATCTTCACCCCCTCAATCCCCAACCTCCTGTCTTTTCTCAGTGCTAATCCTTTTCCTGCTTTTCAGCTCCGGTGGTTGAGGTCAAGCTTGCTATCCTGAATAATAAACAAGTGGAGTCCGGGGCAGATCTTGTGCTTCGATGCTTCGTGAACAAAGCATCTAGTCCAATCACCTACAAGTTTTACAGGGAAAAGGATGCCAAGCCCTTCCACATAACCACCTCGAATGAGACCCAGGCCATTTGGTACAAGGCAAACGTTGGCATGGAACAGGGGGGACAGTATTACTGCAAGGCCTCCAACAGAGCCAACACAAATGTCCCCCAAAGCAACTTACTGACTGTCAGAGGTGAGTCACTGGCCTCAACAGAGATGGATGTGTGATCACCAAGGGTGAGGCCAGCAAACTCACCATTTGTAAGAGGAAGTGGGTGGTGTTTAGTGCTTATTACTGAAGGCAACGAGACCAATGTCCTCCAAGCTCTTGGGTCATAAGTGACAGAAACCAACTCAAATTAAATATAAAAGGGGAATTGAGAGTATTACAAGAAATTGAAAGTATTTCATACAGTTGTAATTCCAAATCCTTGGTGGAGAGATAGCAAATGGCCCACCGTGGGTTAAACATCTACCCATGAGCCCACCTGTGGCCATGGGGATTGGGTCATGCAGAACAGAGATGGTTAGAGGAGCCCACCTATGTGAATAGAGGGGGTGGTTTCCTAGAGAAGGAGGAAGACCAACCAGACCCAGAAAGGCATCTACGTTCGTTCTCCAGTTCTTTAAAGACAATAGCTGACTCTGTAGCAAGAACAACCATTTCTGCACCAGCTCTGAACACAGAATCCCTCGGAGGTAGATGCTTGGTATAAGACTCGATTACAGGAGCTACAGATCAGTCTTATTTGTTGCTTAAGGCTACTATTGTTTCTTGCTGGCAGAGAAGAAGAAAACTAATTTAATTTTTCCTATTTCCAGTCTTTCTTGCCCCCTGGAAGAAAGGAGTTATTGCAGTGGTTGTCATCGCCTTGATCATTGCCATCTTGGCAGTTGGGGCCAGATACTATTTTTGGAAGAAAGCCAAGGGTGAGCACAGTTTCTTCATTGCCTTCTGACAGGTTGCCCTCGCCAGGAAACCGCCATGGATGTGAGGGGCTTCATGCAACTTTAGGGGCGGCTGTGCTCTGCCCCAGCGGGAGCTCAGGAGATGTAACTGACCACAGTTGTTCTCCTCGGGGTGTCACCTTGATAACCAAAGACCTTGGCTTCCATGTGGTGCTTTTATTGCCCCTAGGAATAGCGGAACGTGGTTGCTTTCTTAGTTGGGCAACCCAGAAGAGATGAATTCGGGGGGAAGTCCCATCTATGTAGGGTCAGAAGAAGCCTTCTCTGTGGGTTTAGCCACATTTAGTCCTGCAGTTGGTAGAGTGGGTTGTGAGTGTTATGGAGACACCCCCACATACACTGAATGCCCCCCCAGTTAATCTGTTGTGCTTGATTTCTACCCTGTGCTTGAGGTTAGCCACACATGGAACCTGGAAGGGATGCCTGGACCACCTGTTGATATTCTGGCACCACAGACAGTTAGCCTGGACTCAAGGAAAAGGGCCCAGCACCTGTACATTCTGCCAAGATTTGTGTGGGATAAGGCAGTTTTTGTTGGAAGCTTGGTGCTGCTGCTTGGGAAGGGAGAGGGCAGATTAGATAAGAAGGGTCCCCCCCCCCTTTTTTTTTTTCTAGAACAGGAAATCCCTCTGAAAAGAGGTTCCAGAACAAACCCCTTCTAAGGGGACTGGGCCATCACAGAACAAAGTTAGAGGACAGACTCGTTCTCAGGCCAGCTTGGAATTCAAAGCACAGGGATTAATGTAGCCTTTACTCTTTGGCATTGTCTTGAATCAAGGAGTTGCCTTTTGTCTGTCCCATATGGCTCAGTGGTTGAGCATTAACTCAGGAACCAGGAGATTGAGGTTCTGTTCCCAGCCAGAGCACATGCCTGGGTTGTGGGCTCGATCCCCAGGAAGGGGCATACAGGAGGCAGCCACTCAATGTTCTCTCTCATCATTGATGTTTCTATCTCTCCTCCTTTCTTCTCTCTGAAATCAATTAAAAAAACACCCACATATATTTTTTTAAAAAGTTTCCTTTTTATCTGGCTAATCTGTTTCCTGTATCATTGTCTTCATCTCTACCTTGTTCCACTAAAGAAAACAGCTCCTGGCTAACACAACAAAATGTCATATTTCTGGATGAAATGATGTGAAATCTCTCAGAATAAATGTGAGAGAAGGCCTGCTTTGTTTTTGTTTGTTTGTTTGTTTCCTTTTTTAAAAAGTGGAAATATATCTGTATCTGTTCTCTTTTTATGGTTATCTAATCCAGTGTTTTTCAACCTTTTTTGGGCAAAGGCACACTTGTTTCATGAAAAAAATCACGAGGCACACCTCCATTAGAAAATGTTAAAAAATTTAACTCTGTGCCTATATTGACTATATATAAAGTAATTCTCTTGAATAGGAATCAAATAAACACAAAGAATTTTATAATTACTTTATTATGAACTATTAAGTAAACAAAATAGTGAAAAATTATAAAATTCTTGTCTTGTCTGCACCTACGGCACACCAGGCAACATCTCATGGCACACTAGTGTGCCGCCGAACAGCGGTTGAAAAACGCTGATCTAATCTTCAAGGAAGTCAAATGTGGTTGAAGTGAGAGTTCCTATCTGTTACAGACATGGACACTTTTTACTGACTTTGGTTTTTCTCTTTCTCTTTTAAAGCCAAGCAGATGCCCGTGGAGATGTCCAGGTCAGTGTGTGTCCGGGGAAGAGAGGAGGCTGCTCCGGGGGCGTGGACAGACTTGTCTGTGGGGAGAGTCTGGCCATTAGGAAGCGCTCAGTGGTTCTTGGGAAACTCTGAATAACAAGGGTGTGAATGGTATAGGGGTGTGTGTGTGTGTGTGTGTGAAAGATTGCCAACTGTCCTTTCCTGTGAAGAAATAACTTTATTCTGAGGTCACGTCCTTCCTATACAGTTACGTGTGAAATCCCCTTTCCCTTATGAAATTACAATGGTAGTAGGTAGAATTTTTAAAATTCACCTACTTTGCAAAATAAAGTTGGCATATATATATATGCTTTATATATATATATATATATATATATATATATATATATATATATATATAAAGCAATCATACTAATTTTACTGTTCTTGAGATTCAAAATTCAAAAGCATGGGTACAAAAGAAGAAAAATTTAAAAAGAGAACAAAAACAAGCAAACAATGGCTTTGTAGCACAGAATGAGGGACTCAGGGGGGTGGGCTCAGTTAGGGAAGGACTCCTGTTGTCACTGTGCCCATTGACACACATCTTAACAGCAAAAAGTGCTTGTTAAATAATCTGACCGAAAGAAAAAGTCGGTTTTCCAAACGAGAAAGTAAAGTTGGCTTCGTTTCAGAAACCTCTTCCTGGTTTTCTCATGATCTTTCTTTGATTATTTTGTTGGTTTGACATTAGAGCCAAAAAATTGTATATTTTTTTCCTTTTAAGGCCGGCAGCACCGCTTCTGACCTCCAACAATGAGAAGATGTCAGGATCCAGCCCCGAAGCCAACAGACCTTACGGTACAGTCACGGGTTCCTGCAGTTGCTAAGAGGTTTCCCAACTTGCTCCCCCCTCTCAGGAGCAGGTGGTGGGGATAAATTCCTAGGGAAGCCCCACCCTCAGGAAGGACAGTTTAACCTAATCAGCCATTGGATGGTGAGCTGATAAGCAAAGCAGAACAGAAAGCCAGAACATTTTACTCTAATTTCACCACCTTCTAAACATCCCATGATGTTTAGATGAAAGGTGGACAAAAATGGTAATGCTGTGAATTCCCATCCTGGCTCATCGTCAAAGACTTTGAATATTGTTTGAGTGTAATCACCCTCCCCTTGTGAGAGAGACCGGAGTGCAACTTGAGGCATTGATGAAACATCTTCTCAGATGGAATTATGACAAGCACAAGACATTTTCATCTCACACTTGACACAACAGGAAACTAACTGAATTATTTCCCTGTTAGTAGAGGCATTTTAAAAAAGAATGCAACAACATAGGGCTACCTGGTATAAGCTTGCGTCAGCGCAGCTGGGTGGGTAGCCAATCCCAGGAGTTCTTAATCCCTTTAAGTGTAGGAGAAAATTGCTCCGGAGGGGACTGTAATCACATCGCACAAGAAGGTTTGTCCTGGGCCAGATTCGGAGCAGTTTTCTTTCCTTTTCAGCAGGTTTGGGAGTAGGATGCCATGTTCATTTCTAAGTTAGTAACAGTATCCCACAAAAATAAGAAAAAGTTCAGAAGAAAAGTACAACAGAAAAAGAAAGGAAGAAAGAAAAAGAATTTAAAAATGTAAAGAGAATAAAAATAAATATGTAAATAAGAAAATTTCAGGACATGCCTTTTGCAAGGCATACTGGAGAGATACGTTTTAAGAATCCATCAATTCTTTTAGTAATAAATCATAAAATTTTAAAAAGTGAAATGAAACATTTATAGTAAGAAAAGTAATGCTCCAATAAAGAGAAAAGAGCAAATAAATTATTTAAGAAACAACATTCAGAAAACTTTAGTGACTATTTGGCCAAAAAGGAATCCAGTGCTATAGAGAAAATACCCTTTTTTTGTGGTAGAAGATGGGTTCTGCTGACTATTGTATTATCTAAACAGAAACACTGAGATACTTTAAATGGAATGTTGACATAGACATATTAAAACAGAATTTCCCCCAGAATTTCCAAAATGCAAGAAACAGTCTTGGGTTATCTCTCCATGGATGATTTCAGTTTATAAATATATGTTGTTAATCACAATAGCAATTAGTTCAAATATATAATGGGAAGCCTTGTGTTCATCAGGGATAATATATATATATATATATATATATATATATATATATATATATATATATATATAAAAGCCTAATATGCTAAGTGTCTGCCTAGGTAATGATGTCATGTAGCAATGCCCAGCTTCCTCTCCCTAGAGCACATATGTCAAACACAAGGCCCGCGGGCCAAATCCAGCCCGCCAGGCCTTGCAATGTGGCCTGCACCGCGCTGTCATCACTGCACTCCGCTGTCAGTTTATGACATTGTCAGTTTATGACTGTTCAGTAAACCATTCGGCCCGCGATTTAGGCTGGATTTTAGATTTTGGCCCCTTCTCTGAGTTCGACACCCCTACCCTAGAGACTAGCCTCCTTGTAGTTTCTTCAGCCCAGGAACACGACTTACTTTAAGCCAGGTGGAAACATTTCCCACTTTAACCAAATATCTGTGAAGTGTTTTCCCGTGCCTCACCTCATTTGATCCTCACAGAAGTCGTGGAGTAGGTAGATAGGAGATTCTATTTTCTTTTCATTAGTCAGAAAACGGGGATTTAGAAAGCTTAGAAACTTGACCCAACTGAAAAGAAGTAAGAAATGATAGACCTTGAAAATGACTTCAGGTCATTTTCACTGCACAGAATATATTAAAAAAAACAAAAAACTGCTGCACTTAAGTATTTTACCCTTTGTTCTCCCTGTGTGATCTACAATAATAATCTGCTTTGTGTTGATATTTACTGCTGTGTTTATGACAATTACCTGAAAGAGAAGTTGGGGTGCTTCAATGGGCTGGAAAAAGTTGAGCTAAATCAGAAAGCAGGTCTAATTAAGCAAGTTTACTCTCTCTATATAAAAGGCTAAGTTGACTCACACTTTTGCGATACATATAAAGCTCTCGCTGGCACCAATTGCATATGTGTTTCCATCTGTCATTGTCGATCATGAATTTGGTTGATACTTCTATTATAGAGGAAGGGCAAATAGCCATATTACAATATTTCTCCTAATTAATTTCCTTTCAATGTGCACAAATTTGTGCACCAGGCCACTTGTTTATTTATAACATTCTGAAGAATTGCTTTTAATAAAGAATGACCTGGGGCTGGGGGCAGGCTAGAGGGGGTCAATGGGGGAAAAAAGGGGACATATGCAATACTGTCAACAATAAAGATTAAAAAAATAAAGATCAACCTGATTAAAAAGATCAAACATTTGTTTGCCTACTGAGGTGGCAGCCTGGAGGCATTGCCTTTTAAACCTGTTCTCACGGGTCCCCTTTTCCTGCTTGAGGAGGTTAGCACCCTAGTGTCCTTCCTGGTTGTGGTTACAGAGCCGTCCCTTCTGCAATTAAGTTTAATTTCTCATGAACTTGCTCAGAGTGAACAATTCGGAATCTTAAACCATTCACAAGCAGAAGTGTCCCTCCCACGGAATGGCGGTCATCCCACAGGTGTTAGGGAGAGACCACACAGTGGGTTGGCTGGGGCCACAGGGAGACCAGGAGGGGTCCAGAACCCAGAGACACTGCTGGGGAGGGGAAGCGGGGATGAGGGAGGAGGGAGAAAAAAAAGTTATGTATAGAAAACTAGAATTTCCACTGCCACCCATCCTAATTGTTATTTTTCAAACTAGGTTACAATGAAGATGTTGGAAACCATGAAACAAACCCAGTAAAAGAAAAGAAAGGTAATTTTATAAAATAGTGGGTTTTTTAAGTATTAGAAATCTTTACATGAATAAAGACCCCTAGGAAAAGAACTAAAACGGTTAATGCCTGTGGGTGGGTATTTCCCCACCTCTCTTAATGTCAGTGGCTGGTAAGTAAAACGGACACTTTCTCCAAAGACACATCTAGTGTCATTAATGAGAAAGTGACCTAAATTGGGGTAGGAGAGAACTGGGTTAGACTCAAAAAAGAACTTCCTAAATCAGAATGGACTACTGAATAAGGTAGGAGGATCTCTTTTCTCTTAGAGCACATGTGTCAAACACAAGGCCCGTGGGCCAAATCCAGCCCGCCAGGCCTTACAATGTGGCCCGCACCGTGCTGTCATCACTGCACTCCGCTGTCAGTTTATGACATTGTCAGTTTATGACTGTTCAGTAAACCATTCGGCCCGCGATTTAGGCTGGATTTTAGATTTTGGCCCCTTCTCTGATTGAGTTCGACACCCCTATCTTAGAGAATAGAGGAGGAGGTAGGTATTTTACTTTATTTTATTTTTAATAGCATCACTGCAAACCATCAGGTTGGACATCTTCAACTTAAGTTATATGTCAATTCTATCTCAGAGAAGCTGGGAGAAGAGGGTTAAGGGGCTGGTAAAAAGGGTGATGGTAAGGCATGCAGTTATCTATTGAGCTTTTTAAAATTTTAATATCGTTTTATTGATTTTAGAGAGGAAAAGAGAGGCGAGAGAGATAGAAGCATCAATGATGAGAGAGAATCATTGATCAGCTGCCTCCTGTACTCCCCACATGGGGGATGAAGCCTGCAACCCAGGCATGTGCCCTGACTGGGAATCGAACTGTGACCTCTTGGTTTATAGGTTAATGCTCAACCATTGAGCCACACCGGCCAGGCTACTTAGCTTTTACTAACCCTCCCACTGCAGAAACACCAGGGTCCCAGACAGGAGGGCCCCTCCATGTTCCAGGGAGTGCTCCGCTAACACTGCCTTCCCCTGCCCGAGATTTCTCTCCCACTTAGAATGGAGATACACCTGTGCTGGCTTCCCTTCAAAATACGGAAAACTTTAATCATATGAATGAAAATCTAGAGTGCCGCCCAAGGCTCCCAAGGGGAGTCTGTCTAACCGCAGGGTGCTGTGTTTCCTTTGGCAGAGCCTCTGACCTTGGACGTGGAGTACACAGAAGTGGAAGTGAACTCCCTTGAGCCTCATGAAGGTAAATGCCATCATTCGAGTGATTCCTCACCCTTTGCTCTCTCCTGGGTAAGGTGGGCTGGGACCCAGGGACAAGGGACCAGTCCTCAAGAAGAGAGGTAGTCATTCAGCAGACAGACCCGCTGAACATGCCTAAGGCAGGAGCAATGACCCCACCCTGGCTTTGAGGTGTAAAATCTCATCAATTACTATTTAGCATACTATGAATAATGGATATGTTTTATTGAGCAATTTTCTAAGCCCTAAGAAATGTGTTTTCTGAGACTTTTTGAAATCAGCCTCACTCCTGGGTTTTTGAGCTTTCTTCCAGAGGTATACCCCCTGGCTCAAACCCACCATCCTCCTTAAAAAGTTGCTTGCAGACAGAGCTGTGTAAATGAAATGCATGTTTGAGTGTAGTGGGTGCTTTGCTATTTAGAGGAACACTTGGGAAAAGGCTTTTGAAAGCACAGAACCCCTTCCTGTGTAAATTAGTGGCTCTGGTTTTGGTTTTATGTGTGTGGTTCCCTCAGGGGCAGGCTGGTCTGGAGGTCCCTGGCCTGTGCTGGGGTCCCTGGCCCGTGCTGGCCTGGAGGTCCCCGGTACTGTGCTGGGGAGACTGGCCAGGAGTGGGCGGGTGCCCAGCAAACACTAGAACATTCATCTCAGCGGCTGGGAAGCTCACAGGCTATTGCCCCTCGCTGTCCCCTATCGAGGCAGAGGGCAGGCAGTGTCCACTCAGCCAGGCAGGCCTGGAGCTGTTTTCCAGGACAGGCCGGCATAGGTTTAGCCAGAGCCACATGGTGATGGCGTCTCTCCTCATCTCTTTTTAAAAAAATATATATTTTATTGATTTTTTTACAGAGAGGAAGGGAGAGAGAGAGCTAGAAACGTCAATGAGAGAGAAACATCGACCAGCTACCTCTTGCACACCCCATACCAGGGATGTGGCCACAACCAAGGTCAAACCCGGGACCTTTCAGTCCACAGACCAACGCTCTACCACTGAGCCAAACCGGTTTCGGCTCTCCTCATCTCTTGCTCAGAACTGGGAAGCGTTTGGGTTCCTTCCTTCTTTTCTCACTTAGGCTCCCGTCCGTGTCAGCAGATGTGTGCAGAGAGCCTTCCAGATAACACGGTCCTTAGGCTGTGAGCTGCCCTTAGGCTGGGCACCGTTCCCGTAGCCGCAGTGAGAATGGCCCCTAGAGTTGGTGTGGCCCATGTGCACATCCTGCTTCTAAGTCCAGACTGGACCTGGGAGGGGTGGGGGCCTGAAGTTCTCTTCCTCTTTATTTCACTGTAAAATGATTCACTTGCTAAGCTAATAAATTAAGGGCCCATCACGCACCAGCAGCAAAGGTGCCTCCCACAGAGGTACAGCCAAGCAAACAAGAAACCAAAGAATAAATCGTATCAGGTTATAGCAGGTGCTCAGAAGGAAGAGACGGGGTACAGTGAGAAGGCGTGACAGGTGATGCCTGTTCCAGCGTGCGTGGCTCCTGGAGGCCCGTTTGAGGGGTGGCATCTAAGCTGCAGCCCGAAGGGGCACAAGGAAGGTGGCCACGCCCAGAGGAGGAAGGACCCAGGAAATGAGAAGGGCCGCGTGAAGGTGGCCCAGAGCGTGGCTCGCTTAAGGATCTGCAGAGAGAAGAGGCAGGTGGAGCTGGGCGGACAGGATGGGGCCTCCTAGGTCCTCTTTGCATTCTGGTCTCAGCGGATTGGGAAGCCTGTAAGCAGGGAAGTGGCAGGTTCCAGCTTCCTTCTTTAAAAGGCAATCCCTCTGGCCGGTGTGGAGGACGGATGTGACGGGGAACAAGAATGTTATCAGTAGACAAGAGGGGATGGAGCCAAAGTGCTGGCGATGGATGGACTCCAAGTATATTCTGCAGACAGATCGCAACACTGGACGAAAAATTTCACAGCCAGGATGGGGGAGACAAAAATTCCTTCATGGCTGGCCGTGATGTCTGAGATTGGGAGGAATGTGCCCGTGGTGGCCACTGGTTCAGTTGGGTTAGATTCCAGGTGCCCAAGAGGGGGCAGCACAGGGCTCTCGTGCTCAGAACTGAGTCTGGGAGGGCTGTGGCAGATGGGACCGGGAGGGGACTGCCTGCAGCCTTCCCTGGTCCAGCCCGAGCCCCCCCATCGCTGGGCATCCTGGCTCGGCCTGCGGGCAGCAGCAGCTTCCTCCTCAGGAGAAAGGAGGAAGCTAACAGAGGGCACGTCTAACCCTGGCTGGCGGCTGGCCAAGTGTCCCCTGAGAGTGGAGGAGGGGCAGGAAGGAACTCGTAAGCCCCGGTTCGCTGCCTGTTTGCTCTGAGCCTAATTGCTGGGAAAACCCCATGAGGTTGAAGCCATCTCTTTCTCTGTCAACAGAGAACAACAAGCCAAAATAAAGGCCCATCTGGAAATCTCTCTGACGGCAGAGACAAACAGCCTGCTGGCTGCTTTAGTCATTAGCAGGCAGCTGCTGGCAGCAGCGTGGGGAGGGGAGTGATGAGCTGCAAGCTCCCGCCCACCACTGAGCTGGGAAGAACCAGGAGGGCCCAGGAGAAACCCCCGGGGCACCGCGAAGAGGCAGCCACCCTGCTGCCCAGGCTGGCCAGCCGTTAGGAGGTGAAAGGGGTTAAAGTGGCTCTTCGGGTCCAGAGGGTGACAGTGTCCCCAAGGTAACCAGAGGGGCCACCCCTGTGCACCTGGGGCAGCAGAGTTCACAGGGTGTCCGGGGCCCCGGGCTTAGCCCCCAGGGCCCCCTGCCCCTCCTCCACTTCCATGAGGGGCTGGGTCAGAGGAGGAGCTGGCAGCGGCCTGGTGCGCCTGGACACACGGCCCTGCAGTGCTGCTTGCACATCCATCACCCCGTAGCCTGCGTCTCCTGAAAGCTGGTCCAGTTCCCTGTTTCCTCTTCTGTGGAGCCCGGCACACGGGAGCTGTTAGGATCACACTGAGCGAGGGGCTGGCCTGGCCTGACATTGAGCAGAGAGTCCCCTAGGGATGTGGTGGGCCCCTGGAGCTTCCCCTTACACCCCCAAACCTGTGTGTCGCAGGGGGCGAGTGGCGTGGGCCTCTCCGCTGTCCCCTTGGGGAGGTGCCGGGTATCTCAGCCGCTCTGTGAGTCCCAGCTCCCGTTCCCTGCCACCGGGGAGTCGCCTTCTTCAAGGCCCTGGCAAGCCCCAGTGCCTCAAGCTCAGCGCGAGGATCTGACCCACCCCCAGGCTGTGTCTGGCATTCGGGTGCTGCCACAGAGCCCTCGCCATTTCGGTGTGTAAGGGATGACCGGGATCTTAATCCTGAAACCAAAAGCCTCAGGGATGCGGCTGATTGTGCCAAGACCTTCCCGAAGGCCCTGGATCTGAGAGACACTTACAGGGACGTTGACGGGTGCCTTCGCTGTCACATCAAACCTTTCCAGGGGCCTCCGGGTAGCCCCGCAGGTGCTGGGCGGGGAGGTGCCCAGGACCCCGGGCGCCGTCCTGGAGGAGCTCCGGGGCCAGCAGCGGAGGCAGCCGTGGGGACAAAGAATGTCAGCGTGTCCTGGGACGTGTCCCCGGAGTGCTGTGAGGCACAGGGGCCTCTGTCACTTCCGGGGGCACAGGAAGGGGTGAGTGTGTGAGGGAGTATGTAGGTGTGTGACGGTGTGTGCTCTGAATAGAGGAGCCATGCTTGTCCTGGGGCTTAGAGGACGAGGAGGAATAGCGCAAGAGAGAAAGGCCATGCGGGTAGCGGAGGGATTTGTGCAGGATCAGGGGCACAAGAGGGGGGTGTCCCTGGAACAGGGCGAGTTGAGGGTATCTTTGGTGCAGTTAGAGCCCATGGGTATGCCCTGGCCATCTGCCACTGAGAAAGGAAACCTCTACATGGCACTGGCTGTGGCAGCAGGAAGGCCTCACCCTGTTGGGGCTCCGTCTCCCAGTGTGCAGAGGGAGCGTGCTGGCCACGTGGCATCAGATGCCTTTTCACAGGGACACAGCTGGGCTCCATCCTGTTCCCTGAGGGCCTGTGGGTGTGTATGTGAGTGTGCGCACAGGTGTGCAGGCCTGTGTGTGCACACTATGTGTGCATACTGTGTGTGTGGACAATGCGTGTAGATGCACTAGGAGTGTGTGTCCATGTGTGTGTATACAGGCAGTGCCTAATACTCAAACAGATGGCCGAATGGGTGCTCCTGGTCTCCCAAACCCTTGCATCTCCTCTGGGTGGAATTCACACCCGGGGTGGCCCATCTGGCCTGCTGTTTCACAATAGCCCAGCCCAGAGGATCTCAGCCCAGCCTCATGTTAGGACCCCCTGGCAGCGCTTAAAAAATCACCAAAGCCAGGGCCCACCCCAGACAAATGCAAACAGCAGCTGCAGTGAGGCCCAGGTGTGGGCACGTGAACCTGAGCCGCCCAGCTGCCTAGGTTTGTAAATGGCCTGCGTCCCAGCTAACCCTCAGGCATAGAGGACACCCAGGCTGTCACCCGGATCTCGGGCGACTGGGAAGCTGTAGCCAAGCCTCCCGGGGCACAGTGCCGCTGGACACGGGACACAGTGGCCGGGAAACAGGGAAGAACCCTGCCCCTCCCCCTCCCCCTCCCCCCTACCCCCTGCTTCAGGCTGCAGTCCCCTCCTGTCCAGCGTTCCCAAGGTGACCTATTAGCCTCCTACTTCCAGCTGAGTGACACTGGTTAGGCCAGGTCTCCTACAGCTGGGAAGTGGCCCGGGCTTAGTGGTGAGGGGGTCGATCTGCAGGCGCTCCTGAAGACGGCGCTCGTGGGCTGGGGTAGCAGGGTGCAGCCTTCCTGGGGAGCCTCGGGCACTCTCCTGCTTCAGTAGTGGGCCCACCTGATTCTCAGAGGCAGCTATTGACCTGTGCCTGGTCCCTTTCCAGGTCTGGGAAGGAAAGGCACGGAGACAGTGTACAGTGAGATCCGGAAAGCTAACCCCGGTGAGTGAGGGGCCCTGACCCCCGGCATCATCCATGAGGTCCTGGGAGTGGGCAGGCAAAAGAGGGAGCAAAGGAGGTCAAGAAGGGGTGCCACCTCTTACACAGAGTTGACTCTCACCAGGCAAACAGGCGCCCAGCTGCTGGGTGAGTTGGACGGGAGTGGGTGCTGGCAACAGTGTGTGTTCACGGGACACTCAGCAGAGCTCTCCTGTGACCCCTGGTGCTGAGCCCCCTCTCCCCCAAGAAGGTCTTAGACAGAGTCGGCGCTTTGCTTTGAAGATGGTCAGTGGCTTCAGCCTTCCCGGGGGCATGCGGACCTTGGGGGAGGGATCTGCTCCTTTCCCTTAGCCTCTGCCTAGACCAGGTGTCGGCAACCTGCGGCTCCGGAGCCGCATGCGGCTCTTTTTGTTAAGTGAAAAAATCCTTTTTCTGCACGATCCGGTATATAGCATTAAGGTAAGAAACAATATGCAGTGTTACATTTGTTTTAAATGTCGCAATGGTTTTGCGGCTCCCAGGTTTTTTTTTTCTCTTCAAAAACAGGTCCAAGTGGCTCTTTATGTCTTAAAGGTTGCCGACCCCTGGCCTAGACCCACTTCCACTCCCACCTCCCCGCCTGCTGGTGAAGAGCTTCCCCCCGACAGAGCGCAGTGCCTGGCAGACATGGAACCGGGATGCTCCCAACCATCTTGTTTTTTGTTATAATTATAGTATTCCATTCTGCAGAAATGAAATCTACAGAGATTACTTTTAAGTTCTGAAAATAAACTGCAACCTAAAAGGCATAAGCATCCTGGGTGGAGACAGTTGCTAGAGGGGCATCTTCCTTTGAACCACAGACCTCTATTTAAATGAATTCTTTGGAAGGGAATTCTTAAAAGGGGGCTTGGGAGACTCAGGAAAGCCCGGCTAATGCGAGTGTGGTCCACAGGCCAGAAGCAGCCATGGTCCCGGGCCCAGCCCGACCCACAGAATCACAGTCGCCAGAGTCTGAACTCTAGCATGTTCCCAGATGTTTCTGATGCTGACATCATTTGAGAAGACAGGTAACTGTCTTACCTGAAGGGCCTACTTTTTCTCTGAAATAGTAATTTTTTTTTTAATGCTATTTCATGGTTGGAGCAGAAACTCAGCCCCTTGTGGGACTCAACACTAAGTATTGTAATTTTTGAAAACCATTTGCAGGGGAATTTTTGGCTTAAGTACCTGATTTTGCATTTTCAATATATTCAGAGCTAGTAAAATGTAAATTTGGGGGAAAAAACAGGCTTTCTCTGTTCTTCTCTCTGTTCGTCCATGTAACAGAAAGCTAAAGGTCAGGTAGGATTCAAGGCTGGTCCTGTTCAGTAACTGCAAAAATGTCTCTTCCTCTTTCCTCATGGTCCCAGGCATGGTTCCCTTGTAGTTGCTTTGGTTCTGCAAACGCTCACATTGACTGAGCTTTTGTGCCAAGTGGTTTATGTTGCATGATCTCTTTCAATCCTCACAATAAACCCCATTTTACAGATGAGGATACTGAGGCATAGAGAGGTTAAAATACTTGCCCGAGGTCACACAGCAAGCAAGTCCCTGAGAACTGGTCCACCCCAGAGCCAGGCTCCATGCTCCTGACCCCTGAGCAGCACTGTCTTTGGAAGGGAAGCCGGTAGGCGGGCAGGCCGCGGGGATAAGGCCTTGGGGTCTGCAGTCACCTAAGGCTACCCCCGGAGGCCCCTTCTGGCTGCGGAAGGCCACGCCCAGTGTGGATTCCCAAGGGCTGTTGTCAGAGGCCCTGCTGAAAAAAGACAGATTAACAAGAGGAAAACGAGCAAGTGATTAAAATGTGTGGCTCATTTAGCGTGTTAACCAAGAATAATAAATTCTCAGAGAAGTGACGAAACAAAGGAAAAGGGGTTCCAGGGTAGAGAGCTGTGGGAAGGTAAATACATGGGGGACACTCCTCGGGGTGTCAGGCTTATTTGTGGGTGTCCATCTCAGCACCAACTTTTCCTTGTCTTCATGACCATAAAACTTCCTGGAACAGGGGATGCATGGCAGTTCTTAGGTCTCAGAAGTTTCTGCTTTTACTCCGATAAGAGGAGCTCCCAGTTGGCTTCTTTGTGCATCCGCTGATTCTCTGCTTCCAGCTCTAAATAACTGTTGTGCCAAAGTGGCAGTGGCGTATCTTGGGGCGGTGTGTTCTGGTTTCCTGCATCTGCTTTGAGGCAGCTGCTCAAGTGGGCTCTCCCGGGGTCCCCAGGCTGGCTCCAGGTGCCAGATCCTCAGGGCCAGGCTGTCGGAATGTGACTGCTCCCTCTGGCCTTGGGACGGAATGGACCGCAGGCACCGCAGCAGCCCCAGAGGGAGGGATTCAAGACCCTGAAGGGCCCTGTTTTGTTGGGAGTCCTCAACCTCTCCAGCTGTGTGACTTTGACCCTTTGACCGAGATGCCTAACGTCTTTGAGGCTGAATTTCTTCAACTGTTAAATGGAGATGGAATTCAATGAGAAAGGGGGATGAGACAGGATCAGGGGAGATGGTGCTAATTACCCACCCCATGCAGGCAGTCAGCGTATTATCGCTACTCTATAGCGAGCATCCAGTCTGTTTTAGCTGGAAAACACAAGAGGAACTAGAACCCCAGAGCCCAGGGTGAGACCAAAGCCATCTCCCCACTCCCAGGCCAGGGGCTCCCATCTGGGCCAGCAGGGGTCAGCTGGGCTTGGTTCCCGTCCTGGAACCAAGGCACTTCCTGTTTCTGTTTCCCTCTCGGCTGCTGCACAGAGAGAGGCCTCAGTTGATTCCCCTTTTCTTTCTCTTCCTCTTACTGTCAGATGCTCACTCGATTCTCAAAATCATCATAGGGCCGATGGAGGATCTGTCATTTCTCCTGCTCTGCAGAGGAGGAAATGGGCCTTTGGTGCCAAGGCTAGCAGTGGCCCAGCAGGGACTCAAGGCAGGGATCCTGGCTGCAGAGCCTTCACACATCCACTGTGTATAAACCAATGGACTGAGCTTCTACATTTTCCTGCGTTTTTGTTTGTTTGGTTGGTTGGTTGGTTTCCACATTATCACCAGCTTAATTATAGGATTCTACTCTCTCTAATTCAGGAGCTAAGGGTAACAGCCTGGTCTGGTCTAGTCTGGGGGACTCTGAGTGAGCCATGGAATCTCTCTGGACCTCAGTTTCCGTGAAATGAGGGGTATGGGCTTGGATGTAGGACAGGGATTTCCCGGTTTGTTTAAACACAGGTGGCATGGCACCACCTCCTGCATTTCCCACTCAGTAGGTGTGGAGTGGGGCTGAGAGTTGCATTTCCAACCAATGCCCACAGCTGCTGCTGCTGGTGGTCTGGGGACCACATTTTCAGAACCGCCTTCTAGATCAGGGGTGGGAAACGTCCAGCTCCAGAAATCGTTTGATCTGGCCCTGTCAAGGGCATTAGGGGTGAGTTAATTAATTGTTGACCAAATATAGCAGGTTAATTTTTAAGTTGAAAATGTTGTATGGCCTGAGAATGATGTTATAAATATCCAAATAGCCCTTGGCAGATAAAAGGTTCCCCACCCCTGTTCCCTTGATTGTGTCTACTCTGAGTTCTGCTTCTTGTGTGAAGGTGTAGGGTCTTCCTTGCCCTCATTGATCTGGAGGGATGGCTCAGGGTGGACAGCAGAGATAACCGTGTGTGTGTGTGTGTGTGTGTGTGTGTGTGTGTGTGTGTGTACCACAACAAAACAAAAGCTCTGGTGGGGGAATGGGTCTCTGGATAGGTCCGTGAGCAGGTTGAGGGCAGAGCTGAGTCTTATCTGACCTTTCCTTCTTAATTTTTCATTCTTCCCCACCTTAATTTCTCAGTTCCCCAGCGTCTTCCAACGGGCAGCACTTCAGGACTGGCTATTCCGGGAACTGGCTCACAGGGCGTAGTTCTGGCTCTTACACCCTATTTTCCCCTGAGTGATACAAAAGCAAACTGCTTTTCTAGATAAGCGACAGGGCACCGGGCAGGCCTGCCTCCACGGAGCAGCCCCAGGGCAGGGCTCTGGGCAGGACCTGGCTGAGAAGTGTCCTGACTGAGACGTGATCTCATAGGCTGTGGGAGGCACAGGTCCTTGTGACCTTAGCTTTAGTCTCTAAGCTCGGCTTTATTTACTTCCTTACTTATGTATTTATTAAGAAATGTGTTTTTATTGATTTTTAGAGAGAGGCAAAGAGAGAGGGAGAGATAGAAACATCCATGTGAGAGGAACATCATTGATCGGTTGCCTCCTGCACGCCCCCTACTGGGGATGGAACCCGATACCTGGGCACGTGCCCTGACCAGAATTGAACCAGTGGCCTCTTGGTGCATGGTTGATACTCAATCACTAAACCACACCGGCTGGGCTTATTTATTTATTTTAACTGTGGTACAGCATACTTCACAATTGCCATTTTAACCACTTTTAAGTGTGTACATTACAGGGGCATTAAATCCATTCACAATATTGGACAACCATCACCACCATCTATCCCCACAAGTTTTTCGTCTTCCCAAACTGAAACTTCATCCCCATTAAACAAAACCCCCTTCTCTCCCCAACAACAGCCAGGCTCCTCTGTGCCCCTGTGAGTGTGACTGAGCTCCGCCTTTTCATCTGTCAAAGGAGGTGGCTGAAAGCATGATCTTTGTTGCCTGTCAGTGATAACATTCAGAGAGTCTCAGTGTCCCGGTATTTGGAAGTGACAGTCATGGTCATTGGTCTATGCCTCAGTCAGTCTGGAAGCATCCATGTTGGTGAGGAGGGGGTTGTCAGTCACTTCTACGAGTCACTCCCTTGGTCCCAGTCCTAATCCTTTACCCACCCTTGATTCCAAGACCACATAGATATTTGCCTTGAAGCCTGAGTTTCCCCTTCAAGTCTAATTAAGTTAGGGATCTCAGGGGCCCAGTTATTGGGTTTCTGCTGCATTCACGTTGGCCGGAGTCCTGCTTGAATGGTTCTCTGTACTGTGAACCTGATGGAGAACATGCTACATAGGAGATGGAGACCTGGGGTTTGGTCTCAGCTCTGCCCTTAGCAGGTTATATGACTTGACCCCTCATTTCTCAACCCCCTCCCATCCACCAGTGGTAATTTTCTCATTAATTCTCAACAAAATGCCCTGACCCATGTAGAATTACTGTAAACACATCCGTGTACGTGGCCCTAAGGTGGATAAGGAAGGGCTGTGGTAGGCAGATGGGTTCTTTAAAATCAGGAGGAGGGGACCCCAGCCAGGTGGTTCAGTTGGTTGGAGTGTCCTTCCATACACCAAAAAGTTTGCAGGTTTGATTTCCAGTCAGGACACATATCCAGGTTGTGGGTTTGATACCCGCTCGGGGCATGGATTGGTAGGCAATTGATCTCTCTCTCTCTCTCTCTCTCTCCCTCTCCCTCCCTTCCTTCCTCCTTCCCTCTCCCTTTCTCTCTCTCTAAAAATAAACAAACAAGTCCTTGGGTGATGATTAAAAAGTATGATAATAATGAAGTAAATAAAATGGGGAGGAAGGGGACATCTCTTCCAACTCCATGTCTCCCACTGAGTCATGGCCATGGCCATGGCCATGGAAGTCTGCTATTCTGTCCACTCAGAGCCTACCATACGTTGATATATAGTTAATCTGACATCTTGTCCCAGCAATTACTCTTAGTCTATGACAAGGAAACCTCTTGGTCTTTGATCTTCTCCCCTTTCCAATTGTAAGATGATGGAAGCATTGAACAGACCATCCAACCTCAGAGGGAAGGTCGTGGGGGGGGGGAGGGTGTGCAGGGTGCAGTGAGAGACCAACCAAAGGACTTGTATGCATGCATATGACTATAACCCATGGACACAGACAGTAGGGCATATGCTGGGGGGGTGGGGGATGAGGGGGGTGGGAATGACCAGGGAGAGGTCAATGGGGGAAAAAGAAGACATATGTAATACTTTATTTATTTATTTATTTATTTATTTATTTATTTATTTATTATTTTTCACAGAGAGGAAGAGAGAGGGATAGAGAGTTAGAAACATCGATGAGAGAGAATCATTGATCAGCTGTATCTCGCACCCCCCCCCCCCCCCCACTGGGGATGTGTCCACAACCAAAGTACATGCCCTTGACCGGAATCGAACCCGGGACCTTTCAGTCCGCAGGCCGACGCTCTATCCACTGAGCCAAACTGGTCCCGGCTACATATGTAATACTTTAAATAATAAAGAATTAAAGGGGCGGGGAGATTATTTGTTGCTACATGTTAGGGAAGGAAGGAAAGGGGTGCCCAAAACTAGAAAAAATTCAGAACGAAACCAAATTGAGAGCTTTCTTTGTCTCTGTAATCTTGTTTCTTAGGGAAATGGAGAAAATACTGAAATATCTCATGACTACATCTGCAAGCTTAGCACTTGAGGTTTCCCAAAGTTCTTGTTCCCCTTTCACTTATTCGCAGATCTGAGTCAGCAACAGCCACTCTAGTTATGGTTTCTGGTTAGGCAGAAGCAGTAATGTAGTGGTCTGGAGAGGTGAGCGGTTAAAGAAAGAAGCCGAGGTTACAGTGTGGTGCCTCTCTCTTAACCTGTAAGCAGCCCCGATCTGCCCCCATCCTGTGGCCGAGGACTTTGTGCAGGACCGTCGGTTACTCCCCTGAGTTGTGTGCGTTAGGCGGCAGTGTCTTCCCGGGGCTTGTTCCTGCCTCTGGCGCTCTGGGTTGCAGGTGACCTGGAGTCAACCCCACCTCTTCTCTGTCATCGACTTCCTCCTTCTCTGTCTGGTCCTGGCTAAGCCTAGGGAGGATTTCATTTTCTCCCCCGCCCCTCGTGTTCTCCTAGAGAAGTGAAAGCGGGGTAGGGAGTCTCTCTGTAAACTGGCGGTCCATGGCTCTCAGCAGCTCCCTCCGCCTGGCTGAACCACGACTGTGTGAACTGTAATTTCTGGCCAGGAGAGTTTACCTCTGATTCGGCACATGTGGGCTCCAGCTAATTCTGAAAATACTTTATAAAGTGGCTCATAGGCCATCCAAAGCAAAACTCATTAGCCCATGTCTACATTGGATTTTGAAACAGAAGGGTAAAGTGATTTCTTACAATTAGCAACATGGTCAAGTTCTTCCCAGTGAAAGAACTCCAGGGAGTGAGTAGTGTTCTAGCGCCTAGAGCAGTGGTTCTCAATCTAGGCGACATTTGGCCATGTCTGGAGATATTTTTGTTTGTCATAGCTTGGACGGAGGGGGATTCTATAACATGTAATGAGTGGAGGCCAGGGATGCTGCTGGACACCTCCCAGTGCACAGGGCAAGTCTCAAATCAAAGACTTATCCAGACCAGGATGCCGAGAGTACCAACGTTAAGAAACCCCGGCTTAGAGGCATTCACCTCCCACCATCTTCCAACAGCAGAGCTGGTTTTCCTCTCTAGGTGCCCTGTGCCCACCTTGGGAGGTGTCTTGGGCACATCCCATCTGACGACTCCAGGGCCTGGGAAAAGATACCCAGTCCCGCCCCGGACACTCACCTAAGCCTTTTGGGTCAGACAGAGCCCGCCTTCCAGCCTGAGTATCTGCTCTCTCAGCCTCCACCTTCTGCTTCCCTTTGCCTGGGATTCAGACTTACAGATGTTTCTTAAGGGGGAGAAACCCAGTAAACAAGAGTAGCTGGTCATTCAGAAAAATAGAACAGAGGGCCTCTGTGCATGTCCCCCCCGCCCCCCACCCTGTGAGGCCCAGAGTAGCCCAGGCTTGGACTTCGAGAGGGTAAAAATGTACTCTGTTAGGGGTGAGGGAGAGGGAGGAGGATACTGCTCTCCAGATTCTATTTTTGTTGTGGTTCCTCTATTACCACAAAGAAAACTACAGAAACGTGTGTACAGAAACTTGATGTCTATCAGCAGACTCAAAAGTCAGCGTTTTGTTCAGATTGCCGTAGGAAACATGGACTGAGGCTTTCCCCCTCATCCATCTCATTTGAGGGCCTTGGGGGCTTTGAGGGAACAGGAAGCATGGGGTCCTCTGGGTCCTCCCAGGTCAGGTTTGGGGTGGGGGTGGGGTGCTGCCCGCCTCGCTCAATGTGTGGAAGTCTACACAATGGCTCAGCTTCTCGGCCGGGCTGATTCATCCATTTGGCCATTGCCGCCTGCCTCTGTCCCGGCTGGGACTGAAGGGGCCCCTGAGCACTTCTGGCCCTGTTCCTCCTGGAGGGGACACACAATGGAGCGGTGATAAGACAGGGCTCGAGGGGGAAGTGGACTTGTGGAAACAGGATATTTCTAAGTCAGAGAAAGAAACAGAAGGGTTATACAGGTGGGCCCTGAGATGGCCCAAGACTCGCGCGGGACCAGGTTTGAGTTTGGGCGGCTGGTAGAAACCTAGGCCCCTGGGAGAGCTCCCACCAGTAAGACTGGGGACTTGGGGAGGGGTTATGGCCTTCCCACCTTCACCCCATAGCCATTAAGAATGGCAACCACCCCCAATTCGAATCTACATCTCCTCTCGGGGCCTTCCTCAGGTAACAAGAGGTCCCTGTGACTTCTCCGTCTTTATGTCTATGGCCACAGTCTCAAGGAATCAGCCCCAATATGTGGGTCACTGACCATTCAGAAACTCTGCTATTAGTGGGGCAAATCATACCCCTTTCTTTTTTAAAAAATATATTTTATCGACTTTTTACAGAGAGGAAGGGAGGGGGGACAGAGAGCTAGAAACATCCGATGAGAGAGAATCATCAATCAGTTGCCTCCTGCACTCCCCTCACTGGGGATGTGCCCACAACCAAGGTACATGCCCTTGACTGGAATCGAACCTGGGACCTTTCAGTCTGCAGGCTGACACTCTATTCACTGAGCCACACCAGTTTCGGCCATACCCCTTTCTTACCTTGTAGTGAAAACTAACTCTAACTAATGCAGTCAGGGACAATTCAGCCTCCTGTTCTCATTGACTTTCCTTTTAATATATTTTTAAAATTGATTTCAGAGAGAGAAAGGGTGAGGGAGAGAGAAACATCAGTGATGAGAATCATTGATCAGCTGCCTCCTGCACGCCCCACACCAGGGATTGAGCCCGCAACCCGGGTGTGTGCTCTGACCAGGAATCGAACCATGACCTCCTGGTTCATAGGTCAATGCTCAACCACTGAGCACACTGGGCCAGTCTCATTGGGCTTTTCTTACCCCTACTCTCTTCTTCCTGACATTTGGCCAGGGCCATTTTCATCACTGAAGCCTGGCAGGGCCAGCTGGTCCCAGCATGCACTCTGGCAAGAAGAAAATGTGGTCTCTGGACAGTGGGAGCGAGTCTCTTCAGGGACAGGAATGTGGCAGTCCTGCCCTCCAGACCAGCACTTGGGCCACACATGCCAAGAGTGTCAGCAACGTTTATACTTTCTGCTCCGCTGATTCCACTCCAGGGAATGGCCAGGCTAGTAAGGCATATGAAAACAGCTTTATTCCCAAAGAAGATATTGGCAGCATTATTTAAAATAGCAAAAACTTGGAAAGAACCTAAATTATTAAAGTAAGGAACCGGATACGTAAATAAACATCCATCAAATGATGATTATGCTAACAATAATGTTTAAGAAGGTGCCAGAAAATGTTTACAAAATCATGTTATGTGAAAAAGATAGGCTATGAAATGGCAGGCGCTGTATTATTATAACTCCCAAAGAAGCCTACTGGTGGCAGAAGAGAGGAAAAGTATAAGCTGGGTTTAAAAAGTAGAACTGGAGATATCTGTTACTTTTCTATGATTTTCAGTTTTGTTCTTAAAATAATAGGCGGTACTAATAAAAAAAATAATAATAAAATAAAAAATAAAAAAACCTGTTTAAAATGTCAAGTGAGCCCTGGCCAGTGTAGCTCAGTGGTTGAGGTTGAGTGTTGTCCCCTGCACCAAGGGGTTGCTGGTTAGATTTCCATTCAGGGCACATGCATGAGTTGCAGGCTCAATCCCCAGTAAGGGGCATGCAGGGGGCAGCCAATTAATGTTTTTCCTCTCTCCCTCTCTCTGAAATCAATACAAACATATATATGTCATTTAAATGTCAAATAAGTTGGCAGGGGCGTTGTATGCTTGTCACATGGAGCCACAGGGCCCAGGGGAAGCTGGGAACCCAGGAAACTTGTGGGTCCGGCATCTTCTGCATCATCTCCCCCTTCCCCTTCTGGGGTCAGCCCCTGAGAAGTTGGGGTGGGAGGACCCAAACATGCTCTCTTTGCATTGCTCACTTCCCTGTTACCCTTTGTTTTACAGATTTCATGGAAAACAGATATTCTGTAAGTACACATTTTATATACATTTTTAAAAATAGTCCACTGAACAGTGAAATATTTCCAGACTCACCTAGATTCTGCATTCCCACTGATTACACCCATGTACTGGCCTCATCTGTTTCAGACCAGGAGCCCTGGGCCCATGGAGATTGGGTCATTAGACCAGCCAGCTTTGTGGGCCAGTTGTGATGTCAAATATTCTCTCCCACTGTTTCCATCATTACATCTCAGCCCACATATGAAGGGAGACCTTGGAAATCCCCTCCCAGAGAACTGGGAATCTAAGACACTTAGCTCCAAACAAGCCAAGTTCATATTTCTTGCTCATCCAGGGTCCAGGCCTGGGAAGAAGGCTTGCAGAAGTCCAAGTTCAAATGTTGCAAAGACCCATCTTCCCCTGTCTTCCTACTCCCAGCCTTTTTATGAGCCACACAGCAGTGCAGCTTGCATCTTCAGAGATGAAGAATTTGCCCACTAAACTGTTTCTTTAAGGTCTGGGAAGAACTTGCAGCAAATTAGTTAGCCTTCCAATGGCCCCCCTGGCTTCCTTTCCTTGCCTGAGTCTTCCTTCTTATAAAACAGAGTGGTCATTGTGCCTTTGACAGACAGGAAGTGCTGACATCCTTATTGTGGAGGAAAGCTATCAATTTAAAGACAAAAGGAATGGATGAATGTCTTTTCCTAACCTAAACCCACCCAGACTTCTGAAATCAGAGACTTAAAATTATATATTTTATTGATTTCAGAGAGGAAGGGAGAGGGACAGAGAGAGAGATAGAAACATCAATGATGAGAGAGAATCATTGATCGGCTGCCTCCTGCACACCCCCCCACCAGGGATTGAACCCACAACCCGGGCATGTGCTCTGATCATGACCTCCAGGTTCATAAGTCAACATTCAACTAGTGAGCCAGCCAGCCAGGCTGAAATCAGAGACTATTACATCGGAAGGGCAGAGAGCCCAACTGATAGGTGAGAAAACTGAGACCTAAATTGGCAAAACAGCTTGCCCAGGGTTACCCAGCTAGCTCATACAGAGCCAGGACTGGAATTTAAGTGTCCAGGCTCCCTCCTCCCCAAGCCAGCCCACCACACAAGGCTCCCTCCAGGAAGTGACGTCACCGTCCCAGCCATCACGGCCTCGGAAGAGTGGAAGGTGAGACCATTGTTCCCTGGGCAGTGTGGGAGCCAGATATGGAAACGCTGCAGTAAACACGGCTGTGTCCACCCAAGGCAGGTCTGCTGGACCTGCAGGACCAACTTATTTATCTTCAATGCAAATGGTCTCTTGGACAGAGGTTCGAAGGTCCAGGACAGACAGAAAGTTCGCAGAAATCTGCTCCCAGGATTCTCCCTAGGGCCCAGCCAGGGCTGGTCCTGCTCTTCAAAATATTCAGGTCTTTTGGTGGGAGAGCAGGGAATTTTGAATTTTGAATCTTTAAGTGAAAGCATTTTGTTTATAAAAAGAAGCAGGTATGGTTGCCCTAATAATCAGCTGGTGGGTGAGGGGCAGGAGAAAAATTAATTGAATTGCCCAGCAGGGAAATGGGAGGGGATTTCCTTCCTGAAATCAAACCTGGCAATCATTCCCAGTTGTTTAATGGCCAGGGCTTCTGAAAACATATTGGAGGAAATATCTTAACAATGAGATAGCCACTCAGCCAAATACCAATTTAGTATTGTTTGACTTGCTTCAATGGCACACTCTGACTTCATTTTCCTCTGCCATTTTCGCCTTGTTTATAAATGGTATTTGTGGCGGAGGGAGGCAGACAGATAACGTGGAAGAGAACACCCAGTCCTTAGGCGAAAGGGGGGACTCTGGGCCCGCGTGGGTCTTGGGATCTTGGAAAGAACTTGCCTTCTTACTGAAGAAAGGCAGCTCCTATTTACAGCTCGCTTCCTCCCCGCTGGGAGCCGGCGGGCAGCGAGGCTGCGGTGGGCATTGCCCAGGAGTTGGGATCAGGAGACGGGAGTGTGAGACCCAGTTCTCCAGACTTTCTTTGGGCGATCCTGTCTTCCTCAAGCTTTCTGATCCGTAAAATGGAGATGACAACATCAGAAACAATAATTACCCATTAGGAGCTTCTTCAGTGTTAAATGAGAAACGTGCAAAAGTCCTATGCCAAGCATCATTTGAAAGTAGTTTATGATCCATTTTGAAGTTCTTTTCATCAAACGCTGTGGCGGTTTGGGTGTGGATGTGGGCGCTTCACCTGGCCTTGAGATGCCCCCATCACAGAGGGACAGGGCACTTTCTTACGCAAGTCACAGGATTCAACCAAAGCCAGGCATAGAGTTAGGGTCAGAGACCCCATGAAAGCTGGACTTTTTCCTTGTTAGCTGCTTATCAGCCATGTGCCTTGGGCAGATTCTCAGGGCCTCCGTTACCTCATCTGTAAGTTTTAAAGCCCCCTCCCCCGGTTGTTGCAAGAATTAAATGAGCACCTAGCACAGACCTGGCTTGTTGGAAATGCCCATAAGGGGCACAGTCTAGAAGCAGGAAGTAGAGATCCCCTCGGGGTGTTAGAAGCAACATGACCTTTGGCGAGAAAGCAGGGCGATCTGGTCTCTGTCTGTGCGTGGCTGGCGGCTGGTGGCTGGCCTCTGATTTAAGCACAGGCCTTAGATGTGAGCGTGTTCACCTTTACTTCAAAATCCCCAGGCACAGCTAACGGTGGCCTAGCCCTTCCTGTCTGTGGGGCTGGGCCGACAGCAGTTCCCTATGTGCTGGCTTCCCTCGGAGAAGGAGAGCAGAGGTGACTGGGGAGGGACTTGGTCTGGGCCCTGCAAAAAGACTGGACACCAGGGTCACCCTCTGGTGGTGGAGGAAATGGGGCGGGGGTAGCTGCCAAGGCTGGCGGGCCTCCAGCCCTCTGGAGCCAGCTCAGCTCCTTGGCCTGCCCGCAGGGTCTCTCCTGGCAGAGGAGAAGGTGGAGGTTGGGACTTCCACCTGAAGCCCCTCAGACCTTCATCGTGCTCCACCTCTGAACTCCTACCGATTGTTAGAATCTCTTCTCCCTTCTAGTTCACAGCAGTGTTGTTTGTCAGTGTTGTTGGCAGGGGTGGGAGGGGGAGAGAAGCCTGTCAGGTTCTTGCATCCTCAGCATAGAGAACTGCCTGGGTAAGATGTGGGTCTGGTCACTGATGGGTGGGCAGGTGACATAAACACCATATGAAGCAGTTAGAGAGCACTACAAGAAGGTGTATGGAATCCCTTTTTTTATTGTTACAAAACATACATGACATAAAGTGTACCATTTTAACCATTAAATATTTTATTGATTGATTTTATAGTGAGAGAGGGAGAGAGGAAATGAAAGAGAGAGAGAGAGAAACATGGATTTGTTGTTTCACTTACTTATACCTTCATTAGTTGATTCTTGTAGTATGTTCCCTGACCAGGGATCGAGTCTGCAGCCTTGGCATATTAGGACAATGCACTAACCAATTGAGCTTCCTGGCCCACTTAACCATTTTTTTAGAGTAGATTAATTATTATTGTTGTTGTTGTTGTTATTGATTAAGGTATTCCATATGTGTCCTTATCCCCCCATTGGATAAGGTGCACAGTGGGTGCTTGAGGGGGTTGGCTGGTGGTCTGCTGTGCAGCATGTATGTGGGCAGTCGAGGCTGCGGGCCCTACAGGGCAGGCATGGAGCGCGGGGGAACATGTGTGGGCGGTGCCAGTGGTGACAGCCTTGCTTTGGAGTTCCTTTGAGAAGCGCTGTCTGCGTTTCGGCATGCCAGTCTTCAGTCCTGAAGGGTGTGACCATCCTCGCCTTGTGTCTTGTCACTGCAGAGAACGGAAGGCTCCCTTGACGGCACTTAGGACTGCGAGAGTCGACCCTCGTCCCCCGGAGGACCTCCACATTCGAAGAAGAGCAGACGATTCCCGATTCCAAGAGCTCTGTGCCCTTACTTCCGAGCCTGCCCTGCCCCCACTGAGCACAGCAGCTCCTCCGGCTGCGCCACCCGTCCCTCCTGCCTCTTGCTGCATTGATGCTGGGCGTGAAGAGATACGGAGGGGCTGGCTGATTCCCCACTCGGCCCACCTGCCCCCGGTGGGAGCATCCTGGGTAGCGGCGAGCAGCAGCAGGAGGTTCGGAGTCAGCAGGCCACTGGAATATTTTGAAACTTGAATATGTTGTCTTGTACAGAGATGAAGAACTGTTCCAAGTACCTTCATACACAGAAACCTGGCTTGTTTGGGGGGTTTGATTTATTTTTAATTTTTTATTTTTGTAGTGGATCACTTCTAGCAAATGGCCTGGCTTAGGGGCTAATTGTTGTTTTTTTGTTGTTGTTTTTTTCTCTTTGTCTTTGGTCCTTCGAAGGCCTGTAGTTCTGGGCAGTCCTTGCTCCTTGGAAGTGCATAGCACTGAGCGGACAGCTGCACCCTGTCCTCTCTGCAACCTTGCCCGACACAAATGGGAAAACAACGCTGCTTGGAAGCAGCCCCATTGATATGTCAACTTGAAGACAGGGTTCACCCCGGGCAATGCACCAAACAGAAGACGAAGCTGGACAGCGCAGATGTTCTTAAGCTGTTTTTCTCTGTTTCTTTTCCTCTCCCACGCTGAAGGCGGAGCCACAGGAAGATGGTTGCCCACAGCAAATATTATTTTTAATAGAAGAATGAAATGCATATTTTTCTTACTAATTTTTTTTTATTTATTCCTTGCTAAAGAAATGGTCTCCTGAGGTCTTACCAGGTTTGCGATGGTGTCTTGAGTGGGCGAGTGAGAGAAAGGCTGCCGCCCTCTCCAGTGGAATCTCACTAGCGAGCACACCAAACCGAGACCGCTCCCTTCAGCTGCCCCGGTGACACAGCTGCAGGCACTCTGGCGGGTGTTGTATTCAATAAACTTGATCTTTATTCTTCAAAGACCTGTGAAATGTCATCTTCTGAGAGTCCGCATGCATAAAGGATAGCTGTAGTGCTCACAGACTCCGCGGGCCTGCTGACGTCATAGAGAGAACCAAGCAGGTCCGGTCAGCAGAGGCCAAGGGCCTCTGTGCCGCCACTGAAGTCAGGGCTGGGAGTGGCCCGTCTCAAACACTGAGTCGTTAATATCCATTGGCCAGGGCTTCCGTGTTTGCTGCCCACTGGAGGCTCCGAGGCTGTCCTGGCAGCCCGTGTTGACAGATTGAACAAAAACCAGCCAAACTTCCCCAAACCCAGGATGCCCGGTTAAATTTGAATTTCAAATAAATGAATATTTGAGTATAAATATGTCCCATGTAATGTTTGCTACATATTTATGCTATAAAAGTATTCATTGACCTGAAATTTGCATTTAACTAGGATCCAGTATTTATCTGGCAACCCTACCTGTAAAGCACCCTCCCACCCTCTAAGCCTTGGGATCCATGTTCCTCAGAGGCCGCAGACCTTGCCACCCCTTAGGCCGGGTTCCCGTCAGAGCACCACCCCCCTGGGCCTGAAGGCAGGGGCAGATCCGAGTGCGTCCTGGCTCTGCTAGGTTCCAGCTGCAGAAACTTGAACTTCAGAGCTTCCGATTCTTTATCTCTAAAGCGAGATTAAACGAATGGTTCGTAACATTGACAGGGTTTAGACTCCTTTGAAAATACGATGGGAGCTATAGAGGCACAAAGTTGTACCACACACCAAGTTGTGTCCCAAAAATGTTATACAGCTTCCCAGTTTTGAGGGCCGTGGACTCTGGTCGGAAGCAAAGGATTAGATGATTTCTAACAACCTGGCCAGAGTCCCCGGACCATTCATCAGTCCGTTGTTGCTACCAGAGCAGGGCCATTGCTGTGGAAGCTGGGAAGACTCTCTTCTTGCTGCTTATGACTTATTTATGGGGCATAAGTGGGTTTTTAATTATTTACCTTCACTGTCTGTGTCACCAAGGAAACCACACAGGCAGGGATCTTTCATCGTAGGTTTCATGACTAAGGATTTCTCTAAATCCAGGACCCTGGTTCACTGTCTTAGTGAAGGAGGGCATAGCAAAGCATCTTAGTCCAAGCTCATCACTGAACAAGAGTGTCCAGTCACTAGCTCCTTGAAAAGCCTTCTTTCTCCGCGGTTGAACGTGGTAGTTGGAGCGCCCCCTTGTGTTCTTGCGTTGTAACAAGTCATTAAAAGGCTTGAAACGCTCCATAGCAAAGTTCTAGTGGAATTTTCTCCCCACTCCAACGAGCCCTAAGAGGTCAGCCACCCATTTCATGAGCCTATACTGAGCGCCCATCGGTGTTAACTGATTCACTGAACTCTCACTCCCAGACAGAGACTCGAGATGGGCCGTTGGACTCCGAGGTCAACAACATGCATTCATTGGAACTGATTTTTCTACCTCGGTGATTTTGCCTCCCTTCCCAGAGAGATTTTTAGTTGTCACACCTGAATGGGGAGCTGGTGACATCTGGTGGGTAGGAAAGCCAGGGATGCTGCACTGCACAGGACAGTCCCCGGAGACAAAAATTACCAAGACCAACATGCCAGTAATGCCAAGGTTGAGAAATCCTGCATTAAACCGGCCAGTTAGTTATTCATTTATTGACTCAAGAAACTTTGTTGGGGAAATCTCCTGGGGCCTGGAGAGGGAAGAAAGAGGCTGACAACCCTGGGAGTAGGTCGAGTTTATTAAGAGAACTTAGAGACAGAAGCCTTGGGCAGCAGCTAGACAGTCATCTCCACCCCAACAAGGGACGGGGGCTTGTTGTCTACAGCCAAGTGGTCCGAGCTAACACAGGTGGCTTGTAGCCCCGTGGCTCAGCTCGTGCTTGTTAAACGCTGTAAAACCCAAAGCAGTAAACACCTCAATGGGCCCACTTGTTTATGCAGGAAGATTCCCTCCAGGTGACAGGGGTGAACTGGTGGTCAGCTTGCTTCCTGAGGTGATGATGGCGGTCACGGTAAGTACTGGGAAATCGTTTTGCCCAACGAGTTTGCATCCATCATGCCCGGCTTTCTCCACGTTGTTGGGAAGAAGATTATAAAAACCAGGGGGCGCCTTCTCTCCTGGGACAAACCACACACACAGTAGATACAGATTAGCTGAGAGCCAATTGCAACTGTGGGACAAATGCTGTGGTGGAGAAATTCACAGGAAAGGGGGGGCACAGAGCTCCTAAGTGTCTCTAAGGGGAAGTTGAGTCCAACCCAAGACCTGAGGGTAGGTAGAGCACCAGGTGGAAAAGGTGAGGTGAGGAGCAAGGCTGACAAAGAGGGAGGTGCTAAGGCCCTGGGGCAAGGGAGGGGCTGGTGGCCTCCAGGCATGGCACAGAGAAGGCCTATCAGCCCGGGGGCCCTTTCAGCCCTCGGATTCAACCGGTCCCTTTCATGAAGCCTCCACCGTCCCCTGGGGATTTCTGCCAGACTCCCACTGGCTTGGCTCAGTCTTTAAGAGTCGGGAGAGGGTCCCTAAAGTTGCTCAGCAAGAACTCTGTGGAGACTTTGAGGACAAGTCTCCACAGTTGGGTCCACAGAGTGGGGCAGGTGGACCTCTGAGAGTAGGTGCCAAAAGTTGTGAAAGCGCACAGTTTTCTGCAAAACGGTCCATAGCTGTTATCAGTTTTTCAGAGACGCGATCCAACAAAAGTTCTCCCTCCCTCTCATCTCTCATCCTTTCTCTGCTTCCTCCTTTCCCTTCTTTCTTCTCCTCCATGTTCCCTTCCACCTCTCGCCCCCAGGCCATCATACAAAACTGAAGCTTATCCTTCCCCTATTGATGGATGAGTTTTATATCCCCAGTGGTTTATTTTGAGAGCCAGTGCATGGAATATTTTCTATTTTTCTTTCTCTTTAGGGAAAAAAAAAAAAAGCCTCCAAAAACCTGTCGCGTTGTTTTCTATCTATAGCTGACCGTCGGTGGATTATTGTTCTGAGTTGATTGAATTCATTAGGAAAAAGTCCCCTGTTGCTGCCCTACTTCCTCCAATCCTGGGATGTGCCAGTTTTCCTGGAACCTCTTGGCACAGGGGGGTCTGGCGAATGCCAGAAACTATTCCATGAGTTTCTGGTGCAGCCACCTCTGCCCTCCTCAGGGCTTGGGCTGTTGGGGCCAGAATTGGCAGCAGGAGGATAGTTTGTTAAGAGAACTTAGAGACAGGAGCGAGTGCCTTGGGCAACGCCATGGTTGGGACTTAGAAGGAACCTGGGACTGGGTCCTGAGGAAAGGAAAGAGTGGATTTCAGTTCCTTCAGAATGAGGACCAACCCTGAACGGCATCCAAAACCCTCTGTGAAAGCTCTGCCACGCCACCAGCCACCAGTTAGCAGTGTGCGTCCAGGAGCTCAGCAGAGCTCAGGGTCCGGCTGCAGCTCTGGCAGGGCTGGTAAGAACAAGAGGGCGAATGAGGAGGCCCTTTTTTCTTCCAGGAAGCTTTGGGCCATGCCATTTCAGGAGACCCCTTGGTATGCAAATTTACCATTTGAGGTCTTGATTGTTTAGGAAGGACCACTGGCACTGAGGTAGTTTGTTATTAGTGCTCTGGGGCTCCTTCTGGAGAAAGAATATTCCGTGTGTGTGATGCATCCATGATGGGCAGAGTACAGAGGGGCTCAGTTGAAGACACGGTCAGACAGAAAAAAAATGGAGAAGAAATATATTAAAATATTTACAAATCATATATCTGATAAGGGATTCATATCCAGAATATAGAGGAAAAACCCTAAAACTCAACAACAAACAACCTGACTAAAAAATGAGCAAGGGCCCTAGCTGGTTTGGCTCAGTAGATAGAGCATGAGACTTAGGACTGAAGGGTCCCTGGTTCGATTCCGGCCAGGGCAAATGCCTGGGTTGTGGGCTTGATCCCCAGTGGGTGTGTGTGTGTGTGTGTGTGTGTGTGCAGGGGACAGCCGATCAGTGATTCTCTCTCATCATTGATGTTTCTATTGCTCTCTCCTTCTCTGAAATCAATAAATAAAAACTTTTTTTTTTTTTTTTTTTTTTTTTTTTTTTTAATGAGCAAGGAAGGGAGGGGCCCGACAGGTTGGCTCAGTAGTTGAGCCATGACCCAGGAACCAAGAGGTCACCAGTTCGATTCCCAGTTAAGGCTCATTCTCCAGTGGGGGGCATGCAGGAGGTAGTGGATTGATGTCTCTCAGCGATTTATTTTTAAATCTTTCTATCCTTCTCCCTTCCTCTCTCTCTAAAATCAATAGAAAAACATACTGAAGACACACAAGCATGGAGAGAAAAAGTAGAAGAGTGGTTGCCAGAGGCAGAAAGGGGAGAATTGGGTTATCAGGTCCGGCTGCTGCTCTGGCAGGGCTGTTATTAAATGTTTCAGTTTTGCAAGATGGCTGGTGGTAATGGTTGTACAGTATGAAGAAATGGTAAACTTCTTTAAATTAAAAAAAAAAAAGATAAGGGGTGTATAAGAAAAAATGTATTGTCATTTTTAAATATATTGACCAGTATTCACTCAGAGGATAGTGAGAGGCTTTGTAAAAACAACACCTGGGTTTTGAAAAAGCATTCCTAGAAAACAGCGTTGTCCCCGCTCAGTGGTGGAGGACAGTTCCCTGGCGACCAGAAGGCGTTACCGATGTGCAGTGTCTCTCTTCTGGACACACGATAAATCCTGGCAAACACTCTGTGCAACTTGGAGAAACAGAAGTGGCTTCCCTTCATGTAGCCAGGAGATAGCTGGGCTGAGGAGAGCCTGTGGGAAAAGGGGAACAAACATTTATAGTAAAAGCTCATTAAATATTTCTTAAACATGAAAATCTAACCCATGAATTAATTGCCCGTGGTTCAATGTTTATCAAAGATATGAGACCTCAGCTATTTGTGAAAGATATTTCTGGACACGTTGAACTTGGTATTCTAGATTCTCTCGTGTTCATCTTTATTTCCAGGTAGAACATCAGAATAGAATTCACCTGAGGCACCAGAGCTGTGTGCTTCGATGCTATACGCTTAGTCTTTGCAGTTAAAAGCATTGCATTCTTCTACCGTGACTTTGTTTTTTTTGTAAATATTGGCTAATTTGGGGTCCAATGGGTGTTGCTCAGAGTTCTCCCGCACCAACGCCTGTGGGTGCTCAGACGGCAGACACTTTGCAATCCCACGTGCTTCCTGTTTAACTCAGCTGCCAAGGAATTCTGAGCCAAACTCTGCACCCCAGCGGAGTAATTTACTGCCCTCAAGTGCCTGTTACGTGGGCTCCCTCTTCCTTAGATGATATCGCTTCCATTTTGACTCCTGACTGTTCCATTTCACATGACCTTTGATCTTGTTGGCTACTTCAGATCCTTTTTGGAAAAGGCCCAGTGCACATAGTAAAAATTAAAATTGTAGCTTAAAAATTAACCCATACAAACAAGTCTTACTTTTGATTTTGTTCATTTAAGACAGTGTTTCCCAAACTTCTCTCATGATGAGAATCACCTGGTGGAGTTGTTAAAACACAGATTCCTGAATCCCAACTAAGAAGTGCTAAACTAGAATTTTTGGGAACATATAGGTAAAATTGTATACTTAACTAGTGCTCTAAGACAGATTTTATATACAGAGCACTAAGTTAGGTATGCAATTTTACCTATATGTTCTCAAAAATTCTAGTTTAGCACTTCTTAGTTGGGATTCAGGAATCTGTGTTTTAACAACTCCACCAGGTGATTCTCATCATGAGAGAAGTTTGGGAAACACTGATTTAAGAGAATATCCCTACAGTCTAAATGACCTTGGGCCGGTCTTGATGTTGCCCAAAGAAAGACCTGGTGCTCATTTCTTCATCAACCAAATGAGGGGACTGGGCTCTGTTATCTTGAAGGTTCCATTAAGATGCATGAATATTTTCTTGTGTACCTACTATGTGCCAACATTATTATAGGTGTTTAGGCTGTATTGGGTGGGTGGGGGTGGGGGGTGGGAGGGAACACCGGACAAAAATCTCGGTCTGGGAGAGCCTCATTAAGAAGTGAGATTTGAGGGAGAATCCAAGATGGCTGCTCGGGTAGGCACCTAGCCGCAGCCGCACGCAACAATTTCAATAAAATACAACTAAAATATAAAATGGACATTACCCAGAACTACAGGAAAGTCGACTCACTGGAAATTCTACAACGAGAAGCAAGGAGAAAACCAGAAGGAAGCGCGGAGGAGCTGGAAAAGCCCAAGGTACGGAGACACGCGGCGCGCGCGGAGAGGAGGGAGGCCGAGTGCCTGGCGGGCGTTCCCTATCGGAAAGGAGATAAACACTCCGACTGTGCTGGGCCCCCAACTGCTCTGAACCTCCGTTCTAGGCCAGACCCCGGGGACCCAGGCTCATCCAGAGGGAGCTGGGCTGTAAGGCGGAACCCGGGGAAGCGGCGTAAGGAGGTCCCGGAGGCGCACACAGTGCGCTCAGAGAAGGGACAGCCGGCTGTGCCGTAGGACTGTCCTGGCGGGAAGGAGACAGGCTCCAGACTGCTCTGAACGCCACCTCCAACTCCACTTCCAACTCAACTGAACCCCAGTTTTGGGCCCATTGCGGGAGAGCCTACCCTACACTGTTTGTTAGCAGGCGAAAATCGAGGGCACCTTTCTCTCAGAGGCGCTTGCAACAAGTACTGAAGGACCCTGAGTCTCAGGAGTCGCATAGGGCGGGGCTGACGGAAGCCGAGGCTGTAGGCTCCACCCTGAAACCCTGCCCCATCAGGAAAGCTGCCTGCGAAAATGCCTAAACCAAATAGATCACAAACGAAAGAAATGGAGGACAAAAAGCGACTGGATATAGAGTTCAAAACCACACTTATAAGGTTTTTCAAGAGTCTCCTAGAAAAGGCCGATAAAATAAATGAGACCTATGAGGATATGAAAAGGGATCAACAAGAAATAAAGAATACATTGTCTGAAATAAAAAATATTCTACAGAGTCCTAAAAACAGAATAGAAGATCGCAAGAATCAAGTCAAAGATTTGGAACATAAAGAGCCAGAAGACACTCCTCTGCAGAAGCTAGAAGGCAAGAGAATCCAGAAAATTGAAGATAATGTAAGAAACCTCTGGGACAACTTCAAACGATCCAACATCAGAATCATGGGGGTCCCAGAAGATGAGAGAGAGCAAGATATCGAAAACATACTGAAAGAAATAGTGACAGAAAACTTCCCCCACCTGGGGAAAGAATTGGACTTACAAGTCCAGGAAGCACACAGAACTCCAAACAAAAGGAATCCAAAGAGGACCACACCAAGACAAATCATAATTAAGATTCCAAGAGCAAAGGACAAAGAGAGAATATTAAAAGCAGCAAGAGCTAAGCAGGTGGTTACCTATAAAGGAGCACCTATACGATTGTCAGCTGATTTCTCAACAGAAACCATGCAGGCCAGACGGGAATGGCAAGAAATATTCAAGGTGATGAATAGCAAGAACCTACAGCCAAAAATACTCTACCCAGCAAAGCTATCACTCAGATTCGAAGGTCAGATAAAGAGCTTCACTAATAAAAAAAAGCTAAAGGAGTTCATCACCACCAAACCAGAATTATATGAATTGCTGAAGGAGGTTCTTTCAGAAGAGAAAGTAAATAAAGATAAAAATTATGAACAACAAATACGTAACTATCAACAAGTGGATCTAAAAACCAAGGAAATTAAAAAAAAAAATCTGATGAACAATATTAACTGTTGAATATAATAGAATCAGAGGTATGGAAGGGGAGTGAACTGACGATTCTTGGGGAAAAGGAGAGGGGGATGTGGGAAGAGACTGAACATAAACTGTGCACCTATGGATGAGGACAATGGGGAGTGGGGAAAGGGCAGAGGGTGGGGTGGGAAGGGGGGGGGAAGGAACACTTGTAATAATATGAACAATAAAAATTTATTAAAAAATAATAATAATTAAGAAAAAGAAAAAAAAAAAGAAGTGAGATTTGAGCCCTAGCTGGTTTGTCTCGGTGGATAGAGGGTTGGCCTGCAGACTAAAAGGGTCCCAGGTTCAATTCTGGTCAAGGGCACATGCCTGGGTTGCGGGCTCGATCCTCAGTGGGGAACGTGCAGGAGGTAGCCGATCAACGATTCTCTCTCATCATTGATGTTTCTACCTCTCTCTCCTTCCCTCTCATTTCTTCTCTGAAATCAATTAAAAAAGAAGAAAAAGAATGAGATTTGAGCCGAAACCGGTTTGGCTCAATGGATAGAGCGTCGGCTTGGGGACTGAAAGGACCCGGGTTCGATTCCGGTCAAGGGCATGTGCCTTGGTTGCGGGCATATCCCCAGTGGGGGGTGTGCAAGAGGCAGCTGGTGGATGACTCTCTCTCATCGATGTTTCTAGCTTTCTATCTCTCTCCCTTCCTCTCTGGACAAAATCAATAAAATTAAAAAAAAAAAAAAAAAAAAAAAGAAGAAAAAGAATGAGATTTGAGCAACAGCTTGAGGGAGCCCAGGACATCAGCCAAGCAGAAGGCTACTGTGGAAAGAGCTTTCCAGGCAGAGGAAACAAGTACAGCAAAAGCCCTGAAGTCCGGAGAGCAAGGAGGCCCAAGGGCTGGGGTGCAGGGACGGAGGGAGGCAGCAATAGGAGAAGCACCATTGCTGATTATGGTATAAAAATAAAAGTTGCCTAATTATAAATACAGGGTGTCCCAAAAAATGTATACACACTTTGAATAATTATTAATCCCAATGAGTTAAATCTGAAGAGAAACATGAATTAAGCTATCAACTCAAATGTGTATATACATTTTGAGGGACACCCCATAGATTCCTTTATTTTTAAAAAAATATATTTTGTTGAATTTTTACAGAGAGGAAGGGAGATAGAGAGTTAGAAACATCGATGAGAGAGAGACATTAATCAGCTGCCTCTGTGCCCGCAACCAAGGTACATGCCCTTGACCGGAATCGAACCCAGGACCCTTCAATCTGCAGGCCGACGCTCTATCCACTGAGTCAAACCGGTCTCGGCAAATTCCTTTCTTCATGTGCTTGTTCTAATACCTGCTCCTGAAAGTGTGGTCTGCAGACCAGCAGTATCCCAGTCACCCAGTCACCTGGCCGCTTGTTAGAAGGCAGAGTCTTAGGACCCACCCCAGGCCCACTAAATCAGGATGCTATGACCCAGAATCCATAAACCAGGGGTCCTCAAACTTTTTAAAGTGGGGGCCAGATCACGTCCCTCAGAGAGCTGGAGGGCCGGACTATATGAGCTACTAATTCCTACTGTAACACCTCGGCTGCGCTCACTGCCCAAAAAACCTGGCGGGCCCGATCAGACTCCTCTGCGGGTCGCATGTGGCCCGCGGGCCGTAGTTTGAAGACCCCTGCAAACAGAGCAATGTGATTATGAATCACAGGTGAGAAGTCGCGCTCAAGAGAATAGCACCTTTATAACTAGGAAGGCATTTCCAATATGTTGTGCTTTACCAAAGAGCCTTGCTTGTTTTGCCCTTCATTGCCCTTTCACAAGGGCTTTTGAGGCCCAAGGCCTACCGAGAGCGCCACCTAGTGGAATAAGAAATTTTACACAGGATGAGGATACCACATAGAATTCAAGTATAATGTTTGTTTATTTTTATTTTTTTAAATATATTTTATTGATTTTCTACAGAGAGGAAGAGAGAGGGATAGAGAGTTAGAAACATCTATGAGAGAGAAACATCGATCAGTCGCCTCTTGCACATCCCCTCCTGGGGATGTGCCCGCAACCGGAATCGAACCTGGGACCCCTCAGTCCGCAGGCCAACGCTCTATCCACTGAGCCAAACCGGTTTCGGCTCAATTATGATATTTAAAGTAATTGCAGTTTTAACACAACTGGCTTGGACTTTTCAAGTATCTACATGTCTGAAAAGACACAAATGGGCTGAGGGAACTGCTCTAGATGAAGGGAAACTAAAGAGGTTGGACAACTAAATGCAACACTTGACCCTGAATTGGATTCCAGACTTGAGGCCTGAAGCCTGTGGGCCAGGCAGTAACAGCTGGGGGAACCTTGAAACCTCCCCACAGAGGTTTTGTTTCTCTGCCTCCTTTTCCTCGAGAAATTAAAGGTCACACTATGATCCCGTGGGAAGCCAGAGCAATAGTGTCCCAGCTCTCTGGCCTGGGCTGCCTCCTGGACTCCATTTCTGTATGTCCCCTGTACTTCATTTCCTCATTTTGTATTATTTTTCTTTTCTTAGTATATTTTTGTTGATTTTAGAGAAGAGAGTGAGAGAGAGAGAGAGAGAGAGAGAGAGAGAGAGAAAGAGAGAGAGAAACATCAATGATGAGAGGGAATCATTGATTGGCTGTCTCCTGCACACCCCTTATTGAGGGCTGAGCCTGTAACCCTGGCAGGTGCCCTGACCTGGAATTGAACCTCCTGACTCATAGGTCAATGCTCAACTACTGCACTACCCCGGCTGGACTCATTTTGTATTATTTTAATTACAAACACAATGCATATTTACTGTGGGGGAAACTCAATATAGAAGCCTAGAGAGTAAAATCAGAAAACCCTCATCCAAACCACGTCCCTGCTGAGTACACCACACAGTTCCCTTCCACCTCATTTCTGTTTAGTTACAAACCCTGGCCGTGCCCGTCTCACCGGGCGGCGGGTTCACGTGCTTTTGCTTTTCTCCGTGGTGCCTGGCATGCAGTAGGTCCTCAGTAAACGTTGGCTGTCTTCATGTAATAGTAGCTATTTTTTCTGCCATCCATGCAGGTCTGCCTCACTGTCTTTTTCCTTTTTCTCTTTTGACTCAGTATTTTAAACTACCTGGTGCAACTGCCTGGTATTCTTTCAAGTGGAAGGACTGTTGCTTCTTTTTTAGAGAGGAAGGGAGAGGGAGAGCGAGTTAGAAACATCAATGAGAGAGATGCATTAACCAGCTGCCTCCTGCATTCCCCCTGCGCGCCCTCTTTCTTCCCCTCCTCCCCCCCTCCTCCCCCCCAGGGATGTGCCCGCAACCAAGGTACATGCCCTTGACCGGAATCAAACCTGGGACCCTTGAGTCTGTAGGTCAACACTCTATCCACTGAACCAAACCAACTAGGGCCTGCAGACTAAAAGGGTCCCAGGTTCAATTCCGGTCAAGGGCACATGCCTGGGCCGTGGGCTCCCTCCCCAGTTGCAAACAGCAGGGAAAGTCCCTGCAGACGGCATCCTCTGGGGGAGATTTCTAGCTGGGGAACAGCCAGGCGGAGGATGAACATTGGACACGTAAAGGCTGTTGTCCATGGACTTGGGCAGCACTGTCCCCTCCCCCTGGTACAACATGGGAGCTCAGGCAGACCCTCCGCCCGTGGGCACAGGGGAGGGAGCTGTGGCCTCTCCCATGGCGAGGCCCGAACCCGCTGGCCACGGGGCTTCTTCCTTAGGTGCAGGTGGAGCCAGGCTTAGAGAAATTCTGCCAGGGGCACCCTTGCTTGCCAGAATTGGATGGAGGCAGAAAAGGAGAAAACGTGAAATCTGACAACTAGGAATACTGAGCTTTGGGCAACATTCTAGGTGGTAGGCTGTCGACCCCCTGCCTGCAGGGTGGGTGCATCTCAGAGGAGGGGACCTGCCAGTTAGCTGAGGCTCCGGGAAGCAGGAAACTCAAAGGAGGGAGGGAGGGAGGAAGGAAGGAAGGGAGGAAAGGAGGAAGGGAGGAAGGGAGGGAGAGAAGGAGACTCTTCTAGGAAAACACACAAGTAGCATAAGCCCAAGGGAACAGATGAAGTGATGGGTGCTCAGAGCTTTGACAAAATTGCCAACCATGCGCTGAAAGAAAATAATGAGCCTCTGGTTCGGCTGGCTGAAACAGTAATTATACTTCAAAAGCTCGCTAAATGTTCCTCTTAGAAAATCACCCAGCTTGGCAATTTCTCTTTCACATTTAATAGCCACTATTCTTGTATTATTTCTCGTCCAAAGTGGCTGTAATTGTGGGGTGTGATGAGACAAGCACCCCCCTAAGCTGCTGAAGGGAGAGGGGAGAGGCAAACTCTTTCTGAAGAAGAAGGTCCCAAGGCCTTAAATAGCGGACGGCCCTTAGCTCAGTAGCTTCATCTCCAGGAAGCTGCCCCAGGCGGGCAGTGGGCCCGTAGACAGAGCTGAATGTGCAGTGATGTTTACCACAGGCTTGTTTATGGCCCAGAAATGTCGGAAATCACCTGAACAGTGACCGTTAATGACATATGTGTTTTAGAATGAGCTGGAAGTGTATTAAACGCGTGCACACATGCACTGGGGCAGAAGCTGGGTGGCAAAGCTGTGGGTTGAGCATCTCCATTAAAATATAGTGTTAATGCTCCATTTACAATATTGAAATATTATATTAGTTTCAGGTGTGCAGCACAGTGGTTAGACAGGACCCAGCTGGCACCATACTCAGATATTACAATAGTATTGACTATATTTCCTATGCTGTACTTTGCATCCCCATGACTGTTTTGTAACTGACAATTTTTGCTCTTAAATCACTTCACTTATTTTTGCTAAGTCCCCCAACCCCCTTGCCTTGGCAACCATCATTCTGTTTTGTTTGTTCATTTATATTGTTTTTTAGACTCCACATGTTACTATAAGTGAAATCAGAAGGCATTTGTCTTTCTTGTCTGATTTATTTCACTCAGCATAATACACTTAGGTCTGTCACAAATGGTAAGATTTCATTCTTTTTATGGCTGGGTAATATTATATCACATCTTCTTTATCCAATAGACACTTAGTGAGCACCTCTCTCTTTTTAAAAAAAAAAAAATCTATTTTTATTGATTTCAGAGAGGAAGGGAGAAGAAGAGAGAGATGGAAACATCAATCATTAGAGAGAATCATTGATTGTCTGCCCATTGGGAATCGAGCCTGCACCCAGGCATGTGTCCTGACTGGGAATCGAACCGGGACCTCCTGGTTCATAGATTGATGCTCAACCACCAAGCCATTCCGGCTGGGCAGCACCTCTCTTTTTAACAAGCTCACGCAGGTTATTCTTATGTTAACATTAGTTTGAGACTCATCCACCTGATCCCTTTAGGATTATGGGTATTTCTTCTTTGCACATATAAAGATATATGTATATATAACAAAATGGGCGTGAATTACTTGTATAATGAGGAAAATATATTAAGAAAATAGACTAGAAGACAAGAGGAAGTTCAGCTGGCAAATACCTATTATGAAATAAAGGAAGCACAGTCTTACTTTTGAGAAATTCACAGCCTACCACCGGAGACAGCATGGGAAATGAATATCTGTCAATATGCAGAGGGAGGCATGCTGTCCTACAGGTAAGTGCCCAGCGCGGGGCTGGTGCAACTGAGGGGGCAATTAGCTCCGATCAGAAGCCTTGGGAAGCCCCTTCCGGAGCAGGAGGCATCTCAGCCAGTCCCGAGGCATCTGCAGGAGGGAAGCAGGGAGCAGCAGTCCGGGCTGAGGAGACGCTCAGGCAAAGGCTTGGAGGTATGAACACCCTCGCGTGCATGAGAAGAAGTGAGCAGGGAGGTGTGGCTGGAGCAAGGAGGATGACCTAAGGCACAAGAGGAGGTGAAACTGGAGAGGCAGGCAGGCAGGCCCCCGCCTGGAGGTCTGGGTGCGAGGCTGGGGACCTGAACCAGCCGGTGAAGGCCCGTGGTTCCCAGACTGTGTACCGAGGAACACCAGTCCTCCTTCAGACTGTGATGGATGTTCAGCGCAAAGGGGTTCCGTGGCAAAATGCCTTTAAAAACTCTAGGTTAAAGTGTTCTTTTTAAGTTGCAACAAACCCTTTAATATACTAATATGCCGGGAATTCTCCAAGATGGGGCAGCTAAGGGAGCATGCCCCAAATTTCTTTAATCGCACACCGACCATCAGCAACCCCCACCCACAGTTTGTTTCTGTTGTTGATTTGAAGAAGCTGCAGGCCTGGGTAACTTGATGGGGTAAGTAAGGAGGGGACACAGAGGGCGCCCGTGGGTCTGGAACTAGTGACTCTGGGGGTCGGTGGGACTTTAACCCTCCCGGAAATACAGGTGGAGAGGCATTAGAGGGAGGAAAACTATGACTCAGATCCTTCTGCCTAACGTAAGACCAGCTCTAACAGCTACTCCTGGATTGATTGACTTTTTTAGGATTGTAGACACAATGGTTATTTCCAGTTTCAAATCGAATTTCATGTTGTTCTTCTTGTTTTTCCTTGCCAGACTCGGGGTGTTTTTATTTTGTCTTTTTTTTGCCCAGCCTATAATAACAAGAGAAGGAAGAATACATTTTATGTGGGAAAATTAGTTGCTCAGCTCTCGCCTGAAAATTGCTGCGTGTGTGTGTGTGTGTGTGTGTGCTCAACCACCGAACCACGCCAACTGGGCCGTTTCATATATATATATATTTAATATATTTTATTGATTTTTCACAGAGAGAGAGAGGGATAGAGAGTTAGAAACATCGATGAGAGAGAATCATCAGCTAGCTGCCTCTTGCACACCCCCTACTGGGGATGTGTCCACAACCAAGGAACATACCCTTGCCCGGAATCAAACCCGGGACCTTTCAGTCCGCAGGCCGACGCTCTACCACTGAGCCAAACCGGTCCTGGCCGTTTCATATATTTTGTTTGGGTTTTAAGTTGTTTCAGGCTGGTCCCTGTTACTCTGTCTTAGTCAGACACAGAAGTCAAATCTAATATTTAAATGTTCACTTATTCCACGCATGCCGAAAAAATTATTGCACACCCGCCTCAGGTATGCAGCAACGAACAGGACAAACAAGAGCGCTCTGCCTGCCTGGAGCTTATATCTGCGGCAGCTGGTGGAGAACATCCCTAACGCTGTGTGAGCCCGCAGAATGTGTCCAGCTGTGCACCCGCAGGCTGGGAATCCCTCCAGCCCCCCTCCTTCTCCACTCACAGTGCCCACAGCACCAGAGGGGCCCCTCCTTTTCTTTTCTAAAACAATTCGTAGAATTCTTCACACCGCCTCCTCTGAGCATGCCTGTGGAGAGACATGCTGAATGCCTCCGACCCTGGAACGTGACATTTAGGCTTTTCATTATAGATTTCTGGCATCATGGGAGGAGTTTTCTTCCTTCCTGGCTCAATCGCAGCACTCTTGTCCTTCGGTAAGCAGATGGAGACCACGCCTGGCCCCTCGCAGGGTCACAGATAAGCAGGCCTAATCAGCACCTTGCATCTGACAGCCCAAAGCCAAGGTCTTATTTATAGCCCTCTTACACACGTACCCCTCTTCCCTGCCAAGTTCATCTTGTATTATTCTGGTTTAAAGTTGGAAGCTAGCCAACGCGACATCCATCTTCGTCTCCTCAGTGGCACAGGCTGTGGAATGGCCATAAATACATGAATGGGTATAATGTATATTTAATAACAACTTGATTGAGAGAGAATTCACCTACCATCGAGTTCATCCTTTTAAAGCAGGGGTCCTCAAACTTTTTAAAGTGGGGGGCAGATCACGGTCCCTCAGAGAGCTGGAGGGCCGGACTATATGAACTACTAATTCCTACTGTAACACCTTGGCTGCGCTCACTGCCCAAAAAACCTGGCGGGCAGGATCAGACTCCTCTGCGGGCCACCTGTGGCCCGTGGGTCGTAGTTTGAAGACCCCTGTTTTAAAGCCTATGACTCAATGGCTTTTAGTATATTTGAAGTTCTGCAACCGCCACCACAGTCAATTTTAAGATTTCTTAAGACTGATTTCTAAAGAGAGGGAAGGAGAGGGAGAGAGTGAAACATCCTTCATCAGTTGCCTCCTGCACGCCCCACCAGGACCAAGCCTGCAAACCCGGGCATGTGACCAGAACAGGAATTGAACCGGCAACCCTTCAGTGCATGGGATCACACCCAACCGACTTTAGAATGTTTTTATCACCTCCCTTTCATCTGTGACATGAAAGGGGGTGAGGGGTCTCTCTGGGCAGAGGCAGCTCTGGGCAAAGGCCCAGATGGGAGTTGGACCGGGGACAGCCAGGCCTGGCAGATGTGTGCCTTGGGTTTGGAGGAGACGGGGCACCCATCATGGATGGGGTCAAAGTACTAGTGTAATCTAGGACCTTAATGACCAATATTGATCCCTGCATCAGTGCCCTTGTTCAGGATCATCCTGTACTGGCCAGAGGGCTTTGAGAAAGGACCCTTATCAACCACAGTTGTCCTTGCCTCTTCCTACATCCCCTTGAGCACCATTCCCCAGGGAGCATCACTTCTGTAGATGGTGCAGCTCGTCCTTGTCCTGGGTGTTCCACCTGGATTCACCTCGGAAGGGTAAGTAGGGGGATGGTTTGAACCCTACATTTTAACTATCCCCATAGGTACTTTTTAAAGATTTCTTTAAGAATTATATCTTTTAGTCCTAGCCAGTTTGGCTCGGTGGATAGAGCGTCGGCCTGAAGACCTAAGGGTCCCAGGTTCAACTCCAGTCAATGGCACGTACCTTGGTTGCAAGCTCCTCCCCGGCCCAGGCCCTGGTTGGGGTTCATGCAGCAATCATTGTGTTTCTCTCGCATCGCTATTTCTCTCTGTCTTTCCCTCTCTCTTCCACTCTTTCTAAAAATCAATGGAAGAATATCAAGAGAGGAGTTTATTTAAAGATACCCATCTGTATATAATAGTAATAGTAACAGTTAAAATAATCACTACTACTAATAACTCTTATGTGTTAGACACTATTTTAAGGGCTTTGGGCTTTGCATTTGTCAAATAACTGTAATTAGATGTAAATGTAAGTATAATTAAATAATTAAGATAAATAATTTCACCCTCGCTGCACAGTCATTCTGGGGGGTAGGTATGAACATTATCATCTTCAGCTCCCAGATGAAGAGATCCCGCTGAGCCAGGTTAAGGGGCAGAGCCCAGACGAACCCTGTCTCCAGAGCCCTGCTCTTCCACTGGGTGTCCTCTGCGACCCTTTTGGATGTCCTTGAAACAAAACCACGCTCAGGAGGATGTCTTCCAGTCTCTGCAGTTAGAAGACAGAGACTGGCAGGTCGGAAGGGACCCTGACCGCTTGCATCAGCATCTTTGGGCAGAAGCAACAAAACTCGTCATGTCGAAGATTCCCCAAATGATTCTGCTGCAGCTGATCCAAGCGCCAGTCTCTGGGGCCCGGGGTCTGCTCCCTCCACTTTGCTGGAAAGGAAGCTGAAGCTTTGCGGAGCTGGTTTAGTCCTTGCAGAACAGGGGTGACCTGGGAGGATCAGATGCGGGTGGAGTTACGGGGAACCCAGGTGCAGGCTCCTCCAGGGCACCCCTCTATCGGGTGGTTTTCTGTTGGGCGTGTCAGTTGGGTTTTCTCTGCACTGGTGGCAGGCAGCTGGACCCGTTTTCAGAAAGCCTCAGGCTGAACATAGACTACCTCTGAGATAGGTGAGCCAGATTCATGCAGGATTTACACTAATAAAAGAGAAAGATGCAAATTGACTGTACCTCCATGATGCCCCACCAGCCAATCAGGAGTGACTATGCAAATTAAACAAAGATGGTGGGTTAATTTGCATACACAGGCACAAAGCAAAGACTGAAGACTGAAGGCTCTGGTGTAGCTGAAGCCAAGCCTGAAGGCTGAAGACTTGACTCCACTGAAGGCTGAAGGCTTGGCTCTGCTGCAGCCAGGTGCTGGAGGAAAACCGGTGCTGGCAGCCAGGGGAAGAAAGGCCTATTGCATGAATCTTTGTGCAATGGGCCTCTAGAATATGTATAATGGACCACTCATATGAAATGCTTGAACCATGTTTCTCTCCTATGAACAATTACATGAGGTTCCCTGGATACCCCCTAGTGTCCATGGACTGAGATGAACCGAATTGGAGGTCCCATAGTAGAAGTCCAGGGTAACATTTATGTTATTTATGAAGCTACTAGAGCCCAGTGCATGAAATTCATGCACAGGTAGGGTCTTTAGGCCTGGCAGGCAATCAGGACCAATTAGGTTCCCTGCCTCTCCTCCTGCTTCCCTTGCTCCCTCAGTGCCCACTGCCTCTGGTCACCCGCCATGTTCTGTGCTGCCCCCTGGTGGTAAGCACATGTCACAGCGAGTGATCGAACTCCTGGTCTCCCGGTCGAATTCTTTTTTTTTTTTAATTTTTAAAAAAATATATTTTTATTGATTTTACACAGAGAGGAATTGAGAGGGGTAGAGAGTTAGAAATGTCGATGAGAGAGAAACATCGACCAGCTGCCTCTTGCTCACCCCCCCACTGGGGATGTGCCCACAACCAAGGTACGTGCCCTTGACCGGAATCGAACCCGGGACCTTTCAGTCCACAGGCCGACACTCTATCCATTGAGCCAAACCGGTTTCGGCTCCCGGTCGAATTCTTGAGGGGACACTTTGCATGTTAGCCTTTTATATATATAGAATAGTGGAAGTTTAATGATTCCCTGGATTTTTGTCTAAGAGTAGTTACTTAGTTTGACCACAAGGTGGCGATAACGGGCTTGGTGGCCAGTAATTGCAGGGATAGGCATTGTTGATTTTAAGAAAATGGTAAGATTGCCCTGTTAATTGCTCAAGTCTTACTTTTTTCTTCTTCTGTTCTTCACTTTCCAAATCTGCAATGAGCTAGCTTTGCTTTTACAAAAGCAGGCTTTTGGGGAGGACCACCACACAATGATAATTTATTATTTTGATATATTAACTCTGGACACTTTTTCTTGACATGATTAAGGCAGTATAATTTTTTAAAATATATTTTTTATTGATTTCAGGGAGGAAGGGAAAAGGAGAGAGAGAAAGAAATATCAATGATGAGAGAGAATCATTGATTGTCTGCCTCCTGCATGCCCGCCACTGAGAATTGCAAGGGCTTGCAACCCGGGCCCTTGACTGGAATCAAACCCAGAACCCGTCAGTCTGCAGGCCCACACTCTATCCACTGAGCCAAACCAGCAAGGGCAGTATAATATTTAGTAACGTTTAAACTTGATATTATAATTATTTTTTATTTTACTACAATTCTTCATAAATACACTTATTGCTGTACACTGTACATGACCATGTAGTGAGGGCTCATTTGGAGCCAGACACGCACTTTGCTGAGTGTTTTAAGTGCATCTTTACTCAGTCCGCATCATGGTAGCGCCTACCTCATTAGGTGGATACAATTATTACTCATATTTTGTCTGCGAGTAAAATGGTGCTTCAGAAAGTCTTCATAGGAAATGGTGGAGCGAGGCCTCTCACGTCACTGCCTTTCCCTAATCACAGTGCTATTTTGTTGGGTTTTACCTTAACGTACTTAACCATTCACCTCGTGTGTCATTTAATTTGTTGCCTAATTTCATGGTTATAAATAAGCTGTAGAAAATGTCTTTATGCAGAAAGCTTTTTCTGGCCGAAACCGGTTTGGCTCAGTGGTAGAGCATTGGTCTGCAGACTGAAAGGTCCCAGGTTCGATTCCGGTCAGGGGCATGTACCTTGGTTGAGGGCACGTCCCTGGTAGGGGGTGTGCAAGAGGCAGCTGGTCGATGTTTCTCTCTCATTGACGTTTCTAGCTCTCTATCGCTCTCTCCTCCTCTCTGTAGAAAATCAATAAAATATATTTAAAAAAAAAAAAAAAAAAAGCTTTTTCTGGAATCAGGAAATATTTCTAGAAGCAAAGTATATCAAGTCTAAGCATTTTTAAGTCTCTCGATAAATGCACAGCACCAGATAGAAAAGAAAATTTTCAGGAAAATGAACTCTGGCTGGATATTTTATGGTATTAAGGAGTTATTGTTCATTTTCTAGGTGTGCTAATGGTATTGTGGTTATGTCTTTTTAAAGAGCCCTTCCTAGATATACAGAGTGAAGTATTTACACATGAAATAATATTTATAATTATTATTTAAAATAATCCAGTCGAAGGAGAAATAGGGGATTGGTAAAAAAAAAAAAAAAAAAAAAAAATTAGGCATGCATTGATCATTGATAAAGCTGGGTTATGGGTATACATATGTTGATTATTCTCTCTGTTTTTTATATATGTTTAAAAAATAGCTAATATAAAACATTATATTATATTTATAATATAAAATATTATATTATATTAATATTATAAAATATTATATTATATTTTCTCTTGGAGAAAATATAATCTACAAGAGAGGACAGCCCCATAATTCCTATTCTGCCTAATTAGTACAAAAAGGCAGGGAAAACGGTAGTTTTAGAACAGTTTTGCTCAACTCCCTCTTGCCATCAAACAAGAATTAAGGTCTCCATAAAACAATAACATATGAGTTGATTTTGTTTTACTAAAACTTTAATTTTTTTAAAGTAGGATTACAGAACTGGAAAGAGTCTTAAAGATGTGATCCTCATTCTTTAAACTTCTTAGAATCTTCTTCTGAATTATAATCAATGCTCTGATGACAATTTAATGCATACACTTCCCGGTCATTGGTACCGGCATGGTTAAATTTCTGGAACTGTCCGGAACTGGGGAGTGAGGAAACTCGCCTATCGCTTTAAAGCTTAAAAGCAAACTGTTTCGTGTTTATGGATACGGGTGAGCACTGGGCATTGGCGCTGTCCCCTGGGAGATGTCACAGGGCCTCTGGTCACTGTATGCACACCGCTCTGTGGTTTTACTCCCCTCCCTCCCTCCTTCCTTCTCCCTTCTCACCCTCCATCTTGTCCACCAGGGGGCTGGTACCTTCTATCCACACTCCTGCGTTCTTTTTCCAGAACACACAGGCCTCACCTGGCCAGCGCTGCCAGCGTCAGCAGCCAGACGTGAGCTGTCACTGCATCTGTGCAGCCGGTCCCCAGTGCAAAGAGGAGGCTGATAAAAGACTGCAGACCACACGGTACCCCCCTGTCAGTCTTGGATTTTCAGTGTTCAAGAGTGAAGGGAAAGCAAGCCTTAGCATACCCTGCCTCTCATCCCTGGCTTGGCCACAGAAACAGGATTTTCTACCTATCCTTATATTTTCCACTTGATTTAGGAAATGAGATCTCTTAAGGCAGGGTTCACTCTCTTACACAAATACTGCTACTGGGGGTTAACTGCGTTCAGGGGATGTTGGATATAAAGTCACTGGAGCCACTGTCCTCCTCCGACCACATCTGGAACAGACTTTGTGCTTTGTCCCAGGCCTAGGAACTCCATCCTAAGGATTCAGACTCTTTTTTTCTATGGTGCTGCTCGGTTCCTTTGGTGAATCTTGTCAGTTTGAAGCTTCTGAGGCATAGAAAGAAATGACGTCTGTCCCACCACGGTGGAGTGAGAGCAAGCACTCTGGCTCATTCCAGGAGCTCCTAGCCTGAAAATATCTCAACTCGGCTTGCGGGAATTTTTCCTTTTTCTCTTTCTTTATGATAGACAAGGCTAGAGGCAGACAGGACTTCTCCAAACTCTAGCCAGATAGAACATGTGTCCATGAGGGCCAAGGGGAAGAGGAGAGCTGAGGGCCTTGGATGGGCTGGTCTTGCAGAAGAGTGAAGAGATAAGATCCAATCTCTGCTCTCCTGGAGTTCAAGGACAGAGATGCTAGTAATTACTTACATCACTCTTTGAAGAAGCGTGACAAAAAGATGTATAAGACCAGAGGGACCCAGGCCATTCTGCATCACAAGTCAGGGCCAAAGGGAATGACTTACCAGGGTGACAAGCTCAATTTCATCTTTACTGGAGAAAGAGTTTGGTAAAGGTAAAGAGGTCTGAGAACGGGGTGGATATTGATGGAAAAGGTTGGGACTGGATGTCGATTGACATGTAAAAGGGGAGAAGAGGCAAGGAGGTTTCAGGGCATTCCCTGGCACTCTGTCAGCATCAGCACCAACCAGAACTGCAGCAGATGCATGCGTTCTGTCACCGAGATACAATCACAGCTGCATGGGAGCCTTGAGCGATGCCGCCGGGCCCCGGCTTCCACATCCATGGATCGCTGCCCGCCGTGGCACCTCCTCCTGGCACTCCACCCACAGCGAGATCCTTGCAGGCCAGGGCCAATCCTTCTTATCGGGCATTTTATTCTTTGGCACCCACATTTCCTCTGTTGCCCAAACACCATTAGAAAGACATTAGTAGAAACTGAGAGAGAGGAGAAGAAACACCAGCAGTCCTGTCGTGCTCCCACATCCGCGTGTGAAGCTTTCCTTTTCCAACCCCGTGTTAAAGGTGAAGAGAAAAGGTTTGTGGGGACACTGTTTGGTGGTCATAGCAGACACAATGAGTAGATTGAGGTTTCTACTGAAGGCCAGTCACCCGGGCAAGAAACAGGCCACCGGCAACGTGTGATCCGGGTGGCAGAGCTTGCTATGACTTGGAGGGAACCTGGGAGACCAGATGAAGGGAAGAAGGTTTGGATGCAGTGAGAGGCAGCCATCAGATGTTCTGAAAAAGACCGAGTCAGGGTCAAGTAAGACAGGGCAGTGAGCTCTGGATTCGGCAGAGTGGAGTTTATCAACGACATGACAAGAGCCGGGTCAGGGGAGCAGTAGAGAGGCGCAAGTGAAAGAGGATAAGAAAACCAAGATGTCAGGAGCCACTTAGGAGCACGTTAAAGAGGATAATCGGAAAGGGAAGAAATCATTTTGAGAAAAGATAGCAGAGTGCTCGGCATTGGGGAGCCTTGGACCAGATGTAGAGGGTTTGCAGAAGAGAGATACTTGAGCATGTTTGTGTGTTGATGGGGAAAAAGAAATTATGTGGGAGAAAGAAAGGAGATAATTACAACTGTGGATTCCTAGAAAGCCAGAGAAAGTAGGCCTTTCATAGGCTCAAGGGCAGATAACAGAGGGTGTGCATGCAAATGCCACAGAAAGACTTGGCGCTCAGATGATGGGTGAGTTCTGTCTGGCTGGGCCTGTATTTCCAGAGAAGGATGAGATGAGGTCAGCAGCTGAGGGGGCAGGGAGGTGCTGGGTATCTGAAGAGAGGGCAATCAGGTGTCTCAGGGAGGGGGAAAGTGAATTTGCTCAGGAAATACAAGCTTGCTGGTCAGGATTGAACGCTCATTTGAGGTCTGTGAGGATCAATTTAAAGTGGAAGTGCTGAGGGAGATTAAAAGCAGAGAATCCAGATGAAAGCCGATGGCGGCTGTGGAGATGGAGAGAAGCAGACAGAGCAGAGTTAGAGTTTGGATGCGCCCAAACCGGGACTTGCTCATGGATCAGATGTGACCAGGATGAAATACAGAATAACTCATTGCTAAATGGGTGGGCAGTGGTAACAAGGGTGGGGGGGGGGGGTGGGCAGCAACCATGAGCTCTATTAGAAGAATTTGAACGTGAGATGATTGTCAGGCATCCACGGGAGACCACAGACAGTTGGGTAAAGGTTGGGTAAAGGGGCATAAAGAGAGGCACTGTGGTTTCTCCTCTTCTCCGAAACGTGTGAAAACCGTACTGTGAGCTGAGCCCAGGTATGCGATGTTCACCAGCCTAACTCGCACAAAGAGGAGGGACATGCACACACTCCCAGGTGCCTGGAGTGTGTGCATGTCCCGCGCTAGACAGCCAGCTCCTTACAGGCAGGACCTGGGTATCGCTCACTGCTGTCTCTAACACCTTGCAGAGCACCTAGAAGACAGTAGGTTTTCAATCCGTATGTTCTGGCTGCGTACACAAAGAACAGCGTGGTTCCCCCGCCCCTCCAGCTTCTAGAAACTCGGCGACTTTCTAAAGACTGGGTCAGATAGATCTTCCTAGCTTAATGAGAGAGATCTGACTAATTACAGCAATGATGACAATGATTTGGGGCTGACTAATAGTCAGGAAGGGCCAATAGCTCTTCTGAATAATCACTTAATGGGTCACGCCGTGGTTTCTCAGAGTAACACGAGTGACGGGCGATGTAGGAAGGTGTGGGTGGGTGATTGGGAAATAGGAGGGAAGCAATTCTAATTCCACCAGGAAGGGGAGTTTGCCTCGTGACCTCAGGCTAGCTACTTGACTTCTCCAGCCCTTTGAAAAAAAATTTATGGGAATGGTAGAGCTCTACCACCCCGAATGGCCAAGCTAATAAACTCATGGCGCCTCTGTGGCAGACAAGGGAACCTATAAAGCAGAGGCTGAGCATCAGCCCTCAGAGGCAGAGACTGTCTCTACTTGAGGAACCTTGGCCAGGGCCCTGGATACTGTGAAAGAGGCCAGCCGTTTTCTAGCCAAAAGACAACGATGGGACTTGGCCTCGAGGAAGGTAGAGGGGACATGTAGTCTGTGTTTGTTCTGCTCTTTGCCTGTGTGTCCCAAGGACCCGTGGGACTGCTTCCAGTTTCCTCTGGCTAAACTGAACAGGTGCTGCCTAGGAGACCGAGGGCCCCTGCTGCTCTCCTCTTACCAAGTTACACAGCCCCACGTTCAAAATCACCAGAGCTTCGTGGGGACCAGGTGCCTGGAGTGTGTGCATGCCCCAGAGAGAAAGAAGAAGGAACTGGTACTGGGTGAGGAACAGAGATTACCACAGGCATGGCCTTCCTACAAGAGTCAAGTGAGCCGAAAGCGGTTTGGCTCAGTTGGTAGAGCGTGGGCTTGTGGACTGAAAGGTCCCAGGTTCCATTCCGGTCAAGGGCATGTACCTTGGTTGCGCGCACATCCCCAGTAGGGGGTGTGCAAGAGGCAGCTGGTTGATGATTCTCGCTCCCTATCCCTCTCTCTTCCTCTCTGTAAAAAAATCAATAAAATATATTAAAAAAAAAAAAATAGAGTCAAGTGAGGCCCTGTAGCAGGCATCCAGGTAAGCAGCCATAAAACATAGAGATGGAGGCTCGCAGGATATAAGAATGGAATGGCCCAACCTCTGTGGTTTTATGGAAGAGGAAACTGAAGTCCAATAAAAGTCATCCACAAATTCACCAGACTTTTTAAAAAAGCCAACTATGCGCCAGGTCTTTGGCCAGTGTTTTAGTTAAATATTGCTGCACACATTGGCCCCAAACTTAAAGGCTTAGAACAACCGTTATTTTATTTTATGTTTTAAAATACACTTTTATTGACTTCAGAGAGGAAGGGTGAAGGAGATAGAGATGGAAACACTAATGATGAGAGAGAATCATTGATTGGCTGCCTGCTGCACACCCCACACTGTGAATTGGGCCCACAACCAGGGCATATGCCCTGACTGGGAATCAAACTGTGACCTCCTAGTTCATAGGTCAATGCTCAACCACTGAGCCATACTAGCCAGGCAACAGTTATTTTACTATTGTTCACATGTCTGTGGGTTGACTGAGCTCAGCTGTGTGGTTCTTTTGCTCCACAGGGTGATGACTGGGGTTTGGAACTGTGGCCATCTGGAACCTCCAGGATGCTCTCTCATGAGCTGGCAGTTGGCGTTGACCGTTAGCTGGCCATTTCACCTGGCATGCCTTGGTTCTCATCTAGTGGCTTCTCAAAGTCTGGTGACTGATTTCCAAGAGCCAGGAGATAGAAACTATTAGTCCTCCAAAGGTCTGGGCTCAGAAGTCCCAGAATGCCACTTCTGTTGCATTTTATTGGCCAAAGCCAGTCATAGAGTGTATTAGTTACTTACTGCTGCATAACAAATAATCCCCAATCTTCGTGGTTTAAAACGATGATAAATATTTATCTCTCAATTTCTATGGATTAGTCAGGAAGTGTGGAGCAGTTTTCTGGATGCTTCTGTCCTGGGATATCTCATGAGAATCAGTCAAAATGTCAGCCAGAGCTGCGCTCATCTGAGGTCTGATTGGGGCTGGTGGATCCATTTCCCAGATGGCTCACTCATAGAGTTGGCAGATTGGTGCTTGCTTTGTTGAGAAGACTCATGTTTTTCTGTCCATGGGCCTCTCCACAGGCTGCTTAAATGTCCTCATGACAGGGTGGCTGCCTTCCTCCAGAGCGAGTGATCCAAGGGAGCCATGCAGAGGCCTCAGCGCCCTTTGTGCACTGACCCCAGAAGTCAGACTTTGTCCCTCCCTCCACACTCTTTTCTCACACAGACTAGCCTTGATTCACAGTGAAGGGGACTATGACAGGGCATGAAGGAATAGGAAGTGAGGACACTGGGGCCACCTTGGAGGCTGGCTACCATGTAAGGCCAGCCCCACATTCCAAGGGTGGAGAAATAAACTCTACCTCTGGGTGAGAGGAATGGCCATGACTTTGTGGCCATCTTCAAACCACCAGAGCTTCCAGGGATTAGGCAGAGGGCTAATCAGAAGGGACTTTGTGCTCACATAGCTTATAGTCTAGATCAGTGGTTCTCAACCTTTCTAATGCTGTGACCCTTTAATACGGTTCCTAATGTAAATACCACAGGTTGAGAACCACTAGCAGGGTTGCCTAAGACCATCGGAAAACAGATATTTATATTAAGATTCATTAGCAGTTGCAAAGTTACAGTTATGAAGTAGCAACGAAAATAAATTTATGGTTGGAGGTCACCACAACATGAGGAGCTGTATTAAAGGGTCACAGCTTGGAAAGGTTCAGAACCACTGATCTAGATAGAGGGCCACACAGAAAAGTAGTGACAGAGAATGGATGTGTCTGTTATCTTCATCACACAGATGAAAACCCTGAGACTCAGAAAAGATGCCCCAAATCATATAGTAAGTGGCCAAGCTCAGATGAATACTCAGACCCTCCTGACGCTAAACTAAGTCCTTCTTTTCCTTAACCTATACAGCATTGCTGCTTATTATGTCACAATGTTAAATTTTCAACAGGGAGTACAGAATTGTAGGCAGTGTAAAACAAACGCCTTTTTAAAAGACAGAAGGAAATATAAACAAAATGTTGACAGTTGTTAATAGGTGGCAAGAAAATGAGCGAGTTCTTATCTTCCTTCCTCTAGGTTTCTGTGTGTGTGTGTGTGTGTGTGTGTGTGTGTGTGTGTGTTTAATACTTTAAATTGAGCTCCTATCACTTTCATAAAAAATAACCCAAACCATTTGGTTCTGTGGTGGATCATGGAGTGGAAAGGGGGGAGGAGCCTCTCACCTGCAGATTTTGGTTCCTCCTCCGCTGAGCTTCAAGTTTCTGGTTCTTCTGAAAGTCGCTCACCTGTGCTCATGAAGCTGTCCCCCCTCTCCCCTCAGCTGAGGTTGGGAAGAAGAACCTCCTGGGAAAGAAGACCTGTGTTTCCCACGCTCCAGGAAACTAGAGGGCTGAGGTTTCCCCTTCTTTTTTTTTTTTTTTTTTTTTTTTTTTTTTTTTTTTTTAAATCAATCTTTATTGTTCATATTATTACAAAGGTTCCTCATTTCTTCCCCCCTCCACCAGGTTCCCACCCCACCCTCCGCCCCCTCCCCATCCCCCATTGTCCTCATCCATAGGTGCACAGTTTATGTTCAGTCTCTTCCTCCCTCCCTTTCCCCGATAGTAAATCCCTTTTCAGATAGTAAATCTGTTACTTAGCATTTTCTCATATCAATAATACCTCCACATGCCCAATGATACACTTCACACAAAAGACATTTTCAAATAGGTCAACCAGCCTCATCCAGACCCGACCCAAGGGACTCACAGATCAACACCCCAGCGCTATACTAACTCAACACATCCAGATCTAAGCCTTCATCACTTGATTCAGCAGACCCTCAAGTTCCCGCAAAAGTTTCCAGCCATGTCTGAGAGGCAGCCTTGGGCAGGTACAGGCGAGGAGCGAGCTGTTTCGGGCCTGGCTGCTCCGGGCCTGGCCTCTGTTGCTCTGATTCGTTCCACAACCAGCTGCTCCGGGTCTGGTCACTGCCGCTCCCGACCTAGTTGCTCTGGACTTGGCTGTTGCTGCTACAGGCCTGGCCGCACCCGACCCGGCTGCTCTGGGACCGGTTGCTCCGGTCCCGGCCGCTCCGGGCCTGGCCGCTCCCAGCCTGACAGCCGCTGCTCCGGGCCTGGCCGCTCCCAGCCCGGCAGCTGCTGCTCCGGGCCTGGCCGCTCCCAGCCTGGCAGCCACTGCTCCGGGCCTGGCCGCACCAGACCCGGTTGCTCCGGGCCTGGCCGCTCCCAGCCTGGCAGCCACTGCTCCGGGCCTGGCCGCACCAGACCCAGCTGCTCCGGGCCTGGCCGCTCCCAGCCTGGCAGCCGCTGCTCCTGGCCTGGCCGCTCCCAGCCTGGCAGCCGCTTCTCCAGGCCTGGCCACTCCCAGCCTGGCAGCCACTGCTCCGGGCCTGGCCGCACCAGACCCGGCTGCTCCGGGCCTGGCCGCTCCCAGCCTGGCAGCCGCTTCTCCAGGCCTGGCCACTCCCAGCCTGGCAGCCACTGCTCCGGGCCTGGCCACACCAGACCCGGCTGCTCCGGGCCTGGCCGCTCCCAGCCTGGCAGCCGCTGCTCCGGGCCTGGCCGCTCCCAGCCTGGCAGCCGCTGCTCCTGGCCTGGCCGCTCCCAGCCTGGCAGCTGCTGCTCCTGGCCTGGCCGCTCCCAGCCTGGCAGCTGCTGCTCCTGGCCTGGCCGCACCAGACCCGGCTGCTCCGGGCCTGGCCGCTCCCAGCCTGGCAGCTGCTGGTCCTGGCCTGGCCGCACCAGACCCGGCTGCTCCGGGCCTGGCCGCTCCCAGCCTGGCATTCGCTGCTCCGGGCCTGGCCGCACCAGACCCGGCGGTTTCCCCTTCTTGATGGGATACACCCATAATGCTGATTTCCGGTCCCTGATCAAGGTGCCTGCCTCTCAAATGGGTGTATTGGCCTGGGACAAGAGAGAATATTTGAAATGGATGCTTTCCCAGAAACTCCAAGATGTGTAGATAAAAGCTGTTAGGGTGTTTGAAGCATTAGAAGTCCTTTTTGGCTTTCTGCAGCCATGTGATGACTTCTTTCACTTCTGTTTTGAAGTGTAAGCATGTCACTCCCCTGTTATTGCTCTGTGGGCAATAGCTTTTCCCTGAAGTAAAAAAAACAACAGCTTCCATTTAATTGGGCACCTATTATTAAAGATGCTATATGAAGCATGTATACATACACTTAAACTCTACAAATAACACATGGTGTAAAGATCTCTAATACACCGATGAGGATACAGGGGTTCAAGGAAGTTCAGTATCATTTCCAAGATCACATGACTCAGCAATGACCCAGGTCCATATGACCCCTAACCTAGTGCTGCTTCCCCAAAAAGAACATTGTAATAACATTAGGGCACATTTGAGCCCTGGCCGGGTAATTCAGTGGGTTAGAGCACAGTCTTGATATGCCACGTTTGTGGGTTCGACCCTTGGTCAGGGAACATAGGAGAATCAACCGATGAATGCATAAGTAAGGGGAACAACAATTCGATGTTTCTCTCCATCTTGCTCTCTTCCCCTCTCCCTCCCTCTCTCTAAAAGTCAATCAATAATAATTTTAAAAAGATATTTGAAATCTTATATTCCTCCATCCTAATGTAAGATAGCAGTTTTGGGAGGACAGTGTAAGGTTTCTCTTCTTGAAAATGGACTTTGTATCAGACACCCCGTATGTAGCACTTGAGACCTTCTAGCCACTGCTGTAGCGGCCAGCTCTGTGACTGCTCCTTCTACACTCTGACAGTGTTTGCCTCGGGCTGGAAGCTGGCACCTCTCAGCCCCCACCCAGGGCACCTCATCGACACACACTGGGTGTCAGGCCAATGAATCCTGGAAGCAGGGCTCAGGCCCCTGTGCCGAGCCTTTCCCCAACAGAGGCAGAAACCATTGGTGTCTTCCCCTGACTCCCCCAACACAGATGTCGGTCCTGAGATGTTTTGCCCAGGGCTGCTCAGTCCCTCTGAATCAAGTGGCCCGGAATATGACCGCCCCAATAACACAGGATCAAACACCTTGGCCCCCATGCCATCCTTGCTTTGGCCCCGAGCCTCAGATATGCTCCCTGGGCTCACGCTCCCCCATAATATATCGGAAGGTGAGCTTTTGTCTAAAGTTCTGCTTTCTGGGGAATTCTGGCCAAAACAAATTCAAACGTTTTCTTTGTTTAAACTTCCACCTAAATATAGAGCATCGTTGTCTTCTGAACCACACAGGTGCTGTGCATAGAAGTCACCCGGAAATGGCGAAGGCTAGCAACTCCACCGTCTCCATTCACAGTTCTGTTTGACAACCTGGTCCAGAGTTGACACTTCCCACTGGCTTCCAGCTATTGCAGATCAGGGTACATAAATCACTTTTTTAAGATTAAAGAATCCTGAGTCTGGATTCTCCCCCACCTGGGCCCAGCGGCTGAGCCCTTTATAACCATCTATCCAATTCTGTGGTCCTGGTGCCCTCAGGGCAGCCCAGAATTCTCCCTCTCAACCTGGCAGCTCCCTCTTTTTTTTCTCTCAGTGACTTTTTCCAGTTCTTCAGTTTTCCTCAAAGCTGCTGTTATCACCTCTCACCCACTCTCAGGAGATGACTTTGCTTCTCACTTTAGAGCTAAAAAATAGAAGCCAACTTCTATTTCCTCAACTTCCTGGCCTTGACCTATGAATGAATTTGCACCCACACCCATTCTTATCTGCATCCTCCCCTTCAGGAGTAAGAGCAGACCCTCTTCCTGCTCCTGGCCACTCCTGGGCCTCCTGGGATGCTGTCTCCTATTTTCTCCCACCCAGGCTCTTTATTTTCTTATCTTGGCTCCTCTCCTCAGCCCAGCTCTAGGGAGCCTCTGCATTTCCAGCCCTACCTACACTGCGCTGGTCCATGACCCCAATAACCTCTCATTTCCTGATCCCAAGGTGTAATGTGCGGGACTCTTTTAATTTGACCCTTCTGAGGCATATGTTGCTGTTGACCAGACCTTCCTTCTCCAATCTCTTCTCCTTTGGTGACAACACTCTTGGGTTTTTACCACATTTCTGATTTCTTCTTCTTAATAGCTTTCATCCGGCCACCTCTAAAATATTATTGGGGTTCTTCTGGGGCTGTACGTGCCTGTTCTGTGCTCCGTAGCTCCTGGGCTTGCTTTTGTGGAAGCCTGTATAGTTAATACTGGTCTATCAACTTGTTGATTTTTCTTTGCTAGATCTAATGCAGATTAGATCACCATGTTTACATTTTTTTTTTTTTTACAAGTACCTTCATCTCCATCTCCAGTGCTTACCACAGTACCTGGTGCTTACTGGTCTCTCAATGACTGTTTATTAATTGTGCACCTTGTGGCACAATGGATTTCTAACATTTTTTTTAGATGTACAGGCAGATCCACTTTTTTGTTTTTTGCATATTTTATAACCATTTCTCCCTCCAAAAGTGCAAAGGAGTGCCAAAATTGAATTAAGGCCTGGCCTGCACATCTTAGTGGCTGAGCATTGACCTATGAACCAGGTCATGGTTTGATCCCCGGTCAGGGCATATGCCCAGGTTACGGGCTCAATCCCCAGTAGGGGAGCATACAGGAGGCAGCCGATCAATGATTCTCTCTCATCATTGAAGTTCCTATCTCTCTCTGTGAAATCAATAAAAATATATTTTTTTAAAAAAATTGAATTAAAAATCTTAGAGCAATTTTTTGTTTAGAGTTTCATGAGGAAATAGGAATTATCTTGAAATATCATTATTGGGAATAATTCAAGTATACCAGAACCTATGTAGGCTTAAGCTGAAGCCTGGGTTGTGAGAGAGATTGCAATGATGGCTGGGGGAAAGGGTGGGGCAAACTGAATTTCTATGACTTCTACCTTGACTGTAGGTGGGAAAATTTAATTCCCTTTATACAGACTATAAATATAGAGTAGTTATTTGGAGGACAAAATAAGAAATCTTGCTCAATATCTGAATCCAGCATCACCATCCCTAACCTTTGCCATGGGTCACTATAATGAGTCAAGAGGCCAAGCTCTAAAGTCACTCTTTTCATTTGTAAATTCAAAGCACATATATATTCATATGTATTTTCTTTACTTGATTTGATTTTCATGTCAGCCCAAAGAGACAAAATTGTTATCATCCCATTTTATAGATGAGCAATCTGAACTCAAAGAGATTCAATTATATAACTTGGTCAAAGTGAAACAGTAAGTTATAGCAATGGAACTTAACCCTCCAAGGCAGTGCTCCTTCAAGGCAGTGTTCCTCTATTACACTGTCTTTTGATGGAAATTAGTGCTATTTATTTTTTTTTTGCCCTCTGACATTTTCATCCTCTTTCTGAGAGCAAGAAAGGGCATTGTGGATGGCACAGGAGAAGAGCAGTTAGGAGAAGCCTGGTCCTTGAGGTCATGCATGCTGGCTCTTTAGCTAATCTGTGATCTTGGACACATCACTGTCCTCTCTGAGCTTCAGTTTCTGCATCTATAAAATGGAGAAAATAACATTCATATCTGCCACACAAGGTTATTCTAAGGCTTCAATGAATTAATGTGTGCGGAGCTGTCCCTGGCAAACACAGCACCCATCAGATATCATGGCAAAATATGGGCTGTTATTTGGAGCCATTCATTCCTCGTAGAAGGGGTTGACTTTGAAGTTGAGGTCAGTGACTTCAGGGCCAGATGTGCTTTGGAACGCCAGGATGGTGAGAGGAGTGTGGCTGGCAGGGTGGGCAGAGCTTGATGGCATTGGGAGGAAGCTCCAGAAGGACAAGACAGCCGCCTGCGATTATGACTGGGCCTGGTGGTGGCAACGAGGAAGGGTGTGTTTGCCATTAAGATATTTAAGCACCGTTTCACGGGTTAGAAAACCAGACTGGCTTGTTGCCTCATCCTAGCCCTTCAATTCAGTTCTTAGCATGACCCACTCAGGAACTTTCTGAGTTTCTTAGTAGGTGACCTCCAGCCCAACTAGCAAGTCTCTCAACCATGAGTCATGTCGAGAATAAAAAGTTTAGCTTTATTTTTGGTGGTTGACTTTGAATTTCATTACTATGATGGACTTGAAATATGTACCTGAGTGTGACTCTTGTGCCATGTACATCAGGATCATCTCCGGGGGAGGGGCGTTGACAAACGCACGTTTTCCCCAATCCCATTCCACACACAGAAAATTAGAGGCTCTGGGGCGGGACCTAGGGATCTGCTTGTTAAAACCCTCCAGAGTGAGGCTGAGAATGTTCCTTTTAAAGCCAATGTCTGGGACCTGACGGGGATGGATGTGTCTGGCGGCAGATGTCTGGTTCTCGGCGCCTCAGTTTCTCTCTCTGGCAGGACCTGGCTCTCTCTCTCCACTTGTTGCTAAGGCTGCAGGACGAGGAAATTAATAAGTGCCAAGAGCTGGGGGAAGCGCTGCAGCCCGGCTGGGAGAGAAGCTCTTATTCTTTCCCATCCTGGATTCCTCCAGATAACTGCAATCTTCCCTCTCCCCCAGCTAGGGGGGCGGCGGTGCCTTTAACAGACCTGACCAATCGCCCGCCCACTCCTCGCCCGCCCCGCCCCCTTTCCCCCCCGCCGCTCTTCGGCGCTCGGGTAGGGGCTGGATTGGCCGCGCCTGGCGCGCGGCTTGCTCCACCCCCTCCGCGCTCTGGTTGGTGGCGGCTGCCGCGGGCGCGGGGCCGGTCCGCCGGCGGGGCGGGGCGGCCGGTTCCCGGGGTAGGGCCGGCGGCTGTACGGCAGCCGGAGGCTGAGCCGGAGCCGGAGCCTAGGCGGCCGCATAGTACGGACGCCGACGGAGTACAATGAGGCAGCCAGCGGATCCGGGGTGAGCGCGTTCGGGGCCGGCCGGGCTTGGAGGGGGCGCCCGTGGAGAAGGCCGGCTTGGGGGAGCGGTCCCAGCCCGCGGGCGTCCGGGGGGCCTCAGGGGCCAAGCGGCCGTTGGCGCGGCGGGGCGCAGGGGTCGAGCCCCCCCAGGCCCCGCCCTGCTGTCACAGCCCGGGGTGGCCGCGGACGCCCACTCGCGACGCCCCCCGGGAGAAGCCTGCCTTCCCGCGGGGCGGTGCGGGGCGGTGCGGGCTGACCGCGGCCAGACGTGCCCGCCGTCCAGTCCTCTGAGCCTGCGGTCCGCGGGCCCCCGGCCCCTCCGCTCGGCTGGGCCGGGGCCCAGGAGACCCGTCCGCCTCTCAACTAGGGAAACAGCTTGTACATTTATGAATGGGGCCCCTGCCGGGTTCCTGCCTGCTGCCCCCCTTATGCCCGCATCGTCGCGAAAGGCTGGGAAGCCGAGAACGACCGCAGTTACTTTTGCGCGGAGCTGTCAGTGGCTGTCGGCGCCTCGGGTTGTTTTCCTCCAACTCCTGGAGATCGCGGGTGGCCGTGGGCTGGCGTGCATGCCTGAGACCTGAGGCGGCGGCGTGCCGAAAGCCGGGGATCGGAAGGTTAACAAGTGACATTGGGCTGAGGCCTAACGCCAGGTGTCCTGCCCCGTGACGGCGGAGGCTGTGGCTGCTGGAGAGAGAGAGCGCACGGAGGAAACGGTGGGACCGGGAGGAGGAGTGAGCAGCCGGCTTCAGCTGCACCGTGCACGCCGCCCAGAACCCGCGGCTGCTGCGGCTGCTGCTGCTGCGGGAGTTGGTGCAGGGGAGTTTGCCTTTTTTGAAAAAAAAAAAAAATTTTTTTTTTTAAAAAGGCTTTTGGAAAACTTAGCCCCTCAGTGGGTTGATGGTTGCTTCATCGGTTGTTATGGTTACGGGGCATCCAATGTAAAAGCAGTCAGTTTACACCCTCGCTCTTTTCCCCGAAGCTATGAAGTACTTTTGTCACTACGTTGTACAGACTCGGTACAGGGATGACATGCTCAGAGTCGAAGGAACAGCGCATGGGCTCCTTGAAGGCAGAGGTGGTGCCATATGTATGTTTGAAGTCCCAGGTCTTGACGCCACGTGGCTGCCCCGCACAAGAATGGAAGGGGACCAGCCCCTTGCATGATTTGATGATTTTCATCAAAGGACTTATAGGAGCCCCCCTGTCAGGAGCCAGATGTGAGCTGGAAGTAAACAGTGAGTGACTCTTCTGTGGAAACCTGTGAGGGAGAAGCAGAGGACCCAATGACCCTCGAGCTCCGGGTGAGGGGGTGTTGGAGGGTCTAGGGGTGTGGGTTCAGTGCCCGGGGACGCAGTGAAGCTTATCTCCTAGGAAGCATTAGAAGTGTGGAACTGCTATTTCTAGTCTCTTACCCAGCCCTTCAACTATGTCAGTCTTCTTTCAAATTCTTCCCAAAGTTGGTAGTTGGTCTAAACTGTGGAAAACAAGTAGGCTCCCTGACGTGATGGAGACAGTAGGATTTTTGCCGAATAGGACAGTGGCCTCTCTGGGAGGGTCAGTGAAGGCTTGAAGCAGGGGGGTGTGGAGGGGGTCTTGGGGGTCTCAGCCTGCCAGCAGGTTTATCTCCAGGAAAAGGTACCATCCTTAGAGGAAGGAGATTAGCAAACTGATTCACATAGGAAGATGGTAGTAATAAGACAACTGACAAGTAACCCAAGGGCTGGGGCAGATGAGAGGGAAGGGAAAGTGCAAGAGTTTGGTAGAGCAGAGTGTGCTAGGCCTTGTTGAGGTTTAAAGTGACATTGTGTGAGAAGATTGGCAACATAGCATCTGCCAAGAGTATTATTTATTTATTAGCGATTATGTTTTAGAGTGTGTCTGGAGGAGAGCAGGAGGTAGAAAAAATGTATAGGATATTTTGGAGTTTTGGTAAAAAAGAAATTGCTTTTAGTAAAAAATATTCAACTAATTTTTATTAGAAGTCAGGTGTGTGCCAGAAATTGCTAGGCATTGTGGGTATGATGGAGGAAAAAAACACAGGTTAAGAATTTGTTTCTGCATGCCATATGATTTACCTTCCCTCCAAGTCAAAAGCTCTCATCTCCTGAGGGTTTTCTGAAGCTCTTGAGGAAAGAAAAGGGAGAAATGCATAGAATATTACTTATTTTTTTAAAAAATATTATTATTATTATTTAAAATATATTTCTTTATTAATTTCAGAGAGGAAGAGAGAGATGGAAACATCAGTGATGAGAGAGAATTGTTTGTGTTTTTTTAAATATATTTTATTGATTTTTTACAGAGGAAGAGAGAGAGATAGTTAAAAACATCAATGAAAGAGAAACATCAATCAGCTGCCTCTTGCACACCCCCTACTGGGGATGTGCCCACAACCAAGGTACAAGCCCTTGATCGGAATCGAACCTGGGACCTTTCAGTCCGCAGGCTGACTCTCTATCCACTGAGCCAAACCGGTTTCAGCAAAAAATATTTTTATTGATTTCAGAAAGGAAGGGAGAGGAAGAGGGAGATAGAAACATCAGTGATGAGAGAGGATCATTGATTGGCTGCCTCCTGCATGCCCCCTACTGGGGATCGAGCCCACAACCCAGGCATGTGCCCTAACTGGGAATCTAACTGTGATCTCCTGGTTCAAAATGAATTGATGCTCAACCATTGAACCACACCGGCTGGGCCATAGAATATTACCATAAGAACAAAACAGAACAACAGGGAAATTCTTCTAGCTGTAGGTCACTTTTGGTATCAAACTGAATCTTCAACGACTGGTTTTTCTGTTGGGTTTGGTATAAAACTATCTTCATCCTTAAATGTATTGATTAGCATCTTCTGTTGTGTTAAGTTCCTGATCTTTCTCTCTTCCCCTTCACCCCTTTTCACTATGAACTCATTTATTCAAAAGTTTGGAAGTTCATTAAACAGTGCCCCTGACCTTCAGGTGCTTCCAGTTCATTTTATTTGCCTGAATATCCCTCAAGGTCTTCTTTCTCCCATCTGATCCTCATTCTCTCCTGAGGAGAGAGCATTTGCTGAAATCCAACTCTGCCTTGTATTACTTTCCCCATATTTATATTTCATCTCCAGCCATCGAACAGCCCCCTAAGAGAAATAGCCTCATTCTATAGAAGAGGAAACTGAGGCTCAGAGTAGTAGAGTAACTTTCCCAGGGTGATAAACTGGTTAGATGGTGGAGCAAGAATTTCAGTCAGGGACTTTATGATTCCAAATGCTTTTTCCATTAGGCCATGTTTCTTTTCCCAGGAGAGCGACAGTTTATTCAAGATAGTCTGGCACAGTGTCTTCTTTGGACGTGTGAAGGGTCAGGTTCAGAGATGCTTGGAGGATTGCTGCAGTTATTGTGCTCATGGCAGAGCAAGAATTAGCACCCCATGTCCTACCTCTCCACCTGGTGCATTTTTGGGTAATTCATGTAGCCATGGGGAAGTTTGAGTTTGTGATGGGTGATTAGACTTACCAGGTCAGTATCCCTGCGCTTCCATTTACCAGCACTGTAACCTTGGGCAAATTATTTTCTCTATCATTTTCTTTATCTGTTCAAGGGACAGTATTTACATTTTAACAATGCTAAGACAGTATAATTTGTCTCAACATTTCTGAAAAAAAAAGTGTTTTATGGTCTATGGAATCTTACAGTTGTAGTTGTCAGTGATTTCTCTTGTTTTGTAAATAAAGTACTGGTGTGTCTTATAATCACTGCAGTCTTAGATCGGGTGAACTATGGCAGTACATTCTTCAGCGTAGTTGTGAGGATGCCGTGAAGTCACTCATGTGTCTGGCACAGAGGGAGCACCCAATAACAGTTGATGCTGTGGAATGACAGAACAGACAGATAACTGGCAGGTGGCTCTGGGGAGCATCTCGTGAGATTTGCCACTCAGAGGCCAGGCAGTGATCCATGACCTGTGGGCCAGAGGAACATTTTCCAATTTGTGTGGAACTCTGTCCTTTGGCTGACTCTTGTCCCCGTGAGAAGCATTAGCTTCAGGAGCTAACGAGCCATGGACAGACAGCTGCTCCCTTTGCCCTGCTTATTCATTAAGATCTTTGTCAACTTTTAAATCCCAAGTTAAAAACAAAATGTCATTATAAAGATTGGAAATCCACACTGATGTGAGTACTCTTACATGTGAATTTTAACACTCAGTCTTCTATATAACCTTTCTAAACTGTTATTAATGCTTAATTGCATTGCGTGAAATGTCCAGGAGACATTAATTAGAAGGATGCTAGGAGGTCATGAAAGTACAGGAGCCTTTGACTGCATTGGATGAAGTAGAGAGAGCACTGGAGTTAGTATCAAGAGGCCTGCTTCCAGTCCTGGGAGTTTCACCTGTTGACCTGTTAAACCTTACATCCCCCTGTGAGTAGTAGATACTATTATCAATCTTATTTTAAGGTGAAAAAATAGATTCAGAGAAAATAAGTAACTTGTCTAACCTCAAAGAGCAAGTACAAGGGCTTGTGGGTGGACGAGAACTCAGGCTTATTTATGCTCTTTCCAGTATGAGTTCTATGGTTGTTTCAGGTGGATCCTCTCAAGCCACACACTCTGGAAGTTTTCCCAGTTTAAAAAGTAAGATTCCCTCTCCTTTGAAGTCGAAAATTCCAAGCCTTTTATTATGTACTAACACCTGTTTTGAATTCTAGGTCAGGACATCTGTTACATATTTGGAGACCTTTGTTAAACCTAACAAATAACCCTTATGGAGATTGCAGAAAACTTGAGTCCTTGAAATGAAATTTTCCTTTTGTGCACAAAAGCCATAGGCCAGGTCACTGTGAGCATAAGTGGGGACTGTTTTGGGAAGAATCTAACCTTTTGCCCTGGCCAGTTTGGCTCAGTGGATAGAGCGTTGGCTTACAAACTGAAAGGTCCCAGGTTTGATTCTGGTCAAGGGTTTATGCCTGTGTTGTGGGCTTGATCCCCAGTAGGGGGTGTGCAGGAGGCAGCCAATCAATGATTTTTTCTCATCACTGATGTTTCTCTCTAACTTTCCCAATCCTTTTCTCTCTGAAGTCAATACAAATAATTTTTTTTTTTTTAAGAATCTAACCTTTTGTTGAAACTGGTGGTGGGATGGGAAAGGTGGATGGGCTTTGAAACAACCAGGTAACTTTGTCTATTGGGTTTGCCTGGATGATGGTTCTAAGGACTCCCCCTAAGAAGATGATTGGAAGTAACACACTGAGTGCCTCCGGCTTATCCTACCAGTTGAGAACAGCCCAGGGCAGGAGGAGCTCTCTTCAGTCATAAGCATATTTAGGATTTGAGATTTAATTTCACCCTTTGCTCCTGCAATAACCTTTCAGAATCACAATATGCATTTTATGAGTTTCATTTCTCTTTTGTTACGTAAAGCTAACATAAGCTGGCCTGTTCTCTTACTCAATTTTGAGTCTTTTCTTACATCTAATGCTGTCTTTTAGGCAGTGTTCCTAAAGCTGGTTATATTTATCACTTGGGGCTTGAAACAGAGAATTTAAAAACCTTTTCGCTGAAAGCACTGAGTGAAGAATGACTATCAGTCTTTCAACAAAAATTTAAGCGTCTTCTGGAGCCAAGCATTGTGTTTGGCATTGGAAATCTACTGGGGAGCAAAACAGATGTGTTCCTGGCAGCACATAGCACATTCTGTAGCCTAGACAATAAATAAGTCAACAAACATATGTACTGTATACATTAAATTGCGGTAAGTGTGAAATCATCTTCCTCTGAAGAAAAAGAATAGGGCACTGAGAAAGAATAAAGAAAAGGAGCTACCAACTGGGAGTGTTGGGAAGAGCATTTCAAGAGAGGGATCAATATGTGGAAAATACAGCTACAGTGAGGAGGGTCAAAGAGGAGAGGGGGTAAACATGGGAAAGGCAGGAGGAGCAGCCCAGGGGAGAGGTGAAGCACTGGGGCTCAGGAGCCAGACGTTGCTTTAGGAGCTTGGAAATTTCTTAATTTATTAGTGCCTCAGTTTCCCACCTCTAAGTGGTTATGGGTTTTGAATGAACTAGCTCAGAGCAGTGCCTGGAATGTACAGGAAGACCTGTGGATAAGGGTTTGCTGACTCTCAGGTAGTGGGGAACTTGACCTAGAGTGGGTGCAATGCCCACCTTGCAGGAAGGATGGACCAGGAGCAGTTGTTTCTCTGCTCCTTGCTGCAGTTGTCTGCTTTAGTGTTTGGATATGGAAGGCAGATTTTTTAGCCTTTTTTTCCTGATAAGAGGAAGCAGAGGTCAATGACCTTATTACCAGGTGACCAAACATGGTGACTCAGAGCTGTTATGTGCAGTACCTGCGTGAACCCAATCTCCAGTGTAAATTGATATGATGCTTTGTCACCTGGAAGAACAACCACACCTTAGGATCACACAGGAAAAGGTCATAAAATGAATCACTGGCTTTGGTTCTTTGGCTTGGTTTGTATATTCAGCAAAATACTATGAACCCATCTATATCAAAATTTATAATTATAGCATATTTGTTAGAACTGATTGAATTTGTATATAATTGTATTCTTTATTAAAAATAAACTTTTATCCTGAAACATATTTTTTTTTAATTCACAAAAGTAAAGAATAATATAATGAACCCCATGTATGGATCACTCAGTTTCAATAATTATTGACATTTGACCAGGTTTATTCCAAGATAGTTCCATATTTGAAGCATTGTGGTAAATTTTCTCTCACAGTAGAACACATATTGTAGATGTGGTCCTACAGCAAAATAAATTTGCACATGCTGCAAATTACAGGATTGGTGTTAGTTGAAATTCAGAATCTGAAATGAATGTTTCTTGCAAGCCTCTTATAGCCTTGCTAATGAAAAGCAGGCATCAAAAATTAGAGTGCTTTCAGTTAATCTGTGTATTTACTAAATATTGACTATGTTTTTACTAAATAGTGCTTTCAGTTCATCTATGTATTAACTAAATAATCTATGTATTTGCTAAGTATTTGGCAGTGTGTAAGGTGTATAAAGTAAGCCCTGGCGGGTATGGTTCAGTTGGTTGGAGCATCCTCCCATAAACCAAAAGGTCATGGGTTTGATTCCTGGTCAAGGCATATACCCAAGTTATGGGTGGTTTCAACCTCTCATCTGGGTGCATACAGGAAGCAACCCATGTACCTTTTGGTAGTGCTGGAAATGTGCTGTCAATCTGTTAGCTACTAGCCACATATGACTATCAAACATTTGAAACATGGCTAGCGCAACTGAGAAACTGAAGTTTTAATTTTAATTAATCTTCATTTAACTAGCCACAATTTAACATAGCACAGTGCAGCTCCAAGGTATATATCAATAATACCACCAGTCTATAAAACTTCAAGAGAAGATAGAATCCAGAACAAACTAATTTCAGCAACAAATGAAAGAGCACAACTCATATATGTTCCTGAACTGAGTACATTTTAGAGAAAAGGAGTTTTATTACATCGAAGGAAGAACTGCCTGCTGGGGTTCATGATCTTCCTGTAAGAGCAAGGTTTGGGTGGTTCAAAGACCTGGAGAGGTTAGATTGGATGCTATGTCTCCTGGGGCTGAGGATCTTATGAAAAGAGGAGTGGATCCCCTGAGTGGAAAGTGCTTGTGCTGCTTGTTGCATTGTGGATTGTCCCTAAGAGATAGAGAGGAACCTGTTAAGTGGCACATATTAAGGTTTCAGGAGGTAGGATGACCCAGCTTTGAGAGTTATATTCACTGCCAGGAGGATTTAGAGCAGGGTGGGAAACATTTTTCTACCAAGGACCAATTGGATATTTATAACATCATTCGAGGGCCATACAGAATTATCAACTTAAAAATTATCCTGCCCAGCTGGCATGGCTCAGTGGTTGACCATTGAGATATGAACCAGGAGGTCACGGTTTGATTCCCGATAAGGGCACATGTCAAGGTTGTGGGCTCGATTCCCAGTGTGGGGCGTGCAGAAGGCAGCCAATCAATGATTGTCTCCCATCATTGATATTTCTATCTCTCCTTCTCCCTTAATCTCTGAAATCAATTAAAAAAATTGTGTTTTTTTTAATTCTCCTGCTATATTTGCTCAAACATTTAATTAACACACCCTAATGCCTTGGCAGGCAGGGCCAGATCCAATGATCTCAGGCCTTCTACAGCCCACGGGCCAGATGTTCCCCACACCTGAGAGGCTCAGAGGAGACATGCTGAGGGCCTTGGTCACCTCTTTATCCCTAGCATATAGTAGATGCTTTGATAAACATGTTTCAAAAATAGATGACAGTTTTTAGGAATAAATTTAAGAGCAAATAAGGAGAACGGCTTTAAATTTATCTAGAAATTCTGACAAATAAATGCCAAGGGAAATTTAATACCAGTGAGCTGCAGAGTACACATAGCCAGTGTTTTCTGCCAGAGGAAATTGACATTTCTCTTCAAAGCTGAAAATGCAAGCTGGCCGTTAGGCCTTACCAGTGTTGATTTTTATCTTTAAACATCTCTTGAATGGTTTCTTTCCAACTTCACTGCCACTTCTCTGGTCCAAATGACCATCTTTTTACTTGGAAGATAGCAGCTGCCACTTTGCTGTTCTCCCCACAGCTACTTCTACTCCTTTCTAATTTATTAACCCCAATGCAATCAGAATGGTTTAAAAAATTCCCAATATGATCATGTTATGTCCTTGCTTCTTTTTGTTCCTGCGATAATAGCTACATTCAGAACCTGTTCTGAAAAGCTGTGTGATCCAGTCCCTCCTACCTTGTACTTCTGCCTGGGCCAGTGCCTTTCTTCTCCTGGTTTATCATCTTCCAGGCACCTTTCTGTCTCCTGTTGTTGATTTTGCTCACCATTACATATCCAGTACCTAGCACATATCTGACCCATTGCACAAGCTTCTTAAATGTGTTTTAGTGACAAATGAATAAATGAATGCAAGCACACTAGAAAACAAGGGAAACTTGAAAAATGCAATTTAAAACTTGGTTTGTCAGAGGGATTGAAAATAGTTTTAAGCGTAGATTAACCCAGGCAGGGACATGAGACGGGAAGAGTCCATGCGGATTGCAGCTGACCAGTAGGTTTAGAACTATCTTGCAAAAGAAGCATGTTCTGTGCCCTTGACCCAAACTTGAAAGGCTTTCCACCCACCAAGTTACAAAGGTGGAACTTCTTATCTGGACAGGCTTCCTGTTCCTGCCTCAGGAGGCATTATTCTCTCTCTGGGTATGTCATCGGTGGCATGGGGCTCCAATTTAAGACCTCAGCATTGGAGTCTTACCGAGGCAGTGCACAGTCAATGGTGTAGTAATCTTCCTCTTTCTAGAAGGGAGGGATTCTGCCTATTCATCTTTGTCTTTCTCTCCTCCCTGTTACCCACTGCCCTCGAAAGACATTAGCAAATCAGAGTACTGGCCCGTGAGGGGTGTTGGGCAGGTGTTTGTTAATAGTCCTACAGAGGCCGCCGGCAGTAGGAAGAAGGAATTGCCGTTTGCACCTTTGTGGAGTAGAGGCTTCCTGCTGTCCGGAGAACAGAGGCAGCCGTGTTTAGACCTGATCCTGCGGCTGGGGAGACTTTGCTCTTCTGAGGTCACCTTCTAGGTGAGGGGAGGAGCTTGCCAGTGCTGGTGAGAGCCACTTGTCTTGGGGGCGGGGCTCATAGACACCTGGATCTTCATGGGAAACTTTGAGATTCTAAATAGGAAAGAGAAGGACTCGAGGCAGAGGTAGTGTTTTAATTTCTCCTGAAACTTTTGTAATTGTGACTCTGAAAGAGAAAACTGATATTGATGTTGCTAGCTGGTGTTCTAGGTAAGGTTTCTTTTATTTCGTTTTGGAAGGAAGGGACTGGTTCCCTAGACCAGGTACTTTGATAACCAGAGAGGAGGTAATTCCGGAAGACCAGAACGATGTGTTTTCTTGGAGACTTGCAAGTCTGGTTTAGAAGGTTTTAAGCTAAACATTAAGGGGACAGAAGAAAAAATATATACAGGAAAATTGCAGAATCATATATCATAGAAACCTGTGTGGCTTTAGTGTGCCCAGAAACTCTCAAGTAGAAATTAGCATCAAAGCTGGTTGAGAACACCGCTGAGAGAGAAGGTAAACTCTTGCCTGAGGGTGAGCAGCTAAATGCCTCCGTGCACTGGAAACCTTAACAGCACAGCCAGGTAAATATGACCTGGTGGTAGGGTAGACTGGAATAGAGCGAAGTACTGTGGGTACATCTGGTTCCAAAAGAAGACTCTGTGAGAGAGTCATTCTGTGTGCCCAGATCACGGGAGGCTGATGGAAAGAGCAAGTTATGTCATTGTAAGACTCTGGCTGCCAGACTGAGTGGGCAATGATTTTTTCCCCCATAGACAGATTTTAAAAGAGGTCCCCTGGCAGGTGTAGTGGGCCATAAAAAATTTGAGGGGAATTTTATTTAAAGTGGACCATGTGGTAAATTCTAACCCTAGCTTGTTGATAATTTTACCTCTGAGAGCAGGTAGAGAGAAGTGTGTGTGTGTGTGTGTGTGTGTGTGTGTGTGTGTGTGTTTGGGGGCTTGGGGGGGGGAAAGGGGGGAGCTGCTTGGACCTAACAATGACAAATAAGGAAAAGCTGGTTGATAGTGAGGCTGGGGTAGAGCCATCAGAGGGCAAGGGAGCCAGTGACTGAAGCCCAGGGACAAGCATAGAGCTCAGGTTCATGCAAACTGGCTCCACAGCACCTGATCTTAACCACCAGCCACTGGGCTGAGCATCTTCTGCCTTACATTGTTTCCTTTGGTAACATGATGGACTTGCTCCTTATGGAAGCTGCAGGAGGAGCCATCTTGGTGTCCTCAAGTCCAAGCCCTTGTGACCTCTTGAATTATGACTAATTTGATGTGGACCCTCCTGGTTTCCCATCAGTACCTATGCTAGGAAGTCTGAAGGGAAAGTTGAGCTGCTTTCTCTGGCTAAGTTCAGAGGCAGGAGTGAAGTGGAAACATCATCAGAGTACTAGAAACCCCATGAAAAAGAGGTTGCTTTCGTTTTAATTTCCCTGGGTAGGCTAATGTCTGGGGATATGATGAGTGGTATTCGATCCTGATGGGGTAGGTTAATAGTAAAGCAGGAACATTAATTTTTTTTTTAAGGCCAAAACTCCCAACAGAAATGACTGTTGATCATGCACTGAGCCAGAGACAAAACTCATTTGGTCAGTCTAACTTTTTTGTTGAGTCTTGACTGTGACCGAGAGGGATGTTGGCAGAGGCTAAATATAGCCTGAAGTGAATTTATTTTATGAGGTCTGGTTTGTGGTATGAAAATATTATGGAAGGAAAAAACACATCTTGAATTTCTGAATTAGGTGATAGAGTTATTTTGGTAGCAGATGTAGCAAGTACAGGGCCTAGAATTTTCTGGGACAGATGGTTAAGAGGTCCTTTCAGTGATATGAATTTATAATGCCTGAGTGTTAATCTTAAAAAGTAAAATATAAAGCATATTTAAAATATTTCTCTCCCCCCCCCCCCTGCCCCCCATCAGCTTAGAAATCTCCCAGAAACTGCAGGTGTAACTACAATATTTTTAAAACCCAACTCTACTCTGGGCTGATAAGAATTTTAGCTATTTTGTGTTACTTGTCAGAATTGAGCCAGAAACTCTCTTCTGCTCCTCCTGGGCTTCCTTCTATGCTACAGTGGGGTACCCTAGCTTCTGACCTAACACTATTTAATAAGCACAGTGCAGGTGGGAACTGTTGATTGGTTAATGTTGAGTGAGAGGGGTGCTTGGTAGCAAGCTGAGGGGGAAAAAAGTACCTTGGGAGGATTTTTGCCATGTTTTTCTATTTTAGGAGTTTATTTATACAAATACCCAAATTTAAAGTAATAGTGAGAGATTTTTGCAATAGTATAGCAGGGGCAGGTATGTAGTTCAGCCCTGTCAGTTCCTGTTTCTGCCATCATCGTAGGACATCAGTCACTCTCAGTGGTGTGATGCTATTGCTAAGGGAGGGAGTGGTCCTACTGGACTACAGGAAGCCCTCATCCAACCCTCATCCAACCACTGTGATTATTTCAAGCCAAATTGTTTGAGGCTTGAGTAAGGACTGATTAAGTAGGTGATTTAATTCTTTGAGGCTTGAGTAAGGACTGATTAAGTAGGTCCCCACATTGAGTTAATACGGGCTGGTTATTCATTGATCCTTTGAGCATTCAGCAGATGATGTTGCTCAGAAGATGGTGGCTGTGCTTGGGGACTGTCACTGGCCAGGTCCAGACCTTTCAGTTAAATCTAGTCTTTTGTGAATCTCTTAAATGATGTCCTTACCCTCTTTGCCATTCCTGTTAAGGAAGGTCTTAGAAAAATCTTAAAGCAAGTACTATTTGAATAGTACTACATGTGGTAAATTATCTTCTCTATACATAAGAGCCTAGGCGACAGTTATGACCGAACAACTGGAAGGACCGGTCACATTGATGCGCACTGACCACCAGGGGGCAGATGCTCAATGCAGGAGCTGCCCCCTGGTGGTCAGTGCACTTCCACAGTGTACAGTGGCACCGGGATGAGTGGCAGCGGTGTGGCGCCTGGCCTCAGCTCGGGTTCCTTCCCGGCCACCTGCCACTTTAGCACTGCTATGTCCCCTGGGGGATGTTGGACTGCCAGGATCTGGCTGAAACTACCAGTCCAATACCCCCGGAGGGGTCCCGGATTGTGAGAGGGCACAGGCCAGGCTGAGGGACCCCACCCATGCACGAATTTGTGAATCAGGCCTCTAGTTAATTATAAATGGTTAATTAGGTTCTTTTCCCCCATTGTGCCAGTTTTTCTTTTTTTAAAAATACATTTTTATTGACTTTAGAGAGGGAGATGGATAGAGGGAAACATCAGTGATGAGAAACTCATTGATCAGCTGCCTCCTAAATGCCCCCTACTGGAGATTAAGCCCAAAACTCAGGCATGTGCCCTGACTGGGAATCGAACTGTGACCTCCTGGTTCATAGGTTGACATTCAACCACTGAGCCACACTGACCCAGTGTGCCAGTTTTTCTTTTTCAACTTAAGTAAGTACTTAAGTATGTTTTGGAATTTTAATTTGTTTTTCAACATTTGATTATCTGTGGAGTGTTTAGAAAGTAAATAGCTATTTTCCCTTTAAGATCTTAGCACCAAGAGTAGAAATACCAACAAAGCTTTGGGAGGCACTAACAGAATGTCATCTTCCTGGAGCAGGACTTCCCCCTGCTCTCCCTCTCTGTCTGGCCCAGACTCCCAAAAGACCAGCACCAACCATCCAAGTGTATAGACCAAAACTACCCCTCTTACTCAAAACTATATGTGAGTTCTTAAAATCTGATCTTGGGGAGAGAGAAGGGGGAAAAATCTGTCTTCTCGCAAATTGAATAAGACATCTTGTGGGTATTTGTGTATGTGAGTTTGGTGGTAGCTCTGGGTTCTTTATATTCATCAGGCTAGAACGAGAAAGGCTAAGGAAGAACTCTAATTCTAAAGTCTTTTGTTCCTCTCTTCTAAAAAGGTTTAAAAAGCCAGCTTTTTAGAATGGAGGGACCAATAAACAGTAGGGGAAGAACCTAGAGCACAGACTGCAGGCCAGCCTGGCTTTTCTTTCTCCTAACACTCATACTAGGCTATCCCTGGGTCCCCGAGATTCTCTTTCCTCACTGCTGGCCTCTCTATCTTCTCAAATACTTAAGATATCCTTTGTGGGAAGGCATTGGATAAACTTAGTCTCCAAGCCAGGTAACTTGTGCCAGGCTATTTTCTCCTTGTTTTCTTAGTTCCTTTTGATTAATGCCCGAATTCACCTGCCTCCCTCTGCCCAAGTTCTCACAAGGCCTCTCTTTTTAATTTTTCTTGGGTTTATCTCTTTTATACTACCTTTTCTTTTTATTTCTCCTCCTTTTTTTCCTTCCCTTTGTTCCCTGTCACTGGCTTTGCTATTAGGTCTAGTAATTCTTGTCTGTAGCCAGAAAGGGGGCCATGATATAGACAGGATCAGGGGCTGGTACTCCCAACCTTGTGACTCAGGATGGTGTATTCTGTTCCTCCCTGGAATGCCTGGGAGGAGGTCTCAGCTCGCCCCAGCACAGAAGTTTTGCAGTTTCTAATTAACCATTTATAACCATTTATAATTATTTATTAACCATTGACTGGTCTTGAACACAAATCTGTCATCGCTATCACTGGCTTCCTCCTTTTCTTGTGGACCTCATGTGTGTCCCATGATGGTGAGCTCTGCCCATGAAAGTATGATTTGGTTTTATATTCTTTATTCCAATTTTGCTAGAAGCAGAAAAGACAGAAGTTATTGCTTTCAGGAAATTCATTCTTACAGGGGCAGGCCAATATATAAGATAATGCTAGTGCCAAATGTACATTATTGCAATAGAACCCTGTTAACAGAAATTTAAATTACAGTCAAAGATGATCATCTTTCACCTTCATAGTGTAAGCTTCTTCCCCTCCCCAAATTTGTCCCTCAGTGCTCAGGGAGGGGTTCAGGGATCTGGCCCTGAAAGGGTTTTGGAGGAAGATCGCCTTCTCTTGCTACTTCTGAGGATTCATTAGCCCCTTGGCAGCACACACCTTCACGCCATGGTGAACATGTGATCTGGGAGGCCTCTGCTTAGGAAACTAGATCTCTTAATTGATAGAACCACCTCATGAGCTAGTAATGCAAGCTGTTGGTAATTACAAAAAACCTACTGTGAAATTCATCTAAAATTAATAAAGAGCCAGCACTGTGGATTTTAAATACAGAGGAAGTTATGATGTTGACTGTCAGTTATTTGAGGGTAGATTATTTCTTGCCCATCTTTAAGCCTTCACTTCCCTTTGCTCCCCGTTGTGCCTGTGGGCTCCCTTCCCACTCCATTCTGTTTACATCTCTCCAGCACCGCCCATTTTATATTTCCCACTCCGTTTTGTTTACATTTCTCCAGCTACCAAAAAATGCAGACCATTCCCAAGCCATTTGTTTGGGATTGTCCATTTTCCCTTCTTTTTTTTACGAAAACAAAAGTGAAAGGTCCAGTGTATTTAAAAGAAAACAATAAAACACGAGGAGAACAAAAACTTGGGAGTGAAACCAGCTAGGTGAATAGAACATGACTGCTTTTCCAGATTTTGATTTTTTTTTTTTAAAGGATATTATTCAGTACTCCATTGTGTGTTTGTATGTCAGCATTTGAAGGTCTCTAGATCAGCACTTATATATACCATGGTAAATAGTTAAGGAACTTTGAGGCTAAAAATCTTTACTGCTTTGGTGACATTTACTTTATAGGCATACCATCCCCTGATTTAATAGGAAAGACTATATGTGCTTTCATGTTCCTTGAAAAAGAACTAACTATTCCATTTAAATAGATTTCAATTAGGATAATGGCTTCAAGACATACCACAATGGTACATTTCCTAACTCTTAAGATAGAATTGTCAGATTATAGCAAATAGAGTTATAAATTATTTTGCAATTTTCTCAGCAGATGGTAATTTTTCCTTCTGTACATCTAGTCATTCTGAAAATAATTGTGTAAAGGTACCTTTTTCTTTTTATTTTTTTAAAAAAATATATATTTTATTGACTTTTTAAAAAAAAAATATTTTATTGCCGAAACCGGTTTGGCTCAATGGATAGAGCGTCGGCTTGGGGACTGAAAGGTCCCGGGTTCGATTCTGGTCAAGGGCATGTACCTTGGTTGCGGGCATATCCCCAGTATGGGGTGTGCAAGAGGCAGCTGATCGATGACTCTCTCATTGATGTTTCTAACTCTCTATCTCTCTCCCTTCCTCTCTGTACAAAATCAACAAAATATATTATAAAAAAAAAAAAATATATATATATATATATATATATATATATATATATATATATATATATATTATTGATTTTCCACAGAGAGGAAGGAAGAGGGACAGAGAGCTAGAAACGTCGATGAGAGAGAAACATTGACCAGCTGCCTCCTGCACACCCCATGCCAGGGATGTGCCCACAACCAATGTACATGCCCTTGACCGGAATCGAACCTGGGACCCTTCAGTCCACAGATCGACACTCCATCCACTGAGCCAAACCGGTTTTGGCTATTTTATTGATTTTTTACAGAGAGAAAGGAGAGAGGGATAGAGAGTTAGAAACGTCAATGAGAGAGAGACATCGATCAGCTGCCTCCTGCACACCCCCCACTGAGGATGTGCCCACAACCAAGGCACATGCCCTTGACTGGAATCGAACCTGGGACCCTTCAGTCCACAGGCCGACGCTCTATCCACTGAGCCAAACCGGTTTTGGCTAAAGGTACCTATTTCTAAAACTGATTATTTTTCAAATACAATGGGACCTTTGGTTTAAGAACTGGTAGAGGAAGGTTTTAATTCAGGAGAGAAAGCAGAAGACAGTAATTTTCATTCTCTCTTTTTTGTACCTCTGACCACATTTTTGAAGAAAGACCAAACATTTCCATAGGTGTGAAAGAATATTGGTAACCAGGTAGACTGGGAATGAAAATGACATTTTTAGAGTAATAAGGCCCCCCTCTTCTGTGGCTTGTAGAAACAAAGGATGAGCGATTACTGCAGGTCTAGCAGCCAGGGTTGGTAGAAGCAGAGAGTTCATGTAATCTATAGGATATTTAAATTTCCATATTAGGAAAAGCTCATAGAAGGCAAGAGTTTGTCAAAACAAAAATAAATGAATTTTGAAAAATGGAAGGGGAAATATACATGTAATCCTTACAGAACGTTGAAAAGAAATTAAATATCTAGGACACAGTTTGTTGAGGGAGCCAAAGAACAGTGGGAATGGTGACTTATATGATTACATTTTATGTATAATAGAAATGCTCCCAATTGAAAAAAAAAATTGCCTGGGAGGAAATTTTCTGTGGAGATGTGCCCTGTGTTTTGAATGATGTACTGAAGCATTGGAGACTTGACTCAACATTAATTTAGATCTTTCTTAGGAAGCTGGATAAAATAATATGTTTCTGAGAAAAAAATAGTAACTCATTATGAAGTATCAAAATCCTGCTGGGGAAATACCAACATCCATGAGTCCAAAGCAAATCCAAGAACCAATATCCTAAGTGTAGATCTCACTGACTTGCCATCTTGATTTCAGAGACTGCAGAGCCGCAGGTCCAGCAGGTTGTTGTTGGGCACCCCATATATGTGAAGGATCCACACCCACAGAAGGAATGTGACAGCTAGTACTCTGGCTTCCTAGTATTTGTTCTGGGAAAAAGTGTTTGATCACAAACAATTCTCAACTTGAAACCTTGTTCACCAGAGGTGGCTCTGACAAACTTTGATTTCCTGAAATATCTCAAAGGAGAAAGTCCTGCAGCCCTGAAGAGTGGTGTTTTAATTTCTTTTGGGACATACACCTCTTTGAGTCTCTGAACACTATGAATTCTCTCCTCAGAAAATACACATGTACACACAGACAAAATTTTGCATGCATGTAAATGTTAAGAACCCTTCATTTAAAATAATAAGATGCAAGGTTTTGTATTAGTTTCAGGTGTACAGTATAGTGGTTAGACAATCATATACTTTACAAAATGGTCCCCCCAATATTTCCAGTATGTGCAGTGTTTATTCATTCTCTCAACCGGTAAATATTTAAGTGCCTATTATGTAGAACATTGAGGACACAGCAGTTAATAAATGAAGTTTCTGTCTACATAAAGCAAATATCTATGGGGTGACAGGCAACAAGTAAGTAGCCATGTAACACAATGTCAGGTGTAATATTGTTCTGAAAAATAAAGAGAAAAGGGGGATGAGGGGGCTGTTCTTTAAGATGAGGTGGTCATGAGGGTTTTCTGAGGCGGAGACTCAATTTGAGCTGAGTCTTTCCATTATTTTTACTACACCAACTTATGGGGACTAATAATCATCTTTGGGACCATGAATTCAGTGGTGCTTCTTGGCAGAGATTTTGACTGATTAATTTGAAGGACCTTTTGAGGAGTCAGACTTTGGTGTCAGTGACTTTTTTTTTTTTTTTTAAACCTTTCTTTCTTTTTTTTTTTTTTTTTAAATATATTTTATTGATTTTGTACAGAGAGGAAGGGAGAGAGATAGAGAGTTAGAAACATCGAAGAGAGAGTCATCGATCAGCTGCCTCTTGCACACCCCCTACTGGGGATTGCACACCCCCTACTGGGGATATGCGCACAACCAAGGTACATGCCCTTGACCGGAATCGAACCTGGGACCCTTCAGTCCCCAAGCCGACGCTCAATCCATTGAGCCAAACCGGTTTTGGCTGGTGTCAGTGACTTTTTGAGAGAGTGATCCGGCCTTATCTGGTTCAGTGCCCTTTTTTTCTTACTGTCAGTTTTCCTGCGGCAAGAAGAGGAGAGATGAAGTTGCTGGCCTCTTGGCAGTGCTTCAAAGCAGACTGGGCATCTCCCTGCTCTCCAGGTTGATTTCCCACTGGGCCCCGGAACCTAGCTTACTGATAGCATGCATGCCCAGTCTTTGAAATGCATGAACCGCCTTCACCAGTCACTCCACAGGTCTGACAACCTGAATGCTATCCCTGGAATGGTCACCACATACAGAGGCCAGCTGGCCTCAGCTCAGACTCCAGTCCCAGAATTCTGGGGCCTGGGTACAGGGTGAAGGACTGCAGCTGTTGGCCCAAGATGTATTTTTCTGAATGTAATTTTTAAGCATGAATTTCAAAATTATAAGCTGATCTCTTAGGAAGCAGTATACATTTTTTCATACATGTGATTTGTTAATCAGCCCTGCAGTTATTGCCTTTACCCCATAGTCCCAGGGTATGTTAATAACCAGTATTTGTTTAAGGCTGCAATTGACAGACCCATTGCCATACATCTTTCTTCAATCTTCATGACATCCTATTGCTGTCCCTTTGAAACCAGGAAATTGATTCTGTACCAGTCAAGGAAGAAAGGGGGACCAGCCATACAAGGAGAAGCCTGTTCGGGGCTTGTGTAGAACTCCTTTCACCCCACACAGATGCCCTGAGGTAGCAGGATTTATTTTCCTATTTTGTAGATTAAAATCTTTCTGAAGCTCATAAAGATCATATATCTTGCCTGAGGTCACACAGCTGGGGAGGGGCAGAGCTGGACTTTGCTCCCAGTGTGTGTGCAAGTTGGAAATGCCTGTTCTTTCCACCCTATCTGGCGCCTACCTCATCTGCCTGAGGCCACCTGCCTCTTGTTCCCGTCTTTCCTATGTACCTCCAGCTCCGCCTTCCTCCTCTTCAGTGTCACCTCAGCCATTTTGCTCCATATGAGTCAGTGGCCTACCTGAACCTATGCAGGGTTCATGGACTGGGCCATGGGCATGTAGTACCAACTTGAGAAGTTCTGCTAAGGTACCTGGAGAGTTAAAAGACTTTAAAACATGTTGACAGAGAACTTTATACACATACTTGTGTGTGTTTATGTGTGTATGTGTATGTGTGTGCCTATATCTCTATAGAGGAAGGTTAAACTGTATATCCCTCTAGCATATCAGATGTTTCTATAGTGGAAGATTGGAAGCAGGGAAATAGCTGTTTCTCCCCATTCTGATTTTGGGCATTGATTGGTAAAGGGAGTTGCCTAGACTTGTTTGTTCCATTTCTGCCCTTACTGGTTACGATGCCTTAGGCAAGTATCTTTACTTCTCTTGGGGAATATTTAATCCTACCTTGAGGATTAAATAAAGAGTGTGTTGATGTACCTAGGACATAAATATTTAATAAAAGTGAACACTTTTTAAACTCAAAAATTTTAGTAAATTAGTGTACACTGAGTGAGCTGTTGGGTGATGCAAACACCCCTCACTGCTCATTTTAGGGAACAGTTATTTTTCTTTCTCCATTTTGAAGTTTCTTGTTGGTTGCTAGTTTAAATTAGGATGCTAATGTTTGAAGGACTTTTTTTTGTGTGTGTGTGTGTGTGTATGTAGAATAGTAGGTGGAATTAAATTTCTCTTGAAAGATATATTCCAAAAAGTTGAACTTATGCAGACATTTCTGAAATGATATTATTAGATATATAGTTTTTTGCACAATATTATTAGATGTTCCTGACTATAAGAAAACACTTCATCATCCAACAAATTCTCTTTCTATTGGTTTTAGGTTATTTGTAAGACACCATTAGTCTCCTGTCTGGGTGGATATGTAATATGATACTGTTACGTTACTGAACCAGATTTTTCAACACCTTTCTGACATCCCCCCCTTGAAGGTCACTAAGTGTTTGGCTCTAAGATATTTCAAACTGATCCTACTACATTCCTCCTTAACCCCCTTCCTCCGCTTATTCCCAGACATGGTTTGTCCTTAGAGCACCTTCTTCTCACTCCAGATCCTACCCACCAAGTCCCATACATTTTATATCTAATTCTATCTTAAGCCTTTCCCTTTCCATAGCCACTTCCCTTGTTCAGGTTACCATTGTCTCTCATTTAAGATATTGCAAGTCAAATTAACTTTCTGAGCCTTCTTGCCTCTTTCCAGTCTGATTTCACACTGCAGCCAGAGTGAGCTTTTCAGAATGTTCATCTGATCACCTTCATTGATACTTTTAGATCACATACAATAACCCTTTAGTTCCTTATTGCTCTTGGGATAAAGACAAATTCCTCAACATGGCTTTTAAGGACCTGCATGACCTGGTCCCTGCCCATCTCTCCCATCTCATGTTATGTACACCATACCACATCCAAGGGGATTCTTTGAATTCTTCGATTAGGCTATGCTTCTGCCTCAGGTCCCTTGTCTCTTCTGGACTTCTCATGTTCCACCCCTTAGTTTAAGTTGACTCATCCTTAAGATATCAGCCCAATTACCATTTGTTCCAGGAACTCTTAAACTGATCAGGCCTCCCTCTGCCTATGATCTCTTGATGCCCTTCACGTTCCTCCATAGCTCTTGCTTTTGATTATTTGATTGTCTCATCCCCTCAATCCCTTTTGGAACTTGAGGGCTACTCAAGTACTGTGCTGCTTTGTGAATTATATCTCAGGTTACAAATGACAAGTATGAAATATTAAATCATGACCTCTGATATCAGAACTTAAATTACATGCGTCCAACTAGAAAGGTTTGGCATACAGTAAAATGTACAAACAGGTCTGTAACAGTGCATCATTTGTGAAATTAAGAGAGCCTTATAGCTATAATCAATTTCAAACACTTGTTTTATATACAGTATACATTGAGGAGGAAATAAGAGTTTATCTTTAACTAGGTGTTATTTTTTGTTTTTTAATTTATTTTTCAGTTACAGTTGACAATACAACTTTATATGAGTTTTAAGTGTACAACATAATGATTAGACATTTATATACATACAAAATGACCACCCTGTTAAGTCTAGTACCCATCTGTCAGTAAGTGTCATTTTTGAAGTTAATTTCTGTCTGGTAGTACTGAGACATTACATTAACATTGAAGTTAATTTCTGTTTTGGTAGTACTGAGACATTACATTAACATTTTGTGGCATAGTTTACATAGGGAAATCTATGGTGGCAGCTGCCTGAGACAGACAGTATAAGAGGGAAGACAGAGACATCAGTACAGTCACCAGGTAATCAATAACATGCTACATTTGCTGCAGATGGAGCCTTTCAGGAAGCCTCATCTGATGTAGCCTCTGCTAGTATCTCAGTGAATTCCCAGCTAATTGTCACCAACTTCCCAAGAGATGGAAGTATGTTTCTATATGCACACAAAAAGGGATGTGCAATATTTTGTTTTTCTATGATTTTAATTCATGCAATAGAACATTTGCTTCTATATAGCAATGGATTAGAGGTGGGCTAGGATAGGCATTACTGAGGATTGATAAGCTCCTGCTGGATTTCTTTTTGCTGTACACTATGGATTGCTATACTATGAAAAAGTCTTCAAAATATGGAGCATATTGCCTTAATCGGTTAATGGTTATCCCAAGCAGACTTTGGGCGGGGGGGAGGGTGGGTTAACAATGAGAGACTAAAGTATTTTTAGCCTGTTCTGTGAATTACTACAACTTTTAAAAACACTTTCAGTGCTTTCCTGAGTTGTCTTTAGAGTCAAGATCCTTTTAGAATTGATGCTCCCCCTAGAAAGGGTGAAGACCTCTGTCTTTCAGTGATAGGCTTGGCAGACAGCCAATGCTCAATAAACATTGAATGGATGAACTCTTTATTGAAGAACAGGGATCTGTATAAAGCTTCTGTTGGCTCTGGATTGGTTTATCCATAAAAATATCTGAATGAGAACTGCCGAAAAAACGTGGTGAAGATGGCTGCTCGGGTATACACCTAGCCGCAGCAGCTCACAACAATTTCAAGGGAATACAACTAAAATGTAGAGTGGACATTGCCCAGAGCTACAGGTAGTCGACTGACTGAAAACTCTACAATAGGAAGGAGGGAGAAAACCAGAAGGAAAATCAGAGGAGCTGAAAAAAAGCCTAAGGTACGGAGACATGCTGCGCGCTCGCACGCACGCGCGCGCGGAGAGGTCGCAGCCGGAGAGGAGGAGAGGGCTGGGTGCTGCCTGGCGTTCCCTAGCAGGAAGGAAATAGAACCCCCAGCCTGGGCTGAACCCCCGAACCGGCAGCGCTGAGCCCCAAGTTATGTGCCAGACCCTGGGGACCCAGGCTCCGGCAGGGGGAGACAATCCCGGGGGACGGCGAAATGCGGGGCCCCCGGAGTCGCGCGCACATGGCGCGCAGAGGACTGAATGTTGACTCTGATGCTGGATTACCCTAGCCGGAAGAAACAAAGCCTCCGGCGGCAGCTCTGAGCCTCAGTCCAGACCGCCCCGAACTCCAGGTCTGGGCCAGTCCCTGGGGACCCAGGCTCGGGCAGGGGGAGACGGAGCTGTGAGGTGGAGTCCTGGGAGCGCGGCGAAAGGCCGAGCCCCCGGAGTCGCGCACACTGTGTGCAGAGGACAGTCTGTTGACTTTGATCCTGGACTCCCCTAGTGGGAGGGAGAATCCAGACTGGAGGAACGCCACGAGGAGCAGGAGCCCCTGCCGGACACCGGCCAGCCGGGCGCCAGCAAGGAGCCGGGCGACGGGGCCCCCAGTGGGGGGGGTGCCCCTGAGCCTTCGACTGCTGAGCGCTGGCAACGGAGCCAAGGACGGGGGCTGCTTCCTGGGCGGCGCCGACCCCAGCAACAGGCTGGAGCAGCGCGGGAGCCCACGGAGAACAAAGGGGTGCCACAGGCCAACCTGCTGAGCTCCCAGGACAAGGAGGAAGAAACCAAAGAAGTTCTCAATGTGAAGAAATCAAGTGAGAGCAAAGGATAGTAAAATTACTTAAGAAAGAATACAAAGAAGATCTTGAAAAATCAAAGACTAAGTCAGAACTCAACGCACCAGCCAACATTGCAACATAAATGCGTTTTGTTTTTTTTTAAAAAAAGAAAAAAAAAAGGAGAAAAAAGGGACAGAATGTTGGAACAGTGGCGACCAGGCCTAGAGTGGCCAGGCACAAGGCAGTGGCAGCTGGGCCCGGAGCAGCAGTGGCCAGGCCCCAGAGCAGCAGCAGCCAGAACAAGAGCATCAATGGCCAGCACTGGAACAGCCAGACCTGGGGCAGTGGCAGCCAGGCCTGAGGCAGAGGCGGCCAAGCCCAGGGTGGCCAGTCCAGGAACACCCAGACACGGAGTGGCTGGGCCCGGAGAAGCCCGGTCCAGAGCAGCCGGGTTGGGAGCAGCCAGGCCCAGAACAGCAGTAGCCAAACACGGAGCATCCAGGCTGGGAGCGGCCAGGCTCGGAGCAGCCGGGTCGGGTGCGGCCAGGCCCAGAGCAGCGGCGGCCAGGCTGGGAGCGGCCAGGCCCGGAGCAGCTGGGTCTGGTGTGGCCAGGCCTGGAGCAGCGGCTGCCAGGCTAGGAGCGGCCAGGCCCGGAGCAGCAGCTGCCAGGCTGAGAACAGCCAGGTCCGGAGCAGCCGGGTCTGGTGTGGCCAGGCCCGGAGCAGCGGCTGCCAGGCGGGAGCGGCCAGGCCCAGAGCAACAGCTGCCAGGCTGGGAGCGGCCAGGCCCGGAGCAGCTGGGTCTGGTGCGGCCAGGCCCGGAGCAGCAACTGCCAGGCTGGGAGCGGCCAGGCCCGGAGCAGCCGGGTCTGGTGCGGCCAGGCCCGGAGCAGCGGCTGCCAGGCTGGGAGCGGCCAGATCCGGAGCAGCAGCTGCCAGGCTGGGAGCGGCCAGGCCCGGAGCAGCCGGGTCTGGTGCGGCCAGGCCAGGAGCAGTGGCTGCCAGGCTGGGAGCAGCCAGGCCCGGAGCAGCGGCTGCCAGGCTGGGAGCAGCCAGGCCCGGAGCAGCCGGGTCTGGTGCGGCCAGGCCCGGAGCAGTGGCTGCCAGGCTGGGAGTGGCCAGGCCTGGAGAAGCGGCTGCCAGGCTGGGAGTGGCCAGGCCTGGAGAAGCGGCTGCCAGGCTGGGAGCGGCCAGGCCCGGAGCAGCGGCTGCCAGGCTGGGAGCGGCCAGGCCCGGAGCAGCCGGGTCTGGTGCGGCCAGGCCCGGAGCAGCGACTGCCAGGCTGGGAGCGGCCAGGCCCGGAGCAGCCGGGTCTGGTGCGGCCAGGCCCGGAGCAGCGACTGCCAGGCTGGGAGCGGCCAGGCCCGGAGCAGCCGGGTCTGGTGCGGCCAGGCCCGGAGCAGCAGCTGCCAGGCTGGGAGCGGCCAGGCCCGGAGCAGCCGGGTCTGGTGCGGCCAGGCCAGGAGCAGCGGCTGCCAGGCTGGGAGCGGCCAGGCCCGGAGCAGCGGCTGCCAGGCTGGGAGCGGCCAGGCCCAGAGCAGCCGGGTCTGGTGCGGCCAGGCCAGGAGCAGCGGCTGCCAGGCTGGGAGCGGCCAGGCCCGGAGCAGCGGCTGCCAGGCTGGGAGCGGCCAGGCCCGGAGCAGCCGGGTCTGGTGCGGCCAGGCCAGGAGCAGCGGCTGCCAGGCTGGGAGCGGCCAGGCCCGGAGCAGCGGCTGCCAGGCTGGGAGCGGCCAGGCCCGGAGCAGCCGGGTCTGGTGCGGCCAGGCCAGGAGCAGCGGCTGCCAGGCTGGGAGCGGCCAGGCCCGGAGCAGCGGCTGACAGGCTGGGAGCGGCCAGGCCCGGAGCGGCCGGGACCGGAGCAACCGGGCCCAGAGCAGCCGGGTCGGGTGCGGCCAGGCCTGTAGCAGCAACAGCCAAGTCCAGAGCAACTAGGTCGGGAGCGGCAGTGACCAGACCCGGAGCAGCTGGTTGTGGAACGAACCAGAGCAACAGAGGCCAGGCCCGGAGCAGCCAGGCCCGAAACAGCTTGCTCCTCGCCTGTACCTGCCCACGGCTGCCTCTCAGACATGGCTGGAAACTTTTGCGGGAACTTGAGGGTCTGCTGAATCAAGTGATGAAGGCTTAGATCTGGATGTGTTGAGTTAGTATAGCGCTGGGGTGTTGATCTGTGAGTGCCTTGGGTGGGGCCTGGATGAGGCTGGTTGACCTATTTGAAAATGTCTTTTGTGTGAAGTGTATCATTGGGCATGTGGAGGTATTATTGATATGAGAAAATGCTAAGTAACAGATTTACTATCTGAAAAGGGATTTACTATCGGGGAAAGGGAGGGAGGAAGAGACTGAACATAAACTGTGCACCTATGGATGAGGACAATGGGGGAGGGGGAGGGGGCAGAGGGTGGGGTGGGAACCTGGTGGAGGGAGGAAGAAATGAGGAACCTTTGTAATAATATGAACAATAAAGATTGATTTAAAAAAAAAAAAAAAAAAAAAAAAAAAAAATATCTGAATGAGACAGTGTAGTACAGTGGTGAAGATCATGCCTTGGATCAGGATTCCTGGATCTGCTAGTTAGAAGTTTTGTTACTTTGGTAAGTTGCCTAAACCACTTTTAGTATTTTTCCCCTCTGTAAAATGTGGAAATAATAATAGTACCTACCTCACAGGGTTGTTAGACTTAAGTGAGATGCTGTTGGTAAAGCACTGACGTCCCCTCACAGATTAGGACTGTGTCTGGCTGTGTCGATGGCCCTTGGCCCTCCTTTCTTCCAAGAAATAATTGCTGCTTAGTACATAAATAACGTTCTTTACCATGGACATTTAAATTGCTGTTATAAAGGTTTTGGAAGAAAAAAACTATATTTTCTCAAGAAAAGACTAACTGTGTTACAACTTTATTTAAAAAGAATAACTGCCAAACATAGGGTCTTTGAGAACAAGTAAAAGTATTCCCTTGGTGTACTTTATTCCATCATATCCATGGAGAGAAAGCAATATTATAACAACATTTCTATGCAGTTAGTGTCCAAACTTTACAACTTATGAAGTGCTATCCCATTTTTGTTCTTTCTCCCAATAATCTAAGGGGTGGGCTTTTACCTTCAAGACCCTCATTTGACAGATCAGAAAATCTGTTCTGCTCCTGAGCAGGGGCTCTTCCTGGGTCACTTCAGCAGTGCCAGGCATGGCGCTTTTTGGGTGTCATCTGAGTGGGATTTAATGGGATCCTAACTGTAGGTGGATGGGCAGAAAGTTCTCCTGTTTTAGTGTTTTGCTTTGGCAGAGAATACTCTCTGAGGGCCCATGTAAGCTAGAAGGAAAAAAACCTACCAACAAACTCAGCACTAATCATCTGGAAAGGGCAGGACACTGCCGTTAGGCAATTATTGGACCTGTGAACAGAAAAACATTAAGATAACTTCATAGCCTCCGTGTCTTTGAAACATCAATAGAGCCCCAGTACGGCCATCAGGCTATGGTGCCTCCAGAATTAGACAGTTTGGTTCCATGCTGTGTACTGGTTATGGAATGCTATTTGTACTTACTTCCCCTGATCTACCAAGAAACAATTTTTCTCTGTGCATCCAAGTTTCTTTTTTATCCCACTTGCTTTTCATTTCTGCCTTCTGTCCTGCTTGGGCCTTGAGATAGCAATGAAACATACTTTCAGGAATGGGCAGCTATGGAGGCTCTGGCAGGGGCCTATACCCTGGGTCTGGGTGGAGTGGGCATCAGGACCAGTCACAGGAGATGAGGCCACCACAGAAACAATGCAGGCACATGTATCAAAGATCAGGAGAACTCAATCTACTCCAATTGTGTCCTGTGCCCATGGAAGCACCGGCCACCTCTGATTCCTCACTTAAAATATCTGAAGTAGTTGATTGATTGACCTTGATGGAAATCGGCCTTTTTTTAATTTTCTTTTTTTTAAAAAATATATTTTATTGATTTTGTACAGAGAGGAAGGGAGAGAGATAGAGAGTTAGAAACATCGATGAGAGAGAGACATCGATCAGCTGCCTCTTGCACACCCCCTACTGGGGATATGCCCGCAACCAAGGTATAATACATGCCCTTGACCGGAATCAAACCTGGGACCCTTCAGTCCCCAAGCCAACACTCTATCCATTAAGCCAAACCGGTCCCGGCAGATTTTCATTGTAGATATAGAACAGTAGCCTCTTACAAAGCATTTACCCCTAAAGTAGTGCCTTCTAACATAGATGTAAACTAGTGCCCAGGAATAGCTGATACTGTATCTCCAGTTGAGTTTCTGGTGATTTTATCACCTTTTATTCTCTCTCTCTCTCTCTCTCTCTCCCTCTCTCCCTCTCTCTCCCTCCTTCCACCCCTCCCTCACTGTCTCTCTCTCTCTCTGTGTGTGTGTAATGTGTTCCTGATATTCCAAGTTGATAAAATTACATGGTAGGTATTGGCTGGTGTCGGGGGAGACACACTATGCACACACAGGCTGTGATTACTGGGGAATGTTTTTCTAATATGTCTTCTAATCTCCCCTCCTCAATTATGATAAGCCCTGAGATGGGGAGGAGTGGCTGGGTCATCTGTATGCAGATGTTCAGTAGGATTATCTGATACAACTCCCCTCTACCCAATTCCAAAATGCATCTGCCCTTTGAGAACTAGGATTAAGAAAGTGATTTAGTCTGGCTGATCAGTTGTCTCACTGCAGTCTTCTGGGTAGAACTGACCTGGGATGGTGGTTCCAGCCTGGCATCTGCAAAGGAACCCATGGAGCCAGGGGTACATTTCATTTCAAAAGGCTTAGTAGAAACTGTACATTTACCTGGGATAAGGACACAAAAGCTATCCAAATCATCAAGTTTCCTTGTCTTTGTTTGGATTGCAAGACTATATGGTTTCATGCTGATTCCAAGTTCTGATTGGCTGTGCATGACATAATAAGAATTTCTGGGACTTGACTGGTCTAACTCTAGACATTGTTCTTAGAGTTGGTATCAGGTCTCACTCCTCAAGCTAAAGCGCTCACTACGTTTAGAATGAGGTTGACCTTGAATGTGAGTGCCTTTGACTATCAAAATAAAGCAACTGGATTGTTTCTTGCTTTCTTAGCTATGCTTATTATCATCATCACACCTATGGTAGTGATTTGATTTCATAATGTTATTATGAACCTTTCAATGTAGATTGTTAGGTAAAATTTGGATCAGCATTGAAATGGAAAAATTGTAATCAGAATTAATCAATTACTATTAAATATCATTTATTAGAATATTGCAAAACATATGGCAGGGAAAAAAAAGAGGTTGGTAAGACTATAGATCCTATCCAGTGCCCTTAGTTTTAAAATGATCGTTTTAACCAGCTTTACTCTAAAAGCAAACAAAGATAAACTCAAAATAAAGCGCCAACTATTATTACTTAGTCCCTGTAGCCTCCTAGGATCTTGTTGATAGTACATTCTTTTTATGTAATTGTGTTTGACGTATGCACATCAGCCCACAAGTTCTGCTTTCTCATATCATATTACAATAGACCTTTCCATAGTTGTACTTTGCTCCGCTGTTTATCATTCTTAATGGTCACAGCTGCCTGAACTAAACCCGCAGTCAGTCAGGACAATCTAGTTCAGGGGATTAGAAAAGGCTGGAAACAAGCTGTTTCAAACTAGATAACATGGCTGTGGGGTCAACTCTGGTCAAGTTGGCATAGATAAAAAAGATGTGCTCACACCTGCTGCTGATGCTGATAATAACTTTACATCTGCTAACTGTTATTTCTTATTTTCCCAGCAGTCCTTGTAGGCACTATTATCTTCATTTTATTTACATCTGAAGAAAAAAGGCTTTTTGCTGTAACTTGTACAGTGTCACATGCTGGTAAACAGTGAAACTGGGATCTGAGGCTTGGTATGTTTAATGTTTGAGTTCTTGACCAAGTTTTCTGTGCACCATTGGGATCCATCCAGTTCTCAGCTCCTTTAAGAAAACTAACCACCTTCCACCTTAATCCTTGCAACAGGCATATTAATTAATGTTTATTAAGTTCACAGAGGCTTAATATTAAAACAAGATAGAGTAAAACAAGCTGGTGTCCCTGAGAACTCCTATCCACATTAGAGATTTGTTAGTCTTCCTATGGGCAGAGTGGTGTATATGTGGCCAACCCATAGTCAACCTTTCCTTTAGTTCTGTCTTTTAATTGGCCTTGAACTCTCTCAAACTTGAAAGGGCACAACAATGATTATACAAGGTCACCTGAAGCATGTATACAGTACTTTGTGGGAAACTCATGATTCTTTTATATCAAGCATATGAAGTCACACACAAAATTATCTAAAGTATTCAAATATTTGAATGTATTTTCATGTACATATACACACACAAGCATGTTTTTAATAAATAAAAATGAAGTTCTTATAAAATTTTAAAAAGATAATTTTGGCTATAGGTAGCTTTTTGCCCTAATCTTAGAACCTAACCTCCACTGGCGAGTGGCCACCAAGTTCCTATGCATGATAATTAAAAGTTATCTGTGTGCCCTACTCTTTTTTCTGGTCAAATTAGAAAGTTTCCCCTGTTCTTCCTCTTGCCTTTTTGCATGGTGATGCTTAGAAGTCACTGGAGCAGTCCCTCTACTGCATGGAGTGGTCTAGGAGGAAGAGGTTCCTCTGACTGCTACCTGGGCTCCTGGGTGTCTGGGGTAGGCAGTTCCTCTGTACTTTTCCAGGGTCTTGCTACTATTGAATGAGAAAATTTCACACATGAATTAAAGCAGAATTTGGGCTGCATTGAAAATTGGCGTTCAGACTAGAACTGGTTGGGCAGATGGATGAGAAGTGTCACAGTTTACCCCCTGGGCCTTTGGCTTCATGTTCCCTAGAATTGTCTTTTTCCAGAGTGTGCATAGGCCCTAGGATCCTGGTATTATCTGAACTCAGAAACTCAGAATGTTTTTCTTTTTAGTTATGTTTTAAATGGTGGTTCCATGTAGTTGGGAAGGTACATTTGTACTATAGTTAAGTTATAGTTTGGACTATATAACTTCTGTGGGCCTCAGAACCTATTTCCTATTTATTTTCCTTCAGAATAAATTAATTTTGAATTTTAAACAGTGACTTACTGATGAACTTTCAGAACTCAACCTACTCTTGTTTGAAGATTCATTTTCTATAACAATTTCTTATTTATTCCAGCTGTAGAAACAGCCCTTACTTCTGGTTGCAAGTATCTTTACACACATTTCACTCTTTTGCTCAAAAACCTATCATGTTCCTATATCTCATCTAATCAACATTCTGGTTAATTATTGAAAATGCCTTCCCACCTTGCCCGTGTGGCTCAGAGGTCAAGCATCGACCTAAGAACCAGGAGGTCACGGTTTGATTCCCGATCAGGGCACATGCCCAGGTTGGGGGCTCAATCCCCAGTGTGGGGCATGCAGGAGATAGCTGATCAATGATTCTCTTTCATCATTGATGTTGCTATCTCTTTCTTCTTCTTTTCTCTCTGAAAGTAGTAAAAATATATATTTTTAAAAAATGCCTTTCCCTCCTCTGCCTTGTCAAGTCCTCGAATCCTCTATGAAGTCAATGATGCTTGGACTGAACTCCGGGCTTTCCCCCTAAACAACTCCAGCCTCTCAGCTGACCTTCTACAATCTCCTCCCCAATCATCCCCTCCCTAGCTGGCATGGAGATCCCTGGCAATGGTAGTGACTCAGCCTCAGTGGGGATGTCTCATATATTATAGATAGCAGTGCTAATGATTTAGAGAGGGTGGTACAAATGGTGGTTTGGTTTGAAAATACAGATAGTGGTATGATATTTAACAGTAGACCGGCTCTTTGCTTACCTTGCTGTGTCCTCCCCATTAAAAAAAAAAAAAGCCAAGTGTGTGTGTGTGTGTGTGTGTGTGTGTGTGTGTGTGTGTGTGAGAGAGAGAGAGAGAAAGAGAGAGAGAGAAGGAGAAAATATAGTTGTGCCTCTTAAGGATAGGTGTGCTAGAAGGCTCTGCAGGCTACTGTAGAAGTGAGGGTGGTGGGAACATGGAAGTGGTATAGTTTGAATCACTAGAGGTTGAAGCTAAGAGACTGTACTTGGAGTGTTGGGATAGAAAGCCCAATAGGAGTTCTGTCCTTATCACACAGCCAGAGCAGCGGACTCCTGAGCAGGAGTTATATTTTGTATAGTTTGGCAATCGGGGAGGGATTCGGGATTCTTGAGGAGGATTTACACCTGTTTTCTGTTGCCACTGCACACACAAGTGCTGATTATCTGTATCTCATTCTTAGTTGATTCTGTCATTAGAAGACACCTGTGACCAGAAGTAAGGGCTGTTTCTACAGCTGGGCTAAATAAGCAAGACAAGTTGGGAAGGTCTAGAAGTAATTGTTAATGTGAGACAAACTGTTTCAATATTATTAGAAAAATATTTTGACTTAATTGCCTTTGGCACATTAATCAGTTCAAGTGTACTCTGTTTTCCTTTGCTTGACTTGAGCAGTTGCCAAGAATTTCTCTGGTGCAAAACGGAAAAGTGGGACTCTAAGTAGGTTCTGTTCCATTGAAGCTGAATCATAGAATCACAGACTTAGAGAATTTAGAATCTACAGTGAAAGACCCAAGGCTCAGGGAGGTGAAATGGATGAGCTCCATGACTGTCATGTGAGGGTCTTGGTCCTCGGAGCCCCTATACCTGTTGTCACATGGCTTCCCTTGGTATGTACTTTCAGTGACTGATTCTACTACCAACTGAGCATTGCCAGAAATGGGGAAGAATATTCACAACACAACAGTAAAGAAAGTGTAAACTATCCATGATATACACAGTGAGTAAGAAAAACCCTTGAGCAAGAAATATGAATGGCAAGTTAACAGAACAAGAGAAACTGATGGGGAAAAACTTGAAATGATTATCAAAGTATTGATGTGCCATTTCCCCATACACCAGATGGGCAGTAATTAAAAATAATGTTCAGTTTTGACAGGGTTCAAGATGGCTACTTTATGCACAGGTGGTAGGAATGCAAATTAATAAATTGGACAAATTGGCAAGACAGTTTTAAAATTATAAACATGGCCCTAGCTTGTTTAGCTCAGTGGATAGAGCATTAACCTGCGGACTGAAGGTTCTGGGTTTGATTCCAGTCAAGGGCACGTACCAGTTGTGGCTTGATCCCTGGCCCTGGTTCCAGGCATTCACTCGCCTGAATCAAATGTTTACACACAATTTTCAAACTTCTCAGAAACCTGGTTCTGGTTCTTAAGGTTTAAATATATGTAAACCCAAACAAACACTTAACCTTTAAAGATTTTAAACTACACATTGATTCCCTGCCCCTTAAACTCAAATATTAATCTTCCTCCTGCACTCCCCAACTGTAGTTAAACTCATTGTTTTGTGAGCCTCTTGTTCTGGTTTGATTGACTTGTTCCCATCTCAGTGCCTTTGCCTGAGCTGCTGTTTCAAATATCTGCAATATTCTTTTCTCTACATCTCTTCCCCCTGTCATATAATGACTATTCTGCTAAAAAAAAAAAAAAAAAAAAAAAAAATTAAAAATTTCCAGACTTCTTTATTTGATTAGCACTATCTGATTTGGGCATACCTGTCCTGAGTTTTCATTGCCATAGGGGTTTTTGCTTTCATATAGATGGCATTAAAACGATGTCCATCTGTTGTCTCCTTGAGTTCCCCAGTGGATGGTACTGGCATTATTTTTTGTAAAACTCCTTAGGCCTCTGCAGTTGTGCTGGAGGCATGACCTGGCTTTAAATGAGTTACTGTGAACTGAACTTGGATTTCATTATTACAGTAGAACCATCTAGCAATCTATAAAGCAAAATTATAATTGTGTTGTGCTTTAAAATATATATATATATATATATATATATATATATATATATATATATATATATCTTTATTGATTTCAGAGAGGAAGGGAGAGGGAGAGATAGATAGAAACAACAATGATGAGAGAATCATTGATCAGCTGCACACCCCCCACTGAGGATCAAGCCTGCAACCCGGCTTGTGCCTTTGGCTGGAATCAGGACCCTTCAGTCCGGAGGCCAACACTCTATCCATTGAGCTAAACCAGCTAGGGCTGTGTTGTGCTTTTTTTTTGTTTGTTTGTTTGTTTTGTTTGCTTTTTTTAAAATATATTTTATTGATTTTTCACAGAGAGGAAGAGAGAGGGATAGAGAGTTAGAAACATCGATGAGAGAGAATCATCGATCAGCTGCCTCTTGCACACCCCCTACTGGGGATGCGCCCGCAACCAAGGTACATGCCCTTGACCAGAATCGAACCCGGGACCTTTCAGTCCCCAGGCCGACGCTCTATCCACTGAGCCAAACTGGTCCCGGCTGTGTTGTGCTTTTGAACAGCTTTTCCCTTCAGGGGATGTAGCACTCTTCCCAGGTGGGCCTTCCTCTTGGCAGGTAAAAGTTGGAGCAGTGGCTGAAGGGGTGGACCTGTTGTTTACTAGAGGTGTAAACCCTGAGTTGTGTTGTTTGCAATGCAGGCCCCTGCTGGCCTGGAAGAGACTTTGAGGGAACCTATTAATGGAAAAGGAGTTCCGAGTTGTTATCGAGGCCTAAGTGCCTTGGGAGGATTGCCTACACTGGAAGTAGAGTAACTTTTCTTGTTCTTTCTTTCTCTCTCTCTGCCTCTCTCTCTCTCTCTCTCTCTCTCTCTCTCTCTCTCTCTCTCTCTCTCTCTCTCTCTCTCTCTCTCTCTCTCTCTCAATGAAACTAAGGCTAGAGCTAGTTCATTATCCACAATGGGAATATTGATTTCTGTTTCGGAGGTGAAGTATTAACAGATTAGAATGGCTGTTGGCAGTTTTCAGCTTTGAATTTAAATGAATCAAGGGATAGTTGTTAAGATATATTTGAAATTTTTAGGCTAAATCAGACATTCCTACCATGGTTGGTTTTGACCAGATTCTCTGTTTCTTTGTAGCATCAAGGTGGAAAATGGAGTCTTGAAGGCCTCTTCCCTACTTTTTATAACACCAATTCCTATTTTAAAATGCATAGATAAGTGCCCTGGCTGGTGTGGCTCAGCTGATTAGAGTGTCCTCCTGTATACCAAAAGGTTTGCAAGTTTGATTGCTGGTCAGGGCACATCCCTAGGTTGTAGGTTCCATCCCTGGGGCAACTATGGAAAGGTAACCAATTGATGTTTCCTTTTCTTCCACCTTCTCTCCCTCTCTTTCCCTCCCTCCTCTCCTCTCTACAATCAATAACATGTCCCTGACTGGTTTGACTCAGTGGATAGAACTTCGGCCTGCAGACTCAAGGGTCCTGGGTTCGATTCCGTCAAGGGCATGTACCTTGATTGAGGGCACATAACCATTAGGGAATGTGCAGGAGGCAGCAGATCGATGTTTCTCTTCCATCGATGTTTCTAACTCTCTATGCCTCTCCCTTCCTCTCTGTAAAAAAAAAAAAAAAAAAAAATCAATAAAATATATTTTTAAAAAATCTATAACATGTCCTCTGGTGAGGATTAAAACACACACACACACACACACACACACACACACACACACACGGTGTTAAGACATCCTCTGCAATACAATGTGGCTTGCCTCTTTTTCTCTGCCAAAAGAAGTTTTTAAATGAAAACTATTGACTCTCACAAGCTGTGCTAGTGATGGAACTCATATATCATATGTCCTAGTGCAAGCTTGTGCAGAGGCTACAAATATTTAACAGGCAGAATTTTACAAAGACGAAGAACTTTAATAATGGCTTTGAAAGATTTGTGATAATTCTGAGAAATGAGGCATATTCCAAACCAGGCTTGCCTCTTATGCTACTAGAGGCCCGATGCATGAAATTCAAGTATGGGTAGGGTCCCTAGGCCTGGCTGGCAATAAGGCCAATCTGTGGGGCGACCAGTGGGGCTATGAGGGTGGGCACTGGCACCCACCTTGGTGGGCCTGGTGCTGCCCACTCATTGACCCTGCTTCCCCCCACCTCCGATCACCTCAGGGGCGATGGGGGGAGAGGACTGGCACCAGCACCCACCTTGGCTGGCCTGGGGCCTATGGGCTGGGGGCAGCTCCTGTGTTATGCATCTGTTCCCTGGTGGTCAGTGCGCATCATAGAGACCAGTCCTTCTGTCGTTCAGTCAATCTGCATATTAGGCTTTTATTATATAGGATATATTACTGTATTTTCTGTATCTGGAGACTACAGGCAGTAATACTTTGGAGATATTTCGAGTTTGGTTCCAGACCATTATAATAAATGGAGTATTGCAATAAAGCAAGTCATAGCCTTTTTTTTTTTAAATATATTTTTATTGATTTTTTACAGAGAGGAAGGGAGAGAGATAGAGAGCTAGAAACGTCGATGAGAGAGGAACATCGACCAGCTGCCTCTTCCACACCCCCTACCGTGGATGTGCCCGCAACCAACGTACATGCCTCTGACCGGAATCGAACCTGGGACCTTTCAGTCCGCAGACCGACACTCTACCACTGAGCCAAACAGGTTTCGGCAAAGCAAGTCATAGTCTTTTTGTTGATGGAGGGTCTTGTCTTCATTTTGTAAAAAAAAAAAATGTGACACTTGTGATGGGCAATAAAGCAAAGCGCAATAAAACAAGGTATGCCTGTAGTTTAATTTTCAATTAAAATTGCTCCCTTCCCCCTCTCCTTTTTTTCTTCCTCCAGCACTTCCTCTAATTTAGTATATTAATTAGAAATTAATAATGATGAAAATAATGGATACATTAGTATTTGTTCTAAAATAGAAGGATCAAGTAGTTGAGTTGGTGATAAGTGAGCAGCTTGGAGGGAACTGCTTTCTCTTTTTGTGGCTCTGTAGGACCCCAGGATTGAATTGTTTCAAATACAGCTGGAGGTAAGAAGGACAGTTATTAATGGAAAATTAGCCTTCCCTATAAAAAACAACAACACACTAAAACATTGCCTAATTCAGAAGATATTATATCTGAGTCAATAAATACCAATATTGAGTCTTGAAATAGCTCTTTGTTTTTCATTGTACAGTGTGATTTATTGTTGATTGGTTTTTCCATTGCCTAATTAATGATGATAATCTTTTTGAGTGACTAGAAATAAAATAAATTTCATAGATGTTTGGTATTCTAACTCCAACTCTTCTGAGATTGGTAGCCTTGTTGGAATTGATGATAGGGAGGGCAACTGTCTGTTAGCTTCATGTTTGAGGCCTTTGTTTTTTATTAGTTCAGTTTAAATGGTAGGCATTGATTGTTCCCGTGTTTAGACTGGATAGATCCTGCATTAGTGCTGGGGAGAGAAACCCTTGTTGGAGGTTTTCTTAGTCTTAGAGCAAAGAATGTCTTTTTTTTTTTAATTATATATTTTATAGGATCCTTTTTTAAAATATATATATATTTTATTGATTTTTCTACAGAGAGGAGGAGAGAGGGATAGAGAGCTAGAAACGTCGATGAGATAGAAACATCGACCAGCTGCCTCTTGCACACCCCCCACTGGGGATGTGCCCGCAACCAATGTACATGCCTTTTACCGGAATCGAACTTGGGACCTTTCAGTCTGCAGACTGACGACGCTCTACCACTGAGCCAAACCGGTTTCGGCAAAGAATGTCTTTAGAAGGCATAGTAATTTTAATGGGGAATTACAGTCAAGACCTTAGGAAAGACCCATCAGCATAGCAGTTTGAGATCTCCTGCTTCCAGAAACATATCTGACTGAGGCTAAGGTGCAGAGAGAATTTGGCTCTAAATAGCATTTTCCCCCCATAGGACCAACTCATACTATTCAACCTCCAAATTATGCTCTCTGATTTTGTACCCGTGCCCACAGTCACCTTCACTTGCAGTCACCACTACCTATGAAGCAGCCTTAGAACTACAGAGCCTTGCCAAAACTGGTTTGGCTCAGTGGATAGAGTGTCGGCCTGCAGACTGAAAAGTCCCAGGTTCGATTCCAGTCAAGGGCATGTACATTGATTGCGGGCACATCCCCAGTGGGGTGTGTGCAGGAGGCAGCTGATCGATGTTTCTCTCTCATCGATGTTTCTAACTCTCTATCCCTCTCCCTTTCTCTCTGTAAAAAAGTCAATAATATATATATATATATATATATATATATATATATATATATATATACACACACTACAGAGCCTTACAGATCACCCTGTATGTTATTAAGGCAATTTAAATAACCCTTATTTTTCAACCTACTGAGAATTATCAAGTACCAACCTTTCTTTTTAAATTACCTCTATAATTTTCTTTTTAAATTACCCTTATAAAACTAGGTGACAGTAAAATGAAAAATATGTGTTGCACTTGGTATTTTTCTTCTTACTAAGCCCACACATCCATTGGCTTAAGAATTACAGGGAAGGATTGCCTTGTCTTTCTAGCTTTACAGAACACTGTAAAGCTATTGGAGTCTCTTTTTCTCGCAGCCATCAGCTCCTGGATTTAAATTGCTTTGTTTGATGGGTAGAGATCAGTCCCTTTTCCTGGACCAGTGTGGATAGGAGAGCCTGAGAGTCATGAATGAGTGTAGGCAAAACTCTTTTGGAAAGTTTTTATTAAAGTAATTTCTCTGAAGCATTGATATTGAGAATATGCAATTCAATGTCCTTGTGATGCTTGGGCTTTGAACTGCAGTTCTTCTCATTGTTAGATTATTTATAGTGATTCAGGATCACTGTTTTCTGTCCCCCATTCTCTTGTCAGTAGTATCTGTTGCCAGCTTTTTGAACATAAATATTTAGCATAAGACTTAAATTTAGACGTTCTTCAAATGAAAGAAATAAGCAAACACCATGATGTTGATTGTCTGTGGCAGCATTTTATATTTTTCATCTCTTGGCACACAAACTAATTACTGTGGCAAAAAAATAAAGATAAAATAAAATTCCGTGGCACACCAGAATTTCTGACAAAAAATAGGTATAATTTTGATACATACACACCAATGGCTGTTGTTGTATTGGCTGTTGTAATTTTCTAATTTGACAATCTAAGGGAAAAGAGGTCAGTGTCCCTGACTAAATAGTCAGGTATTGCATGTTTTAAAAATTCATGAGGCATTCTGGTTGAAAATCACTGGTCTAGGGTATATTACTTGTATAAGTGTCCTACATTGTATTGTGAGCAACCACCTATAAATGTAAACATGTAGGGTTTTAGGTATGGAGAGGACTGGTGATCCCCCATTTTACAAAGGAAGATTCTGAGACCCAGAGAGGTCTTGGCTTTCTCAAGGTCCCACAGAGTCAGCTGTAAAGGGAGCAAGTACCAAAGCCCAATTTCCTGATCTCAAAACTATTCTTTCTACTCTCCCATGATGCCTCTCTTGTACTGATGGTTTCCCACTGCTCTTCAACACCCCCTTCCACCCTGGAGGGAGAGAATAGACTCTGGTGCCAGGACACACCATGCTCATCTTTATTCCTGCCCTCATCTTTCATGCCTTTTTGACCCTTTCTCATCATGCCCATTCCACCACAACCTACACAGCAGTTTAAAAGGCTGAGCAAATGTCCTACCTCCCACACTAGTCTCACCCTCTTCAGAAGGCCTGAAGTCCACTCAAGTGTGTTTTAGCTTTTTTGACAGGATCTATTTCCAGATTGTGGTGTTAATTTCAGCTTTGTAGGGTCCATTAGGAAGCCTGGTGCCCAATAAATGGGCTTTAAGTGAGTAGGAAGAAAGGTAATATGCTAGATGTCAGTGTGGCCTTGGTGTCTTATGTTTTTCTGCCCAGCTTTTAAGGTGTCTCTCTTCTCTACAGCTAGCTACTTAGCTCCACAGGGGTAGGAAGCATAGCCTCCTTGTCTGTCACCATAGCCCTGAGCAGAGTTATCTGTGGAATCTAGATTCAGTTTAAAATGTTTGCTTGTTCCCGAAGCCTCAGGACACAGCCATGTCTTCATGGCTGCCTAAATACTCTGGCCTTCTGGTACCTGCCATTTGGAGAATAAAGAAGCCAACAGGTCACAGTAATTAGTTTACAGATTTTCCTTTCAACTCTTGGGTACTTTGCTAATTACTTGCATTGGCAAGATAGGATATGTTGGTGGGAGATACGAGCCAACTAATTGTTAAGATTGCTGTGAAAATTGCAGTGGAAGCAATAACTCCCATGGGGTAGCTTTTTATAGCTAGAAAACCACTGGTGACATTTTTGTTCCAAGATTCTCAAAATCACCAGGATGCTACATTTTATCCTGCTGATCTTCTGAAGTAATGCTGGTAACATCTATTGTGCAGGTATTTCAAGCCTTAAAATATGGAATCGCTGATAGAAATGAGCCAGTTAAGAAGGAGGAAACAACTACTCAGATGATGTGAAGTAAGACAGATTGTATGGAATTTTTTTTTTTTTAACACTGGTTTGTAGTTTGCTCATAAAAGAGAATGCCTAACTGGAATGTAGCTGGTGAAAATTAAACCGTTAAACCTGCTCAAGTGAAAAGCAGTGGCCATCTGCCAAGTAAAAGCATAATCTTTGTTTAGAAATGAACTTCGTCTGTGCTCCTGTCTACACATGACAGTGTCTCCTGTGGAGAAGCCACTTTCTGACTTCAGTTTTCTTGATGTCTTTACAGAGCCTAAGCCCTTGTGAAGCTGGCAATGACAAGTCTGAATGGGCGCCATGCCGAAAAAGCCATTGACATGCCAAAACCATCAGCCCCCAGAGTGCATGTGCAGAGGTCCGTGTCCCGAGACACTATCGCCATCCACTTCTCGGCATCCGGGGAGGAAGAGGAGGAAGAGGAAGAGGAGTTCAGGGAATATCTTGAGGAGGGGCTGGACGACCAAAGCATTGTAACGGGGCTTGAAGCCAAGGAAGACCTCTATTTTGAACCTCGAGGTGGCCATGACCCCACTGGCCCTGCCTCCCAGCCTATCCTGGCAGATGGACTGTCCGAGTCGCCTGCTGTTTTGCCTGTCTCTGAGAACACTGTAAAGCAGTTGGAAGCCCCGCTGCCCGCAGTGCAAGTATTAAGTACAGTGCCATTGGCTCTGTCCCCAGGGTCATCTTCATCCGGGCCCTTAGCTAGCTCTCCCAGTGTGTCATCCCTTTCTGAGCAGAAAACCAGTTCTTCGTCCCCATTGTCCTCTCCTTCCAAGTCTCCTATCCTCTCATCCAGTGCCTCAACCTCCACCCTTTCCAGCGCAAAACCCTTTTTGAGCCTTGTGAAATCCCTGTCCACTGAGGTGGAGCCAAAAGAACCCCCACCGCCCCCAAGGCACAGGCACTTGATGAAGACATTAGTCAAGTCTCTGTCCACAGACACCTCCAAGCAAGAGTCAGATACTGTGTCCTATAAACCACCCGATTCCAAGCTGAATTTACACCTGTTCAAGCAATTCACCCAGCCACGAAACACAGGTGGAGATTCCAAAACCGCACCTTCTTCCCCACTTACTTCTCCCTCCGACACACGCTCCTTTTTTAAAGTGCCCGAAATGGAGGCAAAAATCGAAGACACTAAGCGACGCCTTTCAGAAGTCATACACGAGCCCTTTCAGCTCCTTAGCAAAATTATAGGGGAAGAAAGTGGCAGCCATAGGCCCAAAGCCTTATCTTCAAGTGCTTCAGAGCTCTCCAATCTGTCCAGCCTGAACGGTCACTTGGAAAGCAATCACAACTACAGCATCAAGGAGGAGGAGTGTGACTCTGAGGGGGATGGTGAGGGAAGCAATCCCAGTATGCCCAGAGGTGACCACCCGAAGTCCACTGATGAGGCCCCAAAAGAGGTGGAACAGAAGAGTTCCCAGGTGAGCAGTTTAAAGGATTTAGGCCTGAAGACAAGTTCTCTAGTCCTTGAGAAATGTTCTCTGTCTGCCTTAGTGAGCAAAGAAGACGAAGAGTTTTGTGAACTGTACTCTGAAGAGTTTGATTTGGAAATGGACGGGGAAGGTAAAGTTGATAAGCTCCTAGATACACCTCTCAAGCCAGAGGAGCTGGCAGATGATGTTCCAACTCTTGACAGTGACGAGGAGGTGGACTTGGCCATGCAGCACCCAGAGTTACCCATGAAGACACTGGGCTTCTTCATACTGTGTGTCTATGCGTACCTCATCCTCCCCCTCCCCCATTATGTGAGTGGACTCTTTCTGGGAATTGGCCTGGGATTCATGACTGCAGTTTGCATGATTTGGTTTTTTACACCACCAAGTGCTCATAAATATCACAGACTACATAAAAATAAACAACACTGGAACACAGGAACTCTGGATATCAAAGAACCAGAAATACTGAAGGTAAGCAAGCCTTTCCACAGCAGCTGGCTAGTGCATGAGTTAGCTCACAAAGAGCCTTTAGACTCAACTGAATTTTTTTAGTCTATTGAGTTCATGGTCACCGGTTTTTACATAAGCAGTGTTTTTAAGACTTTGGCATCTCTTCGTTCTCTAGACACCCAAGAGATTTACCAAGTAAACTTCATTCTAGTTCAGGGTTTACTGATTCAACAAATAGTTTTTCAAGGATCTCCATGGCCCTCGAAAGTAGCATTTGCATCCAATTCCTGTGTCATTCTCTCCGTAAACTTTCCAGGGATTTTGCTATTTGTTTAGGATTTGTTATAGCTGACTTTGTTAGAATTAATTAACAGGATCTTGAGACCCTGGAGAAGGGTCAAATACTTCCTAATGCAAGAGAAGGAAAAGGAGGAAGAGACTGCAGATTAATGTCAGTGGTTGGCCGCTGCTGGCTCTTCTCTTTCCTCTGTGCACAGCAGGACATAAGCTGGAGAAAGAGATATTGCCTTTTAGTGCGAGTCAGATCTCAGGATCTGGGCCTCCTGAGGGATGTCCTTAGGGTTCAGGAAGAAAATATTAGAACTTCTATTTATATTTATTTGTGCATAATTAAAAATTTCTGGCTATTATGTATGTTTAATATATATATCATATATAATGTAATATATATGATATAGAAGTACAGTTATTGCTCATATATTTCTTAAGTCATAGGCACATATATTTTATATATATATTTGGTTTTTAAAAATTGTGGTAAAATACTAAGAGCATAAAATTTGCCATCTTAACCATTTTCAAGTGTACAGTTCGGTGATATTAAATACATTCACAGTATACAGCCATAACCACCAACTATCCTCATAACTCTTTTTTATTTTGTAAAAGGGAAATTTTATTTCTGCTTAAGTAACTCCTCATTCTTTTCTCCCCCCAGCCCTTAGCAACCAGTTCTACTTTCTGTTTTTGTGTGTGTGTTTTTAAATATTCTGAGTACCTTTAGTAAGTGGAATCATACAGTCTTTGTTATTTTATGACTGACTTATTTCACTTAGTATAATGTCCTCAAGATTCATCCATGTTGTAGTATATTGCAGAATTTTCTTCCTTTTTAAGACTGAATAATATTCGATTGTTTGTATATATACCACGTTTTGCTTATCCATTCATCCATAAAAGGACACTTGAGTTGCTTCCATGTTTTAGCTATGGTGAATAATGCTGTTATGAACACAGTCATACAACTGCCTTTTCAGGATCCTGTTTCCATTTTTAAAAAAATATATACTCAGAAGTGGGATTGCAGGGTCATATTGTAATTCTCTTTTTAATTTTTTTTTTTTAATAAATTTTTATTGTTCATATTATTACAAGTGTTCCTTTCCCCCCCTTCCCACCCCACCCTCTGCCCTTTCCCCACTCCCCATTGTCCTCATCCATAGGTGCACAGTTTATGTTCAGTCTCTTCCCACATTCCCCTCTCCCCTTTTCCCCAAGAATCATCAGTTCACTCCCCTGCCATACCTCTGATTCTATTATATTCAACAGTTAATATTGTTCATCAGATTTTTTTTTTTTAATTTCCTTGGTTTTTAGATTCACTTGTTGATAGTTACGTATTTGTTGTTCATAATTTTTATCTTTATTTACTTTCTCTTCTGAAAGAACCCCCTTCAGCAATTCATATAATTCTGATTTGGTGGTGATGAACTCCTTTAGCTTTTTTTTATTAGTGAAGCTCTTTATCTGACCTTTGATTCTGAGTGATAGCTTTGCTGGGTAGAGTATTTTTGGCTGTAGGTTCTTGTTATTCATCACCTTGAATATTTCTTGCCATTCCCGTCTGGCCTGCATGGTTTCTGTTGAGAAATCAGCTGACAATCGTATAGGTATTCCTTTATAGGTAACCACCTGCTTAGCTCTTGCTGCTTTTAATATTCTCTCTTTGTCCTTTGCTCTTGGAATCTTAATTATGATTTGTCTTGGTGTGGTCCTCTTTGGATTCCTCTTATTTGGAGTTCTGTGTGCTTCCTGGACTTGTAAGTCCAATTCTTTCCCCAGGTGGGGGAAGTTTTCTGTCACTATTTCTTTCAGTATGTTTTCGATATCTTGCTCTCTCTCATCTTCTGGGACCCCCATGATTCTGATGTTGGATCGTTTGAAGTTGTCCCAGAGGTTTCTTACATTATCTTCAATTTTCTGGATTCTCTTGCCTTCTAGCTTCTGCAGAGGAGTGTCTTCTGGCTCTTTATGTTCCAAATCTTTGACTTGATTCTTGCGATCTTCTATTCTGTTTTTAGGACTCTGTAGAATATTTTTTATTTCAGACAATGTATTCTTTATTTCTTGTTGATCCATTAGCATTTCTTGTTGATCCCTTTTCATATCCTCATAGGTCTCATTTATTTTATCGGCCTTTTCTAGGAGTCTCTTGAAAAACCTTATAAGTGTGGTTTTGAACTCTATATCCAGTCACTTTTTGTCCTCCATTTCTTTCGTTTGTGATCTATTTGGTTTAGGCATTTTCGCAGGCAGCTTTCCTGATGGGGCGGGGTTTCAGGGTGGAGCCTACAGCCTCGGCTTCCGTCAGCCCCGCCCTATGCGACTCCTGAGACTCAGGGTCCTTCAGTACTTGTTGCAAGCACCTCTGAGAGAAAGGTGCCCTCGATTTTCGCCTGCTGCCAAACAGTGTAAGCTCTCCCGCAATGGGCCCGAAACTGGGGTTCAGTTCAGTTGGAAGTGGAGTTGGAGGTGGCGTTCAGAGCAGTCTGGAGCCTTTCTCCTTCCCGCCAGGGCAGTCCTACGGCACAGCCGGCCGGCCCTTCTCTGCGCTCTGTGTGCTCGCCTCTGGGACCTCCTTTCGGCGCTTCCCCGGGTACTGCCTTACAGCCCAGCTCCCTATGGGTGAGCCTGGGTCCCCGGGGTCTGGCCTAGAACGGGGGTTCAGAGCAGTTGGGGGCCCAGCACAGTCGGAGTGTTTATCTCCTTCCCACTAGGGAACGCCCGCCAGGCACTCGGCCTCCCTCCTCTCCGGCTCCGTCCTCTCCACGCGCGCGCCGCGTGTCTCCGTACCTTGGGCTTTTACAGCTCCTCCGCGCTTCCTTCTGGTTTTCTCCTTGCTTCTCGTTGTAGAATTTCCAGTCAGTCGACTTTCCTGTAGTTCTGGGTAATGTCCATTTTATATTTTAGTTGTATTTTATTGAAATTGTTGCGTGCGGCTGCGGCTAGGTGCCTACTCGAGCAGCCATCTTGGATTCTCTCTCCTCTTTTTAATTTTTTGAGTAACCACTGTACTATGTTCAATAATAGCTATACCATTTTAGATTCCTACCAATAATGCACAAGAGTTCCAGTTTCTCTGCCTTCTCATCCTTGCCAATAATTAATGTTTTCTGTTTTTTTTAAATTTAGTTTTTTGATAGTTCAGAACTTCTTTAATTTCTCTAATAGGTTTTCCTTAACTCCATTTAAATAAGAATGCTCAAAAAAATGGCACCATGATATCTCTTTATTGCAAAACAAACAAAACAAGGAGAAGAACACTGGGGGTCTAAAGTAACTGATTTTTTTATTTATTTTCAATTTCACAAATGTTTTATCTTATTCAAAAAATGCATGTTCAATGTTTAAAAAACACAGGAAAACCAAATAAAAATTTATTTATTTTTAAAATATTTTTTAAACTATATTTTATTATTTTTTACAGAAAGGAAGGGAGGGGAGAGGGATAGAGTTAGAAACATCAATAAGAGAGAAACATCGATCAGCTGACTCCTGCACACCCCTATTGGGGATGTGCCCACAACCAAGGTGCATGCCCTTGACTGGAATCGAACCTAAGACCCTTCAGTCCGCAGGCCGACACTCTGTCCACTGAGCCAAACTGGTTAGGGCTTTAAAGATTTTTATTGATTTTTTTTAGAGAGGAAGAGGAGAAACATTGATGTGAAAACAAAACATCCACTGGGGAGTGAGCCCACAGCCCATGCATATGCCCTGACTAGGAATCGAAACAACAAACCTTTTCATGCGTGCTCAACCAACTAACTGAGCCACAACAGCCAGGGCAACAATTTATTCTTTATCAATCTATTGGGAGGGATTATAGTTAACTAGAGGCCCGGCCCAGTACATGAAAATTTGTGTACTTGGGGGAGGGGCAAACCCTCAGTCTGGCCTGCACCCTCTCACAGTCCAGAGCCCTCAGGGGATATCCTACTGATGGCTTAAGCCGCAGTCTGGCCTTCCTGCAGGAAGTGACCAGGCAGCCGAGACAGCGCTGCCCACATCACCCTGCTGCTGCCCCACCACTGTTGGCTTCCTTCTGTGGGAGGTGACAGGGCAGGCCCCATCACCAACCTGGCAATCAGGGAAAGGCACTGCCACAGGCCTACCTCTGTGGGAGGCAACCAGACGGGCAGATCAGGGGCCAGCACCTCAGGGGGTCAGCACAGGCTGGCATGGCCCCGCCCTTCCCCCCATTGCCCCTTCACTGCTGCTGGTTGCTGCTGCCTCCCCCATTCCCCTCCCATCACCGTACCCTCTCTCTGCCCACTGGTATGTGCCTTGGCTGGCCTGGCTGGTGCTGCCTCCTCACCGGCCCTGCCCCCTGCCAATTGTTTGATTTGCATATTATGCTTTTGCTATATATCCTACTTTAAAAAAACAACAACTTCTGCATGTATGAGTATATACATCACACACATGCAGACTCTACACTCTTTTTGTTTTGATTTAATGGGATCACATATTTTGCAGCCTTTTTTCTTTCTTTTACATGGCAATATGTTATAATACTGCTTCTATTTAAAGAGAAGCTGGTGCTGAATCTTGAGGATGTGACACACTTAAGCTTAGTATTAATGTTTGAAGTGAAGCAAGAGAGACTCATTATTCATGGTTGCTAAGCTTTCTTGATAGGGTGGTACTGTGACTACTTAGAGGGCACATGCCCTCTAAGTAAGTTACTGATAACTTTAGCAAAGAAAAAGGGTACTTATCTTTAACTCCAATGCCCAATGACTGACTGACATTCATTTCAAACTGATTTGAGTACGTAATTGTTCTGGGAAGATTTTTAAGTCTTCACTGTTGACTCCAATTGATAGATTGCCTCCCATGTGCACCCCGACTAGGCATAAAACCCAAACCTAAGTATGTGCCCTGACCAGGAATTGAACCCGCAACTTTTTAAGAATATTTTTTATTTATTGATTTCAGAGAAGAAGGGAGAGTTTCTGAGAGACAGAAACATCAATGATGAGAAAGAATCACTGATTGGCTGCCTCCTGCACACTGGGGATTGAGCCCACAATCCGAGCATATGCCCTGACCAGGAATCAAACCATGACCTCCTGGTTCATAGGTCAACACTCAACCTCTGAGCAATACCAGCCAGGCTGAACCCGCAACCTTTTGGTGTACAGAATGATGCTCCAACCAATTAAGCCACCTGCCAGGGCAGGACTATTCATTTTAAGGAAGGTTTTTTTTGCCCTCAGTGCTTGGATAAATGTATTTAAATTTTCCTTGTAGACAATAAGTACTTCTAGGGTGCTGTCGTGGACTGACACTTGTAATTCAAATTGTCTTAGGCTGTTTTATGAATATTCTTCCTGATTGATGTTTGAACAACTCTGATTGATCCAATTTGGTAATTGTTTTTCATTCTTAGCCTTAACTGTTTAGAAAGGCTTTGTTACTAATGAGGAAAAGTACATTTTCACTTGAGATATTTTGTTTGGTATTCAGGGCTGTTTTTAGAAACCTGACTAAAAACAGTCCTTATTTTTTTAAAGGGACATTACTACTGATTGGAAAAGTTGGGTGTATGTTGCAAGCCAAAGATTTCAAATGCAAATATGCTTTGGTCTTAATTAACTTTACTGAGGTCACACTCTTGGGAACTATTTTAAAATTATGACACTTTAAAACATTTAGTAGTGTTGACATTAACTTTGCTACCCAAACATTGTGATAAGGAAAGTATAGTGAAGTCTAACTTTGAGCAGATCTGTGAACATGTTTCTAGGGTGAATCCAGCTATTTTGAGTTGTTTTCTGCACATCTGATTCTATGTAATTGGTGTTTATAGAGGATATAAAGGTATGATTCTTGAGGGCAAGTTTGGAAACTTTTTAACAACTATAAAGAACCTAAATTTTAGTGTTTTAGAAACATCTCTGACATGTTATAAAAGCTGCCTGTGATAAAGCTGTCTGATATAGAGGCCCAGTCCCTTGACAGTGACCCTGCAAACTTTGTTCTCTAAGTAAACTCCCATCTGAGAGTCCCATGAAACATTTAGGCAGGGACCTTGATGCTTGAGAACTATTTTTGCACAGTGTTTTTAAACCTCTGAGCCATGTAAGTTCTCATCGGTGGATACAGGCAATCCTTGCAGCCTGGGCTGAGAGCCTGGTTTCTTTATGGCTCCTCAAACAATTCAAGGAGCTTTGCAATGTGACTTCACCTGCTAGGGAAAAGGAAGAGAAAAGTAAAACTTTTCAGTACTTTATCCGGGGTATTTTATTATTCTATCACACTAAAGACATTTGTATTTTAAAATGATGCTGATGATTATGTGGGATGGTGAGTCAAAAAGGCCAGTTTGCAGCCAAGTAGTAGCTATGCTCAAAGATGAATGAGCAGTTGGTTAAGCCTCAAGGTATCCTGCTGATCAGCAGCTGTACTGTCTGTAATAGAAATAGTCAGAGCTTCTGTGAGGACAAAGAGCCATCACAGAGTCCATAGAAGAACTCTTAGAACCTCCTCCAAAGCCTGCTTGTTCTTAATGTTTAAAATCTATAGCCGACAAAAAGCATCAAATAGGAAAAAAGGTTACCACAGGCATTCAACACAAAGTGACATGTGAACATGTGAAAGTCAGAAGGAAGCTAGCATGACTTAAAACATGGCAATCTGGATAAGTTAACTCAAGACAGAGCCTCATGTATGCTGCAGAATCCAAGGGCATCACTATGAGCAACACCCCTGGGTGGTAACCTTCTGGGTGTTATTTTGGATGCTTAGTTAGGTACTCTGAGCTGGGGACCCTGGGGAAGAATATGGATTTGGGCCAGGGGAAGATGGGGCCTTTAGAGTCAGCATATTGCACCTGGAATATTTGTTTTTGCCGAGCATTCTTAGACAAGTTGGATGTTCCTTCTTTAAGAATGAGAAGTCACTTCACCAGGAGTATACTTATGTTTCCACATATCTATAATGAGAAGGCTTGTGAAGATTCCATAAGTTACATTGATTTATGTTTGTGTGACTCATACAATTTTGAACTATATTCATGAGTTAGATTCTTTATCTCAGACTTATACATCACCTGCAGAACACACCAGTAGAGTGTCAGTTTCCAGTGTTCTCTCTTTAAGAGAGATGACATAGCAGGTTGACTAAACTTTTAAGACTGCAAGACTAATAGAAATGAATTTCGGAGAACCTTGTTTCTCCAAACAAGGTTTGGTCATGTCACATTTAGATATTATTAAAAAGTAATTAGATTTCCTAAATAAAGGTTTTAGTTTTGCTATATAAAAGAATAATTTTATAGGGAGAACATTATCAATTATGTGAAGAAAATTTAATCTGAATCTCATGCAATTCTTTCTTTTAAGAAATTACAATGAGCAATCTTAAGGATAAAATAGCCTCATTAAGTACAACCAAAAGAGAGTTGGGTTGATTTTATTTGGTCTCTTACAACCCTCAGTACAAGGAGTACAAGAAATAAAAAAGCGTTTATTTCTACACCATAATTAACTGAAACTATCCTGCCCCAGAAATGGGTCACTGAGTTTTTATGGACAGCTTTTATAAAGGTGGCTGTTTCCAGGGCCCCTCATGGCCAGAGGAGATTATCAGGTGAGATGTTTAGTGCAGGCATTCTCCCTTACAAGCAGATGCTTCATAGGCTTCCTGAATTCCATGGGAACAATCGTTAAGGAGGTCAGGTGACCCTAAAATGATTATTTGAACTTTTTAAATGTTTTATTGTAGGAAATTTCAGGTATGCCCAAAAGTAGAGAGATGGTAAAATGAACCCCTATGCACCCAACACCCAGTTACAACAATGATCAACATTTTGCCAATTTTCCACTCAACTCATTAACTTATGGCATGGCTGAACTGTAATTCTAGTCCTGAACTGTAATTCTAGTCAGCCAACGTATAACTACAGTTTATAGCATTGTTTCCTTGGGCAAAAGTATCCTAAATTACAACGAGGTATTCTAGGACCATCCTCTTTGGTTTTGTCCCAAAGGTCATTTATAGAGGAGGAGAGAGGCTATGGGCATTGTGGAACTGAGATTTCTCATCATGTTTCTGTAAGAGTAGGGTATTAATCATGAAAAAAAAAAATCAATGTTAGATGTATTTTCATCTCTAAAATTCATATTTAATGTAATAAAGTACTAAATCCATCAAAGACTTCTTATTGTATAATAACTAGCCTTTAAGAAGTTTGCTGTACCTCCAAAGACTACAAGATAATAAGCAACATGGCCCCACAATCTATACATATTGGTGCTGGTGCCCAGGCTTCTGTCGTGGCCTTGTTTCATTCAGTTGCTTCTTTCAGTGGTTTCCAAATTGAGTTGTTGAAGGCATTATACAAGAAGAAAGTATCAGAGTCTCTATTTGTGTATATTTTTACTCTTCCTAAGAATGTAAATAATATGTATGGGAGGGGGGGCAATGTTAAAATATGTACACAGATAATAATTTAATAAAAAATGTAAAAAAAAAAAGAATGTAAATAATAAATAAGCCTTGCTTATATTCAACATATAGGTTATCATATATTGACCTTTGGCTAAAGTCCTTGGAAATTTTCAGCATTATTTGAAATATGGATTTACATTCATTATCACTAACCATGAGCCTCACCTTAAGTATATATATTGTGCCTTGAGGTGTCAGGTGAAAATAGAAAAAGCTATCAGAAAGGAAAAACTTAAACACTTTATCTTCTCTTTATTTCTCTTTTTAATTTTTTATAAAAACCGTATTATATTAGGACATGTACATAATTTATAGGTAAATGTATGTATTATGGGTACATACTCAAAAAATGTTTACTCTGATCTAAAAAGTTTGAAAGCTACTAATTTATTTGCTTGCTAATGTATTTATCATCTTATAATTTCAACACTTACCTATTAATGTGGCTTAATGTTTATTGTGTAGTAACAGAAATCAGACCTTGATTGTTTCAGTGGGTTCTTCAGAGATCATATTATTTTCTATCTAATTTGAATGCGTGTTGTCTGACCTCTATTACTATTTGCCATTGCATTACTAAAAGTATTCTTGGAGAGGTGCTGCCCCAAAGGATAGGAAAAGCTGGGATAAAAGCCATTTCCTCAGGTACAGGCAGAATCTGTGGTTTTAACCCTGACTCCTTTGCTTCTAGTGATATAGCTGTGAAAGTGACCTTGAAACAGGTAGTTGGAGGATGTGGATGGTATTGATGCTGATGCTTCCCTCCCCTAATGGACTTTATTTTTCCCTTTATTCTTTTTTTTTTTTTAATAAATGTCAATAGACAACATTGACTTCAGAGAGGAAGGAGGTAATATTGATTTCAGAGAGGAAGAAAGAGGGAGAGAGAAATAGAAACATCAATGATAAGAGAGAATCATTGATCGGTTGCCTCCTGCACCCCCCTCCCCTTAGTGGGGATCAAGCCTGCAACCCAGGCATGTGCCCTTGACCGGAATTGAACCCGGGACCCTTCAGTTCACAGGCCAATGCTCTATCCACTGAGCCAAACTAGCTAGGGCTCTCTTTATTCTTTTTTTTTTTTTTTTAATATATATTTTATTTATTTTTGTACAGAGTGGAAGGGAGAGAGATAGAGAGTTCGAAACATCAATGAGAGAGAGTCATCGATCAGCTGCCTCTTGCACACCCCCTACTGGGGATATGCCTGCAACCAAGGTACATGCCCTTGACCGGAATCGAACCCGGGGCCCTTCAGTCCCCAAGCCGACGCTCTATCCATTGAGCCAAACTGGTCCCGGCGCTCTCTTTATTCTTGATGGTGCCTTTAAGCAGCATTTATTTTGAAAGTTGTCTATTTGCTTGAGGCTATCATTCATAGTATGAATTCTGTGTATGTATAGGTCTATTTGTCTTTTATAGAAAAACCCAAATTTGGATCTAAAGTTCTATAAAGTTGAGTAAACTGTTCCTGCCATATTCTTTAACTTCATGATCTATGATACCATGTTTTAACTGATGACTCCGGTTCTAAACCATCAAATAAATACATCAAAAAGCGTTTAAGCCTGGCAAAAAGAAAACCCTGCTTATGTTTTAGCCTGGGGGACAAAAAAAAATTAATCGCCTTTTTTGTCTGCTTTAGAGATAATTTTCAGCAGCGGGGACCTCAGGTCGTGGCTCTATTCTTCTATTTAGGATTTGCACCTTCCCTGTTAGACTAGACGAAGGAATAATCCTGGGGATGTGAGTGGCAGGCAGCTTGAAATGCCAGCACAGCCCTGTGACAGCAGGGCGTCAGCCCAGGAACCTCATGCACTGAAGACAGAGAAATGCCCTTCACTCCCACAGGCCAGAAGCCGGTGTTTTCCTCTGGTCAGCTCAGCTTCAGGCTTTGGCCTCCTGATTGGCACTTTAACCAGAAGTGAGCACAATAGTAGTTCTTCCAGACTTTATTATTTTGCAAAAGGTTAATTATAGCTTTTAATCTTTCTAAGTATTAAATAAGTCTCTTAATAGATTGCAGTTTGTACTTTCAGCCAGACATGGCTTCTAAATCCACCAGAGACTGAAGAGAAAACCCTGACCTTTTACAAATGGAATCACAGGACCAGTCTGTGGGCCAGACAGCTGTAGCCTGGCTGACTGTGGTCATTGTCCTTCAGTGGCATGCTGAAAGAAACAAGGCTTCTCTGAGTCACTTTAATGTAGGTTGACAGCATATCTGAGTTCTGTAGTTGACTAGAAATGCATTGTGTTGCTAACTATATGCTGTATCTCTCTATACCCACTCCCATGTCCCATAACAAAATAAAGTTGAAGTAATATCTTACTTGGTAAGTAATTCAGAGTTGAGAATTTTAAAATAGCTGAGCAGTGAAGGGCTGGGATTATATAAGAAACGGGGTGAAGGCCTTTGAGTTGCTGGGCTGCTCTCAGGATTTGATGTTTGACCACTGAGCTCTGGAAGTTCTTTGTGCAGCTTACCAGGGAGATGGTTAAGCCCCAGAAAAAACTGACTGGTCAATGGTGTAAAAGACAATTAGGATTTGCATTGGGAAATTGCTTTCTGCAAGGGCAGCCTGGTTTTTGTCTGTAGGGGTGCATTAGGAGTAGAATGAGAGGGACTTGAGTTATGCTTGGCCACCTCTTGGCCTGAGCCTCCCAATGGCCAGTTTGCATCTTGGATACTTGATTAATGTGGGATAAGTAGCATCCCCTGTGTCTCCGGTTTCCTATCAAAGCTTATAGTGTTCTGGAAAGAGCTCTACACGGGAGTCAGGGAACCTGGGCTCCAGTCACCCATCTCTCTGCTGTATGAGATAGAGCTTGTTCAGTTTCTGAAAAGCTTTAACTTTTTTTACTCTTAGGATTCTTTCTGAGGTTACTTATTTTCTTTACCTGTGCTGTTTTGTGTAATTGTAACTTTTTTTTTTTTTGGGGGGGGGGGGGGGACAGTGATCAAGTTGCCTACTTTAAAGTAACCTCCACACCTCCCTGCACTTAGTATGGTCCCAGCACATTCTTTTGCTTGTCTCCCCTTATGCATCTGGAGATGTCCCTATGTGTGCTTTATATACAGCTTTTATTCAGTCCTCACAGCCACCCTCTGACTAAGGATACATTTATGTACTCAGTTGCCAAACATTTGTTACAACTATTATTGTCTTATGGAGTTTGTGGTTAAGTAAACCAGGCAGTTAACAGATACAGTGATAGGAGGAAAGTAACTCAGGTGATCAGGGCAGCTTCCTGGGAGAAGTGCCGTCAATGCCATGGTCTGAGGAAACACAGGCGTTAGACTGAAGGTGGGTCTGTGCTGTGGAGTGAATAGGAGCCTGGACCTCAGAGTCAGGTAGACTTGGTTTAAGTCTCAGATTCGCCACTCTCTAGATCACTTTTTTTTAAAACCACTCTGTAGGCAAACCACTTATCTCTCTATTTTCCTCACCTATAAAATTATAGGGAATTGGCAAAAGTAAAGGAGATAATGCACCTTGAAGTGCTAGATTATAATATGAGCTTAAATGTGAGCTATTATTATGAACATTAGTATTTTTGAAATCATATGTATAAGATTTGTTCCTTTTACTACATGCAAATTGTACTTCAATAAAGTACTGTTAGCATGGAGAAAGTCATTATGGCTTGAGCAGCGTGTCAACTTAGAGGGAAAATGAACAAAGTATTAGCAATCAAACTCAGCAATGTATGAAAAGGATAATCATAGTGTGGTGGTGATAAACTGGTCCTCTCAGATGGCCTGTAAGCCCTCTTTGTACTGTTCACTGATTTTCATGGTGTGAGAACTCCCACCAGTCAGTTGCAAGCTACCAACATGAAATCACTGAAGGTATAGTTGGGAAGAGATGTGTAGAATCAGCTCTCATGAACTGGTACAACCCAACTTCAACTCATCATAAGCAATAATAATTTCCCCAAGAATGCAAGACTAATTCAACATTTGAAAATCAATTAGTGTAATTTCACCACACTAACAGACTAAAGAAAAAGGCAAAAAACTGTAAATCAAAAAAATATACTTTGTTCTACACTTTGCAAACTAGAGCCATCTAAACAGATGCTCTGACCATACAGTCCACTTCAGGCCCCACTATGCTCTGTATTGCTTGTTCCCTTTTTTTTATTCATTGCTCTAGTCATTGCTATTTCTTTATAAACACCTAGATCACACCTTCTTTTCATGGTTACTGCTTTTTGATTCAACATTTCTTAATAGACACAAGTGACTCTTTGGGAGGAGGGAGAGATACTCCTATCTCATGCAATAAAATATATTGGAAGTACATAAATCTATATAATTGGCTCATAAATTTTACTCACATCTCCCTAGACAGAGAAGGATATTTGTCTAATTTTACTTCTATGACATATTGTTTGTGCCACATTTTTTTATGGTTGCTCCAGTGTGGTCATAAGATGCTAAAATTAAGACTTAATACTTCTCTACTGATTTTGGTCAGGAATACTGTCCTGTTTTTAATCTTTGTATCAACTCATGACACATTACTTGGTCTATATAGAAGCTCAACTAATGTTTTGATGAATAAATAAATGAATAAAAGATATATCTGAGTATTCCTCATTTGCAGAGGTCCTCCAGACTTCAAGGTGAGATCACGTACTCACCATAGAAATGGCTATTCCTTGAAAAGAATGACAATCTCAACTCCAGTGTAGTGAGTGTTCGCATTTCTCTGCTCATTAGAAAGACATTTATAAAATGGGGGTTGGGGAAGGAGTGGGAAGATATCAATTAAAATTCTCTAGAGAACTTCTTTTAAAGACATCTGGGCCACCCATGTCATCTAAAGTACTGTGGGACAGGCAGAATGTTAAATGATGGCTATTGATTTACAGCTATGAGATTAGCTTTAGCACAATTTCATGGTGTGTTGAGCCTTTGTATGTTGTTCATACACTTCAATATGTTCGTTCTCTTTTAAAAAAAAATCAATGTTTAAGTCCATTAATATTGATCGAGAGGGGACCCTGGACCAATATTTTACTCATGTAAGTAACTATACACTTTTTAAAATATATATATTTTATTGATTTTTTTACAGAGAGGAAGGGAGAGAGATAGAGAGCTAGAAACATCGATGAGAGAGAAACATCTACCAGCTGCCTCTTGCACACCCTCTACTGGGGATGTGCCCGCAACCAATGTACGTGCCCTTGACCTGAATTGAACCTGGGATCTTTCAGTCCGCAAACCGACGCTCTACCACTGAGCCAAACCGGTTTCGGCAGTAACTATACACTTTTGATTTTTGACATATTGATCTTATCTATGGTTTATTTAATGCCTAATTCTCAATTATCTGCTTTACTATATTATTTTAGTGAAATAGAAATAGAATGGTAGGTGTTCTCTGGGCCCTGGAATAGTAGCATGAGTTAATATGATCTGTGAAATTTCAAAGATCGTTTGCAAGTAGGCTGAGGAGAGGGTGTATCTATTTGGCTACTGGGGAAGACAAGGTTGGGTGGGATAACTCACCCCCAGAGGAGGTCAGGGCAAAAGACTTGCTCTGTTTACATGAACAATACTTTTGAGTTTCTTGATTTTTTTTGTCAGCTTTACAAAAGAAAAATAACCTTTTATTTAGGATAATAATGGACATTGATTGTCATTCTCCACCAAATCCAGCTTTTTATTTATCAAAAAACATACCAAATTACTCCCCAGCACTGATTATCCTTCAAGCTAGCACTTGTTTCAGAAACCTGTAGGCATTAATAAATTGACACTTGAGTTATGATCATGTTTGATTTCAGTGTCCCAAATACCAATGGTCATCATTTTCACATTGAATCTGATCTGTATTTATTCTTATTTTACTAATAGAAGTATTTCTTCATCAGGGTTGGATGAATGAAATTTACAACTATGATCCAGAAACTTACCATGCAACTTTGACACATTCAGTCTTTGTTCGACTTGAGGGTGGGACCTTAAGACTTTCAAAGCCCAATAAAAATATATCCAGGAGGGCAAGCTACAATGAAACAAAGCCAGAGGTCACCTATATCAGCCAGAAAATCTATGACCTTTCAGACAGCAAGGTAAGTCCAACTAATTTAGGAAACTTAGATTAGTGAAAAACATTTCCCCCCTAAAAAGTGTGTGTGTGTGTGTGTGTGTGTGTGTGTGTCGGTGGGTGTGTTTACAGTATTAGTACAATTTAGAGCAGAACCTTTCAAATGTTAATATCCATATGAATCTGAGTATCTTTTTATTTTATTTTTAAAAAACTTTTTGTTGATTTCAGAGAGAGGAAGGGAGGGGAGAGATACAAACATCCATGAGAATCATCTATCAGCTGCCTCCTGCGTGCCTTCCACCATGGATCAATCCTGCAACCCAGGCATATGTCCTGACCAGGAATCAAACCGTGACATCCTTGGTTCTTAGGTCAATGCTCAACCACTAAGCCACACAAACCAGGCTCCTGAGCATCTTTTTAAATGCAGACTTGAATTCAGCAGTTCTGAATGGGGCCTGAGAGTCTGCATTTTTATGAACTCCCAGGTGATACCCATGCTGCTGGTCAGGAACCACACTTCTAGGAACAAGGGCATAGCACACTTTTCTGACTTTGAGAGTTAAATTTTTCAGTCAAATAAAAAGCTGTAGGTAGTGGTGCTAGGATAATAACTAATGAAGTCTCTATAAAAGTAAAAATTAATGCAAAATAACTACATTTTTATAAAAGTATTATATACTTGTTTTTTTGAGAAATGTAAATTATTTGTTACTCCAAAAAGTTATAGATTCTCTGTTCTTATAACTCATAAGACTGATCTTTAAGGTTTTCCAAAATTATATAAATTTTAAAAATATATATTTTATTCATTTTTTACAGAGAGGAAGAGAGAGGGATAGAGAGTTAGAAACATCGATGAGAGAGAATCATCGATTAGCTGCCTCCTGCACACTCCCCACCGGGGATGTGCCGGCAACCAAGGTACATGCCCCTGACCGGAATCGAACCCGGGAGCTTTCAGTCACCCAGGCTGACACTCTATCCACTGTGCCAAACCGGTCTCAGCAAAATTATATAAATATTTAAAATAGCTTTAGTTATAGAATTTTTCTTCTAGATCTAGTTTTATAAATTATTGTTTTCTTCCCAGCGTATATTTGGCCCAGGGTCATTAAACTCAGTTGATATCCAGACTTAGTTGATGAAGATCCACTATGTAATTAATGTGCTATTATTACCTGAAAATTATACATATTTTAGTTCTTGGAACATTCTTAAACATCTGCTTTCTATAATAATTTTGAAGGAGAATAACAAGTCATTTCTAAAATCTTATTACAAAGTCTATAATCATGTTATAGATAAGTGGAAATTATTTCACATTCATCATTTTAGTAAAAAATACTATAAAGTTTGCATTTGTACTCTACATATTTTAATGCACAATGTAGCAAATTCTTAATTTAGTATGTGAATCATCGCTTCCCTTTCTCTGTAGATTTATCTTGTACCTAAAAGTTTGGCTCGAAAACGAATCTGGAATAAAAAATATCCCATTTGCATCGAGCTTGGTCAACAAGATGACTTTATGTCCAAGGCCCAAACTGACAAAGAGACTTCTGAAGAAAAGCCACCAGCTGAGAGAGACCCAGGAATCGAGGACCCTAAGAAGCCACCCCATCCTCAGGAAGGAACAAGATCTGGCCAGAGAGATCAGATATTGTATCTCTTTGGGAGAACTGGCCGAGAAAAGGAGGAGTGGTTTAGGAGATTTATTCTGGCATCTAAGCTGAAGTCGGAAATCAAGAAGCCATCTGGTATCTCTGGAAGTAAATCAGGTAATGACAAGTGTGCTAAATGATTATGTATTTTTAAAGGACTTGTAGGAGAATTGACATTCCCAGATAGAAAGGAAGGAAGCCCACTCTGAATTGATGACTGTCTGCCACCTAAGGTATGTTCTCATGAGTCATTTGCCTTTTAGGCCAATCACTGTGACTCTTTATACAGAATCATTCAACCAGTGATGAAACTATTTGCAGGTGTATGTTTTTAGCCTTTGGTGGTTCCTTAGGATTATATTTATGTATTATATAAATTTATAAAAATTTTCTCTGAAAGAAGAAGCAACAGCACAACTATTTTTATAATGAGACAGCTAGTGCTATCAAGTCCCTGGGCTCAATTATGTCCCCCAGCAAAATGTGGGATCACCGTATAAATGCAGCATCCTCTGGCATCTAGACTCAATGCATTTGCATCGATGATCATGACCTCTGCTCATTTTCCTATCCCTCTGCCCCATGTCCTCTGCTTGGAACTTCACTGAACTTTATTGTGACCTATCACTGCTTATTACATTCTAGAGGCCCGGGGCATGGATTCATGCACCATTGGGGTCCCTCAGCCTGGCCTGCACCCTCTTGCAATCCGGGACCCCTTGGGGAATGTAATAGTGTATGAAGTGGCAGGGGGCCGGGGAGGAGCCTGGGTTGGGCGCTGCGCTGCTCCCGCTCATCCCACCCCGCTGTGCCTGCTGCTGCCTCAGTAGCACACTGCTACAGAGACTGGAGAGGCTGACCCACTGCAGCTGCACTCACCAGGTGTGAGCACACTGACCACCAGGGAGTAGCTCCTGCATTGAGCATCTGCCCCCTGGTGGTCAGTATGCATCATAGCGACTGGACAAACAGTCATTTGGTCGCTTAGGCTTTTATATAGATAGATAGAAACCCTTTACCTCGAATGCTCTTCCCCATCCTGGGCCAAGAAAATGCCAGTTATTTCAAGAGGCAGTCCAGAGGTCACTACCTGTGGAAATCAGTACTGGGGTAAGCACCTCTCACTCTGTTGGGCAGAGTGGTCACCCCTTCTTTCTTCCCTAAAAGTCCTTTAGTCATGCTTCAGCTACAATACTTTTTACAGAAAATTGTGATTTATTTGACTAGGTGCCCAAGTTCAAAGGCAGGGATTATTCTCCATTTTGATGTGGAATTGGCCTAGAAAAGTGCTTGATAAAAACCTTATTGAATGGAAGATGGCACGTTTGAAATTGCCATGAACTGTGGATGAACAATTATCTTTCTGCCCACTTTCCATTTGCCCCTGGGTATGTGCCAGTCCTTTATTTGACCTTAAGAGATCACTGGGAAATAGAAAAAAAGTACATACTGGTGTATTTCATGGCTCCCATTACTCTGAATGGTCTTAGGGAGGAATAAAAACTGTTCTAAAAAATTATGTATTATTAGAGTGGTGAGTACCCTATCATAATAAAGAGAGAATATGCTAATTGACCCTCATGTTGTCACAAAGATGGCAGCACCCACAGCCAATAAGGAGGGAATATGCTAATTTAATGCCACGCCCTCAAATATGGTGGTGCCCACAGCCACAAGATAGTGGTGCCCAGTCCCCTCAGCCCTGCCAGGGCAGCAGGCAGGTGGCAAAGCCAGGCCTGCCTCCAGGTGGGCCCAGCCACTCTGCACACCTGCCTCCAGAGTCCCCCAGTCCCCTCTGTCCCCCAGGGCCAGCCCGAGGTACAGGCAAGCCTCGATGGCTGCTGCCTAGGGCCCCCAATGCTCAAGTAACTAGGGCAGCAGCAGAGGTGTAATGAGGCGTCACCTTCCCCTGATTTTTGGGTTGCCTCCTGTCCCTGGGGGCTTCTGGACTGTGAGAGGGGGCAGGCCGGGCTGAGGGACTCCCACTCCAGTGCATGAATTTTCATGCCCTGGGCCTCTAGTTACCTTATAAATATTTCTTAAATAGTAATTTGATAGCATTTTAGCTGCTTTTACTTACAACCTTATGACCTATCACTATTTTTTAAATAGTCATTTGATAACCTTTTAGCTGCTTTTCTCAATGTAACCCAGTGGTTTTGCTCTGTATTTCATTTACTTTGTAGTCCTTCCTTTCATCTATATTAACAGCCCTCACTTCTTTGCTCCAGGGGTTTTGCCCTCACACAGCAGACACAGCAGTCCCTCGGGACACCTGACCCACAGTCGCAGCAGCAGTAAAGGCAGCGTGGAGGAGATTATGTCCCAACCAAAGCAGAAGGAGCTGATGGGCAGTGTGCGGCAGAAGATGCTTCTAGACTATAGCGTGTACATGGCTAGATGTGTCCCCCAAGAGAATCGAAGCCCCCAGAAGAGTCCCGTGCAGAGTGCGGAGAGCAGCCCCACGGCTGGAAAAAAGGTAATTCTGGCTGCCAAGGAGTGGCTTTTCTGATCTTCCATTTAAACTCATTTCTTCATACATAAGCACCTCTGTGTACCAGGCCCTGTTCTAGGGATTGATATCACAGTAATGAACAAGAAAGAGGGGGCCCTGCCCTCAGGTAACTTGAAGTCATGGAGATAGCAAGAAACAAACATCAGGTGGTGATACGAATTAGATAATAAATCCAGATAAGGGAGTACAGAAGGTGGCCAGAACCTCTATGTCAGATCAGTGGTCAAGGTGGGTCTCTTTGAGGAGGTGACATTTGGGCAGAGACCTGACCAATGTGAGGAAGTGAGCCATGGTGATAGGTATGGGAGGAGCATTTCAGGCGGGGAACCAGCAAGTACAAAGGCCCCAAAGCAGGATATGTGTTGGGAGTATTCAAAGAATTGTGATGAGGACAGTATGGAGAACAATGAGCGAGGGCCAGAGGCAGGGCCTCACTGGATCAGTTCCAGGGGGTATGAGAAGTTCCAGGAGGGTTTTGAGCAGGGGGTAATATTGATCTGATTTAAGTTTTACAAGGTAAGTGGCTTTCCTTGGAGAATTGGCTATAGGAGGAAAAGTGTGGGTGGGAGGCAAAGTTGGCAGTGTAGAATGGGACTGAGGTCAAGGTGGTAATAGCCGATGGTGAGAAGGAGCTGCTTTGGGAATATGTGTTGTAGGGAGCTGGCTGGATTTGCTGGTGAATTAGATGTGGGGTGTGAGAGAACCAGTCTGGTTTTTCACATGAGTAACTGGGTAATCAGTAGGGAGGGAAGTTCACAGAATCATTAGTAATAGAGGTTTAATTCTTCAATGACCATTGTATTCTCAAATTCTCAGACGCCTCAGCTATGTCCAGTGCTTTTGAAGATTCACCACCAGGGTTATTTCCAAAGTGTAAAAATCTAGATATTGACTCACTACCATCTGTGATAAGATAAATAATATAAGCTATCATATGCCAGACTTTATTAGGCTCTTTAGTACTGTAGCTTAATTTCACAGTTGCTATGATGGAGTGTGCAAAACCTGGTATGAGACCATGGCCTTAGCTGGTAGGTCATTCTAAAACAGCTTGAGCCCTAGCTGGTTTTGCTAAGTGGTTAGAGCTTCAGTTCTCAGAGTGAAGGGTCTCAGTGTTTGATTCCAATCAAGGGCACATGCCTTGGTTGCAGGCTCGTTCCCCAGCCCTGACGGGCATGTGCAGAAGGCAACTAATCAATGTTTCTCTCTCTGTCTCTCCCCCTCCCTTCCACTTTCTTTAAAATAAATGGGGAAAATATCATGGGGTGAGGATTACCAACAAAAAGCACACAAATAAACAAACAAACAAAAAACCTTGCTTGACATGAGGCCTCCTGCCATCACTTTCCACTAATATTCTGAGACACAGCCTCCCACCTATGGAGCATGAAGCCAGTGACCTCTTAGAGGGACTATATGTCTGTTCTTAATTGGAAGCATTGATACCCTCCTCTTTGTGCCTTGAGCTCTTCAGTGTGGAATAGGCCTTGAGCCCTCAAGTACCCTACTTTATCAGGGCTAAAAAGACCATGTACCTTTGCTGGCTGACTGCCTCTGCCCTAAGTTACCAGCGAGAGCGGGAAGTAGACTGTCCATCGGCTAGAGTGGGTTCATATGAAACTGTCCTGGAAATGTCTGATTTATCAGTAGTGAATTCCCCTCCCCCAAACTCCCGTCCTCCCTCTGCTATCAGCTGCCTGGACTCATCAGACTCAGGGAAATAAGGGGGAGAATTGTGCGCTGATGTAAGAAAATTAACTAATAAAAAGCTTGCTTGTTAGAAGAGCTCCTTAAATAAGAACAGGTTTTAGAACATTGTTTCCTCAGAGCATGTTCTGTGGGAGCCCAGGGGCTGGGAGACCCTGATGGCCAACCGCTCAGCCTCTCAACCAGCGTTGCTGGGTGGGGGCAGATTTCTAACACGAACCTTTCCAGTAAGCATTCATTTCCTCTTCTAAGTCTCATGAAAATCTAAAAACCACATTGTACTTTTGGGCCCCTTAGAGCAGGCAGGAATGATTTAATCTTTTCTCGATAAAGACTCAGTACAACAAACGGAAATCCAGGCCTGTCGTCATGCTGAGGTTAGAAGGCCTTTCTCCCCCAATCCAAGTCTTCCAGACTGCAAATTCTGCAGCTCGCCCGCCCTCCCTCCCTTCCTCCCTCCCTCCCTCCCTCCCTCCCTCCCTCCTCTCCTCCTCCTCCTCCTCCTCCTCCTCCTCCTCCTCCTCCTCCTCCTCCTCCTCCTCCTTCTCCTTCTTCCTCCCTCCCTCCCTCTCTCTCTCTCTCTCTCTCTCTCCCTCTCTCCCTCTCTCTCCTCTCTCTCGGTATGGGTATGCATTTTTCTAGCTGGCTTTTCCTTGAGCACTTATCCCCATCTCCCACCCCCACTTTTATTAGTTTTGTGATTCTAATCTGCATGGGCTAGGAAACCAGAGAACCATAATTGTGTGAACAGAGATAAGCCTTTGACAAAAGGGACATTGAAGAAAGTGTATGGGTTTTAGTGCTAGGCTTCTGCATCTGTTTGGTCTGCCTGAAACATGTGTGGGTCACATCCTGGCTTTCGTGATCTGGTAGTTGAGACGGTCCTGAATACAGACAGCATCGGTGTGTTCTATTTATCTACGACTGCATAACAAAGAGCCTCCAAAGTTTTTGCTCAAAATAATTATTTTGCTCACAAATTTGTAATTTGGTCAGACTTGGCAGTGAAGGCTTCTCTCTGCTCCACACAGTGTCAGCTAGGGAGGCTGGACTGGAGGCAGAAGGGTCTGCTTACAAGATGGCTTGCTCTCCTGGCTGGCAAGTAGAATCTGGTTGTTGCATGAGAGCTTAGCTAGGGCCTCAGGCCTCGGGCCTCGGTTCTTCTCCAGGTGGCCTGAGCTGTCTTCAGCATGGAGACTAGGTTCTAAGGCAAGCATCCCAAGAGAAAAAGCTACCTAAGTGAATACTGTATTGTCTTTTCTGACCAAGTCTCAGAAGTAAAATAATGTCACTTCCATTGTGCTCTATTAGTCAAGGCTGTCACAAATGCCCTCCCAGTTTCAAGAAGGGCAGGGATTCCATCTCTTGCTGAGGGATTAACAGATTTCTTGGAAGAGCATGTGGGATGTGAAATATCATTGCACCGTTTCTGGAAAATAAGATCAGCTACAGTGTTACTGTACCACTTTTATTGCTCTTCATGCTTTCCTTTATAAGTGCTAGTTCTTTATTTTACTAATTGCACTAATTATCTTGTTATCTATAAATGGATCATATGATCTTCCCTGTTTTGTGTTATCAGGAGTTGAGAACCCTACAAAGTAAGTAGGAATTGAATAGAAATCAGAAAATCTTAATTGGCGGAGTGATTTTCTAAAGATTTTCCTTTCCCTCCTGAAAGTTGGCTTTTCAAACATTTAAAGTCAGAAAGTGCTTCTCATATAATAAGTAAGAAATGTGAAGGCATGTATACGTATACAATTTACAAATAAACCTTAGGAAGGATATAGACAAAAGTGCAAGACAATTTAGTTGAAGAAAGAATAGTCTTTTCAAAAAATGGTTCTGAACAATTGGTATCACATGCAAAAGAATGAAGTTAGATCCCTACCTCCCACCATATACAAAAGGCCTCAATTTAAGAGCTAAAAACTGTAAAATTCCTAGAAGAAAAAATAGTTGTAAATCTCTGTGATTTGGGGTTAGGGAAAGCCTTCTTACATAAGATACCAAAAATACACACAACCAAATAAAAAAGTAGATAAATTGGACTTCATAAAAATTAAAAATTTTCATGCTGCAAATAATAACATCAAGAAATTGAAAAGAGCCCTAGCTGGGTTGGATCAGTGGATAGAGTGTCGGCCTGCGGATTGAAGGGTCCCAGGTTTGATTCTGGGTTTTGGGCTCGATCCCCAGTAGGCAGTCTGCAGGAGGCAGCTGATCAATGATTGTCTCTCATCATTGATGTTTCTATATCTCTCTTCCTTTCCCTACCTCTCTGAAATCAATAAAAAATATATTTTAAAAATTTGGAAAGACAAAATGAAGAAAATATTTGCAAGTCATATATCGGATAAGGGTCTAGTTTCTATAATAAAAAGCTAAGTAACTCAATTAAGAAATGAACAAAAAATCTAAATAGACATTTCTCCAAAGAAGGTATACAAGTAGCTGATAAGCATATGGAAAAAATACTCTGTCATTAACCAATAGGGAAATGTGAATCAAAACCATAATGAGATACCACTTCACAAACACTTGGATGCTAGTGTAAAAGTCAGATAACAACAAGTATTATTGAGGATGTGGAGAAATTGGAACCCTTATACATTACTGGTAGGAATGTAAAATGCTGCAGCTGCTATGGAAAACAGTTTGTTGGTTCTCAAAATGTTAAACCGTTATATGACCCAGTAGTTTCACTCCTAGGTATATGTCCAAGAGATATGAAAACCTGTGTCCACACAAATACTTGTACACCAATATTCATAGGAGTAATCTTCATAATAGCCAAAAGTAAAAAATAGCTGAAGTATCCATCAATTGATAAATGGATAAAGTGTGGTATATACATCCAATAGAATAGCATTCTGAAATTTAAAGGAATGATGTACTACTACATGCCACAGCTTAGAAAAACCTTGAAAACATTTTACCTAGTGAAAGAAGTTATTATAGTCACAAAAAACACATATTGTATAATTCCATTTATATGAAGTGTCCAGAATAGGCAAATTCATTGAGACAAATTAGTGGTTGTTTGCCTCGGCTGATGTTAATGGTAGTGGTAGGGATGGAGTTGGGGAGAATTGAGGAGTGGCTGCTAATGGATTTAGGGTTTCTTTGGGGAGTAATGAAAATACTCTAAAATTGGTTCACAGCTCTGAATATACTAAAAACTATTTATTGTACTCTATAAATGAGTGAATTGTATGGTATGTGAGTTATATCTTAATAAAGCTATACATAAAAAGGATACAAAATTATGTTAGTTAGATCCAATTTTGTCTGTTTTAAAAGTTTTATATCCTTTAAAAGAATGTGTACACACACACACACACACATACACGTATATGACTAAAAGGAAATATAGTAAAAAGTGTTTTTATTTTATTTTTTTATATATATTTTATTGATTTTCCACAGAGAGGAAGGAATAGGGATAGAGAGCTAGAAATGTCCATGAGAGAGAAACATCGACAGGTTGCCTCCTACACACCCCCTGCCGGGGATGTACCCGCAACCAATGTACATGCCCTTGACCAGAATCGAACCTGGGACCCCTCAGTCCGAAGACCGACGCTCTACCATCGAGCCAAACCGATTTCGGCTAGTAAAAAGTGTTTTTAAATAATTATATCTGGATAGTGGGATTATGGGTGTTTTCTATAATGACCATGCATTGTTTTTATAGCTAACAGCCCTGGGGAAGGGTCTTCATTGTACTTTCTCCTGGACCAAGCAGCCCTTTGTAAAACTCGCAGTGGTACCAGATTGTATATGCTCAAACCTTAGGATCAGAGGCACTAAGCTCTCTTTGTAACAAAAAACATGGGCTGGTCTCCTGGCCATTTGTAATAGGAAAGGTTATACCACAAAATTAAGTAAATCTCTACGACTTTATTTTGGAGGTTAATTTTTAATAACATGTATCCCGAAAGCTACTCAGTTATGACAGTCATTTTCACCTTCAGATCATTGACCTCTCTGACTGCTTTTTGAAAGTTGCCCTTTGTAAATGTACGTATGAATATAGTTGAAATGGTGAAATGGGTAGTTTTCCATTCCTTCCTACAGCCAAACAGCAATATTAGGAAACATATGTACATTTTCTTAAAGTTCTTTAATGTTTATAACATTCATTGGAAGTGAGTTCTTTCTAGCAGCCTGTTGAATCCAGACTTCGTTCATAAACTGCTTTGAGGCATTCTGAATGTTTTGATGCTCTTGGATTTTTCTTTGTTCTCAATGAGTCTGTGGAGAGAAGCCTGAATTAGAAAAAGGAACTGTTGAAACAAAAAACAACCTGCTTGTCAGTTATTTCTGAAATTTGTTTCCACATCATATGCCCTTGGCTTGGATATAAATTGTGAAATAGCCTTTGTTTCTTGCTATTTAAAAAAAAATTTTGTTGTTGTAAACCTGTTTAATGTGAATAACTAGGGTTGTAAAGAAAAGTTAATAAAGGTTAGACTCTCCTGCTTGAGAAGGGAAAGAGAAATCTGTTCTCTTACATGGCCTGCAGATCTAAGGAAGACAAGCAGTACCCTCTGTGGGCAGCAACTAGGCCCTACGGAATTCCCCCAGGGAGGAAAGCATTGTCCTAGGGTGAGTGTTTGCTGAGAAGTCTACATATCTAATCTGATCTGACTCAAAGACAAGACAGTAATCTCAAAAAGCTGGACCAGGTCCCCTTAGGGGTGGAGTGCAGGTGTTCAGACCGAGAGAAAAGTGATTCCATATAACATGTACAATTTGTGGCATAAGTACTCACTGATCACAGACTTCTGCTCCTTTGTCCAGGACCTGGTGGTAGAAAGGTCTTGGTTAATATCAAAATATATTTCTAGTACAGCATTAGAAAAGCACAGAATACTCTTCAGACTTTAAAATGAGTGAGGTAGAACCATGTCTTCTGAAATAGAATGATCAACATGTATTATTTTTTAAAACTGTCATCAGAAAGGGACCGGGACTAGGCGGTTTGCCTTGTCATGTGTAGGAAATATTTCACAACACCAATCCTGGTGATTTTGAGAGAACATATTTATTAAAGCTGTGGACAGTGAAACAAAGGAAAGGCTTAAGACAGCAACAGGAGTGAGCCTAGACTGGGCTGCATGGACTCAGGAATGGAAACTGAGATACACAAAGAGAGACCTAGAAGACAGGTTGAGGGGGTCAGCCCAGAATGAGCTGCTGCTGCCTACTGCTCCCTGCTCCCAGGTTGCAAATCTTGTGGGGACCCTTAGAGCTTAGGAGAAAGAAAGAAAAGATACACACCTGAGAAAAGAAGGGAGCCATAGTCATACTCAAGAGAATGTGCATTGGGTCTTTTGTCTTAATGGTTTTTATCTGTTTTCTGAAAGCGGGAGTTTTTTTTTTGTTTTTTTTTTTTGGAGGGTGTCAGGGGAGGGTCTTAATGGAATATTCAACAGCTTTCCAGGTGTGTTCTTTAATACGTTGATACATCAAAATGAGCTTATAGGGTACTTTGTGATCATTCTCTGGTCAGCTTTACTGCTTTACTTTTTTTTTTGTCTTGGATTTGTCTGGCTTTAATTGGATTTTTTGTTATTTATTCCTCTGACTTCATCCAGTCTGGGCTTTGGCTTGGCACTAATGAAACTAACTGAGTCTCTGTTATCTATCTCCCTGACATGGAGGATTTAAGCTACTTACTCTCTGGTAGGGGAGGAGAATGTAAACCATCCTTGGTTAGAGAAGATAAGATCTTGCAATTTATTAGCAGGCTATTATTAATTGTGTTGCCTTGTTTAACTATTTGTCTGTTTCCCTCATTCCACATTCCACTTGTCAAGGAATTTTCTTAGCATCTTATTCTTCTGCCTCAAAACCAGAGTTTAATTTTTTTAATGAGACTCACCAATATTTACTAGGGAGACCTTTCAAAATACTCCAAATTTGAAGGACTCCTATAACATAAAATATCTCCTTTCACATGCAATAACATTAGTTGAAAATGCAAGTTAAGCCCAGGTCCCCAAAGAGAAAGATGGCACAAGCTCTGACAAGACTAGTGGTCAGGTGGGTGCTGGGCAGTCTGATGGGCCCTGCACAAGCTCAGTGAGCAGTTCACCAGGCCAGATCCTCAGAACTCCAGGCTTCAGAAAAATCACACACAGGTACATGCCATAGACCTTTGACGTACTCACAAATCATCACATCCCCAAGTGTCAAATTCATGAGCACCAAGCCCCTCTGTACTGTGCTTGTGGCCTAGGCATGCAGCTGCGACATCAGCACAGTCACAGCTGCCCACCCCAGATCGCACTGGTATGAATGCATATGTATGGGGCATGGAGAGGATGAGGGTGTCTGGTGTGGTTATGGCTGCAGGCAACCTCTGAGGGTAAGACAAATGCATTTACATAAGCCATAGAAGTGAAAGGGTGAATAGTTCACAGATTTCTTTTTTTTTTCTTTTTTAAAAATATATTTTATTGATTATTTACAGGAGGAAGAGAGAGGGATAGAGAGTTAGAAACATTGATGAGAGAGAAACATCCATCAGCTGCCTCTTGCACACCCCCTACTGAGGGCGTGCCCGCAACCAAGATACATGCCCTTGACCAGAATCGAACCTGGGACCTTTCAGTCCGCAGGCCGACGCTCTGTCCACTGAGCCAAACCGGTTTCGGCAGTTCACAGATTTCTACACTCCCAGTTCCTTTGGCCTTTGCTTTCCAAGGCTAATTGTTTCTATAAAGTTACAGTCTAATTAGAAACCTCCGGATAGGGAAATGTCTGTCACACCAGGAGCCAGTCACAGCCCCTCTGCCCTCCCACAGGACTCAGGTGGAGATCCCGGAGGAGGGTGTGAGTCAGGCTCTGCCAATAAATGAGGGGCCTCAGGCAAGGCACTGAACTGGCTCTGAATCTGTTTTCTCATCCCCAAAATAGACATAAAAGTTCTGTCTTTCAAGGTTTTTGGGAGGCGTAAAAGAGGGAGCCTGAGGAGTCTTGTCACAGGGTCTGGCCTGGCCTCAGTGGACAGCAATAGTGACAACAATGGTGACCACCATGCATTACCTGCACTAACCTCCAAACCGCACCATACTGCCTTAGATGTCACTGCTGCCTCTCTCTCCCTTCTTCTTCACCCTCACCAGGCCGTAGTCCATTGTGTCATTAGCCTTGGAAATTGGAGAGTGATCTAGGTTTGCTCTTCTACCTTGCACACTGGACATGACAGATGTTTTAAATGGATTGTATCATTTGGAGGTGAGGCCCAGGTGGGAAGAGCCACAGGAGTTTCACCAAATTCCTGAGAGTGACTCTCTAACCCAGGACTGGAATTCTCAACCTCACCTGTTTGTTACATCAGTGGGAAAGATTCTAAAAATCTTGATACCCACTTAAATTAGTATGTCTGGTGTAGGACTCAGGCATGAGTATTTTTAAGCACTCCCCTGCACCTCATTTGAAAATGCAAGTTAAGCCCAGGTCCGCACTGAGAAAGATGGCACAAGCTCTGACAACATGCCTCATTTCTTAAGACCACTTTCCCAAGTCATGCTCCCTCTGCAGCCCCAGAGAACCATGAGTCACATAATCAGGAGCTTGAATGTGAGAGTCCTGAGCATTGGGAAACTCTGGGGCTGCCTGGTGAGAACCAGCCTGACAGTTACTCATCCAGGGAGCCTGAGCCAGAAGAGAGATAGGCAGACATTTGATCAGTCCCGAGTTAATTTGGGGTGGGGGAGGGGGCGCGCACACAGCAATTTGGCTGAACTAATGGTATCCATAGAAAGACTGGTAGAAAAATAAAACAGGTGAAGAAGAGTTTTTATCTGTGATGGTGGCTTTTCTTTTTTTCTTCACTGACATAGTGTGGGACTTGTAATTTATAGGGGGGAAAATATGACTCATGTCATCACCCATCTCTATAGGGAAGGACCTTCAATGACTATAAAAATAAGCACCTGTCTTGTTCTCCAGTTGCTTTCTAGCTAATTTTGGTCCCTTTTCTTTTGCCAGTTGCCAGAGGCTCCGCCTTCTGAGGAGGAAGAACAGGAAGCCTGGGTGAATGCCTTGCTTGGGAGAATGTTTTGGGACTTCTTAGGAGAGAAGTACTGGTCTGAACTGGTGTCTAAGAAAATCCAAATGAAACTCAGCAAAATAAAGGTATTCCAGTTCTTCATATTTCTTAATTTCTGGAAGTTTTGTACCATTGTATTGTCAGTGAAATACAATGGTACCAGTGAAATACAATGGTACTACTCTTTAAAGAATATAACATATGAGATTGTATAAAGCATATAACATATGAGAGTAGTAAGTTCTTGCCAAACAACATATCTGGGCTGTGACCTTGACCATATGACTAATTGCATCTGAGACTTAGTGACCATTCCTATTTACTTATTTTCTGTGTTGCCCTCATTGTAATCCATTCTAGGTCATAATCCAGAATTCGGTTTGGGAAAATGTGAGCTCTTGTAGCTCGCATTTGTCATATAGACTTTTGTTATCTCTAAGTTAACATTTAGCTTAAGTTAGTATTTCCAGCCGGGACCAGTTTGGCTCAGTGGATAGAGCGTCGGCCTGTGGACTGAAAGGTCCTGGGTTCGATTCCGGGCAAGGGCATGTACCTTGGTTGTACCAGTAGGGGGTGTGCAAGAGGCAGCTGATCGATGTTTCTAACTCTCTATCCCTTTCTCTTCCTCTCTGTGAAAAATCAATTAAAAAAAAAAAATTTAAACCATATCATTTAAAAAAAAAAGTTAGTATTTCCAGAGGCCACCCAGCCACCCGGTCTGAGCCACACAACATGCCTCCTTTCTTAAGACCACTTTCCCAAGTCATGCTCTCTGCAAGCTGGGGAAGTTAGCACTGCACTCTAAATGTGTCTGGGGTTGACCTTTCCTTCTGGCCAGATGGTATTTTATTTTGGGCTCTCTCTTTGCTGAAGAAACAGTCCTGATGCTGATTTAGACCAACTTGGAAGTGAGTTTAAACTGCATAAGTACTCCTGATGGTTGCCACCGAATAACTAATTTAATATCACCTTTGGTAACCAAGAGACCTTGTTTAGGTGATTTAGAAGTATGTTTTTGACCCAGCAAAGACCGAGCCAAGGAAGAGTTACTGTGGCCCCCAGATCTTCACTGAGAGCTAGTACAGTCAGCAAATTAAGTCAGTAGATCTTTGGGGTCAAAATACCTTTGAGCAGCAGAAACAGATGAATCCTTTCCCTAGAAAAAAAGCACAGTGACAGAATCTTGCCCATGGCCTCAGAGAGTTCAAGGACTCCATGTTAGGATACTGAGCTAAGTGAAATTGCAATGGAAGGAAAACATGGGCATGGAAAAGCTTGGGTTGATTTTTGGGTAAAGAACAAGCTCTGTCTTGCTTCCTGAGCCCCCGATGAAGAGGAGAGGCTGCCTCCTAAGCAGGAAGAGCAGATTTTGAGGCTAAATTCAGGATAGGCATTTGGGAGCTTTGTCTGTTCTTCAGGTGGATTGAAGATTGAACCCACCTTGCCAACCAGGTCCATGGAGGGAGCAGGAAGCGACAATGGCCCTCCCATGTTTAGAGATGAGAGGCCCACAGCCAGCCTGGAGCTCACTCACCCTTCTTGGATTTGGGAAGTGATGGAGAGTTTGAGTTCCTGGGCTGGCACTTCTCTTTCCCCAGAGACTGTTGTGGCCCTTCCCTGACCAGGGGGCTGGCAGTGTGCAGCAGAAAGCAGGGCATGCCTGCACTCCCGATGGGACCCTGCTCTCCCTGTGACACGCATTCCAAACAATGAAGGGGGCAGTGTCCCCCGCTTCTCTTTGGAGTCGGAGGTCCCCTTGGTGAAAACAGTGGGTTCCCTCATCCCAGAAGAAGTGAGGGAAAGTCTTTTATTTTCATTTTCTCCCATTGCTCATCACGTGAGCTTCTGTGTAGAGGGCCGCCTGGGAAGGCACATGGGCAATTTCTTTAATTATCAGTCAGCTGAATTCAAGGCGTAGGCAGAGCCACACCTTGGAAACATGTTTCCCCAAGATGGTGGACATGTTGTCAGCTTGGCCTTCATATCAGCCCAGGTGTTGGCAGGAGCGGGACTAGATATGTAATCCAGGCATGCTAGGGCCTACTTAAGAATGCAAATAAGTTGGTATAACTTCCTGGTATTGGGGGTATAAATATAAATGCGCAGGGAGGGGTTATGGTCCCTTGTCATTATCTTCGTGCCTCTCCAGCAGACAGATGGCGGCCCACCCAGCTTAAAATCTATCTCTGTGTCTTCTCTCTTTATTTCTATTATTTCTCAATCCCTGGCCGCCTCCACTTAGACCCGGTTCATTCATCTCTCTTTCCATAGGGGATGCAGAAAAGGGAGATCCCTGCCATGTTTGGCCCCCACCAAATCAGGCCCCTGCACTTCTGCAGTTCACAAACTGACTCCTTTGGTTTTGTGAGGTCAGAAGTGCTAGAGGCCAAGAAAAGAGACCAAGATCCAGTGGCACCTGCCGTTCAGAGGCAGGGGCAGTACACACTCCATCGCTGACCTCAATGCCTCCACTCTGACCACAGCTGCCACCCAGGAAGTGCCCCGTTTACCAGAGGGGACCTTACCCTGTCAGTGGAATAGACAGAATGGTAGCAAAGTATTATCTAAATTCTGAACCTACCAGTTCCCCTGCCAAAGGAACTCATTAGTATCACCAATATTCAGATATCCCTGGAAGAGTTATTCCTCATTATAGTGAGTTTGATTAATGGCTACTAGTTAAGAGCCAGAACGGCTGGAGGAGCCTGAGCTGTCCCCCTGTGACAATGACCCTTGCGTACTGTAGCCCTTGAAGGCCTGACATTCGGAGAACTCTTTGCTGGCCTTGCCTGCATTCTCAGATTGTCAGCTGTGCACATGATAATGACTTGTTTTGAAAGAGCAGTCTTGTGTTTATATGGTGAACGGTGGGTTTAAAACAAGCTGATTTTCTGCCCCAAAAGCAAGTAAACTTGGCCTCGGTCAGCTGCTCTAACACCACCATGGGATTCTCAATATTTAGGGGCCTCTGCTATTACTGCATATAGCTGCTCACATGCCACCCACCCACCCGAGAATGTCCCATACACCTGCACACCAGTCCCCCGTTTAGGAGGATAAAGAACATGCAGTGAGTTCCTGTCACACTGTGGTGCCCTTTGGGTGGGCAGAGCGAGGTTCTGGTTGAAAAGAGCAGGAGGAGTGGCCTTTCTTTGCCTTCCCTGCAGGGCAGGAAGGAGGCTGTCCCAGGGCCTGGACGCCAGAGTGTTGATTCAGATCAGAGATCTGAACAAGGAGGGGCTGGGGGGTGAGAATCTTAGAATTGGGTACTCAGATAAGTAAGTAGGTTACCAGACCCTGCTGATGATCCCCCTCCTCATTCTATAATACTTACTGGAAATGAGAGCCACCACACCCTGCCCAGTCTTTCTCCTCCAGTCCCCTCCTCATGTTTAGGTCCTTCTGGAACTGCAGGGTGTAGGATGGGATGGGGTGGGAGGTTGGACAGGCCATGAGGAAGGACAGCACGTTCCTGTCTCTGTATTTGCTCCTCTGGCTCAGTGTTGAACACCTGTTCCCATAGAAACCCAGCATGCTCCTGACATGTGGGTATTAGAATGACAATAATAGACTAAAAGCATGGGGGCAGGCAAGGGTCCAAGATTTTGGTTACATTCTTGCCAAACAGCATTCTGTAGGCTGATTGGGAGGTCAGGGACCATATAATATTAATGTTTTGGAATAAGCTATTCCAAACACAGAAACCACCAATTCAGAAATATACATTTGAATACTGTCTCTAGTCCTGCTTTGGCCATCACAGACTTCATAACCTCTTTCCATTAGCCCCTCCCCACCTGCAGAATATCAGAGATAAAATTCTCTGGCTGGTGAATCCTAAAAGTGTGTAAGTTTCTCTGCAGAGAGACAGCTGAAGAGGTCCAGTCAAAAGAGGCATAAATTCATGCCTGCCTAGATGCTACTTCATTTTATGGGGAATGTTTAACATAACTTTAATTTAAAAATCTATTCTAAATTTTACAAAATTATTCTAATGTTCAAATGGAGAAATTAGAGAATTAGAAAATCTGGGGGGAAAGAGGACTTTCCAGATTTTTAAGTGTATAAAGCTATAGTAATAAAGCAGTTTGATACTGGTAGAAATCAGGGTGCTCAGTACAGTCTCCAGTGTATTGGGAATCATATTTAAAGGTAGCATTAGTAGTGAAAGTACTGGAGGTTCAATAAATATGTTAAGATACCTCACTAATTATTAGGGAAAAAATCAAAGTGGATTCCTAATTGACATCTTACACTAAAATTAGGAATAGACTAAAGATTTTTTTTAAATACACATACATAAATTGAGGTGGAGGAAACACAGATGAATTAATTCTGTAGTCTTGAGGCAAAGTAGGAATTTCTAAGCATGATATTAATCCTTTTATGTTATTTCCTCTAGAGTAAGTTCCTACTGATAGCTGTATTAGTTGGGGTCCCACTCAAATGGAGGAACCTAAGAGGAAAGTTTAATAAAGCAAGATTTATGAAAGTGTGGTTTCTATGTAGAGAAACCAAAAGGGATGGTGTAGCACCCCAGCAGTGAGGAGCAGCTGTGTGTGGGAGACGGAGCGGGACACACACACACACACACACACACACACACACACGTGCTGCCTGTCTGACAGGAGCTGTGGCCTTTAATAGAGGGAGGGGACAAATGTCGGACAGCACTCTTCTCTGTAACTTACCTTCCTACAGGTGCATCTCATTGGCCAAGTCCAACCAGAAGTCGGAGGGCAAGAGAGCTTATCAGCGTGATTTGCTCAGGCCAGCCCTGTTATAGGGAGAAACTAGAATCCAGGGGCAAATGAAAAATGTCAGCACAGGGTCAAGGGATGTGGGTGTTTTTTTCAAGGATTTCAATAAACAGTGTGAATTTGCCTGTCAGAAATGTAGCAATTTCATAATTCCCACTGGTAGTCTAAGAGCTGTCCTTTTTCCCCACACATTAGCCAACAGGGTATTATTAACCTGACCAACATGGCCAGCTCCTTCTCCACAGTCAGGTCTCTGGCCAAATGCTGCTCCTCAGAGAAGCTTTCACTGGCCTCCTTAGCCAACATAGCCAACCCCACTTATGCCCCAGAATCCCTCTCTCCCATTTTATTTTCTCTGTAGCGCTAACCAATCTCTGAAGTTGTTTGTCTACTTGGTTATCTGTTTCTGTCTCTCCAAGATAAACCCCATAAGAGCAGGGATCTTGTCTGCCTCATCCATGGATCTGTCCATAGTACAGTGCCTAGTAGTGGTATGTGCTCAATAAATTTGGGTTAAATAAATGTGTCCCCAAAACCTTAACCATCATTCCTTCTGACAGTATGTTCAGTTCTAACATTTACCAGGGTACTAACGTTTCATTCATTGTTTACTTCTTTTCTCCAGCTCCCCTACTTTATGAATGAACTAACTCTGACGGAACTTGACATGGGGGTGGCTGTGCCAAAAATCCTTCAGGCCTTCAAGCCTTATGTCGATCACCAAGGTAACTCTTAATTGACTTTAAAGAGGAATGACAATTACATGAGTGTGAAAATGTCTCCATCACTGCAGGTTGAATACTAAGACTTTGTGTGTGAAGGGAGTTGGGGCTTTTTAAGTTGTGTATTTCATGCTGGTTGTTTTTGTTCTTAACAGTCCCAGCCTCACACTGATGGGAATAGATCAGGACTCCCGCTCCTATTCCTTTTAGTCTCTTGAATCCTTAAAAAGTCCTCCTTCAGCCCTAACCAGTTTGGCTCAGTGGATAGAGCATCAGCCTTCAGACTGAAGGGTCTTAGGTTCGATTCCAGTCAAGGGCATGTACCTTGATTGTGGGCACATCCCCAATTGGGGTGTGGGGTGTGCAAGAAGCAGCTGATCGATGTTTCTAACTCTCTATCTCCCTCCCTTCCTCTCTGTAAAATATCAATAAGATAAATATTTTTTTTAAAGTCCTCCTTTAGCCCAAAGATATTCATATGTCAGTTGGGACCTGAGCTTTTGTGACTTAGAAAACAGTCCCTGCTCTGTATGGCTGCAGCTCTTGCAGTGTGAGCCTCACTCCCCTGTCCCAGGCCTCACATATGCATCTGCCCAGCCCTGACCTCTTTCCAGGAACTGCCTCTCCTGTATATCCACTTCTTTACCTCGCCCCAACCTCTAGCTTGCAGATTCTTTGATCTTCGTATTTTACATCTTTATGTTCTTACCACTCTTAGAAGGCGCTTAGGTGTTTGAACAAGGAAGACATATTGTCAGACGATACTTTGAGAGTAAGTCTCTGTTGGAGGAAGGTTCTCAGATTTGGTTTTTAAAACGTGCTACTGGCATTATTTATGCCTACTCATGTGTGTTGGGAAAGAAATAATTGATTAGAATGCTTAGAGAGTTTAAGTAAATGTAAAGATTTATGTGAATTTTATGGCATGTAGTTTTAAAAGGACCTTGATGGAAATTTAGTACTCAAGAGTTTGGTAAAAAGAAGATGGAGCCAGGTAGGCAAGAATAGTCTGTGAGCAGGCAGGAAAAAATGTGCCCATCATGCAAACAGCTGACTTTTTATCTTTTTCTTTTTCTTTTTTTAATTTTTTACCTCTTGACACCTTTATTGACAGGATTCACTTGCCAGGGGGAACTGGGGTTTGCAGCTGCCTTTTTGTCTGTAATATCCCTTTCGAGTGAACCTCTTTCCACCTACACTGGATTTACATTGTTCCTCCAAAGGCTCAGGAACAAAGTAGGGAAGAAAATACAACTTTTTAAGAGAGTGATATTTGTTTTTGAAGTAAAGGTTTTGGAAAATTTAGACACTCTAGCATCTACTTGTGTCTCTGTATGGCTATATCAGATGGCTCTTGGACCATATTTAGTGAAATAATTTTCTGTGTTGTATACATTTGATATAAATTCAAAGGGATTTTTTTCTCTAGTGCTACAATTAGCAGCCCTATTTCTGTGGCAATGTTTCAGCAGACAGTGAGCCCATATTTTCATGTTTTGAGCATCTCATTGATTTCAGAGAAAGGTAGACCACAGTAGTAGTTGCAAATGTAAAAGTCCACCTAATACTGCACGTTGAGATCACCTATAACCACTAAATTATGTCTGCACTTTAATAAATCTGAGTGCTCCTGGGTTTGGTCAATTCCTGGTTCACTAAGAGTAAAACTAGAACAGATTCTTTGCAAAGGATTTAGTTGGAGTTCTCTTAACCATATTTGGAATTTTAAAGGACACATCATCTGAGTTAGATATGTAGCTAGAATCTTTGCTCCATTGTCGATGCACAAGTGCTCCTTTCTTCCTCTGCCTCTAGCAGGCTCTAGGCTGCCCTTTACTCTTTGCCTCTAGGAATTGACTTGCATGTAACAAGCTGGTAAATGATCAGCTAACATAACCCTTCTGAGCCACGGGCTTAAAGAAAGTAAATAGTATGTGTACATGCTCTATTTTCCAGTGCATTAGCACTGTCTTATCTCAAGGCCGAATCCGCCCCTTGTTGAATTAGAAATTTCTAATGACAAGGAAACAGTGCCACAGCTGGGCCTTGCTGCATCTGAGTGTCCCTCTAGCTTTGAACTCTGTAGCCTCCCAGGGCAGCTTTGTCAGGCCCTGAGTGAAATTCACCAGCCATCTAAATCTTCAGTCTCTTTCCTGTCCCTCTGAAGAGAGACATTTCACTAGATCACCGATTTTCAACCTTTTTCATCTCATGGTACCCATAAACTAATTACTAAAATTCTACGGCACACCAAAATTTGTATCTTTTTGGCGATCAGATTAAAAAGTATAATTTTGATTCATTCACACCAGAAGTGTTGTGCTGGCTGTTGTTATTTTTTTTATTTGACAGTGTAAGGGAAAAGAAGTCAGTGCCTGTGATTAACTGGTCAGGTATTGTATGTTTTAAAATTTCTCGTGGCACACCCATTGAAAATCACTGCACTAGATAAATCAAAGTTTTGTCAGTGTTTAGTCTATTTGCTGCTTATTTAACTCCTTTCAGGGCAAATTTTAGAGATCTGCCTGCTTATGTAACGAAGGAGGAAAGGTATGATAAAGACATAAAGCCTGTGAGTTTTAAAAGTTTGACCAAATTAGATTTTTCCATGTCTGCAAAGAATACAAGTGTTGGTAAAACAGAAATGAAAACAAAAGAAATACATGTTTTGGATTCCATTGCTAAGGGAAACTCCTTTTAGCAAAATTAAAACCAGGGTGACTTGCTAAAATGGACTCTGAAAAGCAGAGCTCACCTTCCAGGGAAAGGCAACCCAGGGTGAAGAGGCCTCACCAGCTCTTGGGAGAGGCACCTCCCATGGGATCCCCCACACATACTTCTTTTTTTTCTTTCTTTAATGTTTTCTAACTTGTGCTTGTTCATTGGCAGCACATGGCTCAGGACGGGTATTTGGTCCAGAGGTTGTTGGATCGCTCGTCCTCCAGATGCTATTTTTTAGGCAGCACTGAGTAGTGGTTCTGAGCACCAGGCCTGGGGCCAGACTGCTGGGCTCACAGTTGACCCATCCTACAGCTTAAAGCTGACAACTGCTACCAGAATAAATTGAAAGAAGAATGCCCTTGTCAGCTTCTGTGACCTTGCAGTGGAGCAGTAAAATCACACATTGACCATGTAGACTGTCCAAGTTCTGGGGCACACAGCCAATTTCTATGTAGTTAATAAAGTGTAATAACTGCCGGAAGGCATCTTTACTTCCCGCCCACGGCAGGTGGTTAGAAGCTGGCTTTGTACCTTCTGCCTTATCTCCGACTCCTCCCAAACCACATATGTCTCTAACCATGGAGTGTGTGTGGGACTCCTCTCTTCTCTTCAGGCTATACAGTGGGGTACAGAATCCTGTTTCTATAACCTCCTTACTCCCCCACCCCCCCCAAAAAAAACTGGCTTCCCCTTTCCACCCCTAATCTCCACCCAAGCTACTGCCTCCAGGTCCAGGCCTCTGCGGTCCACTAGGCCACTCCTCTCAGCCAGGGTTTTTCCTGTTGTTTTTTTAACTCTGTTGGGATAATGTTTGCTCCTTCATTTATTCAGCAGCTGCTCATTATAAGGAAAACTGGACTGTTTAGAAAAGGGAAAATATTACCCATCACCCCACCATTCAGAAACAGCTAGGGTTACCTTTATGGTACATTTGGTATATGTTTTGTTTATTCTCTCCTAATATTCTTTCTCTTCTGGTTAAAAATTGATTTAGAACTAGGTACTTAAAGAATTAGGCAGACTGACTACATAGACTTGAGAGGACAAAGATGACTTAGCCCAGACCCTGCTGCGTTATAGCTGTATGATGGGTAGGCAAAAGCCCAGTGAGTGTGACTTGCCAAAGATCACCCAGCAGCTCACCTTCCATCCTGTTCCTCGGCTTCTAGGCCAGAGGCTTTCCATGAGCAATAGCTCTGCAGACAGGCCACCATGTTGGGGCCCTGGTTCTTCGCTGACCAGCAGTGAGATCTCAGGAAGTTACTAACCACTCAGCCTCAGTTTCCTGATCCGTAAAGTACTGGTGTTGGTAGTGCCTCCCTTTTCCAGTTGTGGTGGAGATAAAATGTTACATGTAAAATGCTCAGAGAGGGCACAAGGCACATAGTAAGCCATTAGTGTTTGCTGCTGTCACAAAACCTTGTTGTCAGTAAAAGCTTTCTAATAGGGAATCGCTTCTGTCAGCCAGGTTTTCATCTTCATGCCTGGGACCAGTGTCAGAATGGACCAAGGATATGGACTGTGCTCCTTAGGATCAGATTAATTCATTTAGTCTTCAGGATATTTGCTTCATGTATTTAATTATGCAAATAGTCATTGAGCATCTACCATGGCATTTCTGTACTGATTTTGCCCCGTTTCAGGATACCCAAAATAACAACCCACATTTCAACTGAAGGTGAAAAGATTACCGTGACCAGCCAGGATAGGAATCTTGTCTGTCTTCAGATGCCTTTACTCATGACTGGCGGTTTCCACCATCTACCACTCATCTTCTGGACCTTAACTTAGAGTACCTGGTGCCTTTATCCAGTGATGGGACTAAAGATACTCTGCCAGCTGATCGTTTCAGAAACTGGAACCAGAGTCAGGCTGTGACCTGCCCATTTTCTTGCTGCAACACCCTTGACAACAGCTATGTAGGGCTGAACATGATGACAGGGCCAGACTGTGGGGCTTAGTACTCACAGGAATGGCATGTACACTTTTCTAACTAGATCCTGTTGCAGAAAGAAAAAGACTTTTTATAGAAAGGGAGAAAAAAGACTCATTTGTGGATCTTGGTAGGGGTGTGAGAGAGGAGATTGATTTGCGACTCTGTCCACTTTGGAAGGCAGAGGTGTTTCCAAGAACAGTTACAGGTAGACAAAGCTAAAAAGGACATTTACCCTAAAGGAGGCAGCCAAGTATAAGAAATGCTAGTTTTCTGTGGTATCTGAGTAATATGTCACCAGTCTGTTTGCCAGGAACAAAGCAGTCACTGGTGAGTTCTCCTAAGAGCCGAATAACTCAAACATCTGCTCTTGGTAATATATTATTAATGCTCCATTTTAAGAGGTCTTGTTCTTTGGATGCTTTCAGAGTGAAAATCAACCACTGCTATTTAGAGGTGGAGGAAATGAGTAACATGAGGGCCAGGCTCCGTAAGCAAGGCTTTAGGTTCTCGCAACTCCTGAGCCACAGGGGCCCTATTAAACCTATTCCAATGAGACTTTTCGTTATTTTAATAGTAATAAAATAGTGAGCAGCGGAGTGGAACTACTAGATGGATATAGCCATGGAATAGCTATTCCTGAGGTCATGGGGTCTGTTAAATAAAATGCCAGGGAGAAGGCCGAAGAACCTGTTTTAGTTGACGCTGGTGATACCCGCACGGCTGTTTATGATCTCTGGTGCTATCACAGTCTGATCTGTACCATGCGGCGCAGGTATCTTCTTTCTTCAAGCATAAACTTCTGAGGGCAGGGATTCATCTCAGCGTCTTTAGCTCTGATATCTGCATTAAGAACTCAATAAGCACTTTTGGATAGAGCGAGCTGTAACTTTTGCTGTAGTCTCCCTCTGTATAGAGGTGGTGGCGGTAACTGATCCTTTTCTCTGAAGCTGACGAGTGAAAAACAGTCATCGGAGCTGCTCACAGGCCTTTGCATGAAGACTCACTGAAACTCGCCATCATCCTTGTCCGTTATGCTTCCCATGTTGCAGAATAAAGTGCTCGTTTGATAGGGACTTGTTAAGGGCTGATTATTTGTGTCCCTCCCTGCTCCGAATTTATGTTGCAGCCCTAACCTGCAATGTGATGGTATTTGGAGGTAGGGCCTTTGGAAATAGGGCTTTTAGATAAGGTCATGAGGAAGGTTGCTCATGATGAGATTAGTGCCCTTCATAAGAAAAGATCAGAGAGCTAGCTTGCTCTGTCTCTGCCATGTAAAGACACAGTGAGAAGGTGGCCATCGACAAGCCAGGAAGAGAGCCCTCACCAGGAACTGAATTGGCCATACCTTGATCTTGGACTTCCAGTCTCCAGAGCTGTGAGAAATAAATGTCTGTTGTTTAAGTCACCCAGGGTATGGTAGGCTGTTATTGCAGCCCAAGATGAGACAGGACTGTGTTCATGTCCTTTCCTAGAACCTCTCAGGACTGACTGCCTTACTCCTAATTAGAGCCTTAAAAAATTGTCCTCCTCAACTTCTGTTTTTTGTCCTTGATCATTATGAAGAGCAGATGGTTACAGAAACCAGCATTTTAAATGAAATGCCTCATAATATAGTCTTAACATTTGTTAAGAGCACAGAAGGAACAACTCTGTAACCGCATCCATCTAGATGAGTAGCATTCAGCTCCCTTAGAGTTAAGACACCACTCACAGAGGAGCGTGCGCCCCATGTTCACATTGTTGTTGCATTTATCCCCAATGGGAAGACAGCTTTTCTAGAAACTGTTAATTTCATCTTTCAGTCTTGCAAGGCAGCAGCCTTCTGACTCACCTGTTATGTAACCAGTTGGCCTCGGCCCCAGGTTGTTGTGCTCCACGGTTTTCAGGGTGCTTTCTGCCTACCGAACCTTGTCACAGAAGCGAGTTTTTCTGCACCTAGTGCTAAAATTGTCACCGTTCCCTAATCAGAATGCAAGCACATCCTATTAATTTGTTGGAATATTTGCAGTTTATATCTATTTTAAAAGTTTTCAAACCATTCTTGACTCCTTCACATTTTCACTGAGAACCAGGGCTGAGCAAGGCACATGAGTGGTCTCATGGGACATATTCAATGATATAAAACACAGTCCCTGTCTCCCACTCCGAGGCTCAGTCAGATGCCCACCTCTCATCCCCTCCCTCGCCCAGACAGGACTCTCTGGCTGCCCAATGCAGCCTCTTCCCTCTTAGTCCTGCAGCCTCCTCTGGTCTGGCCCCTGTCTGCCATGACAACAGCTAGGCTGGAGCAAGGAGTTGTGGAAGTAAGGAAGTGGGATGGCGATAGCAGAGAAAGGGGAGAGCCTGGCTAGGATATTCCCGGCGCTAGGCTACACACATCAGGACGGTGTCCCTTGTGCAGATGAGGCTGGAGCACAGAGGTCAGGAACTTCCTTGTGACTGGGCTCCGTATGCTCTTCCCTCCTCTTCCCTGCCTCCGGTTCCATAAGGTAGGGTACTGGAGCATGTGTCACTGGAGGGGATGTTCCAATGACTGGGGTATGGGCCAGAAGCCTACTAAGCCTGTATCCATATCCCTGCATTAAAAGAAAGAAAGAAAGAAAGAGAAAGAGAGAGAGAGAGAGAGAGAGAGAGAGAGAGAGAGAGAGAGAGAGAACGAACCTTCACTTTATAAGAAAATTCTGGTGCCTTTTATAGCCATCTTCAAAGGCAACACATACTATTAATATTTATTGAAAACCTGACTAGAATTTTCAAAAAAAATGATTATGTCTTAAGACATACAGCAACCAGATAATTTGAGTCTATTGATTTTTGAGTTAAATAAAGCTGGAGATATAGAATAAATATTTTCTTTATTGATGTCCTTTTTATATTGAGTTTAAAGTCTATTAATATCCAGCCTTTTGTCCTGATCCTTCTTCTATTAGAAGTGATTAATGACTAAATGTCTTTATGAAAACAGATGTGCCCTTCATTTCCAGTAGCAGTACCTTTGCCGAGCAAGCTAATTGGTGATTTCTAACTGCTTAATGTAAACACGAAATAAAGCAAAGAAGACAATTATAATTGGTCTGCATGTCACTTAATTAAACCAGGTCATTCATGGAAAATGAGTACCTTCAATTATGATAAAAAGAAATGGTTGGAAATAAATTGGAAATTATTCTGCCTTTAGTGAGGAATTGTATACCATTAGTGCTTCTTGAGGTTAAGCAAAGCTTTTAGCTGAGATTGTGGCCAAGTGAAGGATAGGTTATTTACTGTAATTGCTTGAAAATGCTGCTGTGTATGAACAATAGTTTTAGATTAATTTCCTGCTTCCTTTAAATGTTGTCATTTGTCTTTTGAGGATCTCTGAAAGTTTATTAACATTTAAACACCCACTTTGAAGGATCATATTTTGATGGAAAATCCATGAGATATTATGGCGCTCTGAGTCAGAAAAATCCCAGTCTATTCTGTCCTACCTGCCAAGTCATAGAATGTTGGTGGAGAAGGTCCTGAGGTGTCTGGTCCTTGTTTGCATTTTAGATTTCTGCTGATGGACCATCTCAGTGAGCTGCTCTTAGATATGATCTCATTGACAGTAGCTTTTCCAAGGAATAGGTTCTTATACTAAGGTACAAAGTGATTACCCAGCTTTATTTGGATAATCCTGGGGCTCGAACATTAATTCTTTTGCTTCCATTATTAGGCAATTTCCAGAAAGGAACGGGTTCTAAAAGTTTTTGTCACTGTCCTTATTATACTAAGCTAAGTCTGAACCATGTTCTGTGTCCCTGCTACCCCCACAATTTTAGAACATTTTAAGGAAGACAGTGGTTCTCACATGTGTCTTTTTTTGTTTGTTTGTTAATCCTCACCAGAGGATATTTTTTCCCATTGCTTCTCAGAGAGAATGGAAGCGGGGTTGGGGGTGGGGAGGGAGGAGAAGCTGATGTGCGAGTTGCTTCCCATTTGCCTTGACCCGGGGCAAAGGCAGCAGCCAATCTGTAACCCAGGTACACGCCCTTGACTGGGAATCAAACCAGAGACCCATTGGTGGGCAGACCAACACTAACCATTGAGCCATGCCAGCCAGGGCTCTCACGTGTGTCTTTAAAGAACCCAGCTTGCAGTGAAGTGCCTTGTCTGCACCTCTCTTCTGCCTTGTAGCTGGTTGGTAATCGCACACCTTGTCCCAGCTTTGCCCTGGGTCAAGCCATCCTCTTACTAAATGTGAGAAGAGCCCAGAGGATGGGGCCCTCGGCTAGCATGTGCACTGAGCGCACTGTGAGCGTTTTAATGACAATGAAATGCAGGCCGTTTGCCAGGAGCTTGCAGCTTTTCCAGAGGCCTTTCTCCTCACGAGTTCCTCTTGCGTGCCTTTATCTGTGTCTATATATGACTTTCAATGTGATACCAATTTAGATACTTTCAAATATAAATGTTTATATTGTCATTTATAATCATGTTTTTCTCGGGGGGAAAAACCTTCTGTTTTTTCACCATTTCTCCAGGACTCTGGATCGATTTGGAAATGTCCTACAATGGGTCCTTTCTGATGACTCTTGAGACCAAAATGAATTTGACCAAACTAGGTAAAGAGCCTCTTGTTGAAGCCCTGAAGGTTGGAGAAATTGGCAAAGAAGGGTAAGGGGCTATATGACTTACTAACCCAACCCCGGGGATCCAATCTCTCCCTCCAGCCTTTGAGAAGCAGGTTTGACGCGTAGTCGTCCCTGATGTTGAGAGAGAAACGCTCCATGTAAGTGCTTCTGGACCACAGAGGGTTTCAGGGAATGGTTCCCTAGTTTCCCCCCTGCGTACTGTGAGTCCCCACCGCTCCTCGGTGTCTTGTGGCTCAGTGCTGCTGGCGGGGCACATAGTATCGATTTCCCAGAAGGCATCACTGACTGAGACCAGCAGGGCAGGCTTGTCTACACACTAAAATGCTCTGTAAAGAAAACTGTCACTCAGAAAGTACCTCCTCCCACTTACAGTCACAAACAGCCACAGTGGGCAAGGCTATGGCCCCTAGGGGGTCTATCTGCTTTAATCACAAATATTTACAATTAGTAGTTGATTTGATAGCCAAGAGGGTGCTCCTGAAGTGTCTTGAGATGCATTTTCCCTACATAATACAATATTGCCTTGTTCAGCAAATGCTTCTCTTTGTAGAAGATACTGCATCTACTGCCCAGAGTTTAGTAAATATTCAAATTTGTAAGCTAATAAATAATGTTTGCTATTTTTTTCTTAAATGCTTACTATGGATAAGCTGGAAATTTTACATTCCCATACACCTTCTGAATGACTAACTACAAACTTAAATTATATCATTGTTTTGACCAAACTGAAAATGCTGATTGGAGTCTGCTTCTCACCTCTATAGCCCCCCGCATAGAATTAACAGTGCGGTGGCAGGAACATTTCACAGGGAGCACTTTCTCGGAGTCTAAATATAAGACACAGACTTAAATTTTTGCTTAGTTATGATACTGACCTGATACTTCTATTTATATTGTGCTAATAGCAGTGCAGGAGCTGGGTCACACATTTGAGAATGTTCTTTTACTTTGATGATTCTGATTTATCCAAGTTACTTAATGAAATGTACCTTTTTAATAATTGGAGAATTTCACCTGCTATATGCAATCTAACCTGAATCTGTGCTATTTCCCTTTCATTTTTTTCTATTTGTTAAAATGTGTTTGGATTCGGCAATCTGTGGATTGTATTTTCTGGTGAGTGGTATTTATCAAGTCTCCATATAGCATTTCATACCCTGTCAGTGCTGTCTTATTTGATTCCATATAACACCACTAGGAAGCTTGTCATTTCATCATATTCCTGCACATAAAGGCTCAGTTTGTAGACCCGAGAGGATTGAGCTCAGGAGTACTTAAGAGGCTTTTCTGGCAGGAAAAGTCAGACAGACTTCCTTGGTTTGAATTGCTGGGGGATCTAGTCCTGTGGTCAGACTCAACTCATGCCCCTGCACGCCATACATCCCCCATCACCGTGCACACCTGAGCATCATCAGTCCAGCCTCATGATAAGAGTGGCAGAACCAGCTGCCTATAAAATGAAGCATGTCAGGCAGGAATAGTCTTGAACATGGGATCTATCTAAGCGGGAGCGCGACACCGCAAACATCGTCAGCAGCATTTGTACACGGAGTCCTTTCTGGGAACAGCCTGTGCTGGCACAAGAGCTGCTGGGACTCCATTGGAAGGGGGTGGTTTTAGGCAGCAAGTGGAGCCCCAATACAGCCAAGTCTCAGATCCTTGCCACGTAGGTGCTTCATGTTAACTATTATTCATCCTGCTCTCTTGGCATAATTTCAAGTTCATAAAATGGCTGATCAGAGGATGGATATGTTTCTGAGCAAACAATCTTCTCTAGACTGTGAAAAAAAAATCCCCTGCTTTTGTGATAATTATAAATTAAATATAATACTGTCTATATATTATAGACAGTATTATATTTAATTTATAATATATACCTAAAGCACGTTTTTTCCCCCCCAGTAGAATCTGTTATAACATGCTTTGCTCTTTCCTATGAAGGTGTTTAATTTTATGTTGACATGTAGTTTGGCTGTCACTTAATTTTAAAAGTATATAATCCAAAAGCCTGGGCAGGTGAGCCCTTAACCCTTTTTTTTTTTCCCCCACCACATTTGGCTCACAATTTCTGGGAGCACTGAGAGCCTCTGAAAGCCCACCCATAGCTAAGAACCTCATCCCAGAAGGGATTCTCCATCCACTCTTCACTCCCTCAGTGCTGAGCGCACGGAATCACCGAGGCTACACGCTGGAGGAGAGACAGAAGTCATTATGCACTTAGCTGTTACTAAGCATGTGGTCTTTGGTGGTGACATCTTCCTTGATGGTAAACCTCTCCAAAGAGCAGAATGTCTGAGAAGTGGCCAGCAGCAGCCCTTTCTGTCCAGGCGCTCCCTGTATTCTGTGGCTGCCAGTCCAGGCCCTCACTTTCAGGCAAAGGCTTGTTCCCAGGATGGGATGCTCTGGCAGGGTCTCTGCTCTGTCCCCCTGGTTTTCTCAGCTTCCTTCGAGTGTGCAAACGATTGTGCCCTTGGGGAGTCTGAGGAAATGCTGCTCAACCTGTGAGAAGTCCGACTGACTGGTAGAGACTGGTTCCCATTTTCCGGCTACTACCCGCAGGGTGGTGATGAGTTGAAGTCAATATTGCTTTATTCCAGTGAAGTCCTTTTCCCTTTGAAATCTGCATACACTTTATATTTGCAGACATTTTTCCTTTAGTCTTTTTATTTCCCAAATAGTCTTCTTGTTGTTTACATAGTTAACATAAATTTGAGGCAGTAATGTACTCAGTAGAATCCAGGTAGAAAACTGAGCAGCCTTAACATAAGGAATTGCCTGAAAAGGCCACAGTGAGTCAGTCAGGGGAATGTTCTGTGTGTTTGGCTGCTCTTCAATGAAAGGTGGCCTTGGGGTGGCATTTCCTGTAAGGCACTTGGCCTGTTCATGCTCTGCCATTGCAGCCTGGGCGCCGTGTGCAGGTCCACACATAGGGGCCCGTCTGTCCCCATGCTGGGTCACTAGTCCACAGTGTACCCTGACCACCACCACTCCACCTGAGACACTGACTAGGTCCGGCTCTGTGGATGTATGCACATGTGTGTCTGTGGCAGATGTGTGGGACAGATTTCTCTTAACTAAAAAAATAAAAATAAATGAATGCCCTGTATGAGTGTGGCCCCCACAAAGCAGTCACCTCATTGGGCTATTAATCTAATTATGCTTCTTTCACTTAAAGTATTCTGGAGCTGCTTTTTTAGAATTGCCTTTGGAACCTGTGACATTCTTTTAACTAATGAGTGACCGAAAATCACCCTGCTTTGTAGATCAATTAGATCTGTGAGAAATTGCTATAAGTCATTCAGAGCCATCAGCAATGGTGAAACCAAGAAATAAAATGTTTGATCCGAGAGAGTATCAGTGATAAAATAATTCACTTTTTCTTATGTGTCTGGCTCCAAATACATTTTCAAAAAGACTTTTAGCAGCAGCAGCAAAACTGCAATAAGCCTTTTAAGGTGACTCTTTGAAAGGATATCGCTCTCACTTGGAATTCTAAGGTGTGTTTTTAAAAATAAGGCTTTATTAGTTCTAGCACGTCTTACATAAATAAGTGTGTGTGTGCAGTTTGTCTTTCTCTGAAGTTCATGCTGACATCATAGATTGAGATCATAAAATGCAGGTTCAGTTATAAAACAGTATAAAACTGAGCCAATTAGTTACATTTTTAATTAGTAAGTATTGGGTGCCACATAAAATAGCTCCTCTGCAGAGTAAAGGTAACATTTGGTCAAAATCAGAATTTTGTGTCATCTGATCTGCTTTAACTGATATAGCATTGTCTAAATTATTAACTTCCAGACACAAAATTTGTCCTCTTCTCTGTCCTGTGGAGGATTAATTCGGGAACCTGATAGCTCACTGCAGTGCTTGGCCTTCGGCATCTTCTGCCCAGGTCTGGAGGCTGCCAGATGACAAATGGGGGGAGGGGGCACGGACAGGAGGGGGCAATGGCTCAGCAGGTTTCACTGTGGTTCCAGATGTTGAGGCAGCCTTTTGTGCTGGTGGATGAGGAGCAGCATACAGAAGCCCTCCCTGGCAGCACTGGGTGGGAGCCAGGGAGCCCAGTCACTACTGGTAGAGAAGGATGCATTTCTGAGATGTTTGTGTTATCCTTGGGGATATGCGTCCCTGACTTGCCTCATCTTAAGACCCTGTCTAGGCTTTATTGGAAATTGTATTTTGTTATATACAGTCAAAATAAAACGAGCTTTAATGAGGGCTGTCTGGCCATGGAAAACTCTGGAGTCACTTTGTGACCAGCAAACACACATATTTCCGGGACCAGCTGGCCTCTGATGGAGGAGGAATAACAAGTCCGTTAGGTGCTGTTGCTGTTTCCCTGGCCAAGACAAGAGGCTTTTGTGTCTGCAGAGGGAGTTTCCCTTCAACACTACACTCAAGCCTGTTGGCTAACGGGCTGGCTCTAATGTTTCAGAGCTGGAGTTGAGGATCCCAGTGTCCTGCCAGGGAGGACACTCTTGGGTTCCTCTTACAGCCAGGCTCCTGTTTCAGGGGCGGAGATTTCAGGGGCCCCGCCTAGTGCTGGGGCCTCTTGCTGGGCCTTCAAGCCCACACCAGCGGTGTGCTCTGCCCTTGGGTGCCCTTGGCTGCTGGTGGCTAGGAGATGACTGCCCTCATAGACTTCTTCTAGTGGCCCAAGGGCAACATCAGAGGAAAACCCCAAAGGATTGTACCTGCGGGGAGATGGGGCCCAAGTTCTACTGCATGTCCTGGTATTTTGTCCTTGTTAAAAATACAAGGCCTAACCTCTGCTTAGTGACCATTGGTTGCTTACCAGTGTTCAGAAACTACTCTGTCCGTTGTTCATTTTGTCCCAGTTAAGTCTCTGAGCCTCAGAGTTGGGCCCTGCCCGTCTGCCTCCCTGAAGTGAAGCCGTCATCCAGGAAGGGAGCTGCCTTTGTGGGGCTGGAGGTCAGCCGAGAACCCTAGTGACCCTGGGTGGGGAACCCCCATCACTCACTCACTGCCGCCTGGTGATGCAGCAGCCCTCATGCTTCTGGAAACTGCATATCCAACCTGGAGAGATTAACGAAGGACATTGCTCTCTGATGAGGCTTTTTATTATCTTGTTGTTGTTTTTTTTTTAATGGTTTTTAAATTTATACTTCTCTGGGACAGTACCTGGGTTCTTATGTTATTATAATTGCTTCCTAGAGTCCCTTTAGATTTGTACCCTCTGATGGTTTGGTTGTTGGCTTTTTCTGTGACCTTCAGGAGCTGGGCCAGGTTTGGAATAAGAAGGGGTGTTGAATCTAAGTAATTTGGAGGTAACAAACCAGAAAGCATCTTAGTTTTTTAATTCATCCAGTCAGGGGACTTGCCTGAACATCCCCATCATTAGTAAGGGATGGTCATGTCCCAACCATAAGCTGGCACCTCACCCTTCCAACAACCATCGTTCTTTCCATTCACCCTCCACTTGGCTATTGCTGCACTGGTGATGAACTCACTGCATTTTGTGTTGACTGCACCAAACTCCCACCACCTGTCCTAATGCATGCTCCAAAGTGCCTCTTCAGACCCAAGGCCTCTGTGCTCCTCCCAGGGAACTTGGTGCTGAAATATCTCCCGAGTAACCAGTCCAATCCCAGGGCTCTTGGATTGGCCTCCTCTGTTGGGGCTGGGAGATGACGTGTGTAGCGGTGGTGCGGTGGAGTGGCCGTGTTCTCTTTCTGAGCCCAGGCTGGGGGATGGGCAGGCTGCAGTCTGACTCTGTCCTCTTCAGCTGCAGGCCCCGGGCGTATTGTCTGGCTGACAGCGATGAGGAGTCCTCCAGTGCCGGCTCCTCTGAGGAAGACGATGCACCAGAGCCCAGTGTGGGAGACAAACAGCTTCTCCCAGGGGCTGAAGGGTGAGTGGGGTCTTCCTTCTTCCACACATTGAGTGAATGGGTATTGCATTAATAACCTAAAGTCAGTGGTTTGTCTAAATCCCAGGATCCAAAGCAAAAAAAGACCATATAGCTTTCTTTACTTACGAGGGTCCCAAACAAAATGGCTTTCGTGGGCCTTGGGAGTAAGTAATAGAATTGAAGAGCTGCTTCTCGCAGGGAGCACAAATTATACAACAGCGCCCCCTGGTGCTCGGTGGAGAGCATTACTCCCCTTTCAGTTGGGTCACGCTTCTATCCAGCTGCTAATTTCTACAAAGCTGAGACATTCAAGCGATTTCTTTGGTGAATTTTGAAACTGTGGATCATTTAGCTGACCTTTTGGATCATTAACTTAATTCCCAGGACACTCTTTGCCTGTTACTTGGACTGTGGAATGATCAAAGTGCTTAAACAGCCACTCTGTGCAGATCTTTTCATTATTTAAAGACTAGAGGCCCGATGCACGAAATTCGTGAGAGTAAGCCTTCCTCCTGTTGCCGGCACTGGCTTCCCTCTGGCACCTAGAACCAGGTCTTCCCTCTGGCCGCTGGCAGGCACCCAGGATCCAGGCTTTCCTTGCAGCTCCAGCTTTGTCCGGAAGGACAGAAGGACATCCAGTCTAATTAGCATATTATGCTTTTATTATTATAGATTATAAAGAAGCCAGAAGCATCTGTAAGAAAATGTCAACCTATTCACTTTTGAAATCCCACAGAAGCTAAAAAGAGAACCCAGATGTTGGTTCTAAAGTTCGAGTGCATTATTTAAAATCTACCCACTTGACCTTCTTAGGAATGATTGCTTTTCCCCGTCCACATAGCCATATCACTCCTGACACTCGGGAACTGTGGAGGACCATAAAAAGCAACTATCCTCTCTTGTTAGGGCAGTCTTACAGTAGACATGACTGAATACAAAAGCTTGGCCTCTTGGCCTGCTGACATGTCAGTTTGGTGTAGCATGTTTCTTTAGAAGTTTCTTAGCTCTTAAAAAAGTGGTTGCCATGTGCTGACGGGTTTGGCTAAGTGGATAGAGCATCAGCCTGCAGACTCAAGTGTCCCAGGTTTGATTCCAGTCAAGGGCATGTACCTTGGTTGCGGGCACATACCCAGTAGGGGGTGTGCAGGAGGCAGTTGATCGATGTTTCTCTCTCATTGATGTTTCTAAATCTCTATTCCTCTCCCTAACTCTCTGTAAAAAAATCAATAAAATATATTTTAAAAATAAAAATAACTAAAAAGTGGTTGCCAAAGTTGTATAATACCACCTAAAACGCAGTCATTAAAAAATTGTGTTTTTTGTCCCTGTCCATGAAGTATGATTTCTTAGTGCCATCTAGAGATGGTGAGATTTCTCTGAGAGGACACTGGACTTATATTCAGCATGTGAGCTTTATAAACGTGAGATGCCTCCTCAGTTTGCCCTATGAGAACTTTGTGTGACCCTCTGTTGTCAAGGCTCAGCTCTGTGTGAGGTTTCTACCTCGTCTGAAGTAGAAGTTTTAACTGCAGCCCAGGGGTTGTTTAGCAATGTTTCACATTTCTTATTATCATGAGTTGGGGGAGTGTGCTAATGACATCGTAGGTAGAGATAACACCTATTTGTGTTCCTCATTTAAAGGTATGTTGGAGGTCATCGAACAAGTAAGATTATGAGGTTTGTTGATAAAATTACCAAGTCAAAATATTTCCAAAAAGCAACGGAGACAGAGTTCATTAAAAAGAAGATTGAAGAAGTCTCCAATACACCCCTGCTGCTAACTGTGGAAGTACAGGAATGTAGAGGAACCCTGGCAGTCAACATTCCACCTCCCCCAAGTGACCGAATATGGTACGTAGATGAGCCCTCAGGGACGGCTGGGATTTCCCTTGTTGCATGACCATAAAAATCCCAGCCTGCTTGTCCTTGACATGATGGAAAGTACCTTCTCCTGGGCAGAAGCACTTCCATGTTTTTTTCATGAAACCTACATTTTTCTGAGAATGGTTAATTCACACTTAGATTCACCTTCACAAGGTCAGTAGGTGAAGTTGATGGGATGAGCTGTCTATTTTTGATCTTCCTCCTCTCTAGAGCCAACTATTCCCACCAGTAAGATCAGCTGCCGTTTGTAGAGCTCTTCTTCTGTGCCTGGCCCAAGTGTAACTGCTTGGCCGGGGCAGTCCTCACAGCATCCTTGGAGATAGGTGCCATTTACAGAAGGGATCACACCTTCAGCACAGTCCCATGCCTTCAGGGAAGACTCCTTGGGTTGGGCCTAGATGTTCAGGAGGCAAGAACATGTGCACTTTGGAACTGTGGAAGGAGGTCTATCCAAGGAGTTGTAACTGAATGAAATAGTGGTTCTCAACCCACCTGTATATCACAGTTCCAGGGGAGTTTGTTAAAGATATTCCCGGCCCAGTGTCCAGGAGTCGAGGATTGGGGAACTGGCCAGGATTGAGAATCACTGAAATGAATTACTCATGGGTCCAGCAGAAGAAAAATCAGTCTGTGAATCTTAATTTAAAATTGACATTCCATGTCCTCTAAAATGTACGTAAGTGTATACAGGATTGCATAAGAGAACCCATGGTACCATGAACTACACTCGAATGAAAAGCTCTGTTCTATCATAGAGTGAAACCAACCTGCTAGCAGTACACATCCTCAGTGTTCAGAAGAGTTTGTGGGGATGATCCAAAGGATTTTTGAATTGACTCATCAGTTAATTATTTATTGGTGTCTCCCAGTAGAAACTTCAAAATGTCATTTTAGATTTTATTTTTTAAAGTAATATTTTCATAGGGGGAAAAAGCCTATAATCTTATCATCTAAAAATAACCAGTTAATACCTTTCTGTACAGTCTTCCAAACCTAATTTAAAATGCTTTTAAATACTAAGAGTAGATAACATTTCTTTCCCTTCTAAGCTTTATCAGTTATAAATGCCACTGCTCAGTGGGAGATAAAATTGAAGGCCTCTAGGATGCCTGCTCAAATGCTGAATTATTTATTAATGATCCACAAAGATAAGTCTAGATATTGAGGATGTTTAGAAAATTTATAGCAATTTGACATTTTTATTGCATTTTTTTAAAACATTGGTCTATGACAAATTGAAGTTTTTAGATAGTTTGATAGCACATAGTCTCTTGTCTGGATACTTTACCAAGTCCTAGTACAGTCTACTCCTGGAGAAGCCACAGTAAGTGGTAGGGAATGTGGAATGAAAAAGGCTAAGGAATGTTCTCTATACACATGCATATTAGGTGTGGGGAACATGACCACTTCTCTCAGTGTCCCATCTTGGGAGTAATATTCAGAGAGAGCCACTTTCACCTTCTGCTGTATATACTTTTATATTTTGGGTTTTATAATATTTATATACTGTTATAAAAATAGAAACAGAAAGGTTGTTCCCATTTTAGGAAAACCAAGCCCAGGTCACTGGTTTTTCTTTTGGGGCTTCCTGGCTTGCCATTTGTCAGAACTGTTCTCAGGTCATTACAGCCCTACACATGGCCCAGGACACAGGGAGTTCAGATCATCCTTACTGTGCTGAATTACTTTCCAGAGGGGATTATCAGAATAAGAATGGTTAAATAGTGGTAAAGGCCTATGTAAATGAGGAATGTGTGCTGTTGGTACTTGTCTGCTTCCTTTCTTGCTTCTAAATGTAGTTATTTGTCTTTTTTAAAAAGGTATGGTTTCCGGAAGCCACCATATGTGGAGCTGAAAGCTCGGCCAAAACTTGGAGAGAGAGAAGTGACTTTAGTTCATGTGACAGACTGGATAGAGAAGAAACTGGAGCAAGAGTTTCAGGTACACCTGCAGTGTCATCTCACATTTCACATTAAGGCTAGCTCTGGGTAGAGAGATCAGAGGCTCTGAACTTCATGTGGGTCAGGATCCTCCTCTGAGGAGCCTCATCCCAGGAAAGTACACATATGACCAAACAGGTGTAAACTTCAGGTGGCTTCTGAAACTCATCCACAGCACCCTATGAAGTGGTCATCAAAAAGGAAACACAAAAGGTGGGACCAAAGAGCAAAATTATCTTTTAACAGTAGGCTCGGCGAAGGTTAAGCACTAGCAGGCCATCTTTGGATTTTGTGGCCCTGAAATTGGCCAGCTAGTAGGGATGAGCTATTTTTATCAAATTTTAACCAGATATTCAAGGCACAGTTGTCTCTCAAGGTTTTATGTATTAGCAACTTATTTGCTTTATACTGAATTTCACCTTTAAAAGACACATATTTTTTGTAGTGGTATGTTTTGAGTTACTACCATGGAAGCTTTTTATTACTTAAAAGCTATAGATTATAACAAAGCCAATTTCTGGAAAGTTTAACATCACCAAAGAAAAGTGAGGGGAAAAAACAAAAACATTTCTACATGGCTGTTCTTTCTTCCTACAGAAAGTTTTTGTCATGCCAAACATGGATGATGTTTATATCCCTATAATGCACTCAGCCATGGACCCTCGCTCCACTTCCTGCCTCCTGAAAGACCCGCTCGTGGAGACTGCTGACCAGCTGTGATGGGTAAAGACCTGACGACGTTGCCAGTGTTGAAATCTAGCTCCAGGTGCGGGGTTCTTGGCTGCCCGTCCGCTGTAGCACAGGCCTCTCCTCTCACCACAGCTTCTGCCCTCTGCCCGCCAGTGCCCATTCCACTGTGAGTGTCATTCCATGCATCCAGCAACTGGTGTCTGGATTGCCTACTGCAAGACTTTGACTCAAAGGAGATTGGAAGAATCAAGGTGGATCCAGAGGTTTTGTGGCTCATACCATGGCTTTGAGTCTACCAGTTTTTGTGGCAGCAAGAGCACATTAAGAGCAAAGCTACAATTGGAAGGCTCCCTTCCCCTCGTCTCAACTCCAAAGCTTTTCCTCAGGCAGCCCGAGCACAAGTGGAACATTTTCTCACTCCTAGTTTTTATGTGATGCATCCCTCCACATTTTGAGAATGTCATTGTGGTACCATGTGGAGGGTGGGGAATGGAATTTTGTAAACTATTTCATTGGTGATAAAGATTTGCATAGCAACCTTTTCTTCATATTAATTTCTGTCTTGGAAGCAAGTAGCCATAGAACATACACTGACACAAGATCCAACTATCCCAAGCCTTTTACCAATTATATATAACCACCTGGTTCTAATCCCAAATAGTTTCCTGACAGCACATGAAAACGTTAACCACCACATAACCAGGATCAGCGTCTTCTAGCGTGCTCCAGGAAACTTTATAGAGGTATGTAAAGGCTTTGCTCTCCTAGTTTGGGATCTATTGTGGTCAGTTCCTTCTGATGAACCAAACTTAACATCTGTTATCACGAGTCAAGACCAAAAGCCTGCTCGTCAAACACTACATATCTCAAAATTAATGACATTTCTTCAACGTTGCCAACTTTAATTTGTGCATTTGTGTCAGAATGTTTCGTTTACAAGTGTGGAGGCCCTAACTGTATAATTTGCTTTGAGAATTTAAAATTTGTTTAAAGCTCATTCAACATCAAAATTATCTTGGGTAACTTTTGATCATTTACATGTACTAAGTGTTTTTTTAAACAGCACCCTGCCTGAACATGACTTTAAAGAAATTAATATATTGAAAAAGATCTGAACCCTTGATTACTTTAATTGCACCATTAACCATTTGTCTTAAATTTGACCATCCCAGTCGGTGTGCTGTTCCATTTCTCATGGTGTAGGCCAGTTTGCCAGTCAGTACGCATGTCTTGTTCACTGGTCTTTGTAATTTCTGTGCAATAACTAAAGGCAGAGGACTAGATGCACTACTGTGGATTGTAAAGAGATGACACATGACTGTACCCTATTGCACTTAAAATAGTATATGGGGGATTTACAATTGCTTGCATTCTTTCACAAAATAAATCTCATGTCGATTACTAAGGCATCTTTATTTCTACTGACTTCTACTTAAATAGGGACACTTGGGCACTGTTTCCTGCGTGATCACTGGCCAGCCTTCTTAAAGATCACCACACCCAACAAGAGGGAAGTGCTATTATCCTCAATCCACATTTAATTTGAGGGGAAACAGTTTTGAACCCTGTTGCCCAGTAGTCCTGTTCCTTGGGGTTCCCTCAGGTTTCCAGGCAGTTTATTCTGCACCAGTGCTTCCTCCCACTCAGAAGTGATGCACATTAAATCGAAGCCCAGGTTAGATTGTTCAGTTAGAATCTGGATTACGAAGGAATGTAAATATCCAGTTCATGTTGTGCCCATAAAAACCTAACCTTCACAACTACACTGTTCTAAGCCGTTATGGCTAACTGGGACAGGCACCCAACGCATTAGTCCCATTCAAACAAACATAGTCGTTTAGTGATAGTTTTTGTAAAAAGCTCGCAGTTTACACGTTAGCCAGATTAAGTTCTTACATCCAGACCGAAGCCGGTTCCTATCGAACACACCACGTCCTTAAACTGCTCAAGGCCACAGCCCTTCTCCATCGCCACCCACACCGCGGTTAACTTAAGGTGCAGGTCTGTCTCACCGATGGGAGAGCGGGGACCTACAGGGCAAGCACAGGCAATGCGGGGGGCACTCGGTAGCAGAACCTACAGGATGCCCAGCGTCTCCTTAGGGCATTCATTCCATCCTCAGCTCAAAGGCTGGGAAAACCCGACCCCGACAGAGCGAGCCGCCGTGTCGCTCGCGGTTAAAAGGGCCGCCGGCAGAGCGCCGCGGGCCCCAGTTATGCGCAAGCTACCGCTCTGGCGCTGCAGCCTGACCCCCGGCGCCACACGCAGGCGCGGCGGGGGCTCAAAGGCAGCGCGTCACGACAAGAAACACAGACACCAGCGGTAGGAACTATCTGTTTTATTGGGAGCCTTCAGGGAAGGGTCGCAGCGCTGGGAGGGCAATGGATCCGACGTCCTGGGCCGGCCGGACCTGCAACGAGAGCGGTGGGTAAGCGGGTGCGTCCCCCCGGCTTGTTCCCTCGTGGCCCCCACGGCGGCCAGGCTCAGAGTCTTAGTTCGCATCACCCTTGTCAGCAGTCTAACACGTGCTTTGTAGATGTCATCACCGCTGGCCACTCGCCTCCCACCCGGCTCCAAGGCCCCGAACACCGAGGCCTGCCCGCCACAGCCCGCCGCACACACAGCCTCACCTCGCAAGCTTTGCGGCCGCCGAGAGACGGAGAGACTCCCACGGCTCCTACTTAAAGAAGCAGGCAGGAGGTGGTGGGGCGGGCCTTACTAGTATTAACCAATGGCAAGTCAAATTTCCGGTCACGTGCCTGAAAACTGGCCTAATGATTGGCCGCGCTCGCTGAGTCCTCCAGAATATAGAGTGGTTACAAGCCAACCATAGAGATGGGAGGCTAGAGAGACGTAAAGGCGAGCCGGGTCCCAAATTCTTCCAGATTTCTTTACACAGCTCGGTTGCGGGCTTGTCGGGAGCGCGTCTGTCTATGGCCCACCCACAAAAGGAAACTTTACAAACAACAGAACGCAAGTAATGCCTGGTTTGTCTGAGCTACTCGGTGCCAGTAGCTAGGTTAGGAGCTGTGGGTACAAAGGTGGCAAGCGAGCCTCGCCCCTGAATTCACTGGAAAGTGCTTGTGTGCGGGGAAAGGAGGATTGTGTGCAACCAAATCTTGATAGTGTGATGAGTTCGCTCCACGACCTTGGTCACTTAACCTTTCTCGGCCTCAATTTCTGAAAAAGAATATCCAAGAGAAGTTGTAATGATTAAGTGGGTTAATGCCAATCACCTGGCACATTCCGAGTGGCAAATACTTGCTATTAAGAGGACTTTTTTTGATGTGGAAAACTTAAATGGCTCCAGTACTTGAATAAACTCAAGATAGCAGCCTACTGTGGAAGCCCAAAGGAGAGAAGGCCTACCTTTGGGAAAGTTAAAAGTTGCTAAATATTGAGCTCATTGTGAGCCAGGCACACTCTTCATCAGTGGATATAGCAATATGGCCCTGTGCTCTTAAGAACTTCAGTTACTGGGAAAAGGAACAGTAAACAGTCAATTTCTGGTTATCTTCATTTCCTTCCTATGTTTTCCTTGGGAATTCTTTTTTTTTTTAATTTATTTTTTTATTGTTTAAAGTATTACATATAATAGTACATATATCTCCTTTTTGGGAATTCTTTTCTTTTTGCCTCTTTATAAGGAAAATGTTTTTTGGTGGGTTTGTGTGTTTGTGTGTGTTTGTAATGATGAAACATTTCAGCCTATGAGTCTGTAGTTGAACGGGCCTCTTTATTTTTTACAGTCTTTAGTTAATTTTAAAATTTCTATTTGATTTAGAGTAATAATTATTTTGGCAAGTGTTTTGTCACTTCTATATGATTATTTTTATTGCTGTTTAAACGTGTGTTATCAATTATCAATATTTATTACAGTGTGATACAATTTCTACATTGGGAAATGTATTAAAGTTTTTTTGTTTTGCTTTGTTTTTGTATTAAAGTTTTTTTTAACTAGAATATGATCTATTTTTATATGTTCCACAGATTCTTGAAATGCAGATGGTTTTATTATCATCAGCAAATATTGACATGAAATATTTATCAATTCAGCCTTAGTTGTATTGTAATTATATCATCCATATCTCTATTTTATAGTTGATTGTGAGTGTATGTTCTGTCATTGATTGATAGTGATGTGTTAAGATTATGCATCAAATACCAAATGCTGGTGAGAATGCAAAGCAACAAGAAATTTGCTCCATTACTATTTGGGAACACAAAATAGTACAACCATTTGGAAAAGAAATCAGACAGTTTCTTATAAAGTTAAACATACACTTACCCTATATATGACCTAGTTGTCCCTAGGTTTTTACCCAAGAGAAATGAAAATTTATGTTAACACAAAATCCTGTACACAAATGTTTATAACAACATTATTCATAATCCCTTCTCCCCCCCCCAAACTGGAACAACCCCAAAGTCCTTTACTGGGTGAATGGTAAGCAAATTGTGGTACATCCATACAATTGAATGCTACTCGGCAATAAAATAGAATAAACTATTGATGCATGCAACACGTATAAGAGTCTCAGAAACATTATGCTGAGTGAAAGGAGCCAGACTCAAAAGATGGTATGATTCCATTTATAGAACATTCTGGAAAAGACAAAACTATAAGGATGGAGAACAGATAAAGGATTTCCAGGAATGGGGGAGCGGGGGAGATATGACCACAAAGAGCAGCACGAAGGCATTTTGAAGTGTGATAGAACTGTTCTGTATCTTGATTGTGGTGGTGGTTACAAGACTTTATGCATTTCTCAAAACTAGAAGAACTGTTCACCCAAAAAATTTTTACTGTGAAATTTAAATATTAAAAATAGCCCATCCAGTATGGCTCAATGGTTGAGCATCGACCTATGAACCAAGAGGTCACGATTCGATTTCCAGTTAGGTCATATGCCCAGGTTTTGGGCTCTATCCCCAGTGCGGGGCAAACAGTAGGCAGTTGATCAATGATTCTCACCATTGATATTTCTATCTCTCTCCCTCTCTGAAATAATAAAAATATATATTTTTAAAAATTAAATTGTGCTTCAGTTATTTTCCTTGATTTTTTTCTTGTTATTCTTTGTTTTGTATATTTTGAGGCTATGCTGTTTATTTCATTGTGGTTTGTGACTGATAACATTTCCATTGTGGATTACATATATTTATGTATGAGATAACACACTAAACTATTATGACTTTTTCTTTGAATTCTAATTTATCCTACATTAGATTAGCATTGCTATTTCTGTCTTTTTTTAAAAAAAAAAAATATCTATCTACCCCTTTATTTTTTGTCTGTCTACCCCTTTATTTTTAACTTTTCCATGTGATTTTGGTTAATGTGTCCTTCGTATTAGGCATGGGTTGGATTATAGTATTTAGCTCAATCTGGTAAAATATGCCTTTTAAAAAATTCATTTAAAATTTTATTATGGCCTTGGTTGGTGTGGCTCAGTTGGTTGGAGTAATTCCTTGCACCAGAAGGTATCCAGTTCAATTCCCAGTCAGGGTACATAACCCAGTTGCAGATTTAGTCCCTAGTTGGGGTGTGTGCAGGAGGCACCGATCCATGTTTCTCCTCTCTCTCTCTTTCTCCTCTCTCCTCTCTCCTCTCTCCTCTCTCTTTTTTTTCTCTCCTCTCTCTCTCCCTCCCACTCTGAAAGTTAATAAAAATTTTTAAGTTTTGTTATGAAATAACTCTTCATCTATTATCTTTATATTAGATGTTTAAAATAGCTCCCAGAGCAACAGAGGCCAGGCCCGGAGCAGCCAGGCCCAGAACAGCTCGCTCCTCGCCTGCCCCCGCCCCAAGGCTGCCCCTCAGACATGGCTGGAAACTTTTGGGGGAACTTGAGGGTTTGCTGAATCAAATGAGGAAGGCTTAGATCTGGATGTGTTGAGTTAGTATAGCGCTGGGGTGTAGATCTGTAAGTGCCTTGTGTGGGGCCTGGATGAGGTTGGTTGATCTATTTGGAAATGTCTTTTGTGTGAAGTGTATCCCTGGGCATGTGGAGGTATTATTGATTTGAGAAAATGCTAAGTAACTGATTTACTATCTGAAAAATTTAAAGTTCTGAAAGTTTAAGGTCTCTTGCCAAAAAGAGGTTTTAAAGCTAACACCTTAATTTTAAAATATATATATTTTATTGATATTTTACAGAGAGGAAGGGAGAGAGATAGAGCTAGAAACGTCGATGAGAGAGAAACATCGACCAGCTGCCTCTTGCACACCCCCTGCCCTCAACCAAGGTACATGCCCTTGACCAGAATCGAACCCGGACCTTTCAGTCCGCAGACCGAGGCTCTACCACTGAGCCAAACCGGTTTCGGCTAACACCTTAATTTTAATGGAGAAAGGGAATGACAAGCCCTTCGCACCCAGAACAGGTAATCCAATTCCAACCAGCAGCTATGTTTAAACAACGTGTCCATTTACACTTGAATGGCTACACCTTTTGATAGCCTAAGGGTAAGTTTACATGTAAACAAGTTTGCTCTCAATTCCCAGGGCAGAAAAAAAAAAACCAAGGTTTAAAATTATTAGATTTTAAAATTTATTCTTAGAAGTGTTAAAGTTTATTAATTTAAAAAAAAAAAAAAAGGAGATTGAAAAACCTGATGAACAATAATAGCAGTTCATTGTAGTAGAGTCGGTGTTATGGGAGGGGAGTGGACTGACAGTTCTGGTTGGGGGGGGGAGGGGGGAAGAGACTGAACATAAACTGTGCACCTATGGATAAGGACAATGGGGGGTGGGGAGGGGGCGGAGGATGGGGTGGGAACCTGGTAGAAGGAGGAAGAAATGAGGAACCTTTGTAATAATATGAACAATAAAGATTGATTTAAAATAAATAAAATAATAGCGCCCAGTTTTTGCTGGTATAAACTATTACAACGCTACTTCGAATATTCTTGTGTGTGCACAAGTTCCTTCAGGGTATGTACCTACCGTAGAAGCACAATTGCTGTGTGGTAGGGTAGGCACATTTCCAACTTTCTAGATAATAACGAATTATTTTCCAAAAACAGTCCACTCCCACATTGGCCTACACCCTCACCAATTCTTGATACCGTCAGACTTTATGTGTTTGCCATATGGTGAGTATAAAATGGTATTATAATCAGCCATCAGCCAGGTGTAGTCATATACATTGTTGATTTGGTGCTCTTAGAAATGCTGAGCCAGCATTTCAATCAGGTTTATTGATTTAAGTTGCCCAGCTCAAGGGTAAAGGGGAGGTTTTGTTAATGGAAGAGAGCCGGGCAGCCTGACCTCGAGCCCGCTAGAATCAAGCTCACGCTCGTCCAGTGCTCCCTGACTGCATCCATGCTGCTCTCTCTCTGCCATCTTTCTTCTGAATTGGCTTTCTTTGCAGGATAGAGGAGGCTCCTGGGCCTCACACCTCCTGGCTTTGCCACTAGAAAGAAAACGAGGCTCTTTTCGTGGTTCTAACCGGAGTCAGGGTGGGTACAAGCCTACTCCTGGGTCAGGTAAAGGTGGCCAGAAGGGTGGCTGTTTTGGTTACCTATCACTGCATGATAAACCCCTCAGTGATTTAAAACTACAGCCATTTTCTTGTTCCCTCACAGAATGACCTGAGTTAACTGGACTCAGCTGGGAGGTTCTTGTGCCCCAGGTATCAGCTGAGGTCACTCAGGGGCTTGCCTGGGCTGGAACATTCAAGATGGCTCAACCAGATGTCTGGCAGCTGGGACCTCAGCTGGAGCTGGTGGTTAGAGCAACCCCTTCCTCCACGTGGCCTGTGTGTGGATGGCTTGGGTTTCTGAGCCAGCTTCCAAGAGGGAGCATCCAGCAGTTAGTATTCTCAGAGGAAGGAAATGAAGCTGCCAGGCCTCTTAAACCTGTGATGGGAGGTCCCGAATATCGCTTGTGCCCACAAGGAGTCACAGGCCCAGTCCAGATTGAAAGGCAGGGAGCCCCAGTCGGTTTGACTCAGTGAATAGAGCATTGGCCTGCAGACTAAAGGGTCTTGGGTCAAGGGCACATGCCTGGGTTGTGGGCTCAACTCCCAGTGAGGGGCGTGCAGGAGGCAGCGAGCTTAGAAACCCAAGCGATCCATACACAGGCCACCTGGAATTGTTCTAATCAGCTCCAGCTGAGGTCCCAGCTGCCAGACATCTGGTTGAGCCATCTTGAATGTTCCAGCCCAGGCAAGCCCCTGAGTGACCTCAGCTGATCACCTGGAACAGAAGAATCTCCCAGCTGAGTCCAGTTATTCTCATCATTGACATTTCTATCTCTGCCTCTCCCTTCTCTGAAATCAATAAAAAAATATTTTTTTTTTCAAAAGAGAGGGGGGTCTTGGGTTCAATTCCAGTCCAATGCCATACCTTCATTGCAGGCTCCTCCACGGCCCGGACCCTGGTCGGGTGTGCAGGAGGCTACCAATCGAAGTATTTCTCACGCATCAATGTTTCTATCTGTTTTTCCCTCTCTCCTACTCTCTTTAAAAAAAAAATCAATGGGAAAATATCCTCAGGTGAGGATTAACCACAAAAAAAAAAAAAAAGTGAAAGAGGAAAATAAGCTCTCCCTTTTGATGGGCAGAGCAGCCTGTGCAGAGGCAGAGGAAGGACTATCTGGGGCCATCATTGAGTGGCTTCCACCATAGAGTAATGTGATTGGGCCAGCCTGGCTGGATGCCCGCTAGGGGACAGACAGTAAGTCTGCCGACACCACTTAGCATATCCGCTCTTACAGAGCTGGCCCCAGTTCCTGTTGACTTGCTCCCTCTGTGGTCCCAGCAATGAGAACAGCCCCTTGAATGCGGTACAGGTCTGAGGAACTATTGTTCAAGTCCTTCTCAGTCTTCTTGTTTGTGTGACTGCACCAGTCAGATGCTTGCCATTCTGCCTTGGCAAGTTTTGCATCTGTCCTCTCTCCTCTCCTGCTCTAGAGATGAACTATCTCTTAACAGCCTCTCAAACGCCTGCCTCTTCCCATAACTCTTCCCTTGAAACACAACTTCAGTCCTGCTCACTCTGCTGCTATTGGAGAAAACCCAGCCTGACTACAGTGCCCCCGACCCACTGACCCATCCTGCCTGCCTCCCAGTCCCACCTCCCACTGCTCCTTTGTGTAGGTGCCAAGCACACGCTCCGTGATGAGTCAGCTTGGGCTCCCATGAAGCCACACAGTGCTCTCCTTTCCCCAGGCCCCTGGTCAGGTCTCCACTCCCCCTAGGATATCCGTTTCTCTCAAATCTGACTAAAGGCCCAGCACAGACACCACTTCTTCCATGAAGCCCTCTCTGCTTTACCCTTCTCACCCCCTTCCTTCCACCAGGCCCTGTCTTGAAAACACCACTGATGTATTTCTGAGTTTATTCCTGCCTTCACACACGTTTCACAGTCAGCCTATATGTTGGTTATTTCTGTGCATGTCCTATCACCTTTACCAACTTGCAAACTCTTGTGATGTTCCCTCGTGGTACCAATCCATGTACTCAGAAGCCCTTAGTGATATTCATTCAAAGAATGAATGAATGGCCTGACCGATGTGGCTCAGTGGTTCAGTGTCGACCTATGAACCAGGAGGTCAAAGTTCACTTCCCAGTTAGGGCACATGCCCAGGTTGTGGGCTCGATCCCCAGTGGAGGATATGCAGGAGGCAACTGATCAGTGATTCTCATTATTGACGTTTCTATTTCTCCCTCTCCCTTTCTCTCTGAAATCAATAAAAATATACATATTTTTAAAAAGAATGAATGAATGGTAATTAATGTAGAGGTCAAAGATGAAGTCATTTCCAAAGATGAGCTGGTGAAATTATAGCTAAAGTTCCTTTCTGCTCTAAAATTTGATTACGGCTATGAATGGACTCTCCTAAGGAAAAGGGGATATACTGTAGGATATACATATCAAGCCTTGAGAAACACAGTCTGGAAGGAGGAAAATGAGACAGGAAATGGTAATACTCAAAGTGGAAAAGTTCAAGAAAAGGGAACTGGTCACATAACCTGAAATAAGATCAAGCATGGCCACGGGGATTTTATAAGGGAAGAATGTTTATGAGCTGCTTAAGAGATGTTTCCAGAGGGTTCTGAGGAAATATGCCAGACTCCGGGGGTTAGGAGGCACTGGCCAGTGAGGAAGTGGCACTCTGAGGGCCCTGTGACTATATCGGTGCTGCATTGGGCCTTTGAGAATATTAACATTGGCAACACTGTGGACACCATGGTGACAGCCGCACTTGGCACAAATGGGTGTGAAGCAGAACAGCTCAGAGGCAATCGAACAATACTCAGGATTGGGCTGAACTACCCACAGGGCAGAAACCCGGGTGTCTGCTGTATTTCCTACATTCTTTTGCACAACCCTCAGATAAGATCGGGAGGAGACTTACTGTCATTTCAGGCAATGCTCTTTGTCACCACGTATTTGTATAAACTGCTGGCTGTCATTCCAAGGACACACACACCAGTCTGGGCTCCTGCCTCGCTACACTTAAAGGTCACATAACGTTACCTTGTCATAATGTTGTGCGAGGGGCAGGAGTAATAACCAGCTAACGGTGGGACACGCTCTAGCATCTGGGCAGCCTAGACAAGCTCTGAAGGCATGTGGGTAGCTGGGTTCTAATCCAGGCTGTGCATTACCCTCTTAGTTATTAACCTTTTCATATTTTATCGTGGCATCTGGGAAAATGGGGCTAGTCACACCCATCTCAGAACTGCTGTCCAGATAACGTGAGATGACCCCGTAAACGTGAGATGGATTTCTGCACGTTTCCAAACAATCGAGAACAGCCAATAAATATTAACTGCGATAATAAGAAACACTCCCTTCCGTGATTCAAGAAAGGGTCTCGTGGGTTCGGTTCTATGGCAAAGAGAAGTTGTTTGGAATGAGTGTCACAATCCTTTCAGATCCAGTCATCCTGGAACAGGAAGAGTTCTGTTTGCTGAAGAACCAAACTGCTCCCAGTGACAGTGGCTTTTCTTCCATTTCCCTTAAGCACGAGGACACGAAGGAGAAAGTTAGCCTGCTACCATGCACTCTGTTTCATCGTTTCATTTCTCCCGCGGCTACCCCACATGCACTGTAAGTTCAAGTCTGGAAGCCGGGGCAACAGCACTGGGATCACTAAAAATAAGCCAGAGCCAGTTTATTGTCATAAAGATTGTTCCTTTGAGACGTTACTGAAGCTTTCCACCATGACCTCCCGTTTGGATTTCACCAGCTTTTTCTTTCAAAGGAAGCTACCCTCTCACTAAATAGCTATCTGCAAAGCAACATCATAATCATTTTTAAAAAATATATTTTATTGATTTTTTTTTTACAGAGAGGAAGGGAGAGGAATAGAGGGTTAGAAACATCGATCAGCTGCCTCCTACACACTCCCCACTGGGGTTATGCCCACAACCAAGGTACATGCCCTTGACCGGAATCGAACCTGGGACCTTTCAGTCCATAGGCCGACGCTCTATCCACTGAGCCAAACCAGTTTCGGCCATAATCATTTTTAATGAAATTTTGAAGGGTTTTAAACAGAAGAGAGGCATCAACTCTTTTAAAGCGAGGTCATAATTTGTTCCACTAGAGGGCGACATTTGCTAAAATAAACAAAAGAGACTCCGCATAGGGATTGAAGAGTCTACTGGATCCCAGGATCTTGGCACCCTTAGCCACCTGCGGAAACTGGAAAACACAGCCTTTGGGCTCCACCCCGGAGATTCTGAATCAGTAGGGGAAGAGGGCATGAAAAGGTGTTGGAAGTCTGTTTTTGTAAAGCTCTCCAAATTTGGGAACAACTGTTTCAGAGAGAAATGAAAATAAGATTTTAACTAAATTTCTCCCACCATTCACATTCAGATATACTATTCAGGTCCTGCTGGTGTGTGTGTGTGTGTGTGTGTGTGTGTGTGTATGTGTATATATATATATATATATATATATATATATATATATATATATGTATATATATATATCACCTTGGTGCAAAAAGAGGGTTTATCTTTACAATAAGATCATGACCTTTGCCTGGTTTATTTTATTTATTTTAAATATATATTTTATTGATTTTTCACAGAGAGGAAGAGAGAGTGATAGAGAGTCAGAAACATTGATGGGAGAGAATCATCAATCAGTTTCCTCTTGCACACCCCCTACTGGGGATGTGCCCGCAACCAAGGTACATACCCTTGACCCGAATCGAACCCAGGACCCTTCAGTCCCCAGGCCGATGCTCTATCTACTGAGCCAAACCGGTTTCGGCTAGATCATGACCTTTGCCTGGCTTAGAGGTTGCTATTTAATTAGACTTCCAGGAAGGTATTCTATATGGGCAGATCTACTCCAAAGGCACCCTACAAAATATTTCCATCTATGATGGTATTTATCAGTAATGCCACTTTTTGTTTTATCATAAGTAAAAAGCTGTCTAAATGCCTGGCTGTGGAGCAAGATTATGGACAATGCTGCCATAAATAAAACCAAAGCTTATCCGTATGAGTTGCCAATCAGGTAAACTACATAAAACATACCAAGTGATTAAATGCAAGAACAACCTACTTGGTGCATAAGAAATTCTGAGAGCAGTGCAGTTAAGGCTTGGGGGTGTTAGGTCCAGCTGAGTTCAAGATTATATATACACCCACCTGACCCGGGCTCCTTGGGATGAATTTTTTTCTTCTTTATTGGATCGTTAAAACTGATTTATGAGTCAAATTGAGGTTAAGCATTCCCCTTTGTGTTTCATCCACTGGTGCTTACACGGTCACAGTGACATTTTGAATTGTCAAAGGCTGCCAGGGTTTCAGTACAGAAAGTTCCCCCATCCAGACTTCCTCTGTGTGAGAAAAAGCACCAGCGGAGAAGGGATGGGAAAGTGGTGTTTTTAGTCAAGCTTCTTTCTTAACTCAAGCATGTGGTCTTACAGATCCTGTTGTCAACTCGCCAGCCGGACTGGTAATCATCAGAGGGCTCCTCCCTGGGCACCTGGGCACAAGGCTCGGGAGTGATGCGGCCTCTGTTCTAACCCAGCTCCCCGCCAATCCCAGACCTCTCTGTTTGCATTTAGACATGTAGATAACACCTTTCTTTTTTTCTTTTTTCTTTTTTTAAAAATATATTTTATTGATTTTTTACAGAGAGGAGGAGAGAGGGATAGAGAGCTAGAAACATCGATGAGAGAGAAATATCAACCAGCTGCCTCCTGCACACCCCCTACTGTGGACGTGCCCGCAACCAATGTACATGCCCCTGACTGGAATCGAAACCGGGACCTTTCAGTCCGCAGACCAACGCTCTACCACTGAGCCAAACCGGTTTCGGCCAGATAACACTTTTCAAGATGTGTCTACTACTTTTGAAGTTGCCAAGATTCAATCTGCTCTGGACTCTCAGCACTGGTAGGGATTAGTCCCTTGATTGACCTCCGTGTAGGGGTTGTAAACAGGTAACTGTTTACAGGATGCTGGCTTGCTTCAAACATGTCTGTGTTTTAGTTAGGATCCATCCACAGTGCACACAGACCAGATCCCGGGCCAGGGCCCCACGACTTTGCTGATTTCTCCAGCATTGCTTACTCCTTTCCCAAAAAAATCCCGGAAAAACTTTGGGTTTTATTATGAGCAAGTTGGGAAAGATTAGAGAAGTTACTTTCCCTTTTTCTCCTAAGATCTATCAACGTCTTACTTCGACTCTTAGTTTACTCATTACAAACACTATGTCTTCTGTCTTCTCTTCCGAGTGGAGGGCAGCATGGGACTCAGTGACCAAACAGCTGCTGGGCTCTTTAAGCTAATAGCCCATCACCCTCAAACAGAACGTGTTTGGGACCTCACCACACCCACGGGCTCCAATGAGTTATGGGGACCCATGTCATCCCAAGCTTCAGGAGGTCACATACACACAGGCCATGTAAACACCATGACATCAGCAGCCTAAGTGATTTCCTTTTATTGCTTATACTTTTTGGCAAATGATGTGGCCATGGTTTATGCCAAAAGGAACGGATGCCTGTTGCACATGATTTGAGGGGGAATTCCTGAGGGGGAAAAGAAAAAGGAAGAAAGGCCTTCCGACCAGCTGAGTGGCAGCTGGAGGACCCCAGGGCTGTGGAGTCAGCGACATCCATCGGCGGCGCAGGCAGAAGCGCTGTATTTGCTGGCGTCCCGGCAGCCGCTGTCCCTCGCTCCGGAGGCCGCCGGGGGATCCATCGCGACGGGAAGACGAAGCCGGGGCTCTGGGCGGCCGGCACCGCCTGTCTCCTGGCCTTTCCCCGATCAAGTCTGACTCAAGGGGTCCCTCGGGGGATGGGGTGCGCCCGCGTGGCGGGGCTGCCGGCCTTCCCCCGCGCCGGATAAGCTCTCAGCCTCGACTGTCCGGCGCCCCGAAATGCAGACGCCTAGGCCTGGCCTGTCCTGTCCGGCAGTGCCAACCAGGGACCTGGACCTGCTGTGCTGACCTCGGCCCCGCCCACCCGCGAGCCTGGTCCCGCCCCCACGATGGCCCCGCCCAGTCTCGGGCCCGCCCCCAGCCCGGGCCCGCCCCGACCGGAAGAAGCGCCGGCCCGGCGCTTAAAGAGTCGGGAATGGGGGTGCCGCCGCCGCCGCCGCCGCCTAGTCAGCTCTTCCTTCGCTGAAGACCAGCCGCCGCCGCGCTGTTGTCGCGGCGCCCCCGCCCCGTCCTCCGCCCTCCCGCACCGCCCCCCGGAGCCGGCTGGCTGGGCCGGGAGCCGGGACGGAGTCCTCGCCATGCCCGCCCGGCGGCGGCTGTTGCTGCTGCCGCTGCTGTGGGCGCTGCTGCTGCCCGGCTCCAGGGTGAGTGACCGGGAACCGCGGGACGGAGGGACCCTCGGAGCCCGCCGGACCCCGAGCTGGGAGCCCGGCGGCGGCGGCGGCGGCTCGAGGCCCCGTGCGCCCCGGCGGCGGCTCCAGACGCGCGCGTAGGAGGCAGCGGCGGGCGGGGAGCGGACGCCTCCCGGCCGGTCCGAGCGGCGGCCGCGGCCGGCCACGCCGAGGCGCACGCCGCCCCGAGGGCCTCGCGGCCGGCGCGGTGTCCCGGGCGGCGCTGCTCGGCGCGGCCTGGCGCGCAACTTGGTGTCGCCCCGGTGGCACCTCGGGGCTCCAGAAGGCCACCTGCCGGACCCTCCCCAAGAGTGGGCGCGGGCCCTGCCTGCCTGCGGCGGCCGCCGGGGAAGCGCGGAAAGGGCCCTGTGACCGAGGGGAGGGGAATGTCTTGGCGTTTGTCATCCCGGTTGGAACTTTTAATGTGCGAGAACTTTGGGGAGACGCATGCCGTTGGCAGAGGGAGCTTTTCCACCCGGGAGCTCGGTCCTGCTTACCTGTCTCGCAGGCTCCTTGGTCTGGGGAGGCGGGAGGCTGCCTCTGGGCACCGGGATTTCGTTACGCAGGTTAAGCGGTGGGCATGGGGCTCGCTTTTAAGACCCCATATGGGACAGCGGTGAAGCCGCTTCAGAACTTTAAGTAAGACTGTCACCTCCTGTGAGAATACTGTGGGGCTGTCCGATTCCTCTTCTCATCTTTTATGGGGGGGACAAGTGCCTGGTTGACATTTATTTAATTACTTAGGACCTGTTACTCTGGCTGTGGATGTGGGCACCACGGCTGGGAGGACATTTTGTGGACACACTTATTTTTTTCTCTTCTGATCGGAAGAACCTAGCGAGTGGTTTTTTGTTTTTGTTTTTTTTTTTTAAAAAAAACATATTGTTCAGGATGTGGGTATGGTACATTGGTGCAGGATCTGATTAATGACCTCCACTGTGTACTCTTTAACTTGGGTATCATGTATCAGGTGTCCAGGTGGAAAATTGACATATGTGTACCTGAGTGCCACAGCGGGAACTCATTGGAGATTATGCATTTTGGGTAAATAATACCCCATGCTCTGAGAGTAACAAGGATTTGGAAACAGCTGTAATAATACGGTATAAGGTTACTTTTTCACGCTCGGGTTTTGGTTTTTGAAAGGGAGATTTGTGCACGCTTCACGTTAGAACTCGTGTAATTTAAGTTTTTCTTCTAATTTAAAAAAGATCCACTTTCACAACTAGGTTCAGGTTTTGAACTTCAGCACTCTATCTTGGATTGGTTAACTGCTGGTTGGCGTATGTTCACAGATAAGAGAATGACCATACGTATGGCATGGAAACTGATCATTTCGAATAATGAAGTCCAAAGTGTGTATGGTTTTCTTTGCCACATATTTCCATGCTGTTCTTTCATTGGAGTCTAGTGTTGTAGTTATTGAATAATCTAGGTTTAAACAGCCCCAAATAACTATTTAGCGTTAGTTGGAAATACAGTTTAATTTCATGTAAATATTTGCAAATTGTATTTAGCAATCCAGACTTCTCAAAGTTCCTGGTAAAATATTCCAGACCCTTCATGAGAGGTTATGTTTTAGGGTCGTTACGTTTTTAGGTGAAAGGTCAGAATTTCACTCCCAGCATTATTTGCCAGTAAAAATTTCTATTCCCAAATCTAGTGAGAATTCTTACTTGAAAATTCTAAACGAAACCCATTGCAAAGTGGGCAGTTAAAACCAGGCAGCAGTGATGTTGTGTAGAATGCACTGACTGTAAAATTAGACAAGCCTCAGGCAAGTTATTTTACTTCTTAGAGACTCTTTGCTGTGTTTGCAGCGGGGACAGCTAACATACTAACATGCCTGCAGGCACCTTGCACTTCATAGATGATAAATGTACTCTCCTCACCCCTCGAATCCCCCAACACAGGTGCTTTTTACTCTCCGTCATTTAAAAAAATATATATATATATTATGTGTCTGCAAGGAGCATTTTTGAATGCTGTTTCTTTTTGATTGATGGCATAACTAGAGCATTGGAGGCAATACTGTGATTTTTCTTTCATTTTGTGTCCGATTGAGCCAGACATTGACTCATCATGGGCTGCACCTCTAGGCTTTCAGATCAAAATGCAATAGCATCAGTGTTATTAAGGCTTTGAGACTGTTAACCAAGGGAATTTTCCCCTCCTTCCTACACCTGGATCTTGAACCTTATGTGGGTTTGTGTTACATCATCGCTGTCCTGTAGTTCTCATTTTCCCGTGTTGAGGTGCCCCTCCTCTTAAGTACCGAAGAGATCTGTAGCGTTTGTGGCAAAATACATTCTTCTGTTATAACATACTAGAGGCCCAGTGCTGAAATTCGTGCACTGGTAGGGTTTCTGGTGGCTGCCCGGGCCTCCCTCCCTTCCCCCAGCTGGCCCTGCCCCCTGGTAGAACTCAGGGACAAACTCCCAGGCAAGGGGACAATTTGCATATTACGCTTTTATTATATAGGATAGCATTCTTTTATTCAGTGTTTTGACTATTTTTAAATAATTTTTCCAGTTACTGTGATGTACAATGTTATATTAGTTTCAGGTGTACAACATAATGATTAAAACCAGTGTTTTGGTTATAGAGCGGAATAAAAAACGCCACCGAGAACTGAGGGCCAGGAACGTACAGAAACACACTGGGAATATCATCTGAGACAGGAGTCTTAATGCAGAATGTCCTCACTTACCGTGCATCCTGATGGTTATCACCTGCGTGAATTATCCTCATAGGAGATAGCACGTATTCTGAGGCCAGGAGGAGAATGTTTCATGAAGCTCATGTCATTAGGGCTGCTAATCATGAGATGAGACTGTAGTTGTGCGTGTGTGTGTATGTGTTTCATTAGCTTGCCTGCCCACTGGGCTTTCCACAGTAGCACAGCTTCTCAGAGCAAGGAGAAGTGTGTGAGAAGTCTTCTTGAGAGAGTTCGGCAGTAGACCATATTCCAGAATGGAGGACAGTGGGTTCACGTCCAGACGGAGCAGCACCACCTGCGTGGGCCTGGGGGATGGCTGTTTGCCTGCCTCAGATTCTGACTCCGTTTTTCAGGTAGAAGAATCATTGGAAACCTCTTTGGGCATCCAAAGTAATCTTTTGGTTCAGCATTGTGTGTGTGTTATAATGATCAAATGTTCTCCTCAAAGAGGTGATATAGGGGAGAAAAACCTAATGTGTCAAATGGATTCCATTTTTATTATGCACACATAACTTGGGGCCTGTAACCTAGCAATATGATTAGAGCGTGATGCTGGCTTACACAATGGTGAATCACAGTCCATGAATAAGAAACATGCGGGTTGAATATATTTCCCAGAGGCTGGCCCTCCCCATCTTTATCTTTGCTATATTCTATGTTTGGTAACCTGCCACAGAGCAGCACATTCTCAGAGATATTTAAAAAAGACTAGATATGGATTGGGAAAGTAGAACTTAAAAAACTAATCATAAGCTCCTAGCTTGCATTTCTTTTTAAAGATTTAAGTTACATCTGGACAGTCTAAATCACTTTTGATTATCTTGCCATCTTTGTTCCATGTGTAAAAATATGTGTTTATATGTTTGTTTGATTTCCCTCCCTCGCTCCCACAGAATGTTCCCCATACCCTGTTAGGAAATGTTCTGAGTGCGTTTGTCACTTTTAGTAGCACTTTAGTAAACCATCATTCAGGACAAAATATTTGAGCTCTCTGTGCTCAGCCCTGGTGTGGGGACCAGGGTTGACGTGGTAGTAAGCCTTGCTTTTCCTAGTGACCATTCTGCTGAGGTCATATGGATTGTTTGCAGTTTCCACTGTTATAAGGAAAGGTGTATTTCCCTTTTTTTCAAATCTTTTATGTGTTTAGTGCTTCCTGAATGATAACATGGGAACACTTCTATATGATAACATGGGAAGATTTTTTTTTAATCCCTCAAAATAGTCATATTCATTGTAGAAAAGTTAGAATGCATAGATAAGTCTAAATGGGGAGAAAAAAAAAACTTTCTACAATCTTACTACCCAAATATTACGTATTTCTATTAGTACTTTAACAGCTTTATTGAGATATGATTCACATATCATATAATTCACTTATTTAAAGTGTACAGTTCAATGGTGTACAGTTCACAGAATTGTGCAACCATGGTCACAATCAGTTTTTATTTTTCCCAAAGAAACTTCATACACATTAGCTGTCACTCCCCATTTCTCCCAGCCTCTGACAGGCAAATAATTAATTTTGTAAATGGAATCATATTCCATGTGGTCTTTTGTGACTGGCTTCTTTCACTTAGCATAATGTTTTCAGTTTCCATCCAGGTTGCAGTGTGCATCAGTGCTTCCGTTTGCTTTTATTGCTGTTAACACTGCATTATATTGTCACTCCACATTTTGTTAATCCATTCTTTAATTGATGAAATATTTGGGTTTCTCCTTTTTGGCTATTATAAATAATGCTCCTATGAACATTTGAATACAAATTTTTGAATGGCCATATATTTTTATTTTTGGGGGGGTATATATCTAGGAGTGGGATTTCTGGGTCCTATATATGGTAACTGTATGTTTAACTTTTTGGGAAACTGACTGTTTTCTAAAGCAACTGCGCTATTTTAATTCCCACCTGTAGTATAGGAGGGTTCCAGCGTCTCCACATTCTTACCAACGCTTGATCTGATCTGCCTTTTTTATTATAGTCATCTTAGTGGGTGTGAAGTGGTAATTCATTATGGTTTTGATTTGCATTTCCCTGGTGGCTAATTTACTAACACCTTGATATATATACTTCCAGATGTGTGTGTTTTTTCTGCGCAATATTTGCATAGTCAGTATTTTTCGTCTCCAAACTGGAACATATCACAGATCTTTCTTTCATTGTTAGAGTTTAATTCTGCAACATCATTCTCATAATACTTCTCTCTGTGTAATACTTCTGAATGGATATACCATAATTTGACCATTCAACTAGGTAGAATATTGAGGCTGTTTTTAATTTTCATTATTATAAAAAATGTGATAAACCTTTTTTCCTTTTTAAAAAATGTTTTTATTGATTTTAGTGAGATAGGAAGTGGGGGGAGAGAGAGAGAAACATCGAGGAGTGAGAAACATCAACATCCTTAGGCTGCCTCCTGCCCTGACCAGGAGTCAAACTAGTGACCTCCAGTGCACGCACGGGATAACGCTTACCCAACTGAGCACACTGGCCGGGTCTTGAACGCATCTTAAACTGCTTAATTACTCCTCGAGATAAATTCCTAGAACTGGAATTTGCTTATCAAACGTAATCTTTTACAGCTTCTTCCCCCAGCCTCCAAACTATTTTGGATATTTTAAAAAGTACAAAACTTGCCTTAAATTGGGTTTATAGTAGCCATTTTAAAGTAAGCTGTTTTCTTTCAGCAGCATGGATTTTAAGTCAAGTGGAAATGAAATATTTAGATTTTATTTTGCTTATATTTTGAGAATGCAGATAACTGTAGCAGTCTATTGATGACACTTTCTGTACCAAGGCCTACTGAGAAAATGCTTTGTTCTGATTTGTTCAGTAGATTGTTTGTAGGGCCCCTGGGTCTGCAGTGGTTTCAGATCAGCTTCGTAGCAGATGTGGCACCCGTGGGCACCCTCAGATACCTCAGGGTCATCGGCAAGTTTGGTTTTGAGGGTAGCCTGCCTCCTAGAGACAAGATTCTTCCTATAGTTGGTTGTGAGGCCGTTTACAATTTTGCTTCAAGACTATTGGTAAATCAAGAATTGACGCATTGGTTGTGACTTGCAGCTGCTTTTCCTGGGAAGATTGAAATGCCACTTGACAATACCATCATGCCTTTGGTGTTTCTTTGTTTTGTTTTGTTTTCCCACAAACATACCTAAACTTACTCGTCCAAAGCAGTGTTTCCCAAACTTCTCTCATGATGAGAATCACCTGGTGCAGTTGTTAAAATACAGATTCCTGAATCCCAACTAAGAAGTGCTAAACTAGAACTTTTGGGAGCATATAGGTAAAATTGCATACTTAACTAGTGCTCTTAGTGCTCATTTTTTGTTTCCTGGTCTGTCTTAGAGCACTAGTTAAGTATACAATTTTACCTATATGTTCCCAAAAACTCTAGTTTAGCACTTCTTAGTTGGGATTCAGGAATCTGTATTTTAACAACTCCACCAGGTGATTCTCATCATGAGAGAAGTTTGGGAAACACTGGTCCAAAGGAACGTTGCCTCTTTCAAAATAATCACCCTTCAGAGTCAGTGTTCGTGTCCTATAAGTTAGTCTTTTTACAATTGTTTTACTTTTCAGTAGTTCATGTAATAATGTAGTTAATCAGTTTAATAATTCAACTTAAAACACATAGGGAGCCCTAAAAGAGCAAATATTTACTCTTAAGCCAATTATCCTTACACAACTTAAAACATTTCCCAATTCCTTCCGATCTGTGCTTGAATATAACTTTCATGTGCTTCACACTGAAGTTTTGGTGAAAACTATTAGTCAGCTTGATTGCACAATTTACTGAAGACACTTGGATATGATTGTTGGTTGTTTTTAAAAACCAACTAAAGACTTTACACAATATAGGGCTCTCACAGGTATATTCTTTGAAAGGAATTTCCAGAAATATTTGGGAGCAACAGGAGCATAGATGCATAAAGGTATCAATGCTTCCCAAGGTAACTAGAATCAGAGTATATTAGCCAGTTGGAAGGGATCTCACTGGTCTAATGCAGTGAGCCTCAGAGTTTCCCCCCACCCCACCCCCACCCCCACACAAGGAACAGGATGCCTGTCAGTAACAGGGGGAGCCCATTAGAACCTTTGAGGGTGGGAGGATGGTGTTTGCGGCAGGTACCACCCTCTCTCAGGCATCATCTTCCCTCCCTAAGTTGAAAAATCACTGCCCTGCTCTGTTCCCCAGAGCAGACAGATGAGAAAGCTGAGGCCAGAGAGGGTCATGCGATCTTGAGGTCATATTGAGCCTTGAACCTAATCTTCCTGCTTCTCTGAAGAGCAGTCCCTGCAGTGCTTCTGTTCTGGTGTGTTTGTTAGGACAGATCAGTCCAGCTACACCAGGCACACCTTGAGGAGGTGACCCAGCCATGTGGCAATGAGAGAGGATCTAGAGGAGAGGATCTAGAGAAGGACCAAGGACCAGCAAGAGAAGGAAGATCTGAGCTTCAGGGAAATGCTCAGATAATGCTCTTGTTCCTCCCCCAAGCGTTGGAGCCTCTTACCCTTCGTTTCAGTAGGAAAGAGGCAACCTTGAGTCCGACACACTGCCTTCACTGAGACTCTCCAGCAAAACTGACTGTTCTAAACTCTGGAGCCAAACCCAGCAGCCATCATGGAAAGGAGATTAAGCCTAATTCACAGTTTAAGAGGTCTAATAATATCCAAGCAGGTGCACGTTCATCAGTAAGATCTCGCCCAGAAATGTTTCTGAAACAGCAAAACTGAAAGTTCATGTCTGAGAAGCCTTGAACCAAAGTCCGTCCTCCATAGTGCACTCCCCTTCCTCAGGGAATCCTGAGAATTCAGAACTCTAACCACCAGGCTGGGCTGGGTGTTTGCCTTTGCAGAGGCCCCTACCTCCCAGCAGTTCTGGCACCGGGGAGTAGGTCTGCGATGATGGGAGAGGGGCTGACACAGTGGACATTGGGCCACAATGGAGGGGCTCAGGTTATTTTAGGGGGGTCTCAGGAGAGTGTAATGAGGGAAGAGAGGAAGGGGCCAAGGAGGTGCCCTGGGATAGGGGCTGTCACACTCTTGCTGGTCTGTCCTGGAAGGCAGGGACCCTGCCTTGCTTACCTTTGCATCCTCTGTAGCACTTGGCATGGTGGGTCGGCCATACTCACTGTAGTGGGCACTCAGCAGATACTCAGGGAATGCCTTTGAGTCTTGTTAAGACCAATAAAGCAAGGAGCTGTTTATCATCAGGCAGGTGGGTTGTGGGTGTTTTGGAGGGCAGGGAGATGTTGCTCTAGTTGTAATCTGTCTTGTTGAATGGGCTGTCATCGGTAGTGTTCCTTTCTACATAACGAGAGGGGCTTCCAGGGCATGACCCATAGTGTGTGGTGCCCTCTCCATGGGCTCCTCATATCAGTAATAGGTTAATTTTAACATTGCCACGCCCAGGAGATAAATGGGTTGTGATTATTCCAAGTCACTTTCATTTTTTTCTCAGCATGATGTTTCATATTAAAGAATGAACTCCTGATCGAGGGTTGTCGTCCTATGTATTAAACATGATTTCCGTAGTTAGTAGACTAATTTATAATTATAATTCAAAGCCAACCCTTTCTCCGGTGGATTATTTCTCTCTCCCCCCCTCCCCCCACCCCCCGTTTCCAGGAGGGGAATAATTGTTTGTCTAGGCTGCAGGAGTGTTTGTCATGGAAACTGAACTTTTTCATACATTTTCTGAACAAACAGTGTCGTCAGATCTTTATATAATAGAACCTGATGTTGCCATTGATCTACAGTTATCAGAGGAGTTTGTTGCCCAAACTAAATCAGACATCTTTTCTCTTAAAGCCAGTGGCCCGTGACTCCTGAGGGGCCTCTAGGAACGAGAGAAACACCTGCCGGAGGGCCACAGCTGCAGCCAGGAATGTGTGGCTCGAGGCAGTGCTTCTCAGCCCCGGCTGAGTCAGTCACCTGGGAGCTTTTTAAAAACCCTGTGCTGAGGCCCCACCCCGGGTGAATGAAATCAGGATCTGTAGGCATGGAGGCTGACATCTTGTCTTTAAAAAGCATTTTTGTAAGCCCCAGGTGACTAATGTGCAGCCAGATTGGGGCCATTAAGTAATTCCTGTACCTTAATCCTGGACAGAGCAGATGTGTCTACCTATGGCCTCCCAAAGTGTGGTACGCGCACCCCCAGGGGTACGGGAAGAGTTTGGTGGGGGTACATGTTGCACCAGAGTTTGGTGGGGATATGCACTGCACCGTGCTTAGCTGCACCTAATTCTACGTTCTCATGAGTATGAGGGGTATTCAGCGTTACGAAAATTATAGAAGGGGTACACATATGTCAAAAGTTTGGGAAACACTGTTCTAGAGAATTGGCATCAATACATTCTGCTGGTTAGCAGCAGAACTAGAACTAGAGAACCTAGCATTATAGTACAATACTGCCCAACTCTTAAAGAGCAAGTAATTCCAGGCTGGTTGGTATTCCAGTTGCTTAAAAAAAAAAAAAAAAATCAGCTTTGCCCTGGCCGGGTGGCTTAGTTGGTTGGAGTGTCATCCTGTAAACTCCAAGGGGGAGGATTAAAAAAAAAAATCAGCTTTAACTAATTGGCCTTACATTCAGATACACTTAGTTATTGAATTACACAATGTTTAGAACTATTTAAATTGACACTTAGCCTACTTATTGCTCCCTTCTCCATCCATATGAAGATGCCTAAGAAATCAAAACTGTTACTTTCCAGGTCCCTTTGCAGCACCCTTGCAGCTGAAATGAATCTCTGAGTTTAAGAGAGCCTTCTGCAGGCAGGGTGATGTAGCCTGGGTGGTGTGGGTGTGGAAGAAATTTGTGGGAGGAGTGAGTCCCGATAGTTAAGGTTCAAGAATGAAGCATATAAACAAAAAAGAGCTTCCTTATCAGGGTGAGAAGAGTGTGCTGGAAGCACCTTGTAGGAGGGGACAGTTTGTGGGACTCACCTTCCCCTTTTCTTTTTTTTCCTTTTTAAATATATTTTATTGATTTTTGTACAGAGAGGAAGAGGAAGGGAGAGAGAGAGTTAGAAACATTAATGAGAGAGAGTCATCGATCAGCTGCCTCTTGCACACCCCCTCCTGGGGATGTGCCCGCAACCAAGGTACATGCCCTTGACCGGAATCGAACCCGGGGCCCTTCAGTCCCCAAGCCGACGCTCTATCCATTGAGCCAAACCGGTCCCGGCCACCTTCCCCTTTTCTGAGAGAACTGGGTACCTGTGTCTCTCAGCCTCACCGCCAAAGGCCTGTGCAGTAGGTGCCAGTCGAACAGCCTGACGGGACAGCAAGGGGCAGGACGTGGCCGGCCAGTTATCTCCGCGACCTCTGTTGTTACTTAAAGAGCATCAGATAGTTCCCTCCCTGGTGGAAGGAAGGCTTTATAAGATCGCCGGATAACTCCAAATACTGCGTGAAAGATGGAAAGCCAGTTTCGGGGAATCGCTGACCTCTGAACAATCTAGTGGCCTTATCCTCTAGTTCTGTTAGGGTACATTTCCTGCTTGCGGTGGTCTTGTTTTACAGAGAAGAAAACGGTTTCCTTTACACATAAGAGATTAAGAACCAGTTTATCTGTAGTTTTGCTCTTCAACTGACTGGGAACCAAACCACAGTTGCTTCTAAAACCAACCCGAAGACATCTTGATCTGATGGCTCCGTATTTGGAAATCTCTGGGGCTCTCGGAACAGGAGTAAAGTTCAGTCACTTATCTGATTTGTGGTTTGGATAATAGAGATCTCCCTCTCCGTTTAGGAGATGGTTGGTTTTATAGCCCACACCATGTGTCCTTGGGAGTAACCTATCTGTCTCCTCCCACATATTATTGGGTGATTTCTGTGGTATTTCTTTTCCCCACCCTGAACCTTAAGGTGAATCAGATTATTACTAATTGCCAATGTTGCAATAATTTGAGATAAATGGAGACACCGAGGTGTTGAAAGACCAGGCAGGATTGGGAATGACTGTGTTCAAAGGCATCAGGACTTCTAATTCTCTCAAATTCTCAGGTGGGTTTTGGCATGTTTTGATCAGTTAGGGGGAGAAGAATCTACAGCAAAGCCTGAGGAGAGATGAGGGCCTGGTAAAACATGGCTCATCACACTTCTGAGCTCCCAACCCAGTGTTCTTCCACCATAGAATCAGGTCCTGATGGCAGGAGAAATTTAATGACTTGCTCAGAGCCCGAGCCAGAACATACACCCCTGTTCCCAGTCTCATCTTTCAGCTTCGTTCACCCAAAAATCACCTGCCAGGCTTGTGGGGATACCTGAGGAACTCTTGGTTGTTTAACTTGGAATTACGTGAACACAGGATAGGACAAGGATTGACAAGCAGCCTGAGCAGGGGAGTGTGGGCTCAGAATCATAGGGAATCGCCCTGGACAAGGCCTGGGCCAGGCCAGCCTTCGGGGGTCTGGTTATGGAACCTTGTGTTGTACAGTTTCTCTGCTAGATGGCTAACTCCTTGAAGGCAGGAGTGTTATAAGCCTTGGGGTTCCAGTACTTTAAAGCTAACAGGACCCTTCTTTCTGTGCATCAGTAGGTAAAAAGAGAGAGTCCAGTCCCATGAATGGGGTTGAAATAAGTGAATTAGCAAGTAAGTTGGAGATAGACGAGTCAGCCAACAGGAAGAAGTGTGAAACAGGGAGTGCCTAGAAGAGATTGATAACTTGTCAGCCTGCATGAGTAATGCGAGACCGTGATCCAACGACTTACTCTCACTGTGCGGTTACCCTTACTGTGGCAAGAGGAGCCTGGAATCGACTGCAGGTACTGGGAGATGGGGCACCCGGTGGATAAAAGGAAGGAGGAGGCATGTTCCACTCTCTGCGCTTCCAAATCCGTGCCTGGTGGCTGGTCAAAGTCCCTCGGAGGAGGGGTCTCAAAGCAAAAGATTTTGTGTTGGAATTTGTTTATTGGCCATACTTCATACAACAGGCTTACTACTATACTTTCCCATGTTATACTCAGCTGTAAATCAGCATCAGTCCAGCATTGGCATCACATAAAGCACCAGACAAGACTCACCGAGGGAGTGAACACGTGTGTCTTGTGTATCACATTCACCTTAGGGAACATTTGTTTCCTCCAGATTTGCTTTGCACAGATGTGTACAGCACCTCTTCCTTCTCTTTCTGGGAGCTGCATAGGTAACAAGACACGCAATGAGCACACACTTGGCTTCGGCCAGCTTTCCCATCCCCACCTTGTCCCATTGCCCTTTCTGCTTTGTCCCCCCAGGAGCACTGGCCCACTAGGTCCTCAGACACAGTGAATCATCTTCCGTCTCAGGGCCTTTGCACAGGCTGTTCCCTCTGCCTGGGCTGTTTCCTCCCTCCCCTTCTTCCTTTAGATCTTAACTCAGATATCACTCCTTCAGGAAAACCTTTGACACTGATCCCACAACCCCCAACTCAATACCAAATCGGCTTCTCCTGTTAATGCTCTCATGGGTCCTGTATATCTATCTCTTTAATAGCAATTACTGCTATTTTGTTTGTATGGTTCTTTGACTCCTATGGCCCCTTATTAGATCACAAACTCCACGAAGGTATGGATCAGATCTCTGTTGGGATTAGATCCTAGTGTCTTGCACAGTTCTTGATGAATCATCATAATAATTGACACTTATATGGCACTCACTGTATACTAGGTACTGTTCTTAGAGCTTTATGTATATTAACTCATTTAACTCTCCCAACAATTCCCTTAAGAAGTATTATTATTATTCTCATTTTGTGGGTGAGAAAATCAAGGTGAATGCCCAGGTGGTCTGGCTCCAACGTCTGCCCTTCTATCAATCACATTATACTTCCTTGAAGCTTAACAAACAATAAATGTGTTTTCAGATAATCACATACGATCCAGATGTAAAATGCAGTACCGTTTGGTAAAAATCTTTCCAGCAGTTATTTCTTCTTCTTCTTTTTTTTTTTTTTATAAAAAACCTTTCTTCCTTCTTAAACATCACAAACCAAACATATTTTAATCTTTTATTAATTGTCCCACGTTCTGTCGCTGTCTGCCCATGAGGGGAGGAGATGAGGAGCCACTGAGGTTTGAGTCAGAGTGGATAGTCAGGTTTTTTAGTTTGTTTACTTTGCGATGATATCTTTGGCTCCCCCACCAATTTCTTCAATAAGCTGTCTTCCCTGGTACTGACATAGTTCTTTTCTTTGGAAATGTCAGTATTTATTTTACTGCCTTAGCAGTTAAAGAGATGTTGTTCACAAGAAGAAACAGATTGGGAGGCTTATGCCAGCTTCCCCCACAATTCAGATGCCCATGTAAGCTGCTTTTCTAACCTGGAGACATTGGCAGTAAGGTTGGATGACCTCCAGACGAGGCAAAAGCCTGACCAGGATGGTAACTTTAGGAAGCACGATCCCTGGGAGAATGGAGCCTGTTGGCCAGAGTGTGTGTCTGTAAAAGCATGTCCCTCCCCCGTCCCGGTCCTGGACAGCCATTTCTCCTTTCTCCGGAGGGAGTTCCTCTTTCCTTAGAGTCTGGAAGGGCTTCTTCCTTAAAACTAGAGGCTTGCTATCTATCTCCTTGCTTCTGTTTCCCCGCCTACCTCTTGATAAGCTGGAGGAAGCAGCCTAGCTTAGTGCCAGCCAGTCCTCTTGCCCTGCTCTTGTTCTCAGCCTTCACTCGTCCCACTCTAGATTGAGCTGTGCCAACAGTCTTCCATTTTCTTATCATTTCCTGTCTCTGCCCAAATGTGTGAGAATTGCATAGAGATGTTCACATGGGCTTCTCAGAGGAGCCTAGAAAATAGAGACCTATGCTAAAAATACAGAAACCTGCTGGCATAAGATTTTTCCTCACATGAAAAAAATCAATATTCAGACCCGTTTCCTTTTTTTGTGAGCATATATCCTGCTAAGTGAAGGAGTCCGATTTAGCACTTGAGGCCATCAGCATATGTTTGGTCATTAAAATGGTCTTTGCTGTTCAAAGGACTTGTTCTGTGCTAGTCAGTAATGTGTGTTTCTTTGGCATTGGCCTTGAAAGAATGACTTTCTTCATCAAAGGAATTGGCAGAGGCTACTATATCATCATCATCATCATCATCATCATCAAAGAGCACTTTTTAAAAACCATTAGGAATGGGCTGGATAAATGTATCGCAAGAATTTTTTTTATGGTGGCTAATGCCTTTGACTTTCTGTGGTGGTATTCCCACCCACTTAGATCTACAGTGGGATCTCAGGAATTTTTACCCAGAACGTTTTTTTAAAGTCCCCACCCTGTATAATTTGCAGTGCCTTTGGTATATTGGGTGTCTGTGTAGAATCTACAGTTTACATTTTGGCCTCATCCAAAAGAGCCTACCCCCCTCCCAGGGCAGCATGCTGTTCTCCATCCTCTCCAGCAGGATTCAGAGGGGAACTCCAGGCCTGAAGTAATTTAAGCTTACGGTTCTCAGAGAACCATGATTTACAGTATTGAAATTATAGTGTGGGGCAGCGGGCAAAGGACCAGACAGAAAGGCGGAGACCTCGGTTCCAGTCCTCTGGCTACAGTTAACTGTCTGTGGCACTGTGGGCAAGTCACTTCACCTCTCTGAGCCTTGACATCTATCAAATGAGAGGGTTGGGTAAGGTGATCTCTTCAGCTCTTTTCATCTCTAAAATTACATATTCCAGAAGTTGTAAACAGTCCTACAGTTCGATCTGTGTTGTATGGAGCCATATGGACTTAATGACCATCTAGCTCATTTGCAGCAGGAAGGCAGTATGGTGCATGGGCCAGCAGGGAAGTAGGTAATCCTCAAATGGTCTTCAAACAATGGGGATTCTGACAAGGGGAAGGCCAGGTATCTTCTCTTATGAAACTTGGCAACATCTGGCAAGCATGGGTGGCAATTATGTCATAAATGCAATTGTTTGTAGATAACTTTTATTTGACTAGAGCATTTATCCACTTTCCACTTGACCCCTTCTACTCTCCTACCACCAAAAGAAATCCCTAACTAAGGGTAAAGAACAAAATGGACAGAGGTTGATCTCTTATCTCCCCCACCCCTCTCCAACCTTCCTTGTAGGAATTATTAGTCTAAGTCAGACCTTTATTAGTTCAGTTTGTTTATGGTGCTGCGTTAAGGTAAATGAGCCTAGTAGATTTCTCAGTTTTTATAAGATCTGAACTGCTACTATTGCCTTTTAGTAAAGATAATATCATAGTAGTGGCAATACTCACATTCTAAATCTCAACCACTAAATGATTGTGAAAGCTTGAGTTTTAGTTCTCATAACCAATAAAATGCTTAGGAACCTTAGGGCTTGTTTCCTTGACCACTGAGCACTTTTCATGCCCAAATGTATTTCCTCCTCCCCTGGTGTCAATATAAGCTGATGGCAGAGGGACCATGAAGACAAACAGAACAGCTGGCTATTTGGACTTAGACACAGCCTGGGCTCCCAAACCAGTGGGTGAAATATATTTACCTGTTGTGAAACTAGCATACCTTTGCGCTCAGGAATAAAGTGAATTTATGAGGAACCTTTTATCAGACCGTTAAAGGAATAGCCTAAACCAAAGAGTTGTAACTGCCAGGGGTGGTGGTTAATTACACCACACAAGAATTGCCACAAATACTAGTTTTACCCCCTCGGTTGCTTAGTTTGGAAACCACACAGAGCTGTTCAGTTAGGCCTTGCCCTTTACTGCATCCCAAGCAGACACTTGACTCCCATCCAAAGCAAATGTCATGGTTACCTTTATTGACCTAATGTCCGGAAACATAACAGCTGATAGGCTGGTTAAAAGGAACTAGTATTTGGTTGATGGATTATTGCTGACTTATACTCAAGTAAATGAAGTATAACAGAACTTGGACTAGTTCTGTAATAGACTGAAATCATTAAAACATAGGCAAAATTAAATAAGAAAAGTCTCTTAATATTACCAATGTTATCATTCTTTTTCTCTCTAGCTTCTTTTTACCAGGTTTTTAAAAAAATTTTTAATCATTTTTATTTTTTAATTACAGTTGACTTGACATACAGTAGTATATTAGTTTCAGTGATTAGACATTATATAACTTAGTAAGTGATCATCCCAATAAATCTTGTACCCATCTGACACCATACATACAAATTATTATAATATTATTGACTATTCCATATGCTGTAACTTTACATCCCCATGACTATTCTGTAATAACCAGTTTGTACTTCTTAATCCCTTCACCTTTTTCACCCATTCCCCCAACTCCTCTTCCATTGCAACCATCAAAATGTTCTCTATATCTATGAGTCTGTTTCTGTTCTGCTTGTTCACTTATTTTGTTTTTTAGATTCAATTGTTCATTATTTCCATTTTATTTCTCATAGTTTTTGTCTTTTTTCCCTTCTTCTTAAAGAAGACTCTTCAACATTTCATGTAATACTGGTTTGGTGGTGATGAGCTCCTTTAGCTTTTTCTTGTCTGGGAAGCTCTTTATATGTCCTCTAATCTTTATCCCAGTTCAGTAGACAGGAGACTAGACAATGAGTTTTCTGTATCACTGTGTACAGATGGCTATATAGACATCTCCATAATTGGAAGAGAGGACTTTACTGTTGGATCAGGTGTGTAAATGAGTTCGGGGTTAGGGAGCAGGATGTGATTAGAATAAAAATCTTCATTATATCTGTCTGACAGGCCTTTACATAAGAAACCTTCAAAAGTAGGTCTTTGTTTAGCCCACTCTCCTGATCAGTCTGAGGCTTATACTCTTGTGGGCTTTATTTTCCAACAAGAGATCTTTATGTATTGGGTGTGTGCTGGCATTTACTGGCACTGATTTTAGTCTTTGGTGAATTCTAGACAGCTTTTTGGCCATCATTGGGCACAGTCTTCTAGCATGTGATCAAATGGCATTAGAATGACAGCACTCTGCAGGGTACTTGTTGCAAAGCCGCCAGAATCGCAAATAGCCAGGCTTTGTTGAAGTTTATAATATGAAGTAGTTACTATTGCTGCAAATAGAAGAATTTAGACACATATGTCCTCTTTTGAATATCATTTAGTACCTGCCAAGGACTATATTACAGAATTTTACTATTTTGAGGAACTTCCTGCTGAATTAACATATTACTGCATAAATTGTGTGTGGGGGGGGGAGGGGGGAGGGGAGCACTGGTATCCAAAAAGTGTTTTACAGCTATCTCTTTTTTTTTTTTTTTTTTTTAATAAATTTTTATTGTTCATATTATTACAAGTGTTCCTTTCCCCCCCCCCTTCCCACCCCACCCTCTGCCCTTTCCCCACTCCCCATTGTCCTCATCCATAGGTGCACAGTTTATGTTCAGTCTCTTCCCACATTCCCCTCTCCCGTTTTCCCCAAGAATCATCAGTTCACTCCTCTGATTCTATTATATTCAACAGTTAATATTGTTCATCAGATTTTTTTTTTAAATTTCCTTGGTTTTTAGATTCACTTGTTGATAGTTATGTATTTGTTGTTCATAATTTTTATCTTTATTTACTTTCTCTTCTGAAAGAACCCCCTTCAGCAATTCATATAATTCTGGTTTGGTGGTGATGAACTCCTTTAGCTTTTTTTTATTAGTGAAGCTCTTTATCTGACCTTCGATTCTGAGTGATAGCTTTGCTGGGTAGAGTATTTTTGGCTGTAGGTTCTTGTTATTCATCACCTTGAATATTTCTTGCCATTCCCGTCTGGCCTGCATGGTTTCTGTTGAGAAATCAGCTGACAATCGTATAGGTGCTCCTTTATAGGTAACCACCTGCTTAGCTCTTGCTGCTTTTAATATTCTCTCTTTGTCCTTTGCTCTTGGAATCTTAATTATGATTTGTCTTGGTGTGGTCCTCTTTGGATTCCTCTTATTTGGAGTTCTGTGTGCTTCCTGGACTTGTAAGTCCAATTCTTTCCCCAGGTGGGGGAAGTTTTCTGTCACTATTTCTTTCAGTATGTTTTCGATATCTTGCTCTCTCTCATCTTCTGGGACCCCCATGATTCTGATGTTGGATCGTTTGAAGTTGTCCCAGAGGTTTCTTACATTATCTTCAATTTTCTGGATTCTCTTGCCTTCTAGCTTCTGCAGAGGAGTGTCTTCTGGCTCTTTATGTTCCAAATCTTTGACTTGATTCTTGCGATCTTCTATTCTGTTTTTAGGACTCTGTATAATATTTTTTATTTCAGACAATGTATTCTTTATTTCTTGTTGATCCCTTATCATTTCTTGTTGATCCCTTATCATATCCTCATAGGTCTCATTTATTTTATCGGCCTTTTCTAGGAGTCTCTTGAAAAACCTTATAAGTGTGGTTTTGAACTCTATATCCAGTCGCTTTTTGTCCTCCATTTCTTTTGTTTGTGATCTATTTGGTTTAGGCATTTTCGCAGACAGCTTTCCTGATGGGGCGGAGTTTCAGGGTGGAGCCTACAGCCTCGGCTTCCGTCGGCCCCGCCCTATGCGACTCCTGAGACTCAGGGTCCTTCAGTACTTGTTGCAAGCGCCTCTGAGAGAAAGGTGCCCTCGATTTTCGCCTGCTAACAAACAGTGTAGGCTCTCCCGCAATGGGCCCGAAACTGGGGTTCAGTTCAGTTGGAAGTGGAGTTGGAGATGGCGTTCAGAGCAGTCTGGAGCCCCTGTCTCCTTCCCGCCAGGGCAGTCCTACGGCACAGCCGGCCGGCCCTTCTCTGCGCGCTGTGTGCGCGCCTCTGGGACCTCCTTTCGCTGCTTCCCCGGGTACCGCCTTACAGCCCAGCTCCCTCTGGATGAGCCTGGGTCCCGGGGTCTGGCCTAGAACGGGGTTTCAGAGCAGTTGGGGGCCCAGCACAGTCGGAGTGTTTATCTCCTTCCCGCTAGGGAACGCCCGCCAGGCACTCGGCCTCCCTCCTCTCCGGGTCCGTCCTCTCCGCGCGTGCCGCGTGTCTCCGTACCTTGGGCTTTTCCAGCTCCTCCGCGCCTCCTTCTGGTTTTCTCCTTGCTTCTCGTTGTAGAATTTCCAGTCAGTTGACTTTCCTGTAGTTCTGGGTAATGTCCATTTTATATTTTAGTTGTATTTTATTGAAATTGTTGCGTGTGGCTGCGGCTAGGTGTCTACCCGAGCAGCCATCTTGGATTCTCCTACAGCTATCTCTTAAAATCAGCTCATCCGTCCGTGGCTTTCCCTAATTAAAGCCAGGAGAACAATGCCCTTCTCACCTCTGAGCATTATTGCTAAATTAATAATTATAAGCTCTTGATTCCTTAGCACGCTCTAATCCATTTTAAAACTATTATTCTACATTTGATGGCATGCAGCTTTAATTTTTCCCAAGAATGCCTGTGTTCTAAATATAAAACAAAATTTCTTAGAAATCTTTCTTATGTAATCCTCACTTGCATACCTATTTTTAAGTATTACCTGTAATACCATAATGTGTAGTATTCATTAACCAAAATAAACTTGAAGTCACATTAACTTTGCTTTACCTCTGAGGCCAGCTGTCCGGTGGGTTTGAGCCTTGGCCAGGAGCCCCTGCACTGTAGAAGGCACACTGGGTGTTGATGGCAGATTGTAGGTTCCAGGAATTTAGGTACACATTACCTTGTGTAATGATAACCTATGGAAACATGCCAATATCCTTGCTAGATTTCTAGTTTGAATGGTTTTCTTAACCTTAAATAAATAAAACTAAAGTTAGGATTACGCAATATAATCCTATGAAAGTAGAGGAAAAATTATTTAGGGAAAAAAACAACACACAAAAAAATTCCCTGAACAAATCCTGGTCGGTGCAGTACTTCTAAAAGGGGGGAAAAAAAATAATAATAATTATTATTTTCTCGGCCAGATTATTGATTCTGCTGTTATTTTAGAAACCGTGGTCTGTTGGAGTGGAGGTAGGAAGGGGAGAAGATTCACAGAAGATATTTTTATTTTAACTAATTCTGCTTATTCTGCTCATGTAAATTTAACCTCTTGGGTTTGATTCAGTCTGTATGCCACCGGAGAAGTGTGGCTCTCCAGTTCCCAGTGGAGGGGCCTCTCGGCGTGTGCATGCCTTTTTCCTGGGGTAGGATGCACCAGGTTTGATTCATCAGGTCTAGATCCCCCTGGAAGCTGGGCATGAGCCACATGTGTGCATGGCACCACTTCTTCTTCCCACCGCCTGCGCAATGCGAGTTCTGCGCTGTTTTTATTAACCTCATTCCTGGCCTTTGTTATTAGGTCGTCAGTTAGCTTGTGGACCGACTGTTTCTAAAAATGTGAGTCTGAACATTAAGACTTGCATTTCTTTGGAAAACGCAGCATTTCTGAAGACCCTGAGTTGCACTGGCCTTTCCCGGGCCCTGAATCCTAGTGGGCTCCCCTGCCAATCTTCCTGGAGGGGCAGAGGGTGAACGGAAATGAGCAGTCACTTCACTGACAGGCCGGCAGCGAAACCAAGCCCTGGGGCTCTGCTGGTGGGTTCCTCTGCCACGGGTGAGTCGCCTCCTGGCCTGAGCAGCCCCAAGTACTAGTTAGAAATGGCTGGGTTTTTGCTAGAGGCTGTTTCATTGGCTTTTATGCTGCTTAAACACATCACGCCCCTTGCGTCCATAATTCTCTTTACGAAAGACTTTTTCTAAACAAAGTTATTACAGAACTCGTTTTCGAAAAGATTTTTTTTTAACCTGAAATATAAGGAGTTAATAGAAGAGCAGCTAACAGTTCGCTAAGTTTAGAATATTAGAGAATGAAACTGCCAGCAACCCACCTTTTATTTATTTTTTATTTTTATTTTTTAAATATATTTTATTGATTTTTTACAGAGAGGAAGGGAGAGAGATAGAGAGCCAGAAACGTCAATGAGAGAAACATCAACCAGCTGCTTCTTGCACACCCCATACCGGGGATGTGCCCGCAACCAAGGTACATGCCCTTGGCCGGAATCGAACCTGGGACCTTTCAGTCTGCAGATCAACGCTCTATCCACTGAGCCAAACCGGTTTTGGCCCAGCAACCCACCTTTTAATCACCTGTGTGAGTTACTTAGGCATTGCTTCCACGTCTTTGCAGTGAAGGCCAAGTGGGTGGTGCATCTTAAGAACTGGTGTAGCTGCTTTAGAATCAGAACATGGAACATGGGGACACAGCCCGGCAGTAGCATTGGTTTTCACGGGAGGGAGACTCTTGTTGAAGTCCTGGCTGAGCAGGCCTGCAGGGAGGACTGCTTTACCGCTCTCCCAGCCCAAGTGAAATAAGCCATTTGACCAGCAGCCCCTTCCCCAGCATCTTCTGCCCCGAACTGCCAGCCCTCTAGTCATCAGTCCGGGTGTTTCCTAGAATTACCCAGCGGTGGCCTTGTGTGAGATGATGTGTGTCAGGCTTCTGTGAGGACCCGCCAGCTAACGGGTGTCCAGTTCTAGGCCACTGCCATTCTTACCTTCTGCTGTGTTACTGTGCCTGCTTCTTAGAAGTCACCAGGAAGATGCATTTCACTAGTTTGAAAAATGAGTCAGATTCCAGGTAGTCAGCCTGCCGCAGGTCTGCAGCATCAGCGTTTTCTCTCCGTTTGCAGGCGCTCCGGAAACCAGTGTGTATAACTGCAGGGCCCATTGCCATTTCACCCGTCGTCGTCGTCGTCGTCGGAGAGAAACGGGAGCGCGTGCCTGGGTGGAGGGAATGTGCAAGCTCATTACCGGGAAGCATGTGTTTAGATGTTCAGATACACGTAGCTCTCAGCTCTGCTCAGTATTGCAGAAGACATAGAAAAGCCAAATTCATATTAGTTTTAGCAACTTATTGAAAGCAGGTGTATGTAGGCTTAAAAAAAAAAAATGCCAGGGGCGAAGAGCTGAACATTTTGTCATACTGATTTGCCTTCTGAGAGAATGACAATGGTCACAATGGCTCCTGGCCATTCTAATCGAAACAGCAGAGAGCCTTCAAAGAAGAGAAAAATCTGCCGGTTGTGAGAGGTTTGTGATGTCAGTGGACGTTGTGATTAACCGTCAGCACTCTCAGTTGCCAAATTCAGCATCTAGCCCAAGCTGGTATTTTTGAGATTTTTAAAAGACCGTGCTAGTTAGGTGATTAGTGTTTTATTTCAGTTCACCAACCAACCATAGACAATTGCTCTTCCTGTGGTTTCCCGGCAGCTCAGACAGGCAGCTGCTATTGTTTCCACGCCAGCCGTGAAGCAGCACTGATATATTTTGTTTAATATTAGCCCTTTTAATAAGTGATAAGATGTACTTGGGGGCATTCAGTTCATTGTAATGGTACTGTAGGCTTTGAAACAGCAACAAACTCTCCTATTCTTGGAAGCCCACTGTCTTGCCAGGAGACCTCTGTGTTTCTTAGCTTTGGCTCCTTGTTCGGTGGATATTAATGACCCAAGGAGGTTGAGTTGCCTCGTGTCCTGATATGGAAAGACCTTCACCTGGGATTTAGGAGCTTGCCGAGGCTCCTTTAAATTCTAGCCTCTCTTCCACCTGCTAACTTGTCCATCTCCTTCTATCTTATGAAAAATTCATTGCTGCTTATGTGATCCTATTATAGAAATTTTAAAAACAGAGGAGAAAAAGCTATGGCAATCATCGTGCAATATTTTCTTTGTCTTTTTTCCCCTATATATATTTTCATTTGCTCTGTGTGTGTGTGTGTGTGTGTGTGTGGACTGTATGGGTTGTGAGTGACAGAAACCTAGTTCCAACAAGCTTGAGCAAAGAGGGGAATTCATTGTGAGGACTGGGTGTCCCTAAGCCCAAGGACAGGGACTTGGCGAGGCCTGAGGATTGGTGCGAGTGGGCCGCACCTTCCCAGCCTTTCAGCTGTGTTTCTCTCCGGCTTCTTTCTCTGTTTCTTGTCTTTCTCTCTCATCCAGTTGTTTTCCACGTGGAGTAAAACATATTCGAAGAAATCTCCCAAGTTTAATTTCTTTCCCCTTCATCTATCCCAGAGAGTTCAGCCCAATTCTTGTGATCACAAGACCTAGCATGCAAAATGGCAGTTTCTGGGGTAACCGTTTGATAGGTGAGGGGGGCTCAGCAGGGATTTCTATCTCTTGGCCCCCAGGTATGCTTGTTGTCTTTTCTTTTCGTTTATTCAGTTCCCCACCTGCCCCTACCACCATAATCCTGCCATCCCTTGTCAGGCTGCAAACCCGTCCCCTTCCCCATGGGAGGCAGCCCTTGGTCTTGTTCAGCTGCAGCCTCGTGGTCTTTGTAGGGCCACTGTCCTCCAGGCCAGGCGCTCCGGGCAACGTGCACGCCTCTGCTTCAGGTGTGAGCAGGTCTCGGTGAAGTTTGTCCTCTTCGATCCCCTGTGGCCTAAAATAATTTTAACTGCACCACCAGTTGGTGTGCAGAGCCTCTTGATTCCTCTGTGGCTTGTTTTTCTAGCCAATCTAACTAAAACAGATTTCTGAGTTCCAAAGGTAGAAATTGAAGCAGATCCTTCCTCCGCGGGTGTAAGGCTTTACCCAGAGAACGGGCTCAGCAGGGCCATGAGGCTTGTTGTGGTTTCTCCCACCCCAGGTGAGTGGCTCTGGACAAAATACAAGGGAACTCTCCCCCTCCAGGCCAGGCACACAGGAGATGAGGTGAGCTCCGGGTTCTGGCAGTGCAGTCACCCCCCGGAAAAGAAATGCAGGGGCTGGAGTGTGTCCTGCCACCTCACTGTCCCTCTGAAGGAATTAACTGGGCATCATCCTGGCTCTTACCAAGAATGACCAGATATTTGAGGGTCAGACTCCCATGCACAGGAGGGTAATCCCCGAGCTTTTAGAGTTAGTGCTAAAAGCCAGCCATATTTTTAAAATAACATTTGTGCCAAAATTCAAACCCAGTATAAGCAAGTTGGCCTGTTTTTAAATCAACAGCTACAGGAACCAGTTAATGTGCAGGACAGTATAGAGACAAAAGAAGAGACAAGCTCATTACAAGATGGCATTGCTGAATGGGCCCATATCTCAAAAGCATGTTCCTAGGAAACCTTCCAGCTATCACCTGCACATCACACACACACACACACACACACACAGCTGCTCCCATGGAATCTGTGTGATGACGGTACAATTTCTAGCGAAGCTTAGAGGATAGGCAGACAAATAAAAAAGAATCTATCCAGTATAATTATAACCATAATGTATTTTAAATTTTTTATTCAGCCCAGCCAGTATGGCTCAGTGGTTGAGCATCAACCTATTAACCCATTCCTGGTCAGGGCTTACAGGCTCCATATCTAGTAGGTATTCTCATTTTTTAAATATATATTTTACTGATTTTTTTTTTACAGAGGAAAGAGAAACATTGATCAGCTGCTTCCTGCACACCCCTACTGGGGATGTGCCACAACCAAGGTACAACATGCCCTTGACTGGAATCGAACCTGGGACCCTTCAGTTTACAGGCCAACGTTCTATCCAACTAGCCAAACCGGCTAGGATGTATTCTCATTATTGATTTTTTTTTCTCCCTCTATCTGAAATAAAAAATGTATTTTAAAAATTTAGATTCTTTATTTTTTATGTAATAATGATTATAAGCATTTTTCTATATTGTTGTAGCTTTTTCCACATGCTGTTTTAATGATTATATAATGCTTCATTGAGTGTGTGTCATAATTTATTTCAGCCATGTAGATATTATTGGCAATTCAGACCTTTCTAGTTTTTTTGTATTTATAAAATGGGATATAATGAGTATCATTGTGCACAGAGCTTCTTCCATATCTGGAATTATTTCTTCACGATATAGACATGGGATTATAGGACCAAAAATATGATCATGTTTATACTTTCCAGAAAGACTGCACTAACAATTTTCATCACCACCACCAAGTGAATTTCACTACCTTTGGCTAGTTCCTTTAAAAAATTTTAAATTTATTGAGCATAAAATGTGCATTTTTATTTAAACTGTATTTTGAGTATAAGTGAGAAGTAATTTGGGTTATGTTTTTTATGCATTTTTAATAACATGTCTCTTTTGAAATCTTGGTGTTTTATTACTATATAAACTCATTATAGAATGGGAGCTGTTTTCCTTACTTTGCTTTAAACATTTCCCCATAATTCTTTGCCCTTTAAAATTTCCCAAGTGTGTATGGGTGTGTGTGGGTGTGTTGGAATTCTTCTTTATCATGGAGTCCTGGAAGATAGCCGAGTTTTAGAAAGTAAAATATAACTAAGAGAAGGAAGTCAGTTAGAAAGCTGAGCGTACTCTACCTCAGGGATTGTTTCAAAATCCCTGTCCTTGTCATATTAAGTCATAAGCCAGTCCCTCTGTAGGAAAGACTGTCACTTAGAACAGGGGACCTGCGTCCTGGTCCTGACTCAGCTGTTGTCCAGCCAGGTGCCTTTGATGGGAACTACGCTCTCTATCCTCAGTTTCCTCATGTCCAGCTGGTGGGTTTTAGGAACGTCTCTGTGGTACGTGCCCCCGGTGAAGAATCATGTTGACCAGGAAGGTTCTTCTCCATCTCATTGCAGATTTTTGGAAGTCCCAGCACAGTGACGCTTCCTGAAACCTTGTTGTTTGTGTCAACCCTGGATGGAAGTTTGCACGCTGTCAGCAAGAGCACAGGCTCGATCAAATGGACTTTAAAAGAAGGTAATTTGGATTTGGTCCTTGGGTGACATGGACATGTGCTCTGCTGCCCCCAAGGAAACATATTCCAGAAAAAGAGAAGAGCAGTTATATGTTACTTAATAAAATAAAATAATGCCATCTTGTAATGGAGTCAAGGAGAGGATAGGGCTCAAAGGTATGTTTACAGCTTAGATTATCTGATAAGTACATCATTTGAAGAGACACTGGTGGGCTATGTGTTTTTTGTTGTTTTGCTTTGTTTTGTTTTTTGCTTCTGTCCATATTTCTTGTTTAAAGGGCTCTAGGCTTTTCTATTAATAGTTCTGGCTTGATCTTTACAGAACACATGCTGCATTAAATTTTTTTGTTACGTTCTAATAATTAAAATCTTGTAACCATAATTATCTTCTCTAACCGCAAATGACTCGTTTGCTTTTATGGAGGCTGGAATAATTGAGGGCTGTAAGATTTGACATTCATCCAAGTTGGCCACTTGATAGGCTCTGTACATGGAGGGAAGTAAAAGACAGACCTGATTCTCCTTTCGTAACCTCCCACAGTTTATGGTCTTGTCTTCCTGGTGATAGTGGAGTCCTACAGCTGGGAAACTGTATTCAATTTCCCAAGTAAGCTTCCCCGGCAAAGCCATGCAAATCCCAGGATTTGCGGCTTTCCGTGTCATCTCTATTATTCTGTCCAGTAATGATCCTCACTTGGGCCCAGACGAGGCCCTGACCAGCGTGTTCTCTTCCGTCACTAATCCGTGACTCATTATTGTCATGAGCACAGCAAGTGTTTTTCCTTCCTTAATCAAATGTCCCCAAATAGTACTTCAGATGGGAAAGCAGGGGCCCGTGTCAGAGGACACACGTCATCCTGTCAGTGCAGCAGCAAGCCTCGTTACCATCCACAGAGGATGGCAGCTGAGGCACCACACACTGTCCTGCAGCACCTGGGGGGTCCTGCTTGGACCAGCAGGGGCTCTAAGTAACAGAAAGGACCAGCTCTCAGGAGTCAGTGGCCACAAGAAGAGGGGAGAGCTGGGTTTTGGCATTGCATTGCAGGATGTTATCTGTACCGTTTCTCATTCCTGTGCAAGCATTTTACTGCTTAAAAAAAAAAAAAAATCAGAGTTGTTGATTTTTCACAATTTCAGATTTTGTCCAAAGATGAAAATCCACAAGGTGCAGTGATCAGCATTTTTACTCTTGTGTTAAGGCTGGTCCCTTAGTTGCAGTCTTCCCAGGCAGGAGGACATTATTGCCCCAAGGACAGTTCATTCTTCCGCTTTGCTTTTTCCTGTATGCATTGTTTTAAATTGGCCTTCTCCAAGACTTACTTTCCAGAAGCAACCTCATCCGTATCGGGCACAACGGGGTCCTGTCTTGTTTGTTATTTAGTCAAACATAAGAATCAATCTGTTCTCTCCAGTAGTTTAGAGCTTAAAGAATTTGCCTCTTTTTTACTTAATTTAACATGTGTTTATAGGACCTAGTCTGTGAGAGATACTCTAAGGGCCCAGAGAAGGAAAAGACAGTGCTTGCCCTCAGGGAGCCCACAGTCCGTCCTCAGGGAGAACTTCCTCATAGAGCACCGGTGACCGCCTCACTGAGGTCCTAGGAACTGCCAGAGGGAGGGGGCCAGAAAGGGCTTCATGAAGCCGGGATGTTGGAGCTGAACCTTGGTGGGTAGATGGGATTTCAGTCCGGAGAAGTGAGGCCTGGGGAGGAGAGAAGGAGGGAGCACGGCTAGGCAGAGCAGAGAGGAGGTAAAAGGCACTTACAGGAAGAATTAGAGAAATGTGATTAAGATCTGATAATCTCAATATTCAGTATATTCTAAGTCTCATTGTTTTTCTTTGAATAAACTGGCTTATTTTAGTGAAATTTAGCCCTATCTGTCAATAGCCTCGATATATATTTCTTTACAAAGATTACAGGTGATAATATGGAGACCCTGAGCTTTCAGTTCAATTGTATTTTTTTTTTTTATTATTGATTTCAGAGAAGAAGGCAGAGAGAAAGAGAAAGATCAGTGATGAGAGAGAATCATTGATCTGCTGCCTCCTGCATGACCCCCAGTTGGGATTGAGCCCACAACCCAGCCATGTGCCCTTGACTGTTTGAATCTCCATCCACTGAGCCAAACGAGCTAGGGCCAATTTTAACTTTCAGTTATAACCAGAGATTTCAACATTGGTATTTGCAAACCATTAACAAGTAAATAGATTATAAGTGTTCCAGGCCCTGAGGATATAAGTGAAGGAAACATAAAGCTTTTATTCTGTGGGGAAACGGATAAGGAAATAAATGACATTCCAGTGCTCTGGAGAAAAATAAGGAAATAAATGACATTCAAGAGCTCTGGAGTAGGGGGCGCCAGGCTGCTGGGGTTGGGGTGGAAAGGGCTGCAAGTTTGAACAGGGACAGCCCCACTGAGAAAGAGCTCAAGGAAGGAAGGACCAAGGATCCTCAAGCTCAAGGAACCCAACCATGCTGTCACCTGGTCTTCGACTTCTCATCTGAAGAACTGTGAGAAATAACACCAGGCTACGGTATTTTGTTACGGCAGCCCAGCCAAGCTGACTAGAACACACAGCCTCCGCTGTACAGCATCAGCAGGTGCTGTGAACTGATGGGAGGAAGCGGGAGACCAGGCAGGGGCTACTTCCCCAGTCCAGCCAAGGAAGGCTGTGGGCTTGGGCCTGCACAGTCGTGGGCAGTCAAAGTCAAATGGAAAAGCCTTGCCGATGCAGATACCTTTAACGCATCCCACTGGGTTTCTGCAGAATATACTAGTGTACCTGTTACTCCATTTCATGGTTTCCCAACTGTTTACTTGTTTCAGAGGCCAACACGCTGGGGGTGTTTTTTTTCTTTCCGCAGAGTGGTTTTGGCAGGTGTTTTGTTCCTCACCCAAACACGTGTTGCTGTTCCCAGAAAGGGAGATTTCTTACACCATCGTGGCAGGCTGCACCTAGTGCAAAAAAAGAGTTTTGTTTTCCGACACCGAGTTGAGTTCTGACACTGTGCATGATCTGTGCTCTTTCTAAGCTGTGATTTTTGTAACAGTAGTACCTGCTGTCTGTCTCTGAAATATCACCACTGAAGATGGTTGAGTATGTTTTATTTCTGCACTTTCTGCCCAAATGCAAACAGAGAATATTGCCCTCATGCTTTGTGTTGGATTAGTTTTACGAAGCTCGCTTCGGCCTGCTGAGGTCCAAAGGACTCTCTCTGGTATTGCCAGCTTCTGGTTTAGGGCTTCTTGCACTTAATTTGAAATGTTTTGCTACGTGTGGTGGCTATTAGTTAATGATGATTTTTGACACTCAGATCTTCATCAAATTGCACTTAACTCTTTAGCAACCCTGCTCCCAACCCCTTCATGGCACGGAGGACTGGATCTAATTTAGAACCACCCTTTACTAATTGTAAAAATATGCTAACTGTGCAACATGGCTGCTTTCCCAACCAGATGGGCCCGGACTCCTGAGTTGTCCCTTGAATGGTTCATATTGGGGATTCTTATGAAGGAGGGAACAGAACTAAACTGGTTACTTGAAATTTGAAGAAAATCTTCCCACATGAGTTTCTCTTTCTTAGCGTGTGCCTCTTGCTATGGATTCTCCCGGTGTGTACAGCACGGCCCACCCAGGCTGGGAAATAGAGTGGTGCTCTGCTACTCAGTCACCGAGTCCTGTCACGCAGGCTGAAGAAGTGTCTCCCAAATCTGACTCCCCATCCCCATCCTCCTTGCCAGTGCTTAGCCAGGCTCCCCATTCATTTCCCCAATTAATGCGACAGCTTCCTGACTGGTCCCTGCACCTGTCTTATCCTCCCGTTCACCCATCGCGCTGCTGTCACACGTGCCCCTGGAAAGACTGATTGACCACACCACACAGCCGCTGAAATACTCTTGGTGTTGGCTGTTAGCAGTGCTACTCCAGGTGTGGTCTGCCTCCTGTGTTACCTGTCCACGAGGAGAGAAGTACAGAGAGAGAGAAGCATCACCCATGGTGTGATCCTCCACTGATTAGTTTGGGGAGCACTGGCTCACAGGGTCAAGGCCACGCTCCTCGGTATGCATGCAAGGCCCTTCGAATCCGCTCTTGCCCACCTCTCCAGCCTCAACTCCCTATTTTCCCCCAGGGGTGCCCTTTGTTCCAGCCACAACTCCTCTCCAGGCCTCGGAAACACTGGGCCTTTGCTTCTGCCCCCTCCCCTCCAGCAGACTGCACTGCTGGGCAGCTCCTATTCGTCCCAGGTTACCTCCTTGTTTCCTCAGGGCGAGCCCCTTCCTCAGGTGGCTGTTGGAGGCACTTCCTGCTGGCGGTGTGAATTATTGTTACCTTTGTCTTCCTGCTGAATTTCTAACTCCTTGAAGGTGGGGTCTCTAGACAGCCAGGGATGCTCAGTGAATGTCGGGGGCACCTGATGCCGACTCAGTTTCCAGAACCCTCCTGACTAGACGTCCTTCTGGAGCCCTGACAAACAGATGAGACTTGCCTTTGCCTCCTCAGGAGACTCGCCTGCCACTTGTGCCACCGTCACCTTAGTTTCCAGGGCCAGTTTCTGATCTGAGTTTCACACGGTTTTGTGGCTTTTTGCAGGAGGCTTTCTGTCCTCGGTTAGCTGTGTGCCTCTGGAAGTGTCCGACTTCTGCCCGCAGAGGTGTGAGGGAAACGTGAGAAGGGAAGTTGTGGGAAAGGCTGACATTTTGTTAATCGTCCTAATCTCTCTTCTCCTAAGAACTTTCCTAGGCTTCAGATAGGCATCGCCACCTCCCTACTTTATCGGCTAAGCACAAGAAAAGTGTTTGTTCTCCATCGTCTTGGAGGACTGAAAATTAAGTTTCACAAGAAGGGACATGAGAGAGCCTGTTTCTGCTTTTGAGGATCTTGGAAATGTGTTTTCTATATTTTACTCTTTGTCATGGAAGATTCTAACCATAAATAGACATAGAGACGATTATATAATGAACGCTCAGGTACCCGTCACTCAGCTTCAGCCGTCACCAGCTGGTGTCCAGTCTCAAATGTGCCCGCTCACAGCCTCCCTCACGCTCGGGACCGGCTTCGGAGCCGCACTGTCCCGTTGTGGCGATGCTCTCAGCCCGCCGCCACCACACATAGCATCGATTTCAACCGCACTGGGCAGTCTTCGCTGCTTTACTTGGTATGTGTCAGAACACAGTTGTAAATGTTGAAGTGCATGAATAAAATCCCCCCCCCCTTTTTTTTTTTACTGTGCCTTAGTTATTTATTTTTTTGTTCATCTTGGGATACCGTGCGAGGTTTGATGGCACTCCCATCACTCAAGAATGAATTCTGTGAAGTTAGGACATGCTGAGAGGCATCTGGTTGTAAGTCATTGCCTTATCCTCCCCTTTAATTTCCTTTACAACTGATTGCACTGTTCATTGTGTGTTTTTAGGTCAGACTGACTTCTGCCAAGGTGAATAAGAGCCTAGTAGAAGTCGGCTGCCTTTAGTATGGGCAGGTTTTTAGGTTATTTTGGTATCTCCCCATGATTGTTTTCGTCACATGTGACATTTGGTGACTTGCAGAGATTACCTGTAAGAAAACCTGTTACGTCCTCTCCCAGTTCTGATGAGATTGGATTTTGAGGCACTTTGGATTGGGTGACTATTTTAAAGTGTTCTCCTCATGCAAGCTGAATTTTGAGAAACTTTTTGAGACTTTCTTCCCCACAGTTTGGATCTAACAACTGAATGGGGGCTAAGGGTGTAGATTCCGGAAGAGCTCTCCTCTGGAGGGAGCACTGAGCTGCCACCGGGGAGAAGTAGTCTCTAATCGCCTCACCTGAGCACGAAAACATATTTGGGAGGCTTGAGTTTTGAGTTAAGGGAGGGTGAATGACCTTGGTTCTATCAATAATTTTCATAAGGAAACAGTGTTAGTACCTTAAGCATTTTCTTGAGGAAGTGGCATTTGTCTACTGCAGTCAGACTAGCTGATCTAGTTTTACTGTTGGCTAGGATTAAAGTGGTGTGCCCTCTAACTCATTCCTTTCTTTCACTTCACTTTTCTGATTGGGACTAAGTTTTGTTGGCCTTTCCCCCCTCCTTTTTGGTTCCTGAGCATCCCTCCTTTCCCCGCCAGGGCCGACCCTGGCCATCTGACTGGGGTTATTGAGTCGTCTTCCTCATTACCCTTTCTGGTTCCTTCTTTTTCTCATTCGCTTAGTGCCCTGTCTAACCTTTTTTCAGAGGACGGTATCACATCTCTGTTTTTCTCAGAAGCTTCCGGTCAGTTCCGAGGCAGTGCCCGCCACGCCACACCACGGAGTCGCACGCTTTCTCCCCCACGGTCTCGCTGCCTGCTGTCCGACCTGATTTGCATTCAGGAGGAACACTTCACACTTGCCAAGCCTGTGTCCTCATTCCCACAGAGCGGTGATCGTTCTTCTCTCTGGTAGTCTTGTCCGCCGCAGCCGCCGGGCCAGCCCTCTTCATGGCACGGTTCTCCCTGAGTGCACAGCCTCCCGGAGTTCTCTCACCTGGTGATCCGTGATTCCTATGGCATATGCCACATGTTCCAGCCATTTATTGTATGCTTGGTTTCGTGTGTACCAGCTTTCCAAGCTCTTTTTCCCGCATGGCATGAACCAGGGAACCAAGCTGATGGTAGATGTCTGATGTGTTTATGAGATGTGTGTACTAATAGCTGGGATGGGAGGGGAAGACAAGGCTCTTGAATATTGGGGCTGGAGGAGGTTTGCAGGGAGCACAAAGCAGATGGGAACTTCATTTGTGGTCTTTGGTGCTTCATAAGGGCCAGCTCAGAACATCTCCAGTCCCCGCTAAAAGCGCACTTAGAAGGGGCTGGTTTGGAGACTTTCCCACTGGTCCTGGCATCTTAGTTGTACCTGGAGAATTCTTGCAGTCAGAGAAGCTGGTTTTAAGCACCGGTGTGTAGGGGTCAGTAGGTGGTTGTGCTTTAGAAAGAAGAGTGAGGTCAACGGGTGCTCATCTAGATTCTGCCAGAGAAGAGGGTGTTCCGGAAATATCAGCTCATCTGGGGAAGAGGAGGCAGTGATCTTGGAAGGTTCTTTGAGCTCCAGTCAAATGGGCAGCCTGTTCTTGTGGCTTCTATAATCAAAGGACATTATTCCTTCCTACATGGATTGCTCCGGTTTAAAACAATTATTTAAATTTTGGTTGCCTTTATCAGAGACTTTTTTCTGTTTTGCCAACTTTCCACCCCCATGTTTCCCCATCATTGATGCTACTCTCTCTCTCCCTTTCCCTTCCTCTCTGAAATCAATAAAAACATATTTTTTTTAAAAATAACACTAGAAATACACAAATGTCCACCAACAGGTAAAGCAAATTGTGAGTACTCCTTCCGCCATAATAAAAGAACAAAGTCTGAGGCACACAACAATAAGAATGAATTGCAAAAATGTGGTGCAGGAAGAAAGAAGGCAGACACAAGAGAGACCCTACTACATGAATTCCATTTGTAAACTTTTAGAACAAACACACCAATCTGTCAGTGGTTAGATGGGTGTGGGAGTCAGGGAAATTGCACCTAAATGGGTATGAGAAATGTTCGGGAGGATGGAAATGATCTATATCTTGATTGTAAGGGTGGTTACACGCATGTGTATGTTTTTCAAGACTCATTGAACTGTGCGTGTAAAGTGGATGCATTAGGAGAGAAAGGAGAGCACATGCTAAAGAGAATGAGCTCAGTCTGTGGTCAGAGGGGAGGCAGTAGGCAGCCAGGAGGACTTGATGATCCTTGGAGATGGGATAGTGCTTGAGGGCCTAGATAGATGAGTGTGACATGTCTATGGATGTGAAGGTGAAACCTTTGCCCAGAGATGCGAAGGGAAGTAGCGTTGGGCACACGTGGAGGGTGAAGGGTGGGGAGTTTCAGAGAGCTCCGGGAGGCCCAGTCGTGTGAAGGGAAGGGGGCCTTGAGCCCAGGAGTGAAGGTTTGAGGCGCCAGCTGTGAGGAACAGGCAGCAGAGGCCAACCGGGAAGTAGATAGACTTATCGCCTGTGACATGGGGCCCCGCTGGCCACAGATGTATAATGGTCTCTCCAAGAGCGTGGAGTTTTCTTCAGCAGTGCTCAGAGCCTGGGGGAGGAGTGGGGCTGCTTGGTAGATTCTGGGTTGAAGGCTGAGAGAGCGTAGCTGCTACATCATTGGATGTAATCACAGTGGCTATCCAGGCTGGGCAGGAATAGGAATTGGAAGGAAACTAATAAACATATTGAGCCCCTCCTGTGTGCCAGGCACTGTTTTAGGTTTTTGGGATATAGCAGATAATAAAAGATGAATCCTAGCCCTCACAAAGTTTATAAGAGAGTTAGATATTAAGTAAAATGAATAAAATATACTACTATACTTCAGAGGCGGTGTCACAGAGAAAAATTAAACAGGGAAGAGGGCGGGGCATCCTGGGGGGGTAGGAGGTGGACAAGGAAGATCTCTCTGAGATGGTGACATTTGATCAAAGACCTAGGATTGAGGAACAGCAAATGCAAAGGCCTGAGGCAGGGGCACGCTGGACAGTATTCGAGGAGGCCAGCCCTTCTTTTGGAAATAAAAATATTTAACTCTTTACCCTTTTGAACTTGGACAAAGGGAAGAGGTGAACATCTATTTTGACTCATTTCCGTCTCAAGCTAAAAAGGAGGATTAGACTAGCACAAACAGGAGCAAGAGTGTTCCATAATCTCACCAGGTTTCTCTTGAGTATAAAGGTGGCGCCTTTTCAGGCCTGACCCACCGGAATCGAGTCCAGTGACTGCCCCCAGGGCAGCACTGAGCAATTTCATTTTTTTTTTTGTTTCTTTCTGTGTTAATCCAAGAGACAAATACCTAATTTCAAGTTTTTAACCATTGTCTTTCCTCTTCTGATATTTTTACCTTTATCTGATACCCTCCCTTCCCCTGGAATTATACCCATTTTTATACTTGTGAAGTAACTCCCCTCCCCCTTTTTTTCCTTCTGAAAGTAAAACAGCTTTCATCCTTATCGGTCTCCCTATAGATAGAGTGGCTTATTTGGTAGCAGTATTTGTTTATACTCGTATAGTTAGGCCAGGTTTCTTTTCTTGTGGCTCTTTTAAAAAAAAAAAAAAAAAAACAAGAATCTTGCCTAATACCAGTTCTCATAATTAAATAAAAACAATCACCTTTTCATGTTGGGCTTTCATTGCATGTTTTCACATGGTGCTTTCTGCTTTTATTTTCTTGGTTTTCCCAATATTTTTTATCTTTAATCTTTTACATTATGGAAAATTTCAAGCATATGTAGAGAGAACAGCAACATGCCTGCCCCTTGTCACTTTCATCTTTAAACAGTTACTGACAAGCTGCCATTTTTTTAATCTGTCCCCCATACAATGTTTTTTTTCTGTAGTATTTTAAAACAGATCTCAAATTCAATTTTTTTAAATTTTATTTACTTTTTTCAATTTTTTTTTTTTTTTTTTTTTTTTTTTTTAAAGAAAGCAGCCTTCTGTGAGCACTGTCTTAATAGTTGAGCCAATATGTGGCCCTGAGCCCTGCAGGTGTTTATTCCGGGGACCTTATTTTACTGCGCGGATGGGAAAGCTAAGGTGGCCAGAAGGTCCCCCTACTGGAGTGCGTCCCGTCCTGAGCCTAGGAAAACAGCATGGTTCTCACACAATGGTGTCCTTGTCCTACCGATCCTTTCCTGGCTCCTGCCAGTGACAGCCTGTGTCGCAACTGGTGCCTTTGTGCAGGACCTGGGACCTGAGGCCTCCGTGTCAGGTGGCCAGTGGACAAGCTCTGGGAAGCCAGGGAAACCTTCCCCTGCAGATGAGTCCCTGAGATGCTGTGCCACAAAGACAGGCTTAGGAATTGGAATCACACACCCCTTGCCTCCAAGTCTTGTTTCTGGCGACTTGTTAGAACTCGGCAGTGTCTTCCTGTGGAACAAACCAGCGAGGTGCCCTCTGGCCCTGCCGTGCGGCTCAGTGTTTCCCTTTGGATGCAGCATTCCTGCCTTTCCCGGCTTGCCTGGCTGCAGGGCTGTTGCAGTAACCCGGCTGTAAACTGCACGGTGAGGGTTCAGTGGGTGAGAGCTGTGGGTCTTGATTTCCTGCCTCTTGCATCAGTCTGTTGTACCGAGAGGTGATTAGTGGGAACAGCAAACATGCGCTTACTGGCTGGAAGTGTCTCCAGTTTCCTATCATGTGTTTGGTTTAATGAATTGTTTGTTTGCTGCCCACAGACCACATGTGGTGTGTGTGCCTCTGTTGTTGTGAGCACCGTAGGCCTTCATGTGGGAGCTGGGCTCCTAAGGCAAAGTCAACATTTGATAAGGCTTGTCCGAGCTTCCTTTGACAATCCCCACCGACAGGGAGAAATGGACAGCTGCCTGTCACCCTAGGCAGAGCCGGGAGCCTGGAGCTCTGTGTCCACAGTCACATCACAGTGTTTGCCGTCCTCGCCCCCAGCTTTGAAGTTGTGGCTGGCGTGGCTGTCCAGCCGTGGGGTGTTTGATGCTGGAGATACTGTGCCATCTCCTGCCTGTGGATGTTAGCTCTGTCGCAGCACCCCTGTGTCAGCGTCCTCTCACCCCACCACCATCCCGCCCAGGAATCCGAAGCGTCCTCTGGACTTGTGCCCGGAGAATCTAGGCAAGGGGAAATGCTGCTGCTTTGACAACTACAGATAGAACATTGAGAGAAAACTTTCCCCCCAATTTAAAAAGTAATGCCTACCTTTGTACAAATTTGAGGAAATAGAGAAAAGGTGGGGAAGTCACTTCATATTTTCAACAGAGATAACTCACAATTAGCATTCTTTGCCTCTGCATCTAGTTTTATCGATGTGCATGGAAGATGTTTTGAGCTGCGTTAATACTCTGTATACAGTGTTACCTGCTCTCCTGACCAGAAGAGTAACGATTTGCACACGTTTTAAGTTTTTATAAGCGCTTTTAGGAGCCCTAGTTTTCTTCCAGGTGGGCATTTCATAATTCAACCATGTTCTTGAATAGTTGAATAATTTGCAATGCTACTGTGAGCATCTTTGTACAGAAAGCATTTTCTATGTTCTGTATTATTTTTATACTACACTTTATAGAACTGTGATTAATGGGTCAAAGAGAATCACGAGAATGAACACTTGAAGGCTCTAACATTGCCATACTGCTGCTCCAAAAGGGTGTACCCATTTCCCATCCAGCCAGATTCTCATCAACAGCAAAGCTCATTCTTAAGCCACAGGTTTGCTTTACTGAATGGGAATATCTGGTACCACTCCAAGCATTTGGCAAGGTGATGATTTTGGTTTTAAAAGTCCTTGATGTGTCAGATAGTGACACTGACCCACTGTCCACTGAGGGCTGTGCCTGGTTCTCCCTTCGCTGTCCCTCTCCCAAGTCACCTGCACGTTTCTTGAGAGCAGTTCCGTTCTGCTGTCAGTTCTCTCTCCAGTCTCAGGGGCAATCATAAGAGCTTACATTTGTGTCTGTGTGTGCTTTTTCTGAAATGCCTTTATGCACGTTATCTCATGTAAACAAACCTGAGTTGTTGGTACAACGTGTGAATTGGCCCTGGGAACTCTTCAGGAGTCTTGACATCTCGGAGTCTGTCTGATGGTGCCTTTGTTGTTCTCTCACACAGATCCAGTTCTGCAGGTTCCAACACACGTCGAAGAGTAAGTTTTCCAATTTGCTTCAGTACTTTCCTTTAATGCGTTTTCTGTATTATTCAGTATTTATGAAGCCAATTGCTGGGAGTACATGTGCACAAATTTAAGATATAAGAAAATGATAGAGACATAGAAAGTCTTACAGGTGCCATGACAGAAGCCTGTGTTGGGGAGAGGGTAGGCAGTTCCTTTGGGAGGGAATGAGTGGCATTATGGGGGAAGGGGGGAATGGTATTTAAAAAGGCTTATTTGAGATGGAGCTTAAGTTGAGGTTTGAACTTAAGTTTCCAAAGTCCTCAGGAAGGCTTAAGGGTTTAGATCTCTCCCTCTTACTGTGTTAACCATGGAGGGGAAATGAGGGTGACCTGCTGCTGGAGGTGTGTGCTAGAATAAAGGCAGGACGGCACCTGCAAGAGCCTCCGGCGACTCCTCCGGGCTTCTGTGTGACCACCATAGCCCTTCCGCAGGTTAACTTGGCCAGAGACCACCTCGCAGCCGCTTCATGGGAAGCTACCGTCCGAGAGACCTTTATCCATGTCCTTGGCGGGCTCTTTCTGATTGTCAGGCTCTCAAAGTCTGCTTCTGTTGCCTGTGGTTTAAAAATAAGAGTCTGTTGAACACTAAAGGCAGATTTGTTTTACCTGTTTACGTACCCTGCCACACTATTAAGTACTAGTTGTTGAAGTTATTGACTTGCAAGCTGAAAATCAGACTCGCTGGGTCCTTTTTACTTATTTTACCTTCATCCAGAGGGCTTTGACCCAGTGATGATTTACTCCTCTATGATGATTTATAATTTTCCCGTTGCAGGTGCCTTTTTCCTGCTCAAGTACAGCATGCACCCACCAGAGTGATATTTTGTTTGTTGCTAAAGTGGACAGGCATTGGTTAGAATTAGCTTTCTCACACACACACACACACACACCACTTTCCCCATCCCCCCGGTCATGGCTTTCATGGCTTTGGCAGTATTTTGTTTTGTGCTCTGAGCGGTAATCTGTCATTGATACTATTGCTTCATTTCTAGGCCAGCCTTCCTCCCGGATCCCAACGATGGCAGCCTGTATACACTTGGGGGCAAGCATAATGAAGGCCTAACGGTGAGTGTGTTTAGCTTCTTGTGCTTCAGAGGTTCTAGACCAGCCATCTCCCACTTTTGCTCATTGAGATCACCTGAGAGCTGATTCTGATTCGGGTGGTCTGGAGCGGGACCTGGGCATCAATATGTTTTTACAGCTTTTAAATGGCAGCCAGAGCTCAGAAATATTAATCTAGATGAGCAGGGCCCAGCCAACACATTGGAAAGGTACAATACTCCCTTCAGTAATAGGATTCACTCCAGCCCTATTGGTATGGAGAGCAGGGTAGTTTGAAACACTGCCTACCCCCATGGGGGGGCACATGGTATCCCCATCTCCATTTGAGAATCTAGATGGCAGATTGTTTTCTATACACACAATTGTAAACCTACTTTTGCCTCACCCTGTATAAAGAACTTTTATGGATTATTTTAGAAAGACAGACAACCCAATAGAAAAATGGCAAAAGAAGAGATCTTAATGGTCAATAAACATATGAAAAGGTACTCAGCTTCATTAGTCATTAGGGAAATGTAAATAAAAATCACAGCCGGTGTGGCTCAGTGGTTGAGAGGCAAGAAGGGGTCTCAGAGTGCTGTGAAGGTTCTGCGCCTCCTGCGTGCTGGTTACAAGGGCATGTTCACGTTGCAAATGTCACTGAGCCCTACACGTCCCTGAGCTTTCTGATTGTGAGTTTTGCTTCAGTGGAAAGTTTAAAAAGCCTCTAATGTGCAGCCAGATTGAGAACCACTGGTCTAGACTGTAGGTGGCTTATGAGCCTTAATTAGGGCATTTTAAAATTATTTGATGAATACCTGGGACTGAAACAGGCGGGAGAAGGGCAGGCCTTGTGTAGCTGGAGGTCAGTGTGTTTCACCTTCGACATTTCTCTCCACGTCACTAGAGCCTCCATTGCTGAAGCGCTTTGTTAGCCAGAAATCGGGTCCAGTGACTTGTACACGTTGTCTCATCTGAACCTCTAAGCGGCCCTCTGGGATGTCAGTGTTGCCTCCATACTCGAGGAGTGGGAACTCTGCCTGGGGTGGGGGTGAAGGAACATGCCAAGTTCACAGCTTCCCGTTGGACTGGAGACCTGAAGAGCTCTCGAACTTCCAAAGGATGCTCTGACCTCCGCCCCACATGATGCCTTCCTGTGTTGTGGGTTAGCGGCGCCAGGAGCAGCATGCCGCCGGCTCGGGCCCTGAGTCGGGAGGCTCAGCAGAGAGCACAAGACTCTGGCTGGAAGCCTTGCAGTGACTTTCTGATTCTCAGAAACATCTGGCAGAAGCCCAGTCATTACAGCCGCTCTGTGGCATTTTTCCTTTTCCAAGGCTTAGCTTAAACCTTGGGGTGATGGGAAAGTCCAAGTGATTAATTATTTAAAGTTCTGTTTATTGAAGCAAGAGAGAAATCTTTTGTGGAGAAAAAGGTGGCAGCATAGTGGAGGCAGTTATCTATAGAACGGTTTCAAAAACACAGAATGTTCCAAAAATAAAGCACACTGAAACAAACCTTCACCAAAGGCCTCGTCAGATGTCAGCTGGAGGCTCGGCGGAATCGGTTTTATGATGAAATGCAGCTGAAACAATGTGGATTCCTCTGAGTTTCTTTTCCTGGCACTTACCTCGACTTCCTTTTAATACCAAAAAGTTCGGCTTGTCTTCTGTTCCTCTGTAGGGAATTATTTACTGAAAAAAACACCAAAACTTCTCTTCCACTTCAGGCTCCTATGTTGCCCACGTAATGACGACTTCTTTTTCTCGAAGCTCCCTCTGGGCATGGAGATTGCTGCTCTTCAGAATTAATCTCATGGCTCACTCTCACTCTGAAGAGCATTGGCATGCTACTCAGTCTTAGCTGGCTCTGGGCCAGTTTTCCAGGACGGGCGAATTCTTCCTTAGAATTTCAGAGATTGTGTAACTCTCCTTATTTGTGTGAGTCTTTTCAGAAAAAGGTCTGTGTCGCCCTCAGGAGTGCCCCGGAAAAGACTTTGGGGGGGTGGGGGGAGTGGAGTAAAGGAGTTCGTGTTTCTGGGGCCAGGCACCTGGGAGCCGAGGGCTTACCCAAAATGGATCTGGAAGCATAGGGCACCCCTGCTCCTTGGTCTCCAATTAGGAAAACGCCCATCTGCCATCAACAGTGTGCCTCTCTTTTTAGCAGAATTGGGTAACAAACAGAGTATGCTGTGAAAATTGTAGAAATTGCATAAGACTTGGTTAACTTATTTTTCCCTTTGCCTTTTTTTTTTTTTTAAAGAAACTTCCCTTTACCATCCCGGAGTTGGTACAGGCATCGCCATGCCGAAGTTCAGATGGGATTCTCTACATGGGTAAGAGTTCCTGTTTCCCGCTGCAACTTTGAGCTCTTTGGAAATGAGCCAGGAGCTGGGCAGGTGGCGTCGCTGAGAGAGAGGTGTGCAGTGCCCTCGCCAGCCCTTCTGGGAAAGCTCTTTCCTGCCTGGGTTGGGCTGGTTCGCGCCTGGATCAGCTGAACAATTAAGAAAGGGCTCCCCCACTTGGGAACAGACTCCACGCCATTAATATGGTTACTCATTTAACAAGCTTTTAGCTGAGTGTTGACCTACCCCTGCGATTTAAAGATTGCAACATACCCAGAACCAATGGGACGAAATTTTAAGTGAATACAATGGTGTGAGCCAAGAAAGGGGAGCCAGGCTCTGGCCTATTCATTATGGGGCTGTCTCAGTATTTCCTGCTATCAGAATATTGGCTAAAAACCGGGCTTAACACCCACAGGGGCCACATCTCCCAAAGCATCGGATCACCTGCTTTCCTTTACCATGTTGCTGCCAGGATGTCAATAAAAATGCATTTGTTACACAAAGGAGAGCTGTATTTATCTTGAAACAGTAGTCGTAATAATACCCTGTATTTATACACCAGTTTCTGGAGGAACTGAAAGTGCTCAGTGCCTATTCGTGCCTGGGAGGGGGGTGGGGGGAGCCTGTGTGTGTATTTCTGAGCCCAACAGTAAGTTTGTGCTAGGGACTCCGGCTCTGGCTTCCTTCACACCTTCAGAGTGAGGACCTCCCCCCAGCGAGGGAATTGGGGAAGTGGCCAGCCCAGGCTTTCTCTCCTCTGCACCATGCCCCAGCCCCTCTGAGCACCTTCTGGCCATCGTATCACTAGTTTCTAGTTGACCTTCTAGCGATTCATCACTTAGGCTGCACTTAGGATATTGTGGTCCCATCCCTTTGGGTGGTGCCTCTTGAGTGAGTTCTTTACGCACGTTTAAAAGTGTGGCAGTTGTTCTGTTCATCCATGAAAGTGGTGCTGGGTTATGGAGACTGCAGTGGTCCTCGGAGTCACCAGAGGAGGCGCGTGCCAGATGGAAAGGGACCACGGTCACAGCTGTTGGGGGATGTTTTCACTCTGTCTTCAGACCTTTTTCATATTGCAACTTGTTGCTGAGAACAGAAAGTTAGGACCCGTGGACACGTGCCACACATGTGGACTTGGCATGGATGCCATATCTGTTAGAGCTAAGCACGGCCTTAGCAAATTTGAATACCCGGGGCTCTCCCTGGCAACTCAGCACAGCTTCTGAGAGTCCCTTAGGAAATAGGAAGCTTGGCCAGTAAGCAAGTTAGGAAGAGATGCATACACTTCATAGTGAATGTGTTGATCTTCAGGTGGGAGGCCGGCCCATGCTACGGACTCATCATTCCCATCATGCTCTAGTAAGTGTACTGTAGATGCACATCTCTGAGTTTTCCTAAGAGTTGGTTAGCTATGCTGCCTGCCTGATCATATCTTTGAATCAGCTGACCGAGGTGAGAGGTGTAGCCCGTGGCTGGGAATCACTTCCTGGCTGGGACAGGGGCTCAGACAACTGATGTCATTAGCACCAGGTTGCAACCAGCTCCACTGCCCCGTGACAGGCACCAGCTGATCAGAGTCAGAAACAGTCGCTCTCAGGGGTCCTCAAACTTTTTAAAGTGGGGGCCAGATCACGGTCCCTCAGAGAGCTGGAGGGCCGGACTATATGAACTACTAATTCCTACTGTAACACCTCGGCTGCGCTCACTGCCCAAAAAACCTGGCGGGCTGGATCAGACTCCTCTGCGGGCCGCATGTGGCCCGCGGGCCGTAGTTTGAAGACCCCTGCTCTAGATCCTCTTCCACGTGAGCGCCTCAGTAGGGAGGTTGAGATACAGGGATGACGGTTAGCAGCGCACTGAGCCCTTGGGTGCACTTCGGGATTTATATAGATCCTCATAGTCTGTAGGGAAAACCTTGCCCTTTCCAGGCCAGGTTTGTAGTATTTAAGGCCACCAATCACAGCAGGACGATATGAGTTACTAGGTTTGGAGAAATTTTTATACTTGATTAGGTTACTTCGTTATTATGAGACCCTGTGGCCCAGTCGTTCATTTTATTATCTCCACGTTACCATTCCACCTCGGAGCAGGGTGACATCTCGGGCAGAGGACGTCTTGGGCTGCTGGTTTGGCCGTGACACTTTTTCATATAGGACGAGTGTAAACCACGGTGTGTCCTTGTGACGTTTCAGGTAAAAAGCAGGACATTTGGTATGTCATCGACCTTCTGACCGGGGAGAAACAGCAGACTTTGTCATCGGCCTTTGCAGATAGCCTCTGCCCTTCGACCTCTCTTCTGTACCTTGGGCGCACAGGTAAGAAGGAGCCTCTTGTCCTGCACAAACCTGCCCGTTTCCCGAGAGGACTGGACTGGCCTCCCCCGGTCTCTGCCTCCGGGCTTCCTTACGGAGAAGGCCAGAGCTCTTTTCCGGCACAGATTTTACCGCGTGGTTCCCCTTTCTAGACCCGCTGTGGCTCCCATTGCCTGAGGGTTACAGTCCCATCTGTACGCAGCCACAGAGCCTGCAGCTGCTGCCTCTTGCCCCCCCCTCCCTCGCTACGTTTCCCTCATTTCAACATTTTCCGATGAAGATGAACTCTCCACAGCTCCCAGAATAAGCAGTACTGTTTTAAAAAACTTGGAATTGTGGGTCCTGCTCTACCAGGTATGCACGTTTTTGCCTCTCTGGCCAAAGTCCTGTCTCCTCTCACATTGCTGCTCAAAAGGCACCCTGGCTGTGAGCCTCTTCCGCACCTCAGCTCCCCGCCCCTGCCCGGGACAGCAGCTCTTCCATCCTCGTATGGGCCTGTTACAACCCCCAGCTTACTGCCCATCACTGGCCCTCTAAGGCATCAGCAGCACCCCCTCACCTCTTTTTTCAGCCTCGTCTTCTTGTTAATACTTGTTTCTAAGTCATATTTGCCTATTTCTCTGTCTCCTGCACCACACCATCAGCTTCCCAAGGGCAGGACGTGGCTTCGCTCACCGGCCGTATGTCCACACCGGGCACCTGTCCGACACGCAGCAGGTGCTCAGATGTTGAAGCGAGTCGGTGGGTGGGTGCTGAGCCCTTTCCCTGCAGGGATCTGCCTTATTCATCATATGTGTGTGGCACCTGACATCTTCCAGCTCCATACAAATTGTGGAACAGACAGTTGACACAGAAACATTTAGAAGGAAAAAATTACACCCAAAACCTAGAAAGAAATCATTACAGCCCTGGCTGGGTGGCTTGGTTGGTTGGAGTGTCATCCATACACGGAAAGGTTATGGATTTGATCCCTAGTCAGGGTGCAAATGGGAGGCAACTAATTTCTCTCACATTGATCTCTCTCTCTTTCTCTCTCTCTCCCCCCCCCCCAATCTCTATCTCTATATCTCTATCTCTCCTTGTCCCTTTCCCCACCTCCTTTCCCTTTCTTCATCTCTGCCACTCTCTCCCTTCCTCTCTCTCTCAAATCAATGAACATGTCCTCAGGTGAGGATAAAAAAATCATTACAATTGAGCACTAAGTTTGTCTAAACATTCAGGTAGCCAAGGCTTTAAAAAAGAGATGGCGCCTTCCTCCAGGGGCTGTGGAAACTGTGCTTTTCTAAGCGTGAGTGAGGCTGATCCGGGGCCCTGTAGAAGCTGGGTGGGCTCTCCTGTTACGGGGCAGGAAGGTCTCTCTTGTTTCATTATCTATTGCTGCTTAACAAGCCACCCTAACTTAGCGGCTTTAAGCACCAACACTTTATTGCTCAGGATTCCGCGAGTCAGAAGTTCAGGGAGGGCTCAACAGGCTTCAGTGGTCCGTCCCCACATGCTGTTGGCTGGGTTCACTCAGGTGCCCGGGGCCTTGGCTCAGCGGCACACAGAGAGCCTGGACCTCTCCACGATGGCCGGTCCTCCCCTTGAGTTACCGTGGGCGTTAGTGCCTCTACGGCCTGCGCTCAGAACCCCGGAACCTCCCTTCCACTGCAGGCTGCTGGTCAAAACAAGTCAGGAAGCCAGCCCAGAACCGGGGACTGGGGAAATGGATTTTGCATGTGCCATGTTATAGTCCATTCTAGAAGATTAATCCAAACCCACAAACCTCTCTGCTTTGTGCTATGGACCACACCCTCACTATTCTTAGAACCTTCTTATCTAGCAGAAGGTCTAGGAAGTGCTACTTAATAGCAGGAGGTCTGTGAAATACCACCTTAAATCTCTCTGAAGTCTCAAAGAAGGGTTGTACTGCCTCAGTTTATGTTTTTTAATGGGTTTTTAGAGAGAGAAACATCAATTTGTTGCTCCACATATTCATGCATTCATTAGTTGCTTCTCATATGTGCTTTGACCGGAGATTGAACCTGCAACCACAATGTTTTAACCAACTGAGCTTCTCGACAAGGGCTAACTGCCTCACACTTGATTTTATCTGGACCCTGGGGCCAGTTTTTGCTGGTAGCACTCTGGACTTCATCTTTGCCATAAAGCCATTTTTTACAGTGAGAATCTTTTTTCTGGATGCCAGTCCTGCACCCTCTATATTTTCTCTCTATTCAGCTTGAAATCCGAATTGTTGCTTCTTTAATTTATGTCTCGCAATGTATCATATGCAGTTGAGAGAAGCCATTCGGCGCTTTCTGCATTTTGCGTGGAAATCTCGTTAGCAGACCCATTAGGTAATTGTGTCACCACCCGTAACCTGGGTTACCCCTTTTCCACTTCCAGTAGCAGTTTTCTTCCTGCTCTTTCTGTTTCCACGTCCACCTTTCGGCCTCCATTTGCCACCTGGTCCGCGCCACATGTTCTGGGTTTGGGTTATGAGACCTTTCCACTTCATTAGGCACCGATTTCTAACATCATCTGCCTGTTGCTGTATAATAAGCCACCCAGAGCTTACGTGGCTTAGAACAGCCTGTGGTACTGCTCAGGATCCTGTGAGTCCCGAGTTCGAGGGCACCCCGGGGTGGCTCGTCTCCGCCACGTGCCGTTGGCTGGGTTCACTCCCGGGTCTGAGACTTCAGTTCTCCACGTGGCCTTTTCTCTCTCCGCGAGGATGGCCTGGGCTTTTTGCAGGCAGTTCAGGGAGGACTCGTCTGTTGTAATTTAGATAAGGTCAGCACCTGGGTGGGTGCCACGGCCCCCCTGGGTAACGGGCTGGTGTGTGTCCTCAGAATACACCATCACCATGTACGACACCAAAGCCCGAGAGCTCCGGTGGAACGCCACCTACTTTGACTACGCAGCCTCGCTGCCCGAGGACGACGTGGACTACAGTGAGTACCCTGGGGCGTGGCCGGCGGGGCGGTCCTCGTGATCCAGGAGGAAGGGCTCGCTCCGGAGGAGTCCTTTTGAGACTCCCTTGGTCAGCAGGTTCTGGACTTCCCATGGGATTAGAGTAAATGCTTCAGCAGGCGGCGCTGAAGGCAGGTCCCGGTGAGAAGTGAGGAGGCAAAGCCGAGTAAGACAGCGCAAGGCAGCCTGAGAGGAGGGAAGGTGCCCTCTGCCCGGTTCCTGTGTGTCTCAGAAGGAACTTGCTAGAAGCCCAGGGGGAAGCAGCAAAAAGCATCACCTTGTGACAGTGACAACTCACTGCCTACATGTGGCTCGCCCTCCAGTTATTTCTCTTGTAAACTTTCCCCAACTCCAATGAAAACTAAAAACCGATCCTGCCAGCTCAATACCGGGGTCAGGAAGGCTGATAGAAGGCTGCTCTGTGGTCAGATGTGTTCCACCCTGACTCTGAGCTTGATCAGTAGGTTTGAAATGACTGCTATCAAATGTGTCCCCATGGGCTCCTTTCTGCTCAGCATTTCCCCTCACTAAGAGATTGGAATGCTGACGAGCGTCACCCAGTGACTTGCCTTCCAGAGGGTGACCCGGTCTTAGGCTTACAAACAAGGCAGCTCCTGGTGTGGCTGCGGGAGAGCCTGAGCGAGCTCCTTAGAAACGAGTGGAACTGTTCGGGGAGCTCAGAGAACTCTCCAGAAGCCTCGTTTCCTCTAGCTGAGTGGCCGCAGCCTGCCGGGACATGAGGATGTGGTTGCGGAACGGGGCGAGACTCGACGTGGCTTTGTCTGTCTGATCTGTGCAGAGATGTCCCATTTTGTGTCCAATGGCGACGGGCTGGTGGTGACGGTGGACAGTGAATCGGGCGATGTCCTGTGGATCCAGAATTACGCTTCCCCCGTGGTGGCCTTTTACATGTGGCAGCGGGAGGGGCTGCGGAAGGTGATGCACATCAACGTCGCCATGGAGACCCTGCGCTACCTGACCTTCATGTCCGGGGAGGTGGGGCGCATCACCAAGTGGAAGTACCCCTTCCCCAAGGAGACGGAGGCCAAGAGCAAGCTGACGTGAGTCGGGGAACTCGGGGCAGAGAGGGCCTCTGTGACCCTGACTCTCTGGTCCTGCCGCAGCGTGCCACACCACACCCTGGGGCCAGGGCTCGGCAGTTGACTCTGAAGCCGTGAGGATAATAAAAACCAAGACAGGCTCATTCATAAACCCCAGAATATAAGAACCGGGGGCGTCCCCTGGCGCTTCAGAATTCTTAAGTATTAAATGAATTAAAATTATGGGTGGGGACAGGAAACAGACAGTATTGGTAGTACAATTTGGATGTATCTTAGGTAGCGGGATTATAAGAGATTTACTAATTTTCCAATTTCATGTATCTTCTAAGTTTTTACTATAAGTCATATTCACTTAAAAATCAGGCCTGCACTGTTAAGGTGCATGTGTCTAAGATTCAGCGGACTTGTGCTCTCCACCCCGCCCCCCTCAGCCTCAGTTTTCCACTTGAGAGAACTTTTGGAGAAGAGCAATTGAGATGACATGCAAGGATGTTTTCTCTAAATTATACGCCACCATCTTGGGGGCTTTGCCGTGGTCGCAAGTGCCAGTCTCTCCGGGCGATCCCTGCGTGCGGTCCTTTCTGCGGGCGCCGCGGGCATGGCTGAGGACAGGTGGGGACACCAGGCAGTGAGTGGCAGCGGGGCCTGAGTCCAGTTCTGCTGCTGCCAGGGCAGGAGTCTCGCCTCCACACCCCAGCGTGCTTAGGAGTTCAGCTGGCTATTCTTCTGGGTGGTATTTGGGGCTGGGGCTGGGATTCTTCTCCAGAATTTAAAGGAGTGTGGAATGTATGTGTTTGTTTTCTCCTAGGCCCACCCTGTATGTCGGGAAATACTCTACCAGCCTCTACGCCTCCCCCTCAATGGTCCACGAGGGGGTTGCTGTTGTGGTGAGTCCCCTTGCGAGGGGGGAAGAGGGAGGGTCACAGATACAAACTCCTAACTGCTCCTGCTCCATTTTTGCGGAGTGACTGAGTCCTGTATAAGCATCTGTTGGTTAAGAATGCAGGACACAGGTCTCAGATCCTCAAACACGCTTCCTGCACCACTTTCTCCTTTCGAGGAGAGCTGCGTGGCCAACAGCTCGCTAGGCCCGGGAGGCCCTGGCCACCCCTTTGCCTGGTGAGGTAGCCTAAGCCCCGCCGGTGGTCACAGCTCTCCTCACCCCGTCCCGCGGTGCCGTCCCCCCCACCGCTGGGTCCAACCCGTGTGTCTTCTCACCGATCTCAGAAGTTCCCTGTCCTTCTCTCTGAGCCTTTGTTCAGGCTGCACCTCACACTCCGGCCCTCCCCTTCCTCCTTTTCGCTACTCAGATCCTTTGTATCCTTTCCTGACCTGGGCAGTGCTCTGTCTCTGGGCGTCTGCAGCCTCACGATCCTGGCTGCTCATTTGGTGTTCGAGGTGTTTGGTTGGCGTCACTTGTCTTTCTAGTGAGGCGAGTGGGTCAGCGGCTCCCATGAGGTCCAGCAGCGCCCGAGCCAGCAGCGGGCTCGTTGGGGGCGCTTACTCCACCTGGTCAGGTGCCCGGATTGTGGATTGCTCGTGCCCTGGCATTCTCCTTCCCTTACACTGCTGCTCACAGTAGCCACTTGGAACTCCACACACAACCTTCCTGTTCCCAGTTCCTAGACAAAAGCATTTGAAAAGGTGTCCATGTTAAAGACCTCAGCACAGCATTTCCCACCCTGAGGGGGAGCCTTCCCTGCTGTCCCTCGGCCTTTGTGTCTTGCTCTGACTGTCTTGGCCCAGCCCCAACCGGAGGTAGGACAGTCCCTTAGGATGGTCACAGGAAGGGAAGGCCTGCTCACCTGCGAGGGCTGCCCAGGCCTCACTTCAGTTGTGTCTCCACAGCCCCGAGGCAGCACCCTTCCTTTGCTGGACGGCCCCCAGACCGACGGAGTCACCATTGGGGACAAAGGGAAGTGTGTGATCACACCCAGCACGGATCTAAAGTTGAACCCCGGGCTCAAAGGGAAGAACAAGCTCAACTACTTGAGGAACTACTGGCTTCTGATCGGTGAGTTGATTCCCTGCCATGTGCTGCCTCCTGGTGGGCAGAGCCGACCTTGCTAGTTACAGTCTGCGGCTTGTGCTTAGTTTGTGTCCGAGTCCTCCAGATCTGGGACATGTTTACCCCCAAGGGAAGCAAACAGGGCAGCTGTGTTGCCAAGTCAGTTCTCAAACATTGTTTAACGATGATTCCAAAACTCAGGTACTATGTACAGTCATGTCGGGGATACGGTCTGAAAGACGCATCATTAGGCCATTTTTTCATTTTGCAAACATCCCAGAATGTCGTTACACAAACCTAGAAGGTACAGGCTCCTGCATACCTACGCTATATGGCACAGCGCAGTGCTGCTAGGCTAACACCTCCACAGCGTGTTACTGCACAGAACAGCGCGAGATTAAATCAAGCTGACGAGAAAATGATGCCATCCAGAGAGACAGTAAGCGCAAGATAGATGAGGCTTCACGTGAAACACTGTTTGACAGCAAACTTTATAAGTAGAAAGAGGACACATTAAAATAACAAAAAGTACAGTGTAGTAAGCACATAAACCAGTAACATAGATGTCTGTCGCCAGTATTTGCACTGCACACAGCTGTCTGTGTTACACGTTTATACGACTGGCAGGGCCATAGGTTTGTTAACTCCAGCGTCACCGCGGACGCTGGAGTTACGGGTTGTGCTGGGACATGATGGCGACGCTGCCCGGCGATGGGAAATCTCCAGCTCCATTGTAATCTCATGGGGCCGTTGTCATATATGCAAGCTGCCATCAAACGTCATTGTGCATCACATGACTGTAAGGTAAACTTCGTGCAACCAACCAATGCACTGACTGTCTGTAATGTGCCAGGCACTGGCACTAAGCACATTAGAATGCATTTCCTATTTTCCACAGACAGGTGCCCCTGTTACTTTACTTCCATTGAGAGTTAAGGAAACTGGAGTGGTTGCTATAGAAGAATTCACTTGGAGTTGGCGTGGGTGAGGGGTAGAGGGTGCAGTGAGGCGGGGGGAGGAAAGGGGTGAAGACCAGCAGGGACTGAGGGAGGTGAAGAGTTAGAGGCTGGATCCTGGTCCAGGAACCACGGCAGAAATCCTGGGAGCGTATGGGGAGTCCCTTCTCCTTCTCTTCTGCTGTTGCTGCCATCACTCTTCCGCTGTCAGCCAGCCAGGAAAGACATCAAGATGACACCCAGAGGCAGTGAGTGTGACAGATGAGGGCAGAGGTGAGAGAGCTGTGTCTCTGGCAAGTGTCCCAAGTAATTACAGCAGGACCGAGTCTTCTTGAATCTGATTTTCCCATCCTGTGTCCCAATCCTGCTGCCTCCCAGCCCCAGAGGTGGTGAGAGGCGGGGATGCAGCCACAGGGGTGGGGTGGGCAGGAGGGAAGTGGGGGTGCCAGAGTGCACAGGGGCTCCTGAGGTTTCTCTTCACCAAGATGGGAAGTGGCTGCCCTCAGGGGAGTGATGTGACAGGGTAAGCGTGGAAGGGCGAACGCCTTGGACGTCGAACAAAGCTCCTAACGCTTCAGCAGCGGACAGCCTGTTAGGAACACGCACAGGCTCTGAAACGTATCCCAGCACCCAAATTCCTCCCCTGACAAGGAGACTTCTCGCCCCTCATTATGAGATTCAGAAGACTGGATATGTGCCGTTAAGTAACAAAATGTCTCTCTCTCTCTCTCTCTCTCTCTCTCTCTCTCTCTCTCTCTCTCTCTCTCTCTCTCTTTTTAAACGTTTTTATTGATTTTAGAGAGAAGGGAAGGGAGATAGATAGAAACATTGATGAGAGAGAAACATCAATTGGCTGCCTCCTGCATGCCCACAACGCTGCATGTGCCCTGGCCCAGAATGAACTGGTGACCTCCTGATTTATGGGTGGATGCTCAACCACTGAGCGACACCAGCTGGGCAAAACTTCTGTCTTAACGAGACATTCCTGGCAGCTACCTCTCGTGTTCTTGCTCTTCCTTTATAGATGTGAGTGTTTGCACAGCAGGCCTCTCCGTGGACAGCGACTGCTGCCTCAGCTGGGCGGCGAGGGCTGCCACCCCCTGGACGCTGTTCTCACGAAAGTTTTCTTTCCTCTCCCAGGGCACCATGAAACGCCGCTGTCTGCGTCTACCAAGATGCTGGAGAGATTCCCCTACAACCTGCCCAAACACCGGGAAAATGTGATTCCTGCCGACTCCGAGAAAAAGAGCTTCGAGGACGTGAGTGGGGCGGGGAGCAGCCACGGCTCCTCGGGTCGGTGGTGGGAACAGGCATCACTCTTGCCTTTAGGGCTCGCAGTCGACTCCACTGGGGCATCCACGGCAGCTCACAGCCGGTGGGGACGGAGGGGAGGGAGGGGATGGCCATTAGCGAAAGCCGCAGAAGGGCAGCGGGACCGAAGGGTGGGACAGCAGCAGGGCCGCTGGAGGGAGGAGAGCAGAGGTGAGGCCTGGAGGTGAGGCTGGCCCTGTGTGACCAGCTGAGGGGCTGAGGAGCCAGGCCTGAGGCTGCCAGGTGGGGACCAGTGGGAAATGGGATCGCTTGGCTACAGAAGAGCCACGTTGCCAAACCTTGACAACCCTGGCAGCGCAGGGGAGACAAAGAGAGGAAGCGGGAGACCAGAGTCCAGTGGCTGCTCAGCCTGAGTAACGACACCATCACAGCTGTGATTCTCTGGGCAGTCGCTTTGGGGAAGGCGGTGGCTGTCCGGCCCCGCGCCCTCCGGGAGGGCTTAGAAAATCCAGCACACGTCACGTGTTCCTTATGAAGAGACAGTGCTGCTCCTGATGGGCTCGTTTGTCTGGCTGGAAATGTTGCAGAGATGTAGCCACTCTCTCCCACACAAGGTTCTCCACCTGGTTGACCAGACTTCAGACCACGCGCCCAGCACCGTTTCTCAGGATGTGGAGAAGAAGTTCGCTCACGCCCCCGCCAGGCCCGAGGCCCCCGTGGACTCCGTGCTCAAGGACATCGCCACCATCATCCTGAGCACCTTCCTGCTCATCGGCTGGGTGGCCTTCATCATCACCTACCCCCTGGTGAGGCCCGCCCTCCCCTTGGCCCGCCCAGATGTTTCACCTGATGACAGTGAGGCCCGGGCAAACAGGGCAAACAAGCATATTCATTTCTTTTCACATGTAAACGTTAACATTTGCTAATCTTCAAAAACATTGCAATTAGAGAGCCACTGGCTTCTCAAAAAATGATGATTTTGTAACTACATCTTATGGTTTAACTGTGCAAACTGATTTGAATAGTTAACTACATTTTCCTTTTTTAAGAATAGTCATTACAGGTGAAAATCCCTTTAACTTTCTTCCCTAAAAACCGGCTGTTAGAGATATCGGTGAGAGTGAGAAAGGCGGTCTGGTCATCCCTTCCGCTTTCCAGTTGGAAATAAGTGAGCTAAAGTCACGTAGTCACATAGGCCGTGCATTGGGTACCGTATACCTGAGGGGAGTGTTCCTTCGCCAGGTTGCTCCAAGCCCTGAAATGTTTATTACCTTAGCTCACAGTGCCCGGGAAGCTCATTCCGTATAGGATCTGAACCCTTTACTTTGGGGGTGCTTTCCACTCGTGTAAGTGCGTCCACCTCTGCTGTCCCTGCCTGGTGGCCGCCAGCCTCCGGTGGGAGGACGGGCTGTCCTGGGAAGTCTAACTGGCGGGAAGACCCCCAGCCGTGGAAGGGACCCTCCTCCTGTGCCTTCCCACCGTCTCCTCCGCCCGGTGGGGCCACGTAAAGCGCACCTGCTTCTCTGGCGCGGGGAGCCGCTCCCTGCCTCCCCCAGGCCCCAGGATGTGTGTTTCTCTTCCCAGAGCATGCATCAGCAGCAGCAGCTCCAGCACCGGCAGTTCCAGCAGGAACTGGAGAAAATGCAGCTCCTGCAACAGCAGCAGCTGCCCTTCCACGCACCCGGGGACGTGGCTCAGGACGCCGAGCTCCAGGACTCGTCCGGCCTGTACTCGGAGAGCTCGGGCACCAGCAGCCCCAGCACGTCCCCCCGAGCCTCCAACCACTCTCTGCACTCCAGCGGCTCTGCCTCCAGGGCCGGCACCAGCCCCTGCCTGGAGCAGGACGACGAGGGTAAAGCCGGTCGCCGTTTGGTGCCGTTTTCTCTTTCATTTGAGTGTCACCTGAGAGGCACAGCACAGTGTCCATGGGGTTACGAGGCTCCCACGCGTTCAACATGTTCTCACCTGAGTCCCTCCCACTCTGGGGCCGGGGTCCTGCCCCCTCTGTGGCCTCTCCTCTCGGAGGGCCTTCTGGGAGCCCCCTGGGATGCCACACAAGGACGGGAATCACTGCTGAGCAGAGGTGCACTGGCCCTGGCTTGAGAGCATTCCCAGGAGCCAGGGACCAGGGAAGGAAGTGCAGCTGGTGGTCCCCTTTCCCTTGGGGGTGGCTCAGGCCGGTGTCAGGACAAGAGGCCTCAGAGTCCTCGTCTCACACTGGAGACTCTGCAGCTGGTCTCCCCGGGTCACGTCCACAGCGGCTCCCTGGGTGTTTCAGTGCAAATCCTTGAGGCGGGTCTGCAGCGAGCCCCTGTCTTCGGGAAGGTGTAAGACGTTCATTCTCACAGCAGTGCAGATGCAGGACCGGGGCAGGGGACATGGACGGGGTGGCCCTGGGCGTGAATGGGGAGGGGGCCTAGAGCTCTCACGAGGGGACAGGCATAGAGCGTCTGAGATGCGTGTGTCAGTCTGAGCTCAGGAAGCTGGTAGCCATTCTAACCTCCCGGTTTGGGTTAGGTATGCTTAACACAGCCCTCCTTTTTCCCGTTTTGTCCCAGATGAGGAAACCAGCATGGTGATGGTTGGAAAAATTTCTTTCTGCCCCAAGGACGTCCTGGGCCACGGAGCGGAGGGCACAATTGTGTACCGGTGAGTGGGTTAGAGAGCCCTGTGCCTTCACCACGACAGACAGGGTCAGAGCCGTGACTCAGACGGAAGAGTTCCGCCTTCGGGGAGAGAAGTGGCGACCATGGGTGGGTGGGTGGGGCCTCCCGGGCTGTCAGGCGGCTGAGTGGCCGCTGTGTCAGAAGGGAAGGAGCATGTGGTCCATGGGCCTCCGGTCATGTCCACAGCCCCCACCGCACCGCCCAACCCAGCCCTGCTCCCTGTCCTGCAGGGGCATGTTCGACAGCCGCGACGTGGCGGTCAAGAGGATCCTCCCCGAGTGCTTCAGCTTCGCCGACCGCGAGGTGCAGCTGCTGCGGGAGTCCGACGAGCACCCGAACGTGATCCGGTACTTCTGCACCGAGAAGGACCGGCAGTTCCAGTACATCGCCATCGAGCTGTGCACCGCCACGCTGCAGGAGGTGGGTGCCCGTCACCGCGGCAGCTCCCCCGGCACCTGGGGCCTGGTCTCAGGGCTGCCGAAGTCGCTCTTACTTCTTTTTATTAACTTTACTGAAGTTATAGTACGTACTCGTTTAAAACCGTTTGATGCATTTTGACAAAGCTGCATGCCCATGTAAGCAAAGTCAAAATGTAGAGCAATTTTATCACCCCACCTTGAACTGGGGCGTCCCCTCAGCCTGCCCCGGGGCAATCTGTGGTTAGCATCCGTCTGCCTCTTGGCCTCTAGAATACCTGGCCGGTCCTGATCCCAGGGCTGGTGTGGGCTTGGAGGATGCTTCTTGATGACCTGAGCCATTAGGATCATAATTCCTTTTGCTCAGTCTCCAACGCACCATGAAACTCTCACTCACACTAGGTTTACCTGTATGAGGCAGTGAGCTTGAGTGTCTTCCCCTCTTATTGTTCCCACTGGAAACTAGTAAGTTGGGGCTTGTTTGTCTAAATTAGTCTATTCTTTGAGAAGATCTTTGGAAAAATAAGGATTTGGACAGAATATTGTCAGTAAAACTTTTCTTTCTTAAAATATGATCAAAGAAAAGGAGCTGACTCAGTACCAAATGTTAAAGCCAAAGGCTGGAGGCAGGATCTTTCTAAATAAAATTGAATCCCGTTGAAAAGAGAAAGAGGAGAACGCCCCGAGGGGCCGAGTCCTGGGGCTGAGCCACAGGTGTCTCTCGCAGTACGTGGAGCAGAAGGACTTCGCCCACCTCGGCCTGGAGCCCATCACCTTGCTGCAGCAGACCACCTCCGGCCTGGCCCACCTGCACTCGCTCAACATCGGTGAGAGCTTCCCTCCATCGGGCGGCCGGGTGGGGTGACCGGCCTGCCCGGGTGCGCCTGCTCTGCTAAGCTCTCTGCTGCATGGCTGGTGTGCACGCTGTGGAAGGATCTGAGGAGGGTCCTTACGCAGTTGAAACCTTTGGAGGCGGCAGGGCGCTTGGCCGTCTGAGGAGGGTGCACTCCCGTCGCCGGAGGAGGCCCGATGTTGCTCCTGGTTTGCATTGGGCTCATCCGGAGTTTTGTGTTAGTTCACAGAGACCTGAAACCCCACAACATCCTCCTCTCCATGCCCAATGCGCATGGCAGGATCAAGGCCATGATCTCCGACTTCGGCCTCTGCAAGAAGCTGGCAGTGGGCAGGCACAGCTTTAGCCGCCGCTCGGGGGTGCCTGGCACCGAAGGCTGGATCGCCCCGGAGATGCTGAGTGAGGACTGCAAGGAGAACCCGGTGAGTACCGAGCACAGGCCTTTGGAGACTGCATCCTCCTGTACCTCCAGGGCGAAGAGCCTCCTGTCAGGATCGGAGAGTGGTGACACGTGTTTAATACACGCTGCTGGCCCTTCGCCTTGTCTCACGACCAGATGAACGAAAGGGGTGAACGGGAGCAAGTGTCTGGTTTTCCTCTCCCTCCCCAGTCACTTCCCCGTATGTGGGAACTCGGAGCTTCCATAGGTGAACAAACTTCCATTTGTTTTGTTTTTATTTTTGTTTTTGTTTTTGTTCTCCCAACTTTTGAGAATTTTAAAGATGTGCAGAAAATACCTCTGTTCCTCTGTCCAGATTCAACATTTGTTAGTTATTTTTCACTTTCTCTCTGTCTGTTGCTGAACCATTTGAATATAAAAGGGAAGCATCCCAGTCCTTCACCCATAAATACCCTCGCAGCTGTCTCCCAAGACCAAGCACAGTCCTAACCTTTATACCATTCACACCTCAACAATTAACGTTTGACGTCGGACACTCAGTCCGTATTCACATTGTCCCAGATCCCGCTCACAGAGCGGGTATTTGTAAACCAGGGTCCAGTCAGGTGCCTTGCATTGCATGTGACACTCTTCCCTTTAATCTGCTTCCGTCCTCCGACCACTGCTCCATGGGAGTGGCATTTGACCCATTCGGGCTTGCTCACTTGTTTCCTCATGGTGGTGTTTAACTCGCCTTGTATTCCCTGTGAACTAAAAATAGGTCCAAAGGACCTATTGGATTAAAGGTAGATGCTCTTGAAACAACAGTCACAGGACACGCCTCAGGAGGCACCACATGGCAGGTTGTACCGTTGGTACTGGACGCCTGCTAGTGATGCCAGCATGGCTCTCTCGGCACAGGTGGCACCTGCTTTTCTCTCCACCACGTTTTCCTCTTTGTTGTTAGTTCCCTGAGGGGAATGTTTGACAGCGTGGATGGTGTCCTCTTTCCCAACAGTCATTCACCCGATGGCACCGCAAAACTGGCAGTCCCTCCCGGAATTCCTTCACTCAGTGGGAATTCTGCATTTACCAGCTGACATTTTTCTATAAAGAAGGGCTTTATTTCTGATCCCCCCCCTCCCTCCCTCTCTCTCTCTCTCTCTCTCCTATGAATTCATGGATTTTTAAAAGTGTTATAATCCATTATAGTCCCTTTTTTTCCCTATTCTTTTTTTGTTTGTTTGTTTCTCCTTTTGACCCTCAAATTGTTCCAGATTGGTTCTTTTTTAAAAATATATTTTATTGATTTTTTACAGAGAGGAAGAGAGAGGGACAGAGAGTTAGGAATCATCGATCAGCTGCCTCTTGCACACCCCCTACTGGGGATGTGCCCACAACCAAGGTACATGCCCTTAACTGGAATCGAACCCGGGACCTTTCATTCTGCAGGCTGACGCTCTATCCACTGAGCCAAACCAGTCTCGGCTTGTTCCAGATTGGTTCAGTGGGAGCCCTCCCGCTGGCTTCTTCATCCTTTTGCTGAGAGCCCATTCGTGTCTCAGCACCTTTACCCAACACTCCCCCAATCCAGACCCGGGTGGGATCAGCCAGTCAGATATAAATGAGATTCTGTCGAGCCCTCTTACCCCGTTCATGGGGGACCAGAAGCTGGTCAGTGAGTCTAAGAAGTCAGTTGTGATGAAGAGTCATGAAGAAATTCATCACACTTTAACTTAAAGCAAACACTGTGATTCACTAAGGAATAGGAATCCTTGATGTAGGTTTTTTTTCTTCGCATTCCAGTCCAACTGAATGGAGTTGTTCATTTCTTCTCCTGTATAATGCACCTCACATGCCCCTTCCATGCCTCCTAGTCTGAGACCTAGACATCTCACACGGGTGAGGGCAGAATCCTAGCTAACTATGCCCCGTCCCTTACAGTGGAGTCTCCCACATCTAATTCATAGGAGTTTTGTAGCCACTCCCCTTTATTGGATCTTCACAAAACTCAATTCACCTCAAACTTGGTGGCAGTTGTGTTTTCACAGTTTATAGAATATTTAATTAAAGAGCAAGTGGCAATAATAAGTTTGGAAAGAACATAGCTGAGCGTAGAGATGAGCTGGTGGGAGCAGGGCACCCAGGCGTGTAGGACAAGAGGCCCCGGCATCAGTGTTGAGTGTCCTGGGGCGCCAGGCAGCGCTGGCTGTGGCAGACAGGGAGCTTGAATGGTACCGAGCAGGTGAAGCGACAGGTGAGAGCTTCAGCTGTGGTGGACTTGCTCCTCTACCGAATCTGTCACCCACGTGAGGACAGTCCTGATGAGATAAAGACAGTCGGGCCTGGGAAATGGAAGACCTGAGTCTCGTCCTTGAATAGGACAAGCTTGTCTGGTCTCCTCTCTGCCCATGACCTTTCTGCCCATGTCTATGACATTCGCTGTGCTCACCTCATGGGGCTGTGCTGAGGATGGACAACAGGTCATTGTTGTTACAGGAGTATTTTCCCCATAGTGGAGGGTGAAGGCTCCTGGGTTTCTCTCCCTGGTCCTCCTGTGTCTGCTGGAAAATCACAGTGGTGCAGCCTGGCTGCAGGCCGTGCTCGGGAGCCACCTAGTGTTACATCCAAGTAGCGCAGGCTGGAAACCACACTGACGTTTCCCCAAACGAGGTTTGTGGCATAAGTGAGAGGTGTAAGCCATCAGAATGACCTTCCTGAAAATTTGTCACATAGTTTTTTCCTGGGGCTGTTTTTTGAAGTAGCAAGTGTTTTATTCCTTTATTAGCCAAGTTTTAAAGCGTAACGTAAGCAGGCCCCGGGGCACACCGGGCAGCAAAGGCACAGAAATCCCCGCCTCCAGGGAGCCCCCTGCTGTCCTGGTAAAGAATAGCTGAGGGCTGGGGGGGAGCTTCCTGGGGCCACACACCAGTCTAGCTGAGTTTTCACATATCAGTGCCCTTCATCTTCACAACCACCCGGGGAGCATCGCGTGTTCTCTCCTTTTTCCGTCGGAGGACACGAGGCACAGAGCAGTCTCGGGGCTTCCGGCCGGCCGGTGGCAGAGCCGGCTCCCGGCAGTCGGCCCCACCAGAGTCCATGTCTCAAGGTGAACAGGCCACCCGAGCGGCCCCCACAAGGGCCCAGCACTGCTCCCAGCAATCCCCAGACGTCACCCGGTCCTCCAGGACATGGAGGAAGAGGCAGCCACTCTCCCCTGCTGCTGGGGAGGGGCTCCCAGAAGGCCTCTCACACCCGCGCTTCTTTCCAGACCTACACGGTGGACATCTTCTCCGCGGGCTGCGTGTTCTACTACGTGGTTTCTGAGGGCAGCCACCCCTTCGGCAAGTCCCTGCAGCGACAGGCCAACATCCTCCTGGGCGCCTACAGCCTCGACTGCCTGCAGCCCGAGAAGCACGGTGAGCGGGCCGCAGGGCATGCTGGGAAGGAGCCGCTCCTCAGCTGCCGGCCGCCCCTGCACTGGGTGGTGCCAGCTCTGCGCCCAGGGGTCCTCCCCCGGACCCCCTGTGGCTGGAGGGGCTGTTCCTGCTGCACCTCCTTCGAGAGCCGAGAAGCTGAGTTTCCGTCAGGTCCCCCAGTTACCGTGGGGACCTGTGTTCTCCGGCTCGGGACTGGTGAGGGTTATATAATCTGAGGTCTTTCCCGCACTGACGTTTAGAAGGACATGCATCCCATGCGCCATACGCTGGCCTGGCTCTGGCCTGCGCCCGTGGTCAGCATGGCCAGTGGCTGCAGGCGGGGACAGGCAGGCTGGGTCCTCACTCCCAGGCGTGGGTACAGCAAGTCTTCCTGACCTCAGGCTTTTCTGTGTTATAATTCACCCACAACACCCAGTTCTTAAAAAAGCCTTTAACTTTTTTAAAATTAAAAACTAACTTAGCTTTTTGCTTATGGTTTAATTTCCCTTGTTCCCTGTTGAGAAACCTTTGGTTAAGGCCCATGATTCCATTATATGGTGATGAATGACTGCTGATGACACCTTTGTATATATTATTCTGGTCATCTATCTAGACATATGTGCATAGGTACATATTATTTTGCAACATGCTCGATTCTTAGCTTCACCTTGACTCTGCGTGTCGACCCGTGTTCAGCCGGGGCATCATCCTTATGGCCCCCAGTTCAGGGTAGGGGCGCGGCCGTCACCGAGCCTCTGAGTGGGTATTTCCAGCCCTTTTCGCACCCTGTGATGAGGACTCTCCTTACGCGCTGTCGATTCCCGGGCAAGCTCTTCATTACGTTACAGACCGACTCCTGTCCGTGGAGCCTTGAGTCTGAGGGCGTGCGGCCGGTTCGGGGGCGGCCCCGTGGCGCTGGGCCGGCGGTGATGCGTTCGGCCTGTGCTTGTCCTGCAGAGGACGTCATCGCCCGGGAGCTGATCGAGAAGATGATCTCCATGGACCCCCAGAAGCGCCCGTCCGCGAAGCACGTGCTGAAGCACCCCTTCTTCTGGAGCCTCGAGAAGCAGCTGCAGTTCTTCCAGGTGGGCCTGCCCCGCCCAGACCGGGGCGGCCTCGCCGGGCGCTGAGAGGGCAGCAGACCAGGAGTGAGACACATGACCCCGACCCCGTACCTAGAGGCCACCCGGCCTGGCCTCTTAACATGTTTTCTTCATAAAATTAAAGTGTGATCAGGATCAAGCTATATATACAGTTTTGCAGCTTGCTTTTTTTTTTTTTTTAAACTATATATACTAATTTTAAGTATTTTTTTATGTTAAGTCTCTGAAGTTCTAATGACTGTTGCATCCCATCATTTAAAAACTTTATGTTATGGCAGCTTTCAGAGGCACAAAGAGTAGAGGGAATACGATAATGAACTCCCAGTTAGCCATCAGCCGGGTCCAGCCATTGTTAACTCAGCTTGGCCCTCTCTCCACTCCACCTGGAAAATGTTTTGAAACAAACCTCAGCGTCATGTAATTTTATTCGAGTTTCGCAGATTTAAACATCTCCTTATATTGGGTTTTGGTTTATTTGTTTGTTTGCACAGTTCTTAGGATAGATTCTGAGAGGTAAATGACAGGATCAGTGGACATGAACTCCTTTAGAGGTCTGGCTATTTTGCGGCCTCCTGGTGCTGCCAGGTGGCTTTGGGGAAGGTGATGTGTTTCAATGCAGGTGAGGTGCTCAGGTGGGATCTGTGTCATCGCTCTGTCGTGGAGACAGACCGTGTGGGCCTCTCTGCAGTGAGCAACAGACATGGCCACTCCCAGGGGAAAGTCACCTCACGGGGGTGGGGGAGGCAGAAGTTCAGCTGCCCAGCCTGGAGGCTGGCTTCAGCCCCGCTCAGGGCTCCGGAGGCAGTGACCGCTCTGCCTGGGTGGCGATCCTCCAGCGCTCGGCTTCCCTCCACACGGACCACCATCTGCGGCCCTCGTCTCCCTACAGGACGTGAGTGACCGGATAGAGAAGGAGTCCCTGGACGGCCCGATCGTGAAGCAGTTGGAGAGAGGCGGGCGAGCCGTGGTGAAGATGGACTGGAGGGAGAACATCACCGTCCCCCTCCAGACAGGTGAGCACAGATGTTCCAGAGCCGCAGCCGGTGCTGAGAACAAACGTGGGAGTGGCAGTCCCAGGCTGTTTGGGCTCCACGCACCACCTACCGGGTGGAGGCTTTCTGTGGGCGTCGTCTGTGGTTTAGTGACATGTCAGACCGTTACACGGGTGTGTTTCATTGTTGTCTGGGTGACAGGTCTGTGGTGGGTGGTGCTTGCCTCTGGTCATGGTGTGAGCGGCCGGTGGGATGCAGACTGGCAGGCCCGGGTTCGACCAGAGTGCAGTTATGTTGTTTCAGTCCGATTGCTTAGTCCCCAGGAGCCTCAGGAATGTGAAAAGTGTTCGTTACGTTGCATTGCTTGTCTTTTCCCTAGATCTGCGTAAATTCAGAACCTACAAAGGTGGCTCCGTCAGAGATCTCCTCCGAGCCATGAGAAACAAGGTGAGGACTGCGAACCCAGCCACTCAGCCACCTTCTCCTCCTATCCGTTCTCTCCGCATCCTTTCACCCGGCCTGGGATTCTGACCTCGCAGAGCTGGGCGGCCTTAGCCAGACCTGGCAAAGTAGGGGCTTGCTTCCCGTAGACAGGCTTTGTCTTTGGGGACCTCGAGGTGAGCAGCCTGCCTGGGAAGCAGGCTCTGCTCCCGGCGTCCTTTGTGATCTCCGCTGACTGTGCGGTGCCCGCTGCCTGCCCGATCCAGCACCATAGCAACCCCTACAGGACCCTCTGGGCACTTCCCACACCAGCCTGTCTCTAGGGCCCTGGGTCAGGGGCCCCCTTGTTCTCCGGAGGGACCTGGAGTATCTTGCCCTTAGCTGTCACTGAGCAGTCTTCAAACAGGGCCAGGCCCAGACGAGGCCTCCAAGCCCCTTGGGGCAGACAGTTCAGTTCCAGGCGCCTTTATTCCGCTCGAGGCTGCCAGGGGCCTCGCTAGGTCCCCACGGGGGGCCTTGCTCAGCTCCGGTCTCCTCCGAGTGAGGGGAGGCAGCCGTGGTGAGCGGAATGGATGGTGGGCCGCTTAGAACTTCCCCCTTTCCTTTGCAGAGAACTAGTTAACATTTTCTTCCTTGAGAAATAGAAGGATCTCTGGCCAGCGTTTCTTGGGCTCTAACTGACGGCCCTTTCTGTGCCCGCCCCGTTTGCAGAAGCACCACTACCGGGAGCTCCCCGCGGAGGTGCGGGAGACCCTGGGCTCCCTCCCCGACGACTTCGTGCGCTACTTCACGTCGCGCTTCCCCCACCTGCTCTCCCACACCTACCGGGCCATGGAGCTGTGCAGCCACGAGAGGCTCTTCCAGCCCTACTACTTCCACCCGCCCCCCGGGCCTCGGTCCCCCGCGACTCCGGACGCCCCCGAGTCAGACCGGACTCCGTCGTGTGGCCCCAGCTGTGACTGAACGCCCCATGGCTGCAATCCAGGGCCTGAGGCCATGCTTAGCAAGAAGACCAGGCTCCCAAACCAGTGCCTTGAGCCGCCTGCTCTGCAGCTGGCAGAGGAGGGTCTGACCCTAGACAGGAGAGGTGGCCCCTCCTGACCTGCAGGAAGCTGGGAAGACGGGGTGAAAGCTTCACTCCAGGGAACAGCTGCAGGAAGGGAGCAGCAGAGTGTCTCCACCTCCTCCTGGACAGACTGGCTTCAGACATGTTTCTTTTTAAGCTTCCTGTTCGACATCAGCCTGTAGGCCTGGAAGGAAGCGGGAGGAAGAAATCCTAAGCTCTGCCTGGTGCAGGGCCCCGGAGCCGCTCTCCCCGGCCGGCAGGCGGAGGGGCGCCGGTCACCGGTCACCGAGCACGGCGCCCACGCATCCCGGGTCCCTGGACCGGTGCTGCCCGGGGCAGCGGGTGTGGTGTCGGGACAGGTTGGCACACGCTGGAAAGGGAGGCCACGGCCGCCGGTGTCGGAAATGGAGAGGGCGCTCGGTTCCCAGGCAGCTGCGGCCTCCGTGGTGGCTTGTGGCCTGGACCGTTTAGAGATGTTTAGGAGCGTCTAGGGGCAAGAAGTGATACTTCCCTGGCCACAAGGACCCAGGCAGGGACAGGCCTTCGGGACCGGAGGGTCACGGGCCTACCTGGCCCCTCAGAGGGCAGGCGACGAGGCCTCTCCGTCCCTGGAGCCAGCGGGATGGCCAGGGGCCTGGTGGCCAAGGCCAGGCTCCCCGCGCACCCCGTGGGCAGGACTTTGTTTCTCTTGGCAGATTTTAATAACTTTGTAGTTTGATCACACTGTAGAACGCTACATTAGCACAAGTGAGCTAAGCGTCACGTGAAGCTTGCTCATGAAAAAATGCAATACATCTGTTGTGTGTGGTACCCACCCCCCCTCGGCCAGGAAGAGTGTTCGTATCCAGAACGTTCTACAAGCATTACCGCGTCACTGTACACGCAGGCCGTCCTCAAAGTGATATCCCTAAACCGCCGGTGCCGTTTAACGTGATTTTTAATTTTCGTTTTAGTCAGTTGCTGTCTTTTCTCCACCGAGAGCCTTAGTGGTCGCACGCAGTGAGGGTACCACGTGCGGAAGCGTTTCCTGCGCACGTGCTCCGGCCGGGAGCGTGCGTGCGGTTCCGTCCTGTGGACGCGGAGACTCCGCGGGGAGCACGTGTGGCCGTGGCGTTCACTGGCTGACGGGAAGCCACTGTTTATGTGCCACGTCCATGCAGCAAAGGCCCTGCCTCTGCAGCCTCCCGTTCCCTTTCCTGATCCTGCGGTCACTTGTTCTCCCAAATAGTGCCCCGCCTCTGTGAAGCTCACCAGTTACCTCATTCCCACCCGGGGACCTGGCGTCCTTGGTTTTTTGGAGGACAGCCAGCCGGGTGGTTCTCCCCGCTCTCATTGGCCTGTGCCAGCGCCGTTCCCGGGTCACTGCCACCAGCTCGAGGGCCAGGCGGAGGGGTGCCACGAGTGACCTCCCGGCTGCCCGCGCTCTGCTGAGCGTTCTCTTTGCGGAGTAGCCAGGTCCTTTCTAGCCGCCCAGTACTTGTCTTCTCTCCGTTTTGGCTCAACTCGCCTCCTGGACAACTTCTTTCTAAAATGCCTTTTCTGCTGATCATGCCACCCACCTCAGACTCAGTGATACGCAGTTTGCTGGGGACAGAGAGAGGGACAAGATAGAACCCGTGCTCTCAGGAGCCTGTGTGAGAGACAATGACCAGTTAATGTCAGCGCATGCAGAAGCCCAGGGGTGGGGAAGGGCGTGCATTTGGGGTTTGTACCTTTCCCGTCTTAAAGCGCCCGGACCCCGCGGAACAGGTCAGATTGCTCTCTGTCCATCTTCTCTCCATCACCTTCGGGATCCTGGCCTGCAGGGGCCTGCGGAGGTCTTGCGTGGACGCTTGCCATGAAAACATCCTGTGGTAGATCCCGTCTCAGCCTCTAGAACCTGCTGAGCTGCTGAGCTGTGGGACCTGGAGTACGAGTCCTAGAAGCTGCTGGACTTTTTAGAAGTATTCGGTTTTATTTTTACAACCCTATCCTCTGATTGCTTCTTGAGCTTTTTAACTTCATTTTATAAAGACTCCACATCTCACTAGGCATCCGAGCCTTGGCACTTTGGGACTCACTGGTGTTACTGGATGAGTCACTAAACCAGCGAGGCGCCGACTTACAAAATCCTGGGCACAGAGGTGTCCCCTCTCCCGTCTCAATGCGATGGTCGCCGTAAGCTCTTTGCAGCGAGACGGCACTCGGACCCACTGCCTGTGTTGTATTGGAAGAGCTGCAGGCCAGCGATTCCAGCAAAGTATTCTCTTCCCATCAAGAAGGTCCTATCAGCATTTACCCTGGTCCTCCCTCTAAGGCTTTGTGATTCGGCTGTCCGTGTGACTCTGCCTCGTGGCAGTAGAAGGTGACTTGGTTGCCGATCTGACCTCGCGCTGACGTGGGTGGGGGCCTTTGGGTCGCCGTGCTTTCTTCTGTTGGCCGCTGTCGTTTCAGAAGCTGGACTCTGGCCAGCCTCCCAGTCCTTTGGGTTTCCCAGGACTGTTCCGTTCTCCATCTGCTCATTGGCTGGTTCCTGGCTGGTTCCTGCGGACGTGGGCCGGCTCCGCGTCCGCAGCCCTCCATGCAGAAGGAGCAAGCCCAGCACCCTGTAGAGAGCCCTTCCCCTCCTCTTTAGCTTTCGCTCAGTGTCTGAAACCCCTTTCCTTCCTCCCTCCGGCGTCGTTGCCCTGGCCATCCCTGCACCGGCCTGGCGTGGTTCAGATGCGTGTGCCCGGCAGCAGCCTTTCCCAGGAAGTCGCTGTGTCCCCTCCAGATAAGCCAGACTTCCTCCTTCCAGGGAAACCAAAGCCTCTGTCCTCTCTGTACTTCCTGTAAGAAACAGTGATTTATTTCCCATGCGTGACTCCGGTTCTGACCGTGGCAGCACTTAAACCTCTCCTGTTCCTTGGGGAACCCCAGAACCGTCCACAGTGAGCCTCCCTCCGGGGCAGCCTTAACCCACAGCCCCGGCCCCCAGCCCCACGCCCGCCTCCCGAGCTCTCCGCGCGCGGTGGGTGCAGTATTCCTTTTCAGTACCCCAGAAGCTGTGACGGGGTGTCCCCACTACCTGGAAAGCATTACCATACCAGTCAACTCAGCCACATTCTCAGATGCAAACCTTATGTAGTGTTCTTTTTTGCAATGACCTATTTATTTAACCTATTTATATTTATTTAATTTTTACTCTGAAGTATACCCCAGTTACAATTGCACTTGCTTAAAAGCATAGACGATCTGTTTTGGACAGCACCCCTGACCACTTTAAAACTGGAAAAGGAAAAGTTATACTGTATCCTTCCGCGGGAGGGACGCCTTACAGTAGCTTTGATAGGAAAGGGTGAATAATTTGGTCGTGGTAAAAATGTTAATTTTTAAGTGATTTAAGAAATTCTGTGCCATCGCGTCTTCTCTGTGGATGGTTACTTGTTAAATGCGTGTTAATTATGTGAAACAATCCTCTCTGTGGAGCCTGAAATCCTCCTTTTTAGCTTTATATTTTATAAACTGCCAGATTGTACAATTTTTATGTGTATTTTTAAAGCTTGATGATGTGAGGGTAATTATATAAGTTAAATGGCCTATTTTTGTACCTCCTGTACAGTTTTATAATTCTGCTGATTGATGATGGCGTCTTATGTTGAGCCAACCACAAATAAAGGTAGTTTTAGATTTGGAAGCCGGTTTCTTCTTAAAGATGCAACCACCACTCAGACCAAGGGGCTGATCCCAGCTGTCTCCTGGGGCGAGGGGGTGGCGGGTGCGTGTGAGCATCTGGCCAGCCGGTGGGAAGGCAGGTGGGGGTGCGGTTGCCTGCTGTGTCAGTGGCAGGGAACGGGGCTGGGACGTCCATCTTCCGTGGTGGCTCTCTGTGGGAAAAGTCCCTTTGAAACAGCAGGAAGTCCCCCAAAGTATCAATTTGAGCTGAATGGTCCTTGGCCTTAACATGGTCCACTTCAAGTTGATTCAGGTACTCTTCAGCTGGGCCAAAATCAGGTCTGAGCCCACCCGCTGTGGGCAGAGGAGCAGGGCTGGGAAGAGCTCAGCAGCCCCCGGGAAACCATAGTGGCGGTTGGAGGGGGCCCTGTCCCAGAAACAGGAGGGGCAGCCCAGCTGGATAGTACCTGAGTCAACTTGACCCCCAGAGCGGACGGGCAGGTGAGCCCAGTAAGTGCTCTTCCCTCCTGTCTCCTCTTCCTGCCTCTCCGAGTCCCTTCCCAGGCCCGCGCCGGGACTTGGAGGAAGCCACGGGAATGCCTGTGGAGTGTGCCTAGAGGTGCTGGAAAGAGTGACTAGCACCAACGAGGTTCGTGACCCAATCAAGATTTCAGGAGATGCCGAGAAACTGGAATGCTGAGTCTCAACCCTAAGAAAGTGACAGGAAGTCCTGCCTTGATCGTAAGGATGGGGCTGAGGGTGAAGGCCAGGGCTGTGAGGGGCCTAGGAGAAACCGCTGTTGGGCCCTCAGACATCTGTCATGGACGGAAGGCAGGTTTGAGCCGGAGCAGGGCCCAGGAGGGCAGACCCAGCACCAGGAGGGGGCTGCCCAGGGGCCAAAGGAGGTTCTGAGAATGAGTGAGTGAGGAGTCTCTGTTTGCTTCTGGTTTTGGGGCTTTGGTGTTTGTGTGTGTGTGTGTGTGTGTGTGTGTGTGTGCGTGTGTGTGTGTGTGTGTGTGTGTATGTTTGCATGACGGGGATTGGGGGAGATTCCAATGGAGAAGAACAGACTAGGCAGAAATTGTTTTTTGGGTCAGAAGTTGGACTCGGATTCCTTCCAGATAAGCACAGATGACTGAGGCCTGTCCTTCCCTGTGGTGAGTTCCTGGAGGAGGCTGCCTGAGCGGGTATGAATCACAGGAAGCGGGGAAGGGAGGGAAGAGGAGGGGCCAGGAGAGCTGAGCATTCGGTAGGGTGGGGTGTCTCATGTTCCAGACACACATGCCCTCAGGGGTGGTTAGGAGCAGATGAGAGAACAAGGCCCACGGCTGACTCATTTAGGACAATTGAGTTTGCACCTCAGAGTACAAAGGAGATCTCATACACTTAGGTTAAAAAGCTCAAGGACCAAATGAATTGGGGGGACCGGTTGGGATACATACAGATTTTGATGGCATTGCTGTTCAGAGGCCCTTCGTGTGCTAACAGCTTGTTCTCTAAGATGGGACATACACTTACCCCCAAAGATTGCCTTTCATTTATTTTTTTAAAAAGGAAGGGCCCTAGTTGGTTTGGTTCCGTGGATAGAGCATCAGCCTGTGGACTGAAGGGTCCTGGGTTCAATTCCAGTCAAGGGCACATGCCTGGATTGCGGGCTCCATCCCCAGTAAGGGGGCATGCAGGAGGCAGCCGATCAATGATTCTCTCTTATCATTAATGTTTCTGTTTCCCCCTCTCCCTTCCACTCTGAAAGCAATTAAAAAAAAAAAAAAAAAAAAGGAAGGGAGGGAGGAAGGCTGTTTGGAATGGCAGCAGTAATGTTATGTTTCCATCAAATCTTATTTTCTTTTTCTCTTTCCAGGAAGACATTCCCAGCCTCTCCTTTCGTGGAAGGCCTGGAGCCGGCCAGTGCAGGCCACACGCAGTTCACTCTGCAGCCTGCCTGCTGACTGACGAGTCCTCTGGGGATGTGTGGTCTCTGGCTCTGGACCGAAACCCACTGAAACTGGCTCCAGCAAAAAGGCCAGAAGAACTGGCTGGTGGACGCTCACCTGCGGGAAAGGCCTCAGGCATGGCTGGAACCATCAGAGCACTTTCACCTCTTCTCTGAGCATCCGACCTTCTCACCTTTTACAGACTCACTGCCCTGTGAATGGGAGTCTCGACTTCCTCTGATCTCTGCAACCTTGCAGGAAAAGACTCTTTACCCAACTTGTTTAAAACACACACACGCGCGCGTGCGCACACACACCACGCTCACACACACTCACGTAAATACCTGAAATACTGCAATGCCAACCTTGGTGCAATCATTTGGCCAGGGAGGTGGGCTGGCGTAGGACAGGAGCTCCACAGAAAACCTGTTTGTGGCCGAGAAAGGAGGGGTTCTTCTCCAGAAGAGGCAAGTCCAGCCATCCCTCCTGTGGGAAATGTGAATGAGACATGTGCCCTAATTTTTTAAACACGTTTTTATGTATCCTATTAATAAAAGGCTAATATGCAAATAGACCGAATGGCGGAATGACTGGTCACTATGACACGCCCTGATCACCAGGGGGCAGACTCTCAAGGCAGGAGCTGCCCCCTGCTGGTCAGTGCGCTCCCACAGGGGGCGTGCCGCTCAGCCAGAGGCCAGGCTCACAGCTGGTGAGAATAGTGGTGGTGGCAGGAGCCTCTTCTGCCTCCAGGGCAGCACTAAGGATGTCTGACTGCTGACAGGCCTGCTCCCCATGGCGACCAGGTCTAAGCCAGCAGTTGGACATCCCCTGAGGGCTTCTGGACTGCGAAAGGGTGCAGGCTGGGCTGAGGGACACCCCTCTCAGTGCACAAATTTTGTGCACCAAGCCTCTGTGTGTGTGGGGGGGGGGGGGCTAATATGCAAAGTGACCCCCAGGAGTTCTAGCAGGAGAGTGAGAGTTCGATTACTTGCTATGACTTACACTGACCACCAGGGGGTGTCATGGAATGAAGGAAGGCCCTGATCAGCCCTGATCGCTGGCCTAGGGACCCTACCCATGCACGAGTTTTGTGCACCAGGCCTCTAGTATAGATAGATAGATAGATATAGATATAGATATAGATATAGATATAGATATAGATTTCAGAGAGGAAGGGAGAGAAGAGAGATGAGAGGAGAGGAGAGGAGAGGAGAAAGAGAGAGAAACATCAATGATGAGAATCATTTATAGGCTGCCTCCTGCACCCCCACACCCCTCCTGGGGACCAAGCCTGCAACCGGGCATGTGTCCCGATGGGGAATCAAACCTGACCTCCTGGTTCATAGGTTGATGCTCCACCACTCAGCCACACTGCTGGGCCCTAATCTGTACCTACCACAGATACCATCAAAGCTCTGAAGTCACGGGGGCTCTGCAGAGCCTTTGGGCCTGAGGCCCCCACCTCGACCTTCTCCCTTGCTTAAGTTTTGACAGCAGTGTGACAGGAAGTTTCCGAAACGAACTTCTGTGAAGAAACCAAAACACAAAAGCACCAGGAGAGATGGCTTCGAGCCTAGAAGGCCCTGCGTGGGCACGGCCTTGACCGCCCTGTTGGTCCCTGACGTTGTCTACTCTGTGACGTGGCTAAGCCCGGAGTTTAAAACGGGGCTGGCCTCTGGGAGCCAGATCCCTGCTCGTGGGGGGGCCTCGCTGGCCGCCTGGCACCCACCTCTGCACCCAGCTTTGATACCCTCCGCCTATTGGGACAGTCCCTGTGCCGGGGCAGTTTCTTTGTCTGTTTGTTTCTGTGGTTTTTTACCGCTAGGCGAGGTGGCAGGTGGGAAGTGGTCGGAGAACGCGATGGTTCTTGGTCACAGACAGGTTTCTGTGGTGGGGCATGTGGAACACAGGGACACCCAGCTCAGGGGTGTGGACTAGCTTCCTGCAGGGGCAGCTGGTGGCTCACCCTGGAGCTATAGCCTTCATCCCAGGCCCCAAGAGAGAAGAAAATGGCATGGCAGTTCCTCAAAGAATTAAACAGAACTACCGTGTGACCCAGCAACCTCTCTCCTGGGCCGGGGCCCCGAGTCAAAGCAGGGAGATGGAGAGATACTTGTTCACCCGCAGTCACGGGAGTGTTCTTCACAACAGCCAGAAGACGGGAGCAACCCAAGTGTCCATTGACGGAGGAGTGGATACACAAACATGGTCTGTCTGTACCGTGGGAGAGTACGCAGCTTTTAAAAGGAAGGCCATTCTGCCCTGGCCGGGCAGCTCGGTTGGTTAGAGCATCATCCCTCGATGCCAAGGTTGTGGGTTCAATCCCCAGTCAGGGCGCAGACATGAATGGGTGGATGTATGTGGAGCAACAAATCAATGTCTCTCTCTCTCTAATCAAAAGTTTTTATTCTAACGTAATTAAAAACTTAAAAAGAGGACGGTAATTCTGACATGTGCTACAGGATGGATGAACCTCGAGGACATTGTGCTCAGTGCAACAAACAGTCAGGAAAGGACCAAGATCCCACTTGGATGAGGTCCCTAGAGTCGTCCAATTCCTAGGAACAAAGAGTAAAGCAGTGGCTGCCAGGGACGGGGGGAGGGGTGGCTGGGGACCGTAGGGCTTCTCGGGAAGTTTCAGCCTGGGAGGATGGAGAAGCTGGGAGATGGACGGTGGTGCACAGCAGTGTGACAGTACTGGATGCCTCAGACTGCACACCAAAAAAGACTAACATGTGACATTGTTGGCTGTGTATATTTTAATCACCCCCCCTTTTTTTTTCTTTAAGGGGGGAGCGGACGGAAAGTGATTTATCTAGAGAGGAGAACCAGGCACAGGAAGCACGTGACTTCTGGGTGGAAGGGAGAAACCTGAATTAACACGTCAGAACCCAAGACGCCAGGGCACCCAGCGGCAGCATCTCATGCAGCTCCCACCTCTCGGGGCGCCCTGGACCCCGGCCGCCCTGCCTTCCCCGGCACTCACTCCGTCCAGCAGATGACAGGTAAGGCCACGCTTCTCTCCTCCCTTGGCAGAGTGGAAGGGGTTTGGGATGGAGCATCAAAGCCTGAGTTTCAATCCCTCCCCCGCCCTGGACCTTCGTGTCCCCCCACCACACACACCCCCCAAGCGCGGGGTTGTGGGGGGAGGAGGCTGGAGACCCCACTGGTCCCCAGCTCCACGGAGCTCCCGTGTGCTCTCTGAATTCAGGAGCCGTGCTTTGTGGTGGTTTCCTGTTTTTGTCCTCTTGTTTCCTCTCCTGCTCTGTACCGGCGACAGATTTAGAGCCGCGGGGCTGCCTTCTGGTCCGGGGACCCACGCGGGTGTGCCCTGGGCCATGTGAGCCGGGCTGGGGCGTGGGAAGGGACAGTCCCCAACTTCTGGGCTTGCATCTGGGGTTGATGACAAATCCCAGTGGCATCCCCCCTCCTCCGTGAGAGGGGACTTCCTCCCGTTCCCACAGAGCCTCCTCTTTTGTCCAGGCACGTGGGGATTTGTCTTTTCTCCTGGCATCCTTTTCGTAACATGTAAAGTGTGGCACATTACGTAACATAGGTAGCACACATTTATGTTCAGCAGGGTAGTATGGACAGGCCTGAACCCAACACTCAACACAGGGATGACATGTTCCTAAATCTTGCATCTCTACCTGTGCGTTCCTCGCCTCCCACCCAGAGGTAGCCACCTTCCCGATTTTCTTAGTGCTTTATCACATATGCATGCCTATTCTGCTTTGTTTCATACTTCTTGGCATAAATTATTTATAGTCATTTTTAATTGAGGTAAAATTCACATAGCACAAAATGTGTACCGTCTTAACCATTTTTTTTTTTTTTTTTTGGTGTGCTTCTTTATCCATAGTTGAGACATGTACAGTAAAATATCTCACTAGGCTGGTGGTTTGATCTCTTGGTAGTTTTCTCAAGATAGATGCTGACACATTTAGAACTATTAGGACTTTCCAGTGAATTGATCCTTTAATTTAGGCAGCCATTTTATCTCCAATCAATATCTTTATCCTGAAAGTCCTCTTTGTCTGATAGCAATAGTTGGTTGTGGTGAGTACATGCATGTTTTTTTTTTTTTTTGCAACTAATCTCGAGTTTTCTCATACAAAATGGAAACTTGACGCATCAAACAACTCACCAGGCACCGGCAACCACCATTCTACTTTCTTTTTCTGTGAATTTGTAATGTCTTCTTTTCAAAAAATATATTTTTATTGATTTGAGAGAGGAAGGAAGAGGGAGAGAAAGATAGGAACATCAATGATGAGAGAGAATCATCGATTGGGTGCCTTCTGCACATCCCACATGAGGGAGCGAACCCCCACCGCGGGCCTGTGCCCTGACCAGGAATCAGACCACGACCTCCTGGTTTACAGGTTGACGCTCAACCACTGAGCCTGCGGCTGGGCTGGAACATCTGCTTTTTCATCTTGTTCCTGTTTTCATTGCTAAGAATGTTTACTTGTGCCTTCTTCTGTTTCTAAACAGATATGCCCATTCTGTTTATTTTCTCAAGAACTGATTTTGGCGTTATCCATCCTGTCTACTTTGTTGTCTAGTTTATTGATTTCTGTTTGTTATTCTCTTTGAGTTTACTTTTGGGTTTACTTTGTTTTTTATTTTTATTTTTCTAACTTTTTGACTACTTACATTGGATGCTTATTTCAGACTATTTTCTAGTACAAGCATTAAAATTTATACAAGCTAAATAAGGATAAATAAATAAATAAATAAAATTTATACAAGCGAGGTATAAATTTTCCTCTAAGTACCATGTTTGATGTATCCCATAAATTTTTTTATATGTTTTTTCATTACTATTCAATGCTAAATCTTTTAAAATGTGTTATTACCCCCCCCCCCTTTTTTTTTTCCTTTGACCCATGGGTTATTTAGGGCATGTTTTTACATTACCAAATATATGGAATTTTAAAACCAACCTTTTAAAAAATTTGAATTCTCTGATTTATAGGTACCTAGCAAGCTTTCAAATTGTGTTTCAGCTCTTCTATTCATGTACTGATTTTTTATCTGCTTCATTATTCATAGTTGAAAGAAGTGTATTAAAGTCTCTTGCTTTGATAGGGGTTTTATCTCTTTGTTCACTTAGCTTGTTCCTAGTAAGTATTTTTATCGTTAGAGTCCTCTCTGTCTGATGTCAGCGGAGCTTTCCTGGCTTTCTCCTGGTTACTGTTTGCCTGATTACTGTTTGTTTTTTTCCTTCCTTTGACTTTCCACCATTCCATGCTCCTGTGTCAAGATCCGGGTCACGCCCATTTGCTAGTCACATCGAAAATTGTGGTTTCTAAGGGAACCAGCCTGAATCACATTAAAAACCTGAGGATTTGACCCTGACGGGTTTGACTCAGTGGATAGAACATCAGCTTGCAGACTGAAGAGTCCCAGGTTCTATTCCGGTGAAGGGCATGTACCTTGGTTGAGGACACATCCCCAATGAGAGGTGTGCAGGAGGCAGCTGATTAATGTTTCTAACTCTCTCTCACCTCCCTCTCTGTAAATAAATAAATAAATAAATAAATAAATAAATAAATAAATAAAATATATTAAAAGAAAGATAATTTAAAAAAAAATCTGAGGATTTATAAAAATCATGGAACCCTGGTTGTCCCAGTTTATAGCCCAGCTGTAGCCTCGGGGGGCAGCAGCAGGAGAAAGATGTGCTAAGTGGGCCCTCAAGAAGGTGGTTTGGGTTGTTTATTAAGACTGTCTTTCATTCGTTTGCTAATCCACCATCCATGCAGCTACTGACTGAACGGTTATTAAGACCTACTGTGTGCCAGGCAGTGTCACTTCCTGGCGGCTATAGCTCCTGCCCTCATAGATGGAAAGGCCAGTGGGGAGGGAGGGGAGACTGACCTGTGAGCTCTCAGGAGGCAGTACGCCTGTCTAACAAAGCCATGCGCACAGGCCTGGTTGGCCCCAGCTGTGACTCAGTTTCCCCTTCTGTAAGATGGGGACAGTAACAGGACCTGCCTGGTAGAGTTGGGGGATTCATTAGTTAATATTTGCAGAGTGCTTGTGACTAGCAGTCAGTAACTGTTCACTTTGTTGTGTTACTGGTGTGATTGCTTTTGTAGTGATTGTTATTATTATTCGGACCCAGTGGAGGCCACAGAGCCCCACCACAGCAGGGCTCACTGTCTGATCCGCTGGGGCGGCCCCTCAGCCTCTAGCTTGGGGGAGAGGAGTGTTTCCCGCAGCCGCACTGTGGGCTGGAGTTCAGTCCCACTCTCTTCTCCATCTTCTCTGAGGCATTCCGAGGCCCGGCGAGCGGCCTGTCTCCGGCTTCCCCGGGTCCCTGCTGACAAGCGCTGCCCTCCACGGCCACACTCCGTAGTAGCAGCAGCCGAAGAGAAAGCCATGGCCTCTCCCGCCCTCCCACCCCAGGAGCGAGGTGTGGCCTGAGCCCTGGAAACGCTGGGCCATCCCTTTGGCAAGGCCCCCTCTGCGGGGGGAGATGGGGGAACAGGGGGGCACGGCTGAGAAAGCAAGGAAGCCTGCTGCTTTCCCCCGGGCCTCCTGGCCACAGCTGGAGCCATAGAAGCCTCCTGCCAAGACCCTCCCCTCCATCGGAACCCCCCCCACTGCTCACTGCGTCCGAGGGTCCCGCAGCAGGTGGCAAAGCTCCAGGAAACACACGCAGCTTGTCAGACCCTAACCCCAGACCTCCGCTCCCCACCTGTTCGGGGAGGGGAGACCCCACAAGCCAGGTCCGGAAATGGAGGCTGAGGGTTTGGGCTACGGTCAGACTGATCCCATGACCTCTGTCTGTGCCTGGGCTGCGGGGCTGGGAGATGCCTGAGGCTGTCGCCTCAGACCGTCCCGTATGGGCTGAGCAGGGACAGGTCGGGGCTGAGAGCCATGCGTGTCTGACGGTTTATGTGGATCTGTGCTGGGCTGTTAGCTGGAGTGCCTCCAAGTCTAAGGTGACCAGACGTCCCGCTTTTGGCGGGACAGTCCCGATTTTTAACAATTTGTCCCATGTCCCCGTTTTAAAAACGTCTTGATTAGCCGAAACCAGTTTGGGTCAGTGGTAGAGCGTCGGTCTGCGGACTGAAAGGTCCCGGGTTCGATTCCGGTCAGGGGCATGTACGTTGGTTGCGGGCACATCCCCGGTAGGGGGTGTGCAAGAGGCGGCTGGTCGATGTTTCTCTCTTATCGATGTTTCTGGCTCTCTATCTCTCTCCCTTCTTCTCTGTAAAAAATCAATGAAATATATTTAATAAAAAAAAAAGTCCCGATTAAAAGTCCCGAATTTGGGAAAGAATCCCGAGGGACGCGGGACAAGTTGTTAAAAATTGGACTGTCCCGCCAGAAGCGGGACGTCTGGTCACCTTATCCAAGTCCCACCCACTTTCCCTAGAAAAGCCCCGCTCTGTCTGCATTGCGCGGTGACCCTGTTCTGGGCAGGCCCTGACTGCGGGCATTTTCTTCCCAGCGGGGACCCCAGCAGTGTGTCCTGTGAGATTTGGGGTTCCCTCATCTGGGGCGTGTGGTCGTCACTGTCTTCTGTGCCCATCCAGCGCACCGGAATCCTGTGTGCACACACAGCACTCACACACGTGTGTGCAGGCACGTCACTGACACGCGTGTACCTCTGCCGGAGCTCGCCCCAGGGTCAGGCGGTGGCCGCTTAGCGGCAGCTCCGCCTCCTCGCCGGACTCCAAGAACCGCTCAGAGAATGAGAGGAAATGAGGTCACCGGCTCCTAAAGGCCCGGCCACCCCTCCCTGACCCCTCGCTCTGTCTCCGCAGGCCCCCTCGGCCGCCGGCCCGCGGACGCCGTCTGAGATGGGCCCTCTCTGCCGCTGGGGCCTGCCCGCCGCACTCCTCGCCCTGCTCCTCTGCCCAGGTGAGCGCCGGGGTCCGGGGCGGGGCGAGCCCGGGCGTCTCCGAGGCTTTGGACAGTGGCCCCGCTGCGGCCCCAGGGTGCGGTGGGAACCCAGCTGCCCTGGGCCTGGGCGCAGGCGGGGCTCCCGGCCGGCTGGACACCGGGCTGCACGGCCCCGCAGCCTCCCGGCGTGTGGGCGGGGCGGGTCGTGGAGACTACATGGTGGGCGGAGTGGGGGCCTCCGGACGGGAAGCTGCTGGGGTTCAAGAGAAGGTGAAGGCATGCCCTCGCCGGTCTTCAGATGCGGCCCTGGGCACAGGAGCGGCGGCAGAGGGCCTCACCCTCTGGCTCTCCTCAGAGCGAAAGTGAAACCGCTCCCAGCGGGTCCAGAGGACGGTGAGGGGAACATACCACCGGTGCCACGCACCCTGTTTTGGACAACCTGCCAGGAGCTTTTATTTTATTTATTTATTTTTTAAACTTCAATCTATTTTTTTTTATTATATCTTTATTCTCTTTTTCATTCTTTTTAAAAATATATATTTTGTTGATTTTTTTACAGAGAGGAAGAGAGAGGGATAGAGAATTAGAAACATCGATAAGAGAGAATCATCGATCAGCTACCTCTTGCACACCCCCTACTGGGGATGTGCCCGCAACCAAGGTACATGCCCTTGACCGGAATTGAACCCGGGACCTTTCAGTCCGCAGGCCGATGCTCTATCCACGGAGCCAAACCGGTTTCGGCATGCCAGATGCTTTTAAAGGGCTGTCTCATTGAACCGTCACATCCACTTTGGGAAAGGAATGACTAGCCCATTTCACAGATGAAGAAACCGAGGCTCAGAGAGAGCAAGCACCTTGCCTGAAGGTCACGTAGCTGGCAGGTTGTGAACTCAGGATCCAAGCCCAGCTCTGTGTACCTGCAAAGCCCGCCTCTTGCCACGTCATTGTATTCTACCATCTGGGGGCTGCGTGGGGGCGCGGCGCTGGCACAGGCTGGGCCCCGCTGGTTGGGATCGAGGACCTTCCTGGTCATTGCTGAGAGAGAGGGGAGTGCGGAGGGCTCAGTCTCCAAGCATCACATGCTTCCTGAGTCCGTCACACACAGGACAGTGGGGAACGGGCCCTGCCTTCTAGACGTTCCGACATGGCGGAGGGAGAGTCCGGACGAACGTGAATCACTGGGACATCCGGGGCCATGGGCGAGGGGGCCCCCCTTCCGTTCTGACCTCCGCTTCCCCGCATTCCTCCGCGCTGAGCCAGAGCATCCTGGCACCTGGCGGTTCCTTCCGCAGACACAGCACCCCCACCCCGGCCCAGGGCCTCCCTGGGATACGCCCCGAGACGTCTGCAGGGCTCACCCCCGCCTCCCTCGTGTCTTTGCGCAAATGTTATTTCAGTGAGGCCTGTGCTAACGTGCCCCCCCTCCCCCTCCCAGTACACATACACCCCGTTTCCTTTCCCAGGCACTTACCACCGTCCAGTGGGCTGGATGGCTGTTCATTGTTATCTGTTTTCTTTTCTTTTCTTTTATATTTTATTGATTTTTTACAGAGAGGAAGAGAGAGGGATAGAGAGTTAGAAACATCGATGAGAGAGAATCATCCATCAGCTGCCTCTTGCACACCCCCTACTGGGGATGTGCCCACAACCAAGGTACATGCCCTTGACCGGAATCGAACCCGGGACCTTTCAGTTCGCAGGCGGACGCTCTATCCACTGAACCAAACCGGTTTCGGCTATTGTTATCTGTTCTCTTCACTGGGATGGGAGCTCTGCAGAGGCAGGGTTTGGTCTGCGTTGTGCACTCGCGCAGAGCCTAGGACAGTACTTGGCACACAGCGGGTGTTCAAGGAGTATTTGAGGGAGAAAGGAGAGGAGGAGGGATGGGCTGAACCTGGGCCCAGCCCACCTCCCTCTCAGAGAGGCGGGCGGAGGCGTGCAGGAGGGAGGGCACCTTAGGGCTGGGCCTTGAAGGTTGGCTGTGTTCCCCCTCCATGGGGAGAGAGGGGCATGAGGAAGACTTACCTGTCCGGCGGTGACAGGCTGGAGGAGGGGCAGCCAGAGGCAGGAAGGCAGCCCTCGAGGCCTGAACAAGGGTCAGGGGTCTGGGAGCAGAGGGACCATCCCTGGCCTTCCTGCTCTGGCCCCGCCCTCTCGGTCAGACTGGGCCGCTCCCTGGGCGGGACGGCGGGGACATCTGCTGCCCGGAGTGTCCGGTCTTCCAGGGGCCGGGGTGGCGGCGTTCGACGTGTACGCGTCGCCGGAGCAGCTGGTGGTGAGGCACGGGGCTTCCTCGGAGATCAACTGCAGCACCAGCTGCCTGCAGCCGACCATCGGCGGCTTGGAGACCACCATGAGCAAGGTCCTGCTGGACAAGCAGCCTCAGTGGGAGCGGTACCAGGTCTCCAACTTCTCCACCGACACCATCGTCTACTGCCACTTCACCTGCTCCGGGAAGCAGATGCTTAGGAACGTCAGCGTCACCGTGTTCCGTGAGTGCCTCTCGCAGGGCCTCCGCCCCGGCCAGAGCCGTCCTGAGTGCTCTGCCCCCCAACCCCCCCACCCCCACCCCGGGCTCCTGGGCTGACGAGGAGCAGTGCCGAGGCCAAGGCCATGGGCTCAGAGTCTGCTCCCACCCTCTGGCCTCCCTGGGCCGCTGGCAGCCCCGCCTCGAGGCCTGCTAGGAGAGGGCGGTCCCCGTGCTCAGCCTCCTCCCAGCGCAGCAGCAGCCCCGTCTGTCTGTCTGTCTGTCTGTGGAACACCCCAAGCCCCCTGACAAGCGGTGGGGGCACCAGCAGGAGGGCTGCACGCTCTCCAGGGACGGGTGAGGAGTCCCCACGTGCTTTGCTCCTCCCCTCGGCGAATGTGGACCCCTCACACACACACACACACACACACACACACACACACACACATATGCCTGCCCACGGCCATGGAGGCCAGGATGGGCCGGGTTCTACCACCATCACGGCCCTAAGGCTATTGCTTGGATCCTCCCCTGGACCGAAGAAAGGGCGCCCTAGATCCAGCACACTGTCCCGGGTGATGGAGGTCTGGCTCCGAGGGAAATTTGGGCTTGAGAGGGGGTGGAGGTGGCTGTGAGCTCACCCTGGAGAACGAAGGCAGGTCTGGCGTTGGCCCCGCCTCTTAAGTGAGAACTCACAGTCCGTGCCCGGTCCCAGCGAGCACTCCTCTGCATCTCTCTGAACACAATCACCCAACTGTCTAATTTTTAAAGTTCTGGAGAGAAAGGGGACAGATGCAAACACATATCTTTCTCGTTGGCTGCACATTTTCTTTCTTTCTTTCTCTCTCTCTCTCTCTTTTTTTTTTTTTTTTAATGTTTTATTGATTTTGTACAGAGAGGAAGAGAGAGGGATAGAGAGTTAGAAACATCAATGAGAGATAATCATCGATCAGCTGCCTCTTGCACACCCCCTACTGGGGATGTGCCCACAACCAAGGCACATGCCCTTGACCGGAATCGAACCTGGGACCTTTTAGTCCGCAGACTGACGCTCTATCCACTGAGCCAAACCGGCTTCGGCTGGCTGCACAGCTTCTGATCCTCTCTTTGGAGACAGCTAACCACCTCCAGGCCTGTCCACCGCAGACACCATCGTGTTCCTAGAACTGCCACCCAGCACTCCTCCACCCTGAACTGCCTCCTTCTTCCTCTCTTACCCGCTGGACCACAAGCCCAGCCGGGGACCTGAGCACACGGTGCCCAGAGGGGGTGCTCTTGGCCGGGTGGGCCTGCTGGGACTGTGCCCCCACCGCCCCACTCCTCCCCGCAGACCCCCCGGAGCGAGTGCTGCTGAAGCTGCAGCCCACGTGGGTGACGGTGGGCAGAGCCTTCACCATGGAGTGCCGGGTGCCGGCGGTGGCCCCCCTGGAGGGCCTCACCCTCACCCTGCTCCGTGGCCAGGAGCCCCTGCACACGAAGACCTTTGGGGGGGCCACGGCCGCCCCCCAGGAAGCCAGCGTCACCCACAACAGCACGGCCCACAAGGAGGACGGTCGCCACAACTTCTCCTGCCGGGCGGAGCTGGACCTGCGGCCTCGCGGTGGGAGCGTCATCCGGAGCACCTCGGAGCCCCAGGCGCTGGAGATCCATGGTGAGGCGGCCCCGCCTGCCGGCGGGGGGAAGGGCAGTGCATTCGCTGTAGACCCTTTGGGAAGTCAGAACCGTAGCCCACTCTCCGCCAGCTCCCAGGGTAGGCACCAGGGGCCCCGCCCCCGATCCTGAGGGCTTCCTCGTATGCTCCCTCCTCCCTGACGCTCTCGCCAAGCCCCCAGCGTGCACCTGGACCAGGTGCTTGGCCATCAGTGAGCTGTGTGACCTTGGCCAAGTCAACTTCCTCTCTACAATGAAAAGGTTGACCTAACTGACCCCTCTGGTCTTCTAGAACGCCACTGTTCTTTGGTTCTTTTTGTATCGATTAGTCCTCACCTGAGGATATTTTCCAATGATTATAGAAAGAGCGGAAGAGGGGGGGAGGGGAGAGAGAGAGAGAGAGAGAGAGAGAGAAACATTGACACGAGAGACACACATTTATTGGTTGCCTCCCGTGGGCACACCCCCCTGACCCAACTGGGAATCAAACCCACAACCCTCCGTGCTCATCTACACCGGCCGGCGGTTCTGTGACTCCGGGTGGCAGGTGTTCCCTGTCTTCAGAGCGTTGGTAGAAGCTCCCGCGGCTCTGCCCAGGGAGGGGTCGGCGCGCACTGTCCAGGCCATGGTGTCCAGAGGCCACATGCTGTCCTCACAGCCTCCCCGGGGCCTGGCTGGCCGCCTGGAGCCCAGCTCACCTTTCCCCTAGTCAGTACCCCGTTTGTCACTCGTCCCGGTGACACGCGGCGGCTGCAGGATGGAGGGGGGTGGATCTCTCTCCCCTTGGGCCCTGGCACCTAGGACCACAGCACTTTTTTTTTTTTTTTTAAATCTTTATTGTTGAAAGTATTACCTGTGTCTCCTTTCCCCCCACGGACCCTCCTCAGCCCCCTCTGCGGCCGTGGGTTATGCATATGTGCACACAAGGCCCGAGGCCTTCTCAGACCGCTGCCCCTCCCCCCTCCCCAGAGCCGATGCCGGACAACCAGATGGTCGTCATCATCGCGGTGGTGTCGGTGCTGCTGCTCCTGTTTGTGGCGTCCGTCCTGCTGTGCTTTGTCTTCGGCCAGCAGTGGCACCAGCGGCGGAGAGGCAATTACGGGGTGCAGGCAGCCTGGCGGAGACTGAGGCGCTCCTTCCGGGCGTAGCCTGCCTGCGGGGCGGGGCCCTGCCACGGCAGCCACCGGACTCAGCGTGGCTCTCAGGGACGTGGCCCGTGGCCCGGCCACGGCGGAGGGACCGTGACCAGCAGCCGAGGACCGTGGGGACCTTTCCTTTTCAAGGCTGAATACAAACACCTGGACTTAACCCTGTGCCTCAGGTCCCCTCCTGGGAGAGGACTCAACAGCGGGGAAGGTGACTGACTCACTGGGCCTACACTTCTCTCCCCAGACGCCTCCTCAGGGTCCCTCCACCCTCTGCTCACAGCGGCCTCGGGCCAGCCAGTGCTGACCAGCCCAGGCACTCACGGAGCCCAGTGACGTGTGTGCCCTGGCCTGGCAGGACAGAGACTCTGTTCCCTCACAGCCCTCGGGAACGTGGGCCACTTCCTGTCGGAGCAGGACATGGCCAGCAGAGCCAGCTTCCTGGGGTGCGGTGGAGGTTGGGGACCCCAAGGGATCTGGCCCGGCTCCAGGACCCTCCCAAGCAGGCCTCTTCCGCCTCTTGGCCTTGACAGCGCTGTGGACAACAGAATCCGTCTTCTCTCGCCTCCTGCTCCATTATTAGGCCACGCTGAGACTCCACAGCCCTGGCCTTCCCAGGGAGAGGGGTGCGGGACGGGGGCCTGGGGGGCTCTGGTTCCCAGCCTCCCCCTTGTCCGGGAAGCAAACAGTGGGGCAGAGTTACGGGTGTTTGTGTGGGTCCCGGGCCTTGAACAGTGAATAACCTGATGCAATTACTCCAGACAAGAGGTCGGCTGGTTCCGGGTCTGAATGGGAAGGAGAGGGGGCTGATTCACCCTGGAGGGAGGGCCTGCTCGGGGTTGAGGCAGAGAAGGGTGTCGGGTGTGGCCTGAGCACCAGCGGGGCCCTCGGGGGGGCCGTATCCAGCCTCGCAGTGCAGCTGGCGTGGGTCCCTGGCCAGCGTCTGTCTTCACAGTAAGCTCTCAGCATCGTAGTAATCTGGGGCGGGGGGGAGGGGGGGAGCACCTCATCTTGACTCCCTCCTGCCTCAGGGGACCCCAAGGAGGGAGAGGGAAGGGGACAGGCCAGTGGCCTGCAGCAGTGACAGTACCCCCGCCTTCAGGGGAGCACGACCCTCCCGACCATTCCTAGGCCTGGACCCTCCTGCCCACACACCCTGCCCCTACCTGAAGCCGGGGGTACATCCACACCCACAGTCCCCGTGGCGCTGGGGGGTGGAGGGGGGGGCACGGCTCTCCTGAGATGGGGGTGAGAAAAGAAACGCCCCCATCAGAAGTGTCCTCTGCGGTTAGACCCACAATGATCACCCCCCCCTCCCCTCCAACCCCCACCCCCAGCCCCGAGACAGCTCTTCCAGCCCAGCCCTCCGCCTCACTCACACCCCCCTTCTCCTGGCCGGAGGGCGCGGCGGGGTCCTGGGAGCCTCCTGCAGGGGGCGCTGTGGGGCAGGGGGCAGGAAAGGCGCCGGCCAGAGCGGCAGGAGGCCCAGCGCGGGCGGCGGGCCGGGCAGGTAGTGGTGGTGGAACACCACAGGCCCTTCCTCCTGGGCCTCCGGCTCCTCGTCCTCCTCACTCTCCTCCACGAGGACCTGGGGTTGTGCGAGCGGGAAGGGGAGATGGTGACACAGGGTCGGGCTCTCCCCACCCCCACTCCTCTTTCCAGACACGCATCGCATCGTCAAATGGTGGTTGATGTTGGCTCCCTGCAAGCAGGCACTCGGGGGGCATTCTGCAGGCGGGAAGCCTGAGGCTCGAAGAGCTTGAGCCGCTGGGCTAAGGTCACCAGCTAATAAGAGGCGAGCGGGGCCGGGAGAACCCAGGTTTGGCTCCGGAGCGGGGTGAGGGCCCAGGCCCTGGAGCCGCTCCTCCCTGGGCCGCTGAGGGCTCCGCCCGCCCGGGTGGTGGCCACACCCTCACCCCCAGCCATCAGAGCCCCGTGTGGCTGCCCAGGGCTGGTTCGAAGGCCTCCTGCCCCTCCCCTGAGCCTTTCCTCATGCCCCAGCCTGGCGGGCACGCAGGCAGGGCACCCTCCTGCGCCAGCACAGCCACGGTTGCCTGGTGTTTGTGGTCATTCATTTATTCACTGGCTTCTCAGCGAACATCAGCCCCTAAGTGCCAGGCGCCTGCAGCCCAGGGGGGACACACGGCAGGACGCCCCCTTGAAAGCAAGGCCTGTGGGGTCTGGATGAGGGACCCCCGCCCCCACCCCCCGGAGACCGGCACAGACCCAGCCAGAGCGGGCGGGCTGACGTCCTGCCCCTTCACCTGGCCCTCTCTCTCAGGGGATCCCCAGGTGGATCCCACCCCGGACCTGCAGGTGGGCACCCCGGGGTGGGGGGTAATTCCCCCACCATTCCCCCCAGCCTCGCACCTGGGGGCCGGAGAAGGCAGGCCAGGGGTTGAGCGCTGCTGCCACCAGGCGACCCAGGATCAGCTGGTGCATCTGAGCATTCTGCAGCAGCAGCAGCTCCATCAGGTCTAGGGGGGCGAGGTTCAGCGGGCTCAGCCCCCAGCTCTGCCCCCACCCCAGCCTCTGCCCCCCCAGCCCTCTGCCTCCAGCCCAGCCTCTGCCCCCCACCCCAGCCTCTGCCCCCCCAGCCTCTGCCCCACCCCAGCCTCTGCCCCCCCAGCCCTCTGCCTCCACCCCAGCCTCTGCCCCCACCCCAGCCTCTGCCCCCCACCCCAGCCTCTGCCCCCACCCCAGCCTCTGCCCCCACCCCAGCCTCTGCCCCCCCAGCCCTCTGCCTCCACCCCAGCCTCTGCCTCCACCCCAGCCTCTGCCCCACCCCAGCCTCTGCCCCCCCAGCCCCTGCCCCCACCCCAGCCTCTGCCCCACTCCAGCCTCTGCCCCCCCAGCCCTCTCCCCCACCCCAGCCTCTGTCCTCCCAGCCTCTGCCCCCACCCCAACCCCTGCCCCCACCCCAGCCTCTGCCCCCACCCCAACCCCTGCCCCCACCCCAACCCCTGCCCCCACCCCAGCCTCTGCCCCCCCAACCCCTGCCCCCACCCCAGCCTCTGCCCCCACCCCAACCCCTGCCCCCACCCCAGCCTCTGCCCCCCCAGCCCCTGCCCCCACCCCAACCCCTGCCCCCACCCCAGCCTCTGCCCCCCCAACCCCTGCCCCCACCCCAGCCTCTGCCCCCACCCCAGCCTCTGCCCCACCCCAGCCTCTGCCCCCCCAGCCTCTGCCCCCACCCCAACCCCTGCCCCCACCCCAGCCTCTGCCCCCACCCCAGTGCCTTTCCCCCCCTCGACACCCAGCTCTGGGGCGCAGGAGGGGGTGGTGATGCAGCCCCAATGCCCAGACCGGTGCGGGGAGAGGGAGGTACAGGGAGCCGGGAGTCTCACCCTCCTTCAGGCGTCCTGGCTGCGGGGGTGGCGGTGGGACGGCCCACGGGAGGGGCTGCAGGACCGTCACCCAGGGCTGGGGAACGGGGGGAGCGGAGGAGGGATTAGGGGCCCACCCCCTCGCTCCGCCATGCATACACCCCCACCCCCTCCCCATCGCTGCCTCCTAACCCCGCAGGGGCTCTAAGCCCCCTCGGCGCCCCCTTGGCCTGCCCGCTCCTGCCAAGTCTCTCCCCCTCCAGCTGGGGTCGCTCTCCTCCTCTCATCCCCCCTCACCCCCTCCACGGTTCGGACCCCCCCCCCCCGCCCATCCGAGTCCCTCCCCAGCTCTGCCAGGGCCCCAGGCTCCCGGCCCAGGCGGCCTCTGCCCGGCTCAGCCTCACCACGGGGGCCGCGCTTGGCGGCGGGCGGTCACGCCCGCGCCCTCCGCTCCCAGAGGCCATGGCCGGCCTTCGTCAGGGTTACCTTGGCGACGGGACGCCCAGCCTCCTCCGGCCCGAGCGGTCCCGCCCGCCCCGCCGCTCCGGTGCCTGGGGCGTTGGCTGATCGTCACCTTCAGCTCTCCGTCCTCCACCTCCAAGGGCCTGGGGTCCCCGGGACCCAGCCCCACCAGAGGCCCGATGTCCGCCCCCCAGCCCCCTGCACCGGGCGGGGCTGGGTCTCGTGTCTTATTCCTCCCGCAACTCCAGACCCTTACGCACACCCCCCCACCCCCGCCCTCAGCCCCTGACCTGGGGGCTCCTGTTTGGTGAGTGAAGGAGCAGCTAGAGAGGCCGGCTCTAACTCAAGACACTTTGTTTTCCGGTCCCAAAGCTCCATTGACTTAGAATAGGGGTGTCGAACTCAATCAGAGAAGGGGCCAAAATCTAAAATCCAGCCTAAATCGCGGGCCAAATGGTTTACTGAACAGTCATAAACTGACAATGTCATAAACTGACAGCGGAGTGCAGTGATGACAGCGCGGTGCGGGCCACATTGCAAGGCCTGGCGGGCTGGATTTGGCCCGCGGGCCTTGTGTTTGACACGTGACTTAGAATCATGATGAGTTCATCAGGAATAGAGTTCTGTAGGATCAGGCGGGAGGAGGGGCGGGGGAGGGAGGTGGGCAGAGGGTCTGCTGTCTGTCGCTCTGAGTCAGAGGGGCATCCTTGGGCCAAGGGTGGTTTCTGGAGCAGACCATGGAAGGAAGCACCAACCGAGTTCACGGAAGGGCTGGCCTCTTACCCACCCCCACCCCTTCCCCTTCCCCTTCCCCTTCCCCTTTGTAGCTGTCTGCTCCCTGCTCCTTGGCCAGGGCGGAGAAGCTGGGAGCTCAGCAGCAGGACCCAGTATTGTCCCCCATCCTGGAAAACTTACCAAAGCGTGCATTCTTTGACAGGAAGTTACCAAGGTCTTCTTCGCTCAAGAACAGGTGAGCGGGGAGATCTATTTCGGTAGCTGTGAACTTCGTAAGACAGGCCCAGAGCAGCAGTGAAGGAAAATCAGGACAGGAAGCTGGGATTAGCACCCGGTGGTTCGCCCTGCCCCCACCCCCACGTCTGTTCAGCAGCCCTTCCCCGCAGGCCTGGCCCCGGCGTCTAAAATCAGAATGACCGGTTCCACCTCCTACTTCGTGCCTCTGTCCCTGTCTCCAGGGGACGGGGGAGGGGTTGTCTGTGGACAGCACATGCGCTGCCCTTGTGGGTCTAATGGCTTCAACGGCCACCAGCCAACAGGATGGGGCCCGGTGGTCACAGGCCCGGGGAGTGGGAGGACACCGTTCCCTCTCCAGCCTCTTCCAGGGAGAAAGACACGCCAGTCCTTGAGCTCACCATCAGCTGTCTCGACCCAGGAGGGGCCCGTGTGTGCCAGGCGCCTTCTGAACACAGGACACGGTAGTGTGGCCTCCTGGGTCCAGCGGTGTTGGGAGGGGAGACCCGCCATGAAAAGAGAGCCAAGATACAAGACTGTGCACAGTCACCCGTGGATCCTGAAGGGGGAGGACTCATCACTGAGGGATGAGTTCTGAGAGAGGGGGATGGGGCCAAGTAGTGTGGGTGGAGCAGGCACCCAGGCTGGGGACGCGGCCAGCAAAGGTGCAGGTGCAGGAGTGGGCAGGGCCTGTGATGACCCAGTGAGTCCAACTGCCTGGCTGAGCCGGAGGAGCTGGGCAACAGGAGGTCCCAGCAGCCCAGACAGAGACAGGCCAGGCTCCGAGGCCTGGTGATGGGACTTCGGGTTCACCATGGGGGTAATGAAGAGCTCTGGGTGAGAGAAATAAGGCGGTGACGTGCACACAGCCAGGTTTCAGGAAGATGCATCTGGTCCCTCACATCTTTGCTTAGTGTCCACCAGGATCAGAGGGAACACATGTCTGGTGGGGTATCTTCCTAGGGGGATACAGCTCGGTCAGTGACCATGTTGGGACAAAACAAGCAAGTCCAACTCGCGGGCTGCATTCGGCCCACAACAGCCATTTTTTTTTTAAGTTTATTTTAAATATATTTTATTGATTTTTTTTTTTTTTTTTTTTTTTTTTTACAGAGAGGAAGGGAGAGGGATAGAGAGTTAGAGACATTGATCAATTGCCTCCTGCACACCTCCCACTGGGGATGTGCCCGGAACCAAGGTACATGCCCTTGAACAGAATCAAACCTGGGACCTTTCAGTCTGCAGGCCGTTGCTCTATCCACTGAGCCAAACTGGTTTCAGCCACAAGGAACATTTTTGTGGCCCAGCCAGCATAACAGTATGGAAGAAACTTTGTAATAAAAATTCCATAACTTAATTTTTACAATATCCTATTGTTCATAATTATTAATAACGAACTACAACGTTCACTAATGACTGATGTCTATGATCGTGTTGCATTCATTTCCCTTATGTGCCTATGTGTAGGCGCACCATTTCTCTCCACTAATGCCAGCAGCGAATATTTTAGCAGCCAATTGCCATGTCATTAGTCTTGTTGCTGACTTGTTTGGTGTGTGCAACAGGAAATAATTCACTTTCAGAGAACAAGAAAAATAGTTTTATTTGCATTACGCTTATTAATTTGTGCAGTTATTCAGGGTCTGGCAAGCTAATGTCCAAGAAAAAAAAATATTACTTTTTATTAACTCATTTATTTCAGCCCTTTGTATTCAGCATGTTTCTATTGAAATAACCTACGTTTCTATGAAAATTGAAGCTTTTGTTTTTTTGCGGCCCACATAAACTTAAACCTTGTTTAGCTGGCCTGTGTTAGCCTTTGAGTTTGACTCCAAGAATGTATGCATGGGGTGTCCCAAAGAAATGTGTACACTTTGAATAATTATTAATTCCAATGGTTTGTTCTTTTCAGATTTAACCCACTGGAATTAATTATTCAAAGTGGGTATACATATTGGGGGGACACCCTGTATTGATGTGGAATGATGTCCAAAAGAGTTGAGAAAACAATCAATAAGCATAGTAAGATCTTATTTCTATTTTTAAGATCAAAGGTATGTGTGTGCGCGCGCGCATGCAGAGAGAGAGAGAGGCAAGGAGGGAGGGAAAAAAGAGACAGAAAAGATACAGAGACAGGGAGGCAGGCAGGAAGAGAGAAGCAACTACTGAGTTGCTAGTTGCTGTCAGGGCCTGACCACACCTCCCAGCATCCCTCAGGGCCTCCTGCAATGGTCCCTGCGCTCATTTACGGTCTCTGCCCGGGGCATTTTCTGGCCCCAGCCAGGCATCCTGAGGTTGTCCCAGGAGCAAACCTGAAGCATTAAGAGCCAGGAGTTGATGGTAAGCTCCCTGCCTCCTGGCCTCAGTTGGACGACTCTGAGGAGTCCTCCCCACACTCTCTCAGCGCTCTCCGTGGCCTTGCGCCCTGTGGAGAGCGACCACAGTGTTTGGACAGGTTCAAGCCTCGGACTGATGAGAGGGCACAGTCCTCTCATGGCCACCTGCAAGCAATTATAGCCAACAGCTGTAGTTGTAAGTTTGAACCTGTGGTCCGAACACTTGGGCCCACGTGCCTGAGTGATGTGGGCTTGATAGAGTTCAGGTGCATGTAACTGAGTAGATTCGAAACCCACCGGAACTTGTAACCACGCCCTTACTTTGCCTCGTGGCCTCTGGCTGTAAAATAAAGAGGCGGCTTACAGGCCGTGACCCTGTCGCTAGCTCTCCATCATAGAGCCTCCCCATCAGAGAGGGCAGCGTCCCACCCAGACCCAGCTCTCTTCCCTTGTCAGCCTTTTCTCCATCCTTCACCGCCCCCTCTCAGGGTGGCCAAAGCTGGCTGAGCTGGCGCGGCACATAAGGCGCCCGACGCTGCGTGTGCCATGGCCCTGCCCGCTCGCCACGGCGCCCCAGCTGTCCCAGTGACAGCCTGTTGGTTTTCTCCTCTTCCCAACACTTCTCCACTCCCTCACAGTGCCTCCTGAGACTTCCTTCCACACAGACTGCATGCTCCCAAATCCTGGCCGTTGCGGGGATCCAAACGAAGCCACCAGCCTCCCGCTCTCTCCCTGTCTGCCCCCAGGCTGCTGAGAACGCCAGGCCAAAACTATTCTAGAAGCTCTTAGGATAAAGGTGTGTTTGGTGAAGTGAAACCCTGCAATCAACATTAAAGAAAATTAGTCTAGGAATACAGTGGTTACTGAATTAAGCCGAGGCAACCTGGAGGCAGGGAGGCCAGCAAGGAGGCCCTCACCCTACTCCCTCTGAAGGGAGCCCAGTGCAGGCTGGAGGTGACTGAGGGAAGCTGGCAGGAAGGGGTGACGGTTCAATACCTCGGGTAGAAGATTGCCCGTGAACCCTACACAAATCTTGTGCTTCAGAAGACAGGGCTGAACCAAAACGATCCTGCTTCTATTCAGTCAGAGTTCTCCGTCAGAGGAAGCGGAAGCATTTGCTATTTGAAGAAAGGAAAAGCTACCCACTTCTCTGCCAGAGCTATTTTATTTGTGGAAGATCCAGCCTCAGCCCAACCCTGGAGCTACTGGCCCCGCCTACTATTCTTTCCTTTGAGCCGTGGGCCACTCCACCTATTTCCTTTTCAGGCTTTCTGTTTGTTTTTTTGTTGTGGCAGATTGTTTTTAGTCTCCCGAGATAACATGTACCCGAAGTCCTTGGGTAGATCTTGCCTTGGTAAGATCTATTCCTGGGACGAAGCGAAACATGGAAAAAGGTCTCTCATCAAATGTCGTCGAAGTTTTCTTTTTAGGAGGTGAACATCGAACGTTACCCCAGGCTATTGATAGAGGAATGTGTATGTAAACTCCCGGGAGTTGACAGGACTGGAAAAATGAGCTCCCGCCTTCCTCCCCCAGAAAAGGAGGGCAAAGGGCCACGCCTAAGAATTCCCCTGGAAACTTCCCTGCTTCTCTCGGTACCGGTAAGGATGCACCCAGCAGAGATGACCCAACCGGGGGCCCTTTTCTTGGGCTCAGTCCCTCAAGAGGCACAAACTGGAAGGCATTAGACCAGTGGTCGGCAAACTCATTAGTCAACAGAGCCAATGTCAACAGTACGACGATTGAAATCTCTTTTGAGAGCCAAATTTTTAAAACTTAAACTTCTTCTAACGCCCCTTCTTTGAAATAGACTCGCCCAGGCCGTGGTATTTTGTGGAAGAGCCACACTCAAGGGGCCAAAGAGCTGCATGTGGCTCGCGAGCCGCAGTTTGCCGACCACGGAGCTAGACTCTGAGGGTTGGAGGAAAGGAGTTGAATGCCTGGGCATGGTGAAGGAGCCATGAAGGCACACCAGTGGAGACTGGTGTATATCCTATATAATAAAAGGCTAATATGCAAATTGTCCCCTCGACCAGGCAGGCTGAACAAACATCCATGCACGAATTCATGCACCAGGCCTCATATATACTGAGTGGCCAGATTAGTATGCATTCTGGCCATCAGTGTAGAGTAGGGGTGTCGAACTCAATCAGAGAAGGGGCCAAAATCTAAAATCCAGCCTAAATCGCGGGCCGAATGGTTTACTGAACAGTCATAAACTGACAGCGGAGTGCAGTGATGACAGCGAGGTGCGGACCACATTGCAAGGCCTGGCGGGCTGGATTTGGCCCGCGGGCCTTGTGTTTGACACATGTGGTGTAGAGGATCCTGAGCAAAGAGATATTACTTTTTAAAAAAAAAAAAAAAAAATATATATATATATATATATATATATATATATATATATATATTTAATATATTTTATTGATTTTGTACAGAGAGGAAGGGAGATAAAGAGTTAGAAACATCGATGAAAGAGTCATTGATCAGCTGCCTCTTGCACACCCCCTACTGGGGATATGCCCGCAACCAAGGTACATGCCCTTGACCGGAATCAAACCCGGGACCTTTCAGTCCCCAAGCCGACACTCTATCCATTGAGCCAAACCGGTTTCGGCGGCAGCCAAACCGGTTTTGGCGGCTTAAAAATATTTTTTAATTGGTTTCAGAGAGGAAGGAAGAGGAAGCGAGAGAAAGAAACATCAATAATGAGACAGAACCATTGATTGGCTGCCTCCCACATGCCCCACACTGAGGATTGAACCTGCAACCCAGGCATGTGCCCTGACGGGGAATTGAACCTTGATTTCCTGGTTCACAGGTCGGCACCCAACCATTGAGCCACACCGGCCAGGCGAGATTACTTTCTTTTGTTTTAATACATATAAGTCCCGAGAGGACTAAGATGGGCCCTCCTTCAGCTTTTGGACCAAACACTGTGGCCAAGAGGATTGGCTAAGCCCAGGCAACATGGCCCTGACTGTGGCTGGGCCAGGGTGGCAGTCCTGCGGCGGCGGCCCCACCAGAATTGCACATTTGAAGCAGGGACCCTTCCCCAAAGGAAAGAGGAGAATTCTCACAAGAAGGAGTGTTGATCCCTCTGTGGTTGTGAGAAAAAGTCATATTTAACATACAGCTTTGTTCTCCAATCAGCCCCTTCCCTAATCCAAAAGACACCTTGTGCAGATTAGAAAAATGAGCCCCTCCTTCTAGACCTTTCACTACCATCTGCTAGAAAATTGTCATTTTACATGCACAAAGCTAGAATGGCGACAAACGTGATTGGTGCCCAGAATTGTGAAGTGGACACAGGACAACCAGAGGCAGCAGCCCTGCCCTCCACGTGCTGCAAGGTCCTTCAGCTCCTTCCATCCCTCACTAGAGAGTCTTACCCCGCAGGGCGCCGGGCAGAGGCGAGGCAGAGGCCAGAGCCGTACCTGGGAATGCCAGCTGCCTCCCGCCACCTCTCCTCAGAAGAGGAAGGAGCAGAGTGCTAGCAGGGGGACAGTGGCCAGGCGTGCCAGACAGGGGCCATCAGCAGAGCCAACAAGCCACAGTAGGGCCAGGAGGGAGGACAGGGACCCCCAGGAGCAGCTTTGGGGAGACCCCTTGGGAGGGATCTGAGACAAAATGTTTGCTTTTCCACCGAGTGTTAGAAGCAGCAGACCCTGGATGGATTAGCAGCCAAGCTCCAGGGAAGCGTCAGGCCAGTGAGCCCAGCAGGATAGAGAACGGCTTAGACCAGGGGTCTTCAAACTACGGCCCGCGGGCCACATGCGGCCCGCAGAGGAGTCTGATCCGGCCCGCCAGGTTTTTTGGGCAGTGAGCGCAGCCAAGGTGTTACAGTAGGAATTAGTAGTTCATATAGTCCGGCCCTCCAGCTCTCTGAGGGACCGTGATCTGGCCCCCACTTTAAAAAGTTTGAGGACCCCTGGAAGCTCCCACCTTGGCCCAGAAGACACCCTCCTTAGTGTGTGAGGTGATGCTCAAACCGCAGCCAAGCCTGGCCCCCAAGGAGGTCCACCTGCCGAGGTTGTGTCCACACAGAATCCCTGGGTGGGGGTGCTGTTGGGCCCACCCCCCGGATGGAGGGTCACCCCTCCCCAGGTCTCCCAGGACCCCCCTCAAGGCCCCCTCTGTCTGGACTCAGCTCTGCTGAGGCTCTGGCTGCCAGAAAAGACAGACTCGAGGATGAGCGGGGGAGACTTGGGGAAAGATGGGGTTCTGTATCTCCTGGGCAGGCGCTGGTGGGAGAGCTGTGAGATGGGGCTTTTCACAGCTGCTCCACTAGGGGTCACCACAGCCCCAGAGTGCAGGGAGGTGGGCTAAACCGGCCGCCTCCCTCCCCCACCACAGCCCCTCCCCAAGCTCCGAGGGACAGATGGCTAGCCAGTGTAGCCAGTGGGGGGGGGGGGGGGGGTGGTGGTGGTGGTGGTGGTGGTGGTGGTGGTGGTGGTGGTGGAGAAATGACCCTTGAGACTGGTGTGTGTGTGTGTGTGTGTGTGTGTGTGTGTGTGTTTGGGTGTGATATGTGTATGTTTGTGTTTGGGTGGGTGTGATGTGTAGGTGTGAGTGTACAGATGGGATACATTTGATAAAAATCTAGTGACCGCAGTACACATAGGTGTCCCTTTGTACATGTGAACAGGAGGATGTCTGTGGGCAGATAACTGCATGGATATAAGTAACGTGCGTGGAAATGCGTGAGTGCGTGAGCTTGCCTGGGAGTGGGAGTGTGTGCACAGATGCACACCCAATACAAGACCAGTGTCCGTGGCGTGGCATTCGTGTTCACCTGGCGGGAGAGTGCCTGGGGCTACATAACGCAGCAATGCACATGTGTGCTCGAGCCTGACGTGAGTGTGGAGTGTGTCTGAGGTGTGAGCAGGACACGTGTGTGCGTGGGTGGGCCACGAGCAGAAGCGTTTGTGTGACTGTGTGAAGGGTGATTTCTGTGTAAGGCTGAACACGTGTGTGTGTACAGGCAGTCCTCGGGTTACCCTCGGGTTACGTCGAACTCGACATACGTCATTTCATGGTTACGTCGCCATCTCCCATTTATTTATAATAAAAAAAAAGTTCCATCATTTCGACGTATGTACATATGTGCTTTGTGTTTTTGATTATTCATTTACCACCAGTAAAGGTGGGGAATTGCTGTCTTTTTTTTAATTTTTTTTTTATTGTGTCACGTCTTTGTTGCTGCGTATGTACTCCGTGTGAGGGACGTAGGGGCTTACGTAGGGGCTTCCGACTTCCGGCGGAAATCGCCTTACGTCACGCCGCACGCGCCGTAGGAACGGATCTCCGACGTCACTGAGGATCTACTGTCACTTGGGATGCGCGTGCACGAGTGTGCGTCAGAGTGTGAGTGTGTGAACAGGGGGGCGTGCGCACAGGTGTGTAAAAGTGTGCGTGAGTGTGCCCACAGGGGTGCTTGTGAAAATGAGCAGGAAGGACCTTTGCTCCCAGAATGGGCCTATGTATGTACGTTTGTCACGGGAGGGAGAGCAGCTGCGTGTGTGCCTCGCGCGTGTGCCCCGGGGTGTGCGTGTGCCTGTGCGTGTGGGTGGGTGAGTGTGTGTGTGCGTGTGGCTCCGGGTGGTGGGCGCCCGCCCAGGCGGCCAGGCTGCGCCGGCTCACCGGGAGATCAGCGCCGAGCTCCCACCTGAAGACCGGCCCGGCCTCAGGTTTCACTCCTGACCCCGTGACATCAGCCGCAGCAGCTGTCCCGCTGGCCCGGCCCCCCGGCCAAGTCCCCCGGAGTCCCAGCCTCGGCCCGAGGTGGGCATGACAGCGAGCACGACTCCGGCCCACGGTGAGTTCCGCGCCCCTCCGCGCCCCGCCGGGCCGGCACCCCGAGGGCAGCCACCCCGAGGGGCAGGCCGCTGGCCCCACGCCCAGCCTGGCCCCGGGGAAGCCGCCACTTCGCTCCGGGCACGGCTGTCCTGCCCGCACCGGCCCTCCTCTCCGGCTGCCCGTGCCCAAGGTCCTGGTGCCTTGACCCTCTGGCCCCAAACGCGCCTCGCCCTGCCTGCCTTCCGCCCCGTGCGCCCTGCCCGGCCGGCTGTCCTGGCCTCGGGAGGGTCCTCAGCCTGCCCACACAGGGCCGGGGCCGGGGGCCGGGGCTTGGCTCCGCGGGGCAGGCAGGGGTGACTCGGGCACAGGGCTGGGCTGCCGTCTTCAGGGGGGAGTGGAGGCGCCGCGGTGTCCGGCGGCCTGCGCGGGGCAGGGGTGAGGGAGCAGCAGGAGGCGGTGGGGGCGGCGGCGGCGGCGGCTCCTTTGCTCTGAAGCAGGAATCTGGGAGATGCCGGCAGAGGACACGTCTGGGCTGCGGGCTGCTGCGCCGCCCTCCAGGCTCTGCCCGCCGCCTGCCGCCTGCCTCTCCGCCCGGCCCGCCCGCCCGGGCACAGTTGGGCCCTTTTCCTGGAGAAGCCAGGAAGGGGAGGGGGCCAGAAAGCCGGCAGTGAGGGGGAAAGATGGGGAGCTTGAGAAGACTGGGGGGCAGGGGCTTCTCAGGAGGAGACTGGGGCCAGGGTGGAGGCAGGAGCTGGAGGCAGGGGTGCTGTGCCAGGGCAGAGCGCAGCCCCCTCCTGCTGGCAGAGCTGGGCGCCCGGGACCCTGGGAGAGAGGTGGGCAGAGAAGGAGCGAGGGGCCGAGCCAGGTGGCGTTCAGCGGCCTGCGGAGCTGAAGGGCGGTGGGTGTGAGGGGTGCTGGGAAGTCCCCCCTTAGAGAGCCCAGAGGATGGGGCTGCTTGAGGCTTTCCAAGAATGCACTGGGGTGGGAGAGGGCCTGAGCCCCTTCCGGATCCACCGGGTTAAGGACTGTGTGTGGCTGCGCATCGCCTGGGTGCTGGGTCAGGGCAGAGGCCAGGTCAGGATGAGGGGTCACAGAGCCCCAGGGTGGGAGGTGGCCCTCCAGGTGGGACTAGACTTGTCGCCCTCCCAACCAGCAGAGGTCTGACAGAAATAAGCCCCCCCCCACCCCCCAGGCCCAGGAAGGTGAGAGCCCAAAGGAGTCTTGAAGGCCATTTGAAGAGTCAGCTGGGGGAGAGGAGCTGGAGACAAGCTCCGGCCAGTCTGGAGAGGGGAGGCTGGCAGAGAGGAAGGGTGGAGCAGGGCGGGCATTGTTGTCTAGCATCGGTGACCAGGGCTGTGACTGCCCCCGGGGCCTGAACGGAGTCCTGTCCCGGGCGTGCAGGGCTGGGGTTGAAGACAGAGAGGGCTGGTTCTCCCAGGACCCTCCCCATTCTTCTGCGCTCATCTCATCCCCAGTGCCCTGCCTGTGGCAGCGGCCTCTCTCTGTGCGGCAGGGGTGTGGGCACTTGTGGTCAGCGCACTAGTATTTGAAGTCACATCACCTTGGGGACAGCAGAGGGGGACCCAGACATAGCTGAAGGTCCACTCTCACCTGCCTCCCAGGCATCTCCCAAGGGCTTGGCTGGGACTTGAGCAAGGTTTGCGGGAGGTCATGAGGATCCTTTCTGGGTGACCCTATCCCAGCCTGGCCCTGCTGGTCATTTCTGATTGGGAACCTGTGGAGGGTAGGGGGTCGGGACTCGAGGTCACCTTCCCAGCTCTAGGCTGGCCTGAATGTCAGGGCTGCCCAGCAGCTTCCATCGCCAGGGTCCTGTGCCCCGTGCCCAGGCCCAGGGGAAGCCCTGAGTTGGATGCTGAAGTCAAATGCTCTTGGCCAAGGTTGGGGGTGGTCCTGACAAGGTCCCTGCCTTTGGGGGCAGCTCCCGCCACCAGAACAGAGAAAAGTGTAGACAATGGCAGGGAGGGGCAGGGGCACAGCTTGGGTGAGGTTAGGAGAAGCTTGGAGGGGGAGGAGTCAGAGAGGAGAGGGGAGGTGGACCTCAGAGCGGGGTGGAGGGCTCTCCAGGTGACAGGAGAGAAATAAAAACCCTGAGGCTGGGGGCCGTGGAGAGCAGGTGGGGAGACGGGAGGGGCGGGGAGGGGAGTGGCGGGGAGATGTCAACAACCACAGCGTGGGTTATACAAACCTTGGGTCCCTTGACTCCTCAGGCCAGAAGGTCCTGTCACCCAAGGGGGCACGCCTAGTGATCAGCAGGGCTCTGTCCCCAGCAGCCAGGGTGACTGCTCCCTGGGGGGGAGGAGGGGGAGCTGACCCTGGGACAGGCTGGGTGGGGGCAGAGCTCCTTACTGAGGCCCGGGGGCAGTGGGTCCCAATGGGTAGCCCTAGGGTTGTGTGTCCCCAGCTTGGCAGTGGCAGGGACAGCCCAGGTCCCCCCGGGACTCGGTCAGAAGGTGCTGGGGAATCCCAGGTTCCCTCACCTCCACTTCCCCTGCCGCAGGCCTTTCATGTGCTCTGGCCCCCGATCTGCCTCGTCAGCAGCAGCTATTTTTATTCCCTGCAGTTTTCAGTCAACAGCCATCCTTGGGGATATGGGTCAGCAGGAGGGGCTCAGGCTGTACCCCTCCAGGAGCAGGTTGTCCCCCGCCTTTAGCAGAGAGGGAAAGTGCCATAGTCACCAGGCCCCACTCTGTTTTGGAACTGGTTTGTGAACCTCCCACCAGATAGGCCGGGGAAGGTCATGGCGATGCAGCTTGGTGGTTAGGAGCCAAGGTCTCTCAGAGCCAGAGGGCCCGGCTTCCAGCCCGTTTACTGTGCGAATAACCTCTGGGGTTTCCTGGCCTTCTCTGCACCTCAGTTTACTCCTCTGTGAATGCAGTGGTAACAGCGGGATCATGGTGAGAAGTAAACGGGCTCAGGACATGGGAGGGGCCAGGACAGTGGTCAGCTCTGCAGAGTGTTGCCCAGGAGTTAACTGTTGCGGCTGTTACCAGGCTGTGATTCTGCAACCAACGTCTCTCTGCTGGGGGTTTCAGAGGGGCAGCAACAGACCTGGAAGGGGCTGCACGCAGCTGGGTCTGCAGACTGTTGGGCAGAAAGCAGGGCCGCCTTACCCCCTTCGCTGGGGGTGGGGGGTGGGGGGTATTTCTCAGGGGAGGGGAGCCTTTATAAAGACCTGCGGAGCCTGAAGTTTGACGTTTGCCAATGGTGCAGGGAGGGCTGAGAGCTGTGAAGCCCTGCCGGAGAGGCGGGGTCCCTCCGCTCACATTCTCATGAGGTCTGCCAGTGACTCTCCTCTTTCCCGAGGCTTCTGAGTCCTCCCTCAGCCTCATTGTGGAGCAGGCTCTTGGACCAGGGTAGCTGGTGAGAAAACATCTCTGGGGCAGTTTGGGGGGTTGAGCAAAGTTGTCTGAGCCCGTGAGTGGCTGGCTGAAGGGCAAGACACAGTCCCTCAGCCTTTCTCAGGGGTTTCAGGTCCTAGGCCTGGGGTCCTCGGGCAGCTAGAGGGCCGCTCGTCCTAGTGCTGGTGACCATGACCCCAGTGCCCAGGGCCTGGCTGGCATCTGGGGCCCGAGCTCAAAGCCCACCCTGGTGAAGGGTTGATGGAGGAGGGAGGGAGGCAGGTGGGCCCCGGAATTCTCCAGGCTCAAGCTTAGTGTTGCAAAGTCCTCTTGGTGGACTCGAGGCAGGAAATAGGCCTGTCAGCTGTGGTCTGGGAGGGGTAATGGTGCAGGGCAGAGACAGGAGAGGGCAGAGGCCAACATCTGGAGGCCAACACAGGGGGAGGGAGGCAGCCTGGGTGCCTGTGTCCTGTGTGCCTCTGTCCAGGGCCTGTGCAGTGGCCTTAGACATGTGTGTAGGAGATGGGAGCATACACAGATTTGAGGGGGGCGGGGGGGGGGGTCATGCAGGGAGCCTGGGTCATGATGCTTACCTACTTCTTGGAAATTGCTGAGCCAGCAGAGGGTTAAAAGCCCCAGGCCTGAACTAATCAGCCTCCCCAACCTTTGGAGCAGTTGAGCAATGACTCAAGGAAGCAAGGCCCGTGTGTGTGTGTGTGTGTGTGTGTGTGTGTGTACGTGTGTACGTGTACATGCACACAAACACAAGTGGGCTGCAGAAGGAGTTAGGGGTATATGAGGATCAATTAGTGCAAATAAAAGCCAAGACTTGAAGAAATCTCTTTATCAAACCTGTCGGCCCCACCACCCACAGCTCCCACCACGAGGCTCTAGGAAGCCTGATGCTGGTCCTGCCAGACTCCCACCCCCACCCACGTCCTTCAGGGCCTTGGCACAAGGACTCTGGTCTGTCCTTTGCAGAGGACAGACAGATGAGGGTCAGACCAACCCAGGGGGGACAGCCTGGATGGGACCTCAACCTGGTGTGCCCTGTGCTAAGGAGGGCAGCATGCCCAGCCGAGTTCTCCAAGGAGCCAGAAGGAGGTGGCATTTGTAGGCACAGGCACGTGGGTTTGGCATCAAAGAGCTGCATTCGAATTCTTGCTCTGCTCATGTTAGCTAGGACTAATTGGAAGCACTTGGAGCCGTGCCTGGCACACAGCAAGCACCAAATGAACGAATCCATTACTCCTCCCCCCCCCCCCCCATGACTGCTTACCCACCTCCTCCGGGCTTTCTTTCTTTCTTTTTTAAAATATATTTTATTGATTTTTTTTACAGAAAGGATAGAGAGCTAGAAACATCGATTAGAGAGAAATATCGATAAGCTGCCTCCTGCACACCACCCACTGGGGATTTGCCCGTAACCAAGGTACATGCCCTTGACCGGAACTGAACCTGGGACCTTTCAGTCCACAGGCAGACGCTCTATCCCCTGAGCCAAACCGGTTAGGGCATGACTGCTTTTCATAAAGGAGTGTTTCTAAGCCTCCACTTTGTGGGCCTGGTCACATCAGCGCAATGGTGCTGAGATCTGGGGGCCCAAAGAACCCCTCCACCTTAAACAGACTCTTTCCCAAGCTGACTGGGGCTTGGGATCAATTCTGTGTTTTAAGGTGTGGTTTAAGGCTCAGCCTTGGAGGCAAAAACTCCCTCTCGGGCCTCTGCTTCTGGGAAGAAAAGACTCAAGGACCCACAGATGAGCGGGGGAGGGTTAGCGGGAAGTGGGCACAGCTCACAAAACCCAGAGAGCAGCCCACTTGTGGGTTTTTATTTCATCGGCCCCTCACCAACCAGAAGCACTCTGGGTGGAGGGAAAGGTCAGGTTTGCGAGGAGAAAGCAAGTCGGGGGGGAAACAAACCAAATGTTCTTAGAGAGCCTTTGGGACTCGGCAGAGTACAGAGCTGATGGTGGGGGAAAGGGTTGCCAGTATATCCTGAACAGGGAGCCAGCCTTGGCATGCAGTACGTGCAAAATAAAAGTGGCCACCACTGTCATTCTTACCCCCCGGGAAGGACACATCATCAGGCTGGTTGAGTCAGGTGCCGGAAAAGGGGGCTTGTTTTGACCCAGTGAACCTCACAGGGAAAATGCAATCAGCATCAGCCCACCCCTCACCCAGGAGCACCCCAGGTGACCCTGATTATTTCCAGAGCTCCCAGGGCTCCTGACAGCCCGGAGGTTTCCGCACCAGGCTCCGGGCTCCAGGTCGCCCTCCAACACCTCTTGGAGCCAACTTCCCCTGCAGAGAGTGCTGGACCAGGAGGGGGGCCACCCCGGGACTTCCTCCAGGCCCCTGGCCTGTCCAGCCCAGGCACTAAGAGCTGGCAAAGAAACAACACAGCCGCCCTCCCACCCCCACCCCTGCCCACGCTGAGAAAAAGCTGTGCCCTGAGATTCACTCCCAGGGGGTCATGGAGATCCACTTTGTATTCTTGGAGGTAGGCCACAGTGGGACGTAGGAATTTGGGAAGTAGGCCACCCGGATGCCGGATGCTGTCTTTGGCCAGGACAGAAAAAGGTTGGACCTGTTTGTCTCCCAGAAAGTCCTGAGTCTGAGCCCCCTCTGCAGGTGAAGCTTGAGAGGTCTTTTCTGGCCGCGCACAGCTCCCGGTAATGCTGCTCCAAATCCACAGAGAAATCAACAGCCAGGCCCTGGGGGGAGGGCTTCTGTGACCAGAAGCTTTGCTGGAGATGAAGAGCATGCTTGTTGGCAGGAAGGCTGGTGACTGGGGCCTCTGCATCCTCGGGGATGTGCCCTGGGGGACAGCCGGGGAGAGGCAGCTCACAACCATTTTCACGAGGGTTTCTCAGAGCGGCCTGTGCATCCTAGGCTGCAGGGCCTGGCTGAGGCCTCTTGGGGGATTTCAGGCTGATGCAGTGCAGCTAGGTGGGCTTCTGGATGCTTGAAGGGTCCACCTTGAAAGCATTTGTGTTATAAGAGAGAAGATTCTAGAAGCATATGTCAGCAGGAGGGAGGAGCATGGTGGTGTCTGTCCTGAGCCTTGCCTAGCCAATAATTTGAGATAATCAGGATCACAGACACCCAGCTGTGAAGGATGGCCTCGAGCTAAGAGAGAAAAACCAAGCTCCAACAGGCTTTCACAAAAGCCTGGAGGTGAAATAATACAACGAACAAGAGGAACTTAAGTAGAGGTAGATGTAAAAGCATACACCTGGATTTATATTAACCTTGTATTTTATTTTTATTTTTTTAAAATATATTTTATTGATTTTGTACAGAGAGGAAGGGAGAGAGATAGAGAGTTAGAAACATCAATGAGAGAGAGTCATCGATCAGCTGCCTCTTGCACACCCACTACTGGGGATATGCCCGCAACCAAGGTACATGCCCTTGACCGGAATTGAACCCGGGACCTTTCAGTCCCCAAGCCGACACTCTATCCATTGAGCCAAACCGGTCTCGGCTAACCTTGCATTTTAGAGACCTTGCTATAATCATTGTTAGTTCTTGGAGATTTTGGGGTGTATTTTTTTTTTCCAGGAGTTGTTTTTTGTTTTGTTTTTTTAATTCCTTTGGATTTTGTACGTAGATAGTCATGTTCTCTGCAAACAGACAGTTTTATTTCTTCCTTCCCAATCAGTATATCTTTTATTTCCTTTTCTTGACTTATTGCGTTAGCTAGGACTTCCAGTAAGATTTTGAAAAGGAATGGTAAGAGGTGGCATCTTCGCCGTGTTCCTGATATAGTGGCAGAGTTTCTGGTTTCTTACCATTAGGTACTGTGTTAGCCGTAGGCTTTCTGTAAATGTTCTTTATCATGTTGGGGAAGTTCCCCTCTACTCCTAGTTTTTTGAGAATTTTTATCATGCATGGGTGTTGGATTTTGTCAAATGCTTTCCCCCCCACTGCATCTAGTAATATAATCATGTGATTTTTTTTAAACTACTGATGTGATGAATTATATTGATTTTCCTTTTTTTGCAGTTTTGTTTTTATTTTATTTTTTATTATTATTGTCTAGTTTTACATATGTATTCTTTTTCCCCAACTGACCCCCACCCCCCATATCAATTGATTTTCTAATGTTGAACCTCTCTTTTATACCTGGGATAAATCCTGTTTGGTCCTAGTGTGCAATTCTTTTTATGTGCTCTTGGGTTCAATTTGAAAATATTTTGTTGAGGTCTAATAGGATTTAAAAGAATAAATAAATAAATAAAAAGAAAAGAAAAAAAAATCAATTGCCCTATTGATAGGATAGGAAAGATCTAATTTGACCATAGTTCATGGGGCAAAATTACAGGGGTGATTGCAAACTCCACCAATATGGCTGCTGAAGAAGCAAGTGCCATATTGGGATGAATGAATAGGAAGGATGTCCAGGCCTCTGTCTGTGGTCAGACTATATCTGGAATTGGGTGTTCCGATCTGGCAGCCCCACAGAGAGAGAGACAATGCCGGGCTGGACCAGCTCCAGCAGAGAGCCGCCTCACCCTCCAGTGTCCTCACCCTGGGCTCCCTGCCTATGGACAGCTGGCCCCACCTGGCTCCCTGACTCCCGACCCTTCCTCCCCCACCCGTCCCCGTCTGCTCACCACCTCCAGGCCCCCAAGATGGCCTGACTTTACCCACCACTTCTGCCCAAACTTCCGTTTCGACAGAGGTTCCAACGGGCTTCTCACTTACTAAATGGCCTCTGGCCCTGCCACCAAAGGAGCTGGATTTTAATTTTGGCTTGGCCTCTCATTTATCACTCTCTAAAATTATCTTATTTGCTTCCCTATTTATTTTCTGCCTCCTCCCTCGGGAATGCAAGCTCGGTGAGGACAGGGACTTCTCCGCTGCCATACCCCCGGCTCCCAGAACAGAGCCCGGCACAGAGCAGATGCTCAGGAAATGTTTGCTGAATGAATAAATATATGGTCTCGGGAGAGTTTGCTCCTTGCTAGGCCTCAGTTTCCCCATCTGTAAAATGAGGGAGTTGGACTCGTTGATCTCTCGAGTCCTTGCAGCTCCAACATCCGTAAACTCAGAGGGAAGAGGCTGCCTGAAGCGGCCACATCTGAGGAACAGGGCCGAGGCCGGAGTCCGATCGTGGGCTGGCAGAAGGAGGGTTTGAACTGTCCCGTTGGCCCTTTGACGCTAGGTTGTGGCTGGAGGAGCCACATGGAGACCTGCCAGTGAGACACCCAGACGGTTAGGGGGCATTGCCATGCTTGTCTCAGCCAGGGAGTCACTCACTGTACACATGTCCCAGTGTCCTTTCATTCCTCCCTGGCACCCAGCACAGCGTGTCCCCTCTATTCTAGATGCATTGAGAGGGTGGGCAGGGACAGGTACGTGCTGGCCCACCTCCACCCACCACCCCTGTGAAGGGCCCTCCAAGGCTGCAGGACCGCATCCAGACTCCCAGGCCTGTCATTCAAGGCCCTGGCCCCACTTTCCACCCACCTCCCCCTGAATTCCCGGAGCACGATCGCCTCCCCGCTTTGGGGCGGGCATCGCTTCCTCCTCATATCGTAGCTACGTGTGCCCATGTCCACCTTCTCCCCAGCTCTCAGCTCTCTGAAGGCAGGATCCTCAACTGGGACATATTTCTGTCCTCCTCAGAACTAGCTCAGCTTCTGCTTGTGGGTGGGTGGGTGGGCGGGTGGATGGATGGATGGAATATATCAGAATCCATTTTATCCCTGGAAAGGTCTATAGCCAAGGCCACATCCACTCATTCTTTCAGCAAACATTTATTGTGCCCAGGGCTGGGGCTGGCTATGATGACTTAGACCTGTGGTCAGCAAACTGCCGCTCGCGAGCCACTTTGGCCCCTGAGTATGGCTCTTCCACAAAATACCATGGCCTGGGCGAGTCTGTTTTGAAGAATGGTATAAGAAGAAGTTTAATTTTAAAAAATTTAGCTCTCAAAAGAAATTTCAATCATTGTACTGTTGATATTTGGCTCTGTTGACTAATGAGTTTGCTGACCACTGACTTAGACCAACACAGTTCCTGCCTCTTAACATTTCAGCCTACAGGAGGAGACAGACAAGTAAATTGGTCAAATGAACAAGACATTACCAATTATGATGAATGATGTCAAAGAAAAACACAGGGGACTGTGATAGAGACTAGAGGAGGAGAAAACTTCTTGGAGAAGAGACATTTGAGTCTTGGCCTGGGGACAGGGGGTGGGGAGGGGGTAAGAAGGAACAACATGTGAAGAGGGCGGGAATGAGAGCTCCAGGGAGAGCCACGGCCAAAGGCACGCAAGGTCCCTGTGGTGAAGGATCTGGAAGGAGGCCAGCGCACTGCGCAGAGTGAGCAGGGAGGAGAGATCAGGAGACGAAGGTGGAGAGGCAGGGGCTGGATCATCCTAGGTGTACCGGTTAATAATGCGGATTTTTTTCAATAGATGGAGTTACACATATGTTGATATAGTATATGTGATTTGCTATGTATGCTATGTTGTTGAATTGCTCCTTCAGATTACCACTTGTTCCGATCGATGGCACACACACTTTCTGAGCAGCACTTCAAAACTTACGAAGAAGTGGAAAATTGGGTCTCTGGATGGTCTGCCTCAAAACAAGAAAAGTTCTATTGGGACGGTATCCACAAATTACCTGAAAGATGGGGGAAATGTGTAGCTAGCGATGGACATTACTACTTTGAATAAAGCACTTTTGATGTTTCTCTTGAAATTATCGTGTTTTCTTTGATTACAGGGTCGGCATTATTATAGTTAATATTAACCAGTTAATAATGCAGATTAACTATTAATCAGTTAATAATGCAGATTTTGTAATCCACGATAATTGAAAGTGCGTGTGCCATCAATCAGAACAAGTGGTAATCTGAAGGAGCAATACGACAAAATAGCATACACAGCAAATTGCATATACTATATCAACGTATGTGTAACTCCATCTACTGAAAAAAATCCTCATTATTAACCAATACACCTAGTAAGATATGTAGGTTTTATTCTAAGTGGGACAGGAAGTTACTGGAGAAATTTAAGCAGGAGAAACAGAATTCATTTCTTGCTTTTAAAAGATCGTTCAGCTGCTTTATGAGATTGGTTTGGAGGGGCAGGACAAAAACAGTTAGCAGGAAATAGTCTGTTGCAAAAATTTATTACGATATGAACCAGGGGGGGAACGGTGAGGTTAGGGATATTTTGGAGACATGTTAAGAGAACCTTGGACAGATTGAAAGTAGAAGATGAAGGGGGGGAAAGGAGAATTCAGAGATGCCTGTATTTTGACCTGAGCAGCCAGGTGGATGGCGGTGCCATGTCCTGGGTTGAGGAAGACCGGGTGGAACAGACCGGGGGTGGAACAGACTGTGGGAAGAACACAAGTGTGTCATTTCTGACACCGTAGGTTGAGATGCCTATTGGCTACACACAGGGAGTGGTCTAGTAGCCAGTTAATGTATCTGTCTGGAGTTCACAGGAGAAGTTTATCATATTGCCGCCACACTATTTACAGTCATAGGAATGAAGCCATCCAGACCAGACCGAGTCTTGAGAACCTTGAGGGATTAGGGAGAGAAAGAGGGACCAGCAAAGGAAATTGAGAAGGAGCGGCCAGAGAAGGGGGAGGGAAACCAGGGGCGTGCTCTCACGGAGGTGGGGACACAGAGCATTCCAGAAGGGGGCTGCGGCCAACTGGGCTGAATGCTTCTGAGAGGCTGAGGAAGGTGAAGACAGAAGTGTGTTCAGCAGACTTGGCAACAGAGAGGGTGCTAGTGACTTGTCAAAAGCCGCTTCAGTTGAGTTGGGGAAATGGAAGCCAGGCTGGAAGGGGTTGGAGAGTGAATGAAAGGCAAGGAAGTACAGACAGCTGGTGTAGATACTTTCCAAGAAGCTGGTTTGTGAAGAGAACCAGAAAAATAGGACAACAGATGAAAGGAGATGTGAGGCCGGGAGGCTGCCATTGTTTTGAAGGGGGGAGGCGCTGATGGTGGTGGAGAGAAGACAGCTAGAGAATAAGGTCCCTGGGAAGCGCAGACAGTAAGGGCCGGAGCCCAAGTGGAAGGCCTGGCCTTTGGGTGGAGGAGGAGGGGGCAGGGCACACAGCTTCTGGTTATGCTTCAGGAGAAAGGAGAAAGAGGTGAAGGCGGCGTGTTCCTGGGACTCATTCAACACTGAGCATTAGGCACACTGCTAGCACAAAGGACTGAGCCTCTCAGCCAGGGTACCCAGGGAGACTTCCTGGAGGCAGTGTCTGTGGGTAGGTGAAGTCTGGAAGGACAAATTAAAGCTCTCCAGGGAGACAAAAAGGAGGAGTGCTCCAGGAGGCAAACAGACCATAGCAAGGCCATGGGCAGTGAGAACTAGCGTGGGCCATTTGTAGAAATGGAGGTAGCATAGCCAGAGTGGGGGAGGGGGTCAGTGGCAAAGTAGGTATCAGATCATGGAAGGTCTCAGGAAGGCCACGTGGAAGAGTGTGGACACACTATTAAGCAGCCGGAAGCCACAGGGATTAAGCAGGGGGGTGACATGATCAGATTTGTGATTTTAGAAATGTGGATGGTGGGGCCGAAACCAGTTTGGCTCAGTGGATAGAGCGTCGGCCTGCGGACTGAAGGGTCCCGGATTCAATTCCGGTCAAGGGCACGTACCTTGGTTGCGGGCACATCCCCAGTGGGGGGTGTGCAAGAGGCAGCTGGTCGATGTTTCTCTCTCATCAACGTTTCTAACTCTCTATCCCCTTCAATTCCTCTCTGTGTAAAATCAATAAAATAAAATAAAAAAAGAAATTTTAGAGGGGAGCCCAGCGGCAGGTAGAGAGGCGGATGGGAGGTTATTTGAACAGAGCAGGTAAGGGGTGACGAGGCAGCAATAGCAGGGAGCATCAGCAGGGCGAGGGGACTGACCAGGTGTACCACCTGGATGCTTTTTCTTTCAGCAGCCATCAACCAAAACCGTGCCTCCAATGGCCTGGCCAACGCGGACATTTTCCCTCTCACAGGACAAGGCATCCAGGTGCCAAGTGGCTTTCAGGTGGGAGGAGAGGAATTCAGGTGGAGTGGGGCCAGCTGGGGAACAGTAGGAGGAGGTGCTGGGCTGCCTGTGCCATTTGTGGGTCACACCACAGGCACCAAATTCAGTGGTGACCCCAAACCCGGCCCACAAGGAGTCTGATGGAGGAGACAGATACCACTGGACAACCACACAAGTGGGGCACAAATTACCATTGACCTAAGACCGTTGGTTGGCAAACTGCGGCTCGAGAGCCACATGCGGCTCTTTGGCCCCTTGAGTGTGGCTCTTCCACAAAATACCACGGCCTGGGCGAGTCTGTTTTGAAGAAGTGACGTTAGAAGAAGTTTAAGTTAAAAATTTTTTGGCTCTCAAAAGAAATTTCAGTCGTTGTACTGTTGAAATTTGGCTCTGTTGACGAATGCGTTTGCCGACCACTGGCTAAGAGCTGTGCGGGCTGTGGCTGCGCAGGAAGGGAGCCGTGACATGACACGCCTGAGGCCGTGGGGCGTGGGAACACGTGTTAAAGCTGTGGAGGCCACGGAGAGGAGGCGGTGGTGGATATGACCGTGACGAGGGGGAGGAGCGGCTGTGACCACGGCTGTAGACGGCAGACCAGGGCCCCGGGGAGCAGCATCTCCCAGGAGCAGGAAGGAGGAGCTTAGAGCAGAGGGAGAGGCCGGAAGGGCAATTTGGTTCTTCTCTCGGTGGTGGTGTGAGTGCTGGAGGGAGGGCCAGCGAGTGGAACCCGCTGGGGCTGTCCACGGGGGCCTCAGGTGAGCGTAGTTGACTGTAGTTTTGAGTGCTGGGGCGGGAGCCAGCCTGACTGGCGTCTGCGGTCCCTCTTGGGCGCTGCAAAGGCGAGAGTGGGCAGCAGCGCCCAGAGCCGTGGTCGGCAAACTGCGCGGCTCTTTGGCCCCTTGAGTGTGGCTCTTCCACAAAATACCACGGCCTGGGCGAGTCTATTTTGAAGAAGTGGCGTTAGAAGAAGCTTAAGTTTAAAAAATTTGGCTCTCCAAAGAGATTTCAGTCGTTGTCCTGTTGATGTTTGGCTCTGTGGACGAATGAGTTTGCCGACCACTGGCCCAAAGGGTTGTTGCCAACTGGGGCCCAGGAACTGGGAGGGTGCCCGGCTGCCGTGGGGTCCCTCCCTGGTCACCTGGCAGGACAGTATCTTCTGTGTGGGCGGAGTGTGGGATTGGTGTTGGAGATGTGTGCTAAGGGGCAGGGTACAAACCGTGTGGACCACCATGCGAGGGGTGGTCTCAGGCTGGATGTGTGTGCGTGTATGCATGTGTGTGAGCGTGGGCTCACGCATCCACCCTCCCACGCACACGATGGGGCCAATGAGCAGCTGGGGGACAGGGTCAGCAGGAATGAGCAGAGTCATCCCATGGAAACACGACTCCCCGGGTGATGATGGGAGGGAGCAGCTGGGCAGCCAGGCGGGGGCGTGGCCAGCTCTGCCCAATGGCTCTGGCCGCTCCCTGGGCCGCCCTCCCACCTGTTGACCAAGCCTGAGGAAGAGCCGGCCCTGGCGGGGACAGGGATCCTGCTGGGGCGTGTGGGCCCACTGTGAGAAGGCCGCCACCCCCAGTGTACCTCTGGGTGGCTCTGTGGGGGCTGACTGTGTGGGCCCTGTGACAGCTACATGTGACCAAGCTGCAGGGGTCTCCCTGCTAATGCGGGTCATTCCTCAGGGCCTTTGAGATAAGTGACCCATTACCTCCCTTCCACAGGGAACAAGCTCAGGATGGCTGGGCAGGGGCCAGCAGAGGCCAAGGGACTGGCCCAGGACACACAGTCCACACAGTGCTCACAGGCCTCTAAAGCTCCGGGTGGGTGCCCTTTACCCGCCCAGTTCATACAGGGCCCATCAGCCAAAAGCAGTTGCTGGGAGCTCCAGCCCTGTCCCCAGCATTGAAACTGTCCATCTCCTTGTGCCCAGGACCTTTTCGTGTGTGTCCGCCTTTTCCACGTTAGCATCTGCAGCCCATCCCCCCACCACATACGTACCCTGCATCTTCCTGCTCCATCTACCCTGCCCGACTGTGGATTAGATTCCTCAGGTCCTATGGGAGGGAGTTGGGGGGACCCTCCGCAGGGCCTAGGGCCTTTCCTTCTTCTCCCTTCCAGCCCAATATCACACTTCCCCAAAGCTCAGGACAGGATACTCCACACCCCACACCTTTCCCTTCCCTCCTGGCCAGGGATGGCAAACACAGGCAGATGCACTACATTCTCCTTCCCATGCCCCTGGCAGACATCACTAACAATCACAGCAGTCTCTTTTGCACTGAGTCTGGCTGCAACCTCAATGGTCTCTGTTCACATCTCCTGGCAGCCAACAGCAGCCAACCCAAGTTGACCCTCAAGGTGAAATCCATCTGCCATTCATGCTTAAGGCTGATCCCACGTTAAGGCCACCGGGACATTTCACATCTGACTCCTCTTTGCCTCACGCTGGCATGGAGGCCATGTGGTATAATAACTTGTCTCCCTCTCCCTCTCCCTCTCCCTCTCCCTCTCCCTCTCCCTCTCCCTCTCCCTCTCCCTCTCCCTCTCCCTCTCCCTCTCCCTCTCCCTCTCCCTCTCCCTCTCCTCTCCCTCTCCCTCTCCCTCCTCCCTCTCCCTCTCCCTCTCCCTCTCCCTCTCCCTCTCCCTCTCCCTCTCCCTCTCCCTCTCCCTCTCCCTCTCCCTCTCCCTCTCCCTCTCCCTCTCCCTCTCCCTCTCCCTCTCCCTCTCCCTCTCCCTCTCCCTCTCCCTCTCCCTCTCCTCTCCTCTCCCTCTCCCTCTCCCTCTCCCTCTCCCTCTCCTCTCCCTCTCCCTCTCCCTCTCCCTCTCCCTCTCCCTCTCCCTCTCCTCTCCCTCTCCCTCTCCCTCTCCCTCTCCCTCTCCCTCTCCCTCTCCCTCTCCCTCTCCCTCTCCCTCTCCCTCTCCCTCTCCCTCTCCCTCTCCCTCTCCCTCTCCCTCTCCCTCTCCCTCTCCCTCTCCCTCTCCCTCTCCTCTCCCTCTCCCTCTCCCTCTCCCTCTCCCTCTCCCTCTCCCTCTCCCTCTCCCTCTCCCTCTCCCTCTCCCTCTCCCTCTCCCTCTCCCTCTCCCTCTCCCTCTCCCTCTCCCTCTCCCTCTCCCTCTCCCTCTCCCTCTCCCTCTCCCTCTCCCTCTCCCTCTCCCTCTCCCTCTCCCTCTCCCTCTCCCTCTCCCTCTCCCTCTCCCTCTCCCTCTCCCTGTAGGCTGAAGCCACACTGTTCCCAGAGCTCAGGCCCAGGAGGCATTTGAGGGCACGGGGGCATTGACCCCAAGTCCCCAAGACTGAAGAGGATCTGGTTGGTTTGTCATCAGTCCTGAGGGCAGCCAACCCCTGCTGGGGAGAATGTGGCGTGGGGCTCGGGGGTGATGCTTCTGTGTCCAATACCTGTACAGCAGCAGCACTTGGGCCTTGCGGGCACCCCTTGCAATCCCCACAGCACTTGCACACCCACCCCCCGAGCCTGGCCCCTGGGCAGAAGGCCACCCAGCATTTGGGGGCCCGCACGCTACAGCTGCCCCTGTTGCCCACTGCCCTCCTGGCCCCTGAACCCAGGATGCAAGGATGGCCCGCCTGTCTCTGTCCACCGTGGTGCCCGTGGGCCCCCACAGCCTGCGCCCCTTCACCCCGGAGTCCCTGGCAGCCATAGAGCAGCGGATGGTGGAGGAGGCGGCCCGGCAGCAGCGGAACAAGGAGATGGAGATCGAGGAGCCTGAGCGGAAGCCACGAGGCGACCTGGAGGCCGGCAAGAACCTGCCCCTTATCTATGGGGACCCCCCGCCAGAGGTCATCGGCATCCCCTTGGAGGACCTGGACCCTTACTACAGTGACAAGAAGGTGGGGGCCTGGGAGGGTTTGCCTTACCTGTCTGTGCATCGTCCGTCTGTCTGCCTGTCCCTAGGCCTCACAGCTCTCTCCCTGCCTCAGACCTTCATCGTGCTCAACAAGGGCAAGTCCATCTTCCGCTTCTCCGCCACCCCCGCCCTCTACCTGCTGAGCCCCTTCAACGTCATCAGACGCGGCGCCATCAAGGTGCTCATCCACTCATATCCTGCTGAGAGGGGCGAGCGCAGGGGTGGGGAGAGGCAGAGGCGGGGGCAGGGATAAGCAAAATGGGGTGCTCTGGGCGAAGAGGGCCTCTGTCCACCGCCCTTCCCCACCTGCTCCCTCACTTTCCTTGACCTCCCCCCAACGCTGTTCAGCATGTTCATCATGATCACCATCTTGACCAATTGTGTGTTCATGACCATGAGTGATCCGCCTCCCTGGTCCAAGAACGTGGAGTAAGTCTCTCCTCCCCTCCCCTCTCCCCCCCTCCACCCCCCCCGGGGGTACCGCTCATCCCAGGTGTCCACACTCTGAGGATTGTGTTCAGAGAGACACATACTGTCACTGTCACCCCATCAACACCTTAAGCCTCCAGGTGGCACACACTGTCCTTCTCACCAACGTCCTCAGCCCCGGGCTGGCACTTTTCATTTCTGTGCCCCTCCGTCCTGGGAGGCCCATCATTGCCACCCACCCCCTCCCTAGGCATGACACGCCTGGCCCTGGCCGGCCCTCTCCCCGCCAGGTACACCTTCACGGGGATCTACACCTTTGAATCCTTCATCAAGATGCTGTCCCGAGGCTTCTGCATCGACGACTTCACATTCCTCCGGGACCCCTGGAACTGGCTGGACTTCAGTGTCATCACGATGGCGTGAGCAGGGGGGCCCAGGGGTCCTGAGGCTGTGGCGGGGGGAGCGGAGAGGGCCAGGCCTCAAAGGGAGCAGTTGAGTGGGTTCACCCTCTCAGAGGGTGGACTGCAGGGGCCTTGGGTCAGGGGTGCTGACAGTAAGCTATCTGTACAACTAGGAGCCACCATCCCAGGGTCTGGCTTGGAGGCTCTCCTGCTGCCTCCCCCCCCACACCATGTACAACCACACGCAGCAGCCCTGAGTCTACAACAGCCCTAAGCCCAAGGCCTCGCCCGCTGGGAGGCCACACCCACTCCCCAGCCAAGCTCCTGCACTCTCTCCCCACTCTCAGACTCCCACAGGAACCTCGGAGTGACCTGCTCCCCAGCCCCCCTGTGGGAACCCCAACCACAGGGACTCCTGATTTCTATCCTTTCATCTACCCCTGGCTCTGACACAGCCCTCACCCCACCCCCACCCCCACCCAGGTACGTGACGGAGTTTGTGGACTTGGGCAACATCTCCGCCCTGAGAACCTTCCGGGTGCTGCGGGCCCTGAAGACCATCACCGTCATCCCAGGTACTGGGGAGGTGCAGGGACCCTCCGCTGGGGTCAACAGCCCCCCACCCTCATGCCCAGGCCTGGAACCTGACACTCAAGCTCCAGGAGCCTGACCCAGGGTCACAAGACTCCCAGGCTGAGTGTGTAAGACACACACCAGAGCGTGGACACAGAGGGTGTCCCATGGCCAGCGAGGAGAAAAGGGCCCAGGCTGGAGGATGTGCATTTGAGCGGCTGCATAGCAAGGGCGTAAGAGCACAGACTCTGGAGCCAGACTGCCTGTGTTCAGTTCTCACTTCCACCATTTCCTCACTTTGACCTTGGGCAAGTGGCTTAACCTGTCTGTGCCTCAGTATCTGTAGAATGTCGATACCGTGTTTCCCCGAAAATAAGACGTAGCGCATGGAAAGATAAGACATCCCCTGAAAATAAGACCTAGAGCAGCTTTGGGAGAAAAAATTAATATAAGACACTGTCTTATTTTCGGGGAAACAGGGTAGTGATAGTGCCCTGCCTGGGGCCGTGGTGAGGATTAGATGCTTTAATATCGATTAGGTACGTAGAACACTAGTGCGTGGCCTGTGTGCAGAGCAGCGACCTCCAGCTGAGACCCACGGGGGTCAGTGTGGAGAGTCCCGGCCCTGAGGCTCCGTAGGGAGCACTCCGCTTGCCCACTGAGCCACGGGGCTGGGCAATTCCAAAGTAATGCATCAAGAAGCAGGAAATAAATAGAATCCAGATCATCCAGCCCCTCAAAAAAGCATTCGTAGAAACTGGAGAAGGTTCATTAAAGGAGAGAAAGGGGATAAGGGATGGCAAGCAGGCGCTGGGAGGAGGGGAAATGACTCAGGTAATGCTAGAAAGTTCTCCTCTAGACCAAAGGCCTCACCCTGCGGTGCAGGAAGGAGGCCCCAGGCCACCCCAATAGGGGCAAACATCGGCCACGGAGCCAGGGCCACACCTTTCCTCGATGCCACACTCCCAGCATCCTGGAGCTCTGGAGGGTTTTTATAAGGAGGCTGCTGGGTATTTTTGTCTATGCCAGGATAAGGAAAGGAAATAAACTAATATTGAAGCGAGAGACACTAGGATTAGGCCCAAGGGAAGGGCTCTTCCATGAATGATGGGAATCGGACCCTGGCATTCCGTAAGTTTTGTTTATGCCTCTGTCCATCCAAACGGCCGAATGCGATGATCATACAAAGTCAGTCTAGAGCTTCTCGGTGTGAACCCTGCCAGTCCTTGGGGGATGATGGGCATTATCCAAAGAGAAGTGCTGTGGCCAAGTAAGTTAATAAACATGGTATTAAAAGTTTTTGTTTCTGGAGGACTTGTCAGAGCCTACACAGTGACTCTCCACGAGAAGTACACAGCTCGGCCTTCCCCAAACATTATTGAACACCTGCTCCCCTGTAAGGGCACAGTTTGGGAGATTGGTGTTTTGTGGAACACACTTTGGGAATGCTGACCTAGTGACATTTCTTTTTTCTTTTTTTTTCTATTTATATTTTTTAAATGTATATTTCTCTTTTAACTTTTTTTTTTTTTTTAATCCTCACCTGAGGATATTTTTTTCCCATTGATTTTTTTCGAGTTGAGAGAAGGAAGAGAGAGAGAAGAGAGAGAGAGAGAGAGAGAGAGAGAGAGAGAGAGAGAGAGAGAGAGAGAGAGAGATGTGAGAGAGACATATCATTTACCTCCCGCACGTGTCCCATCCAGGGCCAGGGATCAAGCCTGCAACCAAGGTACATGCCCTTGACCAGGAATCAAACCTTCAACCCTTTGGCCCTCAGGCCGATGCTCTAAGCGAAAACAGCCAGGTGACATTTATTAAGCTCCACTGTGTGCCTGTGTGTTGCTCTGGGAGTCAGGCAGCAGCCTGTGGAGACTGGGCTCTAGTCTCAGCCACGTGGAGACTAGAGCCCCGTCTCCTAGTGGCTGAGAGTCTGTGGCCATTCGAAGGCTCCTGGTTAAGGACGTGATCAGAGAGGAGTGGGGTTCATTTGAGAAGCTCTCCGGGGGGTGGTGCCCCTGGTAAGTCAAGTCTTGAGGAGATGGAGTCGGCAGAGGCTTGGAGGATAAGGGAGTGAGTTACCCCTGCCCTGCCTGCTCCCTCGTCCATACGCTTACCCACCCTGTGGTCAGGTCTGAAGACGATTGTGGGGGCGCTGATCCAGTCGGTGAAAAAGCTCTCGGACGTGATGATCCTCACCGTCTTCTGCCTGAGCGTCTTCGCCCTGGTGGGGCTGCAGCTCTTCATGGGGAACCTGCGGCAGAAGTGTGTGCGGTGGCCCCCTCCCTTCAATGACACCAACAGCACGTGGTACGACAGTGAGCTGTGGGACGGCAACGACACCTGGGACGGCAACGACACCTGGTTCGGCAACGACTCCTGGGACAGCCCGGGGAGCGGGGCCAGCAACTACACCTTCGACTGGGACGCCTACATCAGTGACGAAGGTACGGACGGAGGACCGAGGCCAGTGGGGCCGGTCCCAGTCCCGGGGGCAGCCCCTGTGAGATAAACAGCAGGAGAGGACCTGAGCTGAAATCCATCACTTCCCACTTGCCTCTGACAAGTCCCTTGGTCTCCCTGAGGCTGAGTCCTCACCTGGAAAACTGAGATGACAACACCTTTTTCAGAGGGCTAATAGGACAACAAATGCCCAATTGCTTTGACAATCCTGAAGCTTCCACTGTAGAAAGCAGCAGTCCGTGGCCCCTCGTCCTTAACCTGTGCACTCCCTGGGAGGGCCCCCACCAGGCAACCACACACCCACATCCTGCTTACATACTCATACTTCACACAGTCACACACAGGCACCCATTCTCAAACGGCCACCATTAGTCTACACAGTGTCTTCTGGCAAATAGGAGACGGGTACCCCTACTTCAGCCTGGTACTCTGGGGCCTGGCCTCCTCGTCCCCCAGCCTCAGCCCTCAGTCAGGGGCCCTGCGCAGACACATGGTAGCCCCATGCACACACATACATGTTCCTCCCGTCTCCCTGTGTCCCTGCTTATTCTGGCTGTGCATCCACTCCAGACACTGAGCTCACACCACTTGGAGCTGAGCTCCCTGCCGTGTGTGTACCCAGAGACCTAAAGGAGGGGGAGGGGGACCAGGAAGCGGCTATTTGTGTGGTCCCCACAGATGTGTTTCCAGGTGTGCAGCGGGTACATGTGCCCACAGTGTGTCCATGTGGTGACATGTGTCCTCTGTGGCCTCTGACTCCCAAGGGAACTTCTATTTCCTGGAGGGTGCCCTCGACGCCCTGCTCTGTGGGAACAGCAGTGACGCTGGGTGAGTGATGCAGGGTGACGGGAAAAGGTGCCCCAGGGGTGTCAGAAAACGGGGGGCTGCTCAGGGCCAAGGACCTGGGGAGGCTGGGAATATAAGGGAAACTTATGGGCATGGATGGAATATTTTCTGGGACACAGGACTGAAGCATTTCCCCCACTATGAGCCCCCCTTTCTTGGCCCCCAGTTGGGGCTCTCCTTCTTCCCTAAAACCAGCCCCCATTCTATCCCCAGGCGCTGCCCCGAGGGTTACATATGCATGAAGGCCGGGCGGAACCCCAACTATGGCTACACCAGCTATGACACCTTCAGCTGGGCCTTCCTGTCTCTCTTCCGCCTCATGACACAGGACTATTGGGAGAACCTCTTCCAGCTGGTACAGCTGCCCCCGCCCTGCTCTTCAGCCCCAGAACCTCCCTCATCCCCACAGCCTCTTGTCGCCTGGCAGGACCCCCAGCAGGGCTGTCTCACCTGTGGAGCCCCCTCAGTGCTCCAACATTGGGTACCTGAGATCTGAGCCACAGCCTCTTCATCCTTCTCCACCTCTGCTGAGATCTAGGCCTGGCAGAGATCCCCAGTCCTCGCAGTACCGTAGGGCAGCTTAGAAATTCAACTCTACCCAGATACAATTTATTTTATTTTTAACTTGTTGTCTAATCATCACATGAGGACATTTTCCCATTGATCTTTAGAGAGAGTGGAAGGGAAGGGGAGAGACAGAGAAACATGGATGTGAGAGAGAGACACATTGATTGGTTGCCTCTTGCATGCACTCTGACTGAGGCCAGGGATCAGGCCTGCAACCCAGGTACGTGCTCTTGACCAGAATTGAACCTGCAACCCTTCAGTTTGCCGGCCAACGCTCTATCCACTGAGCCAAACCAGCCAGGGCCCCAGACATAATTATTTAGCTTCTACTGTTTGCAGAACAGGCAGGCTGAGTCTGGAGCAACAATGCTTTCTGGTCCCTGGTGATACTTCTAACACTGATGATATTAATGAAAATAGCAACAACAATAATAACTGCTATCTGTTGAGCTCTTACTAGATACCAAGCACCGTGCAAAGCTGGGACTCCAGCCCCCATAACCCATGTCCACCATTTTTTATCCTGGCTTTCTAACCTCACCATGTCTGGCTGGTCCTCAGGGCTCTCTGAGCAGGAGATCAGGAAAGTCTGGGTACTGGGTGTACATTTGGAAGTTTCCCCAGAGTGTGGTTTAGCCTGTCAAGGATGACCAGACCCTGCCTCAAATCACCAGGCTCTGTGAAGGACCCTTTCTGTTTACCTCTCAGGGCAGTAGGTGCGTGGAGAGGGGTGGTGAGCGAAGCAGGCGGGCACCCTGTGATACATCCTGTCCTGCCCCCACCCCCAGACCCTCCGAGCAGCTGGCAAGACCTACATGCTCTTCTTCGTGGTCATCATCTTCCTGGGCTCCTTTTACCTCATCAACCTGATCCTGGCGGTGGTGGCCATGGCCTACGATGAGCAGAACGAGGCCAATATGGCTGAGGATCTGGAGAGAGAAGCGGAGTTTCAGCAGTTGCTGGAGAAATACAAAAAGCATCAGGAGGAAATGGAGAAGGTCTGGACTCAGAGAGAGGAGGCCGAGGACCCAGGGATCTCCCTGCCCCTCGGCCTGGGTTCTCCTGGGCAGGCTGAGGGTGAGGGAGAGGAAGGGGCAGGGGCTTGGAGGCAGGGGGAACAGAGGCCCCGGGCTGGGGGCTTTGGTTGGATGAGAGATAATCCAGGCAGTAGAAATAGTATTTTGCAGCTCTGTGCCTCAGTTTCCCCATATGTGACAAGGGATCAGAGATAGCCTTCCAGCTTAAATATCCATGATTTTGTGATTCTTTCTGAGCAGAATATGGGTTCCTGTCAAGATGAGGCCCCAGGGAGCAGTGCCCACTCTCTCATCATCTCATGAAGTGCAGGCTCAGTCACAGCGTCAGAGCGGAGGGTCTTCAAGGATGAGGGTCCTCAGTCACTTTGGACCACCACTAGGCTCAGGGCAGGCCAAGAAGAAGGGCCCCATCCTAAAGGACTAGTGAGGAAGCTCTGAGAGTCAATCAGGCCATCCTCCTGGCTCAGACATGGACTTCATGCCCATCACCCTGCTGGTCCACAGGCCAAGGCTGCCCAGGCTCTGGAGGATGCGGAGGCAGATGGTGACCCAGCCCACGGCAAAGACTGCAATGGCAGCCTGGACACATCACCAGGGGAGAAGGGGCCCCCAAGGCCGAGCTGCAGCGCAGACAGTGCCATCTCAGATGCCATGGAAGGTGAGTGCCTGGCTCCCCCACACCCATCCTACGCTGCATGTGCTGCCCATCAGGCCACTCGAGCTCCTGGGGAAGTGAGGGTGGGGCTGCCTGGGCCCAGCTTCAGGAGGACAGTAACTTAATATTGGCATCGAAGAAATGGCCACGATAAATATAGTCCTGGCTTGCCCTACCCCAGTTCTGGCTGCAAGGCCAGGCTGCTACGGGAAATGGGGGCTTCCGGGAGGGCCTTGGGGGCTGCCAAGGCAATGGAGGACAGGATAATAATACTAACCAGGAAGGCCCAAAGTTCCGGAAACTGGAGATCCTGCTCCTCAAATGTCTCTGGGTAAAAGTTAAAGGCCAAAGGCCAGACTCTGCCAGGTAGAGTCACAGACTCCCTCAAATGCCCATGCTGCTCCCCAAGTCTCAGGAGGAGGATAAGGAGGAGGTAATAAAGAGAAGGTAGATAGATTTATACAAATCGTTGGATGGATGGATGGGTGAATGGATGAATGGATGATGGATAGATAGGTGGGCTGAAAGATTAATGAATGGGAAGAAACACATGGGCATGTGGATGAATGAGAAGGAGGGAGGGAAGAAAAGAGAGAGAGGGAGCGAGGGAAGGAAGGAAATCTGTCACAGAAGAGATCTGGTTCCCTTCCCAGGCCACTTGTGTCAGGAAGGACTTAGAGGTTCTGGAGCAGCGATTGCCAACCGATGGTCCTCAGGCCCAATTGGTAGTCCATGGGCCTCTGGTGGTCCATGAGACCCGAAAGGTTGGCGACCGCTGTCCTAGGGGACTTGGCAAACCTCTAGAGGGCATCATTTCACCTGACCTTGTATGATAGGCATCCAGGTATGTGTGCCTGCCAGAGAATGCCCCAGGGAATGCTGGGCAGAGCTGGCCTAAGTGATCACTCAACACTGCCCTTGCTGGATGGTTGTGAGAATTTTTGGCAGTAGCACCTGCAGTAGCATTCAGGTTGGGGGTGGGGTGGTGTTGTTAAGGTCAGACTAGAATGTTCAGCCTTTATGAGAGGTCCAGATTGCTAACTCCTGGGTGGAGGTGAGAGTCAGCCACCGCCACCCCTGGGGTGTCCCAATCATGCTTGCAAATCCAAGGATTCGTGGGACTGCCGCCACTCCAGTCCCCTTTCCTCCTCTATGAGATGGGAGGCACTAATGGCACTTAGAAGTTCCGGTGGGAATGAAAGGAGATCATGCCGGGCTGAGGATTCCCACAGCCGCACAGGCCTGGAAGTCCAGGTGGAGGAGCAGCTTCACCTTGGGCCTTTCGGGCTTTTGAGCCAGGGTGGCAAGAACAGGGGCAAGAACCAGAAAGCCATGCTGGTGGGAAGTGACTGATTGGCTAGGAACAGTGTGGAGGAGCCAGCATTACTGCCAAAGCGATGAAGAGCCCACAGGGGGATCACAGTCTGCTCCCCAGTGGCACCGGCCAGCAGCCGGAGGAACTGGAAACCAACTCCTAGCAGTAACCTCCCACCAGGGACCCTCAGGCACTGTGAGAGCAGGGTGCAGGATCATTGCCCTGAGCCATTGGCAGGGGTGAGAGTCACTGAGGGGCAGGGCTTTGTGAGTTGTGTCATGAAGGCCGAAGCTTGAAATGGCCCATTGAGAGAAGGGGCCTGGGGCAAAGGCCTCTAAGGGGCAGGTCTTTGGGGGACAGGGTCCAAAGGGTTGGGTTTTGAGGGTGATGCACTGAGAGGTGTGGCTTAGAGTAGGGGGTCCTGAAGGGTGGGGTTTGAGATGTGATCTAAGGGACAGGGCTTGGAAGGGGGGCCCCAAAGACCACGTGGAGGAAGGTAGCCACTGAGAGGGGCTCCCCATCACGTGTCTGATTCCCCGCCTACCCCAGAGCTGGAAGAGGCCCACCAGAAGTGCCCACCGTGGTGGTACAAGTGTGCCCACAAAGTGCTCATATGGAACTGCTGCGCCCCATGGGTGAAGTTCAAGAACATCATCCACCTGATCGTCATGGACCCCTTCGTGGACCTGGGCATCACCATCTGCATTGTGCTCAACACCCTCTTCATGGCCATGGAGCATTACCCCATGACAGATGAATTTGACCACGTGCTCACCGTGGGCAACCTGGTAGGGAGGGGACAAGAGAGAGGTGGTCATTCCGAGCAGGACAGGGGAGAGGACACAGGGCTTGGTGGGGCCCTCTCAGCTGCGTGGAAATATGGGGCACTATTGGGGGCAGATGTGGACAGGCTGGGGTTAGTTTTCCAGCATGTGGGGGACGTAAGTTGATATACAAGGAAGGTACATGGGGTGATCCACGAGATGTATTGGGTTTCAGGATAGCTGGGAGCAGAGAGAGTGGGGATGAGGTTCTGGGTGCAGATATGGGAGAATTGAGGGAATGGAGGTGGGGGGACTGAGTGACAAGTCTCCCCACCTTTAGAGGCTGTTCTGGGCCTAAGAGGAACTACAGGACCTGGAAGTAGGGCATATAGCTGTGGGCACCCTGGCCCAAGAGGCCCCAGCTCACCCTGGAGGCCCCAGGGCATAGTCCCCCAACCCTCAGCCCCCTGCCCGCTCCCCTTTCTCCAGTGTGGCCAGGCTTACTGCCCTCCGAGCCCTGCCTGCTCCACTATTGTTGACACACACTGATCCGCCTGCTTATCCCTACCCATTAGGAGCATTATCACCTCGTTGCCAGCCACGGTGGAGCCTGACAAAGGGAAAAAGCCGCCTCCTCCTCCAGCCCCGCCCCGCCCTTCTCAGTTTCCCTCCAATGTTTTCAGGATGGCAAATGGGCAACATGCTCCCCCGCCCTGAGGGTCAGGGGGGCCTGAGAGATCTGAGGCTCGAGGAAGGACAGGCCTGGGTGGATAGCAGGGGAATCGGACCTTGGAGTCCCCAGCCTGGGAGGCAGGCAAGTCTGCTCCGTGGAGATGCCCGAGCAGCCGTGGCCGGGCTGGGCTGGAGGGGCCAGGGCGTGCTCTGGACTTGGCACAGCTGCTGGGGTGTGCGTGATGGGGCCGGCCCACAGCCTGCTCACCCCCTGCCCACATTCTGCTGCCGACTGGGCACCTGCTGTGGCCAGGGACCGCTCCTGGGCGGGGCTCGGCATGTGCCAGGGCAAGCTGTGGACCCAGGGCAGCTGGCGCCTGGCAGGAGGGGGGCCGTGCCCGGGGAGTTTTCAGGGACTCAGGCTCCATATAGAGGGTTGTGTTTGGGGGTGGGGCAGCTCTGGCCTTCTCATTGTTCCCAACTTTCCCCCTTTTGGCCCCCGCCCTAGACTTCCAAGTCCACCAAGAGGCTGAGTCCTGAGACCCATGCCAGTGAGGGTAGAGAGGCTGTAGGGTGCAGGAACGGGACACTGAATCAAGCAGGTTTGAGACTTGACTCGTTCCCATGTGGGCAGCATGGCCAAGCACTTCCCGTTAGCCTCTCTGAGCCTCAGTTTCCCCTTTCCTGAGATGGGTGTGATAATCCCTTCCAATGACACAGAAACCGGCATACCATTGAGGTTATCATGGCAACCACATAGCCCTCTGTGAGTGTTAAATAAGACATTAAGGGCTAGCCCTCGGTCACATGGCCAAAACCGGAAGGGCCCAGGTCTCTGGGTGGTCCCCATCTCCCCTGTGGAATGGCCACCCACTCTTCACTCACACACACGCTCGGGTGCCTCGGGCACCACTACCTGCCCCTTCAGGGCTCTGGGCCGCACAGACTCTGCCAGGAGGTGGGAGTAGGGTAGGAGACGCTCAAAGCTGTGTGCTCCCGGAAGCTCTGACCTGTGACGGGGACCGCCCCCCGCCCCACAGGTCTTCACGGGCATCTTCACGGCAGAGATGGTGCTGAAGCTCATCGCCTTGGACCCCTACGAGTACTTCCAGCAGGGCTGGAACATCTTCGACAGCATCATCGTCACGCTCAGCCTGGTGGAGCTGGGCCTGGCCAACGTGCAGGGGCTGTCGGTGCTCCGCTCCTTCCGCCTGGTGCGTGAGCCCGGGCCAGGGTGGGGGAGGGGCAGGGTGGGGATCTTCTTACTGAAAATGGGGAGAAAGGGAGCCCCTCCCCTATCACACAGGGCTGCTGGGGGCCAAAATGACAGCCCAGGAGCTTGACCCCTGTGACCTTGGAACAGGGACTTTGGCCCGGTCTGTAGACCTGAAAGCTAAGGCTTGGGAGGACCTTTAGTAGTAGAACCGGAGCTCTGAATTAGTGCCCTTTCCACCCCCCTCTCCCCTCGGGGCACTTTTATTATTTTTTTAAACTTCATTCTGGGACCTTTCATGCAGCCACATGAAAGGTATAAAGTATAAAATATAAGAAACCTCTGTACCTATCACCCAGCCTCATCAGCTATCAATAGTCTGCTGCTCGTTTCATCTGCCCCCCCCCCCTTTTTTTTGTGGAAGGGAGTATGTTAAAGCAAATCCCAACATATAATTTCACTTGTAAACACTTTATCTGTATCTCTAAATATGTGACATTTTTTTTAAAAATTGATTTCAGAGAAAGGAGGGAGAGGGAGAGAGGGATAGAAACATCAATGGTGAGAGAGAATCATTGATTGGCACTTCCTGCATGCCCCCTACGGGGCCCACCCAGGCATGTGCACTGACTGGGAAATGAATCTGACCTCCTGGTTCATAGGTTGACTAGCAACCACCGAGTCACACGGGCTGGAAGCTCTATCTGTATCTTTGACAAATAAGGACTTTTGTTTTTTTTTCTTCTGGAACGTATGAAGACCATGGGGTAGTAGGATATGCACGTTCTGATCTAATAGGCAAACAGGCCTTCCAGTCTTCTCGGGGAGTAGGGAATCAAGCTGTTCAAGATGATTCTTTCCCCTAAGGGTGGGGCTCCCCTGGCTTGGCCCGGGGTCCCCAGGCCTCATTCGCCCCTGCCCTCCTCCCGCCCGGCAGCTGCGCGTCTTCAAGCTGGCCAAGTCGTGGCCCACGCTGAACATGCTCATCAAGATCATCGGCAACTCGGTGGGGGCGCTGGGCAACCTGACGCTGGTGCTGGCCATCATCGTGTTCATCTTCGCCGTGGTGGGCATGCAGCTGTTCGGCAAGAGCTACAAGGAGTGCGTGTGCAAGATCGCCGCGGACTGCAGCCTGCCCCGCTGGCACATGCACGACTTCTTCCACTCCTTCCTCATCATCTTCCGCATCCTGTGCGGCGAGTGGATCGAGACCATGTGGGACTGCATGGAGGTGGCCGGCCAGGCCATGTGCCTCACCGTCTTCCTCATGGTCATGGTCATCGGCAACCTAGTGGTGAGTGAGGCTGGCTGGGTGGCTCCCCCACCCTTACCCAGGAAACCCAGGTGTCCAAGACACGACCATTCTTTTATCTCCTTTACTTCCTTTAAAGGGGGCTGTAGTGCAAGGGCCCTTTTCCTATGAGTTGAACTGGATGATACATGGTTCTTCTCTTCCTGCCCCCGCAACCCCCCAAAATGGAAAATTTTTTCTTTAATTTTATGTTTCAATTACAGTTTATATTCAGTATTATTTTGTATTGGTTTCAGGTGTGCAGCGTAGTGGTTAGATACTCACATACTTTACAAAGTGTTCCCCTGGTATTTCCATTCCCCACCTAGTACTATACCTAGTTAATTTCAACAGCATTGACTATGTTCCCTCTGCTGGACTTTTCATCCCCGTGACTATTTTGTAACGACCCATTTGTACTTGTTTTTGTTGTTTTGTTGTTGTTGTTAATATATTTTTTATTGATATTTAGAGAGAGAGGAAGGGAGAGGGAGAGAGAGAAACATGGGTTGGCTGCCTCCTGAACACCCCCTGCTGGGGACCAAGCCCACAACCCAGGCATGTGCCCTGACTGGAAATGGAACCAGAAACCTGTTAGTGCATGGAATGATGCCCAACCAACTGAGCCACAATTTATATTTCTTAATCCCTTTACCTCTTTTATGCAGTCCCCCCATCCCTCTCCCCTCTAGCAACCATCAGTCTGTTCCCTGTGTATCTATGAGTTTGTTTCAATTTTGTTTATTTTGTTCTTTAGAGTCCACATATAAGTGAAATCATATGGTATTTGTTTTACTCTGACTTATTTCACTTAGCATAATACTTCTAGGCCCATCCATGCTGTGGCAAATGGTAAGATTTTATTTTATTTTTTTATGGCTGAGTAATGTTCCATTGTATATAGGCACCACCACTTTTATATCCACTCCTCTGGTGATGGGCACTTGGGTTGCTTCCATTTCTTGGCTATGCATGGGATGATGCATAATAAAAGAGTGATATGCAAATTGACCATCACTCCAACACACAAGATGGCTGCCACAAGATGGCCAGCAGGGGAGGGCAGTTGAGAGGGACAGTTGGGGGCAATCAAGCCTGCAGGGGAGGACAGTTAGGGGTGACCTGGCCGATAGAGGAGGGAAGTTGGGGGCGACCAGGCCTTCAGGGAAGGGCAAGTTGCAGGGGACCCAAGCCTGCAGGGGAGAGCAGTTGGGTGGAACCTGGCCTCCAGGGGAGGGCAGTTGTGGGGGACCAGGCCTGCAGGGAAGGGCAGTTAGGGGTGACCAGACTGGCAGGGGACGGCAGTTAGGGGCAATTGGGCTGACAGGGGAGCAGTTAGGCATCAATCAGGCTGGCAGGGGAGTGGTTAGGAGGTGATCAGGCTGGCAGGCAAAGTGGTTAGGGGCAATCAGGAAGGCAGGCAGGCAAGCAGTTGGGAACCAGCAGTCCTGGATTGTGAGAGGGATGTCCAACTGCCCTTTCAGGTTCGAAATTACTGGATTGGGCCTAAACGGGCAGTTGGACATCCCTGAGGGGTCCCAGATTGGAGAGGGTATAGGTTGGGCCGAGGGACAGACACCCCCGTGGACAAATTTCGTGCACCGAGCCTCTAGTTGTAAATGCGGCAGTGAACATAGGAGTGCATATATTCTTTCCCATTAGTGTTTTAGATTTCTTCAGAAGTGGAATCACTAGGCCATAATTCTTTTGGATGCTCTCTATTGTTTTCTGTAGTGGCTACACCAATCTGCAGTCCCACCGCCAGTGCACAAGAGTTCCCTTTTCTCCACATCCTCTCCAACACTTGTTTGTGGATTATTGACGATAGCCATTCTGACAGGTGTGAGGTGATATCTCAGTATGTTTGTAACTTGCATTTCTCTGATGATTAGTGATGGTGAGCATCTTTTCATATATCTGTTGGCCATTTGTGTGTCCTCTTTAGAGAAGTGTCTTTTCGGGTCCTTTGCCCATTTTTTTAATTGGATTTGTTTGGTGTGATTTTTTTGGTGTTGGGTTGTATGACTTCTTTTTTTTTTTTTTAAAATATATTTTATTGATTTTGTACAGAGAGGAAGGGTGAGAGATAGAGAGTTAGAAACATCGATGAGAGAGAGCCATCGATCAGCTGCCTCTTGCACACCCCCTACTGGGGATATGCCCGAAACCAAGGTACATGCCCTTGACCGGAATCGAACCCGGGTCCTTCAGTCCCCAAGCCGACGCTCTATCCATTGAGCCAAACCGGTTTCGGCGGGTTGTATGACTTCTTTATAAATTTTGGATATTAGCCTTTCAGAAGACATACCATTGGCACATATCTCCTTCCATTCAGTAGGTTGTCTTTTTGCCATTTCTTTTTTTTTTTTTTTTTTTTTTTTTTTTTTTTAATAAGTTTTTATTTTTCATATTATTACAAATGTTCCTTCCCCCCCCCCCCACCATTGCTCTGTTCCACCAGGTTCCCACCCCACCCTCTGCCCTTTCCCCTCTCCCCATTGTCCTCATCCATAGGTGCACAGTTTATGTTCAGTCTCTTCCCACGCCCCCCTCTCCCCTTTTCCCCAAGAATCGTCAGTTCACTCCCCTTCCATACCTCTGATTCTATTATATTCAACAGTTAATATTGTTCATCAGATTTTTTTAATTTCCTTGGTTTTTAGATTCACTTGTTGATAATTACGTATTTGTTGTTCATAATTTTTATCTTTGTTTACTTTCTCTTCTGAAAGAACCCCCTTCAGCAATTCATATAATTCTGGTTTGGTGGTGATGAACTCCTTTAGCTTTTTTTTATTAGTGAAGCTCTTTATCTGGCCTTCGATTCTGAGTGATAGCTTCGCTGGGTAGCTTATTTTTGGCTGTAGGTTCTTGCTATTCATCACCTTGAATATTTCTTGCCATTCCCTTCTGGCCTGCATGGTTTCTGTTGAGAAGTCAGCTGACAATCGTATAGGTGCTCCTTTATAAGTTACTACCTTCTTTGCTCTTGCTTCTTTTAATATTCTCTCTTTATCTTTTGCTCTTGGAATTTTAATAATGATGTGTCTCGGTGTGGTCCTCTTTGGATTCCTTTTGTTTGGAGTTCTGTGCACTTCCTGGACTTGTAAGTCAAATTCTTTCACCAGGTGGGGGAAGTTTTCTGTCACTATTTCTTTCAGTATGTTTTCGAAATCTTGCTCTCTCTCATCTTCTGGAACCCCCATAATTCTGATGTTGGTTCGCTTGAAGTTGTCCCAGAGGTTTCTTACATTATCTTCAATTTTCTGGATTCTCTTGCCTTCTAGCTTCTGTGGAGGAGTGTCTTCTGGCTCTTTATGTTCCAAATCTTTGACTTGATTCTTGCGATCTTCCCTTCTGTTTTTAGGACTCTGTAGAATATTTTTTATTTCAGACAATGTATTCTTTATTTCTTGTTGTTCCCTTATCATTTCTTGATGGTCTCTTTTCATATCCTCATAGGCCTTATCCATCTTTTCTAGGAAATTCTTGAAAAACCTTATAAGCGTAGATTTGAACTCTATATCCAGACGCTTTTTGTCCTCCATTTCTTTCGTTTGTGATCTATTTTGTTGTCGCATTTCGCAGTTACAGATGGGACGGGGTTTCAGGGTGGAGCCTGCAGCTTTGGCTTCCGTCAGCCCCGCCCTATGCGGGTCCTTCAGTGCTCGCTGCCGGCGCCTCTGAGAGAAAGGTGCCCTCGGTTTTCGCCTGCTGCCAAACAGTCTATGCTCTCCCACAATGAGCCCGGTATTGGGGTTCAGTTCAGTTGGAAGTGGAGTTGGAGGTGGCGTTCACAGCAGTCTGGAGCCCCAGTCTCCTTCCCGTCAGGGCAATCCCGCGGCACAGCCGACCGTCCCTTCTCTGGGGGCACTGTGCGCGCCTCCGGGACCTCCTTTCTCCGCTACCCCGGGGTTCCGACTTACAGCCCAGCTCCCTATGGCTGAGCCTGAGTCCCCGGGGTCTGGCCCAGAACTGGGGTTCAGAGCAGTCAGGGGCCCAGCACAGTCGGAGTTTTCTCTCCTTCCCGCTTGGGAACGTCCGCCAGGCACTCGGCCTCCCTCCTCTCCGGCTCCGTCCTCTCCGCGCGCGCCGCGTGTCTCCGTACCTTAGGCTTTTACAGCTCCTCCGTGCTTCCTTCTGGTTTTCTCCTTGCTTCTTGTTGTAGGATTTCCAGTCAGTCGACTTTCCTGTAGTTCTGGGTAATGTCCATTTTATATTTTAGTTGTATTTTATTAAAATTGTTGTGTGCGGCTGCGGCTAGTTGCCTACCCGAGCAGCCATCTTGGATTCTCTCAGGTTGTCTTTTTGTTTTGTTAATGGTTTCCTTTGCTGTGTAAAATCTTTTTAGTTTAATGTAGTCCCATTTGTTTATTTTCTCTTTTGTTTCCCGCAAAATGGGAAATTTTTTATGGTTTAGTCCAATGATTCTCAAATTTTAACCTACTTAAGAGTCGCTTGGGAGTTTCTTAGAACCTGCCACCTCCCCCCACCCACCCCAGTCTGATCGAGCAGCTCTGGGCCAGGGCCTGGGAATCTGTGTTTCTAACGAGCTCTGGGGGTGCTCCTGCTGCTGGCCCAGGGCCAGCACTGTGGTTAGTGCTGTTGAAACCTAGTGTTTTGGGTAAAATAACATAATAATTGGAATCATACAGGTCTAAGTGCCAGTCCCAGCTCCTTTTCCATCTGCATGACCTTGAACCAAATACTGCTCTCTGGTTGGCTGGATTCTTTAACTTTACATGAAAGGAAAGTAGTAGGTACCTTATAGGGTAGCTGGGAGGAGTGACGTGACCGGTTGCAAGAAGGCACAGGGTGGAGTTGGCATCCGAGGTTGCTGGGCCTCTTGGCCTTCCCCCACCCTCTCTCACCCTCTGTTCCTGGGAATCAGGCCCCGGGTGTTAGGAGAACTCGGAGATGGCACAAATAGCACCCATCCTGCCAGTTTGGGTTTGGCATGTGGGGGGCTGGTGCAGGGGCTGATGAGAAACAGGCTGCGGGGCTGTGGTCCAGCTGACCAGCATTTCTGTGGTGGGGTCTGGCAGGCATCTATCCTCACCCTGCCGACCCCGACTCCTCCCCTTCTCAGGGTGGGGTGGGGGTCAGTCCTCCCCAGAGTGCTGTGCTCAGCTGCCCCCTGCGGTGGCTGGCAGGCACTGTCCTGGGCAACAGGGGCGGGAAGACGCATGTCCCATCTCCTCTGCCCCCCCAGCATGTTCTGCAAAGGCCTGTGGAATCCTTGGGCTGCTGGGTCAGCGCTTCTCAGATATCGCTGAGCTCTGGCTGGGGCAGGAGCAGATTGTCACCTCAACTGAGGAGGAGACCCTGGGATAAGGTCTCAAGCCCCTCAATGCCCCCTCCACCTCCTCGACAGGGACAGCTAGACTGGAGCCCCAGTCTGGTTTTCCCTGGGAGGGAGGTCTTGGGGAGTGGAGAAAGAGAAGGAAGATGTCTGGGAGACCTCAGGGCAGGATTAGGGGTGGGTAGCAGTCTCTGAGTAGCAGTTTGTCATGTAGTGTAAGGACCTGGGGGTGACAGAAATGCTCTGCAGGGGGTTCTGACTGTATGTGTGCAAACTCAAAATCATGTCAAGCCCCTACTTTGCCACCACTAACTGGGAAACCCTGAGCAAGTTCTTAACCTCTCTGGCCTCAGTGTGTCTCATCTGGAAAATGGGGATGACGCCCTTCACTGGGTGGCCCTGAGGATTACAGGACACACATCTAAGTGCCTAGCAACGCACTTGGCCCTCAAGGCCTGGGGAGTTCAAATGTCACAGGCGCATGTGGTATAGCTACCCATTGGGGGCCTCACACTCCTGCCAGGGGCCGGGGCCTGTGTGAGGGCCTTTATTTGCATCATCCTGAGGTTCTCCACAGCCCTGTGAGGCCGGCAGTGTTGGCTCTGTGCTCCAAGGAGGCACTGCCCAGACCACACAGCCAGTGAGAAACTGAGCCTGGACTAGAACCTGTGTCTCTGAACTCCAGTGACAATAGCATCAATAATAACCGCAGTGCTGACAATGAGGACATCCACCCCAGCAAGGACGGGGATGGCTGACCTCCGTTTACCTTCATGTGCTCGATCTGCTTTGTAGATGAGGAAGCAGAGGCCCAGGGAAGTAAGCCAGTCACCTGTGAGCCGAAGCAGTCTGGCTCAAGGCTGGAACCCCTGCACTGAGTCTGTGTGCGTGTCACACACACTCCCTCACCCACCACAGATGCCCTTTTTCGGCCCAGCTCTGTGCTTCTCCCACTTTGCTCAGAGGGAGTGGAACAGCCGAGGGAGGTGGCAATGTCAGCTCCTTGGGCACTGTCCCTGCCCCCCCCCCCCAGGCTCATGGAGGCAGGTGTTTGCAGAGGGCATGAGGGCACCCTGCCAGGGAGTGTGGGTACCCATGTCTCCTGCGTCCATGGCACTTGGGCTCTTCCTTGGGCTCCTGTGAAGGAGGGGAAATGACTAAGTCATAGAGAACCCACCCCTCCGAGCCCCCAGGGGGCACGAAGTCCATTCCCCTCCCCGCCAGGCCCCCACCCCCCACCTTGCCGGAGGAGGCTATTTCTGTCCCAGGCAGGAGCCGTGTGCAAACCCTGCTGACCCAGAGAGCAGCTAATTCCCATCTCAGATGTGTTTCTGGCAACTGGATGCCTCCCCCCAAGAGAGAGAGAAAAAGACCAATAAATTCTGGTGGGGGGCAAAGACAGCAACGTAGCTGTTGGTTTCAGAGGTAGGGCGGAATCCCCCAGTATGCCCCCCCAAAGAAAGACTATATAAAAGACACCGCATATATATAGGGTGTCCCCAAAATGTACTAGTATATACACACTTTGAATAATTATCAAGGCAGTATTTATTCATACATTTTCTTTTCAATATTGAGCGATCCGCTGTTAGTGTGTATACACTAACTATACTTTTTGGTGGGGACACCCAGTATATTTTAAAGATATTGTGTTACCATGATGGTTAAGACAATGACAAAAGGACCTTGGAAGACACTGGTGAAAGGCAGACAGTGAGAGGAGGTGGAGAGGATGGGCAAGGGAGGGAGGTTCACATGGACAGGGTCCCCCAAGGCCCCCAGAGAAAGAGCCTGCCCCGCCTTCCAATATTGCACACAGAACAGCCAACCAGTGTGAGCGCCTACTGTGTGCTCACAACCATGTGAGGAGCAGGGACTGGAAACATCTCCATATACAGATGAGGAAGCCGAGGCCCCGAGCAGACATCTCACTCGCCTCAGGACACACAGCTCGTAAACTAGGATTCGAAACCAAGCAGCTTGGTCTCAAAGCCTTCGTGCCCATCTCCACAGTCTTGCCAACTCACTGGATATGATTTTTCTGCTCAGATGTCTGTCTCCAGGAGGTGGGAGCTCCCTCAGGCCGCTGGCTCCTGTGCTCACTGGAGGAGCTCAGTCAGTGTCTGGCCACTGGAAGATAAAGTTGACAGGAGGCAGCGGGTAGACCAGTAGCCTCTTAAGTGCCTTTCCGCGGGGAAGAGAAGCAGGTGGAGCAGGGAACCCCCTGGGAGAAAAGGGGTCAATGCCCCTTCCAGGGCAATAGGGGACATGCCTCTGAGCATTGGGAGCGCAGGGTCTATCAAAATCCCCCTTATCAGAAAAGAAAAGATTGCTCCAAGAAGTAGGTCCCAGTAAGTCCTGGGAGCTGGGAGACATGCACCCTGGCCTTTGCTCTGCGTCCCCTGGCAGTGGAGGCGGAGGGCAGCGTCATGGAAAGAGTCCCTGTCACTCAGGGGGCCTCCCAAGCCCGGCCTCGGCCTTGATCAGCAGCGGCCTAGCCTGTGCCCAAGCCTCAGCTTCCTGACCTGCCAAGTGGGCATGAGAGTGGCACTCCTCACCTCCATGAGCAGTCGCGAGGATTCCATTGGGTGGTGTTGAATGTTCAGTATGGGGTAGATCTGGTCTGGAGGCCTGAGGACCCGCAGGGGCCCGGAGGCTGAGCTGAGGCTCCCCAACCCCCGCTCCCAGGTCCTGAACCTCTTCCTGGCCCTGCTGCTGAGCTCCTTTAGCGCCGACAGCCTGGCGGCCCCGGAGGAGGACGGCGAGATGAACAACCTGCAGATCGCCATCGGGCGCATCAACTGGGGCGTCAGCTTCGCCAAAGCCTTCCTGCTGGGGCTGCTGCACGGCAAGGTCCTGAGCCCCAAGGAGATCATGCTCCGCATCGGGAGGCCCGGGGAGGCCGGGGCGGCCGCGGAGGCCGGGGAGGGTGCCCCCGAGGACGAGAAGAAGGAACCGCCGCCCAAGGAGGGTGACAAGGACCTGAAGGACAATCACATCCTGAACCACGTGGGCCTGGCTGACGGGCCGACCCCCAGCATTGAGCTGGACCACCTCAACTTCATCAACAACCCCTACCTGACCATCCACGTGCCCATCGCCTCCGAGGAGTCCGACCTGGAGATGCCGACCGAGGAGGAGACTGACACCTTCTCGGAGGCTGAGGATGTCAAGGTGAGCCCATCACAGCGCCTGGCATGGGGCCGGGGGGATGGTCAGCGGTCAGATAGACACGACTTCACATTTTTGTGTGATTTTATTCAAGCCTCCATTTCTCCCTCTGAAAAATGGGGTCATGGTGCCTGCCTGAGGTCATTGTGGTGCCCTTAGATGAGAGGATGTGTGTAAAGCACATAGGGAGCTCTCTGTAAATGGTGACTGTCACTGCTGTTATTGGCACGACTAGTATAACCTGTCCTGCCTGCCCTAACGCCCTTCGCTCACCCCCACAACTCCGTCGGGGCCCTGTTTCACCAGCAGGTGGCGATCTTGGGCAGGATGTTCTTGCCTGTGAAACCTCTACTCCTGGGCTCTCTTTAGTCCACTCTGGGTTCTTGCCATTGTTACCTCTTTCTGTTTAGAGCCCACCCAGGGGGAGGGGGGGATTGTTCCTTTCCCCCCAGGGATCGGCGCAAGTGCCAGGTTGGGCTAAGGATTCTGAGGAGAGGTGCAGGGGTCAATGAGTTTGGGTAGGAAGAGAGCAGGGAGCTCATCAAGAGTGCTAACCACCCACCCAGCCGTGTAGGGGGCCTGTGCTGCTGGGCCGAAATGTCTGCTCGTCCTGCTCCTTCCCTTCCAGGATGGTGAGGGGCTGGTGTCACCCCCGGAAGCTCAGGGGCCTTGCCTGGGCCTTCTCGGGAAGCTGACTCTGAGCCCCTACCCCCCTCCGGCCTGGCTGGGGAAGGACTGAGCATAAGCCCCCTGCCCACCACCACCCTATGGGCCCTGGGCCGGATTGGGCACTGGGGCCCAAATGAACTTTGCCCTGAAAGTTCTTGACTTCTTATTCCCCCCCAAATATGTGGCACGCTGACTTTCCAGGGGACCGAGTGCCTGCCAAGCTATAAATACCCGGGGACTGGGACATGGACCTCGGTATGAGGAGCGGGGGTGGGGGAGGGCTGGAGACACCCAAGCCAAGGCTCTGAGCACGCTGTAGAGAGAGGAAAACAAGATTCCAAGGGGGATTGTGGGAGTGGGGGCACATGGGTGGGACATTTGACTCAGTGGATGCCCTGGCTGACCTATTGCCCCGAGCCTCAGTCTCCCTTTCTGTCAACTTAGTTTTCTGGCCACCATTCTGGATCCAGAGCTGACATCCAGTTGCCCTCTCCATCTTCCTCTTCAGGGGCCTCACCCTCAGCCATGAAGGGCTCCCCTTGAGGAGGGGAGTCTGGGCCCGGGGAGCTGGCGGAGGACAGCACCAGGAGGAGGTGGGGAAGGCCTGGCCAGGTCAGAGAACCAGCCTCCCCACCTGCTCCACTCCCATCAGGTCTCTTGGCCCCAGGCTGGAGCTCCCGCTGGGAAGATTGTCCGTCCTTTCTAGGTTTCTCATGCAGACAGCCCCTAGGCACAGGCCTGGGACACCACATGCTGTTGTCTGGGGTTGTTCTGACCCCCATTCGGGCCTGTCTGAAGGACCTTAGGCATCTGTTCTTCTGCTGCCCTCCTCAGGCCTTCCCACGCCTCCCAGAACGCCCAGCTGCCCAAGCCAACGCCCCCACCCCAGCCTGCTTTTTTCCCAGCCTCTTCCCTCACCTGAGGCCTCCCATGTCCACTCACATCCTCACTGCCCCTGCCCAGGCGTGAGCCCTACCCTGCTCCAAATCTAAGTGCCACAAGAGCCGACCGCGGCTGCCTTGGTCACTGGTTCTTCTGCATGGGCCACGGTGCCCGCTCCATAAGCATGGTTGAGTGAGTGAGTGAGTGAGTGGGTGAGTGAGTGAGTGAGTGAGTAGGTCTGTCCAACCCTTTCTCCTCTCCCTCTGGTCTCCCACCCTGACTTCCTTTGCCCCACCTGGTGGGAGGACCCAGAGGTCACCTGACCTGTGGCCCCTGCAGAAGCTGCCACAGTCCCTGGACAGGAACTCCTCCGTCTGCAGCACCGTGGACTACAAGCCCCCCGAGGAGAATGCTGAGGAGCAGGTGGAGGAGAACCCCGAGGGGGAGCAGCCTGAGGAGTGCTTCACTGAGGGTGAGCCTGCATGCGTGCACCCCACCTCGCCTGGTGCGCCCCTGGCCCAGCAGACCCCAGCCCAGTGCCTCCTTGGGGACCTCTCAGGGGCATGCATGTCACCAAAAGCATGCGGGACCTTCTCCCCTGATGCTACCCTGCCCTGCAGCACCAGGCAGGGGTGTCGGAGCCGGGGTGCCTCCCAGCCCTGACCTGAGCCTCCCATATGTGCAGTGGGTGCTGGCAGCACCCCGAGGGGTGCCTTGCAGAGTCCCCATCGAGCCCGACACAAAGCGGTGCTCAGGGAATGCAGCTCTGAGTCCGTCTTCCTTGCAGCATCTTCAGGGAGAATAGAGCCTGGCTATGTAGAGTGAAGGCCGCCTGGCGGAGTGGGGAGGACGGGACAGTCCCTGAGCTGGGACCCTCACCCCTGCTTATCTTTTCCGTGCGCATGCACCCCTGGCAGCAGTTGGCACAGGGTGCAGTGGGCTGTGGAGGGAGAGCCTGGGACCCCATTCTAGGGGAGGGGCTGGACCCATTTCCATCCAGCAGTGGAGGACAGGAGGCCGGGGATTGGGAGGAAGTGAGGATGCCGGGTCTGGGGGGCAGTGAGGTGCAGGTTTGTGGGGGCGGGCATCCTGGGAGGTGACGGGAACACGCTGACATGCATCGGGAGGCAGCCACCAGGCCCATGACGTGGAGCCCCTTTGCTCCCCAGCCTGTGTGCAGCGCTGTCCCTGCCTCTACGTGGACATCTCCCAGGGCCGCGGGAAGACGTGGTGGACCCTCCGCCGGGCCTGCTTCAAGATCGTGGAGCACAACTGGTTTGAGACCTTCATCGTCTTCATGATCCTGCTCAGCAGCGGTGCCCTGGTAGGCACTGCCCTGGGGATGGGCATGGGCCGAGGCAGGTGCCAGGCCCAGAGGCCCTCTGGGCTCCTTCCTTCCCACCGTGTGGGAGGGACCCAGCCTGGGAAGGCTCCAACCCAGAGCCCCGGAGGAACGCCCTCGGGGAGCTTCTCCCCATGGGAAACTCGCTCACCCCTGTGATGGGCCTGGGGAGTCTGGGAGGAGAAGCCACCAGCCTGGCCCCGGGCCAGCCCCCTGGGAGCCAGCAGCGTCGGGCAGGGCTGGGGACGTGGTGGCCCGGCCTCCTGGGCTCTGGCCACCCCATGCTGGTGCCCGCAGGCCTTCGAGGACATCTACATCGAGCAGCGGCCCACCATCCGCACCATCCTGGAGTACGCCGACAAGGTCTTCACCTACATCTTCATCCTGGAGATGCTGCTCAAGTGGGTGGCCTACGGCTTCAAGGTGTACTTCACCAACGCCTGGTGCTGGCTCGACTTCCTCATCGTGGGCGTGAGTCCGGCCCCGGCCCCGGCCCCGCCCCGCAGCCAGACCCTGAGGCCGTCCTGGTGGCCAGGGACCTCAGGAAGCCCCAGCCCAAGGGGCAGCAGCTGCTGGAGGTCACTTAGCATGTCAGACCCCTGGCTAGCCGTCCTGCCCTCGCAGAGACTGGCCTCAGGCTCCCAGGACACAGCTGCCCAGGAAGGGGACTAACAGGCTGGGGGACCGCCGCTCTCCTGAGAGAAAGGGGAGCCTTGGGGGCAAGAGGGCGAGTAGAGGGTTCCTGACCGTCCTTGCTAATATCTGTGGGAGATGTTGTATCCTCTCTGACGGGCACCCGGCCTCCGTGTAATGGATGACATCACTGAGATAGAGCCCAGGCTCCTATAGGCGCTGGGACAATTCCCACTAGATAGGACCACCTACTAGGAAGGGGTCTGGGAGAGACCCCTTAGAGCTGTGAGTCCAGGAGGCCCCTGTGGCAGACCTGTCCTCAAGGACTGAGTCTGGGGCTCGGGGAGAGCCAGGGGCCCTGCCCTCCCTGATACACCCCCCCCCCTTTCCCTTTGCAGGTCTCCATCATCAGCCTGGTGGCCAACTGGATGGGCTACTCGGAGCTGGGACCCATCAAATCCCTGCGGACGCTGCGGGCCCTGCGCCCCCTGAGGGCACTGTCCCGATTCGAGGGCATGAGGGTGGGTGCTGGGGAGGGCTCTGAGTACGACTGGGGGTTGGGGGAGCAGGCACTACAGGGCAAGGTGCAGAGATCACATGTCTGTACTCCAGCCACCACCAGGAGGAGCAGAGGGTCCTGCTGTAGGCCAGGTTTGGGGGCCTGAGACACCCTCCTGAACCAGCCCAAGTGCCCATTCCTGCCCTCGGTACTGCTCCTTAGCTCTTCCTTGCCACCACTGGGGGGCAGCAGAGGCTGCGGCAGCTCCCAGGAGGGCGTGAGGGCACCAGGGCAGGGAGAAGGGTGGACCGAAAGCAAGTCTGTGTATTTATGGGTGTCCCTCCCCAACTCAGACTGGGGTTCCCCATGGCTCTGAGACTCAGGCAGACAGGAAGGTACTTGTGCCCAGGGCTCTGAGCCTACTGGCCCTTGAGCTCAGGGTCATGCAAGTTTGGAAAGATCCCCTCGGGCCCTTAAGGGTGGAAGTGACTGGTAAACACAGGGTTTAGGCACGACAAATGGGACTCCCCCAGTGAAGGGAGGTCTGTTGGGAGCAAGAGCAGCCCCCGAGGGACAAACCTCTGTGAATTGGCTGGTTGCAGCCGGTCAGTGTGCTCAGCCTGAGTGGCTCCCTCCTGTTCACACAAGAGGCCAGCCAGTGCTGGACCCTCCCAGCTCCAGAGTGACAGACCCCTCCCCTCTGAGGGGACATGACCTGCCCAGAGCCACACAGCTGCTTGGTACCCCAGCCAGGAAGGGAGCCCTGGTCATCACCAGGCCTGTGCCACCCACTCTGTCTGGAGTCATGTCATGGCTTCTGCTTGAAAAGGAACAATTCTCAGATTGGGCTCAGCCTGCAGCAGTGAGTGGCCTGTGTGGCCAGGGCTGGCGGGGTGCAGGACTCTGGCCCCAGGGTCAGATGCTTTAACGAGCCCGGTGGCTTCTTTTCGGCGCCTGTGTCTCTAATACTGTGAACAAGTGAGCAGCGGCTGGTCACGGGGGCTGAGTTTCCTATGGGGGCCGAGGAAAGAGTGTTTGTCTCTTGCCTGGTGACCCATGGCCAGGCTGCTTCCAGAGAAGCCCAGGGCCCCAGCTCTGGGCTGAGAGCTCCAGCCAAGCAGAGAGTCCTCTCCAACCACCACCCTGGGAGTCCCCAACCCTACTTTTTGCCCTCCTGGACCCAACCACACAGCCCAGCAGACTTCTCCGCAGGCCTGGCTCAGAGTGTCTTCCTGAGTAGCCCCCCCCCCCCCATCCCTTCCTGGTCTCCTGGTTAGTGTAGGTGGGGAGCTGTCTCCCAGAGGAGACGGGCCCCCCTGCCTGGGAGAAGATCTGACAGTGATTCCGTCCCCTCCTCACCTCAGGTGGTGGTGAACGCCCTCCTGGGAGCCATCCCCTCCATCATGAACGTGCTGCTCGTCTGCCTCATCTTCTGGCTCATCTTCAGCATCATGGGCGTCAACCTGTTTGCCGGCAAGTTCTACTACTGCATGAACACCACCACCTCCGAGAGGTTCGACATCTCCGAGGTCAACAACAAGTCTGAGTGCGAGAGCCTGATGTACACGGGACAGGTCCGCTGGCTCAACGTCAAGGTCAACTACGACAACGTGGGTCTGGGCTACCTCTCCCTCCTGCAGGTGGTGAGTGTGACCCCTGGCCCTGCAGGGACGTGGATCAAGGCGCCCCCGTCTTTCGTTGTACCTAAGACCACTGCCACTCCTTGTTAGGGGACTGCCCACCCTGCTTCCAGGGCTGTCGGACCCTGAAGTAGTGCCCAGGCCTCTCTGGTCTCTTATCTGATGCCTGCCCAGTGGGGCTGTGGGCAGGTGGCCCAGGGGGAGGACCCGGCTGGATGATAGAGGCAACAAGCAGCCCCGCCCCTCACATCCAACTGCACTCTCTCAGGCCACCTTCAAAGGCTGGATGGACATCATGTATGCAGCCGTGGACTCCCGGGAGGTGAGTGGGGGTCACCGAGATATGGCTCATGAGTGAGCCACAGGGGAGGACTAGACCAAAGACACAGTGGCATCCCCACTCCCATGCTGCCTCCTCGGGAGACCCTGAGACTCCGAGGGTGCATGGGTTCACCCCTGGGCCCCAGGCCTCTCCTGCCCACTGTGGGACAGGGAGCACGTGTCTCCCCAAGCCCACCCGGCACACCCTGTACCATCCTGTGGCCCCTGCAGCAAGGGGAGCAGCCGCAGTACGAGGTGAACCTCTACATGTACCTCTATTTCGTCATCTTCATCATCTTCGGATCCTTCTTCACCCTCAACCTCTTCATCGGCGTCATCATTGACAACTTCAACCAGCAGAAGAAGAAGATGAGTATCCAGCCCCGCCTTCCCTGGACCTCCCTCCTCCCGCCCTTGGTCCCTTCAGCCCTTAGAGTGCACCAACGCTGCCCAGCACCCCTGTGCTGTGGCTGGGAACACAGCTGAGGCAGCGAATCTGGGTTCAGATCCCACCAGGCAACCTGGAACCAGTGACGTGGCCTCCCCAGACCTCGGTGTTATCTATCCAATGAGGGGATGCTACCTGCCTCTCTGGGTGACTCTGGGGACCCAGTGAGATATTGGTGGAAAGTGGCCCAAAACGGACTGTGAGGCAGCCCAGGTTCCCTTCCCTCTGCCATCCCCCCTCCTCAACCCCCATCTCTGGCCCCGCCATGTTCCTCTCCCGCTTTCCACCAGGGGCACCTGCTGGGATGAGGGTTGCTTTAAGGGTGGTACCTGAGGTAGGGAGGTCCTGGAGGCAGAGAAGGGGGACCTCCCAACCTTACGGGCTCCATCCCTCTATACTTTGGAGGGAAAGACATCTTCATGACAGAGGAACAGAAGAAATACTATAACGCCATGAAGAAGCTTGGCTCCAAGAAACCTCAGAAGCCAATTCCAAGGCCCCAGGTACCTGCCCTCTGGGCCTCTCTCCCCACAACTTGTGTGAGGCTCCTGCCTGAGGGGCCCACAGGGCCAAAATGGAGCCTACGCTCTGCCCTGTAGGCTGTGTCCCTGGCGTGAGGCCGAGTCCACCTGCAGAGAGGCTGGGTCCACTGGCCAGGAGGGGTGCCTCTTTGTAACTGTATTGAGGCGCAATATGTACAGGCAGCAGCTGCCTGCTAAACTCCAGTCCCTGATTCACCCCTTACCCGGCCCTACACAGCCCCTCAATGACCATTCACATCCTCAGTTGGTAGATTCTGGGGCAGGGGTCCCTAGAAAGGGGAGGAAGATGATGGCCAGACACCCTTCCCAGTGAGCGATGGCTTGGAGGAACAGTGGGGGGCTGCTTGAGGACCTTAACAGGGAGAAGGGTTTCAGAGCAAGGAAGGATGCCCGGGGGCCCCACAGAATGGCCTGGCCCGATGGGTCTGCCCTCCATTTCCTGACCAACACCACCATAAGCCCTGACACACCTCTCTCTTTCATGTTTGTGTCATCCTGTGTCTCCTGCCTTTGTGGGCCCTGGCCACTCCCCACGACTGTGCACCCATGTGCGTCCCTGCACTCCCATCTGTGCTGCAGAACAAGATCCAGGGCATGGTGTACGACTTTGTGACGAAGCAGGTCTTCGACATCGCGATCATGATCCTCATCTGCCTCAACATGGTCACCATGATGGTGGAGACGGACGACCAGAGCCAGCTGAAAATAGACATCCTGTACAACATCAACATGATCTTCATCATCATCTTCACGGGGGAGTGCGTGCTCAAGATGTTCGCGTTGCGCCATTACTACTTCACCGTCGGCTGGAACATCTTCGACTTTGTGGTTGTCATCCTGTCCATTGCAGGTGAGCAGGGCCAGGCCAGGCTGTCCTCATGGACACATGCACCCGGCATGCTACACACATCATCACACCTACACACATGTGTGTGCACCTGCCATCACACCTCATGCACAAAGACACATTGTAGACACCTCAAGGAGCATTTACCTGACAAGCAGTTGCACACTCGGGTTCCAATATCCATACACACTGGAGAAGTGGATGGACATGTTATGATGCACTTATGATAGTAGCTCCTCTATGGCATCTGCAGACAGTTTTGGAAATGGGCCTTACCCTCGCCCCATCAACTTTAGCATACCTCACCTCCATCCAGCTGTGTTGGGGCAAAGATGTAACCCCTTGCCCAAAGACCCTGGGAGGGCCTGGCCTAACGGGTGAGACCAGCTGGGCTGGGCTCCAAAAGTTGAGCGTACCAGGCCAGGCCCCCTTGAGCCCCACATGCCCCCTCACTCCCTAACCCAGCCCCCCACCTTAGAACGGCAGTGCAGTGCTCACCGCCTCCTCCCTGCAGGTCTCGCACTCTCTGAGCTGATCCAGAAATACTTCGTGTCCCCCACACTGTTCCGTGTGATCCGCCTGGCCCGGATTGGGCGCGTCCTACGACTGATCCGTGGGGCCAAGGGCATCCGGACGCTGCTCTTTGCCCTCATGATGTCGCTGCCTGCCCTCTTCAACATCGGCCTCCTCCTCTTCCTGGTTATGTTTATCTACTCCATCTTCGGCATGTCCAACTTCGCCTACGTCAAGAAGGAGTCGGGCATCGATGACATGTTCAACTTCGAGACCTTTGGCAACAGCATCATCTGCCTCTTTGAGATCACCACGTCGGCTGGCTGGGACGGGCTCCTCAACCCTATCCTCAACAGCGGGCCCCCCGACTGTGACCCCAACCTGGAGAACCCGGGCAGCAGCGTCAAGGGTGACTGTGGCAACCCCTCCGTTGGCATCTGCTTCTTCTGCAGCTACATCATCATCTCCTTCCTCATCGTGGTCAACATGTACATCGCCATCATCCTGGAGAACTTCAACGTGGCCACCGAGGAGAGTAGCGAGCCCCTCTGCGAGGACGACTTCGAGATGTTCTACGAGACCTGGGAGAAGTTCGACCCCGACGCCACGCAGTTCATCGAGTACAGCCGCCTCTCCGACTTCGTGGACACCTTGCAGGAGCCGCTGAGGATCGCCAAGCCCAACAAGATCAAGCTCATCACGCTGGACCTGCCCATGGTGCCAGGCGACAAAATCCACTGCCTGGACATCCTCTTCGCCCTGACCAAGGAGGTCCTGGGAGACTCGGGGGAGATGGACGCCCTCAAGGAGACCATGGAGGAGAAGTTCATGGCGGCCAACCCCTCCAAGGTCTCCTACGAGCCCATCACCACCACCCTCAGGCGGAAGCACGAGGAGGTGTGTGCCATCAAGATCCAGAGGGCCTACCGCCGGCACCTGCTTCAGCGCTCCGTGAAGCAGGCGTCCTACATGTACCGCCACAGCCAGGACGGTAGCGGGGACGGGGCCCCCGAGAAGGAGGGGCTGATCGTCAGCGCCATGAGCAAGTTGTACGGCCACGAGAACGGGGACAGCAATGAGCAGGGCAGGGGTGAGGAGACGGGCTCCACGGGGGACGCTGGACCTGCCATGGGGCTCATGCCCATCAGCCCCTCCGACGCTGCCCTCCCTCCCTCCCCGCCCCCAGGGCACACAGTACGCCCAGGGGTCAAAGAGTCTCTGGTCTAGCAGGTGCCAGTGAGGTGGCCAGCTGAGGCTGGTGGAGTCCCGAAGCTTCCCCAACGCTGCCCGCAGGCTGAGGGAGCGGGACTTTGAGTCGAAGACTGATCCAGCTCCCCGTTGGGGACAGGCCGTGGCCACCATGGGGCCAACACCCAGGCCAGAGCCCCTGGCTCCCCGGCCATGGAAAATGGGAATTGCAATCTGAGGCTCCACACTGGGCCTGAGACCCCTGCCTCTATGATTTCGCCTTCCTATTGCTCTCACCTCCTCAGGGACCCTGCTGCCTCTCCGCTTGGCCTGGAGGGCAGTTAGAACATCAGAATCTCTGTCCCCCGCTGGGGGAGGAGCCGGCCTACGATGGAGGGATTGGCTGCCCTCTTGCCACCAGAGACGTATGGGCTGCTGGCCTCTCTAAAGACACCGGAGCAGACACCTGGCCCCAGGGCCTGCCTGCAGCCCCATCGCTGGGATACCGTGTCCCCGGGCGGCCCAGGAATTCCCTGGAAAAGGGACACGTCACTGGTCTGCAATTGCTCCACCAGCTTCATTGGCCACTGGATCCTGGTGCATTGGGCTGGGGTTGTGGCCCCTGAAACCATTTCCTGGTGTGTCCACTGTCCAGACCTCCAGCCCCTGGCTGGCCCCTGGGTGAGGAGCACAGGAGGACCCCCTGGGACCTGCCTTTTCTAGGTCGTGTCCCCCAGAGTCTCCTGGCCCGGGGGCTCTTCTTGGCCGGAGCTCCCAGACCTGGGGCGGGGCGGGAACCCCGGCGCTCAAGAGGAACATCTGTTCCCTCCCTCCCTCCTCACTCCTCAGCCTTCCCTCCCCACCCCCAAAAGTGGTCCTAAGAATGTTACAGTTGAGCCCAGGTTAGAGACGTCACACTGGGCCATGCCCAGCCCACCTGGCTCAGGCCCAGCCTTCCACCCTCCTGCTGCCTGGCATGCCGGGGGCCCTTTGGCTGGCACAGCCGATCTGGGCATGGCAGTGCCAGGCCTCCACTGGCTCCCGGAGAGCAGCTAGAGGCTGAGCGTGGAGGAGGGGTCACTGGATTGATCCGCTTGTGTGTGTGTTCAAATGTGTACACCACTGTGTCCCGCGATGCCTCCATGTGCATGTGTGTCTGGGTATGTTTGTGTAAATGTTTGTCAGTATGCCCCTGTGGTGTCTGTGTCTCTTCTGTAGAGGCCTGGCCATGTGAGTGTGCCTGTGCCGTGAGGGTGTGTACGAGTGTGAACATGTGTGCTAAGTTCAAGTCCCTGATGGCCTTAGTTCCTCTTCTTTTTCTTGTTTCTTGTGAACAGTTTGATTAAAACTCAGGAAGCAGCCAAACCTCCAAAACAAAGTGCAAGTGTGCGTGTGTGTGTGTGTGTGTGTGTGTGTGTGTGTTGCCCACAGGCCAGAGCCCTCTGTTCTGTCTGTCCCACCCTCTGCCTCCTCATCGCCCAGCCGGGGCGTCCCTCTCTCGCTCCCTGGGACTCCATGATCTTCCCTTCTGCTGGTTGTCTTCGTCTCACCATTGCCCGGCCCTGCTCCGCCTCCTGCCTGTGTCCTCTGTGGAAGGGGCCCCACTCCGCCCGGCTCTTCCTTCAGAAGGTTCATCCTCCGGGGGCAGCCTGCTCCCTGGCCAGCACCCTGCCCACTGCCTGTCCCTCCTCGGGCCCGGACTGGCGTGGCCCCAAGAACCTCCGCGCCTGCTGGACTGGATAGACTGCGTACAGACTGCGTACAGACTGTGTACAGACCGCAGAGCCTCCCCCTGCCTGTGCCCCCTCCGCTCCGCACCGGCAGACCCACAGCTGTCCGTGCCGTGCCCGGATACGCACAGGCCCAAGCCAGGCCAGCAGACGGGCCCCTTTGTACAGTTCTTACAATAAACCTCCCCCTCGAGCCCCTGAGGTGTGGGCTTCTTCCTTCGGCAGCTCCGAGTGCAGACGCCACCGGGGGCTGAGGGCAGCAAGTGGCAAGAGGGCCTGGTGGGACTGCAGGCGAGTAGGGGAGACCTGTGGAGTCTGGGGCATGGGGCAGGGAGGGCACGATGCTCCCAACTTCCTCCTCTGGTCCTGTCAGGTTCTCTCCTCTGCCTAAAAGAAGGCTTGGAGGCCGGAGTCACATCCCTCCCTCCCACCATGACAGCACCGAGCAAAGAGATGCCTGATGCAGCATCCCCAGCGGCTCTGCTCAGGAACCCCTTCACTTCTCCCCCCTCCCCCCTCAGGGGCTCCAAGGTGCCCCTCCCTCTCCTCAGAGGTGCCATCCCTCCCAGGACCCTGCCTCTGACCCCCGACCCCAGAAAGCCCAGAGTCCCACGGGCCTGTAACAAAGAGAAATGTGTAGAGAGCTCAGTCTATAATCCCAGTGGGTGGAATAGACTTTCGTATATAATTTGTTTTCTACAACTTGATGCCTGCCTCTGGGGCTCTGTTCCTCCAAACTAGTGAACACGGAGTCTTTCTCAGGAATCTGCACCCCTTTTCCTGGGCCCAGAGGTTACATGGCCCCCCATGGGGGCTGGGGAGCGGCACACACAGACCACCCTGATGTTCCTCAACCGCGTTCCGCAGCCGTGTCCCCCAGGCGTCCACACCTCGGCTCTCCTCTCGTGGGGGAGGGGCCCAGCATCCCTGCAGGGTTCGCTGAGCCCCTCAGGGTGCTGGCCTCCCTGGGGTCCTGGCTCCTCACTTGATCCGGAAGGACAGGAGAGCTTGCAGGGCGCCCCATCGCACCTTTCCCCTGAGCTTCGAATGACAGAAAAAGAGGCAGATTCTGAGGACACAGATAACGCGGGCTCATGTTTCCGAATCGGCCCCACCCCCAGGGAGCGATGCTACTTGTCACCGCCTGGAGGGTGAACCGTGGTCCGGGTACCTCCCTGAGCAGATAAAGGGTTTCCCTCCAAGCTCCCCACTGCCCCATGAAGAACTATTATTACAGTGATTTCTGTTTTACGTAAGCGAGGAAAGTGGGTTTCTGAAAGGTTAAGAGTAGGTGATGCTTGCCTGGGCGTGTGAGGCAGAGGAAGTCTGCTTTGTGAGACACTGACCCGCCCACTGGCCTCTGGTGCCCTTGGCCCAAGGGGCCAGTAGCGCCCCCTGGCCCCGGCGACCATTGAAATGCTCCCTGGGTGACCGGGACCACCCTCTCTGAGAACCACTCGGTAATCTGAAGAGCTTTTCTGGTTGGTACACAGCAGGGTCAGGATTCAGACTTGCATCCTTGTTAGCCAGCAGCCTTCTCCCAGGAACCGAACAAACAGCCCAGGAACGCAAACCTCACCTGAGGCCGGCTTGGGGGCCCCGTGGAGCCAGCAAGAGTGGATGGCAGAGGCGAGAGGGCTGAGCCCTTCTTTCCAAGCTGAGGTTCTGCCTCTCCCATCTCCCCAGGGCTGCTGGGGGTCCCTGCCCCTGGCTTCCCCAAACTCTCCTGCTCCTTGTCCCCTCTTCCTCACCTCTTGGTGTGTGTCTTTAATCCTCACCTGAGGATATGTTCTTATTGATTTTAGAGAAGAAGGGAGTGAGAAAGAGAGAAACATTGATGTGAGAGGAAAACATCCATCAGTTGCCTCCTGTACGCATCTGAATGCAGGATCGAGCCTGCAACCTAGGGTATGTGCCCTGACTGGAAATCGGACCTGCCACCTTTTGGTGTATGGATGACACTCCAACCCACTGAGCCACCCAGCCGGGGGCCCATCTCCTGTTTCGAAGCCGCCTTCCTGGAAAAGTGGGGTGGAGGCCGCCAGATGTCGGGATGCCCGGGCCCCGAGTTCCAGGAAAGAAAGGCATCACGAACCGGACAGAGCTCGGTGCTGTTGTCACCGGGGAGGGAACAGCTCGGTCCCAACTGTGACAAATAACCTGCCGGCAGCGGCCCCGCCCCCCCCCCCCCGAAAGCCGATCCCTGCCTGGCATGAATAGGAATGAGTCCAAAGGACACATCTGCATCTGTGCCCCTCCAGGGGGTATGGGTGTGTGCGTGGAGGATGCCAGCTGCCTCTCGTGTGGTCTTTGTGCCCCTGTAGTCACCCTGAGCCCCAGGACCAGCTCCTGGGCAGACCCACAGCCACACAGCCTGGGCAACACCCCCATGTGCACACACACACACACACACACACCAAGCCTTCCCCAGTTATCCTCCCAACTTTGGGGCACACAAGCCCCAATGCTAACCAAGGCCTAAATCACCAGGAGGTGCTTTGCTAAAGGAAAAGACCCCTGGATTACCCCCCTTTCCGCCAGGGGGGTCTCCAAACACCCCCACCAGCACCCGAGGCCGGTGGCCCCCACGCTGACCTCAGCTGATATTTATAATCCTGGGCTGTTTGTTCTGTGGCCGGAACATCTGGCACCTTTTCAGGGAAATGTTTTTCATTTGCAACATCTGGAAACGGCGAGAACATCTGGGGCTGCCGGGAACAAGCCGCCCCTGGGATGAAACCTAAACCCTCCTGTCCCCACTTTCCGTGGCGTGGGCGGCCCCCGCTGCACCGGCGAGGCCCGGGCCTGGGGCTGAGCGGGCAGCCCGCAGACCCCTGCCTTCCTCCCGCCAAGCCTGGCGTGAGAGGCGGGGCCACAGCTCCCCCCGGAGCCCAAACAGACCCCCGGCGGCACAGGCTGCTGGGGGATGGAGGGTGGGGGGGAGAATGAGACGCAGGCAGAGGCGCGAGGCACCTGTCTTCCCTCCTGGAGGTCAGGAGGATAGAGAGAGGGGACGGGAGAGAGAAGAGGCTGCCGGGAAACACAAAGCCCGGATGGGCTGGGCTGCAGGCGGGGGTGCAAGCCTGCACACAGTGTGCCCCCTGCCTCCGCCGCTCAGGGGCACGGGCTGTGCGGGCCCGCGGGCACCACGCTTACCAAGTCAGACAGGTTCCTGACCACGGTCGCCCATCCACCCCTCTGCTGGCTGGTGACATAAAGCCGGAGAGCCTTGTTGTTTCAGATCCTGCGGCTTCCCAGCGGTCACCCCCTGTCTGTCCCCCTCCCAAGGACACCCGGAGACGGACACACTCGTGCCCGGGAGTCCCCGAAGGCTGCGTGGTGGGTGTTCTCTAAGCCGCCTGCGCCTAAGTCCACCCTTTCAGCAGCTCCCCGCAAACCCCCCCAAGTGAGTGAGGGAAGAGGCCTCACGCCCGGGCCTGGACCAAAGCTCCTGCACTTGGCCTGCTCTCCCTCTAGAGTAGGGGTGTCGAACTCAATCAGAGAAGGGGCCAAAATCTAAAATCCAGCCTAAATCGCAGGCCGAATGGTTTACTGAACAGTCATAAACTGACAATGTCATAAACTGACAGCGGAGTGCAGTGATGACAGCGCGGTGCGGGCCACATTGCAAGGCCTGGCGGGCTGGATTTGGCCCGCGGGCCTTGTGTTTGACACATGTGCTCTAGAGCCTCTGTGGCTCCCTTACTCCACAGGGTCACGTCTCCATCGACCTCTGACATGGCTGCCTCACGCCAGCCCAGCCGCTGTGCTCTGGGCCCTCCCAAGGCCCGGCCTGGGCCCGTGGCTGTTCCCCATCACTCACACCATCTTTCCTTCCTTCCTTCCTTCCTTCCTTCCTTCCTTCCTTCCTTCCTTCCTTCCCTCCCTCCTTCCTTTCTTTCTTTAAATATATTTTTGTTGATTTCAGAGAGGAAGGGAGAGGGAGAGAGATAGAAACATCAATGATGAGAGAGAATCACTGATTGGCTGCCTCCTGCACAACTGGGGATCAAGCCCGCAACCCGGGCATGTGCCCTTGGTCAGAATCGAACCCAGGACCCTTCAGTCCAAAGGCCGAGGCTCTATCCACTGAGCCAAACCGGCTGGGGCCCACACCGTCCTTTCTTGGTGCTCCTGTTCCTAAGGGTGCAGGCTGGTCCAGGGCGGGGGGTCACGCTCACATTCATCTACGGGCCCCGTGTGCACTCAGCTCAGAGCCCGGGACCCAGGCTGCAGGTCCCCGGGCACCAGCAGGGTGGAGGCACAGAGGACAGCTGCCCTCGGGAGACTCGGAGGTCCCGGCCCCCCAGGTGCCCACTGCAGACTTGAGCTGTGGTGCCAAGCTGGGGTGACTCCTGAGCCTTAGCAGCACAGCTGACGAGAGAGCCCGCCCTTCCGCAGGGTCCCCAGAGGGAGCAGGTGCCTCCCCAGGGTGCCGATTTGCATGGCAGGAAGGGGCCGGGTGGGGAAGAGGCGGGGAGGGGACAGGCTGCAGCCCAGGCAGTTACACGCTTTCCCTCCAGGAGCCTCCGTCCTCATCGCCGGCTTGGGATCCGAGACCGAGGGGCGGCCATGGCCAGGCTGGCGCTGCGTCCTGTGCCCAGCAACGGGCTGCTGGTGCTGCTGGTGCTTCTGTCAGGTACAGCCCCTCCACTGGGCCTGCCGCTTTCACTCTCTGTCACTCTCCTTCCACCGGGGCTGTCTCTGCTCTCGCCACCCTCCTCCTCACACTCTCTGCCTCGGTCTCCCTCTGCTGCCCGGGGGCCTGTGTGCGTGGGGATCAGCTCCGGGGCCTGCGGCGAACTCGGGGATCTGCGCCCCACCCGGCCCCGCTCCGGTCCGCATTGCCCGGCCGAGCCAGGCCTGCGGGGTTGGTGGTTCTAACCACACAAGAGCCAGGCCCCGGAGGAAGAGAGGAGAGGAGTGTGGTTCACCCCTGAGGACACTGTGGGGGGAGGCGGGGGAGAGGCTGCCCCCGGCCAGACCCTGGGCCATACCTGTCCCAGAGATGACCTCCCCGGAGGGCCGGAGAGCTCTGTGATTTTTACCTCTCTCCGGCCTCATCCAGGAGCCTGGTCAGGGCAGGAGGGGGGCTGGGAGGCAGGCCGTCTGGGGACCCCATCCCACTCCGGTCTTCAGAGGGGGCCGGGGAGGGCTGAGGGGTCTTGACGCCGCTGTGTGGGGAGGAGGAAGTGCCTCTGAGAACGCAGAGGGTGGAGGGAGGCCAGCCTCGGGGAGAGGTCCTGACCTGGCCCGCCCACTTCCTCCCCACCCGCAGGTGAGCCTGTGTTCGCGGGACCGAAGGACGCGCCTCGGAATTCTCAAGGTCAGCAACCTCCCCCGGCCCTTCCGAGGGCAGGACGCCTGTCCAGGGCTCCTCACTGTCCTCTGCCTGACCCTGCGCCCTTGTCCCCTGGGCCTCCCACCCGAACGCCCAGCCCTGGTCTGCGCTTCTCCCCTCCGAAGCCTGGCTTTGAGGCCCCCACCCCCCTCCCTGCCAGCTGTCATCTCCACGAGACTCAGTGTCCCAGGCCCGAGCCTGAGGGGCTGGGCTGGTCAAGCCGGGAGTCAGATTCAGCCCAGAAGGAGCCCCTAGCCTCAGGGGCTCCGGCAGGACCAGGGGCTCTCGGATTCCGAGGGGGGCCTCTCGCTGGGACCAGGGAGGCGGGTGGGTGGGGAGAGCATGCCAAGCGGAGAAAGAAGGTTTGGGAATAAAAAGCGGAGCAGGTCCACGCAGCGGGACAGAGGGAGGTAACGGACGAAAGGGGGCCGGGGATCAATGTGGGTCCCCCATTGCCGTGGGACGTCCCTGAGGGTTTCAGACGGGGTGGGGGGCGCCCAGGCCAGGGGGCGGTGGGTGTACGGGCCAGGTGGGAGGCTGGGGGTGGGGATGTGGGGGGAGGCCTGGTTCAGGCTGCCGGAATGGGCATGGAAAGGAACCGAAGGAACATCAAGCCCTAGCGGGTTTGGTGCAGAGGATAGAGCGTCGGTCCGAGGACTGAAGGGCCTCGGGTTCGATTCTAGTCGAGGACACGTACCTCGGTTGCAGGCTCCATCCCCGGCCCCAGTCAGGGTGCCACACACGTGGGAGGCAACCAGTCGATGTGTCTCTCTCCCATCAATGTTTCTCTCTGTGTCTCTCCCCCTCCCTTCCACTCTCTCTAAAGATTAATGGGAAAATATAACATAGTCTCAGGTGAGGATAAATAAATAATAAAGGAACATCCGATGTCGGGAAGGGGCGGGCCTGGTGGTTTGGCCTGTGGCCCCTCACGTGGCTCCGCTCCCCGACGCCAATGCCTCCTGATGGTCCCGCACCCTGGAAGCAAGGGCTGACCAGGGGGCTGGGCCAGGGGTGGGTGCCACCCATGGGGGCGGGGGGAGGGGGCGTCCATGGTAGGGCTGACCGCCAGCCAGAGGCTGGGAAAGGTGGATTTTGATCCTGGCCTTGTCGCCCACAGGAGGCAGTTGCTCCTCGATCTGGCAGACCCCACGTTTCATGGCCAGGAAACGGAGCTACGACGTGAACATTGTTTGCTTCCTGGAGGTCACGGGCAACGTGAGCTGGTTCTGGAAACAGGATATGGACTCGGAGCCCAAGAATCTGCCCGTGAAGCCGGGACACTTTAAGCAGACCCAGAGCCCGTCCAACGCCACCCTCACCATTAAAGACATCGGGTTCGAGGACAACGGCATCTACTTCTGTCGGCACACACGTGCGGACGGGGTCCAGGAGGAGGGCGGCGGCAGCGAGCTCCGAGTCATGGGTGGGTGCGGGTGCTCAGGAGCCACCACAGCCCGCCCCACCCGCCTGCCTCCAGGGAGGGGCCGCACTGAGGAGGGGGCCGCGGCTCTGCAGCGCCCAGGACAGCCGCGAGGGGCGGTCTGGAGGGGTGCAGGCCCCCGTGTGGCCCCAGCTTCACTGTCCCTGCCCCCCTTCGCCCCCCAGGGTTCAGCTCCTTGAACCAGCTGAAGCGGAGGAACACACTGAAAGACGGCATCATCATGATCCAGACCCTGCTCATCATCCTCTTCATCACCGTGCCCATCTTCCTGCTGCTGGACAAGGTGACCCCGCGGGCGGGGAGGCCACCGCGGGCAGGCCAGACAAGGACAGGGTCCCCCCCTCCCAGCCCCAGAGTCCGCCCACTGACTGGCCGTCCCATCACTCCTTCCCGCCTTCAGTTGTTCGGGCAGAGAGTACCTCACCTCCTGTCCCCTGACCCCTGACCTCTGACCCCTGACCCCAGGCCAATCTCCCTAGCCCTCCCCATCCTGGCCCAGCCAGAGCCAACACTCTGCTCTCCATCTCTCGCCCCTCCCTCCCCCTCCAGGATGACAGTAAGGCCGGGATGGAGGAAGACCACACCTACGAGGTAAGGAGCGGGGTGGGCCCGGGCGCTGAGGGCCGCGGGGTGGGCAGCAGCACCCCCTGTTGGCGTGGCTGGGGAACGGCCAAGGCCTGAGCTCCCTTTCCTGTCTCCAGGGCCTGAACATTGACCAGACGGCCACCTACGAGGACATAGTGACTCTGCGGACGGGGGAGGTGAAGTGGTCGGTGGGTGAGCACCCAGGCCAGGAGTGAGGCCGCCCTCCCCAGGCCCTGGGCACAGCCCCTGGGCCTCACTGACTGCCTCAGAGCCGCCCGGCTCCCAGTCCATCCCCTTTCCCTTGGACCCCCTGTTGGCCTCCCGAGCCGGCCCACCAGATCTGCCGGCCCCTCCGGCCCCCGGCCCCCGGCTCTGGCCAAAGGGACTGGAGTGGAAGGGCCACAGGTCAGTGACTTGCAGCAGGGAGTTCCTCTGGTGACAGACTGGGCCCGGCTTTCTCGGGGTGCTATGCGGGGACCCACCGCGCCCAGGACAGGGAAGGCGTGGACTGGTCCGGACCCTGCACATGGACTCAGAGCAGAGAGCTTCCTAGGAAGCCTGGGAAGGGCCCTGGCCCACCCGACTCGGCCACGGATGGGCCACCGAGGCTTCATCCCTCTCCTGCTCTCTGCCGCCCCCTCCCCCCCACGGGGCTCCCAGCCTCCAGCCCGCTCTCCCACGGAATAAACAGCGTGTCTTACGAAACCACACCGCGGCCTGTGACATCTCTGAGTGCGGGGTGGATGGGAGTGTCTGGTGGAGCACAAATGTTTGGCACCTGCACCTGTGGGTGGGCGGGGACAGTTCCCGTGGGGCTGAGGGACCTCTCCTGGGCTCACTCGCTTCTTCTCTCGGAAGGTCAGCTGGGACATGTCCTCCTTCAGCCCCCAGCTCTGACCCCAGCAGGGCCCAGCGAAGCTGGAGAAAGGCGGACTGGGCTGGCCCTTCTCCTGAGATTCCCGGCAGCCAACCAGCAGTGCTTGAGTCCTGCTCTGGAGGGCAGGGATCTCAGCCCTGAAGGAGCGTCCCCTCCCCTCCCCATCCCAATCCTACTGTCCTTCAAGTCCTCCACCTACGGGAAGCCCTCCCAGCGTGCCCAGTCCCTGCCCCTCCCTGGCCAGGCCCCAGCCTCTGCAGCTGTGGCTGAGCTACAGCCTCCTGCTGCCCACACCAGCTTTGTTTTCCAGTTAAGCTGGAAGCTGCCTGAGGGCAGGGATTCCCCTGCCTCTACCCCCACCCCCACCCCCACCCCGCTGGCCCCCACTGAGCCTGCACATTTACTTTATTTTTTTTGTTGTTTGACCCAGAGCCACGTGAGAGAGACTCCCAGAGAGCGAGGCTTTGTGGCGGCACATTCTGCGGGGTGCCTCAGTCAGGTGACCCCTTCATTTTCCAATCATCACCTCCGAAGCCCCCGAGGGCTGCAAGGTCCCCACAACACGGTCCCCAGGGTCCTGCCAATCAGAGCCCCACGCCGCCAGCTGCCGGGGTGGGTGGGAGCAGCTCGCAGCTGGGAGGGAGCTCGAGTGCAATTAGCCAGGCCATGGCAGCGCGCACAGCCGGCCCAGCCACTTCCGGCTGCCCTTGGGGAGACCCTCACACACTGCTTTGCCATTCACGCCCTGGATTCAGGCGGGAGCCAGCCCTGCCCTCAGGGAGCCGGAGAGCCAAGGCCAGCGTGTGGGACCGGGGAGAGCAGCTTCCCCCTGTGGCGAAGGCCCGGGCCCTGGGGCTCCAGGTCCAGCTCTCCATGGCTCAGGATGCCCGCGTGGAGCCAGCCTGGGCCGTGCGGGCTGTGCCGGGCCGGGCCTGCTCCCGCCCGGTCTCTGGGCTGCCGCAGGGAACTGGCTTGTTTTGGCATCTGCCTCCACTGAGCTGGAGCCCTTCCTCTCCGGCTGCTTTGCATAGTGGCACTAATTCTGTCCTCCTGCCTCCACCAGGGACCCCGGGCAGCCCAGCCGGGCTGGGGGCGGGGGCAGTCTTCACTTCTCCCCGCGGCGGGGTCTCCCCCTGCTCGGGGCAGGGGCGACCTGAGTGAACAGGGCCTTGGCTTTACCGAAAAGCAGCTTCATACCTTTGAGTCACTGAGCTTCCCTAGCGCTTTGAAGTGTTGTTGGCGGAGAGTCACTGGAGCAGCGAGGCCTGCCGGCTCCGCCAGACACGCCCCCTCCAGGGCATCTGCCTTCCGGGCACCGATGAGCAGCCCTCCCTGGTCTGTTTTTCTGTTTTGAGGGGCCGTCACGTCTGACTTAGGCGGCGGAAACAAAGGTGGGAAGGAATCTTGGCTGAGGGCAGGGAATTGAGCAGGTGCTGTTTGTGTTTTCAAACTATCCGACAGCAAAAGTGGCTTTGTTTTTCTCCTTTCCGTGGGTGTGCGGTTTGTAGCACGCAGGCAGGTTTGTCTCACCACCACCACCACCGAGATTCAGAGCGTGAACCGAAGTCTTTTACTGCCCCCCCCCCCCAATATTGACAAATTGAGCACCGCCTAACACCAATGCAATTTCACTGAGCACCTCCAAGCCCCTTAACATGGTCTTTTTTTTTTTTTTAAGGCTTTTTCTTTTTCTTTTCTTTTTTAAATATATTTTATTGATTTTTTTTTTACAGAGAGGAAGGGAGTGGGATAGAGAGTTAGAAGCATCAATGAGAGAGAATCATCGATCAGCTGCCTCTTGCACACCCAGGTACATGCCCTTGACCGGAATCGAACCCGGGACCTTGTAGTCCGCAGGCCGATGCTCTATCCACTGAGCCAAACCGGTTTCGGCCCTTTACATGATCTTGCTCAGCGTTCCCTGGGAGGGCTGTCCTCGGGGTCAGTTTCCCTTCGCTCACAGGCCCCAGAGCCCCCAGGCCCCGCTCCTCCCTGGCGGGCCGCGGGCCCAGCTGGCGTGCTCCAGGAGCCCGGCGTTGGCCGGGCCGCTGCTTGGCCCTCGCCCTCCCAGAATGCAGCCCTGACGGTGGGCACATGCCCCACTGCCCGCTGGGGGAATCCAGCCGGGTCCCTGGGGCCCTGGGGCCCTGGGGCAAGCGCAGGCTGCTTCCTCCTTCGCGCACTCGGCTTCCGGCCCTCTCGCTGCAGGTGCTACGAGGCCTGGGCCCCTCGGACGGGGGTTTGGGTGTTTTTCCAGCAGATTGGAGGTGAGAGAAAAACAAAACAAAACGCGAAGAGCCGCCCGTCTGGGTGTCACTGGCAGGGAGGGTGGGTCCCGGGCAGGAGTGGGGCCCCGGGGTCCTCTGTGAAGGGCCTCCACGGCCGTCTGGGCACACAGGGCGCGGGCGCCGGATCCTGCCCCGCATGCCCGGCTCTCCTCGGGCGACCTCAGTCGCTGATCCAGGCTCATGGCGATGACCTGCCCGCCTGGGTCCCTGCTGCTCGCCCGCACCTGGCGATGGCCCTTAGGGACCCGCCGGGGACTCAGCTGTAAACACACACAACCACCACCTCCAGCACCACAGACCTCCCACCGGAGCCCCTCGCTGGCCTTTCCTGGGAAACGCAACAAACATTAAACCCCAGGGTCAGAGTAGTTTGGGAAAACACATTTCAGTGGATCCTAATGCAAATTTCAAAGGAAGAGAAAGAGAGACACTAACACCCCTTTCTCACGAGGCCCGAGTGGGAGGGCTGGCCCCTCGCGAGGTCCTGCTTAGGGCTCACGTCCTGAGCGTTGTGGGTCCGGGTGGACTGTGTGTGCACTGGGATCAGCATCCACACGCCCGCCTGGTGTCTGGTTTTTTCCATTTTAACGTTTTCGCGTGCGGATTGCCGTGCATTGCAAGATCCTGCTCTTGGTTTTTCTTTTGTTTGTTTGTTTTTACTTGTCATTTTGAATCACTGCACTATGCGGAGGACATGGAGACACAGCGTGGCCTGCCTTGTCCTTCCTGGCCGGGTGGATAGCTGAGCTCCTTCCTTCTAACCATTCAGTCCACGCAGTGGATGCTGGCCGAGTTCCTGAGCCTGGGACCGTGCCAGCTGCAGTCCCCCCCCTACTCCCCCAGACTGTTCTCTCACCCCTCTATCTTGGCCATTTCCTTCATGGCAGTTTTCCCTATGGGAAATGTCTATGTGGGTTTTACCGTTCTGTATGTATTCGTTTGCTATTGTCTCTCTTCCCATAGCGTAGACTGCATTCCAGCGGGAAAAGGATCCTGCCTGCTGTTCTCTAGGCATGCATGCATGTCCATCTGCCTGGCACAGTGTCTGGCATATGGAAGGAGCAACAACTGCTTGTTGAATCAGCTTGTACATGAATAAGAGAATGAATGAATGAATGAATGAATGGATGGAAGGCATGAATCCACCTCAAAGAGCCTACAGTCCCCTAAGGGGATACGACGTCCACACATAGCCACAAATAAGGGAAAAGGAGCCGAGTTATTTCCAGCTGAGATCGCCGATCAGGAAAGCACCCGGGCTTCCCACAGCTGCTGGACACACCTTGGCTCTCATCCCTTCTTCTTCTGCCAGCCTGTCTCCCCGGGGAACAATCCATCCAGGGGACACGACTCAGAAGCCCAGGCCTGCAGCTGGCTGTGCGCTTCCAGGTTGTCCCGAGATCCTGGGCCAGTTGTAAACAACACCCTCCACGGCCCGGCCTCCATGCCCGAGGCCTCTGGCGGGCCACAGGCCCGCTGAGATAAGGGAAGTGAAAGCTCGATGCACACTGAAACGTGCAACGCACACGTGAGGGATGAGGTGGCGCAGCTCATTAAATCACGCTCCGGCGGGTTGTTTTTCTGCCACTTTTCTTGTCGCCTCTGGACCTCGCGCTGGGCTGCAGGTCCTGTGGTTCCTTTGCCCCCACCTGCCTTGACCATCTGCGCGGAGACGAGACGCCGCCCTGCTAGCTCTGCCCGGGCCAGGCAGCACCACCGTCTTTCCCGGATGAGCTTCTGAGGAGCTGGCGCAGAGGGAACCCCGGGCCCTGGGCAGCCGTCACCCAGGAGCGGGAGGCTCGGGCCACACCGCTGTCTCTCTCTGCGCCTCCCCCCTCCTCCACCCAGCACAGCGCCTGGCACATGGTGGGCGCTCAGGAAGGTTGATCTCCTTCCTCATCTCCTGGATGAGCCCACGGGAGCCCCCGCATGATATTCTCTAAGGACTCTGGCTCAGTGCCCTGAGCACGGCGTTCAGACCCAGGCTCGAAGCAGGGAGGATCAAGTGGTTCCGGGCATCATCCCAGACTCTGGCCTCGAGGTGTTGGGAGCCAGCAGAGTTGAGGCAAGCAACCCAGTCTTAAGGAAATAGAATTAAGTTCCTTCTAGCAGAAGTTATGTGGTGCCCTGAGGGCTTGGCCAGAAGATAAGATAACTTGCAGCTTAATATCTTCCTGCTTAGCATCTTCCTGCCACTTCCCCTTCCTGATCCTCCCCCCTAGATAGCCCAGCCTTGAAATGTTGCACCTTGGAATGTCACACCGCCCCTGGCAGTTAGCCAATCCTGTGTTGCCAGGTACCAAAGACCCCCCTGCATAGGCAACCCTGCCCCCCTTTGTTTCTGCTGTATAAATACAGCCATTTCAGAGAATAAAAATCGGAGCTTGATCAGAACCTTGTCTTGCTCCCATTCTTTCGCGTTCCTGGTTTGCCTCATTCTCTTAGGTGGTTCCTGCGGGGCCCCGTTGTTGTCCCGCAGGCCGGGACAAAATGGCGCCCAACGTGGGGCGCTCCTGAGGACCGCTGACGAGAACATCTACCGGAGAAGCCCTGGCCAGGCACCCCCCAGAGTCGCCGCAAGGACCCGCGAGTGAAGACTCGGCATTGGATCGCCACGGTCACACCCGCCGTGAGACAGATCGGAGTAAAGGTAGGTAGATGATTTTTCAAACAAGATTTCAGAACATTTCACCCCTTTTTTGCTCGATTGTAATTATTGGTTCTCTCGGTCGATTCCTTTCTGTCCACTAATAAGCACTCACTTGCCAATCTGGGGAAGAGTGAAAGGTACCCACTTTGGCTGTGAGAACTCCGAATCACTTGAACTAGTACCGTCTCCCGGTTTTTTTGGCGAGAATTCTCTCCAATTAGATCTACTCTTAAAACCTTGAGCTTGCTTTGAACAAAAGGTCGTCCAACCTCACAGACTCAACCACGGGGAGATCTGCGCGCCTGAGGAGGGCAAACGGGGTCTCCCTGTCTGTGAGGATCCGTGTAGGCGGATTATACCTACCGACTGTTTCACGCAAGCAAGGGAGTAAAGGGTAGAGTCGAAAAGAGAGTAATTCCGCCTGAATTCCTGGGTTGACGAGAAAATTCAAGCTGACCCAGCACGGGGTTTATACGTCCCGGAGGCTTACGTGGAGAAGGAATCTCTTAGAGAGCCATCCAATCGACCGATAATGGGGAATTCTCTAAGTTGTCATGAAATGTTCCTTGACGGTGTCAAGATTTCCCTCAGAACGCGAGGAGTAAGGGTTAAGAAAAAAGAATCTTAGAAAACGGACTCAGGGAGTCCCCTCAGGCACGAGGAATTAAGGCTAGAAAAAAAAAAGGATCTTAGAAATGAAAGTGCTCTTTAGAGTGAATGTTGAAGTCTATGTGATCACAAAATAATGTTGTTTTTTGTTGAAATTAGAATCTTAGTATACGTATGGAATTTAAAATCTATAAGTGGAACTCCACTGCTGAAACTACCTCTGACTTAATGCCTTGTTTAAAAATTATAAGAAAACTCACAGGGAAATGCAAATCTTGGCCAAATTGGGTATTAATTATTATTTCAGAAATCCAAAGGAAAAAAAAAATTTGAGATCTGTCTATCTTTAAAGCATGAAAAGAAATTCAGCCATATCTGTTGCTGATGCTTCCCCTGAAGTAAGCAGAATGTGGGGGAAGGGAGAGACATGAGGTGATCCAATGTAGAAGCCCGCTCTCCTAGTATATTAAATTAACAATTTCCTTTCTTGCCATAAAAAAGTTTTAAAAATTTAGAAATGCGTCTGGGATATCTGTGCACGTGTAAGGAGTAAGCTAGTATAAGACTAAATGCGCGCACGTCCGATTTCGGATATTAGATAAGTCTTGAACTAGCCTTAACTTTTTACAAGGGCTACAGAAATGAAAAACCCAGAACTGATTCTTTTTCCTGAGAAAAACAGCTAAAAAATCTTCCTGAAAGAAATTCAAGCTAATTCCAGCAACAAGATTCGCATTTCCATAATAAAGAATAGTTTTCAAAATGCTAGTGAACCTTATTAAAAAGTTAACTTTTAAGGCCTTCAAGAAAATAAGTAAATTTGTCTCTGACATAGAATTTATCCAAAGTAAATACTTTAAAGATCTAAGTCACGTGTCAAACACAAGGCCCGCGGGCCAAATCTAGCCCGCCAGGCCTTGCAATGTGGCCCGCACCGCGCTGTCATCACTGCACTCTGCTGTCAGTTTATGACCTTGTCAGTTTATGACTGTTCAGTAAACCATTCGGCCCGCGATTTAGGCTAGATTTTAGATTTTGGCCCCTTCTCTGATTGAGTTCGACACCCCTAATCTAAGTAATCCAGATAACTGGCTACATCCTTTGTTGAGGGAGAAAAGGGTAAAGGCCCTTCCCCCAGCAGACAGTTAAGATAGTATCCTGCCAGTAGCCATCTTAAAGAATGTGACAGTCGAATAAACAAAACCTAGTTTCCCAGAATCACTGGCAAATAAAAATTAAAGTTCTAATTTGCCTCATAAAATCCTAGAGGACAGAATTGAATCTATTGATTGATTATGTCTTGTATTTTTCTTAGAAATATAAAGTGTTAGTTGGTCCGAAGGTTGTGGGTTATTGTTAAGCTGACTAACATGAAGTGTTATTAATCTAAGAACTACTAAATATATTTGACTTGCCAGCTTTAAAAATTCAAAGTTCAAATTAAATTAGGAGAAATTATAATAGAGTTGTAATGATTAGGTACTTAAAGCATAAAAACTTATTTTTAAGATATTTCCTCTAATAATTAGGAATTCAAAATAAATTGCTTATTAATGATCTAATTAAAAAAGGATTAATTCTGTGATCTCCACCAAAAATGTTTTCTATACAAATACTAGTCTAAATCTAATTGATATCTTTAAGATGTAGATATTTATTTGATGATTTTTTCCATGTTGGAATTTCAAGGCCTTAACAGAGATAATTCTTGGAAAGCTCCAAGGGCCCGGAGTAATACAAGAAATTTATTTTCTCTTCTTATAGGAAAACTTTTTAAAACAGATCTAATATACTTAAAATTGCATGGAAAGCCTTATCAAATGAAAATTAATAGATATATATTAAATATTATGAAGGTTTTCACCTGTGGGAAAGGCAAGGACAATATATTTCTTAAATATAGCCAAATTTTTCAACAGTAATAAAATTTCAAGAAAGATAAAAGCCATGCTTTTGAATCAGACCAATAAAATCTTTGCCATTATTTTTTTAAATTAAAAATACCTATTTAAGTTACTTTATAAATTAGCTTTTACAATATAATCAATGTCATATAAATTAAGTTACATGAGAAGCCAATGTTTTATAAATAATTGAATCCTAACTGTATATTGCCGCCTACATTTTAATCAAGCTAAAAGCAAGGCAACATTTGTGGCTTATGAATTCAGAAGTAAATTTGCTTTATTTTTAAAGTAAAGATACCTTGCTATGATAGCAGTCAGCATCTGTGCTGCCCAGGACAGGGCAAGGAAGGTCTGTGTACTCACCCTTCTACATAGAAGTCAAAATACTTAATATTTTATATTCTACCAGGAACCCTAGCTTAGGGGCTTAATTTATATCTAACACAGAATAGTATTAACAACCACATTAAAAGAAATTTTTTATCTCAAGTATTAACCATTTTTACAGATAGATCCAGTTCTAGAAAGGCTAGATATACTACAGCAGAGGAGCAAAGGTCCTTCAAACCTCTTGTATTTCAATAGAAATACAAGCTCTTATCTATACCTTAACAGATTTTACTACGGAGCACATCAATCTATAGTAATAGTACTTATATGGTAAATATAGCAAAAATTATTAAAACAGCTACTATAAGGCACATTGATTCAGAGGAACTTTTCATTTAATTTTCAGTCTATAAAATGTTATTTGAGAATGGCAATTTCCATATTTTATTAGAAACAATGTCCTCAGTATATTATCCAACTTCCTATACCAACCTTAGGAATAAATTCCCGAGGACTTAACCCTAATCAAGTCTGGTAAAATAAATGTCACTCAGTGGTAGAAAGAGCCATTCGTACTCTTAAGATCATTTTAAAAACAAAAAAGGAGGAGACAGATATTGTGTGTCACCTCAAGAGAAGCTCAGTCATACTTTTTATACTTTAAGAAATTTTTAAATTGTGATGCAGAAGATCGTACAGCAGGCGAAAGGCCTCCTGTGCGGTAGCCTCCACCGAGTCAGCTAGGTAGAAGGAAGTATAAACCAGGAAAGAGTTTTATCAGATTCAGTAATAATGCGGGGCTAGGAGTGGCTGTACATTCTTATACTAAGTTATCTAATCAATTAATCAACCAAATTGACTCCTTAGCTGAAGTTGTTCTACAAAATAGGAGCAGGTTAGACTTACTCAGAGCAGAGCAGGGAGAAATATGCTTAGCCCTACAGGAACGTTGCTGTTTCTACGCCAACAAGGCCGGAATCGACCGAGACAAGAAAGCGGCGGAAAGAACTGTTCGAGAACCCTCTCTGGAGCCAACTAACCGGACTTCTCCCCTACCTTCTCCCCATCCTGGGCCCCCTCATAGGTTTCTTATTAATCCTATCCTTTGGCCCCTGGGCTTTTCAGAGGTTAACAGATTTTGTAAAGAGTCTGACCGGACACCCCTTGAGTCGCCGGGCAGTATTGACTCACGAGTGAAGACTCACGAGTGAAGACTCGTTTTCCTGAAAATTCTCCCATTCTCCTTTTCAGTCTTATCAGAATCTGAGATCTTTATCTGTAGGGAAAATGTGGCAGTTTAAATAGGCTGGAGGCCTGAGAACAGAGTGCTAGACCTGCTCTCTCTTCCCTCTGCCTTTCCTAAATATTCTGGAATAATAGAAGATTTGAGGTATGGTTGTAGATTTTTGAAGGACATAGAAAGAGGGTTTGGAAGCTAATGTAGAGTGGTGAAGGTTTTTATGAAAGTTGTGCATGTGATGAGAAAGAGAAACAGGGAGAGAGGGAAGGAACAAAACAGAGACTTAAGAAAGAGACTCTGGGAGTCCGAGAGGGAAGGATTCAGACAGAAGCAGAAACAAAGATTGGAAGAGAAAGTGATATGAATGTATAAGTGTAAGTATGTATGTGAGATAGGGAGGAAGAGAGATATAAGCTAGAGACAGGAAAGGACAGAGATTAGAGAGGGAGAGAGACAGAAGGTGAGGCCAGAAGAGACAGAGACAATCTGAAAGAAAGGGAGACTTAGATTCCAAGGGTTTTTAACCTCGAGCCCTGACTAGACCAGGGCTCCTTTCAATTAAGCTCCCAAGGGTAAGCAAGAATAGAGAGACCCCCTGGGAATTCGGGCCCCAAGGAAATTCCCTAGGAGAGCATTAGAAGGTTGGTTTCACAGAGATTAAGCCACCAGCATTAAGGTATAAGTACATGGTAGTTTTTATAGAGACCTTCCCAGATTAGGTTGAAGTGTAGAATAGAAACTGCCTCTATAATAGTCAAGAAATTAACAGCATCTTGGCCAAACCCATCCAGGTACATTACCACCGTTTAACCATAGCTGACCACGAGCAAGATTATGAACTTTACCATCGCTCCCTCCCTGCGGGTACAGCATGATGACCAGAGGAATGCTTACCTACTCCTCACCAAGGAGAAAGGTATGGGTACCGATATGGGTGCAGAGCAAAGCATTGCAAGGGAAGGTCCAAAAAATTTTCCGACCCCCTCTTCCCAAGGGAAGGTCATGGGAAAATTTCGACCCCCTCTGGATTTCCCTGTGAGCATACCTGGTTTGCATAGAGGTTGGTATCAATACAAATCCAATCGGCTCTACCTCTCCTCCCCAAAAGATACCAAGAGCCGCTAACACTGGTGGGCCTGGGAAGCCCACGGGAGGAACCAGGTCACTACTCCCCCAATCGGTTAAGGCCCACCCTCAATAAGACAAAGGGAGGAGAAGTCGGGAGCCAGCAGAGTTGAGGCAAGCAACCCAGTCTTAAGGAAATAGAATTAAGTTCCTTCTAGCAGAAGTTATGTGGTGCCCTGAGGGCTTGGCCAGAAGATAAGATAACTTGCAGCTTAATATCTTCCTGCTTAGCATCTTCCTGCCACTTCCCCTTCCTGATCCTCCCCCCTAGATGGCCCAGCCTTGGAATGTTGCACCTTGGAATGTCACACCGCCCCTGGCAGTTAGCCAATCCTGTGTTGCCAGGTACCAAAGACCCCCCTGCATAGGCAACCCTGCCCCCCTTTGTTTCTGCTGTATAAATACAGCCATTTCAGAGAATAAAAATCGGAGCTTGATCAGAACCTTGTCTTGCTCCCATTCTTTCGCGTTCCTTGTTTGCCTCATTCTCTTAGGTGGTTCCTGCGGGCCCCCGTTGTTGTCCCGCAGGTCGGGACATCGAGGAAGGCAGGAGAGAGTGCCAGGGGCGAGTGTGGGTCTCCAGTGACCGAGGGGGAGCAGAGAGAGCTGCCACCAGCCCCTCCGAGACTATGCCTAAGCCCGGGGTGAGTGTAACTGTGAACAAGGAGATGGCTGTAAGCCCCACCGACTTGAACCTCGGAGTGGCTCCTGCAGCCTGAAAGAGGCCACTTTTAGATCAAGGACAGACAGGAGAGCCCTGACTGGTTTGGCTCAGTGGATAGAGCGTCGGCCTGTGGACTCAAGGGTCCCAGTTCAATTCTGGTCAAGGACATGTACCTTGGTTGCAGGCACATCCCCAGCAGGAGGCAGCTGATCGAAGTTTCTCTCTCATCGATGTTTCTAACTCTCTAACTCTCTCTCTCCTCTCTGTAAAAAATCAATAAAATATATTTAAAAAAAAAAAAGAAAGAAAGAAAGAAAGAAAGAACAGAGATGAGAGCTTCCACAGTAGGTACAGAGATCCCCAGAGATGGTCAAATCTGGAAACACGAAGGAAAACATCCTGAAATTCATGGTTTCCAAGATAAGGGAGGGGTTCCTCTGAGCCTTTCACGGTAGACCTCGGAGGTGCTGGGCCCAGGTCCCCACTGGCCACCATGCGGGGGCCGATGCTGGGCAGTCTTCGAGCCTGGGGCAGCTAGGGCTCTGGCCCCAGGTGGTGCCCCAAGAAAGGGTAGGTGACTCCCCACTGAAGGGAAAATCCTGTCTAATTCAGAGTTTCTCTTCCACTGACGATGAATCATGCCTGTGGGCCCCATCACTAAGCAGAGGAGCGGATCACCAGCGTCCACCCCACACCCTTCCGTTCCTCCCGCGGTAACCTTTCTGTAAAGTGTATCCCTGGAGGTCCCCAGGGTGCCCTGGGCCAGCCTAGTCCTGGGGTCAACAGAAGCGGGTTTGGCGAGAGGAGACGCTCTGTGTCCTGGCCAGTCCCCTCTGTGCCTGGCAGTGACCTGCCGGCTCAGCCGCTCCTCGTTGTGCCCTGCGCGTGCGGCTCCGCGCACTCCCCAGCCTGAGCTTCACGCCCTCGCACCTGGAGGGGCTGGGCTTTTCTCCCATGGTGCTCAGCTCACATACAACTTCCCCAGCATGAGCTAGAAGCCTGTGGTGAGGGGTTCCACCTCAGTGCCCCTCCCCCAGGTAACGGAGGAAGGAGCCGGGGAGGCAGAAGGCCGTGAAGAGCTCAGAGACCCTCCTCCACTTCCCACCTGGCTCCGCCCCCTTCCTCAGAGCCTCTGGCTTTGCTGCCCACTCAGGCTGATCCTGTGTGGGGACAGCTCCCACAGCCCCCCAGGCTGATCCTGTGTGGGGACAGCTCCCACAGCCCCCCAGGCTGATCCTGTGTGGGGACAGCTCCCACAGCCCCCCAGGCTGATCCGGTGTGGGGACAGCTCCCACAGTCCCCCTGCCCCCCTCCCCCCCTCCCCCCAGCCCTCCCTAGCAGATAATAAACCCAGGGCCCAGTTCAGGAAGGACGGGAGAAAAGGGAGCTCTACCTTCTGGTCCTGCGAGAGGGGGGTGGCAAAGTGCAAGCATTCACCTGGTGGTTGTGACTTTGCGAGGTTGTTTGTCAACATTATAACCAGCCACCTCTAGAAGGGTTTGCTTGCTTGCTTTCCCACAGCTCAAGGGCTAAATGTCCTCAGGCTCAGGGGCAAAAGGTTTAAAGGAAGGAGAAGGTGTTCTCTCCTGCTCTTATTCCTGGCGGGGGATTTAATGCTGGTCACCTCCAGATGCTGAGAGAGCCAGGACCCTGGGCGGCAGGAGGCTGGAGGCAGCAGCCCTCGCCTGCCCGGCCCTAGCCTAGCCTGCTGTGTGGTCTCCAACATGCGCCCTGTGTCTCTGGGCCATCCTCAGCCGGGAAATAAGGGACAGCAATCTGCCCTTTGGGAGAGAGCAGAATGAGGCAAAGGGACCCTGGTCATTCGGGGCAGGATCCCCGTGTTCAGAGGGATGTGAAGTTAAAATAACAGTGGTGCCCACCCAGTCTGCTTGGGAGAAGGGGCTTGGGATGATGCAATATTGGATATCTGCTGCCTTGGCCAAGGCATGGGTGCTCTCTGAACCTCGGTCTCTTCCTCTGTGAAATGGGCTGATAGTAACGCTTCCTTCACAAGTCAGTCGTGAGGGTCCAATGTGAGAAGGCATAGACATGCTCTTCACAATCTGATGAGCTTCATACCAATATCAAACGAAGAGAGAATGGGAGGAGACTGCCATGAGTGGAGAGAGCATCTTTCAGGGCGCTGTACCCCGAGTTCCAGCACGGGGGCCAAGCCTCAAACTCTCAAGTTCTCTTCCAACTTTGAGATTCTCTGAGGGTGACAGGGCTGCGGGAGGAAGTACTTGTGGTACCGGTCTCCTCCCTGGGTTTCCGCTTCTTAGTTTGTATCTCCGTGTAGGCCCGAAGCAGCACCCATACCTAAAGTTTCCGTCCTTTGCCCAGCCACCTGGGGGAGCCCCAACACCCAGGGGCAGGGGAAGGCAGTGTGTGGGGCCAATGCCCTCTAGTGGTCAATACTAGCACTGCATCTTGCTGCCAGCAAGACCAGGAGGTGCGATGGTCTCGCAGGGGTCCTCAAACTTTTTAAAGTGGGGGCCAGATCACGGTCCCTCAGAGAGCTGGAGGGCCGGACTATATGAACTACTAATTCCTACTGTAACACCTCGGCTGCGCTCACTGCCCAAAAAACCTGGCGGGCCGGATCAGACTCCTCTGCGGGCCGCATGTGGCCCGAGGGCCGTAGTTTGAAGACCCCTGGGAGGATTGTGATAGAGGCCAAGGCAGAATCTGGGCTGAACTGCGCCCCCAAACCCCAGAATCTATTGCTGTCTTGATCCATTTTCCAACACATACATTCTCCGCGGTGGGTTGGAGGGAACTGTGGGAGGAAGAGGACAGGACTACAGCGAGGAAGAGCTGACACAGCTCTGCAGGCACAGCCATCCTGACATAGCCCCCCTCTGGACACCTGGTGGGCAGCTTCACAGCAAAACCCTCCGTGGACTCGGACTGCTCCCTCTGCCACGCCCCCCCCCCAAAGAGAGGACAGGTTGGGCAATCTCCCGAGGTGAGACCCGGTGTGAGCAACCCTCACGCGGCCGGTGACGGTGGAGAGGGGGGAAGCCGGGGACATGACCCCAGGAGAGGAGCGGGAACAGCCTGCCAGGGAGGAGGCTCTAAATTATCCATCAGCAGAGGCCGTCAGTGGGCCTATACATAAATGCATAGAAAACACAGGCGGGCGCAGAGGGGGAGAGAGATGGGGCCAGGGTATAAAAAGGGTCCCCGAGGGACCCATTCCAGGATCCTAGGACCCAGCTCAGGGACCCGTGGACAACTCTCCCAGCTGTAATGGCTGCAGGTAGGCACCCCGAACCCCTCCCCTCCCCTGGGCTTGCTGTGCACTAGGGGGCAATACGGGAGCCCTCTAGGTGGATGGGGCACTAACCCTGGGCTTTAGGGTTTCTGAAAGAGAGCATGAGAATCTATGCCCAGACTTTTGGCCAAGTTTAAAATGTTCTCAGTCCCCGGGGGGCGGGCGGGGGGGGCGGGCGGGGGGGGCGGTTGAGGAGAAAGGAAGGGCCCCGGGCAGGGAGAGGCCTGGCTGGAGACTTAGGCTTCCTGCTCCCTGGGGCCTCACCCTCGACCTCCTTGTCTCTCTAGGCCCCCGGACCTCCCTGCTCCTGGCTTTTGCCCTCCTCTGCCTGCCCTGGCCCCAGGAGGCGGGTGCCTTCCCCACCATGTCCCTGTCCAGCATGTTTGCCAACGCCGTGCTCCGGGCCCAGCACCTGCACCAGCTGGCTGCGGACACCTACAAGGACTTTGTAAGCAACCCGGGAGGCCGGGTGGTGGGGTGGTGGGGTGGTGGGGTGGTGGGGTGGTGGGTGGTGGGGTGGTGGGGTGGTGGGTGGTGGGGTGGTGGGGTGGTGGGGTGGTGGGTGGTGGGTGGTGGGTGGTGGGGTGGTGGGGTGGTGGGTGGTGGGTGGTGGGTGGTGGGGTGATGGGGTGGTGGGGTGGTGGGGTGGTGGGTGGTGGGTGGTGGGTGGTGGGTGGTGGGGTGGAGGGGTGGTGGGGTGGTGGGTGGTGGGGTGGTGGGTGGTGGGTGGTGGGTGGTGGGGTGGTGGGGTGGTGGGTGGTGGGTGGTGGGTGGTGGGTGGTGGGGTGGTGGGGTGGTGGGTGGTGGGGTGGTGGGTGGTGGGTGGTGGGTGGTGGGGTGGTGGGTGGTGGGTGGTGGGTGGTGGGTGGTGGGGTGGTGGGTGGTGGGTGGTGGGTGGTGGGTGGTGGGTGGTGGGTGGTGGGGTGGTGGCAGGAAGAGCTGAACTCCCCGCCCCCCCCACCCCGCCCAACGTAAGGGGAGAAAGTGGGTGAGTTCAGGACGGTTTTGCCCTGGTGAGGATGCTGTCGGGTGGGCATGGCCGGAGGGGGGTTCCGGATGAAGCGATGGGGAGCACGTGCCCCGGCTCAGCCCTGGGCGAACGTTGCCTCTCGCAGGAGCGCTCCTACATCCCGGAGGGACAGAGGTACTCCCTCCAGAACGCCCAGGCTGCCTTCTGCTTCTCCGAGACCATCCCGGCCCCCACGGGCAAGGAGGAGGCCCGGCAGAAATCCGTGAGTGGCCCCGGCGCCCCGCCCGGAGCAGGGCCGCCCCCGCTGGGCCGGGCGCCTTCTCCTCGGGTGGCGGGGGTGGCGGGGGCGGCGGGGGCGGCGGGGGCGGCGGGGGGCGGCGGGGGTGGAGGAGGTGGCGGGGGTGGCGGAGGTGGCGGGGGTGGAGGAGGTGGCGGAGGTGGCGGAGGTGGCGGGGGTGGAGGAGGTGGCGGAGGTGGCGGAGGCGGCGGGGGGTGGAGGAGGTGGCGGAGGTGGCGGAGGTGGCGGGGGTGGCGGGGGCGGAGGGACGGGGGAGGCCTGCAGAGGCCGCCGCTGGCGGGGCTGCCCGGTGCCCACCGCCGCCCTCTCCCCGCAGGACTCGGAGCTGCTCCACTTCTCGCTGCTGCTCATCCAGTCCTGGCTCGGGCCCATGCAGTCCCTCAGCAGGGCCTTCGCCAGCGGCCTGCTGCTGGGCATCTCCAGCGGCATCTACGAGAAGCTGAAGGACCTGGAGGAGGGCATCCAAGCCCTGATGCGGGTGGGGACGGCGTTGTGGGTCCCCACGCTGGGGCCTGCTCGCCCGCCCCTGGGCCCGGAGCCCCGGCTGGCTCAGCTGCGGGCGCGGGGACGCACACGGGCTGGAGAAGGGAGACTGCCGCTCTCTGCAGCAGCCCAGCCTTGGCCCAGGAAACCCTCTACCTCTGAGCCCTGGGGTGGGGGCATGGGGGAGAGGGATATGGAGGGAGAGGGAGGCACAGCTGGCCAGGGCTGAGTTCCTGTCTCTCCTTCCCTTTCGCAGGAGCTGGAAGATGGCAGCTCGCACTCGGGGCTGATCCTCACGCAAACCTACGACCGGTTTGACACCAGCTTGCGGGGTGGCGACACCGTGCTCAAGAACTACGGGCTGCTCTCCTGCTTCAAGAAGGACCTGCACAAGGTGGAGACGTACCTGCGGTTCACCAAGTGCCGCCGCTTCATGGAAAGCGGCTGTGCCTTCTAGCCGCCGGGCAGCTCTGCGGCCCGCCCCAGGGCCTCCCCGACCCCGAGAGGGTCCCTCCCGCGCCCACCCCCCTTTCCCAATAAAACACATCTGCATCAGACTGTCTGAGGAGGACTCGTTCTGTGGTGAAAGGGGTGGGGGATCCGAACAGGGCAAGGGGCAGGTTGGGAGGACAACCTGCGGGAATCCTGGGGGGTTTGTTGAGAACCAGGCCACACCCAGCTGCCATCCATTGCACCAGGAGGTTGCTGGTTCTAATACTGATCAGGGCACATGCCCTGGTTGCAAGCTTGATTCCCAGCCGGGGGCGTGAAGGAGAGAGCGGATAAATGTTTCTCTCTTGTTGATGTTCCTAATGCTCTCTCCATTCCTGTCTCTGAAATCAATAAAAACATATTTACAAAACACAGACACACACACACACACACACACACACACACACACACACAAAATAGGCCGCTGCATACCTGACCAGGTTCTTCCTGAGTTAGAAGCTGACCCTTCACCCCTCTCTGTTGGACACCAGTCCACTCCCCAGGTCCGTGGTCCCTGCTTACTGAGCAGTCATAGGTCAGGGCCACCCTTAGAAAGTACCACCCACCCAGCACCCCAATCCAAAACCTAGCCCCCAAGAGTGGGAAGAAACAAAAGCATGACAGCAGTAACTATCAACAAGTGAATCTAAAAAAAATCTGATGAACAATATTAACTGGTGAATATAATAGAATCAGAGGTATGGAAGGGGAGTGAACTGATGATTCTCGGGGAAAAGGGGAGTGGGGGGTGCGGGAAGAGACTGAACATAAACTGTGCACCTATGAATGAGGACAATGGGGGTGGGGAAAGGGCAGAGGGTGTGGTGAGAACCTGGTGGAGGGGAGCAATGGGGGGGGGGGGGAAACGAGGAACATTTGTAATAATGTGAACAATAAAGATTTATTTAAAAAAAAAAAAAGCGTGACAGCTGTTAAGCACAGAAGCAAAACACCCTGGCATGTGAGAAAACAATGAGAGAAATCATAGAATTACATTTGAGCAGAAATCTGAAGGGAAATACACATTAGGCTCCACTACCCTTGGGAAATGGGAACCAGGCAAAAATGGCTTTGGACCGAAACCGATATGGCTCAGTGGATAGAGCATCGGTCTGTGGACTGAGGGATCTGATTCCAGTCAAGGGCATGTACCTTGGTTGCAGGCACATCCCCAGTGGGGAGTGTGCAGGAGGCAGCTGATGGATGATTCTCTCTCATCGATGTTTCTAACTCTCTATCCCTCTCCCTTCCTCTCTGTAAAAAATCAATAAAATATATTTTTTTAAAAAAAGAAAGAAAATGTGAGCCATCTTAAGAAGTACAGTAAAGCCTCAATTTTGTGGATCTTGATTTAACAGACTTTGAATTTAACGGACAAAATTTCCAGTCTGTATGTCTTACGTGAAGATGAACACCCTGTTCATTATAAAATGCTTTTAACCAAGATTTGCTAAAACTTTAGTTAACAGGTTATCTTTTTGTTATGAAGTCACTTATCTTTAACCAATTTTAGCGAATAGGCCCTATGTTGGGAAGAAACACTGTAGCAATTTCGCCAACAGATGTAAATGTTTTACAGAACTACAACTAGTCTGCCTATTGAAACCCAAGTCACTCATAAGCAATGTTTGACCAACGATTAGCACGTGATCACACTGCCTCTCGTGCCGAACTTGGTCCTGTTGTCACCTGGACGTGCTGGCAGGTGTTCTGAGAAGCACGAGGCCCCGCCTCAGCTGTGTGTATTTGTTCACTCAGGGTGACTGGTGAACATGCACGCATTTACTAGACCAGAGGTCGGCAAACTCATTAGTCAACAGAGCGGCAAACCGCGGCTCGAGAGCCGCAGTGTGCCGACCACTGTACTAGACTTACTTACTTATTTATTTTTTAAATCAGAATGTAAGCATTTAAAAATACACTTTTATTGATTTCAGAGAAGAAGAAGAAGAAGAGAGAGAAACATCAAGGATGAGAGAGAATCATTGATTGGCTGTCTCCTGCACACTGCACTAGACCTATTTAGCATAAATTTAAAATTACAGTAATAAGTATAGACTTTTCTGCTAATTTAAACTTTTCATTTTAATTACATAAAGATGTCTGAATAAGTAAAAGCAGGTAAACTAATTTGTCAGTTTTTTGACGTGCGCATTCAGACAACCTTCTTTATTATCTAACGACTTCTGGCTTTAACAGACACCCCCTGCCCCGAATTGGTCCGTGATATTGAGGTTTCACGGTGTTAAAAGAGTGACTGTGGCAGGAGAGGACACTACGAGTAAGACGATTCTAAAATGTCATGATAGCAATCAGCTGCAGGGGCCCACACTGTGAGGAGCACCTATCTGCTCAGTTCCTTCCGGGCATAGCTGAACCAACTCTACCCCTGACGGCTGAGAATTTTAAAGATGCTAATTTTAAAGATGATTTTGTAAAAATTTTAGAATTTAAAAAGACCTCATAGGCCATCTCTACTCTAGACTCTGATAAAAAATAAAATAAAATAAAAAACCCAATGTTCTGCTTCCGTTCAGCTCTTCAATGGGGCAGTGAATGGCAACCTCCACTGCGAGTTATAAACGCCTGGGATGTTTCCTAAACAACTTTGGTGGTAGCCTCCACTCCCTGCGATTCTGATTTGATTGGTCTGGTGAGGGATCCAGGAAAGAGTCTGTTGTTTTGGTTGATTTTTGTTTGTTTCGTTAATCCTCACCTGTGGATGTGTGGAGGTTTTTTTTTTTTATTTTTTTTAAGTTTTTTTTTTCTAAATATATTTTTATTGATATAGAGAGGGAGAGGGAAAGAGAGAGATAGAAACATCAATGATGATCGAGAATCATTGACCAGCTGCCTACTGCAAGCCCCACACCTGGGATGCAGGCCTGAGCCCTGGCGGGAATCCAATCGTGACCTCCTGGTTCATAGGTCGATGCTCAGCCATGTGGCGGGTTTTTTCCTATCGCTTTTCTAAGAGAGTGGAGGGGAAGGAGGGGGGCTTGATGTGAGAGAGACAGATTGACTGGCTGCCTCCTTCATGCACCCCCAACTGCCCAGGTAAGTGCCTTTGACCCCGGAATCGAACCCGGGACCCTTCAGTCCGCAAGCCAACGCTCTATCTACTGAGCCAAACTAGCTAGGACACCATTGCTGTTTTTATCTCTCTCCCTCTCCCTTCCTCTCTGAAATCAATAAAGATATATTTTTAATATAAATAAAATGGTAACTTTTGAAAATTCTCAGAGAGGATTAGCGACGGTGGACAGAGGCCTTGGGCGGCGCAGTCCGTAGGCAGCCTGGCCTGGCAAAGGCTGGAGCGGAGCCCGTGGAGCCCGCCCTGCAGCCTAGGACCCGCCCCGCAGCCCAGGCGCGCGGCCCCTTTAAGCGCGGTGCTGGGCGCGGGGACGCCGTTGGGGGCGCGGAAGCCGAAGCGTCCGCAGCGCCTGCCGCTGCTTCCTCCTGGGGCTCCTGGGGCACATTTCTGGGTCCCGTGGTCCGCCTTGGCCACGCCCTGCCGGTAAGCCCAGGGCCTTCGTCTCCCCGCAGGGACCATGGGTTCCCCCCGGGCACTGGCTGCGAGGGGGCGGGAGGCCTCCGGTCCAGGTCCGTCCTCTCCGCTGGCTCCCGGGCTCCCTCTGCCGGGCAAGCAGGGTCAGGGCGCTTCCTGCGGGGCTCCGGGAGGAACGTTCCCGCGGAGGCGCGGGGGGGGGGGGGGGGGGGGTCGGCTGGTTGAGAGCCGGGAGGCTGGGTGATGGGCTGTTGTTCTCCACTTAGTTAGGAGGAAACCATGATAAATGAGGTGCATTTCTGAGACATTTCTCTCTCCAGTCTGATATTTGGGAGCAAAGGGCAGTGGTAATGGAGAGGTGAGACACAGACAGCATCATCATCTTTATTTAATCTGGGGGCTGGTGAGGCGCACAGCAAGGATGGAGGGTCCTCTCTGTGAACAGACTGACAATCCTAGTGACTACAGTGACGCTGGATCGGAAAAAGGCATGGGCCCAGAGAGGCTTTCCGGGACAGCCTGACAGAGGAGGTCTCGTCCTTTCTCCTCCCCACTTTCCTCCCTTAGAAAACTCAGTGATAAAGTCACTTCAACCAAACATGTTCTATATAACAGTCACATCATGTGCGTTGCATATCTCTGCTTGGACAGCAAACTGGCCTCCCTCCTCTTGGTTCTCCTCCGTCTGCCGGTAGGGCGATTTCCTCCTCTCTATCTTGCAGGGCAGATAGTTAAAGTACAGAGCAAGGGTGAATATGCCTATTCCGAGGGCGGCGATGAGAATGACGACGACGGAGAGGATGTCTTCATTCAGTTCTGTCCAAACACAGAAGACAGAATTGGGAAGGGTCAAGGGCAAGGAGGATCACCTGCCCCGGCCCACCAAGCCCAGTTCCCGGTCTCTTCCTCCCCAGCTCACCCCCCCCGGGGACCCCCACCCTGGGCCTGGCAGCAGGGGAGCCACAGTCACCTTCAACGGTGAGAGCAATGTCCTTGCTGGCGGAGCCCAGCTGGTTGGTGGCCGTGCAGGAGTAGGTCCCAGTGTGGTCCTGGGTGGCCTTCTGTGGCGTTTGAAGGTCGAAGATCGCTCCATTCCAGGTACACACCAACGATGGGGTCGGGTTTCCCTTTGGGACACAGGCAAGCTTCTGTTCCATGCCTTCCATCCATGTTTGGTTGCCAGGGCAACCAGATTCCTCCAACCTTGGCTTGTCTGGGAGGGAAAAGAGTCCCAGAAGGAAGAGAGTTCAGTGTGCCCCTTCCCTCCTCACTGGTCATGCTCACCTCTCCCTCTAATCCAAATGCCGTGTCCCCTCCCCCCAAGGGGAGGACCGTCAGCTCCCGGCTTTGAGCCTCTCTCCTTTCCTTCCGTCCCTAGTCCCTACCGGCAAGGAGTCCGAGGTGCAGCACCAGGCATTTTCACGGACTATGACTAAACGATCTGACTGCTTCATTAGTGGTGGCTCCGGGGGCCCTGCTTCTCAGTGAGTGAGAGCGTGGGTAGTGGTGAACCAGAGGTGAGCATGTTCTATTTTTCAAAGCACAGATTTTTTAGGTGGAAATTTCCTTTCTCAGCATAAACTCGTAACTATTACTTCCTGGGTTCTCCGTCATCAGCCCCACCTGATTACTATAACTGCGCTCTCTCTTCTGTTCCCAGTTCCCTCACAATCTCCCCACCACTTTGCCGGATGTAAGGTCAGCATGGAGAGCTCTGACTTAATTTATTCTTTTGGTTTTTTAATTAGAAAAAAAAAAAGTGGGAACTCTAATAATGAAGCTGCTGGCCAAGATCTCTGGAAATGGGACAGTAATATCCCTTTCTTTGAAAAGGAAGCTAGGGCCGGTACTCACATAGGACATGGAGCTGGGCTGTGGTGGTTTTGACCAGCCGTTGACCCTGAACCTCCAAAGAGGCCTCACAGGAGAAATTCCGGCCGTCATCTTCCTCCCTGGTGGTGAGGGAGAGCCAGGCAGGCTCCCCAGGGGCAGGGAGGTCCGGGGCTCCCCGTAGTCGGAGAGTAGGGCTGGGTGACGTTAACACATGCCCTGCACAGGTCACGTTGATATCCGTCCCTGCCAGTGGGTGTAATTCTTCTATCTCCAGGACGGGTGGAGGGAAGCCTACGAGGAAAAAGACCACCACACATCTGTCTCCAGACTGGCAGCCACGTGGGCACTCTTGCTGCTGCGGGCATCCCGCGGGTAGACAGACAAGGGAAGGCTGTGGAGACTGTGACTGCTCTGGGCTGAATGGCAGGAACAGCAAGGTGCTTTGGGAATTTGAGAGCTTTTCCTACAACAAATGTGTCGTGCCCGCATTTGGCCACGTCCCTTGGCAAGGCTAGCAAGATGTCTTTTCATCCTACAGATTTCCTCCTCCCCTCATTAAACCCTCAAATGATTGTTCCTAGAAGAGTGCAAGCATTTGAGTAGAATGGCCTAAGCCAGTGGTCGGCAAACTCATTAGTCAACAGAGCGCAATATCAACAGTACAATGATTGAAATTTCTTTTGAGAGCCAAAAAAATTTTAAACTTTAACTTCTTCTAATGCCACTTCTTCAAAATAGACTCACCCAGGGCATGGTATTTTGTGGAAGAGCCACATTCAAGAGGCCAAAGAGCCGTATGAGGCTCGAGAGCCGCAGTTTGCTGACCACGGGCCTAAGCAAACAGGATAAAGGCTGGAAAGAGCTCCTGTCTCGATTCATATTTCCAATCTGCCTGCACTGATCAGGAAATCCTCAAGGCTTTACTGCAGACATTTTTAAGGGCAGAGAAGGGAAGAGAAGAAGCCGGTAACTTACTATAGACGTGCACTAGCTCTCTGGTCTTCTGTTCCATCGGACCCAGAGATACGCGGCAGGACAGCTCGTGATCACCCGTCTCCATGGCCCAAAGAGTGGCATTGGCCCATGCAGTGTCTCCCTCCCAGGAGAGGAAGGGGCTCAGCTCCTGGTCTCCCAAGAACATCTGGAACATTAACTCTCTGGCCGGGAACACTCTAGCCATCCCACAGCTCACAGTCTCTGCTGTCTCAGCCTCCATAACTGGGGAGACCCAGATTTTGGGATGCTGAGAAAATTCTGCCAACAAATGAGGACAAGAAAAGAAAGGAGGAAAGCCGTGGTAAATCACGTCACATATGACCCACGATGTGGGAAGGGAGGAGAGCAACAAGCTTAAAGCCCAAGTTGAGGTGAAGCTCACACCCTCACACCCTCATCCGAAACCTGTGGGAACTCCGTCCCAAAGGCCAAAGTAAGATAAGGACAATGAGCCTCAGATTCCTTCCACCCGAGCTCCAACTCACCAAAAGTCTGGAGCAGCTTGCTGGCGGAGCTGGAGTGGAAGAGCCCCCCGCCATGCGACCGGAGGTCCAGTTCCGCGCGGCAGGAGAAATTGCACCTGTGGTCCTCCCTTTGGGCTTTGGCAACGATGGTGACCTCCGCTCCCTGGGAGGCCACAGCCAAACTCATAAAGGTCTTTCTATGTAGTTCGTGGTTACCCTGGAGAAGGGTGAGGGTGAGGTTCTCCAGGGGTGCTACCCTGGGCACATGGCACTTCACTGTAAAGACTTCGTCCAAGGCCACCCACGCAGGCAGTAACTCCAGGATCACCTGTTCCGGGGGCTCTTTAAGACAGAAATGCAGGCTTGCTGAGAGAAGGCTACTCACCGCTCCAGAAAGAAATGGTATTGGACAGGGAGCCTCGATAGAAGGTGACTGCTACCATTAAACCATCTGATCAAAGCGTCAGACGGGACATGTTAGCCTTTGGCTCTTCTGCCCATGAAAGGAGGCTACAGCCATAACCAAGAACTGGGTACAGAGGGGCGCCTTGCTTTGAAGGATGCTGCCATTCGGAAAGCTTTTATCTCTCACTTCAGAGGTGTGAGCAGCTTCTGAGGAGCTCCTTAACATCACACAAAATCTACACCCGAGTTAACCATGCTCTTACCCCACAGTGATCACACTTATTCTTAAAGCCGCATCTTTGCCAATACGATCTGCCCACCTGAAAGACCCTTCTCACCACCTCCATCACTTCCAGTCCTAACCAGTCCGCAGGAGTGACGCTCGAGTCTCCTCTCCCGTGAACACTTCTCCAGCCCAGCCCACAGCGGCAGTCCATCTCCAGCCACAATTTACTGGGAGGATTTGTGGCAAATAATTCAGCACTCGTTTATACTTTTTTGATCATTTATAAGTGAGCATTATTAGCATATTCCCCCTGTATTTGAATGTATTCTCCAGCACAGAGGTCAGGATGCACCCTATGGTATGCTTCTAATTTAAAAGCCTACACTAAAGATAAAGAGAAGTAACTGGCTCTTACAATTCCTACAGGATGATGGAAATCTTTATTAAGAACTCTCTCCCCTAAAAGAAATTTCTGTCTGATATTTCCCTAAAGAAGGCAGTCACATTCCCCCATTCTCCTCTTCCTGCCCAGCCCTCAGCCCCACTCACGATACACGGTGATGCCCAGGCTTCTGTCCTTTTGGATCCCTGCGCAAGAGAAGAAGCACTGCAGAATGGAATTCTTGGTGACATCCTCCAGGAGAAACTCCTTCCACTGAGGCCCTCTGCCCACCTGGGTTTTCTTTAAGAAGGTCTCAATTCCACTGGGTCCTGGGTCCGGACAGTTAGTGCTGCAGTTGACCACTAGGGATTCTCCACACTTTACCAGGGCCTGATCTGGCCAAACAGAGACCTCGAATGGCCCCTCTGTGGCCCCTGAAACGATCAATCATATATGCCAAAGACTTTGGTGAAGACCACAAGACCCTCACAAACTACAGAGCCTAGTTATCTAGGAGAAGAGAATAGGAAACCTACCCTGAACGGAAACAGGGACTGGACAAAAAGACCCTAATAAACAAGTTAGGACTCTGATTCCACCATCATTCCCTCCACTCATCATCTTTCTTGGGATGTGATTTCCCCATTAGTGTCACTGTGGACACTATGGGATTGCTAAAAAACTATGCCCAAGGAGCCATTCTCTTCCTAAATTTTCAGAAATCTTTGAAGCTCTCAGGTTTGGCGGCTGAAGACCCAATTGGCTGCTGGGATTATTAGACCCCTAAAAAAGAGCTTTGTTATATCTCACAGAAGTGTTTCTCTCAAACCATATGGCCTGAAAATGACCGTCACCAGAATCACCTGGAATGCTTGTAAAACTACAAATTCTAGCTCCACCTCAGACTGAATGGTTAAAAACGCGTGAAGGTGGGACCTGGAAAAATGCAGGTGAACAAAACAAGCACTCCTGGTGACCCTTATGCACAGTGGATTATGAGAATCACTAGTTTCTAAATGTGACTCCCAGGGGCACTCATTTTCCATGGAACTTTTCACCTCAAAGTGAGGCTGGTTCCATTTTGCTCTGGTGCTAAAGCAACAGGTATTTTTGAATGCGTAAGAGGTTATCTGCTAGAGAAATCTCAGGTGCAATGAGAAAGATCTCGCTCAGGTAAATTTTAAATGTCTGATGAAAGCTTTCCCACAGTCCCCTTTAGCTACTCCAAGCCCACCTACTTCATCTCCCAGGCACCAGTCCCCTCTGGGAATTGGCACTCTCGTGGCAATGTTACCCACTAAGGCTCAGTTCCTTTCTAAACATTCAGAGAACTCACTCCTCATAACTGAGCTATGGGTCCTATCCTATCCAAGTCCTGTTGTGGCTCTTCATGACACAAAGGGTGACAACAAAGAAGTAAAAATATTTTTAAGAGCAGAAAAGTAGGACAGCGCTGGCTTATCCCAATATAGCCAAAGGCACCAAGGAGTAGGAATTTCTCCTGAGTCCAGGGGGCAGGAGTGTTGCCCTGTTCAGGACTTCCTATCCTTTTCTGGCTAAAGAAACTTTCCCACAGAGCCTCACCTGGGGAAGAGATCAAAGCCAGCAGGGCCCAGACACCAAACAGTAGCATTTCCATCCTTATGAGGAAGGCCAACAGCTGGAGAGAATGAGAAGAGCAATGCTGGAGCAAGTGACAAAAAAAAAAAAAAAAAAAAAAAAAAAAAAAGATACCGAAAATTATTCTTTGGCATTTTTTAAAGCCAGCTCCTTTCCTGAAACCTTACATAGTTTGGAGAAACTGCAGCAAGAGTATCAGTGGTGTGGGTGATATTAAAAGATACATCTTGCTTGTATTTTGGGTTGCTTTATACATATTGATATTTACATATAGCCAAAAGACGCAGGAAAATAATAGGGACTATTAGATTAAGTGCAAGTCCTGTATAAGCTTGTATCGAACTTGTCTGTTTACACGTTTGCTTCTATTTGAATCAACAGAAGGCTGTTGTTATGGAAACATGAAAAACAAGGTGTAGAGGGATAAAATTTGATGGTGTCTATCTAGCACTGTCCTGCAGACGGTGACCCTGAAGCTAGAAAGTGGTCCCCCAGAGCCCCAGCCTCTGATGTAAGGGAGAAATGTTTCCGCAGGCCTCTTTCTTCATGATCTCTCTGAAACATCCCTCAAGATAATCCGTCTTTTCCTGATCTGCTTCCATGTTCACCAATGGGTTACTACTTGGGCTGAGTTAAATGTAAAGTGTCCACTTCTCTTTTCTCCACCAAACCATACTAAGCTTTTCCTTTCAAAACCTCATTCAAGCTCATTTCTTCTGAGAAAGGTTTCTTGACTGACCCTGTCCAACTTCACAATCCCTCACTTATTCGTGTCATCTGTGCCTCACTTTATGCAAAGCATGAGTCCTTAAAGCTATGGATATTTAACATTCCAGATAGAAGATGTTTAGGGAGTATGGTTTTCACTGGAAGTGGGGGTTAGAGGTTATGCTTGCATATTGGTTTTACTTAAAAGTGTATGTTACAGATCAATCAAAATAGCAGCATCTTACATAAGATTTAGAAAATATCAATTGTTCATATTGAAGGACACAGGAAAATGGCCTTCCCACTGTTTCAAGGGCACACATCACATTAGTTAGCTGTATAATTCTTTTAATGTCAGTCACATTAACTCGTACGTTGCAGAATGCCAATTAATGTTTTTTGTTTTTGTTTTTTTTATTTTTGGCACTATTAGAATCCTGATGAACTTTTTAATTCCTTGACATAAAGTGCTCCCCTCATAACACATACTCCAAGCTAGGCATTCACTGCTGACCTAACAGACACGTTCTCAATCACAGCTTATCTAGTAATTGCTGACATTTAGAAAACACATACTGTGCTCCAGACACTGGCCTGCTTTACTTTAATCACCCCCACTTTTACAGGTGAGATGGAGGCTAAGAGAAGTAAAATAACTTATTCCAAATCACACAGCTGCTTAAGAGGGTAAGCCAGAATTCAAACCCAGGCAATGTTCTGAGTGCTTCACTGTTTCTCTATATTCTATGAACAATTTTGAATAGAGGCTCATCTAAGAGCTCCCTGACTGCAGGCCTAGGAGGACAGGGCCGTGTGTGTGTGTGTGTGTGTGTGTGTGTGTGTGTGTGTGTGATGGATCTAGTTAAACAACTATAAATGAACCAGCCAGCCAGTCAGGATATTTACAAATACTTGTGGGAGGGCCTGCGCCCACCATTTGGCTTCATAGAGCAGAAGGCCAGTTCTTGCTCCAAAGGAGTTTCCTCTCAGGGGTGGCTCTCACGCTCTTAGCCCCGCAGACCGTTAAGGCTTTTAAAGGGAATGGTATTTAAAACATTAAAAAAAAAAAATACGTGGGGGGAAAAAGACAAGTGCTCCTTGGGGTTTCCAGCCCACTCAAGTGTGAGGAGGCGAAGCTGGCCATGAGGCCAGATCGCTATAGATCCACGAGGAGACACCGGCATAAACCCGAGCAGACAAAACCAAGCCTAAATCCTCACTGAGGGCCGCTCCTCGCCGCTCCCGCCGCTCGTCGGGTCGTTCGGTCAACTCGGTCAGCTCACCGGCCTCGCACGCCTCGCCCGCAGCGCGCTCTGCTACCGCCACGCTCAGACCGTTTGGTCGCTCGAGGAGGCACCACCAGGCGGGGGCGCGCGAGGACGCTCCTGATCTGCCTAGAAACTCGTGACGTAACGCGGAATCTTAGCAAGGGTTGGCTGAAGCAAGTGAAGCGAGCAGGAAGCTAAAACGAGAGGAGGGGTGCGTGAGGAAGATCAAGGTAGGTAAGTTAGGGTCCTGCTTGTGTCCTGCTAGGCAGAGAAAGCCTATTTTTTATTCTCAACTAAATAGAAATTAAAACAAAGGGAAAGGGTTTGTTGCAGAACATAATGGCTCTATCAGTAAAACATGGGGTTGTCTTCCCCCGTGCTTTTTCATCTCGTGGTACGGCCTGAAGACGCGAGCCGTTTGGCGCGGGAGTGGGCTGCGCGCGCAGCCGCCTTCCCGCCTGGGGCCGAGGAGCGTGTTTGGCGTTGGACCTCGATTCCTCGCCGGCTCAGGATCCTACCCGGACCTCTCTGGGTGAGCCGAGAGATGGATTTGGCAAGACTCTCTGCCAGGATCCGAAAAGTCACTTTAGTGTGCCACCTTCACATACAAGTCCCAGGCTTGAGCAAACTAGACTTTTCTCATTTCCTACCAAACGTGCCTGTGTTCTTGCTTCCCCAACCAGGAGGGAGCAATGAGAGTCGGAGAGAGTAAATCCACCTGTTTCATCTCTCCACCCTACCCCTCTCCTAAGGCTCCATGTCAAATGTCTTCCCAGGTTGGTTCTCAGAACATTTTCCCTAGTTTCTCATCTGTCAAAAAAGAATGACATTATATATATATATATATATATATATATATATATATATATATATATATATATATATATATATATTTACAGTTTACATTCCATATTCAGTTCCTATGTGGCTTCTTCTGTAAATCATTGGTAATAATATTTCTGTTCAGCTAGGCTTCAGTTGGTTGTTCAGGTTGGTTGATCTATATAAGATGTAAATCCCTTTGGCGCTAGGAGGAAGTGAGTGTAGCTTCCACCTACAGGTGTGCAATAAATGGTGGTCTTTTACCTCAGAAAGGCGTTTCCTGACTAAAAAGTATTGGGCTTTCTTTTCTTTATGGCATGTATCACCACCTGACGTTGAGTTAAATATCCCGTGTTACCCTCAGCTAGTTTATATGGGTTAGCCATCTCTTCCCAACTTTGCATTTAGTGATATCAGTTTGGTAGCTTGAAAACATTCATGGTGTTTTTACATCACTAAGATTGTCAAAGGCTACAAATTAGGATTTGTGTTTGTGAGTTCTTTTTGAGTACTGGTTGTTGAACATTTGTTAGAATACCGCTGTATATATCTATTTATCTGGTTACCACCCCTTGTCCCAAAGTTGGCGATGAGAATTTGGATCTGCCCAACCAACAAGCTTGATTCATCATCCCACCTCTGTCATCCTCTTATCAGTAGGAGAGAATGGACGATACACTGGATAACGAAATGGGTAATAAAATCTATAATTACTGGTTTGAAACAGTATCAGGACCACAGTATTTCCTCTACAGCCAAGTATTTTTGAAGGAAGGCTCAGAAGTAGGTAATGGGTGGGGTTAAGAGTCAGCTATACTAAGGTGAAGAAAGTAGCGGTGGAGTGGAGAAGTGGTGCTCGGTGCCATTAATGTGGGGGTGCTTTGGGGGAAGGGGCTGGAAGGTGTGTATCCATTTATTTGTGCACCCACCATTCCCATGTGTGTCTGCTTCTCCACCTAGATTATGAACACCTCAAGAACAATGGTTATGCCAAAACCAGTTTGGCTCAGTGGATAGAACATCGGTCTGCGGACTGAAGGGTCCCAGGTTCAATTTCGGTCAAGGGCATGTACATTGGTTGCAGGCACATCCCTGGTGGGGGGTGTGCAGGAGGCAGCTGGTCGATGTTTCTCTCTCATCGACGTTTCTAGCTCTCTATCCCTCTCCCTTTTTCTCTGTGAAAATCAATAAAATATATTAAAAAAAAAGAAAAAGAAAAAAAAAAAGAATCCACATTTAAAAAAAAAAGAACAATGGTTAGGTTTTGCCCTCCTTCTTCTAGTACCTAACAACACTCCTACTATACATTAGGTACTCTCAGATACGTGGAATTAATAATGAATAATGAACACATTCTTCGCACAAAGACTGTTTTAATAATTCCCAAAATTCAGAAACATCTTCATTGTGGTCCTCTTAGTTTACAAATGACAATCAGGAACCAGGGGCCTGGGCCTGGATGGGAACAAGGAGTAAGCCCTAGAAAACCATTTATTCCTGGGGCTCTGCTCAGTTTTATTTGTAAATGGGAAGGGAAGAAAATAACATGAAGTGGAGGCAAGAAGAAGAATCCCCATGGGAGGAGAGGAGTTTTAGAATGACTCCACAGCAGGCCTGCACCCTGCCTCATCCCATGTGACATCCTGTTACCCAGTAGGAGAGTGGCCGGCCGGCACAGTGTATCGACCATGCTGCCCTGTGGAGAGAAAAAGAGTGGTTCTTGCTTCCCACACACGTGGCCCAGCTCTTAGTCTTCCACACAGAGCAACTTCATTCCTAGCTCTCTCATCTATCTTTCTGCAGCCCTTCTATTTTTTCCTTTAAGTTTCCCTTGTTCTTGGTATTTGTCCTCTCCCCACCCCCACCCGCCGGTTGGTATGCTTTGACATTTTAAAATCCTTATCTCCTTCTGAATGGGGAGAATACTGTTTTACAGGCTGAGATTTACTAATATATAAATATTCCAGGTTCAACCATTGGCTCTCCCTCCAGAAAGGCTCAGCCCTAACGGTCATTATGTCTCTTGTTTTGTAAGGCGTTTTTAGAGTATACAAGGCACTTAACTCCTTCCAACCTCACAGATGCCTGCAGAGACATCCATTTACATTATTTATATATCTAGTTTAAAGCTCAGAAAAGTTAAGGAACCATCCCAACATCCAGTGTTGGTAAGCTGATAACTTTGTGGGTGATGATGAGCAACACATTTTTATAGAAAACTAGAGAACCAGTGCATGAAATTCGTGCATGGGGGGAAAGGGGCCGTCCCCTCAGCCCAGCCTGCACCCTCCCCAATCCAGGGCCCCTCTGGGGATGTCAGACTGCCGGTTTAGGCCCGATCCGTATGACTGTCCTAAACCGGCAGTCAGACATCCCCCTCACAATTCGGGACCACTGGCTCCTAACTGCTCACCTGCCTGCCTGCCTGCCTGATTGCCCCTAACCGACCCCCTGCTGGCATAGTCACCCCCAACTACCTCCCCACTGGCCTGTCACCCCTCTCAGCCTGGTCACCTCTTACTGCACCCCCTGCCAGTGTGGTTGCCCCCAACTGCCCCCCTCCCACCAGCCTGGTCACTGCTCACTGCCCCCCTCTGCTGGCCTGGTTGCCCCTCACTGCTTCCCTCTGCCAGTCTAGTTGCCCCAAATGTCCCCCCCCCCTTTGGCCTGGTAGCCCATGCAGCCTGCTGCTCAGTCATTTGGTCACCCCTCTCTAACCCCCCTGCCGACCTGGTCGTTTTGGATGCAATGATCACTTAGCCTTTTATATATATAGATGTTGCTGCCAGTTATGGAGAGAGATCCTGTGGCGGCCATGATTGCGTTACTTTAATTGTTCCCATCTCTACAGCTGATTGAACCAAGTGGGCACATGGGGTTGAAGCTGAGCCAATTGGATTCTCTATCCCAGGCACTTACTGGGACTGGACTTAGCCAGTCTCAGTGGTTGCTTGGGATATTAGATCATAAATTTAGGCGGCATAGTCTATCTTATAGACCAGGAGCAGGGAAAGCTGGTCTGCAGAGGGAGTAGTAAAGCAAATGCACCAAGAGAAGCAGAAACCTGCCAATTTCCAGCCCAACTTCCACTGTGTTCCTGAGGCCCACAGAAGGGGTGGGCTCAGCAAGTCACCAAGTCTTCTCAGATCAACTCTCCCTCAGCTAGTCAAATTGTTTTGTCACTGCAGCCAAAAGACTTTTCTTTACTATCAGAGAAAGAGCTAGATCCCAGGCCTTCACATCAGAGTTCCAAGCCCTGTCACTACCCTACACTTGTCTAGACTTCAGAAAAGGTCTGGGCCTTGCCTACTGTCCCTTTCTCCGCCACCACACCCTTCTTGGGGCTCTGCCCGCTAACTTAGTCCTACAGTATCCTCCTCACCAGTTCTTCATCCCCCCTGCTTTGGACACAATCTTTTTTGCACACTTGATGGTTGCGAGAAGATTGGGGCTCAGCAGTTCTGAAAAGGAGAGAGAGAATACCTGTGAGAGCACAGGACAGTCCCGAAGGCTGAGGCAGACTCTTGCTCTCCCCGCCTTTTTCCTGGGGGCTGAGTGCTTCCAGAGCAGCAAGGCCTCCCTCCTACAGGCCCCTTTAGACATCCCTGCAGTGCCTGCTGGAGGTCGGGGTGGCCAAAGGTGGGGACAGGAAGACTGAGATTTGGGTCTGTTTACTATGATAGTTTTTAGCCAGAGTAGATGGTGGTTCACCCAAACTTCGAAAGTTTTTAGGGAAAGAAAATGCCAAAATAGGCAGCACAGAGAGCACAGTGAAATCCTGCCTAATTGAGGGGACTCTTTAGGTAAATATCCAGGGATGTTCATCAGAATACAAAAGATGAGGTGAGGGACAGTCATGCACCCGTGGAGTCTACTGGATCAGCTCTGAAATGGGGAGTTTGCCCTTGGCTTTTGGTCAGATCATTAGCCAGAGACACTTATTGCTTTAGAAGGACACTTATGCCGTGACCAGTTTGGCTCAGTGGATAGAGCGTCAGCCTGCGGACTGAAGGGTCCCAGGTTCAATTCCAGTCAAAGGCATGTACCTTGGTTGCAGGTACATCCCCAGTAGGAGGTGTGTAGGAGGCAGCTGATCAATATTTCTCTCATCGATGTCTCTAACTCTCTATTCCTCTCCCTTCCTCTCTGTAAAACATCATTAATAAAATAATAAAAAATAGAAGGACAACTTATTGATTAGCCTCCAGACAGGATCATCAGTCTGGCCACCACTAATCCGATACGCCTCAGTTTGCTCTTCTGTAAAGTGGGAATACTAGTTTTCACAGAATGAAAGTTGGATGACATCAGCTATGCATGTAAAGTGCTTAGTACATAACTTGCTCCCAAGCACTGTTGGCTGCTGCAGGCTGTGCAGAGCCTTTCTGGACCCTGCTCGAGGGCACAGAAGAATCTCCTCTAACTGATGAGCATTAGGGCCACTAGTCAAACCCACTCAGTGAAGAAAGCCCCTGATTCCTTGAGCCATTCCTCTGGGGGCACTTTCAGACTGCGAGTGGAAAGAGAAGTGTTGTGAGTAACACTTGGTCATCACTTCCCTCCCCCCGAGCCTCCCCCCACCCGCCCTGGGGCCCTGGCCAGACCTTTACATGCCACGTGGCAAGTGTTTTCCGAGTGACTCTGGTAATCGTTGCACCAGTAGTGGCTGTTGATCTGGAAGATGCCATAGTCAGAGCTGCCATCTGCATATTCATTTACCTTTGACATATTGAAATGGCTTTCCACAAAAGCTAGGCACAGCCCTTGGGAAAAAAAAGAGAAGAGGGTGCTAGAGGAGGCCAAGCTGAGAGAGAAGGGAGATGAAGGAGAAAGGGATGTGAGGACTCAAAAGAAAGGAACAAGGCCTAAGAGGCTAGATGGGGCTGGTGGGCTAGAAACACCTCCTAGCTCCTCCTCCCATCCTTTGGTCCATCAACCCACCCATCAGTTTAACGATTCATCTTTCCATCCATCTTCTGGCACTTAACAATCACCTGTTGTGTGCCAGGAACTGTGCAAAGCCCAGCGAGGGATGTTTAGTTGGGCCAAATACAGATGCTACCTTCAAATGGCCTATAGGACAGGAATGAAGATATGGACCTACAAATGCCACAAATAAAGGATGAACGGGTTGTAGGACAGGTGTGCACAAATTCTGGGCAAAGTGGAGATATCGCCAGCATGCAATAGCATGAAGCCTTTGCATTGACTGTTCCCTCTGCCTGGACTGCTCTTCCCCTAGACATTTGGGTGACATGCCCTTTACTTTATTCAGCACCATTCACTGTCACCTCCTCAGGAAATACTCTTGGAAATACTCTGGTCTTAACCATGCAAATTGACTGTGTCTTTGAAAGCTTAATTCAATTTTAAGTAACTTTAAATTTTAAATGTAAATTATAATTTTAATTAAAATGTTAACTTAAAACATAAGTAACTTTTTATGCAAAAATATTAAAATATATAATTCTAGCATTCAACATCCATCTAGTACCGCTGTAAATAATTAGAAACTGCCCCCTCCTTGACTTCCTTTCCATTACAGTGTTACCTGTCACCTGTGCCCCTGCTTTATTCTTCTGTATAGCACTTGTCAACACCAGGAAGTACTTTATATATTGTATTTTGTGTTTGTTCATTGCTTGTCTCTTCCCCAGAATGTGAACACTCTGAGAGAAGTAGCTTTGTTTACAGTATACCCCTAGCACCTAAAATAGTTCCTGGTACATAAATACTCGATCAATAATTGCTGAATGAATATGGGATGTTGGGAAAGGTGTCTTGTAGAGGGCTGTGTTTTGAACTTGCCTTTCAAAGACAAGAGCGAGAAAGAAAGATGGCCAAGTAGGAGATGACCAAGACAGGAGAGATGGGGGGTGGGGGGGTGGCGAGGAGGGAGAGCGCACTCACAGTCACTCACGGAGTAGCCCTCAAACCCATCCAAATCTTCCTGGTGCAGCACCTTGGCCAGGTCGCAGCGGTTGATGAGGCTGGCCTGGTTTATGGCAGCGAGGCAGCTGAACAAGGAGATGAATAACGCCCTTGTCATCCTCAGAGGGGCGGTCAGCTGGGGGCCTGCAGTTCTTAGGGTCTCACAGACTTCCTGCTGGTTTTCTCTGAGAGTCTGAGAAATCTGCAAAGAGAAGCCAAACATCCTTGCTCACTCACGGCTCCCCTCCTGGCTGTTTCCAGTCTCTTAATCATTATGTACTATTCTGACGGGGGATGCATAACCTGTATCTAATCCCAAGGAAACATCAGACAAGCCAAACAGAGGGAACGTCTAGAAAATAACTGGCTTATATTCTTCAAAACAGTCAATGCCATGAAGACATTGAACGGGCTATTTTTACACATGTGGTGTTTGTGTGCGTGTGCGTGCGCATGCGTGTGTGTGTGTGTGTGTGTGTGTGTGTGTGTGTATCTTTCCCTTTACACTAGGTATATGTTCCTGAGAGCTAAGGCCTTAGTTTCTCTCTCCACCACCAGCTCCATGAGTCGGACATGAAGCATTTTCTGCTTGAACAAGGTGGCTACCCGGATGGCCTGTCTCCTCACAGACCTTTTGTTCTGTCTTCTAAGACTCACTCCATGCCATCCTGAGCTTGCAACCATTCTTTTGTTTCTGTCTCCCACCCTAGAGGTGCCAGACTTAGCAAATAAAATCACAGGATGTCCAGTTATACTAGAATTTCAGACAGACTACGAATAGTTTTTTAGTATAAGTATGTCTCATGCAACCCTACCCTGTCCTGACTGAGCAGGTTCCTTCAGAGTCACGTGTCACTGAGCCGTGGAAAGCAGTGAAGTCCGCTCTTGAGGTCCCCTTGGGGAACACAGTGGTTCTGGCAGGTGCATTCTTACCTCCCCTTCTGAAGCTGACCTCTCTCCTACCCCTCTCTCACTCCAGCCCCAGCTGGCCCAGGAAACTCTGAGAGAATCTGTAGAACAAAGCTGTTTGGGTAGGAGCCTCCTCTTCCTCATGAACTATATACTCTAGCCCCACCCAGCTCACAGCTCTGCCTGTTCTAAAGAAGGTGGGAATGCTGGGCAACCCCCATCCCCCACCCCCTGCCTCCTGGAACCCCAGTTCTGTGACATCATCACTCTCTTGGAAATACTCTGGTCTTAACCATGCAAACTGTGTCTTTGAAAGCTTAATTCAATTTTAAGTAACTCTAAATTTTAAATGTAAATTATAATTTTAATTAAAATATTAACTTAAAACGTAAGTAACTTTTTATGCAAAAATATTAAAATGTATAATTCTAGCATTCAATGTCCATCTAGTTACCACTGTAAATAATTAGTATCATGTTATGTCTAAAGTGCAGACATACAGACAAATTTAAGAGTGGTGCGTAACGTGATTTATATAATATTGCAAAAATGTCCTCAGCTTCCACTTACAACTGAGGCAAATACTGCACTAATTCACAGGTACTCCCAGAACCACTAACAGGAACACAAGAACAAGAAGAAATTGTACACTCAGCATTACTAGAAAATGCTATTTCATTGCACTCATTTCTGTTGTTTATTTGAGAGGAAAGCTCATTAATTTGTCTTTTCTCTTACTTAAGTACTTTTCTACTCAAAGCCTCTCTGCACTTTCAAATAGTACCTAGCATGGGCCCCATTAAGCTTTCCTTAAACCTGCAGAGGCAGTTGTATTTTTGCTCCAATAGACCTAGGTAAGATGTGAAGAAGCACCGCCCAGCCAAGAGAGTGGGTGTTCAGTGGGTCATGCTGTGCTGGGCAGCAGGCCAGATCCTGAGTGACAGAGGTGTCTGAGGTCCTTGATGTAGTTAATTATTTTGTATGAGGGGGACTGGACAGTATAGGGCCCAGGTAGGAGCTCCTCTTGCCAGTTCTAAAGGTAATAGTGAAATCAATTGCTATGGAAAATATGAGAAAATGTCTGTTTTAAGTTTTCAATAAGATATAAGAAAAGCCCTAGCTGGTTTGGCTCAGCGAATAGAGCATCAACCTGCGGACTGAGGGCTCCCAGGTTTGATTCCAGTCAAGGGCACATGCCGGTGTGGGCATGCAGGAGTCAGCCAGTCCATGATTCTCTCTCATCATTGATGTTTCTATCTCTCTCCCTCTCCCTTTCTCTCTGAAATCAATAAACAATATATTTTTTAAAAAAGATACAAGAAAAACCTCAAATGATACAGCCTGCTGAAATGCAGAACACAAAGAACCAAAATCAGTGGCAGAGATGGAATCTGCACTGAAGGCAGAGGAGCGGATCCACACTGCAGAAAACTCAACCAAGGTGAAGTTGCACATTTGAGAAGTTAATCAAACACAGAGCAGAAAGACATGGGGGAACAATGAGACAAAGAGGATGGATATGGATGACGAAGATTAGGGACTTATGCTGGGCCGAAGACACCAGCGTAGAAAAAGGTGCGGGTGCAGATCTACTGGTAGCTTATGTCACCACTTAGGCATACTGAAATCATATAAGACTCTGAGTGTCTTTATCATCAGGTTTAAACTTCACCCCACAGAATAGATCCCTTTTCAAATACTTTACAAATCATTTATAAAATGGACTACAAACAATACTCAGCTTCCCCTTCCAAAGGAGGAATTATATAGGCTCCATACTCTGGCTACAACTAAAACGAAACAGACACACACACACACACACACACACACACACACACACGCGCACGCGCTTTTTCCCCCTCCTGTTTATTGGGTCAAAGGCAAATTAAAATTTGGAATAACACGTTTCTAAAACCATGAAAATTACATTAACATATCAAGTTTATTAAATCAGAGTGTTGATAACAGTTTATGGAAGAGGGAGTTATGGATCTGTCAAGCTTGAGAACGCCAGCATCAGGTAAAAAAGCTTCTCACACATCCCCATTTTCAGGCCAACTCTCTGCAATTTATCCAGTGGCCACTAGAGGCCAGCAGTGGCCCGTGCCCAGGTAGTGTATGGGGGTAGGGTAAGGAGGGGGACAATATCTCCATTTTATACAGTAGTAGAGCTGGGATTTGGAATGAGGTCTCTTTAGTTTCTTATTCCACCTTGTTGGTCCCTCAACACCAAGAGACTTACCTGTGCTACCATATACCTAAATATTTTTATTTATTGATTTTTTTTTTTTTTTTTTTTTTTTTTTTTAGAGTGAGAGGAACGAGAGAGAGCTATTTGTTGTTCCACTTATTTTTGCATTAATTGGTTGATTCTTGTATGTGCCCTGATCAGGGATCAAACCCACAACTTTGGCATTTAAAAATTCATTCCAGGGGAGTCAAAGGTCAATCACTGTTTTATAACAATGCTTATCAAATTTGGATGCCACATTCAAACGTGAGAACCAACTGTGGAACCTCCACCTTTTGAGGCAGAAGATGGAATGGAGACAGCTCAGGAAGTGTAGTACAGTAGAGAAACTTGGGATCCAGATAGGCTGCCACTTATTGACCCTGTGACTTTGACTGAGTTCCTCCACCTCTCTGAGCCTCACCCTGCAGAGATGAGGCAGAGAGATAGATGGTGTAAGCCCAGGCACAAGTAGGGTTGATATATTTTGATATAGGTTTGATGTATGCTATCATTTTTATTAAAGACAAGAGGCTCAGTGCACAAATTCATGCACTGGTGGGGTCCAGCCGGGCTGGCCCCAATTGGGACAGACACTGAGCATTCACTCATGCCTGTGATCCTATGAGGTGGGCACACTCACCCCATTTAACACTTGTGGAGCCTGAGATTTAAGGGGCACCAGGACCTGCCTACGTCACAGAGCCCTGATATCTCCATGAGGTTCAGGCCTGCCTCACTGTTGGACAATAGTGACAGCACCTGTTAGGCTGTGCTGTGTACAGTCATGGCCTGGCGACTTCTTGTTTTATTAGGTGCTAATTACTGTACATTTTACCAAAATGAAAGTGTATGGCTTTATAAGCAGCTGTTTAATGGGTATGGAATTTTCTCAGGGTGATGAAAATGGTTTGAAACTAGATATAGGTGGTGGTTGTACAACACTGAATGTACTAAATGCTATTGAATAGTTTACTTTAAAAGGGTTAATTTTAGGTATTGTATATCTCACTTCAATAAAAATAAAATAGATAGTTCTTACCCTAGCCTGTTTTGCTCAGTAAATAGAGCACCGGCCTGTGGATTGGAAGGTCCCAGGTTCGATTCCGGTCAAGGGCACATGCCTGTGTTTCAGGGCTTGATCCCCAGTAGGGGGCATGCAAGAGGCAGCCGATCAATGATTCTCTCTCATCATTGCTGTTTCTATCTCTCTCTCCCTCTCCCTTCCTCTCTGAAATCAATAAAAAAATATTTAAACAAGTAATTAAATATTGGGATAATCACTTGGAAGAAGTAATAAAGGGAGAGGAGAAAAGGAAGAGCTGCAGGCAGAAAGGTTTTGGTGGTGGGGAGGGGTTAGCAGTTTGGGAAATTGTCACAAGAACCTCTAGACTGGCTCTCAGAGAGCCAAAGGCAGAGATTTAAAATGAGCCCGAGGAGGTAAGCAGGAGCCAGTCCCTTCAGGACCTTCTATTTCATGGGAGGGACTGTGATTTTCCACCTGAGAGCAATGGGAGCTTGTTAGAAACACAGAAACTTGAGCCCTACTCCAGACACCACGTCTACTGAGTCATAATCTGTATTTCTGACAAGAGTCCCAGCTGTTTCTTATATTCATTAAGCTTTAAGAAGCACTGGCCTGTATCATGGGAAGAAAAACCCCTAACACCAGCCAAGAGGGTGGGCTCTCCGCCATAGCTGACGCACTTTTATTTTGAATACCTTCTGAGGCAGGGCCTTGGTTTCTGAAAAGGTATTTAACTTTTGAAAATTAGGTGCTATAAATCCTAGAGAAAGACCTCACTTAACTGCAGGGAGTTGTGTCATAATAAAATTCCTTCGCCTAGAAACATTTCCTGTGGAGTAAGTACCAGTCTTCCTTAAACTGAAGCGGAGCCACGTTAAAAAATGCGGCAAGAACTCGGCGCCTGGCCAGGTCAACCCTTAACACAGCTGGATTGGATCCGAGGTAGCACAGGTCCCTTGGCAGGTCGGAGCCAATGTGGACTTTTATTTATTTATTTATTTATTTATTTATTTATTTATTTATTTATTTATTATATTTTCCCCAAAGTGTACTTTTTTAATTTTTATTTTTTTATAAATATATTTTATTGATTTTTTTTTTTTTTTTTTTTTTTACATAAAGGAAGAGAGGGGGATAGTTAGAAGCATCGATGAGAGATAATCATCAATCAGCAGCCTCTTGCACACCCGCTACCGGGGATGTGCCCGCAACCAAGGTACATGCCCCTGACCGGAATCCAACCTGGGACCTTTCAGTCCGCAGGCAGACCCCAACCGGTCTCGGCTCCAATGTGGACTTTTAAAGAAAGCTAAATTGGTGGCAGTTCTGCCCCTGAGCGCAGCTCTACGTTGAATCTCTATTGCTGAAAACGTAGAGCCTTGACAAAACTCTCTCGGGGAGCGTGGCGGCCAGGTGCCTCGGCGAGTAGAGTAGGGTGCACCGGGGAGAGAGCAGCAACTACCCACGGCTGAAGCCCTAAGTGACCTTCGACCTATGACCCGCACCTTGCTCGGCGCTTCCCTGCGCAGCTTCCGCCCCCGCCCCTCCCGCGAAGGGCCGGCCCAAGGGATGTGGGCAGAGCCCTGGAGCCGGCGGTTAGGAGCCCTGCCTGTTGGGGGCGGGTCTCGCGAGGGCGGGATTTGAGGAGGCAGCCCCGCATTGGGCTGCCGGGTGTGGGCGGGGCCTAGCGCAGGGCTGGGCTGGACGGAGCCGGCAGCTAGTTGCCGCCTCCGGGTTAACTGGACTCGGGCGGCCAAACCTCCGGAGGCCGGGGGAGGCAAGCCGGCCTCTAGCAGATCCCGGAACTAGGATTTCCCGGGCCGGACCGGAATCAGGACCGGCCCTGCCCCAAACCGGTCTGTGAGGAACTCGCGAACTTGGGTTAGGAAATCCCGGAACCCGGATCAACAAACCCCGAGAACCGGAATTTAGAGCGGCAAGTCCCGGAGCACGGATCGCGGAGCGGACTCGGCGCGAAGCCCGGAGTGCGGACCGCTGCATCGCCGGACGGGACGGCGTGATGTCTGGCCGCGGCGCGGGCGGGTTCCCGCTGCCCCCGCTGAGTCCCGGCGGCGGTGCCGTCGCCGCGGCTCTGGGAGCGCCGCCTCCGCCTGGCGGACCCGGCATGCTGCCCGGACCGGCGCTCCGAGGGCCGGGCCCGGCGGGAGGCGTGGGGGGCCCGGGGGCCGCTGCCTTCCGCCCCATGGGCCCCGCGGGCCCCGCGGCGCAGTACCAGGTGAGTGGGGTGGGCGGGCGGCGCCGCGAGCACGCGGGTGTCAGGGTGCGGGAGGGGGTCCTGAGGCCGCCTTCTGGGCTGGAGGTGCGGGGGCCCTGCGTGTGGAACGCACGGGACAATGTGGAGGGCAAGGCCAGGGAGCCTCGGGATCGGCGAGGTGGCGGCGGAGCGCTTAGGGGACGGGGTAAGAGGGTGGAGGGTCTGAAGCAGTTGGGAGGGCCCCGGTGCTTCCTCCGAACGGGGATTCTGAGTCGCTGAGAGATGGAGGAGTTGTGGGAGCCCATGCGTTGTGGGCGGGCTGGCTGAGAAATAGTGTAGGTCCTAAGGGCAGGGGGTGTCTAGGAAGTGATCCGAAAGTTTTGAGAAAGGGCCCTCCCCGAGAAACCAGGGTTACCCTGCAGTGGGCCTTGGTCCCACTCCAAGTCTGCTCTGTTGTTTGTAGTTGGGAACTGGCAGGGTCCTAGCGAGTGAGTCTGAGATGGCTCCCAGCTGCTAATGAGGAGGAGGAAGGGCCTGGCTTCCCACGGGCACCGGAGGCCTGGGCTAGGGCAGGGGGTTTCAGCCTGTGCAGTGGAGAGTCGACCCCCTGGGCCAGGCCCGGGAGTCCTTTCCCGGGATGACTCTGAGTTGGACCAGAGACAGTGGTGGCCAGGCCTGAAGGAGGACGCAGCCCGGCCCTTGCTGGGCAGACTGTCTTTCTGGCGCTCTGCCTGGTGTCGCAGTGTCCAGGAGTTGATTTGTTTGGAGGAGCAGAGCGGCTCCACTGAGTCCTGCTGCTCTGGAGCTGGAGGATCCTGGGAGAGCTGCTTCAAAGGGTTCCATCCAGATCCCTTTGGGGTTTGGCTTCCAAGAGAGCTTCTCAGGTTGCAGCTTCAAAGGCCATTGAGAGGCAGAGACTGGGCGCCTGTGTGAGGAACTTAGCCTGACTCTGCCGGTGGGATTCATCAGTGTCCCCGCCATTGTCTCCGGTTGTCCCACAGTACTTGGGAATTGCACCCATCCTTTTTCCTGTCCCCGCTCCACTTTCATTTAGCCTTTAAGTTCTAGCAATGCCATATTCCAACCCATGTGCCATTTGGCACTGGCTCCTGGCAAGTTTGAGGGAAAGAAGGCAGCTGGGGCTTCTCTTCTTTATGTCCCCAGGTAGAGGCCCTCGAAATGGGTCCTCATCGAATTAGGGTACGGATGTCTCCCCAGGAGCCCTGGGCCCCACTTTCTGAAGAGATAATTAACTGGGAAGAGTGATTTTTCCCCCTTTTACTACTCATTCTCCTTGCTCCCTCTAAAAAAAAAAACCAAAAAACAACAACAAAAGAAAAACAAAGGATTTGGCTGTTGACAGAGGCAGACCTGGTCTGGACTCCAGCGGGGGTCTGTCTTTCTCATCTTGCTCTTCCCCTTGGGGATTCATGGGCCCAAGGTGTCCCGAAAGGATGCCTGCATCAGTCATCCCAGCCTTGGGGCCAGCTCACCGAGCCCTGGCCTGGGAGCCCTCCTGTGGGCCTTGGCCTGAGAAGGATCTAAGGAATGACAGGAGCCTCTCCAGTTCCTCAGCTTGCAACCCATGGGGAATGGGCCTTGGGGAAAGCCCGGGAGAGGATGGATTCCACAGCCACACGGCAGGGAGTGACCTTGAGCCAGTGGCAAGACTGAGCAGGCGGTTAGGTGGCCCCAGGCTGCTGGGGGTGGGAAAAGGGACGAGGCACTGAGCCTCTGCTTCCCTGGGCCTCCCATCCCACCAGCTCCGTATCCAGGGGGAGGCAGTAGAGGTTGATGGGAGGGAGGACCCAGTTCTCTCTGCCTGAATTGAAGGAGGATTGCGTTTGGCCTCTTACCAAGTCCAGTTGCGTGCTCCAGGAGAAGGGACTGGAGATCTGAGAAGCAAGGGGGTCCTGTCTGTGAGGGCGCGTGAGGTGAGCCGGAAGAGCAAGGATTTCAGGGCCCACGTTGAGCAACAGAAGAGCCTCCGGACGGTGGTTCTCGCTGTGGATCACAGAGAGCCAATGAGGAGCGCCATGCAAACAACAAAGAAACACACTGCTGGGTTCACTCCACAGAGTCGGAAATAGTTTTCACTTGTGGAGGGGTATGTTTTCTTCTAGGCCAATGGTCGGCAAACTGCGGCTCGAGACCACTGACCACTGACCTAGACTCTCGAGTCCAGTAATTACAGGCTGTTGTTGTTCCTTGTGATTAAGCCCCTATACCCAGTGGTCGGCAAACTCATTAGTCAACAGAGCAGTAAACCATGGCTCGCAAGCCGTAGTTTGCCAACCACTGTTCTAGACCCTTAGGCCCAGCCACCAGCTTTGAGGCAGGGCTGAGCGTGCTTTCTGGAGGCCTGGAGGGGGCAGCATCGGGCACAGCCTCCTGCTCCTGGGTGGTGGAGGTAAATAAAGCTTAGAATGTGGGTTGGTGCTGGGCTGCAGGGCCAGGAGTTCACCCTGTGCTTCTGGGGTTCAGGGCACTGAGCCAGACCTTCCTAGACCTGCTGCAGGTGGGGAGTTAGGGAGCTTGAAAGTTCTGGGTTGCATTCTTTTTTCTTTTTTATAATCCTTAGGTTTTTGGGAGAGGAAGAGTTTCTGGTGGAGCTTGGCAGGGCCACGCTGGGACTTGATGAACTTAAGCAGCCCTCCCCTGGGCCCCTCCCCCTCCCCCTCCTGGAGGAAGCTAGGGGCCCTGGTGCGCTGGGGGCTCAGCGCCTGGGAAGGCTGGAGCAGATGTCTGGGAGGGGCCTCCGGGCCTGCCTGTGCTGCCTTGTCTTGGAGCTTTCGTTACCGGAGCACCTGCCCAGGGGAGGGGGTGGTGCTGCGGAGGCTTTGTGAATGCCCCAGTGAGTGGCACAGGGGCCCAGCGCACCCTCTGCAGGTTTCATTGCCTCGGTTCCTTCCCTTTGGATCAGGCACTGGTTGGGAAAAACATATCTGGGATGTCGGGAGGGGGAGGGGGGATCAAGGGAGGGGGAGGGCGCAGAGGATGCTGGGCTCACAGCTGTGGTCACACGGACTTTTTTTCTGTAATCTCTGGCCATGGCTCATTAAGGCGGAGAAACGGCTGTCTTTTGCCTTTCAACAGCTCAGATGGATCTCTCTGATGAGGAGAGACTTATGGCAGGAATCCTGAGGCCCCAGAGCCCTCCCCCCCTCACCCCCCCAACGTTTAAATCTCAAATGCTTCCTTCCCCATGCTTTTGGTTATGTTTCTCTCCGTCTCTCCTCCTGGTCGAGAATCTGACCCTCTGGGTGAGGACATGGGATTTGTGCTGGATGAAGAGATGGGGGGAGAATCTCATCTCCATGGCGCCGGGGCAGGGGTCCTCTGAGTTGGTGCGAGTCCCCACCCAGCCGGGCTTGGTTGGCTGGTTGTGCCGGTTGCATAAGCTGGGCCCCGGGGCCAGCCCTGTGAAGCTGCCAGGGCCTGTGTGTGAGCAGAGCTGCCAAACGGGCCTTGCAGACAGCAGCCATGGGAAGGGCGGTGGGGAGAGGTTACTCCAGGATGGGTTCCACAAATGTTGGGGAGCTGGACCTCTGGGAAAGCCTAGAAGCTTCTAAAGAAGTCATGTCTGTCACCCAGATTCCTCTGCTGCCCCTATGACTCTGCCCCTTGTGTCCCAGGATACTCTTTTTTTTTTTAAAATATATTTTATTGATTTTTTATAGAGAGGAAGAGAGAGGGATAGAGAGTTAGAAACATCAATGCAAGAGAAACATCGATCAGCTGCCTCTTGCACACCCCCTACTCAGGATGTGCCCGCAACCAAGGCACATGCTCTTGACCGGAATCGAACCTGGGACCTTTCAGTCCACAGGCTGACGCTCTATCCACTGAGCCAAACCGGTTTCGGCCCAGGATACTCTTATCTCCATTCTCCCGGTTGGGAGTGTGAGGGCTGCATTGAGCCAGGTGGTGTGTGGACATAGGCAAAGTCCAGGTGTCAGCTGCTCTGTCTCCCAGGAGCCACAGCTTCCCTTTGGGGATCTCCTGGTATAGGGGTGGGGGCTGGGCAGTAAGAGGTGAGCGAAGGGTCCAGTTCTGGGGTGTGCGTAGGGGCCATATGGTGACCAGATGTTTCCATGCTGTGCTGTGGCCACCCCCACCAGTTGAGACATGTCCAAGCCATCCTGTAGCAGCTTGCTTACCTGGGGTGCTGCTGCTGGATGGGCTTGCCAGCCCATTGAACGTCTTCCTCCCCGCAGGCACAGCGCCAGGCTGGCAACAGGGGGTGGGTTTAAAGGCTCTGCCTGGTCAGCCTGCGCATACCACACTGCACCCTGCTGCTTGATGATGACACCGCAGGCTCCCATGGTGTGCTGCTCCATCCTGGAAGGACGGAGTGCTTGGCTGGACCTCTGAGGGCCTTAAGAGTGCCGGGAAGCTGGCTAGTCCCCAGGAGCAGGGGCAGAGCCTGCTGGGGCTGGAAGGTGGCATCAGGCCCTGAAAACTCCCCAGGCCTTTCCCTCTGCAGGCAGGATTCTCCTCCCACCCCCTGGGCTCTGCAGGCCTCATTCGCTGGCACCGCTGCCCGGCGGTTGGAGGGGCGGGGCAGGTGTGGCTTACACTTCTGCTCTCAGACGCCCGCTTCCCTTTGTTTCTGGCACTGGAGCCTGGCCTCTGCGGCGTGCTGCTCAGGCCGGACCGGCCGAGGACAGGGATGGAGGGGATGGGCTCGGGGCCTCACAGGGCCCTGCCACTGACCTGTGCACCCCCGTTGGCTCACTTCCCCCAGCGGCCTGGCATGTCACCAGGGAGCCGGATGCCCATGGCTGGCTTGCAGGTGGGACCCCCGACGGGCTCCCCATTTGGTACAGCTGCTCCACTTCGACCTGGCATGCCACCCACCATGATGGACCCATTCCGGAAACGCCTGCTTGTGCCCCAGGCCCAGCCCCCAATGCCTGCCCAGCGCCGGGGGTAAGCCTGTTTTCCCCACTCTGCCTAGCAAGAGCTGTAGTGGCAACAGAGGGCTTTCCTCCACTCTAAGAATTGCAGTGACTGAGGAAGGCTCATTGTTCTCCTGGGGGAGGACTCTGGGGACTGGAGGGAGGGAGGGATGGGGTTGGGGGGTCCTTTGGGCCATTGACCTATTGATTGGGTTTCTCTCCTCCCCAGGTTGAAGAGGAGGAAGATGGCAGATAAGGTTCTACCTCAGCGAGTGAGTATGTTGGGAGGGTACTAGGGGCCCACCCAATGGCTGACTCTGATGGAGTCAATCTCCCCTGCCCTGCGATGGGGGAGAGACAGAAGAAAGAGCCAGAGCTGCAGCTGAAGCAACGGGTGCATTCCTTCTCCCTCCCTCCAGATCCGGGAGCTCGTCCCAGAGTCTCAGGCGTACATGGACCTCTTGGCTTTTGAGCGGAAGCTGGACCAGACCATTGCTCGCAAGCGGATGGAGATCCAGGAGGCCATAAAGAAGCCTCTGACGGTGTGTGCAGCCCTGCTAATCCGGGGCCTTCCCACGCCTCTCCTCGGCCTGGTTTTCTGGGGGCTGAGGGGGGGCCGGGATGGCTGGAGCAGGATTTTTCACTGCGGATGCAGCCTTTAGTGGAGCATGAACTCAGTTAATGTGGTGGGACCAGCATGTTTTTTATGAAATATAAAATAGTAGCAATTATAATAATTCTCTATAGTAAAGAACTTAAAGTAGTAGAGGTATTATTCATAACATTTTTTGTTTCAGGTGTTTATATATTACAGATGAGTGCGGATCCTGGGTCATGATTAAAAATGTAAATCATGTTGCCCTAGCTCAGTAGTCGGCAAACTCATTAGTCAACAGAGCCAAATACCAACAGTACAACGATTGAAATTTTTTTTGAGAGCCGAAAACCAGCTTCTGCGCATGGGCCACGAAGTTTCAATCACATTGTACGTGTGCGCCCGCATGTGGTATTTTGTGGAAGAGTCACATTCAAGGGGCCAAAGAGCTGCATATGGCTCTCGAGCCGCAGTTTGCCGGCCACTGCCCTAGCTGGTTTTGCTCAGCAGAAAGAGCATCAGCCTGCGGACTGAAGGGTCCCGAGTTTGATTCTGGTCAAGGGCACGTGCCCAGGTTGCGGGCTCCATCCCCAGTTGGGGGCACACAGGAGGCAGCCGATCAATGATTCTGAATCATTGACTGACTTTTTTTCTCTCTATCCCTTCTTCTCTGAAATCAATAAAAAATATATTAAAGTTTAAAAAGTAAATAAAATGCAAATCATGTTGATCATGGTCAGAAGTTTGAAAGGTAAAACTGGAGGATAGAGTAGAATAATTCTTGTCTCCTTACCCATCCCTAGAGCTTTCCTTTTTCTTCTTCTCTCTCTCTCTCTCTTTTTTTTTTTTTTTTTTTTTTTAATGATAATCTAACACAGTTCCCTAAGTGGTGAAGGCTTTCATTGAGATGAGAATGTTTTGGGGCCATGATGAGTTTTTTAAAAAATATGAGCCAGAGGCTTCTGATTTGCCTGATAGCACTTGTGTGTCCACTGATACCACCGTGTTGGAACTGTGGATGGTGCATCTGCTCCCCCATAAAACTAGGAGTCCCTTGAAGCCAGGATAAGGAGCCTAACAGGGTGTTGGCCCATAGCTGCCACTCAGCATTGATGTTGAACGAGTTCAGACGGGAAGACAGGGTAGCATTGTTTTCTAACATGTTGGTCCACCTCTAACTGTTTGTCTTTTTCTTTTCAGCAAAAACGAAAGCTGCGGATCTATATTTCCAATACATTCAGTCCCAGCAAGGCGGAAGGTGACAGTGCAGGAACTGCAGGGACCCCTGGGGGAACCCCATCAGGGGACAAGGTGGCTTCCTGGGAACTGCGCGTGGAAGGAAAACTCCTGGATGATGTGAGTTGGAAAGAGGCTGTCTGGAGAGCACATGGCCTGTATGGATTTAAAGACGGGGGCCAGCCACTTGGGCACTTCTGGGAAGTCCTGCCTGAGGGAAAGGGCAGTGCTCCTGGTCAAGCTTTGCACAGGGCCAAGCCAGTCAGAGGTTGGAGAGTTGGAGATTTGTATGGTTATTACAACAGTTCTCCTACAGGTGACAGTAAAGTGCTTGAAGGGAATATATATATATATATATATATATATATATATATATATATTATTGATTTCAGAGAGGAAGGGAGAGGGGGAGAGATAGATAGGGACATTAATGATGAGAATCATTGATTGGCTGCCTCCTTCATGCCCCCCACTGGGGATTGAGCCCAAAATCTGGGCAAGTGCCCTTGACTGGAATTGAACCCAGGACCCTTCAGTCCACAAGCCAACGCTCTATCCACTGAGCCAAGCCAGCTAGGTGTCCCTTTTTTAATTCAAAATCCTATGTCAGTTAACAGTGGGGCTGCAGAGTCCTTTTCCTACTTCCAGTCATTCACTCTTCCCCTGCTTCCTTCAGGGCCCAAGAATCCTCAGTGTCCTGAACTTCAGGCTGAAACAGTATTCCTCTCTTGGGGGCTTAGCATAGCTTAGCTTTGAAAGTTCAGGAGCACTCCCATCTCGCCCCTTTCCCTCCCCAGCCTAGCAAACAGAAGAGGAAATTCTCGTCATTCTTTAAGAGCCTCGTCATTGAGCTAGACAAGGAACTGTACGGGCCTGACAACCACCTGGTGGAGGTGAGTGGACCTGGGCGTGGGAGCACGGGCTGATGTGCCAGGTGCACAAAGAGGCTCGGTCCCTGTGGAGAGGGCCAAGTGTGTGTATGTCCATGCCCACCCCTTGGTGATGAGCTATGCTCCCTTCCTCCCTGCCAGTGGCATCGGATGCCCACCACCCAGGAAACAGATGGCTTCCAGGTGAAACGGCCTGGAGATCTCAACGTCAAGTGCACCCTCCTGCTCATGCTGGATCATCAGGTGACTGGGGCCATGTCCCAGGGACAGGGGCAGGTTTATTGTAAACCTTTCCTGTTCCCGCCCTACTCTTTGGCATTGGTTTTTCACAAGAACCCCTCCTCTGACTTCCTTCTATTCCCAGCCTCCTCAGTACAAGTTGGACCCCCGACTGGCAAGGCTGCTGGGAGTGCACACACAGACCAGGGCCGCCATCATGCAGGCCCTGTGGCTTTACATCAAACACAACCAGCTGCAGGACGGGCATGAGCGCGAGTACATCAACTGCAACCGTTACTTCCGCCAGGTTAGCGGGGACTCCCCTGTCTTGCAGCCCCTGCCTTGCCTGCTGTCCCAGAGCCCCACTGAGTAGCTCTTGTCCACATTCTTCATGCTTCCCTGCGAAGACCCGCTTCCCCCCCGTGCCCAAGGCATGTTTGTACTCTCTCCAGATCTTCAGCTGTGGTCGGCTCCGGTTCTCCGAGATCCCCATGAAGCTGGCGGGCTTGCTGCAGCATCCAGACCCCATTGTCATCAACCACGTCATTAGGTCAGTGGGAAGAGGGCATTGGGAAGGCTGTCTAAGAGCAATTTGCCTTTCGATTGAGCTAAAGAGAAACAGCACGTCTGGTTTCTTGCTCCCCAAGTGTGTGCAGTTGGGCCAGATGGGTGGGATACTATGTACTCATCCTTCCCCTCCCGTGTGCTGCCTACAGCGTGGACCCGAATGACCAGAAGAAGACAGCCTGCTATGACATTGACGTGGAGGTGGATGACCCACTCAAGGCCCAGATGAGCAATTTTCTGGCCTCTACCACCAATCAGCAGGAGATCGCCTCCCTTGATGTCAAGGTGGGCCTTCTGCCCCCCCCCCCCCCCCCATGGGGCTCAAGATGGGATGGACAGTCTCTGTTGGGCATTTCTGTACATGTAGCACCTTGGGATAGGATTTCTGTCCAAGTCCTTTGTGGTTAGGTCTGGAAACAGACTCCTCAGAAGTGGGGGCCAGTCTGACACATGCACATGTCCCTCCCCCCAGATCCATGAGACCATTGAGTCCATCAACCAGCTGAAGACCCAGAGGGATTTCATGCTCAGCTTTAGCACTGACCCCCAGGACTTCATCCAGGAATGGCTCCGTTCCCAGCGCCGAGACCTCAAGGTGTGGTCCTCTTTCCTGATGAGACCGGGTTAAGCTCTAGGTGGTCTCACCCCCATCACATTGGTTCCGGGGGCTCAGGAGTGGGAATTGTTCCTTTTCCCTGGCTCTTTGCAGATCATCACTGATGTGATCGGGAATCCTGAGGAGGAGAGACGAGCTGCTTTCTACCACCAGCCCTGGGCCCAGGAAGCAGTGGGGAGGCATATTTTTGCCAAGGTGAGACTCTGCCCTGTTTGCCCTCCTGTGGCAGTGAGCAGCAGAAGCCTGAGCTGCTGGTCTCTCTTCCAGGTGCAGCAGCGACGGCAGGAACTGGAACAGGTGCTGGGAATTCGCCTGACCTAACTGCTCAGGGATCCCCTCCCTTCTTCCCAGCCCGGAATCATCCCATTCTCAGCCTGGAAGGGACCACCATCTGAGGCTGCAGACACATAGAATAAGGAGCGGGGTGAGGGTTTGTCCTGTTACCCTCAGCTTCCAGTGTTAGTTTCATAAATGTAGCGATAGGATTCCTTGTTGCTTGGTCCCTAAAGCCTTATTACTTACTTTATGCGTTGGCTTTAATTGGGTTCACAATAAATGCCTCTGCCCCCTGCAGGCAGGCCCAAGTAGGACTACTGGGGGCCTTGCTTTGACATTGTAAGGGAGAGGGTTCAGAACCAAAGGCCACTGGCTTTGCTTGTTTACAGACTCCCCGTTGGGGCAAGTGCCCTAGCTGGCTCTGGGGAGCTGGGCAAGGAAGAGGGACTCAGCTGACTCTTCCTACCCTTTCGAAACCAAAGTTCTTTGCCATTCCGACCAGCCCAGCCTTGCTGCTGGCTTTTTCCTTTTCTTTGGGTATTTGCACTATTGGGGAGCAGGTTCTTCATGGGGGAGCCATTTTTTGTACAGGGTTAAGTTGGGGTTTTCAGGGAGCCCTGTTTGGTGCCTCCTCCCTTATTTTCTTTCCTCAATCTATGCAAGCGGCTCTGGCCGCCATCATCTCCTGGGGGCCAGAGGGCTGCCACTCAAGCTCTTGGGCCCAGGGCTACAAAGCCTCCTAGAGGAAGGGGACACTCAGCTCTCTGGCATGGCCTGAGGCATGGGTGTGTGCTTGGTAGAGGGCAGGGGACTCATTGCCATTGGGAGCTTGATAAGGGCGGGCCTAGGGCTTGGAAAGTGCCACTTCTGGCAGGTTTGGAAATCTCCAAATAAATCCTTGTTTATTGGTGTTGCTCAGACCTGGTCATTGAACAGTGCGGCACTCATTAATAGACCAAAGTCCTAAAGGCCTTGTCCTGCAGAGCTTTATTTGAGGGATCTACACAGGGACCATCCTCCTCACTTCCACAGCTTCTTGATGGACATGTTTTTCTCACTATCCTTTTGCATGACCTGCAGAGAGAGAGAGAACATTGACTTACAAACTGGGTGAACAGAGGCCTTATGCCCACTGCTCTAGAGCCACCGTCAGCAAAGGCAGAAAAGATGGAGACCTGTACCTTGGCTACCGCCATCTCAAAGTCCTCCTGGGTGACGTGGACTCGCCGTTCCCGTAGGGCATACATGCCAGCTTCCGTGCACACACCCTGAGCAGGGAAGGGAAGTCAGGCTGTTGCTGTGCCCTTGAACCCAGAGCCTCCTGCCTCTGCCCTTTCCTTGGGCCCTCCGATTACCTTCACTTCGGCCCCTGATGCTCCTGGCATGAGCTCAGCAATTTTTCTCAGGTTGATCCCCCGGGTCAGGTTCATTTTTCGAGAATGAATCTTCAAAATGTCCAGGCGAGCCTAGAGATGAGGAAAAGCCTGAGCCCCACTGTCTACCCCCCACCCCCACCAAGCCAGAGCCCCGCCCGGCGCTGCCCAGCACAAACCTCCTCATTAGGGGGTGGGAACTCAATTTTTCTGTCGATGCGCCCTGGGCGAAGCAGAGCTGAGTCCAGGATGTCAATCCTGTTAGTAGCCATGATAACCTGAGTGGAGAAGGGGGGTGGCATCAACTAGGCACCTCACCCAGGGCCTTCCCCCAGCTCATCCCATCCTACCACCACCTCACCTTGATATTCTTGGTGGCCTCAAAGCCATCCAGCTGGTTGAGCAGCTCCAGCATGGTGCGCTGCACCTCACTGTCCCCCCCCGAGCCCCCCTCCAGCCGCGAGGAGCCGATGGAGTCGATTTCATCCATGAAGATGATAGACGGAGCGTGTTCTCGTGCCATGACAAACAGCTCCCTCACCATCCTTGCCCCTGTGCCAAGGCCAAACTGGCATTAGGAGTTGTGTTCACTACCCTTACCCCCACTCCCTCCCCCCCCCCCCGGACCCCCCACTCCCACCCCGCCACTTCCACTTGGTTTTCATGTCTCTAGCCACAGTTACCTTCCCCGATGAATTTCTGTACCAATTCGGAGCCAGAGACACGGATAAAGGTACAGTCCGTATGATGAGCCACAGCTCGGGCCAACAGCGTCTTCCCAGTGCCTGGGGGTCCATACAGCAGCACTCCCTAGAGGGAAACGGCAGGTCTCAGGGCAGAAGGCCAGCCCCATGTTTCATTCAATGAACACATACTATCTGCTTGCTCTGTGCTAGATCCCATACTAGAAGCTTAGAGATCTAAAAGAATGAATGCCAAGGTCCCTTCTGGAGTTTATGCAGACCCCACGGTGCCCTGACAGTATCTCCCCAGCCCTCCTCAGTGAGGACGGCCAGCTTATCCCTCCCCTCAGTCTGAGGAACAATGCCCTCTCACAGAAGCCCCGCTTCTCACCTTGGGCTGTGCAATGCCCAGTGCTTCAAAGAGTTCGGGATGCTTAACAGGCAGCTCGATGACTTCTTTGATCTCCTTGATCTGCTTGTCCAGTCCACCGATCATCTCATAAGTTGAATCTGGCACCTTCTCCACCATCATCAGTGACACCAGTGGGTCTACCTTGTTGGGCAGGATCTTGTGCAGAGTGTAGCTGTCATTTCTTAGAGCCACCCGGCAGTTGGGTGTCACCTGGAAGAGGGGTGAGACTTTCAGGAAGCTGGGTGGAGAGAACGGACCCAACTCCCAACTCCCACCTCCTCTGCTGCACTCACATCATTGATGTCGATGTTCTTGTCCACATCCACAACAAACTTGCCCTCAGGATGCACCTAAAGGAACAGGGCTCATGACTTTTCCTGACAGTCACCAAACCACCAACCTCGCCCAGGGAGACCCCTAAGTCCCAGAATAAAGAAATAACGGACAGAATGCTGTCCTGGGGAGGCTGCACACAAAGGCACAGGAATTCAGTAGGTGGTCCCGGGGGGGATGCTCCTTTACCTTAACCAACACTTTCTTCTTATCCATGGCCCGGACCACTTCCCCCACATAGGAGCCCTGCTCCTGCAACAGCTGCAGCTCCTCCCGCAGCAGGCGCACTGGATGGAAACACACACAGTGGTCACCCAGCTTCTGTGTTCCCTCCCCGATAACTCAATTCCATACCCAGGAACCAAGCACACTTAGAAGGGAAAGCTACAAAAAGGAAGTAAAAATTCTGTTTAAGGTGAATGCTGTGGGGCTTGGAAGGAGATGTGCATATGAGTAACTATATACCAATGCGAGGCATCACCATGGACAGAAGCACCAACGTGAAGACAATTCAAAGAGGTGTGAACAGTCAGAAGTCAGACCAACTGCCCGTAGCCAACCTCCCCCCTCACCTTTTGCATTAAGCTCATTTCTCTGTGCCTGCAGCCTCCGAAGATTTTGGCTCTTATCATTCACAATCAGCTGCGGAGAGGACAAGAAGTTTCAAAAGGCAGAACAAAGTAGGAGGTTCAGATCTTGGTCAAGACCCTCAGGCTGGTCTGAACTGAGTGAGGGCAGAGCACAGGCACCTGCAGGTTTCAGATTTTTCTCTCTGATCCTAATGGCCTCGGCCTGTCGTCCAACAGCCCCTCTGATCAAAAACGGCGACTTGTCTAACACTCGCCCAGGAACAACAAACCCTAATGGGGCAACATTACAACTGGCTCATGTAGACCATTTCTCACAGGACGGCATATCAACATGTTCCAGTGGAAAGATCTCTGGGTCAGAAGCCTAAGATCTAGCCCTCTTGCTGCCAACTAAATAAATGCTAAGTAGAGCCGCTTAAAACACCTAGTTCTGCTACCAACTGCAAGTGGGCATGGCATCACTACACCATGCCTCTTTTCAGGGCTGTGGTATGAAATCACATTTGCAGATATCGTATATGGTTTATCCTTACCCATATACAATACCTGCAAATGTATCTGGAGTTTAGAAACTTTCCCTATGGCTTTCCTTCATCCAATTCATATTCATTATTTTCCTATGGTCCCGGCTCCCTCTTTAGGCCAGAGCACTGTGTTGCCAATTCCTTTCCGTTCAGTCCCCTATTATCAGCATTGTCCAGACTCAATTCTGTCTTCCCTTGCACTTCCTCTACTCCAACCCCCATCTGATAAACCTCAGGTCCTGAGCCTGTGTCCTCCCTTTGATATGAAATCCTCTCCATCAGGCTTCTACCCAAAGAAATGGCCTTTTCGGTTTGACTCTGGAAGATGTGTAACGAACTGTTTTCCTACTGGCCCCAGTGGAATTTTATGGACTGTTGAAATCTCCATCAACCATTCATCCCCCTGCTAGCTCCCTTTGTCCCTCTGGAGTCCGTCCTCACCTGCAGTTCTTCAATCTTGGACAGATAATATTGGCGGAGTCCACTGCCTGCCTTCCCCTCTTCCAGCTCCATCTGAAGACACAGTGTCATTAGTAAACAACAGGCTAAATAGCCAAGCCACTTCTAGAACCCTCCTTTATACCCCATGACTAAACTAAAAGCAGAACGCGAATGCCGCCTCCCTCATAGGAACCAGAAGGACCAAGAGGCGACAGACACGCACGGAGCGCTTTGTCCGAGCCCGGTGCTCTGCGGACCCGGGTGTTCCTGCCACAGGCGGAGCCCGGAGGAAGGACGCGTTTCCTGTCTCCCGCGACTCGACGACGCGCCCGTCCCCGCTCTCATCGCTCCTCTCTCATTCCGCCTCCGCCGTGTCTGCGCTCCCGGCCAACCCTGACCCCCGGGGGCCGCGCTGACACAGCAGATCCGGCCCCAGGCAGGGCCGGATCTGGACTGGACCACCCGCTCCCGACCCACCGACCTCTGGCCCCAGCCGGCGGCCCGCCTCGGGTCGCTCCTGCTCCGCATCCAGGCCCGGCGCCCGGTCCCCGCCCAGCCGCGCCGCCGCCGCCACTGACCTGCTCAGGCCCCTCAACCGCCATCTTCCCTCTGCAGTGGAGACCGCCGGCATCCCAGCCGCCTCCGCGCGCAGGCGCAGAAGCAGGGACTCGGAGGCCGGAAACGGGGGCAGAGAGTGCATCCGGGTCAAGGGTCCGGGTGGCGCGGGAATGACAACAAATAACAGGGACCCTGACGGACCGGAGTTCGGCGGCGCTACGCGAGGTCGGGAGTTTTGGAAGGGCACGGAACTCCTAAATGTTTCTAAAAACTCGATTTTAGTTCACGTAGTCTACGCTCTTGGTTCCAACCTACAGTTTCTATAGAACCTGGCGACAGAGTAAAATGCTTTTTGTGGCCACGCTCCAAATGACAGAAGCCGGGGGCGCGTGCTACGCAAGCGGAAGCGGAAGTTCGTTGCTGCCTCCATGTGCTGCTCCCGGAGTTGTGGAAACGGCGGAGGTTGCGAGTGATGTGGAGTGAGGCGCGGAGTGTGATTGCTAAGGCGAGCGGAATCTAGTGCCCCGGAAAGAGGCGTCCCAGTTTCTGCTTTCTCCCTAGATTGAGCGGCACTCCCCCGTCCCACCATGGGCAAGAAGGGCAAAGTCGGGAAGAGCCGGCGGGACAAGTTCTATCACTTGGCAAAGGAGACTGGTGAGTCCAATGTGCGCCCTCCGCGAGCGAGACGAGCGACTTGTCAGGTTCGCCCCCCCCCCAACCCCCTTCCGAACATTGAGTTTTTCTCGCAAAAGAGATAGTGGGTTCTGGGGCCACAGAAATCCCGCCGGGAGAGCACCTCGTGGACTTTATTGTTTTGTTGACATCCCCAGGTTATCGTTCCCGCTCTGCATTCAAGCTGATTCAGCTGAATCGCCGCTTTCAGTTCCTGCAGAAAGCCCGAGCCTTGCTGGACCTGTGTGCTGCGCCAGGGGGATGGTGCGTAGCCCCGGCACCTCGTGCTCCCGGCGGCTGGTTTCTGGGTTCCGTCCGGCCTGGGATGACTGACAGTCGCATTGGGGGAAGGGAGGGCGGCTACAGTAATACCAGCCTCAATTTCTCCACTCCCCAGAACACACACGACAGAGGTTTGGAACGTGTACATAGGACTTGCCAAGGCCACTGCACTTGGCAGAGCTCCTCCTAGCACGGAAGAGGGTTTATATTGTCAAGGGTTGGGAAGGAATAGTCTTGGGTATTTTAATTTTTATTCTTCTTTCCTAGGCTGCAGGTGGCTGCCAAGTTTATGCCTGTATCAAGTCTTATTGTGGGTGAGTGACAGGTGGTTCACACGGGTGTTTTAGGGGTGGGAGTACGAGATAATGTGTCTGCATTTCCTTTCTTCCTGCTTGAGGCAGCCTTTTGGAATACTCTGACCTGGTTTCTTCCAGGGGTGGATTTGGTACCCATCAAGCCTCTTCCCAATGTGGTGACACTCCAAGAGGACATCACAACAGAACGCTGTCGGCAGGTGATGAGAATCTCTCTCCCCATCCCCTTTATATGCAAACATCCATTTTTGTTCTCTTCTCACCCACATTTTCTGAAGGCAAGATTTTTCATGTTTACTGTGCCTTGAGCAGTGTTTTCATGATGTCTGTAAGCCTGGAATCTGCCTCATCCACTCCAGCCTTTGTTTGGTCAGGAATGAGGTGTTTGAAATTGGAAGAGCAGAGATTTCAGTGAAATCCTTTCCAGGAAGGCTCACTAGTAGATTATAAGCTCTGTGAAGACAGACAAGGAGTGTTTTTTATTTATTTACTTATTTTATTTCAGAGAGAAAGGGAGAGGGAGAGATAGAAACATCAATGGTGAGGTAGAATCAATGATCGGCTGCCTCCCACACGGGGGATCGAGCCGCAATCTGGGCATGTGCCCTGACGGGGAATTGAACCGTGATATCATGGTTCATAGGTTGAGCTTAACCACTGAGCCACGCCACCCTGTCGGATGTGTTCTATCCCCTGGGCCAGGCACAGTATTTGGCCTTTAATAGACACTCAGCAAATGACTGGGTGAGCACATGACTAAATCAGGGATTCCTCCATCTGTAGCCAGTCCTGTGTTTCTGCTCTGTAACCCTTCCCTCCTTTGCAGGCCTTGAGGAAGGAGCTGAAGACCTGGAAAGTTGACGTTGTGCTCAATGACGGGGCCCCCAATGTTGGGGCCAGCTGGGTCCATGATGCTTACTCACAAGGTGCCAGGGGCATGGAGATGGTGGAGGTGGGCATGGCCTGTCGGGCTGCATTGGTCCTCGGCTAATCCTCTCTCTCCCACAGCCAATTTGACACTGATGGCTCTCCGTTTGGCTTGTGATTTTCTGGCCCGTGGTGGCTGCTTCATCACAAAGGTTTTCCGTTCCCGTGACTATCAGCCCCTGCTGTGGATCTTCCAGCAGCTGTTCCGCCATGTCCAGGCCACCAAGCCCCAGGCCTCGCGCCATGAATCTGCAGAGATCTTTGTAGTCTGCCAGGGTAGGTGGGCATCCCTTCCTTCTTTCTCTTGGCTGGTTTCTTAACTACCAAAGCACACTTTTTTTTTTTTTTTTTAATTTACACTTTCTTATATATCCTACCATCTCAGGATACCTGGCTCCTGACAAGGTTGACAATAAATTCTTTGACCCAAAATTTGCCTTCAAGGAGGTTGAAGTTCAGGCCAAGACAGTTACTGAATTAGTGACTAAGAAGAAACCAAAGGTGTGTTGAGTAATGTGGTCACTCTCAGGTCCTGGATCTCTGGGGAGATTGGGCCTGGTGGGTCCAATAGACATCACATAAGGGACCACTCAACCTTATTTCCCTCCCTCAGGCTGAAGGCTATGCTGAGGGTGACCTCACTCTCTATCATCGTACCTCAGTCACTGACTTCCTCCGAGCTGCCAATCCTGTTGACTTCCTCTCCAAAGCCAGTGAAGTGAGTCCCAGGTTTGGGGGAATGGGAAGGGAACCCCGGAAACATGGCCTGAATGTTTCCCAACTCCTCTCCCTTCTTCCAAACAGATTGCACTAGATGATGAAGAGTTGGCACAGCATCCAGCTACCACTGAGGACATACGGGTGTGCTGTCAGGATATCAAAGTGCTGGGGCGCAAGGAGCTTAGGTATGAAGTGGGGGTGATGTAAGTGCCAGAGGCAGGGGAGGCCTTTGAAAGCCACGATGTTGATCTCGGAGCATAATGCTGTTGTGCTAGAGGTTCTGGCTGGGGACCTGAGCCCTAGGATTTGTGACTCAAATAGGAAATTTGGGATGTAGGTCTATGACAGAGGAGGAAGCAGGGACAAAGGGAGGTGGTAAGGTCTGTAATGGTATTTCTGGGACAGGTCCCTACTGAATTGGAGAACAAAGCTCCGGCGATATGTGGCCAAGAAGCTGAAAGAGCAAGCAAAGGCGCTGGACATCAGGTGAGGAGGAAGCTAAAGCACAGACGTTGACTGGGTGTTGGGCGGTGTGTGTGTCTAGAAAATAATCAAACTCCTTGGTCTGTTTTGTCAGCCTCAGCTCAGGAGAGGAGGAGGAAGGTGATGAAGAGGACTCAACAGCTGGGACCCCGAGGCAGCTCTCTAAGGAGGAGGAAGAGGAGGAACAGTTGAATCGGACCCTGGCAGAGATGAAGGCCCAGGAGGTAGCAGAATTAAAGAGGTGAGGAGAGCACGAAGTTTGGGGAAGTGTCCCCCTATCCCCCCAGAGTTTCTGTGTGTGTGGGGATGGAGGAAGAGAATGAGGAAACGGTTGAGCAGTTTTCAGAGCCGGGGAGGTATAATTCCTCAAACTGTCCCCAGGAAGAAAAAGAAGCTGCTGCGTGAGCAGAGGAAGCAGCGGGAGCGTGTGGAGCTGAAGATGGATCTTCCCGGGGTTTCCATTGCAGACGAGGGGGAGACTGGCATGTTCTCCCTGCGCACCATCCGGGGCCACCAGGTGAGGGGGGGCTGGAACAGTGTGAGGACCAGAGGATCTGTTTGTGTATTTGGAAGGGGGTCGGGGATTAAACATTTTCTTAGTGTGCTGCATGATCACTGCTCATGGCTGCTGTGTCCACCCATAAATGTGACTCGGTGAAGGGTGACTGGGGAAAAAACGCAAGAGCCTTGTGTCTCAAAGGCCAGGAAGAAACATAAACCTAACACGAAATTAGGAAGATGTGTGAATACTGTAAGAACATTACATATGTGTATGTATCTTATATACTAAGTAAAAATAGAAGAACCAAGGGGCACTCTTTGCAAGAAGCCATTTCTGTAGACGCAGCCAGGTAACTGGGTGACGGGCTGGTGATGGAGGCCTTCTCTCGGGAGCAGCGCTCCTCAGTTCACTGAGACCAAGGTGGCCTCTGCGCACGCTGGATGGGGAGTACAGGGAACGTGACTTGTAAATAAGAGGAGTGTCACAGGCACTTCGTGGCTTTTGTGTGGGAATGGGAACCAGGTCTTCTTGGTTGTACAGGAAGGGGTAGTGGTTCTGGAGCAGATTACCACTATCCATGTTTTGCCTCAGTTCCCTCATCTGTAAAAGAGAATAATATAACCTATCTACTAGGGCTGGAGGGATGAGTAAAACATGTTACGTGGACTCCTTTATTCAGTGGAAACAAAATTCGTAGATTATATTCTCAGAAGGTGATGTGGTATCCTTTTTTTGAGGCAGTGTTTTTAAAGAAAAATTAATGTGTTAGAATATTTTAAAATTTGATGCTATATAGGGTATGGGTATTTTCCCATAAACCTATTTTTGCTACCATTGAAGATGAGACTGCTGAGTGGAACAGGTGAGTGATGTGGTCTAGAATGGGATGGTCTGGCAGCACCATCACTTTCCTGTCTGTAAAAGGAGATAATGTGCTCGTTGAGGCTAAGATAATGGACACAGAAGAAAGCAGTATGTTCAAGTACCCTCGATCTCTGTTTCTCTGTCAAATTTTAGTTGTTAGAGGAGGTAACACAAGGGGATATGAGTGCTGCAGACATGTTTCTGTCCGATCTGCCAAGAGATGACATCTATGTGTCAGATGGTGAGGAGGAGGAGGAGGATGATGCATCTCTGGATAGTGACCTGGATCCAGAAGAGCTGGCAGGAGTCAGAGATCCTCGGAGTCTAAAGGACCAAAAGTGGTAAGGGGGGGGGGGGGAGGGGCTGGTCTGCAGGTAATGCCAAAGGCATTGGGGGATGGGGGGGTTCTCCAGGGCACTGGCCCGCTAACCCACTTCCCTTGGGGCTACAGTGTACGGTTTGCTAAAGCAGAAGACGATAAAGGGGAGGAGGATGAAGAAGAGAACCCATTGCTGGTGCCTTTGGAGGAAAAGGGGGTCCTGCAGGAAGAACAAGCCAGCCTGTGGTTCTCGAAGGTAAGAGGAAGCCAGGGGGTCGAGACTCGGGGAATTGGCATTCCCCGCGGAAGGATACCTAAGGACTTCCCCTGTCATAGGATGGCTTCAGTGGGATTGAGGATGATGCTGATGAGGCTCTGGAGATCAGCCAGGCCCAGCTGTTGTATGAGAGCCGCCGGAAGGGGCAGCCGCAGCCACCACCACCACCACCATCTTCTAGTTTGAAGACAGAGAGAAAACCTTCCCAGTGCCCAGATGAGGCCCTTAAGGCGACAGAGACTCCACCAGGGACAGAGGCTGCTGCTGGCCCCGGGGGTGGTGAGAAGGATGACAGCTCCGACAGTGACAGCAGCAGCAGCGAGGATGAAGAGAGGTGAGTGATTGCAGCTGATGGGAGAAGGGATATGAGGAAGCAGTGTTAACCATTTCTCTAGGTTGGGCGTTTTCAACCTTGCCTGTAGATCGAGGGCTTTAAAAACACTCATTTAACTGGTATGGCCATGCCGTGGTAGGATCTCCGGAAGTTACCCACTGCAGCCTTAAATAGGAACTGGGTTGAAGGGTCTGAGTGATGGCGGACACATGTTCTCTCCTGCAGCTGGGAACCACGCCGTGGGAAGAAGCGAAGCCGAGGGCCTAAGTCAGAGGATGATGGGTTTGAGGTGGTGCCTATCGAGGACCCAGGTGAGGGAGTGGGCCTGCCCCCAGCAGGATGGGAGGGGACCGTGGATGTTTGGGAATTGAGCTTGGACTTTTCTCCTCCCCTTCTAGTGAAACATCGGATACTGGACCCTGAAGGCCTTGCTTTAGGTGCTATTATCGCCTCTTCCAAAAAGGCCAAGAGAGACCTCATAGATAATTCCTTCAGCCGGTAAGGGGAGGAGAATCACGAGGAGTCGCCCAGTTGTGTGTGTGGTGGGAGAGGGCGAGTGGTTTCTTCTCCACAAAGCACGGAGTGGTCGAAAGGGCTGTCCTCCACCTAGGTATACCTTTAATGAGGACGAAGGGGAGCTCCCAGAGTGGTTTGTGCAGGAGGAGAAGCAGCACAGGGTACGGCAATTGCCTATTGACAAGAAGGACGTGGAGCATTATCGGAAACGGTGGCGAGAAATCAACGCACGTCCCATCAAGAAAGTGGCTGAAGCTAAAGCCAGAAAGAAACGCAGGGTAAGTATTGGGGCTGCCCAAGATGAGGGGGAGGTGGGACAGGGATGGGGCAGAGATTAACCGGACAGGGCCTCACAGATGCTGAAGAAGCTGGAACAAACCAAGAAGAAAGCAGAAGCTGTAGTGAACACGGTGGACATCTCAGAACGAGAGAAAGTGGCGCAGCTTCGAAGGTGATTGGGGGAGGTCACCCCCAGATACTTGGGGGTTAAAAAGGGTCAGAAAGCCAACTGTTTTCTTTCATTTACAGTCTCTACAAGAAGGCTGGGCTTGGCAAGGAGAAACGCCAGGTCACCTATGTCGTAGCCAAAAAAGGTGTGGGCCGCAAAGTGCGCCGGCCAGCTGGAGTCAGAGGTCATTTCAAAGTGGTGGACTCAAGGATGAAGAAGGACCAAAGAGCACAGCAACGGAAGGAGCAGCAGAAGAAAAACAGGCGGAAGTAGCAGAGCCATCAGGGCCTCTGAGAAAGCAGTGTATGGAGGAGCGGTTCTGCAGTTCACGCCAGCCTCCCCGTTACCAGCTGCACCCGTTTGCATCCCAGTCCTCTGAAAAGACAGTGAGGTGTGGGGTACCTACGACTCACGGTGGTCTGAGTGGTGAGGACATCTGCCTCTTGTTAAAGCACAGCTGAAGGGCCCTGTGGGACTCCACACCCTTCCATGAAGACGGGGTACTTTTTTAAATTATAAGGGGAACTTGAGTATTGAGGTGGCATTCATTCTAGCCTGACTTCTCGGCCTCTCAGCTCTCCCCGGCCCCTTTTATTGCCATTTAAATAAAACCATGATTATAGATGTCTTTTCGTCCAGTTCCCATTAAGTGCTAACTTTGGTGCTGCATTGTTCTAAATCCCATTTAACATGTTCTGACTCCTGAGGTAGAAATGACAGACAATCCACAGGTCCCAGTAGTAAAACATTTACTAGAGCAAGCAGAAAAGAATGCACATCTTAAAGAAACCTTCACAAAGTCACAAAATTTGAAGTATGTATATTTCCTTTATAAACAACATAAACAAAAATCATCAAAATCATTTCAGCAAAACATTTTTCTACCATTGTGGTAAGTTAAAAAAAAAAAAAAAAAACAACACAATGAAATAGGGGGAAGAACAGTTAAAAGCTGTTGGGGTTTGAAATTTAGCAACACTTCAGACCTGGAGCAATCCTGTTTTTAGGATTATTTCTCACTTCTTAATAGTAGTGGCTCTGGGATTCCACTACAGGCTGCTGCTTCCAGTCTCAGGGCTGGAAACAGACCTGAGCATCAACTCCACTTGGAATCAGACACCTCCCTTCCCTGCAAATGTATTGGAAGCCCCAAAGTGCTTCCCAAACATCCCTAACAGGGCCCGTCTGGGCACATGGCTAAGAAAAAGGTTTTAACTTATAGATGTTTATAAGCTGACAGTAAAAAATACACACTACATATGATATAAACCTAGTTTTATATCCTGTAAGGCCCTCACAACAAACCCAGAGCCAAAAGACGCTTCCCAGCTCTCACTGCTTATGATCAAAGCAGCCCCCCAAAATAATGCAAAAAACGATCCAGATGAAGGAGTCATGTCTCTAAGTGCCAGCTACCCACTAAGGGTAGGGGGTCCTTACACCTTGGGCCCCACCCCAACCCAGCCCTGAGACACGTAATTACCAAAAATCTTTCTAAAAATAACAAAGGATTTCACACTTCAGCACATACCATCTAACTGTCCCATCGACTTTTCTTGCGCTTGGGTGGCTCGGGGACAGCAAAACCATCAGCTGTCTTATCTGTCTTGCTGTCCATCTTATCCATCTTACTGCTATCCACCACCTTGGGGTCCATCTTGCTCTCACGATTACAACCTTCTTTCCTGCTTTCACCATTCCAGCCATCATTTGCACTTCGACCATCGTTTGCCCCTTGACCATCGTTTGCCCCTCGACCATCGTTTGCACCTCGACCTTCGTTTGCACCTCGACCATCATTTCCACCTCGACCTTCATTTCCACCTCGGCTCTCTCCATGTCGGCCTCCACCTCCTCCATGTCTGTTCTCCCCATGACGATGGCTATCAGTATGACGGCTGCTGCTTTCTGGATAGCGGTATCCATCTCCATGGCGACCACCATCTCCATGACGTGGGCTATCACCGTGCCGATTGCCACTCTCTCCATGGCTGTGACGGCTACCACCCCGGTTCTCAGTATATCTCTCTCTCTTCCCATTGCTACCCCCAATCCCTTCTCGGCTGTTATTCCCTGAAGCTGTGTTGTTGACTCCCTGGGCTCCGGGAGTGGGGTAGGTCACTGGGGCACTGCTGAGATTCCCAGAATTGCCAAAGCCTGGGACGCTCTTGGTGGCACTAGCAGCGGGGCTGTCAGGACTGTTAAGACCCTGCTGGGCTGAATTAGATGGTACAGAATTCAAGCTCCCTGCACTTGTCCATCCACTTGCCCCAGCAGCAGAACTTCCAGCTTTCTGGTTGCTTAAGCTGGCGGCAACAAAGTGACTCTTGTACTGTGACTGAAAGAGAAAGAGAATGAAAATAGTTATGATGGTGAGTTCAAGAAACTAATATATAATAAGCTTGGCAATGATATATAGGAACTAGGGTGTTCACACACGAGTATCCATTCTATCTTGGCCCTGTGACTTTAGCATCCTGATGGCCCCACAATCCTGTGGCTTCTGTGCGTATTAGTCTGGAGATGGATAAAATATGTAAATTAAGGCCAGCTAACCGGAGGGGTAAAAGAAGAGTTCCTGAGATACAAAATCAAATTTTTCTTAGTTAAAAGATTACTGTCAACCAGATAGCAGCAGCCTTTGATGAGGGCAACACAGGGGGTTGGTGAGGCAGGGAGGGAACAGCAATCCTGCTGCAGTGCAACAGCCCTGGGCTCCGCGTGCCTGAAGTGGATGACAGCAGGAGGGGTTTCTGCATCTAGGTTAGCTACAGCTCGTGTTCAAAATGGGAAGCAGTGAGAGGTCCTAAACCCAGTACTGAGCCCAGCAACGGAGCTATACTAGCCCCCCCATCATTGCCCAAGAATTACTGCTGATGCTTTTACCTAAATGCTGATCTCCTACCTGGAAAGCAGCTTTCATTGCCGTCAGCCGATCTCCCATGGCTCCTGTGGAGGGCTTGTAGGCCTCATAGTTGCTCATTACATTGTTGTTATTTCCTCGATCCTAAAAAATAAGCACACCTTAAGAATGGACTCAAGTAGGAAAGCCCTTGCTATAGACTAGGCCTCAACATACTGAAAACGAGTGGGAAAGGGAACAGAATTTTTTTAGGAAGTTATGCTTTGTGAGAAAAGGTATGGCAATGAAGAATAATTTAAAAACTCAATGCCTGCCGAAACCGGTTTAGCTCAGTGGATAGAGCATCAGTCTGCAGACTGAAAGGTTCCAGGTTCGTTTCCGGTCAAGGGCATGTATTGTACATTGGTTGCGGGCATATCCCCGGTAGGGGGTGTGCAGGAGGTAGCTGGTCGATGTTTCTCATCTATGTTTCTGGCTTTCTATCCTTCTCCGTTCCTCTCTGTAGAAAATCAATAAAATATATATTTTTTAAAAAGAGCATGATCCTCAAGCATTTGGTGCCATTTGTATTTTCCACATACAGATAAATAGAATGTCTCTGTAAAAATGCAAAAGGAACTTTAAAAAAAATAACAACAATAATAAAAATAAAAACTCAATGCCTTTCAACCCAGTATTTCTATTTCTGGAAATTAATCCTAAATAATCAGAAATGAGATCAGATTATGCCCAAAGCTGACTATGTGGCATTATTTATATACAAACATGAACATGTTTATGTAATTATGTAAAAATTATATAGAAAGGCCACAAGGCAGTATGCACATTCTTTGAATCCAGACCCTTGAGTCTGAAACTCAGCTTTGTCACTTACCAGTGTGTAACCTTGGGTGCCTCTGTTTTTTATCTGTACTCTTCGTGAGTGACTGAGAAGACTGAGTTAATATGTGTGCCTGCTTGGAATGGACCTGGCATGTAGTAAGTGCTCAGTATTAGCTAACATCCTTATCCACATCATCATCATGCCTGTAATGTGGTAACAGATTACTTCTCAAAGGTACCACGCTAACTATATATAATAATCCAGAAATGTAGACTTGGCTTAGGAATTAGAGTAACAGGAAATAGACAGTTAAGACAGCGAATCAGGGAGAGCTTTTGCTACCTGATTTTTGAGAAAAGCGCTTTCTCCTCTCTCTGATGAAATTTCCCAGAGAATGTAGCAATCATTCCTGAGTTTAGTTACAAGACACAACTAGAATCTACACAGTGACCTTGTGGCAATGTCTAGCAGCAGGCTCGATTTAGGCCAGTGTTGGGAAAACAGACCGTGGGGTCCCACATCCAGAGTTTCTGATTCCCCAGGTTTGCGGTGGGGCATGAGTCTCCATTTACTGCTAGTCCAGGAACCGCCGCTAACCTAGACTGATTTCCTGAGCACATCAAGGTCCTTCCTCAATAGAAGTCACAACAGTAAGAACCGGCATTAACACAGAGGTAAGCCAGCAAATTAAACACAAGCTTCCTTCCTGACAGGGCTCTGAACTCTTGAGGCTTTCTCAGGCAGAGAATAGTCCTACCGTTACTCAGGACCAGCCTTACCACGTTAAGTGCCCAACCTGTTTTGCCTTCCAGACACAAAGCATAGTGCCAGTCCCCGGTGACTGACAGGGCACCATTGTAGAATGGACTCACTGTGTTCTCAGAGCCTAGTCCAGGCCGCTCCCTGTAGCCCAGGCCTCCTCCACCAATGTTCAGCTTTTTGCCTTTCCCTCCTTTGAAGCGGGACTTCCGAAACCAGGCATTCTGCATTGAACACAATTTAAGGTTAGCCAGGATAGGGAGAAGGGAGGGGCCAGAGGAAGGATAAGATGGAAGAGGAAACTAAGGGGAAGGGAAGACTTTTTGCTCATCTTTAGCCCAGAACCACAGATTCACTTCCTTTAGGTAGTTTAATCCACCCATTTGTCAGGAGGCTCAGATCCTTATCTAAGGCTTCCTTTATTGCTCCTTTTTCAATAAGGGAAGTAACTGGTTACGCTGGCCACTTCTAACTTCCTTAAGGAAAGTGAATTTATTTATTTATTTTAAAAAATATATATATATTATTGATATTTTACAGAGAGGAAGGGAGAGAGATAGCTAGAAACGTCGATGAGAGAGAAACATCGACCAGGTGCCTCTTGCACACCCCCTACCAGGGATGTGCCCGCAACCAAGGTACATGCCCTTGACCGGAATCGAACCTGGGACCTTTCAGTCCTTAGACCGACGCTCTACCACTGAGCCAAACCGGTTTTGGCGTGAATTTATTTTCTATTTTTCAATCTATACATACCACTGGACATAAAAATTCAGAGCTTTTAAAGTATTACTGGGTTCAGAAGTAGGGGGAAAAAACACTGTGACGTGAGGTTTATTAGAATTCACTCTAGGCCAGACTGGTAGTCACATAAAAAAATAAAATTTTATTTACCCATAAGACCTTAAAGTTTTCATTGAACTTAATCATTGCCAGAATACTACTAATCAGATTTATTCACATTCTCTTCAGAATGCAAACATCTCTGGGAGAGGTTAGAGCTTTGGCTGACATGCCAAAGTTCTCGAGAGGCAGGGCAAGCTTGGCAAAGGTGAGAGAAGCTGATCAGTCTGAGAGCACAGGAAGCCTGAGGCATAAAAAGGGATGTATCTTGTTTAAACCTTCAGTTTAGGATTGGCTCTCTATACCCAGGAAAGGGGAGGAAACTACTCTCAAGACCACATGACAACTGCATTATGGGTAAAAATGCTATTAGGCTGGCCTATCTGAAAAACATGTAAGTCTCTGCTAACAGAATATGTATTCTGAACAAATTTGTAATTTGGGGACTGCATGTATTAACACAATTTAAGATTTAATTCGGTAGAATGGTTCACTCAATTTTGGACTGGTAATCAGTGTGGTCTAAAATCTGAGATCTGCCGAAACCGGTTCGGCTCAGTGGATAGACCGTCAGCTTGGGGACCGAAAGGTCCTGGGTTCGATTCTGGTCAAGGACATGTACCTTGGTTGCGGGCACATCCCCAGTAGGGGGTGTGCAAGAGGCAGCTGATCGATGACTCTCTCTCATCGATGTTTCTAAGTCTCTATCTCTCTCCCTTCCTCTCTGTACAAAATCAATAAAATATATTAAAACAAACAAACAAATAAATAAATAAATAAAATCTGAGATCTAAGTCTATGAGGAATAGTTCAATACATAATTTTTTAAGACATCACACATTTTTAGCCCCCAAAAGAGAAGACAGTTTGGGAGGAATAGAAGCCATCTTTGAAATTACACTTCATAGATGCTGCCGAGAGGAGAGGATGAGAAGATAACCAGATGAATTTTAATGCCCTTACAAAACTAATCAGTACCTCTAAGCATTATTCTCCCCACCCCCACTCCTTTCTTGACATGTTTCTAGGTTATCTGCATCAGGCTTGTTGGAATTTGATCACCTAGTTTAGTTTTACAACTTGGAGCAACCTGAAGAGTGTTGCAGCCCCTCACCTGCATTGCCAGATCTAGGAGTTCCTTGGAAACATGTTGATTGGCTCCTTCCAAGTTCCGGACAAGATCACCAGCAAAATTGCTGTCCTTGGGGGTTAGCAAGGTATAGGCCACACCCTTCTCACCCGCTCGTCCTGTGCGGCCAATCCTGTGAGTATGGGTATCAATGTCTCGAGCCACATCATAGTTGATGACAGTCTTAATTGAAGGAATGTCCAGACCACGGGCTGAAATAATAAACCAAATTCTTTTATTCATCAGGAATCAAAAACCAAAGTAAACCTGCCCTAGCTGGTTTGGCGCAGTGGATAGAGCACTGGCCTGCAGACTGAAGAGTCCTGGTTCAATTCTGGTCAAGGGCACATGCCTAGTTGCGGGCTGGATCCCTAGTAGGGGGTATGCAAGGAGGTAGCCGATCAATTATTCTCTCTCATCATTGATGTTTCTCGCTCTCTCTCCCTCTCTGAAATCAATAAAAATATATTTTAAAAAACAAACAAAAAAGCAAAGTAAAGCCAAATACTAAAATCTCTTAAGAATCCAGGTTCCATTACACACACACACACACACACACACACACACACAATTGATTTCAGAGAGGACAGGAGATGGATATAGAAACATTAATGAAGAGAATCATTGATCGGCTACCTCCTACAAGCCCCCTACTGGGGATCGAGCCTGCAACCCAGGTATATGCCTTGACTGGTAATCAAACCGTGACCTCCAGGTTCATAGGTCAACGATCAACCACTGAGCCACTGCAGTCAGGCCCAGATTCCATTCTTATCTAGGCAAAGTGTGTGGTTTGCTGAGCTGAGATACAAGTTACTATTCTAGAACAAATGCCACTATTGTAGATTCTATGATGCGGGGCCACCTACTGTAAGATATATAACATCTGCCATCAATAACCTGCCATGGCCTGTCTGTACCAGGAATATATAAAAAATTAAAATCAGCTTCAAATATGCCTTGAGGCTGAGAAATTAACATCTTTCTGGTTATGATCAGTGTACTCTAAATGGCTCCATGGGGTATGGCCAGCCAGGCCAGCAGAGTACCTTCAATCAGCTTGATCAGGTATTACAGGTTTTGTGTAACAAGGCAGAGCACCCTTATAGCACAGAAACCTAAGATTATTGGGGAAATTCATATCCTACCTGCAACATCTGTGGCCACCAGGATGGGGATGTCCTTTTTCTTAAAGTCTGAAATGACCTTGTTTCTTTCACTCTGATCCATGTCCCCATGAAGCAGCCCAAGATTATGATCCTCCTGTTTAAGGTTATTGGCCAGCTCCTCAGCATTGGCCTTTTTAGTAACGAACAGGAGAACACTCCCTGAAGAGGTAAACTCGACCAGCCGCCGGGTAAGCCAGTTCCATTTACTAGGCCCGGAATGGAGAATTTCCACAATCTGTGTCACATCTTCATTTGCCTGAAAAGGAAGAAATGGAACAGAGGATTGTGACATTTGTTCCACAGGGCACCTGAACAGGGACCAGACATCACATGTTTTACTTGCACCTAGCAGAACCTTAAACAATCTTTCTTCTGGGCCTTCCTTCATCAAGTCAAGTGCACTCAAAACTTAGGTCCCTTTCTCAAACACTGTGCTCTCCATCTCCCCTAATGTGTACATGTACCAACCAACTAATCTGCTAACCGCAATGTTTTTTATGCCTACTACTCAGATTATTCTTAATAAATTAAGCTGCCTTCTGCCCCTCCCACTCACTGTTCCTAGTAGAATTCATCCACGGACACAGAAGGGACTCAAAAATAAAGAATGGACACTGTCAAAATGCTAACTGCTCAGAACTTTAATAAACATGGCAAGCAACTTAAGGAATTCTCAAGGCAGCCTTAACTGAATTCCAAATCACAATTCAGAGAAATTTTCCACACAGGTAAGGAAAAAACCCGTAACTTTTTTTTTTATTTAATATATTTTATCAATTTTTTTACAGAGAGGAAGAGAGTTAGAAACATCGATGAGAGAGAATCATCGATCAGCTGCCTCTTGCACACCTCCTACTGGGGATGTGCCCGCAACCAAGGTACATGCCCTTGACCGGAATCAAACCTGGGACCTCTCAGTCCGCAGACCAACGCTCTATCCACTGAGCAAAACCAGTTTCGGCCTGTAACTCATTTTTACCAGGCTGTTCGAGTCCCCCACTCCATGCTGTGCAGACTTCCTCCCTCCATCATTTTAAATGTCAGTTCTATCCTGATAGTCTTTCTAGGCAAAGCTTGCTTCTTTTCCCCCCACAAATGTTATTTATAAAAAAAGTAAAAAATGGATGCACTTATTTATGCATCCATTGGTTAGTTCTTGTATGGGCACTAGCCGGGGATCAAACCCGCAACCATGGTATATAAAGACCATGTTCTAACCAACAGGGTTTCCCTTCTCTTTGGATATTTAAATTTAAAGCAAATTTGAAACATGCTGCCTCACCCATAATACATAATATTTTTCCTCTCAGTAGTGAGAAATTCATACCATGTCTCCATAATCTGAGAAATAACCTATTGGGGTCCCATCCAGCCCTGCTAAGGTTACCTCTCCAATATCTCCTTGCACCACTCGAATAGGGTCGATCAGAATGTCTCTGGCCAGTTTTTCAATCTTTTTCCGAAAAGTTGCACTGAATAAGAGAGCTAAAAGGTAAATTAAATTTTGTTAAAGAAACAGTATGACTTCTTTTTTTTCTACTAACATTTAAAATATTGTTTTTAAAAAATACTCCGTTTTTTAAAAATAAGCCTACTTGAACTTTAATCTTAGCTAAAACAAAAAACAAACCAAAAAAAACTGACTAAGGAAAAAAGGCTTGATATTACTCTATTTTTATAAATTTTCTGTTAAGACAGGGTTGTCATATGGTTAACAGAAATCAGATCTGCATTCTGCATTGCCTCTACCAAATAAAACTGTATAAATTGGAGCAAGTCACTCAATCCTCTGCCTTAGTATTTATTATCTATAACAACGAGTGAATTATAACTGATGACCTCTAAGGTCCTGTGCAGCTCAGATAAACAGTCATTATCTCACCCTTTATAGTTCTCACCAGTACACTCACATGATCATTTTTGCTGCCACAACTAAGTGCTTATAAAATAAATAGAGGAGCTTATTCTGAGTACAAATGTGGCTTAATAAAAATGCTGCATACATACTCTGTCTGTCAGGACGGACATGACTGGCGATGGATCGCACCTGGTACTCTGGAAGAAGTAGAAACATAAAATTAATATTTTAACTCTGCAATACAGTTTGGGATGCCTGAAAAAGTCATTTTAGTAAAAATCTTCATATGAAAGGTTATAAGAATTAAGGGGAAAAGAAAGAAATAAGAAAACTTTAAAACTTCTAGATCTATTATTCATTATGAAACTCAGAAAGCATTTTGTCCTCCACCCAATTGGGGTAGGCCCAGTAGTGTTTCAATCAATAAAGTTAGAATTTTCACACAGCCAGGTTAGTGAAGGAAGACAGGAGAACAAAGGTCCTTGAATGACATGACATCCACCCAACTAAGAACACAGACCTTGACATCCACAATCAAAGGCATATGAATAAAAATAAAGCATAAAGCCAAAATCCCCCTATATACAAAGGCATTTTTCAATTGTCCTCAACCCATTCACACCTAACATACTTTTCCTGAGAGAACTCCTAAGAATAGCTTCTAACCCTCCCCAGGAATATTTTTAGCTTCTCTCATGAAAAAAAAAGTTGCTAAGTTCAGACATGGGAAAAACTAGTATCATCAGATGAGGGACAGAAGACACTGGTATTCAGAGCATACCAAATCCCATGTCAAACATTCGATCTGCTTCATCGAATACAAGGTAAGAGACTCTCTGGAGATTGGTAGCTTTCTTCTTCACATGATCGATCAGTCGGCCCTATGAGAACCAGAAAATGATTAGTAAATAAAATTAAAGGCATTTAAAACAACTTTCTAGAGTTGTGTTCCTAGCAAAAGTATTAATATGTCTTAGACTATATCAGACCCTGGTCTGACAGCCTGGACAAAGCCTAAAGAAACCCAGAAATTTTGAAAACCCCATGATTCTTCCTTTACATTGTGATTTAAATTGTAGGAAAAGGGCCAGAATAATTTTTGTGAGGCATTCTGAAATGATCTAATTTAAAACCTTACTGATGGGCTTTAATGTTTAGACTACTCTTCTAGACAGCCTGACTATACTTTGAATGTCTTTCTGATTCTTGATACTTTCAGTGACCTCATCCATTTTCTAGAACATAAGAAAAATTATTTTAAATAGAGGGAAATTTGTAGCTATTAATATATAGATCAGAGAATCTTATTGGACTATTTTAGTAATTAATCAAAATTAAATCAAAGCTACAGGCTGTCACTCACCAGAGTATTCTCTACCACATTTTAGGGGGGAAGTCCCTCTAATAACTAACCACTTTTCCATACAAACAGAGGCCGAGAAGCAATTTAAATCCAAGACATACTTACTGGAGTACACACAACAATCTCCGCCCCTTCCTGAAGGGCCTTGGCCTGCTCCCACATGCTTCCCCCTCCATACACGGCCACTGATCGAAGATTATATGCTTTCCCAAACCGCTTACATTCTGCATGGATCTAAAAAGTTGTGGACATAACAACACATTAACAAATTCTGACAAAAACCTTTGTCACAACAAAAAAGGGAGTTATACAAACACATAGAATACAATGTCAGAAAATAAAATGCTAGAAAATACTTAAGACAATTCTTATAGCATTTTTAAAAATCTTAAAACAGTTTTTCAAAGAAAAGTGTGTATTTGGTTATATAGAAATATCCTATATAATAAAAGCCCAATATGCAAATCGACCAAAAAATGGAATGACTGGTTGCTATGACATGCACTGACCACCAGGGGGTAGATGCTCAACGCAGGAGCTGTCCCCAGCCTGCAGGCCCCAGGCCAGCCAAGGCGGGTGCCAGCAGGGGGCCCCCCAATTTCCCCACCAGTTGCCCCACAGATCAGCCCTGATTGCTGGCCAGGTCTAAGGACCCTACCCGTGCACAATTTCATGTACCAGGCCTCTAGTATAACATTATTTTCCAAAAGTTTCCTGGTAGCTCAATGTAAATGTATTTAATGCCACTCTACTGCACATTTACAAATGGTTAAAATGAGAAATTTGATGTGTATTTTATCACAACTGAAAAAAAGTTTCCTGGTAATTCTACCCACTTGACTGGTTGGTCCCTTGCTAGTTCACATTTGCAAGGAGGCATTTCTATACAAAGCACATACCTGCTGGCAAAGCTCCCTCGTAGGACACACAATCACTGCAATTGGTCCATCACCTGGTTCCAGTTCCTTCTGGTCCATTATATGAATCAGCATGGGCCAGATAAAGGCAGCAGTTTTTCCACTGCCTGTTTTGGCAATACCAATCATGTCTCTTCCACTTAATGCCACAGGCACACCCTAGAGAAAAAGAAAGTATATCCACTTCTATTGTGAAGATGTACTAAAGGAAATCGCAGGGAAGGAGTATATGACTATTAATGACATTCATTTTCACTGGAACAAAATTATCCTGGGCTATGCATACTAACTATGGAATAACAAAAAGTACGTGGCATTCCCCTAAACTTCTTGATTTGAAAGAAATATTTATCATTCTCTTCATGGTGGATCAGCCACGATTTACAAAATATGAATGATTTTATTTTGCTTAAAATATAGAAATAAAAAAATTGTAATTTATAAGTAGGTTACCAAAATTTTTAAGATCTTGTCTCCTTAGGAAGGTACAGACTGCCCTATCCACATACATAAAATTCTCAATTTTGGTGCAGGAATGAATAAATCCCATATATAAATGTGAAATAGAAGTTACTACTTTCAATTATGAGAATTTTCAGGCCACAGCCAAAGGGATCTTAGTAACTGACAGTACTAAATTTGTCCACACAGAAATCTTTATTTTTTTTATTTTATCCTCAACCGAGGACATGCTTGGAGGTGGGGGTATAGAAACATTGATGCTAGAGAAAAACACCGATCAGTTGCTTTCTGTACACACTATGATCTTGAGGGGGGCGGGGGGGGAGAGGGATTGAACCCGCAACCCGTGTATGTGTTCTGACAGGGAATCGAATGGGCAACCTTTTAGTTCACAAAATGACACTCAACCAGAAATCTTTGGCTGGGCCACATATAAATCTTTTTTATTATACTTTTGTATTTCATGTATATCTTCCCTCCTCTCCCCTTATTTGAAGCAAATGTTGAAGACAAAGCTACAGAGGGAATATATGGATACATTCGACCCATGTCAATTCAGTTCCGCACTAATCAGTGTTGTGTGTTTTTAATTGATTTTAAAAAGAGGAAGGGGGAGAGGGCCGGGGAGAGAGGGAGGGGGAGAAACATCAGGATTTGAACCCACAACCTGAGTATGTGCCCTAATGGGGAATCAAACCTGCCACCTTTTGATGTAGAAGACGATGCTCCAACCAATTGAGCCACACTGGCCAGGGCTGCACTAACTAGTGTTTTATTGATTTGACTTGTTTGTAAAATAAAACACAGTCACTGATTATCATTCTACTTCATTTTCCCTTCAGTATGCTTTACTTACCTGACACTGTATTGGAGTGGGCTGTGTGTATTCAGATTTCCGAATCTGGTGCATAAGTTGTTCATCAAACCCAAAATGAGCAAAACTGCTTCCTGGTCGAGGAGGTGCAGCACCAGAGACCTATGGGAAAGACAATTCCCAGGAATGATTTGTATTTCAAAATCAACAGCACTGGAAGTTCAACAAAATTTACCGGTACCTAGTATTTAGCTTGAATATAACGTGAAAATGTAAGTCTGTAGCCAAAAGCACATGCTGTTCAAAAAGGTAAGAAAATTAATAGATCTAAAAACTTATATAAAAAACTCCAGGATAAATATTCCTGAGGTAACTGTCATATGTTTAAAATGATTAAGTGCCTAGACATCTCTTTAATAAAAATTAATTTTCAGTAAGAAATTAAAAATAATTGTTCAATTCATTGAAAAAGGTCATTTTGCCGAAACCGGTTTGGCTCAGTCGGCCTGCGGACTGGAAGGTCCGGGTTCGATTCCGGTCAAGGGCATGTACATTGGTTGCAGGCACATCCCCGGTAGGGGGTGTGCAGAAGGCAGCTGGTCAATGTTTCTCTCTCATCGACGTTTCTAGCTCTCTATCCCTCTCCCTTCCTCTCTGTAAAAAATCAATAAAATATAAGAAAAAAGAAAAAGGTCATTTTATTTTTTACCATTTGCGTAACTATTAGCCAGATGGTAGAAAAAAATAAAATTTGCTCTTAAAATAAAGAGTGCAAATAAGCTCTAAATATGGTTACAAAGATGTCCGCCATTTCCACATTTAGTCATGCTTGAAGAGTTAATGCTCCACTTAGTGATGGTCTAGACATTGTCAAGCACTATACCGTACCCAGGTAAAAAATGAAGCTTATAATTTCCATGTTGATCCCAACAGTGATAACCTTTCAATGCTTCCTCTGGTGATGCTATCTATTTCTACTCAGGATTTTGTGTAAAAGGCTTTTTTTTGGGGGGGGGGGGGGGGGAGAGGAAGGGGGAGAATTTTGGCAAATGGACACACACATATACACTCTCAGAAAAAAGTAATTCAAACATCACATAACAACTGGTAAGGTATAGGCCAGAAAGCTGTCCACACCAAGAAGATATCACCGTATTACCTGTGTGTGTTTCACTTTACTAACATCGAGCAGCACCCTAAACAGCATGGCCAATGTATAACCTAAACTTTCTGGGTGGGCAATTTAAACTATTACTGTGAAATTAGTGATTTTCAATTTTTAAAAGGTGTTAATGTCTTCTAATTAAAAAAAACAACTGTGCTGTATGTAATCTGAGAAGCAAGTGTTTATTAATTTTGAGATATTCTGACTTTACGTATTGATCACATCTACTGATCTTGTCTTCTCTTCTGAAGATGGTGATTCCTACCCTTCATCTCTAGCCCACCAAACACAGTTCTCAAAACACTGTATTTGTTGGAGAAATACTTGCTGATTAATTTTAAGAGTGCGATGACATATTGTTCCATACAACATACAGAGTTGACTGAACACATTTAGCATTTATGTGTGTCACATGCAAGAATACAATCCTATCCTCAAAGAGCTGGAAGACTAACATAATAAAAACTAGACAAATGAGCCCAAGCAATATAATTATTACTCTACCAAAGACAGTTCAGAGACCATTAGAAAAGAAATTCAAGATTAAGAATATCTAGCTTAATGGTTGGACTTACCCGAAGATTGAGCTTATGCCGAAGATCTATTAGCTGCTGTGGGGTGAGGTTTGTGATCTCTTCATGTTCATTGTAAAAATTTTTTTCAAATGGTGGATAGTCAATCTGCAGGTCCAATTATTCAAAGTTAGTCTAGAATTCAAGAGTCAATCCTGTGAGTTTGACTTTAATGCAAAATAACCTTTTACAAATATTACAAAGCCAAAACCAGACAGAGAACAAAGGAATTCACTTATTCCTGACAAACATCCCCAAAGTACAGCTAGTACCATTCCCTAATCCCATTTTCCAATATAAACACCAACCTGCTTTCTAAAGAGACTCTTAAGAACACATTTCAGCTCTAGCCAGTTTGGCTCAGTAGATACAGCATTGCCTGCAGACTGAAGAGTCCCAGGTTGAATTCCTGTCAAGGGCAGATACCTGGATTGTGGGCTCGATCCCCAGGAGGGTGGCATGCAGGAGGCAGCCAATCAATGATTCCCATCATTGATGTTTCTCTCTCCCTCTCCCTTCCTCTCTGAAATAAAAATTAAAAAAAAAAAAGAAAAAAGAAAAAAGAAAAAAAACACTTTAGGGGAGTGGAGGGTAGAGGGCAGGGTAAAAAGGGGGGGGGGTCAGAGGGGATATATGTAATATTTTGAAAAATAAAGATAAAATAAAAAGGAATTTACAATGCCAAAGGCTTCAGATTTTAAAATAGCCCACCCTATAACATTTAAGTGTTTTAGAGTAAGCTGTTCACTCACTTAGCTCAAAGCATTTAAAAATATTTCTAATATTTCCTTTGGGGACAGATCTGTGTGTAGAGGAAGTTCTATTCTTTTTAACATGGAATTGTTTACATAACTTTTAAAAAAGGAATGACCAAGCATTTCCAATTCCAAGGGGGAAGAAGTAATTTCTGCTCCTCTTCATAGCTCACTGTACTAACAACACAAAGCAGAAGCACACCACCACACGGGAATGTGTTAAATGATTTTCTTTTTGACAACATGGTACGTTTACAATAAACTTATTTAAGGAGAATGTAAGTCTTTACTGGGTGGTCAAAAATGTCATAATTCTGGATAAAGCCTAATTATCTTTCTATAGCACTAGCAACAAAAGGTTTTACAGTCTGCCTGTCAGGCAGGAACTTTTGTTAATGAGCCCCACAATGCTGCTGCACATAATGGAGTCTTTACCATTTCCTTTAGTTCTCTTTATAAGAATGGAAGCTCCCTGAGAGCAAGAATTTTTATTTTGTTCACAAATTTTATATATAAACATGTAAATTTTTATGTTAAGGAAGAAACAGAATGAGAAGAAAGCTACTTTTAAGTAGAAAGGATAATCTTCCCTTTCTTCTAGTCTCTCCTAACAGACTACCCATTTCATAAGAACAACTGGGAATACCCCAGGATGATGAAGTTTGAGCACTTTGTCAAAGATTTTTATTAGACGATTATTTCAAGTACTTGCATGTTTTTCCTTACTGGATTTTTACTCTATACTTCTTCCTAGATCAGGTTCAAATATTTTGTTTCACTGTCACATGCATTATGTGATAGCATTTAGACAAAAGGAAACATTTAGAAAATTGACTAGACCAGTGGTTCTCAAACTTTTTCGCCTCAGGTACCCTTTACACTTAACAAAAACACGACTTTTCATTTATGTGGGTTATAGTTATTGATATGTACTGTGTTAAAATTAAAACAAAAATTTTTAAATTTATTAATTCATTTAAAAAATAACAACAGCCTGACCAGCATAGCTTAGTGGTTGAGCATCAACAGTTTGATTCCTGGTCAAGGCACATGCCCAGGTTGTGGGCTTAATAACCAGTGTAAGGGGTGCAGAAGGTAGCTGATCAATGATTCTCTCTCATCACCAATATTTCTCTCTCTCTCTCTTCCTTTCTGAAATCAGTAAAAATGTTTTTTTAAAAATTTATAATAAACCATTATACTTTAACATAAATGCTTTAACAAAAATAACTTTGACAACATTGTTTCACATTTTTAGAAGTCTCTTTAATTTCTGACAAAAGAAAATGGTTCCTACTACATGTAAATTGTTGTGATAGGTTGCTTTCAGTCCAGGAAAAATCTGGCCCCTCACAGATATGTGGTTGGAAAAGGAAATTATTTATTAGCAGCCTTTTCATATTCTTGTGGATTTTTATTCTTCTTCAATTCTATACTAAAACTTGACAAGTCATTTCTTACAGGTTATTTTCACTGTGTAATCTGAAACCATATCATGAACTTTTTACAGTCTGTTACATTATAACCAATGAATCTATCATATACTTTGAATGGGAGTCTTTATTCATGCATGATTGTGTAATGTCATGCACTGGCCATTTTGAAAACACATTTTCTGAGGTTTATGAGGTAGTATGCAGGTGATTCAAATGGTAAAATTTCATTATATACAGATATTTTTAAAATCACAGTTATTACCATCAATTTCATTACCACAGACTTTACATATAAAAAAGCTGACAAGCTCACTGTGATGAATATGTTTCCAAAATTCTAAGTTTTGTTTGAAAGTTTTAAGCTTCTATCCTTGGCAATAAACACTTTTAATTGTTTTCCTTAAAGTGTCATTCATTTTCTCAATTGAAAACGGTATTCCATGAGAAAAACAGCTAGTTCAGCTCACAACTCAAACACCTAAATGCTTTATTCTTTCAATATATTTTTATTGATTTCAGATAGGGAGAGGGAGAGGTAGAAACATCAATGATAAGATGTAATCATTAATAAGCTGCCTCCTGAATGACCCCCCCTCAAGCCTGCAACCTAGGCATGTCCTGACCGGGAATCGAACCATTGCCTTTTGGTTCATAGGTTGATGCTCAACCTCTGAGCCATGCCAGCTGGGCTGTTTCAAAGATATTCTAAAGTGAAGCTGGCTTTTTTTTTTTTTTTTTTTTTTTTTTTAAACTGTGATAGTCTAGCAGGAAAGAATATATTGACTACAAGAACAGTTGATACCACTGTCTTTTTTAATCCTCACCTGAGAATATTTTTTAGAGAGAGTGGAAGGGCGTGAGGTGGGGGAAGAAAGTAAGGTGGGGAAGAGTTAGGGGAGAGAGAGAACCATTGACATGAAAGAGACCAGGGCTGGAGATTGAGCCTGCAACAGATATATGTGCCTTTGACCAGGAATCGAACCTGTGACTCTTCAGTCCACGTGTCGACACTAACCATTGAGAAATTCATCCAGGGCTAGTTACCACTGTTGATTCATGCTAAGCTATTAGCAGTTTTATCTACCATTGATTTTAGGCACGGATGCAAATGCTGACCCAGTAAACAAAAAGAAAAAATCTTAGCATTATGAAAATTCTTTGACTCCGTAGAATCCCTGAAAAGATCGTTCCAGGAATCTTTGCACCACACTTGAGAACCATTGTTGGAGATCTAGAATCACTAGGGTATCCAAGATCTAGTCTAATATTTAACCTCAATGAAATACTGATTTTTTTTCACGTGAATTTACTGATATCCTCATTTTCTTTTCCTAATTTAAGGAACCTGTAATTCCTGGTAGCCTTTGAAAGATCAGTCTTTTTCTGCTCCAGATCTGTGAGAAATAGTAAAGGCTTACAGCAATGAAAAAATAAATGCAGGCCTAAGGGTCCATTTTGAAAGAAAGATGGTTGGTTAAATGATGGTCTAGAACAGCCGTCACCAACATTTCAGACCTCACAGACCACCAGTACAATTTATTGAAAAAAAATTCTTCACATATGCCGGGACCGGTTTGGCTCAGTGGATAGAGCGTCGGCCTGCGGACTGAAAGGTCCCGGGTTTGATTCCGGGCAAGGGCATGCACCTTGGTTGTGGGCACATCCCCAGTAGGGGGTGTGCAAGAGGCAGCTGATCGATGATTCTCTCTCATCGATGTTTCTGACTCTCTATCCCTCTCTCTTCCTCTCTGTGAAAAATCAATAAAGTATATTAAAAAAAAAAAATTCTTCACATATAATTGATGTGAACAAGCAATTCAGCTTGAACAACAAAGGCTATAAAGCCTCAATCACTCAGTCACCTTTTTGTTTCAATCACTTAGCAGACAAGATCCCAAAGAACAAATATTCTTATGACATAAGGAGTATAAATCAGGAGTACTCAGATATTGAGTACTCAGATATTTTTAACACTGAAGAAACTGTATTGGCTTGAAACAAGAATCAAATTCATCAAAAAACACCATACCTCTGAATGATCAATGGGAGGAAGAGGATCAATGATTTTTTTGGAAGGTGCAATTGGATTTCCATCACTATCATATTCCAAATTATCTTCCTCTTCCTCTTGAACCACACCAGCAGTTGGGTTCTCTGCCATGTATCGAAAATAAGCTTCCTGCAGGAAAGCACAAGCACATAATCATACCAAGTACAATTGGGAACATTTCTGCTCCTGTGATTAGTGCACACAGTGTACCAAATGATTGCAGTTTAAATACCTACCAAGTAAGAAGTCTCTTACTAGCAATGATTCCTTTAACACTAGCAGTACTTGGAGGGACAATCAGAAGAAATGAGTGAAACAGTACTACAAACTGATTTAACTTAACAGAAGACGTACAAATCTATCTGTTTCACAGCATTCCTGGGGTGGGGTGTCTACCTACCCTGCCCAGAGCTGTGGAACACATGTTGTGGCTTTATCAATCCAAGTTTAGAAGTTGACACTGATTAGAAGGTTCATAAACCTGGAAAGGCTACTGCTCACTTTGGTTCCCTTCTCACCAGCCCATAACTGACCAATGAGGAAAAAAATACTAAAGGAGTATCATTAATGTTCCATCTTGAAACATAAAAATCACAAACAGAACCCCTAGAAAGAGGTAGAGGTTGGATGTTGCTAGAGGCCTCAGTGGATCCCACACTACTCTACTTCTTGATTTATAAGAATACACATCAGTTTAGATTATAAAAAAAAAAAAAATCAAGCTGAATAAAGCTCATATTTGTTTTTGATGTTATAGTTGATCAAAAGTTCCATCTTCAACATGGATGAAAGCCATGTTAATCTTTGTATTACCAACTGGTCACACATGAAGAAAAGGAGCAAGTCAAATGGCATTCCCTGCTGAGTATCAGGAATGGCCATTTCAGTGAAGGCAAGCTCTAGCTTGTCCCCAGTGTAGACTTTGTGGGGTAAACATAAAAGATAGAAATCTGCATAGGAACTCACTTGGTCATCTTCCTCTTCAATGTCATCTCGAATACCCCTGGAAAAACAAGCGGAGAAACAAACTTCCCTGCAAATGTTCCACATACCCAGCTCCATACTTATAGCAGATTAGTGTTGAATTCCATACAGCACAGGAATTCTCAACACTAATAATAACAAAGCAGCAATAAGCACACTGTAAACTATCCATCCATCATATATGTGTAATTTCACTCTATATGCTACAGTTTGCATTTCTTTTGAATGGGGTGCTAGGGTACCCCTAGAAATGCCAATTACTAATAAGGTATAAGGAGTAAAAAACTTCTGAAGATATATACCCAAGGACCATAGCCTTGTCAATCACATACAACAACCAACAAGCAATTGTGAAAAACATTTTATATTAAAAAAAAAAATCCTACTTTTGGTACACTAAAATAGGTCACAATTTTCTTAATGTCCCCTAGCTCTAGAGTTACTGCATTCAGCTATAGAATAATTGGGGACAGAGAAAAAAATTAAATCAATTCTTGGTAAGTTTGAGACTAAAACTCCTAAGCAGTTCACCTAGAGAAGGGGACAAACGCCCCTTTGCTGACTCTATCAGGAGCTTTAGAAAGTGTGGTTGCTTAGTTCCCACAACCATCTCTTTCTAATCAAACATTCTGCCTAATCTAGAGCACTTACTATTCCCAAGGCAAGCTACACCTCCAGTGCAGGCTTACTGAAAGAGGATACAACACACAGTAAGCACCAAAGAGAGGGCTGAACCTCTCTATGGCACAGGAACCTTGGGGAGGGCCTGAAGCACAAATTACCAAGCAGATGGAGAAGTCCAACCATGCACACTTTTGTCTGGTAGCAAAAACTTTAAGAGGAGTGTATTCAGCAAGGGATAGAGGAGAACTCATTTTCCCAGAAAATAATGTATTTCAAGTTCTGACTCATTGCTAAAGCATGGTTTAACTCCTTAAATAAATTAGATTGTTATTTATTATTAATATACATAGTTTTAAAATGGCATAATCACCATTACTTCTCCTAATCAATCCTATAGGCATTAACCTGATTTTTATTAATTATGAAACAAAACTCAGAACAATGAACCCAAACTTTAGTAATTATGCTCTCTTAACTTCAACTGTAACTCATTCTTGAGTTTACTAAAAACAAAAAAACCAACAAAAAACCAACAAAAAATACAAAACATCAAATACCATTTTATAAAAAAAAAAAAATGCTTTCTAAATACTGCAAATTTAAAGACTTTTGTAATCTCTACCATTTGCAGAAATGCTATTCAAGATACAGGGCTAACTTCAAGTTAAGAATTTATGTATTTTAATTTTAGCTCTATAAATTTTGGGAGATATAGGTGTTGCAATACTTTATTTTTATACAAACTTTGTGAGGGAGAAGAAAACAACTTACTTTACGTTTTTCTTTTCCTTGTCCTTTTCTTCAAGCCTCTTCATGTCTCTTGCTGCCTGATCCTAATGAAACAAAAGGATGTATACAATCATAGCAACTATAATAAAAAAGAAATATCTTAACAAAGAATTTTTAGATTCAAACAAATGCTAGCATACTTTTAGCTATGCATTTTGACAATTGCATTTGGGTGCAAACTACATCTTGACAATTTTCCAGAGAAATACCCAAATGTTCTAAAACCTTGGCTATAAATGTCCGTGACTTTTACCTGCATTTTATAGCATGCATAGAAAAATTAGTAAAAATGCTTGGTCCTTGTTTTTTTTTTTTTTTTTTTTTTTTTTAAGTTAATGAAGTAATTGTGGCTGTCAAAGAACTTAAGCTTAGGCAAATCAAGCTTTCTCAAGGTGCAGCATAAGAAAATTTGCTTCACATTAAAATTGGGGCTATTAAAAAAATGCAGATTTCTGGATCTGTCTTTGAAAGATTGCTGTCAATCCAAGTTTAGAAGTTGACACTGATTAGAAGGGTCACAGTTTTGTCCCCAGTGGACTTTTGGTGATGTCTATAGACATTTCTGATCATCCAACTTGGGGGCAAGAGGGGGAGTGAAGGAGAGGTTGTTAGTGACAGCTAGTGGATAAAGGCCACAAATGCTGCTAAACATCCAACAATGCACAGAACAGTCACAACAAAGAACGATTGAGCCCCAATAGTCCTGGGGTGCAACACCCTGCTCCAGAATCCTTGTGTGCATACATGTAGTTTTCCCATTTTCCACAGGTACATTCTTATACAAGAAAATTAATAATCACTGATCTAAATTAATTCTTTGTTTTGTGTGAATATCAAGGTTAGAAAAATTAAAAGTTCCCAAGATTAAACACATTCTGCACAAGTTTATTATAAAGCAACATGAATTTTTCTGACTTCTTTCATTTAAAAAATGCCAGGGTATTAAACCTGGCATCCTATTTAATCAAGTGTTCCTGACAGAGAGAAATTATTTTTTAAAAGAAATATTATACATAATCTACTTTTCAAGGGATTGAGCCACATATAAGATACACAGGGTGGGGCAAAAGTAGGTTTAGAGTTGTGAGTACGTGAAACATAGTTTATTCGTGTATTTTTATTTATTAGTTATTGCATTATTTTCCATATGAACAACTGTAAATATACTTTGGCCCCACCTGTATTTAAGGCTAAAATTAAAGTGAAGACAACATAAACAATGTAACATAAGAAATGGCTGGCAAACACTTATAGAACATATTTGTTAAGCCTACATAAATCCTTTTTTGAAACACTGGCTAAAAATAAATCCTCACATGACTGAGTAGAGAAAAACAAAAATAAATCGTACCTCACAAAATAAAATAAAATAAAATCCTCATCTTGAGTTTAATCACTAGAAAAATTTATACTGAAGATCAGTATACTTTGGCAACATTTACTCCAAGACCAAGATTTAATCTCCAAATTGTTTCAACTACTTGAAATGCCAAGCAAGAGAATCTAGGCCATGCTTGGATACTCCCACTCAAAAAGGGTGATGGCAGCTTACAATTCCAAAAATAAAATTTAAACCTAGAAAATGATTTTTCTTCTAATTCATCACTAAGGATATCTCAAGAAATTATGAGAAATAAACCCCTTTGAGAAATGTCCGTATCTGAAGATTATATATAGACATTTCAAATATGACAAACCTTTATTGCCTTTACTTCTAGAGAGAATCATTTAATATATTCACTAACTTGCTACCATGATACAAAAGCACATGTATGAAAAAAAAAAGGCACATCTATGTTCTGAATAGTTTTGGTAGGTGTTAGAGGCTTTTTATTATTATACTTTTGTATATGTTTAACTTTTTTCTTAAGTAAATAAATAATAAATAAAAAGAAAAATCAGAAATGGGGGGAAAAGGACAAAAGGCAAAATCATAAGAGCCTAGTATGAATAATTTTATGGAGTAGCCAGAAGTTTCAATTTCTACAGGAAAGTCATGAATGCTGATGATAACGTTGGTAGTAAGAAATAATAAACATTAAAAGTAGAGAATACGAATTTGTGATTTTAGCAAGTTCCTTAAATGCAACTGTCTTAAATATGTATTTAATAAACTATAGCTTGAATGAGATAATGTTCATTACATTTAAGAATATACCAAGAATTATTAAAACGAAACACACACAAAAATAATGAGCTACTATGTTCAAGGTTTACAGTGCAAGCGGAAGTATATTTACGAAACTAGAGTATAAGAGCAAAATTCTTTCCCAAAAAGCCAGAAAACAAATTCTGAATGAGGACTGAAGCATTAGATTACTTTGGGCTATTTCTAATCGCTGAGCATTTTAACAAAACAGAGTTGATACTTGCTTCCACTTCAGCCATGAATGCCTCCAAGGGATCATCATCGCTGTCAGAATCTGCTGGCTTGGAATGGAATTGCTGGCGGGTAGGGGAGTTTTCAGCAGGAATATAAGGTAAATCAACATTGCTAGAGTCTTCTTCCTCATCTTCAAAGTATCTGAAAAATAACATGTGTGATTGCTAAAGTGAATGTTTAGTTTGGGTCAGTGAATCTTCCATTTAACAGAAATTTTTATTATGATATACTAGAAGCCTGGTGCTTGAAAATTCATGCACTGGACGGGGGGTGGTCCCTCAGCCTGGCCTGCCCCCTCTCAGAGTCCAGGAGTCTTCAGGTGCAGGAAGCAACCTGGCAATCAGGGGAAGGTGATGCCCCCATCACACCTCTGCTGCTGCCACTGTTGGCAGTGCAAGCCTCAGCCGGCCCTGGGAGGCTGGGAGGCTGAGGGGACTGGGGGATTCCGGAGGCAGGTGTGCCTTTGACATGCGCCTGCTGCCCCGGCTGGGCTCAGGGGATTGGGCGTCGCCATCTCTGAGGGTGGGGCAGTCAATTAGCAAATTACTTCCTACTGGCAGTGGGCACCTCCATCTTTGCAATTGTGTGAGGGTCAATTAGCATATTCCCTCTTTATTAGATAGGACTAGAGGCCTGTTGCATGATACTTGTGCAAGAATAAGCCTTCCTTCCTTCCTCTGGCTTCACTCCTGGCCGCCTGGGAGCCTGCAAATCCTCACTCCTGGTCAGAACACTGCTCCTGTAGCTCCCCCCACCCCCAATAGCAGGCATCACACCCCTCCTGGCCACTCTGCATCTGCAAATCAATCCACCATCTTTTGTTGGGTTATTTGCATGGTCACTCCTGATTGGCTGTGGGTGTGGTGGAGGTGTGATCAATTTACATGTTTGTCTATTATTAGGTAAGATGATACTATTAAGAGATTTAAATTACACAAGTCAAATTAGAGACCTTTAGGCTTTGGCTAAAGATTTCAGTATCCTATCTAATAAATAGGGAATATGCTAATTGACCTTCACACCATTGCAAAGATGGCAGCACCCACAGCCAATAAGGAGGGAATATGCTAACTGCCTGCCACGCCCTCAAGATGGCACCGCCCCACAGCCACAAGATGACGATGCTCAGTCTCCTCAGCCCTACCAGAGAGGCAGGCATGCAACAAGACCGGGGTGGGCCCGGCCTTGCCAAACACCTGCCTCCAGAGTCCCTCGGTCCCCTCAGCCCCCCAGCCGCCCAGGAGTCCCTCGGTCTCCTCAGCCCCCCAGCCGCCCAGGACCAGCCTGAGGCACAGGCAAGCCTTGGATGTCAGCTGCCCAGCCACCCAGGCCACCGAGGCTCAGGTAACCAGGGCCAGCCGAGGCTTGCGCTGCTGGCAGTGGCAGCAGCAGAGATGTGATGGGGCATCGCCTTCCCCTGATCACCAGGTCATCTCTCTCTCCTGAGGGCTCCTGGACTGTGAGAAGGGGCAGGCCGGGCTGAGGGACCCCCTCCAGTTTATGAATTTTCATGCACCGGGCCTCTAGTTACGTAACATTGAAAAAAAGACACAACAGATTCTCATTTCAATAGTGACTCTTCAAATTAATTTCCAATTATTAAGTTTTCAGTACAAATTTAGTATATTATTGTTGAATAGATACAGCAAATATTAAATAATGTATGCTATGGAAAAATTACTTTCAAATGAAATATTAAAAACCTTTAAAATTTTATTCTTATAATTTTTAAAAAATGTTTTAGAGACATATTCATAAAGCTAGGGACTTCCATCATAAGTTCTGGGCTATTTTCTAAGGACCAATAGAAAACTTCTAGAATTAAAAATAAATTCTCTATCTAAAATCATTCATCATACTACTTAAGTATTTCTCCCTCAAAGTCTGGAGAAAATATAACTTTATCACTAACAAAAATCCCAGAAAATACAGCTCTTTATAAACTAAACCAAGGCAAAAACATTTATGCCTTACCTCAAAACTAAATAAAATAGTAATATAACCAAATACTTAATACATATATTTAAATATAGTATGAATATAAATATCTAAATATGGGGAGAAACCAAGATGGTAACATAGGTAAACACCTGAATTTGCTGCCTCGCACAACCACTTCAAAGCTACAACTAAGACAAAACAAACATCATCCAGAACCACAGGAAGGCTGGCTAAGTGGAAATTCTACAACTAGAAGGAAAAGTACTGAGACTCAGAGGAGCTGCGGAAGTGCGGAAGTAAAGTGTAGAGGTAAGAAGGCGCAAGCACAGAGAGGGCTAGCAACTGAGTAGGCGGCTGGCTTTTTCAATCCGCAGGGAGACACAAGCTCCCGATTGCTCTGAAGTGCAGTTATGGGCAGACTCTGGGGACCCAGACTCATATGGGGAGAAACTGGACTGTCTGGCAGCGGGCGAAACTTGAGGGTGGTTTTCTCTCAGAGGTGCTTGCAGCAATTACCGTGGGACACTGAGACCTGGGGGCCTCTTAGGGCAGAGCTGATGGGAAGCCATTATTCTTTGATTTGTCCTGAGACTCCGCCCCACCCCAGCTGTGCATAGAGGGCTTTTGCATATGAATTGCCTGGTCCTTTAAAATCTAAACTTACCTAACAAACTGCAGCTGAGTCAGAAAGACCCAGAACATCCAAAAGAAGGCCCAAGGCCGCACAGCAGCTTGCACTGCTTCACAGCTGGGCCTCATCTGGGCACCTCCAAAACCCAAACAAAGAAATCTGCAGATCTCTCTGGAGCTCCTGCTGGGTGGCATCAGGCAGAGGCTAACTTAGCACCTCCTTGGAGAACCAAGAGCCAGTGTACCCAGGAATCAGAGTATGACCATCCAGATTACAACTCCTCAGATCCATAAGGCAGTGTTTTTCAACCTTTTTTGGGCAAAGGCACACTTGTTTCATGAAAAAAATCACGAGGCACACCACCATTAGAAAATGTTAAAAAATTTAACTCTGTGCCTATATTGACTATATATAAAGTAATTCTCTTGAATAGGAATCAAATAAACACAAAGAAAGTATTTTATAATTACTTTATTATGAAATATTAAGTAAACAAAATAGTGAAAAATTATAAAAATTCTTGTCTTGTCTGCACCTACGGCACACCAGGCAACATGTGCTGCGGAACAGCGGTTGAAAAACGCTGCCATAAGGGACACACTTAGGGGGCAGACTCAGTGAGCACTAAAGCCCTAATGAAGCAAGTCTTGCCTCATAAGAGTGTCTCCATCGTAGATACAGCTGATCCTCACAGCCAATTGGCCTGGAGGTCAATTCCTCCCAGTGATACCAACAACAATCAAGGCTTAACTACAAGACTGTGCACACAGCCCACAAAGGGGTGCACCAAGAGTATCCACCTCAGGTAACTGGGGAGGCTGAGCCATTTGGGCCATATAGGACACCTAGCACACAAAGCCACTCTATCAACACAGGGAAGCAGCCAAAATGCGGAGACCAAGAAACAGGTCACAAATGAAAGAAATAAGAGGATATAGAGTTCAAAACCACTGTTCTAAGGTTCTTCAAGAAGTTTATAGAAAAGGCCAATAAATTTAATGAGACCCTCGAGGATATGAAAAAGGACCAACTAGAAATTGGACTGAAATAAAGAATACTACACAGAGATCCAACAGCAGACTAGAGGATCGCAAGAATCAAGTCAAAGATTTGAAATACAAAGAAGCAACAACACCCAGAAAGCAAACAAAAAACTTCCAGCAGTGTCACTCAACCAGCTAAGAAATTAAGAGATTTCTTCAGACTCAGGAAAAACGGAAATTATAACCTATAGGAATTAGAACTCAAACCCCATCTTTTTATAATAACTACCTTATTAGAGTTAAAAAAAGATAATTGCTAAATACATTTCTTGAGAACTGTGGGCAAAAATCTGAGATTGTTTGCTACCACTATTAAGATCTTTTTTTAAAAAAATTTAAATTCTTTATTTTTTTAATATATTTTATTGATTTTTTACAGAGAGGAAGGGAGAGAGATAGAGAGTTAGAAACATCGATGAGAGAGAGTCATTGACCAGCTGCCTCCTGCACACCCCATACTGGGGATGTGCCCACAACCAAGGTACATGCCCTTGACGGGAATCGAACCCGGGACCTTTCAGTACGTGCTCTATCTACTGAGCAAAACCGGTTTTGGCTAAATTCTTTATTGTTTAAAGTATTATATAAAACTATTAAGATCTTAAAACATAACAGTTTTAAGTACTTGGATGTTGAGGCAAACTGAGTCCCATCCCTACATTCTGACAATGGCCTGTGTTTACAAAACTTTATATAACGTAAATAAAAGACTTCAATTAAGAACTTAAAAAAACCACCACATGAATTATTTAAAAATCTTTTCGGCCATATTTAGGTCTCAATGGCCCCAAATCTTTTTTGGAACAAGGTACAAGCAAGCACACATTATATTCCTTACAAATGAATAAACTCCACAATTTAACTTAGTAGCAACAATTCAGTGAGATAATTTAAAAAGTTATTTTTATTCTGGAAACAAAGTGTATCTTTGCCTCAATTTCTGTTGATGGAATGAATTATCTCAAAGCTCAACCTTTGCTAAATTTATCAGAATTTACTACTTACGCATTTTCTTCATCAAAATTGGCCCGCTTAGATCCAATTTTATAGAAAGAAGGGAGCTGTGGTGGAGCTGACTTCCCAAATCCAGAAGAAGAGCTGGTTGCCCCAAAGGCACTGTGAGACTGTTGTGGGAGTTTTGGTTCTTCCTTCTTTCCAGCACTAATGGCAAAACCTCCAAAGCCAAATCCCCTTTTAGTGCCAGGGCCACCTTTATTCCAGTTCATGGTGTCAATGATTGATCTGTTAGGAACAAGATACATTCATAGAAATTGAACTTTATCCATTGATTTTATGTCTCTCTCAATCTCTACCTACAATTTCATTCTCAACTTTTGCCTCTCTATTAACTTTAACTTTATACTTCAGATATGCAGCATGCTAACTTCAATGAAATGGTCAGGTTTTCCAAAACACTGAAGTAATTTTTATTTTATTGGACTCTCAGTCTAAATGGGAATGCAACATTTAATATCATTCCCTTTAAAAGGATTTGATTGCTAATTTAGTATTTGTTAAGATGCAAAAATACTCCTAAAACAACAAATATTTTGGAAGGTCAGATGTGTGGTATTGCATTGAAAAGAATTAAGCTCTTAAATTTTATTCTCAAGAAGTTTACAGTCTACCAGGAAAACAGACAAAAAGAAAAACACACAAAAACCACAAAAACTATCTACAACTACAATATCATGTAATGCTTGCTATAACAGACTGCGGTGCTATCGGCAATGCTGTCCCAAAATTAACCATTTTCCTCTGGTGATGACATCTCGAAGATTCAAAGAATCAAAATTTTAAAAATAGTTATTTGTAGAAATTACCTATGTTATTATCTCTACTTATGAACCATGCATTTATTTAGCAAATGCACACTAGAACAGTAACTAGAAAGAAACCCCTGTTGCCTTAGTGTTGTTAATTCTATGGTTAAGGGTGCCAAAGAAATTTCCTGAGCTTCAATTCAATCAATTTAAAAACAGTATTTTATAGCATCTTATTAGTCTTGGCTCCAAAAAACCATTTTTATATACAGGTTACCTAAGTTTTATAGAAAAGCAGGAAGCTCAGAAAGCATAAAGGAACAAAATTTACAACTACCTGAAATTTCCTCTCCCAGATATGTATTCTATACTGTTTTTGTTGTTGTTGTTGCTAATCTTCACCCCGGGATAGTTTTTCAGTGACTTTTAGAGAGAGTAAAAGGGTGGGGGGGGGGGAGGGGGAGAAGAACACAAAGAGAGAAATATCTATATGAGACACATTGATTGGTTGCCTCCAGCACGGGCCAGGCATCTTAAGATATGCAACTAAGGTATGTGCTCTAGACAAGAATCTAACTCAGGACGCTTCAGGTCAGAGGCCAATGCTCTATCCACTGTGCCAAACTGGCTAGAGCTCTCCACTATTAAGTTGTACACACACACACACACAATTTGAAACAAAATAAAACCACAGTGTACATATTAGTTACTGATTTCTTCACCTAATGATACACTATGAACATCTGTAATTATCAATGAATATATTTCTCTACGTTTTATCATGTTGTGAAACATATATAGCTAAATCTTTGTGCACACCCTGAATTATTTCCTTAGGATCATTTTTTAAAATGTAATTGCTTAGTCAAAGGAAAAATGCATTCTAATTATAAAATTTCTAATTATAACTTACATTTATGGAAAAGTGTCATTACACCTTAAGTCAAATAAAAAGGGCATAGAACAAGGGGACGATATGATTCAACATAATTCAATGTAAAAGCATGTGTAACACATCCAGAGATAGCTGGAGGGCTGTTAATCAAAATGTTAACTGCAGTTTTTTTATTTTTACTTTCATATCTGTTTAAATGTTTACAACTAATAATAAAAATTAAAATGTTTATAATGGGCTCTGAAGCAAATGTAGAAAACGAGTTCCAAAAATGGCTCTCTCTGATGACATTGGTGAAAGGACCAAGAATAACACGCTCTACTTTCCTGCTTCTCTTCCCCTCCCTCATCTCTCTTAGGTTTTGTTAGAATTATTATATAGCACTTAGTTCAGTTTTAGTATTAAATCTGATTTATACTATGTCAATCTTCAGCCTTAGGCCACCCTTAGGTTCACAGACGGGTCTAAGTTTGATCTCTGGTTCTGGGTGCACGGTGGTGGTGTGTGTGTAGGGGGCAAAAGGAGGTAATAATCCATTTTTCTCTCTCTGGAATCAGTGAAAAATATATCCTGAGGCAATTTAAAAAAATGGAAAATAAGAGCTGATTATATTAATATCATTTTGATAAAAACGAAAATGTAAACTGCACGCACAATACAATCTAAGTCAGATCTTTTCACTCCTCTGCTCAAAACCCTCAGATGGTGCTCATCTCCAGCAAAGCAAAAGTGAAATCCTCAAGAGCCTAAAAGGTCCTGGTAGTTCTGCTCCTTTCCCCAATTCTTATCTTTTTCTTCCCTGAGCGTATCTCTTACCACTCCCTCCTTTGCTCCAGTGCTCCAGCACATCGGGTCCGCTTCCAGGCCTTGAACTTGCTAACCTCTGCCTAGAACATTCCTTTCGGCACACAGGCTGGGCTCACACTCCCTCCCCTGCTTTCAATCTGCTTAAATATTAGGTTATCTGTTTTCCTGACCACCCTACTTCAAAATGCAACACCTTCCCATCTTTCATCCCAGTTGTATTTTTTCCTAAGGCACTAATAATAATCTAATTTACAGTATAATTTATAGATCTACTTACTGTCTCTCTTCCCTCCGCTAGAAAGTAAGTTTCATGAGGGCCGGTGGGGGGGGGGGGGCGGGAGGGAGGAGGACATCAGACCCTAAAACAGTGCTAAGGAATAGGCACATAGTAGGCATCAATAAGAATATTTCTTAAGTGAATGAATTGCAAATGAGGCCATAGAATGCCCCTTCTCGGTAAAGGAAAACGCAATATACTTTTTTTTTCCACCACTGAGAGCCTGAAAATTAATTTTTGTATGAAACACTTATTGCTCACCTCCTATGTGCCAGAACTGGGCTTGGCTCTGAAAAGTTACAGTGACTAAGAAATAATCTCCCCCTTGTCTAAAGGGGGGAGAAGAGATACAGAAACATCATTGCAATAAAACAACATTCAAGGAAGCCAAAGGAAACTGGAGCCTAAAGGAGTAAAGGGCAAACGGGGAATGCTTCACCAAAGTGACAAGGAAGCTATCATTTCCCCTAAACTCTCGACTAATAGCAGATAGTTTCTCTTTACATTATTGGTACGTATGCTTGCAACTCCACATAAATTATTTACTCACATCAAGTAGGCCGCAAAAAAAAGTTTGCGTGACGATGTCAATACTAATCACTATGTACTCAAGGCTGCACACAACATCACCCACTTTGTCATTTACTGTCTTCCGATTTGGCAACTTTTGCCGCTAGAGTTCCCACCCGGTTTGGGGGCTTGCACCCGCCAACTGCTGCCGCCTAGGGTCAGCAGAATCCTCCCGGTGGCCATCCCAGCCTCCTCGGAGCTCCGCAACTTGGAAATCTCTTCCGTAGTCGAGGGGGCGGGCGCTGCCTCCGGAAAGCGCCAACGGGGCCTCCGTAAGAGTTGCGGGGAGAAGCGGGAGCCGCGGGAGGGCGACCCGGCTCGGAAGGACCCCTCCAGGCCCCAGCCCCGCACTCCCGCCCCTCCCCGTCTTCCCAGGGGCTCCGCCGACTCTTTGTTAACTGAGGCCGCGGCTCCCCGGCTTTGGCTAGGCCCCGCAGTTTCCGCCAGGGCGACCAAGGCGTCGCGGCCCCGCGTCCAGACCCACCTCGCACGAAACTGCTGCGGCTGCGGCGGCAACTACTCCCGCCGACGCGGAATCTCACGTCCCGAAGTACGCGCGGTCCAGGCCGCGTCCCGCCGCGCTCCTCCTTCTCCGCCCCTTTCGCCGGCGCTACTCGACCCGTTGCCGCCTGGGGGAGGGGATATACACGCCGGACATGCGCAGTGCAGAGGGCGGGCCGAAGGGCGGGGCCTGGGTCTGCGGGGCTCCGGGCCTTAATGCTCCAGGAGAACGCTTCGCAGACCTCTCAGAACGCTCTGCCGGGCTCTGCTGCTGGGTCAGGGGTGTCCATTGCCTGTAGAGGAAATGGGCCTAGGAGGGGAAGAAAGAATGGCAATGACGAGGATCCGCCCGAAAATTCCAAGAAAAGGGGACTTGGGTGGAAACCGCATATACACAAAATTGTCGATGTCCCCTAAACGCTGGTCTTTTGCAAATACGACCCGGGCAACATTTCGCCGCGTGCCTCTGGCCGCGTGGTTCCACAGAGCATGGCCACCTTTAGCTTCCGGAGCACCACTTCAGGGTGACGACAACTAGACTGAATCCCAGCCGAGAGGGATGGGATTAGCGTGAGCAGTTCCGGCCCAGGGGCCGAGATTATGTAATTTTCCCAGCAGCCCTAACCTCACCTCCGCTGGGCGTAGGTGCGGGAGGTCTCGCGCGGTCCCGGAAGCTGCGTCCCGCCCCTTCGCCACGCGCAGGCGCGGACGGGCCGCACGCAGTCGACGTAACGGACGGCGGAGGCTACGTGAAGAGTGGGGCGGCGTGAGTGAGCTGCCGGCTCTGGCTGTGTCCTACAGGCACCAGGGGCACTGAAACCGCGGTGACCGCGCAGGCGGCGGCCAGGCCGAGAGGCCCGTGGGGGTAGAGGTAGCAGACGCAGGAGCTCTGAGCCGGTTTCTAGCTCCCGGTACAGGTAGGAAGCGGGCCATGGCGTGTTCGTCGGTGGGGCCCGGGCCAGTCCCAAGTGGTCACTTTTGAGTTGCGTGGCCTAGCTCGGTCCCATTTCCCACCAACCCCCTTAGTCAGGCCTGTGGTGACATGCGTCGGTCCCCGCCGCTCCTTCTCGCTTCTCCCGACTTTCTTAAACCAAACAAGCAAACTTAGCCCGCTCCAAGGCCCGTTTTCTGTTGGTCTTCCGGACTGGGGTGATTTTGAATGGTTTTGAGGAACTTCCCCACTGATCTGTGAGCAAATGCCAACCAGAAGGGCAAAGTTAGAGGAAGCTTACGGTATGTAGCAGGAAGAATGGGGTACGTGTTAGGATGAATTGATTCTCCATAGTGGGGAATAGAGCCTGGTGGTTTGACAGAAGCAACCACCCCTGACTAGTCTTCTCTGAAGGGTTCTAACACAAAACGCGTTTTCATTCAACGTGTGCGTGACTTCCAGAAGTTCCGTAGTCTGGCCACTGTCAAAGGCCTAATCCAAAATGTCAACAAGTAATGATTCTTCCACTTATTCTCCTCTGGTTTTGTAAGTTCAGATCCAGTGAGGCTGCCGAGTGAGCTTGCAGAAGCTAATCAAACCAGACTTGTTAGTGTTTGTGTTCCCTGCCCCCGGGAGTCTCATTCTGGCCTGGCAGAGAATTGTGCATTTTAGAAATGAATTGACAGGTGAAGCAGAGAGACTTCTGAGAGGGAAGGCCAAGGCACAAATGGCGTGGGTAATTTTAACCTAAATAACCTGGAAGGATTTATGTTACAGTGCTGAGTTATCGTAGAAATGCTTCTATGGTGTGAACATCCTAAGGGGAAATGCAGCTTGAAATGATCAGACCTTTTGGCAGGCAATTGACTGTGTCAGTATTAAGTTTTATTTGCTTCTACTTGAAAAAGTTTAAACCAGATCTGAAAAAGGAAACACTAAAAGTGAAGTTTTGAAATCTTAAAGGGTGTTCATAAGGCACAGGGGAAGGAAGTGATGGGACCTGATATTTATTAGGTACCTTCTCTGTGCCAGGCACAAGTCTGTGCCGCCCACACTACGGCCCTATGATGCAATGGTATCTCTTTTTGTAAGTGGGGAGCAGGAAATTTTAAGTAATTAACCCAAGATCATATGTTTGGCAAATGGTAGAGCTGACATGAAACCAAATCTACACCAAAGTGCTTGCTATTTTTCACATATCTTCTATTTTGACTATAATAATAGATTATTAAAGGAAGCTAGGGATGTTTGGAGACACATCACAAACTTTTTTGAGTTTAGTGTTGAGAAGACAGCTATATTTTCCTATAAAATGTTCCAAGATGCTAACTTCAAAGATCAGTTATTGGAAAGGATATACTGTGTGGTCTTTCTCAAATCACTTGTGTCTTTAAAAATTTATGAACTTTGTCCAGTTAAAGGGATATTTCATGAGCAGCCATGGATTGCGAAGTATTGGGCAATAACCTTTGATATTGAGCTAATTCTTTTAAGAATTTATGGTATTGTAAATATGAGATATAGAATATTCACTATTCCAGAGCATCTTGAAATAGTACTTACTCCCTTGTGCCACTTGCTCACCTCCATTAATACCAAACTCCCTGCATTCTTGCTTCCATCCTTACCACTTACCTGCAGTTGCCAAAAATGATCTCCTTATTAACGTTTGGAGCCCTAGTGGTTTTCGCTCAGTGGATAGAGTGTCAGCCTGTGGACCAAAGGGTCCTGGGTTCTTCAAGGGCATGTACCTTGGGTTCAGGCTCCTCCCTGGCCCGGGCCCTGGTTGGGGCTTGTGCAATCAATGTGTTTCTCTCACATCAATGTTTCTCTCTGTCTTACCCTCTCTCTGGAAAAAAAAAAAAATCGATGGAAAAATATTCTTGGGTGAGGGTTCCCCCCCTCCAAATTTTTTGGCTCATATCTTGAATTTTCTGCAGCCATTAAAAAAGCTCTGTTTCTTTAGAAATGTGCTTCTCCTTTGACTTCTATAATGCCACTTAAAAAAAAAAAAAAAAAATATATATATATATATATATATATATATATATATATTATTTATTTATTTATTTTTTAGTGATTTTAGAGAGGAAGCGAAAGAGATAGAAACATCAACGATTAGAAAGAATCACTAATTATGCTGAAACCGGTTTGGCTCAATGGATAGAGCGTTGGCTTGGGGACTGAAAGGTCCCGGGTTCAATTCCGGTCAAGGGCATGTACCTTGGTTGCGGGCATATCCCCAGTAGGGGGTGTGCAAGAGGCAGCTGATTGATGACTCTCTCTCATCGATGTTTCTAACTCTCTATCTCTCTCCCTTCCTCTCTGTACAAAATCAATAAAAATATATTTTTTTAAAAAGAATCATTAATTAACTGTCTCCTACATGCCCCACACTGGGGATCAAGCCCACAACGCAGGCTCGATCAAAAGTTAAGCAATTCCTGCAGAATAATATTAGAACTCTGGCTTTTACTTTTTCATAAAATGATTCTATGATATCTAAATAAATATACCTTCACTGAACATACTACCATGTCAGATATTAAGCCAAGAGAATAAAACATGACTTCCAAATAACTGTAAATTTGCACAAGAATTCAAATTTGCCCTGATCAGGAGTCAACTGTGACTTGGTTCATAGGTCAGTGGTCAACCACTGAGCCATGCTGGTCAGGCAGTGCTGATAAGTCTTAAATCTGTCAAATCTGGCCCTAACGGGTTTAGCTCAGTGGATAGAGCGTGGACTTTTGGTCTCAAGGGTCCCAGGTTTGATTCCAGTTTTGGGCACATCCCCAATAGGGGGTGGGCAGGAGGCAGCTGATCGATGTTTCTCTCATTGATGTTTCTAACTCTATCCTTCTCCCCTCTCTGTAAAAAGCAATAAAATACATATTTTAAAAAAAAATCTGTCAAATCTGTTTTCCTATTCATTTCCAATACCACTGCCAGTTCAATCGTGTGTGTTTTCTTTAAAAAATTTTTTTTTTTATTGATTTCAGAGGAAGGGAGAGGGAAAGAGAGATAAGAAACATCAATGATGAGAAAGAACGATCCATCAGCTGCCTCCTATGTGTCCCCCACTGGGGGTCAGATCCACAATCCGGGCATGTGCCCTTGCCCGGAATCAAACCTGGGACCCTTCAGTCCACAGGCCAATGCTCCATCCACTGAACCAAACCAGCTAGGGCTGTTTTTTTTCCTTATATAATTGTTTCAACCACTTAATCTTTCCTGCTTCAGGTGCCCTTTTCCAATTCACCCTGTGTATGAGCTGTCAAGAGTTGAATTGCAAATCTGATAGTGTCATTCTCCTACTTAAATCCTTTAGTTGATTCTAATTATCCAAACTTATTAGTGTGGTATTTAAGTAAAGATCATTATGATCTGGTCCCTGTTGGCCTTTCCAGCCTCATTTCTCCCTTGAATCGATAATCCCAGCATCATATCAAACTCCTACAATATGTTATTTTTAGCCTTTATGCTAAAGGAGTCTTCCATTTGCAGTGCCTCTTCTTGCATGCAGAAACCATGCTTTGAATTTTTTAAAGAACTTTTTCTTTTTATTACAAAAGCACAAAGGAAAATTAGAAAACATAAAAATAAGGCAAAATACCCATAATCCTACCATACAAAGTAATTATTATTTATGTGTAGATGTATATACATCCTTCCAAACTGTTTTGTTTACACATATTTGCTTTTAAATAATATGGATTCTAACTTCATTTGTAACAATTTTCAATGGACAGAAAGTAAATTTGCTTTTTGTATGTACCTATTGTTTAACCAAACAATTTCAAATTTTCTACTATCATACTATTAAGTAATACTATAACACATATCCTTGAAACTGAATTCTTGTGCAAATTTACAGTTATTTGGAAGTCATGTTTTACTCTCTTGGCTTAATATCTGACATGGTAGTATGTTCAGTGAAGGTATATTTATTTAGATATCTTAGAATCATTTTATGAAAAGCAATAAAAGCCAGAGTTCTTATATTATTCTGCAGGAATTGCTTAGCTTTTGATGGTTATTGAATCCTTATGTAGCAAAAGTTGCATTTTAGAAAAATGGCCATGATTTTTAGGGAGAGTTTAGACAAGGGAGACCATTTAGGAAAATACTGTGATTCTTTAGTAGGTGGTGATAGTTTAGATTATGGTGGCTTTGGGAATCAAATGAAATACCAGGATTTGGTGGCTGATTAGATTTCAAAGGGAAAAGAAAGTGAGAAATTAGATATCTTGCTTTTTTTCAACAAGTAAGATTGGGGAAATGAGGTTAATATTAATATAAAAATAGAGATATTCGGGTACCTGTTGATTTTAAGACAGTTGTAGAAGAGGGATCTGTAGACTGAGAGGTGGACTATTTTTGTACAGCCTGTGAACGAAGAGTGGTTTTTCTCATTTTAAAGGATTTTATCAATACAAACTTTTTATTTTGTGTTTCAGGTGCATAGCATAGTGGTTAGACAATCATATACTTTACGAAGTGGTCCCCCAATATTTCAGGTACCCACCTGGCCCCATATGTAGGTATTACAATACTAGAGGCCCAGTGCACGAATTCGTGCATGAGTGGGGTCCCTTGGTCTGGCTGGTGATCACCCAGTCCCAATTGAGGCTGATGGGGGCTGGCTGGCCAAGGAGGGACCATGGGAGAGTCCAGAGTGTGTCTGGCCCTCTCGTCCAGTCCCAATTACCAGACCCCAGCAGCAAGCAAACCTATTGGCTGGAGCGTCTGCCCCCTGGTGGTCAGTGTGTATCATTGCAACTGGTCAAGCGGTGGGCCAAAAGTTTGACCCATCAGTCAGACACTTATCATATTATGCTTTTATTATATAGGATTATTGACTATATTCCCTATGCTGTACTTTATATCACCATGACTATTTTTGTGACTACCAATTTGTAGTTCTTAATCCCTTCACTTTTTCCCTCAGGCCCAACTTCCAACCTCCCCTTATACCTCTCCCACCCCCACTCCCATCTCTGGCAACTAAGTCTGTTCTCAGAATCTAGGAGTCTGTTTCTATTTTGTTTGTTCATTTATTTTGCTCATGTATTATTTTCATTACCACCACCAACAGATAAGTAGTTAAATCTCTTATATCCCTCCCCAGTTCCTATAAAGTTTTTCAAAAAATGCTTACTGAATGCACAGTGTAAATGGAAACTAACCTAAAGATTTTACAGCTAATTAGTGACAATCCAGATGAAAACCTCGGCCTCTTTACCCCTACCTCGTTTTTTTGTGATGCTTTCTAAAATGAATAATATTAAGTAAGAGAAAAGTAGGAGCGTGTCATAGATATATCTTTTAATTGTTTCCAAATTTGATCAGTGTATAGAGTAGCAGTCCATTTAGGTTTTGTGTGTGTTTTTTTTAAGGTGCCATGAAAGTCTTCCTTGCTTTCTGTGTTGTCCTTTTGGTGTTCGGAAGTGTCTCTGAAGCTAAGTTTGATGATTTTGAGGATGAGGAAGACATAGTAGAATATGATGATAATGATTTTGCTGAATTTGAAGATGTCACAGAAGATTCTGTTACTGAATCTCCTCAACGGGTGATTACCACTGAAGATGATGAAGATGAGACCACTGTTGAGTTAGAAGGGCAGGATGAAAACCAAGAAGGAGATTTTGAAGATACCGATACCCAGGTGAGATTTTCTTAATGATTTTTTCAGGAAATTGAAAGGATGGGAACATTTTTAATTAGCACTTTTCCTAGACTTTAAAAGTAAGACCCAGATCTAGGGAGACTTTTACTCTCTGGTATCTCCATTTTTGTTTAGTAGGTGGAGTTCTTCTAAATGTTTTGTGGTGTTTTCTCACCTTTCACATTGATGGGAGGATAAATTGTCTTTCTCCTCTTTGGAAAGCCTGGGGTGGGGGGTTAGAAGTTATAGAGAATGGATTCTTTGTGTGGGCGGGAATTATATCATTTAGAACTCAGGGTTCTAAAGCATGGGGAGTCACTTGTTAAAAACATGCAATATCTCTGTGTTCTGTGCTTGTTGCTAACATGTTCTATTTTCCTCTACAATTGTTGCCTACAAAAAAAGAGATAAAGTTGCTGGCGACAATTGTAGGGAAAAACAGATTGCTGCCTCATTTTTGTAGGAGGGAGATACCGAGGGTGAGCCATATGATGATGAAGAATTTGAAGGTTATGAAGACAAACCAGATACTTCTTCTGGCAAAAATAAAGACCCAATAACAATTGTTGATGTAAGTATACAGGATTCTAAATTCCAAACTAACCAACAAAATATCTTACTGTTATTAATCCCAGAAATATAACTAGTGACATGTAGCTGGTGTTGATTTAATTGTAGCTATGAAAGAGTTTGACATCAATTCTTCTGATAGAACTCCACACCTATAGAAGCAATCCCTGTGTTTTTGTTCTAGTCCTCGTAGTTTTATTTATTAAGGAATGATGAAGATGATAGCCATTGGATTTATTTTGGGTTCGGACCAGAATCAAGTTTAATACAAAGGGCTTTCCATCCTTTGATCCCACTTGACTTCACATTTCCTTAAAGCAGGGGTCTTCAAACTATGGCCCGCGGGCCACATGCGGCCCGCATAGGAGTCTGATCCTGCCCGCCAGGTTTTTTGGGCAGTGAGCGCAGCCGAGGTGTTACAGTAGGAATTAGTAGTTCATATAGTCCGGCCCTCCAGCTCTCTGAGGGACCGTGATCTGGCCCCCACTTTAAAAAGTTTGAGGACCCCTGCCTTAAAGAGTCTTTTACAAAGCCAACCTGGAAAATCAAAATGGGCATGTTTTTCAAAGTATAATCATATTTAATGACAATTATCTAAAGTAGGGGTGTCGAACTCAATCAGAGAAGGGGCCAAAATCTAAAATCCAGCCTAAATCGTGGGCCGAATGGTTTACTGAACAGTCATAAATTGACAATGTCATAAACTGACAGCGGAGTGCAGTGATGACAGCGCGGTGCGGGCCACATTGCAAGGCCTGGCGGGCTGGATTTGGCCCGCGGGCCTTGTGTTTGACACATGTGATCTAAAGTATCCCTTCTGTTTATGGGTCTTCTCATTGTCCTTCATTCGATGAGTTAGAATCCATCCTTTAGCTTCAACTAACATTAAATGGAATAATTGTTTTTCTTTAGGTTCCTGCACACCTCCAAAACAGTTGGGAGAGTTATTATCTAGAAATTTTGATGGTGACTGGTCTGCTCGCCTACATCATGAACTATATCATCGGGAAGAATAAAAACAGTCGCCTTGCTCAGGCCTGGTTTAACTCTCATAGAGAGCTTTTGGAGAGTAACTTTACCTTAGTAGGTAAGCTAGGCTAATAGAAGACCTGCTGTGGGCTTGGAAAACATCTAATAAGAACTGTTTATTCCCCTCAGTATAAGTACCTAACTGCCCTCAGGGAATGCTGAAGAGGGTGCTTTTTTATTTTCTTTCCAGGGATCCCATTTTTGTTAGGTTTTATATGCTGAATAATTTGTATTTATGAAATGATTTTCTCATCTGCCATTAACATTTGCTGAAGAACAATTGTTTCAAAACATTTGGACAAGAGTCTGGCTGAAAGCGAGGAAATTTAACATTTAAAGTAGCTTGATAAATACTTTCAGTTCATCCTTTAGAAATTAGAATACCCTTGGGTTCTGGGCACTTGAGTTTTGGGTCCACTGCAGAGGGGTGTACACGGAAGTAATTAGAGAAGCCCCTGCAGTTGTATAGTGTAAGGAGTAAGGTGGACTTGCACTTTCAGCCTCTGTTTGGCATTTAAACACTTTGTTTCCCTTTAATAGTAAGCATGTATGCATCTGCTCTGCTCTTTAGTAGACTGTTTATGTTAGCTACTTTGCATATATTGTTTCTTATTTAAACTGTAACAATACTGTCAGTTGGAAAGGTTCTTTTTTCCTAAAGAGGGGACTGAAATCCAGAAATGCTATTTTCTTGCAACCATGATATATTACACCTAGTCTACATGCTTTCAAATTCCATGCTCTCTCTGCTGTACCATATTATTTCAGAGTACTTATTCATCTGGACATTAGGAAAATAATAAGCCGCCTTTAATGCCTTCCACTTCCTCTCATGTTTTCATTTTGGTGTGTTAGTCTTGCTTTACCTTGTGAGGTTCAGCACTTCCTTTCATACACTTAATTAAATGAAATGAGAAAATGGTTGGAATTTTAGCTTTTTCTAGATCTAAAATACAGCTCTTTATACCACTATTATCATTTTGCTGTTGAAAAAGTAAACTTGGTCAAAGTTAACTCAGACATGGTGAGGGAGTGTTAAATAGTTTGTAGTTATGGTATTTTTTTTTATTCATTACATTGGGAGTATTTTTAACTTTGGGAGGAAACATTTAAACTGATTTTGCTCCATTTTTTTAACTGCTCTCAAGAAACTTGCAAGCTAACTGTCTTAACTAGCAAGTACTAGTAATGCTAGCGTATGATTTTTTTTAAGGAGACAATAAGAGTTTTAAAAGTAAAAGGAACAATGCCCATCTGTTGTCATCCATGTTCAAAAGAGAGTTCTCTTCGATCTCCAAGTATTGCCACCCTAAAACTGTAATCATTATGGGGTGAAGGTGGAGGAAGGAGTGTTGATTAGGCCTCACCGCTTTCAGGGAATCACCTTAAGTGGTTTACTCCTAGGGGATGATGGGACAAACAAAGAAGCCACGAGTACCGGAAAGCTGAACCAGGAGAATGAGCATATCTACAACCTGTGGTGTTCTGGTCGAGTGTGCTGTGAGGGGATGCTTATCCAGCTCAGGGTAAGTAGGGAATTTCTGGTGCAATGTATATGTCTTCCTTTTGTTTTTTTTTCCAAATCCTCTAAGTTTAGTGTCTTCAAGAAGGTCTAAAAGTCATCTACTACTAACTAGCAAATGCCAAGTATATTTGAAATATCTGATCCCATCTCCAGGGTCTCTCTGTAACTGGAGATTACAACTGTTCTCTTTTTATTTTTCCAGTTCCTCAAGAGACAGGACTTACTGAACGTCCTGGCCCGTATGATGAGGCCAGCAAGTGATCAAGTGGTATGTATTCTTCTTGCTGTTTTTCACTATACAGATTGAATTCTTAATTTCTTAGAGTTTATTCCATTCATTGTTTAGATTCTATTTGGAGTTATTGACAACTAATGTACTTTGTCAAAAAATGGGCCCTTCTCTATTTGCACAGACCATTGTCCACTTAGCTGCTGGGGTTGAGGTGCATGTGATTAAGTCAGTTTACCTGGATAATGTCTCTTTTGATTAATAGCAAAGTCAGCTGATTAGGGACCTTCTGCTACATAACAGCGTCATGGGAGTGATATCCCACCATTTCACAAGTCCTGCTCACATTCAAGGGGAGGATGTACCTATACACCAGGGGAATTTTCAGGGCCATCTTAGAAATAGGCCTGTCACAGAACCTAACATGTGAGTTTTGTTGTTGTTTTTCTCGTGTGTGTGTTTTTTAAATAGCAAATAAAAGTAACCATGAATGATGAAGACATGGATACCTATGTGTTTGCTATTGGTACTCGGAAAGCCCTGGTACGACTGCAGAAAGAGATGCAGGATCTGGTACGTTGACTATTCCAACTCAAATATACATAGAAACTGTGCCTAATTATTACATAGATGTTCACCTTCAAAGCATAGCATAATTAACCATTTTGAAATAGGTTAATTTCAAATTACATATTCTCTTGAGAAGAAAATGTCTGCATAATAAAATGTCACATCTTACTTTCAATTTCTTCTTCCTCTAGAGTGAGTTTTGTAGTGACAAACCTAAGTCTGGAGCAAAGTATGGACTGCCAGACTCCTTGGCCATCCTGTCAGAGATGGGAGAAGTCACAGAGGGAATGATGGATACCAAGGTAAGTGAAATAGAAGGGATATATTTGCAGATATTGGCATTTACAAGGTACTCTCCCTAAAAGTCATGCTGTATGAGTTCATCATTTAAGACAGTGTATTGATTATGTATTCCTTTCCCCAAAATATTCTAATTCTTCTATAAGCAATAGATTAACTTGTCAAAAAAAATGTTTAGTGAAGAAGTTCTCTCTAAATCAAGAGCAAATTGTTCCTAGGATTGCTGATGATTTTCAGATTTTTTAGAAATGACTACAACTTTAATCTATCACCATGTCATTTAGTCCGTTATTTTACTTTCAATTAGTGTAAGAGAAGAGGGATGTATAGAGAGCCATTTTTTTTCCTATTGGTTGTATAATGGTAACAGCACATCTTAATATCATAAAAATGTAGGCTAGCTCAAAGACATTTATAAATGTAAGTTCAAGGTGATATGTTCATGTAGAATCTCTTGAAATTATTTTAGATTTTATCTCCACATTTTTATTCTTATTTAGAACATTACTTTGAGACATATTTTCAGCTGCTCAATAAGAATACTTAAGCATTGGTGTTACTAAAGAAAAGGAACTAGTTTCATTAAAGAGAAATTCCTTATCTTATTTAAATTTAATTTTTTAAAAGCTTTAGCCTTGCCCTAGCTGGTCTGGCTTAGTGGGATGAGCATCAGCCTGTGGACTGAATGGTCCAGTTTGACTCCAGTCAAGGGCACATGCCTTGGTTTTAGGCTCCATCTGTGGTTAGGGTGTTTGCTGGAAGCAGACAATCTATGTGTCTCTCTCACATCGATGTTTCTCTGTCTTCCCCCCCTCCCTTCCATTCTAAGAAAAATAAAATAATTTTTTTAAAAAGCTTTAGCCTTAATGACATTGTACAATAATAAGGAGGACTGACGAGTAAATATCTTTTTAAAATATATATATATATATTTAATTGATTTCAGAGAGAAAGGGAGAGGGAGAGATAGAAACACCAATGATGAGAGAGAATCATTGATCAGCTGCCTCCTGCATGCCCCCTACTGGGGGTCCAGCCCGCAACCCAGGTATGTGTTCTTGGCCAGAATTGAACCTGGGACCCCTCAGTCCGCAGGCCAATGCTCTACCCACTGAGCCAAACCAGCCAGGGCAAGAGTAAATACCTTTATGAAAAAAGGGAAGTACATTAAACCCTACTTTAAATATAATAATTTTCTCTATTTCAGATGGTCCACTTTCTTACACACTACGCTGACAAGATTGAATCTGTTCATTTTTCAGACCAGTTCTCGGGTCCAAAAATTATGCAAGAGTACGTATGAAATAAAAATAGTGAATATGATTTTCTTCATTAGCTTTCTGTGTTAAAACACCTGCAAGATGCTTCAATTTCCTTTGCCATATGAGTGAGGGAAGTTCATGACTCCCAAGGTTCCTTCTGCTTTGACTGCATGCATCAGGAAGGTGGTTGGAAACCTATGGGAGATTAACAAGCCTCCCGGTTTGCATGTGTCGCTGCACGTGTGCACCATGCACTCAGTGACGTGGAAGAGAATCTTACAAAATGGCTCATAAGAGAATGCAATTTCTAATCTCTGTCCTTCATAGTCTATGTCCTTCCCCCCCCCCCCCCTTTTTAAATTTGATATGAATTTATAATGTTTGATTGCAAATCTGGCCTTTTCTGGCTTCTGACTTTGTATAGTGGATGCTTATATTTTTTCCGAGTGTAGGTATTATCAAACATGTTCAATACCCAAAGTAATACTTATAGTAATGTATTTCAAATGTACATATTCGGGGCTTGAATTTGTTGTTTGAATTCCGATTTGTTGTTGTATGTTCCCATTTCAGGAGAACATACTTATTTGAGTTCACCCTTGGTGTAGAAATGGTTCTGGCCTAAATTTTTGATTAAGGGCTACTCTCTCATAGGCTGTGGAATTGAGTACAATTAAAAGCCATTCTGGATTTTCATTGTGTGTCAGAATTACTCCGGTCCTTCTGCCTTTAGATGGTGTTGCATCATCCTTGCCCTGCTTAACTCAATATCAACACCATGGGCAAAGTACCACATTATGGTAACTGGAGCCTTTTGGGGTGGGGGAGAAACGAGTTGATAGTCAAAGATTACAAGGGAATCTTTGGTGAATCGGAACTAAATTATATGTGCTATAGTTGATTACTTCTAAATTTATTCTAAGCCTGGCTCAAAAATAAGATACTTCATTATAGGAAGGAAGATAAAATAGGAGTTGGAAATAGAACATAGAAACTCATCAAAATAAGCAGAAATGTTATTTAAAATATGGGCCTCTTACTTAAATATAGGCTTATTTCTGGTTCCCCAGGTGAGATGGAATATATCTTGGAGTGAAGTATTCAAGTAGAAAGGTCACTTGGGAATGCATTCATCAGATAGGCAAGTGGGTCAGGCTCTAAGATTTTATTTGACTTGGGGATGCCAAGCCAGATACTGTGCTGACTAACTGTAGGTGTCTGTCCATCTAAGTGACCTGGGTAATTTACATGCAGAGAGAATATCCTCCTAAATAGCCCTTTCTTCCATGGCAGGGAAGGTCAGCCTCTGAAGCTACCTGAAACTAAGAGGACTCTACTGTTTACATTTAATGGTACGTATTACATGTCCTGCTGGGTTCTTTGTTTTCCAAGAGATGATCTTAAGGAGAGTATTGTTCCCTCCTAAGTGACAGCTATAAAAAAATATATTAACCCTACCTGGTTTGGCTCAGTGGATTGAGCGTCAGCCTGCGGACTGAAGGGTCCCAGGTTTGGGTACCTGCCTGAGTTGTGGGCTTGATGCCCAGTGGGGGGCATGCAGGAGGCAGTCAATCAACGATTCTCTCTCATCAATGTTTCTCTCTCCCTACTTCTCTGAAATCAATAAAAATACATTAAAAAACAAACTATATTAAAACAAACCCCATGCCTGCTTATTGCTGTTGTTTTTCTTCAATAAGAGATCCTTGTATTTACTATATATTTTTTAAGCGTTTCCTTTTTTTAAAAATATTTTTATTGATTTTTTTTTACAGAGAGGAAGGGAGAGGGATAGAGAGCTAGAAACATCGATGAGAGAGAGACATCGACCAGTTGCCTTTTCCACACCTCCTCCCTACTGGGGATGTGCCTGCAACCAAGGTCATGCCCTTGACTGGAATCGAACCTGGGACCTTTCAATCCCCAGGCCAACGCTCTATCCACTGAGCCAAACCGGTTTCGGCAGGTTCTTGTATATATTTTAATTTTTTATTTTCTGTTGCATTTTAGCTGCCTAAGAAACATGAAGAAAAGAGTTTATTAATAAAAAATAAAAAGAGTGGGAGTTGGTGACTCAAAGTATTAGTCCTCTGTTAACTCAGTGGGAAAATGGCTTTGTTTTTCAGTGCCTGGTTTAGGTAACACTTACCCAAAGGATATGGAGGCTTTGCTACCCCTGATGAACATGGTGATTTACTCTATTGACAAAGCCAAAAAGTTCCGACTCAACAGAGAAGTAAGACTTCAGCCTTATAAGTTGGCACTTGTTATTTTTTTCTTCTGGGGGAATCATCTATCCAGGATTTCAGTGATTGTATCTTTGCTACTTTACTTGAAATTGCTAAATGGGATTAGTTTTATGAAAGAATACTAAATGGGCTTTTGCTTCTATTGGATTAAAATGAATTTCTTATGAAACTCTGTTTCTTGGGGAAAGGGCAAACAAAAAGCAGATAAGAACCGAGCTAGAGTGGAAGAGAAATTCTTGAAGCTGACACATGTGCAAAGACAGGAAGCTGCTCAGTCTCGGCGTGAGGAGAAGAAAAGAGCAGAGAAGGAGCGGATCATGAATGAGGAAGATCCTGAGAAACAGCGCAGACTCGAGGTAAAAATGACATAATCCGCCCTAACCAGTTTGGCTCAGTGGATAGAACACCAGCCTGCAGATTCAAGGGTCCCAGGTTTGATTCCGGTCAAGGGCATGTACCTTGGTTGCGGGCACATCCCCAATAGGGATAGGAGGCAGCTGTTCAATGTTTCTCTCTCATAGATGTTTCTATCTATCTATCCCTCACACTTCCTCTGTAGAAAATCAATGAAATATATTTAAAAAAATATATCGCAGTCTTTCAAAGAATGTGTCTTTTTGTATTTGTGCTTTTTTTTTTTTTCTTTCCCGAGGAAAAGAATCCTGGGCAAGAAAGAAAGATAGGCTGCTAATAAGTTGTACCAATTTATACTTTTTTTTTTTTACTAGTATATGATATGAGAGCTCCTCTTTATTCATATCTTTATGACTAGTTCTCAGTTTTTAAATTTTTATTTTAAAATTATTTGTATATTTTTTAATCCTCATCTCAGGATATGTTTTTACTGATTTTAAAGAGAGAGAGAGGGAGAGAGAGATATTAATCAGGTGCCTTTGGTATGTGCCCCAACCAGATCAAACCCAAGTTGGATCATCTTCCTGATAATACTAAATTGAATACTAAATGGGCCAGGGTTGCAGATTCAGTCCCAGTCAGGGCACATATAGGAATCAACCAATGAATGCATAAATTAGTAGAAAGAGCAAATTGCTGTTTCTCTCTCTCTCTCAAATCAATTTTAAAAGATCTTATGCTTTTCTGAAGTACAAATTTTTGGTAAATTTATATAATTGTTAGGTTGAAAATTGACCTAGTGTTTCCTGGGTATAGGAAAAATCAGACCAGACTTAACAAAGCCAACTTACAGTATTTAGCTTCTGATTTGAGATGGTAGTTACCTTTGCTTCATTTCAGGTTAATTTTTGTTAACCAATGTAGATATTAGCACTTTTTATAATTATCTTCTGGAATGTTATTTATGGTGTAAGTCTAGGTTTTTGAGTAATATAGGCAGTATTCTAGTTTTGATTTTTAGAAAATCTGTGCTTCGAGCTTAGTTTGGATTATTTCTGTCTGTCTCTAGGAAGCTGCCTTGAGACGTGAGCAAAAGAAACTGGAAAAGAAGCAAATGAAAATGAAACAAATCAAGGTGAAAGCCATGTAAAGCCATCCCAGGGATCTGAGTCCTGATGCCACCTATAAGCTCTGAATTCACAGGAGACATAAAAAATACCAGGCTATTCTCATCTGAAAGCTCAAACACTCCAAGTGACTGACATTCTTATTTCATCATCTGTTCTGTTTTTGGTTTGGAGTTTTACAGAAGTTAGAAATACATTGGAAGGACTGTTTCAGTAATTTTCTTCCAGATAATGACATTATTTTGATTATTTTACAAAAGGAATGATAAATGAACTCTGTAGTTTTAAAATTCTTTTAAAATTATAACATGAATCATCAGTGCTTTTAGTGCTATTATAATTTGAAGAAATATCATGAGTTTATAGATAAACAATTAGATTGTTGGTTTTTGTTTAAACTGGACAGTTGAAATGGCTATAAAGAATGACCCTAAACCAAGATTCCACAAATAACAATAAACACTGCTTGTTTTCTTCTGTGTCTACATCAAACTTGTAAAAAAATAAAACTTAGAACACTATCTGTGGTGTTGAAATTTCAGGGACTCAAAACAGTGTAGTTCACTGTATGTTTTGTAGGTAGAGAGGGTGCTGATGACAGTATTATAGCATATCTGTAGATGTTAGGGTACTGACATGTACTGGAAAACTCTACAGATAGGTAGTACAGGAGCAGTTTTCTCCTTACGTGATACCATAAGCTAATGACATTGTGAATGCTGTGTTTTAAATGGTTGTAGGTTTTCTTGAGTTAAATGCATGAAAAGTTACCTGCTTCACCTAGAGCAGATCAGTGGTCTGTGTGAAGTCGCAGATGTTTTCCTTCTTGGTTGCCTCACCTTATTGGATGTTCATGGAGAAGTTCTCTGTGCTGTGGCTGTGTCCCTTTGCTTCTCCTGCTTTTATCTCTTCCACAGCTGAGGCTGGTATATTCTTTCAGAGAAATAGCCATGAATATGTATAAATACACTTTTAAAAATTAGCTTTCCCAATTGATTGAGAGTTCTGCCTCATGAGCATGGGTGGGGAACCTTTTTTTCTGCCAAGGGCCATTTGGATATTTATAACATTCTCGGGCCATACAAAATTATCATGTTGCCCTAGCTAGTTTGGCTCAGTGGATAGAGCATTGGCCTGTGTACTGAAGGGTCCCAGGTTCGATTTCAGTCAGAGACACATGCCTGAGTTGTGGGCTCGATTTCCAGTAGGGGTTGTGTGCAGGAAGTAGCTGATCAATGCTTCTCATCATTGATGTTTCTATCCCTCTCCCTCTCTAAAATAAATAAAAATACATATTTTTAAAAATTTATCATGCTGTATTCGGTCAGACATTTAATTAACTCATCCCTAATGCCTGGCAGGGCCAGACCAAATGATTTCATGGGCCTTATACAACCCTCGGGCCAGACGATCCCCACCCCTGCTCTGAGAAAGGAACTCGGGGGAGAGGCCCATTCATCTGCACGAGCATTTAGCTTGTTCAGATTTCTGCATTTTATAAATGCTTCCTAGTAAGAAAGCATTTTTTTTTAAGTTACTGCTTTACCAGGTAATTTTTGCTGGGGATGGGAAAGGGTTGGGTTTTTGGTGGGAGAGGGGTGGGCGGGTATTTTGTTGCTGATGCTTTATGTGGAGGTGTGTTCTGAGGCAATAAGTTGCTGTGGAAACAGAATGTGCTGCTGCCTTTGAAACTGCATGGAAACTTTTCACATGGGTTTTTCTCTTAGTTAATGCAGAAATGCGTCAGCTGGGGGGGTGCAAATGTAATTTTTTAAAACAGTTTGTGAAATTAAGTTATTAAAATAACAAAACAATACTATATAATCAAGAATTAGCCTTGTTTTACAAACCTTTAAAATACATTTTAGAAATCAAAATTGATATGCTTAGCTATCTTTAATAAAAGCTTTCTTAAAGTCCCACACATTTGGGCCATGGCAGCTAATTTTGTAATTTAAGCATTCATATGAATGGTAATCTATGGACATATATTAAACTCATTGACAAAAATTTCCGAGTGCCGCCTTTACTTTTCTTGGGTTTCTCTCCAACAGTATAAGCCCATAGGAATGTTTTTTCTGTTCAATAAAAATCACTTAAATGCTTTTCCTTTGAAAGACTTGGCCTTGACAACAATCCCTTAATTGTTGCCAGTTTTTAAAATATTTCTGTTTTTAGAGCTCCATCTGTTATTGATAGGCTTCTCCCTGAAGTCGTCCCCCTCTTGAGTTAGAGGACACGGTATCTTCTAGGAATCAGGACAGAGAGAAGTGAATGTCGTTAACTGTCACACATTGGAAAACCACTAAGCTCTCCAACATTGTCTATACTGCCTGGGCACTTAGCAACGCTGAAACAAATGCTGGACTGGGAAATAAAACCTGGGTTTTAGTGCCAACAAAATCAGTAACAAATCCTTTGACTTAGGGCAGTGGTCTGCAAACTCATTAATCAACAGAATCAAATATCAACAGTACGACGATTGAAATTTCTTTTGAGAGTCAAATTTTCTAAACTTAAACTTCTTCTAATGCCATTTCAAAATAGACTCGCCCAGGCTGTTGTATTTTGTGGACGAGCCACACTCAAGGGGCCAAAGAGCCGAATGTGACTTGCGAGCTGCAGTTTGCCGACCACTGACAGGGCAAGTCCTTAACCTCTTTGAGTCTCTGTTCTGTTCTTCCTTCTACAAAGTAAGAATAGTAATTATTTTCTCTATGGCAGGTGTATCAACACCAAGACAGAGTACCTGTAAAATTCTCTTCTAAACGATAGCATTGTAAAAGTGTTAGGGGTGTGCCCCAGCCAGGTGGCTCGGTCGGAGTGTAGTTTCATACACCCAAAGGTTATGGGTTCGATCCCCAGACATGGCACATACTTAGGCTTCGGGTTTGATCCCCAGTAATGGAGCGAACAGGAGGTAACTAGTGGATGCTTTTCTCTCTTTCAAAAATCAATAAAAGAAAATAATACAACATACCCTCAAGTGAGGATTTTCAAAAAAATGTTAGTAGCGCTCTTGCTCTCCCTCTCCAAAGCAGACAGCACCTTTCCCATTCCCCTCTTCTTTCCCCAGGTGTGTTACCTTCTTTCCCCGCAGCTTCAAAGGTTCTTCTTTGCTTCTGTAATTTGTTTCCTGAGCCTGCCCAGCCCAACTGGCTCATGTCTATGTTTGTAACTTTCTAAAAAAAAAACTTCCTCTTATAATTAAAAATAAAATTAAATTAAAAAATTAAAATGTGCCGAAACCAGTTTGGCTCAATGGATTGAGTGTCGGCCTGTGGACTCGAGGGTCCCCGGTTCAATTCTGGTCAAGGGCATGTACCTTTGTTGCGGATGGCAGCTGATGGATGTTTCTGATTCTCTATCCTTCTCTCTTCCTCTCTGTAAAAAAAATCAATAAAATATATATTTTTAAAAATTTTAAATGTGCCCTTGCCAGGTAGCTCAGTTGGTTAGAGCAATTGATACACCACAGTTGGGGTTCGATCCAGGGTCAGGGCACATAAACGAATCAACTGGTGAATGCATAAATAAGTGGAACAACAAATCAATGTCTCTACCCAACACCCCTCTCTCAAAAAAATAAATCACCTAGGACTATTTTCCAAGTGGTGCATTTTTGGTTTATTCTCATGTTATTTCTCCTAATGGAAACCAAGCAGATTCTATCAGAGTTCTCTAACTTTATTTGCAGTATTTGACAGTTTGTTTTTTTGTAGGGCAGGGCAATCGTTTATAATTTTGTTTCCTTAGTAGTAGAACCTTTTTCTGTCAAGCACCAAGATGTGAACCTCTTTCCTTCAGATGGGTCTTAGACCAAAGAAATACATTAGTATTCTCACTCCACTCACCCAGTAGAAATGGGCAATGTGAAAATTATTTAGAGCAGTGTCTACAAGGGTCTATTTTGTTGGGAAGGGTGAAATATGGTACTTTTCCCTGGATTCTCTCTCCTTTACTGTTCCTGCCTTCACTCATTTTGAATGATTTGAAAGGATGTAAGGGGGAAGACAATTATACCCATAGGAGTGGCTTCTATTACAGACTGCTAAAGCAATGGCAAAAAGGATTTAGTTTCTGGAGTTTGGTGAGCGATGGTCTCTCATCGATGTTTCTACCTCCCTCTCTAAAAATCAATAAAAAATATCAAACCAAAAATTTTAAAATGAAAGGCATTCAAACCTTTTTGTTTTTTAGATATTTCCAAAAATATGTTTTTATTGATTTTAGATACAGAGGAAGGGAGAGGGATATAGAGAGAAACTTTGATCAGCTGCCCCCTGTTCACCCCCTACTGGGGAGCAAGCCCGAATCCTTGCACCCTGATCGGAAATCGAACCGAGGATCTCTGGGGGTATATATATATATATATATATATATATATATATATATATATATATATATATATATCCAATTTTGAAAAAACCGTCCCCACCCTCCCTCGCAACTCAGTGGTTGGAGTAAGTCCCTGAAAGAACAAAACAGAACAAAAAACGCACTCACAAAAGGAAGGTTTGTTCCATCACATGAGATTGCTTCGTCATTTCTCAAGCCCTGCCTGCCTTGGCTGAGGCTAGCTTCCTCATCAAAGAAAACCTTACAGGTGTCTGCAAACAGTGTATCTCTCAGGGCTGCAGATGAGGCAGGATCCAGGTGAGGGGAAAGATAAAGAAAGTAGTCCCATTAGTTGAGCTGTTTTCCTCCTTTTACAGATAAGTAACCCTAAAGCACAGAAAGTGTGGATTTCACTTTTGCAACTTGTCAGCTTGTTACCCTAGTGAGGGGGCATTTGCCATGTCTTTAAAAAGGTGTGCCCTCGCCCTAGCCGGTTTGGCTCAGTGGATAGAGCGCCGGCCTGCGGTCTGAAGGGTCCTGGGATCCCTTTCCGGCCAAAGCACAAGCCTAGGTTGCGGGCTGATCCCCAGTGGGATCATTGATGTTTCTCTCTCTTCCTATTTTAAATCAATAAAAATATTTTTTAAAAAGTGTGCCCTGGCGGGGTAGCTCATTTGGTCGGCGTGGTCCCCATAGGCAGGCTGCCGCTTCCATCCCGGGTCAGGTCACCTACAAGAATCAATTACTGAATGCGTCCAAGAGTGGAACAACCAATTGTTTCTTTCCTGTGCTTCCTCTCACCCGCCCCTTGTCTCTCTAAAGTGCAGGGCAGGTGATTCCATTGAAGTCCCATCACTGGAAAATAAAATTCCCAAAGTAGCCCAGTCAGCAGCTAGCATTGGTTCGTCTCCCTCAGAGTGGTCCCCCCAACTCTTCATGACTGAAATCACCCCCCTTCCTTCCCGCTGCGGCGGCACCAGGTTCTGGGGAGCCCTTGTCCGACCCCGCAGCCCTGACCGACAGGCTCGGTCTCGGTGGCGTCCACCCACCTGGGAACTCGAGTCCCTTCGGTTGGAGACGGAAAGCCCTCAGGCAGGTCTGCGCGGACTGAGATAACGCGCACCCCGGAGCCGGCAGGGGATGCCCGAGCCAGGAGACCAGGGAACCTGGCGGAGCTCCCGACGCGCTTGGGCCAAGCGGAGGGAGAGGAAGTGAGAGGGCGGAGCTTTTTCACCCGCGCGGGGCGGGGCGGGGCGGGGCGGGGGCGGAGCTTCTTCACCCGCGAGGGGGCGGAGCCGAAGCTTCTTTACCTGCGCGGGGCGGGGTGGGGCCGAGCGGGGGCGGAGCTTCTTCACCCGCGCGGGGCGGGGTCAAGCGGAGTTGGGGACGTAGGGGGCGGAGCTTCCCCACCCGTGCGGGGCGGGGCGGGGCGCTCAGCTTTCCCAGGGCCCCTCTACTGCGCATGGCACGTAGCGTCCGTCCCTCCCAGCAACCGGCCAGGCGGTGGCGAGGCCATAAACTAAGGAGGCGGAGCTGAGGCGCGATCCGACCGCTCGCCAACTCCAGGACCAGGTACCGGACTGGCGGGCCGCCTGGTGCGGTCCAGGGATCATCCGTCCATCCTCGCCCTGACTCCGATCCCACCTCCTCAGGGCGGGCCTCGGTCCGATCAGCCCTCCCGGGCCCCCTGTCGCCGAGCCCAACTCCATTCCCTCCGTGAGCGGTTGCATCCCGAGAGCAGAATAGGCTTGGGCCTTGGCGGGGCGACACCGGAGCGGAGTCACCGGGCGGGAGAGGCGAGCGCCTGCTTTCCCGCCCCTGATTGCCCCTGACGTCCAGGTGGCGAACTTGGGGCCCAGGTTCAATGTGTCCTCCTGGAGCCCAGAGACAGCCGGCAGAGCCTAGTGCTTACCTCCCCCGCCCCCTGTCCCGCATCCCCATCGCTCCCCAAGCTGGGGGAGACTGTGTGCGCACAGAGGTCCAGGTGAGCCCCTGACTGAGCCCAAACAAAGAGCTCCCGATGGTCTGGTTGTCCAAGCAGGTCTCTGTCCGCGGGAGATTGGGGTGGAGATGGCGGGGTGGGTGGGTGGGGTATGGGAAGTGAGTGCGAGGGAAGGGGCGTGGTTAACTGAAATAGTTCAAGTTTTCAGAAGATGGGCGACTAACTTCTCCGCCCAGCCTTCCGCCAAGACATCCTAGCACATCCTCACTTTATCCCCCTAAAGAGGAAAAGCAGCTCGAATGGGTCCCTTTCTTATCGAAACAGCTGTTGAACTGGAACCATCGTCCAGTAGGTATGGGCGGCGTCAGGCAGGGCTTCATGGATGGGTTGATGAGTTGAAGAGACCGAATCTTACCTGATTTCCTGTCTCAGGCCAGGAGCCTCCTCTGCCATGAGTGACGGGGCTGAGCTAGTTAAATCGGCTCCCCCACCCTTGGACCAGTTTCTTAAGTGGTTTTGTGGCTCAAATGCTGTATTTATAGTTGTAACTGCCGACATGGAGGAAGTTTAGAAAACCAGTGCCAAAAATAGGGAAGGGGGCGGAATGAATAAGTGAATCCTCCTTGCTATATACCATTTGTCCCCTGGGCATCAACACTGTCAAATCAGCTGATGCCTTCTCAATCATCATTATACCTTTGCATTATACACAGTCTTGACAGGTCTCCCGGGCATCTCTTGACAGGTTCCTGGGGCGCAGGCATTGGAGAAGATCTAATCAGCCCTCTACCACTTGCTTGTGTGACTCTGGGTGTTGAACCTCCCTGAGCCTAAATTTCCAGATCTATAAAACAGGGAAGATAATACTGTGAGCTGATCTCTGCGGAGCTTTTAGCACAGATCCTGGCACACAGTAAGTTCACCATAAATGTCTGCTGCTTTCATTCTTACTGTTATTGAATTAGCAGACAGGGGAGTGCCCATGTTATGTGTTGGGCATAGTAGCCCCTGAAAATGCAACAGTAAACAAGACTATTCCCTACCCTCAAGGAAATTAAGAGTGTGATAGGTGTAAGGGTTGAATACAGAGGCCAGCCTGGCCTGTGTGGCCCAGTGGGTGAGCATCGACCATGCACCAAAAGGTCTCTGGTTAGCCGAGACCGGTTTGGCTCAGTGGATAGAGCATCTGCCTGTGGACTGAAAGGTCCCAGGTTCGATTCCGGTCAAAGGGCATGTACCTTGGTTGCAGGCATATCCCCAGTAGGGGGTGTGCAAGAGGCAGCTGATTGATGACTCTCTCTCATCGATGTTTCTAACTCTCTATCCCTCTCTCTTCCTCTCTGTAAAAAATCAATAATATATATATATATATATATATATATATATATATTTTTTTTTTTTTTTTTTTTTTTTTTTTTTTTTTAAAGAGTGGCAACAGATGCTATTAAAAAAAAAAAAAGGTCTCTGGTTAAAATCTCAATCAGGGCACATGCTTAGGTTTCTGGTTTGATCCCCTTCATGGGGCATGCAGGAGGCAGCTGACTGATGTTTCCATTTCTCCCTCTCCTTTCCTGTCTAAAATCAATCCTATATAATCCTATATAATAAAAGGCTAATATGCATATTGGCCCAATGGCAAAACAACTGGTGGCTGTGATGCACACTGACCACCAGAGGGCAGATGTTGAATGCAGGAGCTGCCTTCTGGTGGTCAGTGGGCTCACATGGGGAGCACCACTCAGCTAGAATCCGGGCTCATGGCTGGCAAGTGCAGTGGCAGTGGCAGGAGCCTCTCCTGCTTGCACAGCAGTGCTAAGGATGTCCAACTGCCAGTTGGGGAGTGGGCCTAAGTCATCAGTAGGACATCCCCCGAGGGCTTCCTGACTGGGAGAGGGCGCTGGCTGGGCTAAGGGCCACCCCCCTCCAGTGCACAAATTTTGTGCACCAGGCCTCAGGTAAAAACATATTAAAAATACAGAAGCCAAACATTTACCATAGATAGGAAGGGAGATAGGGAGGACTTCCTGTAGCACCAGACAACTGAGAGGGACAGGTCTGGGGGGAGGAAGGTGATTCTGAAGGGAAAACAGGATGTTTCTTCTTTCTTTAAAAAAAATATTTTTATTGATCTCAGGAAGGAAGAAGGAGAGAGAGAAACATCAATGATGAGAATAATTGATTGGCTGCCTCCTGCACATCCCACATTAGGGATCAAACTCACAACCTGGGCATATGTACTGATCAGAATCGAACTGTGACCTTCTGGTTCATAGGTCTATGCTCAGTCACTGAGCCATACCAGCCAGGCAGAAAGCAGGATCTTAAAAGTTTTTCCTTTGGGCTCCATTTCCTCTCTGCCTTTCAAGTGCCATGTCCTCACTATGGACCTTTCCCAAGGCTCTTCCCAGCCTTCTGCTTTTCTCTCACCATTTCTCCGTTAGTGAATTCCTGTCACTTGTATAGCTTTACCTCTTAACTCTGAACTCCATGTAGCCATTTCTAATCTCTCTTTTGAGCATCAGTTTTAACTTTTCTAACTGAATATATATATTTCCTCTTGGAATATATAACTTTTCTCAATTGAAATATGATTTAAAAAGTTGAACTCATCTTTCCACCAAAACCACTTCCACCTCTGAGCTTTCCTGTTTTGTTATTGACACACTACTCTTTTCCCAGTTACTGGAGCTCACACACAAAAATCAGTCATCAGAGTTGTCCACAGATAGGATGGGCTCCCGGATAAGGTGGTGAGTCTCTGGCCTGGGGTATTTTCAAGCAGAGGCTACATAATCTTATATACAGGAGTTGGTAAAAGCTATTCCTCCACAGGGTGCTCCAGTAATCTTTGTCTTTGCTGAACTCCATAGGGAGTTGCCCATTTCTCCTTGTGCATCCCAGACCTCCTGATTTAAAATTTTTAAAGGTGGGCCAGGCATCCACAGGTTTTGTTTGCTTTTTGTTAATCCTCACCTAGAGATATTTTTTCTGTTGACTTTAGATAGAGTCGAAGGGAGGGAGAGAGAGAGAAACACCTATCTGCCCTAGCTGGGTTGCTCAGTTGGTTGGAGCGTCACTTCATACACCAAAAGGTGGCAGGTCAATTTCCGGTTGGTTGGGCTTCATCCCATGCACCGAAAGTAAGGTTACTGGTTAGATTCCTGATCAAGGCGCATGCCTGGGTTGCACAGGCTTGATCCCCTGTAGGGGGCATGCAGGAGGCAACCAATATTTTGTTCTCACATCGATGTTTCTCTCTCTCTCTCTCTTGTCCTCTCTCTTCCTCTCTCTCTGTAAAAAAATTAATAAAAATATTTAAAATTTTTAAAAAATGATGATGTTAAACAGACACATGAATAGAAGAAAATTACTTCAGGGAAGGATTCAGTGGGGATTGAGCCAAGAGAAGTTTAAACATTAAAGAAGAAAACCATATAATAAATTTCTTTCTTATAGAGGTTGCAATATTTCAGATTAGACATCCAGGTTGATTGTCACTGAAAGTGTCTCTTAAGCAAATCTTTGGAATCTAGAAATTTATAGGTTTAGTACACTGCTTTGAATGGTAGATTTGCAGTAAGTTTTTATTCATCAAACGATATTTCTACAGAAGATTTGACTAACTCAACCTGTTTTTATTTTCCTTTTAGGTTTAAATTTTTGAAATTGAAATAGGCCTACACATTAGGAACTCATGTCTTTTCTTGTAAGTAAACCAGAGCGAATTAGGGTGAGTGTTTCTATTCTTCTGTCTTTACTGTTTTTTATTTTCTGGAGAGCAGAGTGTTTTGGCAGTACCGTAGGTGGTTTGTTATGTGACGTTCAGAATCATGCAGAAGTGAGGGGGTGGGAAGTAAAGCAGGTATTGCAGCCTCCACTCCAGAGAAAAGAGCTGGCAGGCAGAGGCTGACCAGAGACACAGAATACACCCACCAGCTTGTCTGATAGAGAAGAAACAAAGTGGTGTATTTTGTGAATATCCGTCATTCAACATTAAATGAGTTGAAAGTGTAGGTACGTAACCACTAACGATCTGCCCATTTCCTATGAATTTTCAGCGAGTTGGTGTGTTTGAAAAATCAGTATTAAATTGTAATCCTCGGAACACTTTTTTCTAAATACAATTATAGGTTTTAATTGAAATCTTTCTTAACATGAAACATTTTATTATACCTGAAAACTTCACCAGCTAAAATGACCTTGAGAATGAATACTGGATTTAGTCTCTTTACAAGCTACCATGATTTCATAAAAGAGTATATTTTATTTTTTATCAAGTATTTAATTTCTGAAAGCAATAGTAATTATTTTAAAATCTTGCAACAATGTATAAATGCTATGATACATTATGAGTATATCACTTTCTTTAAATATTAAAGTGATAGTTTATTTTTACTAACTATCTTGTGGCACAGTGCATGTGATTTTTTTATATCAAGTGTTTTTTAATTGATAGTGTTGTGTTTTTTAATTAGGAAAAAAGATCTAATTTGGAGAAGGAGAATGATGTTATAGTTCCAAGTTATAATTCCTATTATGCAGCTTATTTCTGAATGTTGCTTAATCTTTTTTCTTATGTTTATATATATAAGAACAATTTACATTGTAAAGAGTAAGCTTCACTGTCAGCTGAGAGGAAAAACAGATTCTCTCCAGTGGAAAGAATGTATCCAGGCCAAACTTTAACACCAGTCCTTATGTGAAATACAACCTTGATTCCATTGCTTTTAAATGTGAGCTTCTTTTCTATTTCAACCCAGTCTGATACAGGTGAAACCAGACCCCTGATGAGTGTGTGGAAATCCAATAGTTGGTTGAAATAGGCCAGTAAAGTGAACCATAGATTGGTCATGCTAGTCCTGTCCTTGTAAAGGGGTAGCATTTGGTAGCAAATGTAAGCAGTGATGACTTTAGAGATCCTAATGGATGAAGGATACGCAGCTTGCAATTTTTTTCTACAAACTAATAGAGGCTTGCGGAAAACTTCTGTTTCATCCCTCTATTCTATATTGTGAATTCTAGTAGTAATTTTCAAATTGGCACTCGTGGTCCTGAGCATCTGTAATAGGGAGCCATGGGATGAGTAAGATGGATCCAAAAGGTTGTTTTACATAGAGAATGGAGAAAAACATTCTTCATTATTAGAGCCAGTACTGGGTTTTCCTCAATCTGACAGCTTTAAGAATGATTCATCAAATTATGCAAAGAGGAACAGAGAAAGGAATTCATTTATTGTTTTCTGCTGTTAAAGCCAAGATTCTTTTCAAAACTTTTCCATAGAAATGTACCTTAACTGTAATGCATGATTGTGTTTTTGTAGTTGTGTTTTGTTTGTCTCTCTAACGGCTGATAGCTAATGTTCTGTGGTTTGGAAGAAATACTAATTCTCTTTGGGGTTTTCCTCTTTAGCGGTGGGTGTCGGAAAAGTTCATTGTTGAGGGCTTAAGAGATTTGGAACTATTTGGAGGTAAGTACAGTATGGCATTAGGCCATCACTTTAGGATAAATCTCACTGCTCTTTTGTTGACTAAATCAATTCACAGAATTTAACAATTCTAAAGGAAAGTGTACACTATAGTTGCTATATTTATTTGGCTCCTTTTGAAACCATGGTTTTCCAAAAACTTAAGGACTAATCTGGTAGTTATCATTATCCTGTCTTGATTATTAGAAAGCCAGTATTTACTCAAAGGCACATGTATTTCTTCTAAGTTTTTGTCCAATTGAAATATATATTCTTAAAGGAAAATGTAAGTGTTTAAAAGTTGCTAGCTTTGAAGACTTTAAAAGTAAAATTATAGTTAGGACGAAGGAAGCAAAAAAGGTATGAAAGTTCTGTTTTTACTGAGCAGTCTAGTTGACTCATATTTTCATTGTAGAAATTATGAGACTTAAGAGAACTAAGGAAAAAATTGGTCAGGACAAAAATATTAACCTCTTATTGGAAAACCTAAATGCTGATTTCAGAAGTAAGTTAGGTTTGCAACTTGGAGAATTAATAGGCAAAGCATTTTCCTTTGGCTTTTTTCAAATTGAGCCATTTGGGGAACTGTGACCTTAATTTACAGTAAATAAAATACTTTTCTATAAACATAATAGTAGTAGGGCTGCATTCTTTGTGTCTGAACACCAAGATACTCTCTTTGGCATCTGTAGCTAAAGAAACAGGTTATCAGATTGAATGCATTGGGTGACTGATCCAGAATACCTCCAGTAGGCCTAAGTAATTGAAAATTCAAACTTGTTCATTACTAGGGGATACCTATGAATTTATTTTCCCTAATGCCACTCAAAAAACTTCTGGAGCAGTATTTTTCATCAACTTTTTCAAAGGATTGGGTTTTAGATAAAAGAGAGTTCAGAATAATGAGGAGTTATTTTTGTATTCCTTATAAAGAACAATAAAGGAAAGGCTAATGGAACAGAAATACTACATTCTGGTCCTATTCTCAATTTCTTCCCATCATTAATGGGGATACAATGGCTTAAAAGTAAACACTGGCATTGATGGAAATGGAATTGGGAATCCAGTGTATAATCAATTAGTTTAAAATATTCCAGTGTGTGTGAATTGAATTTATGGATTTTGGTTTCAGTGTAGGATCGCTGGCTATTTTTTGTCAGTTCCCTGGTCTCTGATCGGAGGCGGGTGAAGAGATTCTTCTGTACATTGTGTACAGCTTGATGAAGTGTGTTACCAAGTTTTGTACAACTTGGAATTTGCCCTCTACTCTGGAAGACTGGGTTTGATTTCCTTTAATCTAGTCACCTTTGGCAGACCATCTTAAGCAACTGCTCCTGCCATTTGTGTACCAGAAAACTGATGTCCAAGGGGGGGGAAAAAAAATATATATATATATATATATATATATATATATATATATATATATATATATAATTTTGATAAATTGAGGCTAATTGGCTCTGCAGCCACTCTCCTCGAGCACATGGATGTTATAATTTCTAATTTAAGATATTTGGAAATGCATTCCAATACTTTAGAGTAGGGGTGTCGAACTCAATCAGAGAAGGGGCCAAAATCTAAAATCCAGCCTAAATCACGGGCCGAATGGTTTACTGAACAGTCATAAACTGACAATGTCATAAACTGACAGCGGAGTGCAGTGATGACAGCGCGGTGCGGGCCACATTGCAAGGCCTGGCGGGCTGGATTTGGCCCGCGGGCCTTGTGTTTGACACATGTGCTTTAGAGTTAAAAATCTTGCTTTGAATATTTTTATCACTTTTACAGCATGGACAAAATCAAAAGCACAGATACAAAATTTGCCCACTTTAAGAGCAGAAAGTTGTTTCAGTTGTCTTTTGCTTTCTTCATTTTCACCAAAAGCATCAGAGGGCTCCAAAGCCTTTGCTCTATTTGCATTCAGAATAGAATGTCTGACTAGAGAATCTAATTGGGTAATGATTAGATTTAATTCAACATACATGTGTTGCTGAATTAAAACTTTTTAAAAAATATATATTTAATTGATTTTTTTTTTTTTTTTTTTATACAGAGAGGAAGGGAAAGGGATAGAGAGCTAGAAACATCAATGAGAGAGAAACATCGATCAGCTGCCTCCTGCACACCCCCCACTGGGGATGTGCCCACAACCAAGGTACATGCTCTTGACTAGAATTGAACCTGGGACCTTTCAATCCGCAGGCTGACACTCTATTCACTGAGCCAAACCAGTTAGGGCTAAAACTTTTAGAAAATCTGTTTTCTAGTCCTGCTCTCCCTGGGAAATAGCCAGCCAACACTCTAACTTTATAATGAATTATTTGTTATAGTTTTAGTCTCTGAAACTAGGTTATTGAATATAACATTGTATGCTGATGAAAAGTCAATGTATGACCAGAATTATAGCAGTTGAGTTATACTCAGTAAAATATACCCATAGAATAGTTCCCTGACCCCATCTTATCTGCAGCATTTTACTGTGTGTGTGTGTGTGTGTGTGTGTGTGTGTGTGTGTGTTTATATGTAGCACTGCAGGCACTTTTCTCTTTAATGACTCTTAAGTGTTTTTTATTATTATTAATAAATGTAGTCCTAAGTGCAGTAGTTGCTGTTCTGAATGTGGTGTGTCTTCTGCTAAAAAACAAAATGCCAACAACCATTTCTCTACTCCAGAGCAGCCTCCGGGTGACACTCGGAGAAAAGTAAGTGACTTTCCAGGCTCTTCCACTGTGGCTGCTGCATGGAGATGACTTCCTGTGGAAATTCACCTGTTTTGTTGGCTTATCATTTTTATGTTTCTGCTTATCTGTCATTGAGCTTTATGTTAAGTGTAATTCTTTCACTTGTAGAGATTCAGGTTTCACCCTGGAAAGATTTTGATGTAGACTTTGAAAATGGAAAAGAAAAAAAAAATCTCAGGCACTTTTTGCTTCTCTCCTGGGGATTAAGGTCTCCTCCCCTTCCCAGCCCTCCTCGCCCTCCACCCCTCCAGAAAAGGAGAACATTTCAACAATCTGAAAGGTGGTTATCTTTTAGTGGCTAGAGGTATTACATTTTCCATCCTTAGTTTATTAATAATAGATGTTAGTCCACAGAGATGACATTGCTCCCAGTCTAGATTGTAAGGCAAGCCCTCAAATCTCCTACCTGAAAAACAAAACCCAAAATTAAAAACTATAAAACAGAAAATGCATTTTTTATTATTAGCTAAAGCTATAAGACTTGCCCTGCTTCCAACTCTCCTAGCTTATTTTACCTAAGGAAATAACACCCAATGCACATTTTTGATAATGTGAATCAGAGAGTAAAAAGCCTTTTCTAAATAGACTTCCTACTCTTTCTTTCATTTATTTATTTATTTTTATTGATTCTAGAAAGAGGAAGGGAGAGGAAGAGGGAGAGAGAAACATCGATTGGCTGCCTCTCACACGAGCCTCAACCAAGGGCCAAGCCTGCAATCCAGGCATGTACCATGACCAGGAATCACACCTGCAACCTTTAGGTGCATGGAACGACATTCCAACCAACTGAACCACACCAGTCAGGGCGACTTCCTACTCTTTCCAGATGACAGACATGTGCACCTTTGCAAGCAGCCCCCGTCAAGTGAAGGATGATGATGTTGACTAGGAATTTTGAGTAAAGCTTTGGCTGTGCTTACTTAGCCTGCTAGCTAGAGGTAAGCACCTCTCTCATATCCAAATATTTTCCAGTCAGGAGACCAAACATGTTTTCTATAGCTCAATTAGGTATTTTTCCAGAAGGCAGTGCCAATTATATATAATATTTATATTTCCACAGCTGCTGATGTTACACCAAAAAGCTATCCCGTGTGAAACCTGTGATTGAATGTGTTCATTTGCTAGCAGTGTTGTCTTTGTGTGCTGTGTTGTATTTTGTTCTGAACTCTTTAAACAAAGTTATGTCATGGTCATTTCTGGATATCAGTAGCTTATGTATTTTTTAAATGTTTCAAAATGAAAAAATTGCTTTTCATGATGGGGGAACTAAGAGTAGGCTTTGTGAGAACCAGTTTCTTTCTCTAGGCAACTTGATATTATGCATTAAACGAATAAACCCATGCTGTGCTGTATTTTAAAAAAATGGACTAAGTATTTCATCCTTTACACCTGATTTTTTACCTTTTCTAAATCTGAAACAACATAATGAGGCAATCTCAGACCAGACCTCTTCCTTTCAAAATACCGCCTTTGTTTTCCTAAGGAAAGTCTGCTTTCTCTCTGCGCTCAAACCTACAGGACCTCCACAAAGGAGAAAGCCTCAGTGCAGTGCTGTGTCCAGTGGGCTGGGGACAGAGCGGCCGAGGGACCACAGCAACCACTAGGCTAGTTCATTTCATGCAATTGCAGATTGCCCAAGATCTCACACTCTCAGTATCTACAGAATTTTATTTTCTAAAACGAACACTTTGAGGAGTTTTCTATAGTCAACAAAGGTAGTACAAATATTTGTCAAGTTATTAACTATTCACATCAGTAGTGTAATGACTCATTCCCTACCTAGACTCAACAACAAGTGTGTGTCTTTAGAGTGCAGCCTAGTGTAGCAGTTGTTTTATATGCACTCCTAGCAAGGAAGAGGGACTTGGGTAATAAAAAAGTATCTATCGTTTTCCAAAGGGAGTCATTTAAAATGTATGTAATAAATATTTTAATCTCAGGACTCCAGCTGTACTTTGTAGTCTCTTTCAAATTAGAAAAACATTAAGGAGTTTTCCTGGAGATCAGAGAACTCCAAAGTAGCCCTAGATTTGTTCTCATTGGGACCATATGGTTACCTGCTAACATATTCAGTACAGTAGGTCCTCACTTAACATTGTCAATAGCTTCTGCAACTTTAAGAGAAACAACGCATTACCATAGACTAATTGATGAACACAAGAGTTAGATTCCTACAGCATCTCATCAATGTTATAATGAAACAATGTTCTTTGAGGACCTGCTGTACTTTCTCACGTGCAGGTACAGATTCTGATCTATAACGTGCCCCTAGTGGACGTGTTATATGAGGGCTGGCATTTCCGGCAAAGGTCCTTATATTGAACCCTGTCTCCAGTGGAACTGTCTGGCACCTTTACCCTGCTCTCCTTTTCAGCCGGTAGGAATGATGAGATCATGGGCAGAAAACATCCTAAGTTCAAACTTTGTTTAAATGATTTTTTTTAAGTGTGTCCCAGCATTGTTGATTTGACTAGCATATGAAATGGGAGCTGGCCTGAAGCTCTCCATAGACAATGCCTGCATTGTTGTGTCAGTGAGCAAGACCGACCAGGCCCATGCTGGTGGAGCCTGTATCCTAGTAGAGAGACAGGCGATAGGTAAATAAACTGCAGCGATTCCTACTATGAAGAAAGGAAAGCAAGATAATGAAGTGACTAGGAGCCTGTTTTGCTTTAGCTGGACAGAGTCTTCAATGAATACATGACATTTAAGTCAAGACCTCAGTAATGAGCAACCAGCCATGAGATAGGCAGCTGGTGCAAGTTTTCTAAGACTGAGCAACAGGTGTAATGAGTCAGGGAGGGTGCTTTGGCGTGAGGTCCTAGACGCAGGGAGGGTCCAACACGTGGGCACTGAAAGCAATGCCCTGGATTCATGTTAACTGGAGGTGCTGATTTCATTGAGGAGTAGATTGATACTTGAGAGCACAGGACTTGCGGAGCAAGACTATGAGCAGGCAGTTAGAGGTATAAAGGTAAAAAGATGGGATTCTTCAGGAAAAACTTAGCGTGCAGCTCGTAAATGTTAAATAAATGGGGAGTTGTCATTTCAGAGCTCTTGGTTTAAGCTTTTTGCTCCAATCGCTACTCCATTTTTCTCTCTCTTGCCTGTGTGAGGCACCCAGTATGCAGTAAAGTAACCCTATCTGTAGATTATTCTGAAGACAAAGTAGTTTCAAGAAGCTACAGTGGCTATTAAATGATCCTAGAATTTGATTTCAGAACATTTGAAAACACAAGCATAAAAAACAAAATCAAACCAACCTTAACTGTTGATCAAGCTCTGCTTAGGATTCTCTGTTTTATCTGTTCCATCTTATTTGGTGAGGAGGAGAATGGCCAAAAAGCAGACACCAAAGCGGAAGGAGAAGAACAGAATTCACATTTATTGAAAACGAAGCAGTGCTAGGCTCTTTACATCTTGTATCTCATTTCGTTGTCACAACAACACTATGAAGTGGGAATTACTTCACTGATGAGACAGCGGAGATGCCATGAGAGCAGAGTGACGCACCCAGGGTCACAGAACATGTGATAGACCTGAGTTCAAGTTCTGCCTCTGGCTGGCCCCTAAGCCTATGGTCTTTATGTTACACCATATGTTTTACTTAAAGTAGCCTTTCCAAATTATCTTTCCCAACATTTAAGAGATGTTAGGCACAAAAGGGTTCTGTGGACAAGTACCTTTGGGGAGTGTTAGGCTGAACAAAGTTGAACAAGTTTCCTTACTACAGGACTTATCAGAGCCTTGAATATGTAGGTATGCCTGGTGATTCTCCATAAGAGAATGTGCTGCATTTGCTAACTTACTTGGACGTGTAAACTTTGGGGAAATCCTACACTAAAACAACTCAGTAGAAAAATGGACAAGAGACAGAAAGAAGCACTTTCACCTTAGAGAAACCCACATGGCCAATACATATAAGAAAAGATGTTCACTTCATTAGCAATCAGGGAAATGTAAATCAAACCCACAATGAGGCTGGCAAAAATTAAGTCTGAATACAAGTGTTGGGGAGGAAAAGGTGGATCAACAAGAACATGCATGCATTGCTAGTGGGAGTGTATATGTATAACCGTTTTTGGAAAACAATTTGGCCTTATCTCACAGAGTAGATTGTTCATATACTCTGACCCAGCAATTCCACTCCTAGGTATAAGCTTTAGAGGAACTCTTGCATATATGAACAGGAAACACATGCAGATGTTTCTAGTAGCACAATTCAGAGAAGCAGAACTGAAAAACTACCCAAAAAGCCCATCAACATTAAATGGATAAATCGAGCTATGTCCCCAAGGTGAACATTACATAGCATGGCTGTACCATAGGCTAAATATAATAACATGGACGAATCTTAGGAATGTAGAAATGGATTAAATTAGAATGATAATCTGCTGATCAAGCTCAATTTTGCTTGACTAGGTTCCTCTACTGTCAGCGTAAGTGGTGCAGGAGGCAGAACCCCACTTACTTTGTTTTTTTATTGGCAGCATCAACTGTTTTGAAACCAGGTGTACTTGAAACATCAGGGATCCCTAACAAGGAGATTCTGCCATATTAGAACATTCTCAGCTCACATTCTTCTGGTTAGCACTGAGCCAAGGGCCTTTCATATTCACCAAGACCTTTTCCTGACTAGAGGTCCGCATACGAAATCTGAGCTGGCCTGAGGCTCTCCATTTCAGTTAGACACACATCCAAAGAAAGAGGATCCAAAAGAAAGGGAATTAATCAGAAAAATACGCAGTCCTTCAGTCATGCAAATACATTTAGGTCTGGAAGAAGGAAACTGAGCCTATTAAACTGAGGGAAGAGCTGTTAGTGTGCCATGTATTTTGCTGGGCGCTTTCCTTCAGTACCTCAAGGGCCAGTGGTGTGATGCCCAAATCCTAATGGCTGGGATCCAGCGTCATTTACAGCAGGAATGAGCAGGAATGAGGAGCAGGTCACTTTTGCTGCCTGAGCTGATAACAGAGACCTGGCAGCTCTATCTCTTGCCCCGGCAGCCCAGTGTCTGTTTTCTTGCTTCCCTTGGAAATGTCTGAGGGACTGATTGGTCTGAGGTCTTGGTTTGCTAGAGAGAGGCTCCTTATGGCCACATTTTCCCTGTAGCAAGGTTTTTGGGATCTTATAGTCAGGACCTTAAACATCGGACCCTGATGCAGCAGGAAACCCAAGAGACCCTCCCATCTCTCCATCCCCTTTCTCTTCTGCAAATGTGCCTTTCTCCAGACATCCTTCTTCCAAGTAGGAATTTCATCATGTTCACCATGCTATGTACCTGAAACTAATATAATATTGGATGTCAACGGTAACTGAAAAACACTTAAAATTTTTTTTTAAAAGAAATTTATATTCTTAGCAAATGAGCCAGTTGTTGGAAGGACAAGCAAATCAACAGCTGGCTGTTACTGGCCCTTGTCCCCCACCTGCATTCGTGGATAGTGGATACATCAAACACCTGATGTTTTACTTTACATTCCTCATCAGAGTGCTGGCACCAGAGCCAGAATTTCTGCTTGTTTAGATGCCAGTCTCCTCATAGGTCTGAATTACCGCCTCTCCACTCCCCCTCCCCCCAATTTTCTCTTATTAACCAATTTTTCTTTCTCTTTAGACCAATGAGGCAAGCTCAGAGTCGATAGCATCCTTCTCCAAGCAGGAGATCATGAGTAGCTTTCTGCCGGAGGGAGGGTGTTATGAGCTACTCACCATTATAGGTAATGTCCCGGACTGCCAAGACCTTGGAGCTCCAGGGGGCGGGTGCCATGAATGTGTGCCTGAGGCTGTCGGCTACTTAGAGGGCTGTGGTGACAGAACTGGCTTTGTTGGGTCTTCTTGGGTTTTGTTTCTCCAAGTATGGGAAAGGAGATCATGTTCCCAGGAAAGGAGTTCTTATACTTTGTTCTTTTTGGCTTAACGCTTCTGGTGTCCTGGACCAGAGTCAGTCAGATGGTTGGCTGAGAAGGAACTACTAGGAAAAGAAGCAAGAACTGTCAGCCATGAAAGTAACAGTAGTGCAAGTTTTAGCTTGCATTTTCTTTTGAAATCAAGTTTGTTGAAGGAAGAAGAAACCCTTTGCTGTTGTTGACCTTGCTTATGGCATCCTCTGTTCTTTTAGGCAAAGGATTTGAGGACCTGATGACAGTGAACCTAGCAAGGTACAAACCAACTGGAGAGTATGTGACGGTACGAAGGATTAACCTAGAAGCTTGTTCCAATGAGATGGTGACGTTCTTGCAGGTAAAAAAAAAAAAATGTGGATGTGACACTAGGAGGTGGGCTCTTTACTCCAGTAGTAATTACAAGGCATCTCTTACCTCCATCTTCTGAAAGCAGCTGGCAGGAAATGAAGGTAGACCAAGTCGATCAGCTACGGAAGCTCTCAGTAAAGAACCTTGAGCATTTGGCACTAAGGATTCCGTAATGCTGCCCAGCCCAATCTATATTCCCTCTCTACAAGGACGCCTTCCTGCCTCATTTATTTATTAATCAGAGAGGCTAGGCCACTCTTCTGCTTTTAGCACCCTATTTGCCTAAGGTTCCTTTCTACTGGAGAATCAAGTAGCTGCCTTCTCATTTTAACCCGAGGGACCAGAGGTCTAATAACTGACAGGGGACTGAATTCTCCTTGGCTGATGAAGGCTTGCCCTGAGACTCCTTCGATTCCGGGCCTGGGTCTGTGTATTTTCAGTGCAGGTAGCTGACCTTTTCTTTCCCTTCAATGCTCTTCTGAAACCATGCTCGTCTAATGGTGCTGTAATCCTGGTCCACAGGCTCAGAGCAGTTTAGCGGATCTGAGGATGTGACAGAAAGTCAGTCCTGACTGAGTTATTTGGGAAAAAACATACATATCTGACTTTGTTCTAGAGCATAATGGACTTCCAGATTCTTATCCTATAGAGCAGTGGACAGGCAGGAGGTACTGTCTGTTTGGCCTTAGCTCACATCCCACAGGCCAGGACCCTAGAGTTTCTATTAGTCCTCTTGTCCATTTTTTTTTTTAAACATCTTGTCAAAATTTATTTTAAAATTTTGTAGGTCTGACACTTCCTATAGCTGCTTCTAAGGAAGGGATCTCTCAATCTGAGGTTAGCTGGAGAAATAGCTTCCAATGTTTAGTAGTTGTTGTTTGTTCTTTAATGCTTTCTTTCCTTGCCTACAACCTTTTCCTTAACGATAGGAAAACATTTCTTGTTTTTCTATCTTAAAGAGGTGTTCCGTGCCCTGGCCTTGAAGTTGAGCTAAGTTTAGGATTTCAGAAATTTTCAATCAACAGTTTGTTTTCATCGCCTCCGTGGTGAGGAACTGCTATTAGCAGCTTCCCGGTTCTCAGGAATTGTTTCTGGAGGCCCTCTCATTGGCTGGCAGAGCCAAACATAGGCAGAAGCTGGCAGAGAGCAGAGCCTGGTTTCTCTCACCCCAGAGGGCACCTGGGTAGGCTCCTGGACTCTCAGAGGAGCATCCATCTTATTCATGCTGCCACCTTCCTGTTGAGTGTCATTCCTTGTGCTCCTAGATTCTGACTTCAGTTACCATTGGTTTCAGGGGGAGCTTCATGTGTCCAAACTCTTCAGTCATCCCAATATTCTGCCCTATCGAGCCACCTTTATTGCAGACAATGAGCTGTGGGTTGTCACGCCATTCATGGCATATGGTGAGTAGGAAAGGGCTCCCAGCAGGGCTGGGGGGAGTGGTTCTAAGAATCTGTTGCCAGCTGGCTTACATGCTGTATTTTTTCTCTGTTACCATTCCCTACTTCCCCATAACTCCTTTCTTCAGGTTCTGCAAAGGATCTCATCTCTACTCACTTCATGGATGGCATGAATGAACTGGCCATTGCTTACATCCTGCAGGGGGTGCTCAAGGCTCTTGACTACATCCACCACATGGGATACGTACACAGGTGCATTCTTAGGCCTATTCACCCTTCACAGGAGCGGGGATCTGTGCCCAGGAACCCTCAAGTAAACACTGGAAGGTTGACTGAAGTTAGAGAGGCCAGATGTGGGATTCTGCCCTTGCCTCTGAGCTGGTGGGCAGAGCATCCAGCATGTCGGTGCTGACTTGCTCTTCACTGAGCAGCTTGGCCCTTAGTATTGAGTGAGAGGAACATCTGAGGAGGACCACTGCACCTGACCCCTTCTTCCTTGGGACACCCAAACTGGTGTGTGCATCCCAGAGTCAGCCCTATGCTGAGAGTCTGGGAAAAGACAGAATGCTTAGTAGGTGGTGTCAGGAGAGCGGCTCATCGTAGGGAAGATATTAAAACGGGACCCTTGCCTAACCTCCCATACAAAGGAGCCCTGCAGACGGATTAAAGACCTTATGTCGATGTGAAACTACAGACTTAGCAGGAAATGAATGTAAGGAAATATTTAGAACTTCTAAATGTTTTAGAAGCATAAAATGTAAGACAAAAAATTGGTGAGTTTAAGATTAAGGATTTCTCTCCAATAAAGGACACTTTAAACGAAGTTAGGCCCTTTTCGGTAAATAGACCTGTTCTCTGGGTGACAGCATGGGAGATGGTAGCTTTGTCTAAAGCAGGAGGTTAGTAGCAAGGCAGTCTTGTGAATCACCAAGAAAAGGATAGGAAAACAATAGAAAAATTACTGAAGAATATGAGGTTTATAAAAGAGGAAGCCCAAAGGCTAAGAGCCATATGAGCAATAATCATAAAAGCAAAACAGGAGGATGTGAGTTTACATACCAGGCCCTGGCACGTTGGGAGGCCGGGGCAGGCCCAGTGTGGTGAGGCGGTGGGTTCGCCTGTCTGTACAGTGGAGGACGACGGCCCGACACAGCCGGTCAGGGTCACTGGGAACCAGAACCATCGGTGCTGCCTCGTGTGCACTCCAAAGAAACCTCACGCAGGCCCATCCGGGACCTGTATGCAACATCACTTCCTCTTCACGGAGGGAGACAGTGGGGGTGTCCCTTGCTGGAAGAAGGGATGAGTAAAAGTGTCAGACCCACCCCAGAGGGCAGCATGAATGGGTCTCAAATGCAGCACTGAGAGGAAAAGGAAGAATAGGGTGCATATCACAGTAGCATTAGGGAAATTGAACACATATGCAAACAAAACCATGATACACTTTACAAGAACAAACAAAACGTACAGGTCAGTAGTAGCAGGTGGTGGGGGAGCAGTGATCTGTGAGCATAAAAGAACTTTAACAAAAATTTGGTGACATGTAAGTGGGGGTCATGCTTATTTTTTCTTTTGGGGGAATGTTTGAAACTTCTCACAAAAGTGTGTATTTGTGTATAAAACATGTATATGCACAAATAATACACACACACGCTGCCGGGGACAGAGCTGACTGGATCTAGTGTGTAAAGACCAAAGGTCTGCAGTGTGCGGGGCTCCTGCTGTCCGGTGACACCTCCTCCCACCACCTGCCCCCTCACCCCCACAGGAGTGTCAAAGCCAGCCACATTCTGATCTCCATGGACGGGAAGGTCTACCTGTCTGGGTTACGCAGCAACCTCAGCATGATCAGCCACGGGCAGCGGCAGCGGGTGGTCCACGATTTTCCCAAGTACAGTATCAAGGTTCTGCCTTGGCTCAGCCCGGAGGTCCTCCAGCAGGTCTGTACGGGTCCCCAGGAGCCCGGGAGGGGTGCTCTCTGCCTCCGGTGCAGGAAGGGCTCCTGGAGGGAGGCGTTCCTGCTGGCAGGTGGACCTGGCAATGAGGGAGTACCAGTAGGTACCCCGCTGTGGGGTTCCAAACTGCTTCCGCTGTTTCCACTCCCTTCAGAGACCTCTGCATCTTGTGGGGAGTGAGCATTTGGTGCTCTCTCCATCCCTGAACTAAGCTGGAGCCTGGGGCTCACACTTCCTGCTGCTTATTTCAAACAGCCCTTCCTTCTCAACTAGCAGCTGCTCTTTATGGTGTGAGCAAGGAGAGTCTCCGCAGCTGGCCCTGGTTTGGGGAGAAGCATTCTTTCCCTCTCCTCAGTGATAGCTCCGCCCCGTTCTTCCTCTAAGAATAATGACCACGGCTACACACCGAGTGATATGTGGCTTTTTCCTCCTGACTTAGAATCTGCAGGGTTATGATGCCAAGTCTGACATCTACAGCGTGGGAATCACAGCTTGTGAGCTGGCCAACGGCCACGTCCCCTTTAAGGATATGCCTGCCACCCAGGTGAGCCTGCACCCAGTGCTTTCCTTCTTGCCTGCCTGCCTTCCACAGATGCTTGTTGATTACCCACCGCAGTCAGGATCCGGTGAAAGACAGGCTTTCCTTCTAGAGCCCCGCCCAGGGGGATGGTTGTGTAACGGTTTGCTTCTGTGTGGTAACTGCTGTGCAAATGGAGAGCAGGCGAGGGGAGCTCAGGGGCAGGCCACTGCTAACAGCTGCAGGGCCTGGAACGGGTGCAAAAGGAGGCCCGCTGACCAGGTGCCTTTAAAATGTGTAAGTCCAGCTCACAGGTCTGTAAATGTATAAAATACGTTGTCCTCCTACCTTGATAAATATACATAGAATTCAGAACTCTCAGACCTCTCTTCATGCCACTTACAATAACTGCCTTTGGCCACTCCTGGGCGTACCCAGCCAGGGGCATGGTCACCCCGGGAGGCAGACCCAGGGAGGCCCATCAAGTCCAAGAAGTGGTCTTGGGTCACTGAAGCAGATTGCCTGGGTCCCCGGTACCTGGAACGTGAGAACTGAGGGGGAGTGGGGATGCATTACAAGTTCTGAGTGAGCCTCTCTCTTGAACCCACATCCTGCTCACCCTGCGGGGAGGAGGGCAGCTAGAGAAGGGTCAAAGGGGAACTCTGTAGAGCAGGGGCCCAGGGAGAGTTCTGGGAGGAGACACTTGAGGCCTGAAGGTAAATAAGAATTAACTGAAGAATGGGAACTAGAAGTAAACCTATCAGGCAGAGGGAACAGCAAAGATCCAGAGTCAAGAAAGAACAGGGTCTGGGCAATAGCAAGTAGTGGTAAATGGCCCAAGTATAGGAGCATCTGGGCGTGGGAGCTAGGTGATGTGGCTGGAGGAGGAAGCTAGGGCAGATCATGAAGGGCTTTGTATGCCACGTCAGGACACCTGGCTCCTCTTGCAAAGCTGTGGAGACTCACTGAAGGCTTTAAGCACAGAGTGATAGCATCAGACCCATATTTGAGGAAGCTCACGCTAGCAGGTGGGTTAGATCTGGGAGATCAGGAAGGTGTGGAAATCTAAGTTAGGAATCTAGAAAATCTAAGACAGACAGAAAGATGCTCAGGGAAGAGTTAAAAGGCTCTTTAAGGTGAATAGAAGGTAAAGATCCAGAATAGCATGGTCCAATAGAACTTTCTGAGAAGACCCAAATGTTCTATATCTGCACTGTCCAGTATGGTAGCCACTAGCCGCCTGTGGCTATTAGGTACTTAAAATGTGGCCAGTCACATTGAGGAACTGAGTTTTAAACCTAATTATATTTAAATTCATCTATATATATCTATATATCTAAAAGGCTAGTCTGCCAAGTGTCCCCTCAGGAGTTTGACTGGGAGACTGATATCTCGCTGTGATGTGTGCTGACAACCAGAGGGTGGCACAGAACGAAGGAAGGAGGGCTGAAGGAAGGCACTAGCCAGCAGCCTGGGAAGGGAGGCCCCAGCTGGCAGCCAGAAGGCCCCAATTGGCCCTGATTGCCAGCCAGGCCTATGAGCCCTACCCATGCATGAATTTCATGCACCGGGCCTCTAGTTTAAATATAAATAGCCACATATACTAAGTGGCCACCATACTACTGCAGCTTGAAAGAGATTTCCAGGTTTCTGGCTTGGACAGAGCAATCCACAGGGTCTTAGGCAGATCTCCAAGATGGGGTGGGTTTCACATGTGCTGAGTCTGGGTCCAAGCTTGGCCCGTTCCCGGGTGTGCTGCCCCTGTGCAGCATGCCGCAGCGCCAGCCCAGGCTGTGGCACTGCAGGTGCTGCTAATGGGCCCCATCAGACCACCCGGGCTTGGCAAACTGGGGCTGTGCTTCAAAGAAAGCCTGTCGGCTGCTGCCTCCACCCCAGGGTGAGGGCTCGACAGTTAAAAGGACCTGATGCCTGTAACCAGGAGACTGAGCGCCTTCCTTGCAGCCACATTGAAGGGGGCCCTTCTTTGCTGTCCCTCTGCAAAAGCTTGGCCTAGCTGGGTGTGGCTGCCAAGCATTCCTTTGGAAAAGTTACTTATTCTACTTCTGTCTTTTCTCTAGCGCGCGCCCCCCCCCCCCCCCCCCCCAATCTCATGTGTATTTGGGGGAAAGTGTATTTGTGAAGAAACTGTAGCTCTCCCAGCCTCCAGCCCAGTCCTGGTCTCTCCCCCGCAGATGCTGCTGGAGAAGCTCAACGGCACAGTCCCCTGCCTGCTGGACACCAGCACCATCCCCGCCGAGGAGCTGACCATGAGCACCTCGCGCTCAGCGGCCAACTCCGGCCTGAGTGACAGCCTGGCCACCAGCACCCCCAGGACCTCCAACGGAGACTCGCTATCCCACCCCTACCACCGCACCTTCTCCTCCCACTTCCACCACTTCGTGGAGCAGTGCCTTCAGCGCAACCCGGATGTCAGGTATTTCCGCTGGGCTTTCCAGGGAGCAGGTGGGCTCTGGGGGTTAAGGGTTCGAGAGGGTGCATCTGTCCTGGAAGGGTCTGGGTTCTGGGGAGGAGTCCAAGCCCCAACAGCCAGGGGGTCAGCCTAAGGGTTTGCTAAGAGGCCAGGCTGAGTAGCTCTGGCTGCTTTGCTGGTTGTGCTGAGGGAGGAAGCAGAGGGGCTCTTGAGGGTGAGGTGTAAGCAGCAGGATTTTGGAAACCTGGGCACAGGGTGATGTTGGTCTCTCTCCCCTTTTCTCTGCAGACCAAGTGCCAGCACCCTCCTGAGCCATTCTTTTTTCAAGCAGGTACAGTAGGCCTTTGCTAAGGCTCTGTTTTCTTCCTGTGGTTTTGACTCCCCAACACCCTTAGCTTTGGGTCTTTAGGCATCTCTTCTCCCTTCGAATCAGAGAAACGACCATTTCTGAAGCCCTTAAAGGTGCTGCTCCTTCCTCCTAGAGAAGCTCTTGACTCCAAAGGCCCATCTCCACGGGCCATGGATGTCCAGAGCAGCAGGATCAAACCCCCCCCCCTCCTCCCCGCCCCTTCCTCCTCCAGATCAAGCGACGAGCCTCAGAGGCTTTGCCCGAGTTACTGCGGCCTGTCACCCCCATCACCAGTTTTGAGGGCAGCCAGTCTCAGGGTCACAGTGGGATCTTCGGCCTGGTAACCAACCTGGAAGAGCTGGAGGTGGACGACTGGGAGTTCTGAGCCTGAGGAAGGTGCACGTTTTCCAGCACGGGAGGGACGAGCGAGCCTCCCGGCCCTTCCTGAGCGCTGGCACATTCCCACCCTCCGGGTGCAGCTTGGGTAGAAAGGACCTCTCTGCCAGGAGAGTTGCCTGCTTGCTGCGGGGGAAAGAAGTTCCGGAGAGAAACTTTTCTTTACTGCTCCAAGGCTTCTGAGACACCAACCAGGGATCCGGACCCGCCAGAAAGCGGATATTCCCAGTCCTGGGAGTTCAGTGACCTCTTCAGAAGGAAGAGATGCTATCCTGGCCCTGGGGGCTGAAGTTCAAGTCCAGGGTTTTGACTCACTGACACGGAGAACTGTGTGACTTCCTCTTCCCACTCATGCTCTCCTACCAGCCAGATTCCATTCTTTCCCAGTGTTCCCAGACCTGCGGGCCATGGAGAGGCAAGCAATAAGCACCCTGTGCCCCCTGCCCCCTGCCCTCTGTCTGACAGCTGGGGGAAGGGTGTTTCCTTTTTAAGCACCGGTGAAGGCTGGGGCAGAGTGTCCTGGCCTGTTACCGCCGGCCCTTCCTCCATAGTCCATCTGTTCCGTGCATTCCTTTCCCACGAGTCCATCCCCGCCTCCTGCCGCTGCCTCGGTGCTCTCTCTCAAGGGTCCTAATGTCTTGCCTAGCCAGAGGGCTTAAGTCCTTACACCGTGTTAGTTTTATTGTCGGAACAAATTAAAATTTTCAGAGAACCCATTGGGGAGTGCAGCGTTGTGTGTTGCCCATACAGGCTCAGACATGTCTGTCCCCCCGGGGCCCTGTCATCGAGAGCCGTCCCACAAGTGCTGACGGAAGACAGCCTCACAACAAACCCATTTTTTTACAACCCATAATAGATTTTTGTCTCTTAACTATCTGAAAATCAGAGACTGTTAACTTTAGCCTGTGGCCGTCTAAACACTCTGGGCTGGAAAGGACGAGGGGCTGGAGACCAGCCCTCGGAGGGCAGGGCCACCAGGAGCCAGATAAGGACGCTCACCTCCGGCAGGTGAGGAGGTGGAGGGGTTATTTGGTAACATGACTTGCGGCGTCTCCTTTCCACTGGAACTAATACCCAAAGAGCAGGTAACCTAAGAACCAGCCCAGCCCCCTGCCCTGTCATCCTGGCTGGCAGCCAGAGAGCCGGGCCAGGGGGTGATTCTAACCTGGGTTTTCACGGTGCCCCTCAGCCTGCATGTGCACCAGCTGGCACCTTCCCCCCCCCCTGCCAGCCCCTCAGGGGTGAGGGGCCCCGCACTGGGTGAGGCCCTTCAGATGTGAGATTAAGGAAGCGCCCCTCCCTATTTCCTGAAGCCGCTTTGCAGCATCAGATGCTCTCCCTTTCCTCCTCGATGGTAACATCAGCTTAACCAAGAAAAAAGCCTCTTCCTTTGGCAGTTACAGGGGTGGGTGTGAAGGAATGACCCCAACCATGAGGTGGGGTGTGGAGGCCTGACCTGGAGTGTGTGAGGTCAGGTCACATTTCCAACCCTTCTCTCTCCTGCCCAGCTCTGTATTTCTTCTTTAAACCTCAAGTTCCCCTTTCCTAACATCATTTTCAGCTGGTTTTCTTTGTAAGCTGCTTTCTTCACCTTGCTTGTCAGCTCATTCTTAAGCCAAACTGCTGACTGCAGCAGCTCCCTGCAGTTGGACCTGGGCAGGGCAAGGGGGCCTCCTGGTCAAGCCCCCCTGACTTTCCCTGACTGCAGCCTAATCCCTATGTCCCGGAGGGAGGGCTTCACCCTTTTAAAATCATTCCGGCCCCTTTGAGAACCTGATGGCAGGAAACCTGGCGGGAAAGTTTCTCACCCATCCAGGGAGTCCTCAGGCCTGCAGCTCAACGCTAACACAGACCCTCGGGAGAGGAGGAAAGTGAAGGGCGGTGTGGGCCGAGGAGTGGGCCGCTGGGCGAGCCAAGAGCAGCTGGGGCCGGGAAGCCTGCTGCCTCGCCTCCCTGCAGGGGCGGAGGTGCTGCGTGCGCTCCCTGACAAGTGTGGGCCGCGGGTTCTATTCCTGCCGCGTGGGAACGAGCTATGTTTAGGGCTGAGCTTCGTCAAACAGCCTGCAGCCTGGTGTCAGGCAGAGCTTTGCATCCTGTGCCCGCAGGACCCGCCCTCCCAGCGAAGGTCTATCCTGGAGGGCACGGCTCCCGCACAGCTGAGGGAGGTCACCTACCTCGTGGGCGCTGCCTCAGGCCTGCGCTGTGGGCCGGAGCAGGGTCCGGGCACCTACGCCTGGGCGCTGCCTCTGACCTGCGCTGTGGGCCGGAGCAGGCTCCGCCGGCGTGGCCGGAGGGCAGGGGTAGAGCGGGTCAGGAGGCCTGGCTTCCCCAGCTGTTTCCCATGGACCAAACACTTCAAACCTCAGCCTCGCCCCCTGTATTGCCGAGGTCTGCTTGTCTTAGGGATGGCGATCTCCTCCCCTGAGGGGCCAGGGGTGACTAATCCCACACAATGTGGCCACAGAACCGTCAGACTCCGAGGACCAATGCTGGGGGTCACCAAAGGCAGTCGCCTCCGGGCCCTGGTCTGGGGGTCTCAGGTGCCTCGGGCCTTCGTGCAGCCGGTCCGGCGGAGCGCGGGCGGCGGTGGCTGGTCGGAGTCCCCGGCCCCCGCGGCCGCTGGGCCTCGCAGCCTGGAGGCCGGGCTGGGAGACCGCGTGCTCGGCCACCGCCGCCACCTTTCCCGGGGCGAGCAGGCGGGGCTGCCCCCGGTGGGAGGGCGCGAGGCCCCAGGCCGGGACCCCGGGGCGGCCCTGCGGGGTCCGGACACAGGTCCACGGAGCGCCGGCCGGGAACGGGGCGGTCGGGCCTGCACCTCGGAGCCAACTTGGGGGAACCCGGCACCGAAAGGCCCATGGGAAGCCCGGTTCGCCATTTGTCCCGCGACCCCGGGTCTCAGCCCGAACTCGTCCCCACCCGCGGCCCGCGGCCCCGGGCTCTGTCCCTGCCTCCGCCCGCGGCGGCCGGCGGGGGCCCGGGTTCGCGGGGCCGGGTGGGGGGCGGAGGGGGTGCGGGGAGCGGGGGGAGCGGGCAGACAAAGGGGGACGGCGGGCGGGGAAGACAAAGCGCGGAGGGGCCGGCGGCGGCGCGGGCGGGGGCGGCCCCGGGCGCGGCGGAGCCAATGGGCGGGCGCGCGGCGGGGGCGGCGGGGGCGGCGCCGCGATAAGGCGGCGGCGGCGGGGGCGCCGGGAGCCACAGCGAGTGGTGGCTGCTCGCGCCCGCGCCCGCCTCGCGCTGGGAGCGCCCCCCGGAGACCGACCCCCCGCCCGCGGCCTCGGCGGGACCCGGTGAGACTCGGCGGGCGGCCGGGGTGGGGGCTGCACCGGCTCGCAAACCGGGCGCCTAGGGGGGCGGCGGGGGGCGCCGCTCCGGAGCCCCGAGGCCAGCAGGCGGCCCCCGGGACAAGGCGCCGGGCGGGAGGGGGCCATATTCCCCTCGGAGGGTCCGCGGGATCCCGGGTGTGGGGTCGCGCCCGCGCGGGGTCTGGGGACGGAGAGGCGGGGCGCGCAGCGGGCCTGGCCGGAGAGCGCTGTCCAGGGGCGGGGGGACCGGGCTGGGGAGCCGGCGGCCTCGGCCCCTCGGCCCCTCGGCCCCGCGGCCCCACGCTGGGCTGCGTCGGGCTGGGGTCAGGCCAGGGCAGCGCGATGTCGCCCCAGCCCTGCCGGCCCGCCCTCTCCTGACCTCCCTCACCCCCACCCACTCCCACCCACCCCCACCCCAGCGGTCCCGCTCCGCGAGGCGCTCCCGGGGCTGTGCACAGCCCCCTCCTCAGCCGCCCTGTTCAGGCCCCGACATATGGTTCCACTCAGGAGCCCCCGCCCCGGGGGAGCAGCGTGGGGGGCTGGCGGGAGAAGGGGGACGGGGTGAGGGGCGGAAGTGGCAAGACCCAGAGCAACAGGAAATGACTTGGGAAAGTCCCAACCGCAGCCCCCCGCCCCCCTTGCCTGTAAACACCCCCACCCTGCAGGCCTGGGAAGGGCTTGTGGGGCCTGACCTACCGACTTCCCCTTGCAGAACGCAGCGGGTGCCGCGTCCCAGCCCGGGCCACCATCTCTTCCAATCAGCCATGTTCCAGGCCGCAGGAGCCGCCCCGGCCACCCCCTCTCATGTAGGTGACCAGCCGGGTGGGAGGACACCCCGGGTCAGGGGTCTGGCCTGGGGATGAAGGGGTGCGGAGCAGTGTTTGCCTACCACCCTTCCCCTCCCCCCTCCAGTGCCCCTGGGATCTGGGCTGGTGACCCCAGTGAAGGCTGGGGCATCTCAGCGGCCCCTGCCCTGACTGGCCCTCTCCCTCAGGAAGCCAAAGGCGGCGGCGGCCCCAGCACTGTCCAGCGCTCCAAGGTAGGACCCCACCCCGGGAGTGGTGTTGGGGATGGAGGGAGGGATGGGCGCTGGTCAGACCCCTGGCTGAGTCTCTCCCCCACAGTCCTTCAGCCTGCGGGCCCAGGTGAAAGAGACCTGTGCTTCCTGCCAGAAGACTGTGTACCCCATGGAGAGGCTGGTGGCGGACAAGCTCATTTTCCACAACTCCTGCTTCTGCTGCAAGCACTGCCACTCCAAGCTGAGGTGCGCCCTTGCCCTGCCCCTGCCCCTGCCCGCCATCCAGCCCTCACCCGACCTGACCACAGTTGTTCTGCTTCTGCAGCCTGGGCAATTACGCGGCACTGCATGGAGAGTTTTACTGCAAACCCCACTTTCAGCAGCTGTTTAAGAGCAAAGGCAACTACGACGAGGGCTTCGGCCGGAAGCAGCACAAGGAGCTCTGGGCCCACAAGGAGGTGGACCCCAGCACCAAGACAGCCTAAGGCCCTCTGACCATCCGTTCCCTCTGGCGAGGGCCTGGAGCAGGACAGTGGGAAGTGTGGAGAGACTGGACCTGAGCTCACGGGGGGGAGACGGTGGGAAGGGGATGAGGCCATCTTGTTCCAGCAGAGGGTTATGGAGGCAGGGCTCTGCTCCAGGATTCCTTCGTTCTCCCTCAGAGGGTGAGGATTTGGGAACCAGGGTTGGGGGTTGCTCACCACCCTGCTTCCTGCTTCTTTCGCCCTCTCTCATCTAACCCCCTGGCTCCCCGGGAGGCCCCCAAGCCCAGCTTCCTTATCTAGGTGCCTTTTCTCCAGCCAGGAGTCAGCATGCCCCCTCAGGGTCCTAAGCTCCCTCACTGCCACCTGGGGCCCTGTGTGGGCCCTTTGTCTCCCCATCTACCTCTGTCCTTAGCCTGGTTCTGAGCCATGGAGACTTTGGAGGGAGGAGAGCTAGCTTCTGCTGGGCCTCGCAGTGCCCCCAGGGCTCTGTCTGGCAGGGCATGCCCCGGTGGGGCTTGGGACCATCGCACGCCGCCCACACATATCAAGAAGCAGAAGCTAAAGCACCTGCCAGGCTGAGAGCCACAAAGTCTGGTGGGGGCCACACTCCCTTCCTCTTCTCGTTTCTGCCGGTTCTGACTTGTGATCAACCCCGTTTTAAACATGTTTCAACGGATCCTGACTCTGTTATGTGGTCTGATTGGCTGGGGGGCAGGGGGCCGGGACACAGATTCACCATGCTAAGGTGAAGGGGGGAGGGCACAGTCGGCACAGAGCACATCTGGCCTTGATGGGGGACAGTGATGGGTATCGGAAATACCAGTCAGCCTGAGAAAAAGGGTGTCCTCTTCCAGCCACGTCTCCGTGCTGTAAGACCTCTGGATTTATAACAGACTCCTTTGTCCTTCAGCCTTGGTGTTGGTTAAGAGGGTCAGGCATCAGTGCGTGATGGTTCCTGGCTTCACTGCACTTCAATATGTGGGGGTAGAAAGCAGAACCCTTCTGCTGAGCCCTGGTCTGGGCCCCTTTTGTCCTGGAATCAGTAAGGGATGGAGAGAATCAGCATATCTCACCCTGCTTTTTCAAGCTCCAATGAGGGCAGCCATGGTTAGTCCCAGGTAGTCCAAACAACTTTCCTGCCCCCTCTGAGGGACAAGGCACACTTGGAGGACCCCCCACACCCAGCCCAGCTGTCCCTATTTCCCCAAATTGCCTGTGAGCTATGGAAGTTGGTAGAGCAAGAGGGCAGGCTCCTGGGGACTTACTGCCACTGCCCCATAGAACTGAAGTTCTTAAGTGGCCTTATGCGAGCCCTCAAACTGGTGGCAGATGGGCCACTGTTGTGTGGAAGTAGACTTGGCTCCTCGAAACAGCAGAGCTAACAGTAAGCAGAATGGGTCCTCTGAGAGCCTCACTCAAGGCAGGCCCGACTTAGATGGGGACAAGGATGGTCTCACTGCCCAGAGCTCAGCAACAGCCACATAGACCAGGGGGAGGCACTGGATTCCTGCCTTGAAAGGATGGGACTGAGGGAAGACTCGGTAGGCTGGGAAGACTACTAGATGCCATAAAGGTGCTGGGAACCCAGCCACGTGACAGGGGACTGACAGTGCCATGTCAGTAAGTCAGCCCTCAGCAGAGCTGGAAGCAGGAAGGGGAGGTGCCATCTCAGCAGTGGTACCAGCCAAGTCGTCCCATCCCAGAACCACCTCTTGGAGTCAAGCTCTCTGCTCAGGGGCCCACATTTGTTAACAGGCACTATGCCTGGCACCTCCCAGGCAAACACCTGCTCCCTCCACGTTCAACCAAAAGCATCGTCACCGGACCCCTTGGGTATAAATGATCCCTTTTTATTTTAAGTAATGCACGACACTGGCCTGGCTTTGCTCTGCAAGCCCTCGGTCAAGATATAGTCAAATAACTATGGCTGCAGGTTCTTCTGCAAGACCCACAATTCAGACACAGACACAGAGCTGAGGTGGGTGGGAGGGGCAGGAGGGTGGCAGAGGGCAGACTCTCCCCAGCTCTGGCCTCTGTTGGGTTGGCCAAGGCTGACACCCCACGGAATGATGAGCAAATGGCACAAGGCCCTTCCCACAGCAACCTGGAGCTGCTGGGAATTGCCCTTCAGAACCTTTAGGCCCAGACTGTTCTAAGCCCACAACTTTTCATCTGGGCTATTTAATAATAAATTAAAATTAAGCAATAGCTTGGTCCTGAGGATGCTGATCCAGCATGTCCACATTTTTGGCACAAATATCAGGGTCTTGGTTGTTGGTTTTTTTGTTTTGAGTGCATGGCTTGTTGGCTTGTTTGCAAATTAATTTTTAAAAACATTCCCTGTGAAGTAAGACCCTGGGGTGGGGGGAGCGGGGGCTCTGTGAGAGCCTGAACCTGGGACACAGAGTCGTCTCATCTTGTCAGCTCCGGCACTGCGCATGCTCTGTTTCCTCTTAGAAAATGGAGACAGGACAGGGGTGAGGGCCCAAGAAGAGTGGTGGAGCCATCAGGACAGGGTTGTGGAGAGGCCGAGCTGCCACTACACAGCTTTGGTCGAGATGAGGGGCTGGTCCCCACCCTGGGCAAGGGCCGAGGTGGAGGCAGGAGCATATGCTCGCTGTCTTAGGGCCGGGCTGGGGTGCCTGACAAAGACCCCTGGGAGAAGAGGATGGAAATGGGCCCAGGCCCAACTGGCACCATGCAACACATTCCTGTAAAACCTTTCATTTTTCTCTCTTGAGGCATCCATCACCTGTAACAGTCTAGAAGTGATATATATAAACCACCAAATATGATCTGAGATATAAATTAACAAGTACAAGGCCTCACATTACATGATGTGAAAAGGCTAAAAACAGCGATAGAAACTACATTCATAAAAGTGCATCGTCAACATACAACGAAGGCTTTGGCTTGTTCTGGTGCCCACAGGGACGTGGGCATGGCTGGCAATGAGCTGCCTGGCGCTAATCCTCAGCTCCCTGGAGACACCCATCCCTGGGCACTGGCTACTTTTTTTTCTTTTTCTTTAATGACAACTCCCAAGGAAACTGGGTGTTGAGAGGGAGGAGCTCTAGCAATAGGCACATTTTGGAGGGGAGGGGCCAGAAGAAAGGACTAGCGCCCAGGCTGAGGTAAATAAGGCCAACTCTAAGCTGCTTGGAGATACTGGCTCCCAGACCCCTGATGCCATTCCTCCGCCAAGGGAGGAGCAACAAGGGAAAGAGGGTGAGACCTCGTGGGGATGGGCAAGGCAGGCCAAGGAGGAACAGAGCTGGCGGTTTTAGACATGGTCGGTGGCATCACAGGGGCTCTCCCTTCTACCAGTTGGAGGGCTCTGGCCTAGCAGGGTCATACTCACAGACAGCCTGATACAACTCCCCTGGCTAGCCTACGCTCTCAGTGTGCTGGCCATCTTCCTGTCCGCTGCAGTGTGGGAACAGATGCCAGGCCAGGAGCACAAAGGCCATTACCTTCAGCTCTTTCCAATCCAGCCCGAGGCCTGGGCCCACAGCAGGGGGACTCAGAACCCAGAGGGGACAGTCTCCAGTTTAGAAACTGGGTACAGCATAAGAGTGACTCCAACTTGTAAAACAGACAATTGCATTGACAAAACTGCCCCTTAGTGGGCAGTTCCACATCTCAGGCCCCTGCTTGGGAAGGCAGGGTCACAGGGCAGGTAGGACAGGTCCTCCTTCCCTGAATAAGGCAGCATAACATTGCTTCATTCATCTTTGGTAAGGAAGGGACTGGCAAGCTGACCTGGGGGCTCCAGGGGAGTGCAGCCCAGGCCTCTGCCTTCCATTGGCTGCAGGACGCTGGGCTTTACCTCAGGCTTGGGTGGGCTCATCCAGCCCAGAGATGCCCTGGTGATCTCCAGACATGGGGAGGAGAAACAAAATAACACTCGAATGAAAGTAACACTATTCGGACCCTCGTGTCCATCTTGTGCCCCAGACCCAGGGCTCTGGAGCTGATTGCAGTGTCAGGACACAGCCCCAATGGTGGAGACCATGGCACCTTGCACACTGTTCCTAGCCCCTTGCCCTCCATGCTGAGCTTACGAGGCTGGAGGTCTCGGGTCTGGCAGGCTGGGGGCTTCCAGTCCTTGAGGCTGCAGCCACCCCACCCTGGTTCTGAGCCCCAGTGGCAGAAGGGGCACAGACAAACGCTGGCTGGACTGTAGTTCCATGGTCCTCAGCCTTGCCTGGGAGAAGCAGCAACTTTGCTGAGTCCCATAGCAGCCCCTTGCCCTGCAGCAGGGGCAGCTGGCAGCAGCGTGGCCTTGAGAGCTCAGTACACAAGCTGTGCAAAGTGGTGTGTGAGCAGCTCTTCGGCCGAAGGTCTCTGTCGGGCCTCCACAAAAATGCGCCTCAGGAAGTCCCGACCGTGCTCAGAGATGTGGGAGGGCAGCTGAGGGTTGGTGGGCTGCGTGGCAATCTTGAAAATGGCGGCCATGGCTTCATACTCTGCCCAAGGTGGTTTCTCCGTCAGCATTTCTACCACAGTGCAGCCCAGGCTCCTGGAGAGAGAGAACTCCATGTCACCTCTTGGCCATCCTGGGCACCCAGCTGCTCTGCCCACTGCTGTGAAAGGAGGTGCTTTTCTCAGAAACACCCTGAGGCGGGATGGGCCACGGTGAGGATCAACACCCTACAGAGCAGCGGTTGCCAACCTTTCAGACCTCATGGACCACCAGTGGTCCCCAGACCACCGGTTCATGACCGCTGCTCCAAAGGTTTCCTTAAACCAGTGGCCGCCAACCTTTCGGACCTCACAGACCACTGCTAAAGAGGGTCCTCAATGCCAGAAGAGGATTCAAAAAACTACCAGCCTTATCCACACAGCTTCATCAACCTATACCTACTTGGATACTTCTTGAGACTGGGGAAGAGAACCACTTAGTATGGACAGAAAGAGCTCCAAGATAACTATATTAGTTTCCTATTGCTACTGTATCAAATGTGCCTGCTTTACAAATGAGCCTAATGGCATAAAAAACAATACAAACTTATTCTAGTTCTGGAGGTCAGAAGTCTAAAATCAGTCTCACTGGGCTAACGTCAAAGTCTCAGTGGAGATGGCTCCTTCTGGAAGCTCTGAGGGGAGAATTTCCTTGCTTCTTCCAGCTTCTAGAGGCTGCCTACATTCCTTGGCTCATGGCCCCTTTCTTGCACCACTCCCAACCTCTTGCTTACACTCTCACACTTACTACCCACTATGATCTCCTGCCTCCCTTTTATAAGGACCCTGTTGATTATGCTGGCCCACCTGGATAATCTGGGATGTTCTTCCCATCTCAATATTCTTAAATTAATCACATCTGCAAAGGCCCTTCTGCCATATAAGGTAACATTAACAGGTCAAAGGAGTTAGTACTTGGACATCTTCAGGGGACCGTCACTCAGCCCATCACAAAAATGTTCCAAGAGGAAGAGCCTTCCAGGCCCTTTCAGAGGATGGACATAAAGTTCAGGGGAGCAAATGCAAGCCGTCTGAGCATTAGGGAAACGCCTGCTAGTGTTTAGGGCTGATACAGGCCCTCAGAATGGATTCAAGCTCTATTTTAGCAAAGATCAGGGATGTTTCCCACAGCATAAGTTCCCAGCAATAACATTTCTTATTTGAAGTTAATACATACCACCACCTCTGTATCCTGATCTAGTTGGCAAGAGGTGGACCCTCCCTTCCTCCCTCCCTCCCTCCCTCCCTCCCTCCCTCCGCACCAGAGAATCCAAAGCTCATTTGTAAGTTGGGGCCACAGAGCCCAGACAGGGAGATGGGGTCCCAGCATGCTCGTAGTGCTCACCACACATCTGCTTTCCTTCCATAGCCTTCGCCGCTGATGACCTCAGGGCTCATCCAGTAGGGTGTGCCGGTGACCGAGCGCATACCCGGGCCTGACATGCAGATGGTCTGCAGGCGCTTGCTGGCCCCAAAGTCCCCCAGCTTCACATTCCCGGCAGAGTCTCGGAGGATGTTGGCTCCTAAGGCATGAAAGAGCAGAGCCTGCAACCCTGAACCCTCAGGCCTTTTTCCTCCCTCTTTCCCTCCCTCCCAGGTCACAGGGCTGCTGGGAGGATGGGGCTATCATGAATTAGATGTGAATTGTACAGGGCAAACAGCCTCAGCCTTATAGCACGAAATAATTATTACCATGGTCAACATTGCTGAGCACTTTATTCTGCAATATTTTTCCAAATTGCTCAACTGATCTTCACACCAATTCCCCAAGAAAGCAATTAGGGTCCTACTTTTCAGAAAGTTTGAAAATGGTCAAGCGACCAGGTCTTGGGGACCCCAGGGCCTGCCCCTACTCACCCTTGATGTCCCGGTGAACGATCATGTTGCTGTGCAGGTAAGACATGCCCTCTAGGATCTGCCGGGTGTATTTTCGGGTCACACTCTCTGTCAGGGCGCCATAGGCCTTCAACTGGTCTTTCACTGAGCCCTACAGCCACAGAAGGCAGAGGGAGTCACTGCAGGAAGGTGGCAGGAGAGGGGCAAGGCTATTTCTAGCCCCCAGCATTGCAGTAAATAAGTGATAGATCCAATTCCCTCTTGCAATGTACCAGACACTTTGCTAGGGACTGCTGGGCAGCTTGGGGAAAAGTGTGAGACAGCCTTTCCTTCAAGCACCATACGACTCAAATCCAGAAGGGGTCCCACTGCCCCGGGAAAGGCAATCCTTAGTGGACAGTGCAGCCATCCTGGAAGCCTCAGGTGAGGCAGCCTGGGAGCATTTCTCACCCTCACCGTCACTGTGACCACAGGCAGGCCCTTCTTGACTACACACCCTGCTGTCACCTCACCTTCTCCTGTGAGCCTCTGGATCAAACCCATGTCGAAGGAATCCCTTCTGCAGGCCCGAACCCCAGGTGAGGCCCTCTCTTATGCATCTCACACACACCAGGGGCACATACCCCCGGCATGTACTCCATGAAGATGGTCAGAGTCTTCTCAGCGCGGTCCCGCAGACAGCCGTAGTACTGCACAATGCGCTCATGCTGCAAGTTTTTCAGCAACTGGATCTCACACTCCAGAGCACTCACCTCCTAGGGGAGAGGCCAGTGGTCACCTCAGCTCTCAGGGCCCTGGTCTGCCTGCCTGGGAGCAGCTCAGCTTGCCCTAGTCAGTGTCCTCAGAGTGGTCTGCCTTGGGAACTTTAGCTGGAGAAACGGGGGACTCTCTCAACTGTCTGGCTGTTGGCCTCAGTGCAGGGCAACCCTTTGAATGGTGGCACTCCAACACAGGCAAGAGGAAAAGAGGTGGGAGAAGGTGTTGTGGGTGCTTGGTAACTGCTGTACTTCAGTAACTCGTGTATTGATCCACTCAGATTGGAGTGTAGGCCACACCCAAAGCTGAACTATGAAGACAGGCTCCTTCCTGGGCTGAAAGAGACATCATTTGAGAAGGCATGGGCTACTCTTGGTGGCACTCATTTTGGGTTGCTTAGTACTTTGGCATAAACTCAGTTCTTCATATCCAATCCTTCCTTGGGGTGCTGGTGCTCTTTGGACCACAGTCACTTCACTCCTTGGCCAGGGCCACAGTGGACAGCAAGGGAACGTGGGAGGAAGAATAATGGAGGAAACAACCTGTAGCTTTTAAGCAATTAGCTTGTGCAAAAAAGACTGGTATTTGGTTGAGAGGGTGGAACTGGAAGTCAGACCATGGGGAAGATAGTACCTTGCTTGTCTCAGGACTATCTGGATCAAACTGGACCTGCTTAGAAGCAAGTTCACGTCCTGTATCCACGTCATAACACAGATAGACCCTGCCGAAGGCACCCTGGCCCAGGAGCTTCCCCCGGCGCCAATTGATGGGGGCACTTGGAGCTACAGGAGAGCAGAAGGAAAGAGCTTTAGTCTGTGCACATTATTTATTGATGTCCTCCCTGATTCCCCAGAGGCTCTATATGGGACTGTGGCTGCATCCCCCATCACCTGGCACTATTACAACTGACTGCATCATCTCCACCCCCACCTGTAGCAGGCCTAGTGCCCTGTCAGTCAGACCTTCAGGCCTGAGTCCCAAGAAACAGAGAACTGACTGAAGTCATGGTTAAATGCTTTTCTGCATTGATCCAACACCTGTATCTCCAAAGCCCCTAAATATCTTAACATGGCAGGGATTAAGGAAACTGCTTTTTAGTTTAAACATGGAAAAACTAAAGACCAAAGAGAGGAAGTGGCCTGTCACACAAAGGTGGAGAAGGACTAAGGTGAAGTGGGTCTGCTGTCCCCCTGCAGGCTCTTCCAGTTTGGAGAGGATGAGCCAAAGCAGCTTACTGCTGAGCCAGACAACCCCGTAGACTCACTGGCTTCCCAACCTGCAGCTCATCGGAGCATCCCCTGGCCAATCTCCTCCTAGTGAGGGCCCGCTCCTTACACTTGGTTGGCACATTCCTCTCCTGCACAGAGAGGGCATTCTCGCTGTCCGAACTCCGCAGGCGCCCACGGGCGTCCATATATTGCACTGCCAGACCCATGTTCTCGCCGTTCGTGCTCAGGGAACGGCTGGAGGGCACCAGGGTGAACAGGTTACCTTGATGACGTCGTATTCGGGGAAATGTTCTTCTGCCTGAAGGGGTGCAGGGGCCAGAGTAGAGTAAGTCAGACTTCTGGTCCTGAAGCTGAATGTGCAAACCAGGTCATAAGACCAGCTCTAGTCCATCCTATCTGCCTTCCTGCCTAACTCATGCCAGAATGGCTTATGTCCCACACACCTTAAGAATCAGGACAAAAGCAGGAATTAGGAAGCAGCCAGAGATGGTTAAGGAAGCTCTGGCCAAAGGGAAGGCACAGAGCTGTTTCTCAGGCCCCACAGTACTCACAGGCCAATCCACAGCTGAAGTGTTTTCCTTGGCATCCTAATCCTAAATCTCGGCAGAAGCTCCATTCCGTCTGCTGCCAAAGGGCAGAAGAGGGCGATGGAGAGCTGTTGCCCTGGAGCAGGCTGCACACTCAAACAAAGGACAAAGTTCAAAAATGGTTCTCCCCTTTTTTTGTTTTTCCCTGTTTCTAAGGCCTCAAGTCTGAACACAGCTCCTCAGAAATCAAGGAAACACAGGACCTGGAGTTCCCTGGCCCACCCCTTTGCAGTGGCTTTTCCCCAGCAGAGTTGTAACTATGTCCTTTTTGAGGCAGCCAGCAGATGGCAATGCACTCACCATCATTGTAGTCCTTGTGGTGCACAGAAACATGATAGCGCCGGGGGTAGGTTCCACCTTTGACCCCTTTGTCATAGAGCTGAGTTTCCCGATCTGAGTAAGAAAGAGAAATCACTGGCTTCTGGGTAGACAATGGTGAGTGGTCCATTTAAGCCCCCAGGACACCTGAGACCTCAGATCAGTAGGCCCAAGGCAACTTAAAACACAGTTCTGGCTTCCCAACTCAGCTTTCAAAAGCAGAATGCAGGCAGCCCCACCCAGGCAGCCTGGGTGCTCACTGGGGCTCTGGGGAACTCACCCGAGAACTCCTGTCTGTTGTCTGGGAAGCTCTGGGCTCGGGACATTCGTGATTTCCGGAAGGATGGACTGGAAAAAAACAAAACAAAATCACAGAGTAGACTTTAGCATACTTCCAAAGCAGCTCACCAGGGCAAAAGGCAGGATATCCAGACTCCAGACGGACTCCCTTTTCTAACTTCCTCACACGCCATTACATGGAAAGAAGCACCTTCTCTTTACTAGCCTAAGACCCAAACCTGACAGGACCCTGAATGATGGCCCCTCCAGTCCTACTAAACTCCACTCTGGCTGCACAGCACTTTCCCTTCTTACCCTTTCCTCCCACCTTAGTAATGGAGGAGTTGAAAAGAACAACAAAAAGCCTTGCCTAGGGCAGTAATAAAAATAGCAACACCACCAAGCATCTTCCTTTAAGACTAAACACCACTATCCCATTTTGGAGATGAGGAAACTGAGGAAGAGAGAGGTTAAGGGACTTATCCAAAGCTACTTGACTCATATTTGGTAGTGCTGGGGTCCACCTGGCCTAGATTCTGTGAAGGGAAGATGGAAACCGTATGCTCAAGTTAGGCCAGGCATCAAAGAAAGAAGTCCAGGTCATCGGGTTTTACTCCCAAGGAGAAGAAAAAAAAAAAAGGCAAGGGAGGGATGGAGGAAAAACCCAAGAATCAAGTGAGTAAATTTAGCTGTCTTTCCCAGAATCCAACTGAATGGTCCTTTCCCTTACAACGACTAGACTCAGACCTTCTTCAGTCCTGTCCTGCTGCCCCCATCCCTACATCCCAGTTTGGCCACAAAGCTTAGGAGTTGGTCCCTATCCTCGCAGAGCCCTCAGTGTGTAGTAGCAAGCCTCAAACAAAGCTAAAAATTGGATATCAACAACTATAATATGACTGTATCTATTCTATGTCTAGAGGGGCGGCAGCGCTCACCAGTGTTCAGATCTGTTAAGAAAGACATAGTACCAATTTGGTCATGGTCACAAGGTCAGTACCCACAGGAACAATTAATCAGTGACACAAAGAAAAGAAAAATCTACAAACTTGCCCCACAGCCTCTGACCGTAGCTCTAAGCCCAGCCAGATGTGATGAAACATTCTCTTAGACATAACGAAGTCAAGGTGAGACTGGCTGGATCAGTGCCAAAGCCAACTCAAAACAACCCCCTGCTGATGAGCAAACCAGCTCCACAGAACCATTTGGCGTGTAAAGGACAGCACTTGTCCCCTCCCAAAGAGCAAGAACAAGATTACACACCAGGCTGTGTAAGCTAGGCAGTCTGGACATTTTATTTTCTTTTTTTATATCCTACTTTCTTATTCCACCAGAAACACTTAAAAAAAAAGCGAACCCATGGATGATAATTCAATTTTGTCCCCAAAACACTGAAGGTCCACTGCTTCTCAGTCTAGATCACAGCAATGAGGCCAACAGTACTAGAGCAGCATGTATTATGTAGAGACAATAAAGCAAGCATTTAATACCTGTGAGCTGCTATGCTGAGCTATTACATTCATCTAATTATATAAACATAACATTCACATGGTGTTTGGAAAGTTAAGGAGAGGTTTTTTACCAGAATCACATTTTTACCATGGGCATGTAAGACCAGTGTCTAGAGTGGAAACATACATACTAGCTAACTCTATTTCCTCAGCCCATCAGTTCCAAAACGCCTAGGTACTAACCCCACAACCCATACCTGTCTGCTGACCTGTCCAAGGATTGGCAGCTTCCCGACAAGGAATTTTCAGCACTGTCCAGGGGATCCAGCATCTGCAAGGCAAGTCATACAATAAAACCCCAGCCCAGATCCCTGAATCCAGGTGAGTGAGGGCTATAAGGCCTAGCCAAGGCCAGCAAATGATCCCTTTTGTCAAAATATGAAAGCGCCCTTTCTCTGCCTGTGCAGTGAGAAGAATGAGTAGGAAGGTACCATTCTCTCCTAAAGTTTGAAAGGCAAGTATCCAGGAGGGAGAAAAGTGCCTGGCTGATATCCCAAGGAGTTCTGCCAGGAGAGCAAAGCTGATGCTGCTTCTCTTGTTGGCATTTTCTTGGCTTATGACTGCTAGAGCCTGGCACTAGAGATGGTACTACCCTGCAGAAACTTCCAGTGCATTTGGGTGGGATCATAATGCTTCTGTTTACACTCCATAATCTCTAATTTACAAAGACAAGTATTGCTCTCACTTCACAGATGAGCCACTGCAGTTCTAGAAAGTTGAGGAGAATGGTTTAAAGTCATGAAACCAGTTAGAGGACTGCTAATACAGATAAAAAATTTCCCAGTTCCTGGTTCTTGCTTAGGAACAATACGTAGCTATATAAGGTAAAATGTTTCTCTGGCCTTTAGTCAAATGCATTAACAAAAGGACTTCAGATTAGATTTGTCTCCAACTAATCTCTTCATTTTGTCCATGGGGGAAGTGGTTATCTACTAGCAAGAGTACTCACTATCTGATCCAAAGTTAAACATGACATATACATGACATGTCATGTTTAACTTTGGATCAGACAGGAATGCAGAACATTGGAATTATGAAAATTCACTAATAACTTTCATAAAACTAGTTTCCAACTCAAATGATCTCTTCTCATTTAATACTATGGTCCATATCACCCATAATTTCAAACACGTTCAGGGGTCCTCAAACTTTTTAAAGTGGGGGCCAGATCACGGTCCCTCAGAGAGCTGGAGGGCCGGACTATATGAACTACTAATTCCTACTGTAACACCTCGGCTGCGCTCACTGCCCAAAAAACCTGGCGGGCCGGATCAGACTCCTCTGCGGGCCGCATGTGGCCCGCGGGCCGTAGTTTGAAGACCCCTGCTAGATCATATTGTCATATATGACATATTTTTTAAAAACTACCAATCAGCCAAAACCGGTTTGGCTCAGTGAATAGAGTGTCGGCCTGCGAACTGAAGGGTCCCAGGTTCAATGCCGGTCAAGGACATGTGCCTTGGTTACAGGCATATCCCCAGTGGGGGGTGTTCAGGAAGCAGCTGATAGATGTTTCTCTCTCATCGATATTTCTAGCACTCTCTCTCCCTTCCTCTCTGTAAAAACATCAAATATATATATATATATATATATATATATATATATATATATATATATACCAATTAAAACAAATTAATGGCAAAGTAAAACTGCAAATCTTGCTAAGAATGTAGGATTTTCCAAAGTGGATAAAACCAATATGGAAAGAATTGCTTGTAACCCATCAAATGCATATTTGGCTCAGTAGGAGCAGTTAACAGAAGAGAGAATGGGCAAGTATAACAACATGCCAAGTTATCAAGAAGCAGTGGATTTTCCAAAGGCCTTCAAGAGAGAATGACCTAGGCATTCCCTAACCACCACTTTTCTTGGTCTCTTTCCAGAAGTCCTTACTAGGAGTCTAATACTCCTATGCCTTGGAGGACCAGCCAGGTAAAAGAAAGCAGTAAAAGGATGAGGGTACAGGACCATGGGGAGGGATGGAGACCAAAAGCAATCAAACTCATTTGCAATCTCTGAGATTTTATACCTAAGTCACCCCTAGAACAGCTGATATTCAGAAGTGCTCTGGTTAGAGAAAACAGGAAGGATGGTCAATAAAATACTCAAGAAGGGAATATGCAGCTAAAAGCACTCCAGGTCACTGTTCTAAACATAAATTTATCTGAGGGCAGAAATATAGAAGAAAAAAGAAGACATGTAAAGAGCCTCTCACAGCTTACATAGCTCAAATAATGTTGTATAGAGATTGGCTATTAAAGGGGAAAGAAAAGTTATACGAATCATTTTTAGGAGAAAAAAAAGTTACAAGGAGTAGTTTTTGGTAAAATCCCCTATTTGATGTTGCTGGCCCTTTTGTTGGATGGTTTACCCCTTAAGAAATTTCCTCTTCCCAGACCAAAACCCCAAAATTTATAAGATTGGATCTTCTTGCAATCAAAGCAAGGTAACTGAAGAATGAGGCCCAGTTGGTGTGGTTCAGTGATTGAGTGCTGAACTATGAACCAAGAGGTCACCAGTTTGATTCCTGGTCAGGGCACATGCCCAGGTTACAGCTCGATCCCTAATATGTTTCTCTCTCATCGATGTTTCTCTCTTGTCTCCCTTCCTCTCTCTCAAAAAAATCAATAAGAACATTACAAAAAAAAAAAAAAAAAGAAAGAAAGAAAGACTTCAAAATGAGGCCAGAGTTCTCACTCTTGCTGAGTTCACTAAGCCAAAATGCCACTTTCATCAAGTGAGCCACTAGTTAAAAGACTAGCCTTTTTTTTTTTTTTTTTTAACTCAACATGCTGTGAGATTCATTTAAATTGTTGCATATATCAGTGTTTCTTTAAAAAAAACACAAACAAACCTTGTCTAGTCCTAGGTGATCTGGCTCAGTGGATAGAGCATCAGCCTGTGGACCAAAGGGTCCCAGGTTCGATCCAGGTCAAGGGCACATACCTTGCTTGCTGGCTCCTCGGGTCCTGGCCCTGGTCGGAGACAACCAATTGATATGTTTCTCTCACATTGATATTTCTGTCTTTCCCTCTCTCTTCCACTCTCCCTAAATATAACCAATGGAAAAATATCCTTGGGTGAGGATTAATAATCAATCAATCAATAAATAAATAAATAAAATTTGAGAATCAGAAACATTCTCATTAAATAAATAAATAAATAAATAACCCTTTCTAATATTCTGTTGAATGACTATAATACAATTAGTTTATCCATTCTCTCTTAGATGAACATTTAGGTTGTTTCAGGTTTTGACTCTTAATGAATAAAGCTCTTATATTAGTAAATATCCATGTAGAAGTCTTAGAGAGAGAAAAAAGCTAGCCATTAAAATGGATTAGCCATTGTGGTGGACCCAGCATAAAGTGATCCTTCCGTGAATCACAGCCTTGTATAATCCCATCTCCCTGCGTCTGGCAGAACTTAGAACTTGCTTCTAGTCAATAGACTATGGCAGAGAAGATGGGATGTTGGGTATTTCTATGATTATGTTACATTTTATAAGACTCCATCTTTGCAGACTGGAGCAAGAGACTCTTTCACTGGCCTTGAAGAAGCTGCCATATTGTGAGAGGGCCACATGGCAAGGAACTGTAAGTGACTTCTAGAAGCTTAGAGTGGCCACTGGCCAAAAGCCAATAAAAACTATGATCAGAAGAAACCAGATTCTACCAGAAATGCAGCCTGGCAAACACTTGATTGCAGCCTTGTGTGAGCCTGAACGTAAGACCCAGCTAAGTCATAACTAGATTCTTAACCCAAGGAAACTATAAGGTAAATATATGCTATTGTAATCCACTAAGTTTGTAGCAATTTGTTATGTAATAATAGAAAATGAATATAGCTGCTTTCCATCATAAAAGTTCAAAGTAACTAATCCTGCAGTGTAATCTGGATATTGCATACTTTCTACCTTTGAAAAAAAATTTTGTTGTTAATCCGCTAATCCTCATCTGAGGATATTTTTTCCATTGCTTTTCAGAGAGTGGAAAAGAGAAGGGGGGGGGCGAATAGGAGGGGGGGAGAGAAAGAGAGAGAAAGAGAGAGAGAGAGAGAGGGAGAGAGAGAGAGAGAGAGAGAGAGAGAGAGAGAGAGAGAGAGAGAGAGAAAGAGAGATTCCATGCCCTTGACCCCGAATCAAACCCATGATCTTTCCATGAGCAGGCTTAGGCTCTAACCACTTAGTAATAGTGGCCAGGGCTATATCCTACCTTTTATCAAAAAACAAGCAAAACTAAAATATAGCTAATGAAAAACAAAATCCATCTCTTAGCTTTGGTCATATGTTAAAACTGTGGAAATGAAGGTAGTTATAAGGAATATATAAATAGTAGAGTGGTATTTTGCAAGGACATCAGTGAGAGAACTATAGAAGAGAAGAACTTGGTTAAATGCATATTCAGCACCCAAGAAGGCTAGGTAGTTTAGGTCCCATTTTTGGCACAAATTGATATTTTGCCCCTAGAAAGGCATAATCCATATTTTGTCAGGACTGGTTTATAAAAGAGCTATTATATGGGACTCGAGTCACTTAGTTCTGCACCATGCCCACTAAGAATGCCCCAATTTAACACTGGTCTGACACACTCGCAGGCGCACCCCAGCCTGTACTTACACATTGCTCGTTGGTCTCTGGAATGAACTCCCCCTCACTGTTGATGCTGGTGTAGGACCCCTGCCGGGCAATGCGCTGCTGCCGTTCAGGCACATAGCCAGGGGGAGGTGAACTTCGTCCAGGGTTTTGGGAGCCTAGATCACAGAAACAGACCTTTGAGTTCAGCCCAGAATGTACATCCTGAGAGGAGCAGACATCCAGCCAGCTCAGACCAAGCATCTCTTACAGTGGCTGTCAGAGTAAACTTCTTGAGCCAGCTGGCTCCTTCCCCTAATCCAAAAACCCCAGAAACGGAGAAAAAATACTTACAGAAAAGTCAAAGAGTGGTGGAGAGGGTTGCTTTTTAAAAGATAGTCTCTAAGGAGTTTAATTATTTTCAATGTCCTTCAAGAAACACTCCGATATTCCACATGAAACCAGTCATTAAGAATATATGGCTGATCCAGGTGTAGAGAAGACAATCTAATAAGCTGGCCATCAAGAACACTTCCAGCAGAAACCAGTTTGGATCAGTGGATAGAGCATCGGCCTGCGGACTGAAAGGTCCCAGGTTCGATTCCGGTCAAGGGCATGTACCTTGGTTGTGGGCACATCCCCAGTAGGGGGTGTGCAAGAGGCATTGATCGATGATTCTCTCTCATCGATGTTTCTAACTCTCTATCCCTCTCTGGTCCTCTCTATAAAAAAATCAATAAAATATATTTTAAAAATAAAAATAAATAAATTACCCAAAGTGCCGCAGTTATTAAAAAAAAAAAAAAAAAAAAGAAAGAACACTTCCAGTTTCTTGTTGGGAGCATCAACCCAGCCTCTTTAAGAGCCATGACAATTAGGTTTCTTAGGTGGGAAGGCTAACCTGGGCTCTTAGTAACCTAGTTTCCTCACCTGACTCCACAGCAGAGACCGGAAACAAAACTGCTCTGAAAACAGACAAATATATTTGCTGGGTTTCCAGTCTCAACAGCTCACTCACAGCAAGAGGCTACCAATTCTGAGAAACCTGAACCATGCCTTCCAAATGATTTCAAATACCTCATGGAGGAAAGAGTCTGTTTGTTCAAATTTTCCAAGCTCTGACTGACACCCTGAGCCTCTAAGCAGAAAGTGACACTGCTCTGAGTATAAACTCAGGGATATTGTACCATGAAATAACAGAGCAATAAAATTAGCCTAGACATTTTTTTCTTTTCTTTTTTTACACGTTACCTCTTGTTTAACCCTCACAATACCCCTGCAGTGGAGGTGCATTATCATGCACACTGTACAGAAGGGGAAGTCCCAGCCCAAAGTCACAGAGTGATTTAATGGTGGGGCTGCAGCTAAAGACAGACTGTGATTTCTAGTGCAGATCAGCCAAGGCAATTCTGAAAACATAATTTATTTCCAAAAGGTAGAAATGCTGCTCAATACAGCGACCAAAGGTAAAAGTTCTCCCATGGGGACAATAAGCTCCCCAGGAACAATCCAAACAGAGGACGGGGATCAGCACCATGGGGAAATGTGACAGCCTTTCTGCCTGGAGCCAATGTGGGGAAACAGTGCCATATTTCATGCAGCTCAAATTCAGAGCTGCTCTGTCCATGGTCACTTGTAAGTCAAAGGCCAGGGATACAAGATGTCATTTGGCCATCTTAAAGAGGAGTTAAGGGGAATATGGACCAAAAATAAGAAACTTACTCTACTTTTCAGAAGTCCAAATGTCAAAGACCCACATAGCTGGCCCTTTCCCTTGGTACCACAGCACAGAATTCTAGTACAACCATGAAAAAAGGGCAGTTTGTTTCTTTTAAAGCCTTACCAAATCCCCAAACATGGAGCACCATTTAATACTTGGCTTAAAAACATTAGCCTAGTGCCCGCTTCACACTTCTGGCTTTTGGATAACTTCTGTTATCCAAAATGTAGCCCCCACATTCTATGGAAAGTCAATCCATATATTGGCAACATTTGTCAGCAGCAGAAGCAACCCAGAGCAAGGTATAGTGAGAAAAGCCTAAACTTGAGAATTAGATGAACAGGGGTTTAAATCAGGCTTTGCCACCCAGCTGAATAATTTAAACTCTTATCAAAATTTCCTCACTTGAAAAACTACCTACCTCATAAACTTTTTTTTTTTTTTGCAAGTGATAAATATGGTGGACACAGGTAAATCGATATAGAATTCCATTTGTTTTCTTTACACTTTGTAGCAGATATAATGCACTAGAGGCCGGGTGTGTGTGTGTGTGTGTGTGTGTGTGTGTGTGTGTCCCTCAGCCTGGCCTGTGCCCTCTCGCAGTCCGGAAGCCCTCAGGGGATGTTCGACTGATGGCTTAGGCTCGTTCCCCAGCAGTCAGACATCCTTAGTGCTGCCGCAGAGGCTGGAGAGGCTCCCGCCTCCGCTGCTGTGCTCACCAGCTGTGAGCCCGGCTCATGGCTTCTGGCTGAGTGATGCTCCCCCTGTGGGAGCACAATGACCATCAGGGGGCAGCTCTTGCATTGAGCGTCTGCCCTCTGGTGGACAGCGCACATCATAGTGACTGTTCATTTGCTGTTCAGTCAATTTGCATATTAGCCTTTTAAAAAATATATATTTTTATTGATTTCAGAGAGGAAAAAGGAGAGGGAGACAGAAAAACAAAGATGAGAGAGAACCACTGATCAGCTGCCCTCTGCACGCCCCCCATTGGGATCAAGCCTGCAACCTGGGCATGTGCTCTTGACCAGAATCAAAACTGGGAACCTGAGACCCTTCAGTCCACAGATCGATGCTCTATCCACTGAGCCAAACCAATCAGGGCTTTATTAGCCTTTTATTATATAAGATTATTATACATGCCAAAACCGGTTTGGCTCAGTGGATGAGCGTCGGCCTGCGGACTGAAAGGTCCCAGGTTCGATTCCGGTCAAGGGCATGTACCTTGGTTGCAGGCACATCCCTGGAGGGGGGGAGGGGGGACGGGGTGGCGGTGTGCAGGAGGCAGCTGATCAATGTTTCTCTCTCATCGGTGTTTCTAACTCTCTATCCCTTTCTCTTCCTCTCTGTAAAAACTCAATAAAATATATATTTTTTAAAAAAGATTATTATACAGGATTAGGCTCAGGATCCATTCCACCCTTCTAATAGTAGGCCTTCCTGTGCTTCAAAAGTTAATCACCTAAAAGCTATTATTTCTAAGACCCCCTGTAGGTTCAGCCAATTAGATGTACTTGTGTGAGATTTAGATGGCTTCCTGCTGTTCTTGCTATTTCTGGGTACCATACACGGAAGCCTTGGTTTTCCTGCTCCAGCATTAGAAGAGGCCACACACTTGGTCTCCAGTTTTAGGTGCAGGTATCCCCATATGTGGTGCGGACCAGAGAAGAGGTGCACTGTACTTCTGGATCTGGTGGCTTCCTGATTATAGAAGAGGGAGGAGCTCTGTGGTTTGTCTGTTTCTCACTATCCCAATGCTCTGGTAAGCCAGAAGTGCACTGAGTCTCTTCTTGCTGAAACTAGTTAGATTTCTGTTCTGTGCAATTGAATTCTAGCCAATAAAATCTGGAGTGTCCTAGAACAAACAAACAAAATGTCTATTGTAAGGGACTGATTAGATAGAAAGAAAAACTCTTGCTGAGGAGATTGAAGACATTGGTTCAAACTATCCCAGACAAGATAAACTGTCGTCAATCTATGATTTACAGTGTCTAGGGTGAGACCTCCCTGGCATAAAATATCCAGGGCCCCTGACACCCATTCTCTCCATCAGCTGCTCGTAAACTCTTTCCTGGGTTTACAGGTGGGATGGGACTAGCTTACATGAAGCTAGCACTATTTTCCCCCAAGCTAGCCCAGGAGGGGTTGGGGGAAAATAGCAAAGGTTTTCTGAGCTTTTATTTCCAGCCAGAGACTTTCACTTTTTCCAATACACATTGCTGCCTGCAGAGAGCCAGCCTTGTTATCTGATGGGCAATGGGCCAGAGGCTATTGTGTACAGGCCCACAGCTTGGGGCAGGAAAGGGAAGTCTCCCCAAACCAATGGCTATCAGAGGAAGCCAATGGAAAAACCAGGAGTTGGCAGAACTGCTCTAGAGCATTTTCAGTTTTGTTTTTATCTTCCATTTCAGAAACTGGGGGCCAATGAGATGCACAACAGGACTCAAGAACAAGTGAGACGGGGACTTGAACAGACAGGATCCTGACCTAAGAGAACTCTAAGACTCACCGATGCTCACATATTTACCAACAGGGACAGCAGTGAGCCAAACAGTACAAATCACAGTGCTATGTGAGACACAGGTCATTCTAGGTCTCACAAGGCAAGCACAGCAGGAACGCAGGGTCTCTGGGACACCTTTCTCTGGCTCTAGCCTCATCAGGCCATTGGTACCAAGGGGCTCCATTCTAATACCGGCTGAAACAAAAGAGTAGAGTAGTAGTCCTGTATTCAGAGTAGCCAACCACTTCCCATGGAGGAGGAAGGCAGGGGGTTAAGCAGTTCGAATTCTTCCCAGGGCATACCAGCTCTCTGCTAGACTCCTTAAGCCAGAACAGCAGAGTTAAAAACAAAACTCTCATGGTAGGATATGCCGATTCTTCTGCTCTGTACTCTGACTCAAAGCTGAAAGACAGGCTCTCAGATTCTAGCCCTTCTCATAGGAGCCTCCTGGCAGGAAGCTGATGCAGTCAGGAAGTTGCCTCCGGAGGGAGTACTAGGGCTTTGGGTCAGTGTTAATGTGCAGGTCATTGCAAGTACAAAGACACGGCTTTTTCTGAACATCAACTATTTTCTCTGAACCCTATTTTCTGTTGGGGGGCTGATGAGACGGGGGAGGAATCAATTCATTTTTTTCTTCCTCAATGGAAAATCTTAACCAGTATTTTCCAATATGCTCATAATGGACCTGGCCTTCTTCATTCCATAAGACCACGAGAAGAGCCTATGTGGGTCAACTTTCAAAACTGACGTTTTATTTTGAAGTTGCTACCACCATTAAACAGTTTCTGGTCTCATCTAGTATCACAGAATTCATGAGGAAAACCTATAGAAGTGAAAGAAGCTGACCATTTTGTTTCCCTGTGTATGGTCACTACCTCTGCAGTTGTGGTTTCCATTCTTCCAAATCTGTACTAGGACTGGAGGTTTGCATGTGCACAGCTCTCTAATTATTGTTTAGGTGTCAATACAAGTCATCCTATTCTTTCAATTTTTCTCTGCCTGAATTTTTTTCCCCTCTCCTCACACAGAAGAAGGCTCCCCTCTTCCTTGCTAAGGCATTATAAGCCCTCTACCTAGATTCCCAATTCCTCTCTAACAGGAGTCAGCTCCCCCATGGTCCCCTCTCACCACCTTCAATATTCTTTTTAAAAAATATATATTTTATTGATTTTTTACAGAGAGGAAGGGAGAGAGATAGAGAGTTAGAAACATCGACCAGCTGCCTCTTGCACACCTCCCACTGGGTATGTGCCCGCACCCAAGGTACATGCCCTTGACCGGAATCGAACCTGGGACCCTGGAGTCCACAGGCCAATGCTCTAACCACTGAGCAAAACTGGTTAGAGCCTATCCTAACATCTTGAAAGAACTGATTGCCTCCACTGTCTCCTCAGCTATCCATTCCTCAGAGGTTGCAACCTGGCTTGCCTCTCTGTGGGAGGCAGTGGCAAGACAAGGAGCAAGATGGAGTAAAAAGAGAGGCCAAAGCGCTTGAGATGCATTAGACCAGCAGTCACCAACGAGTGGGCCATGGAACACTGGTGGTTCATGAAATCCAAAAGGTTGGCAACCGCTGGTTTAAGGAAACCTTGATTAGACCAAATGAGAGTCAGAATTTGAGAGACAATCCTTGAGTTGAGGCTTGGCTAGCTACATGGCTTAAGGGCACCACCCAATGTATTTTGGAAGAAATGGCACCTGAGCTCAACTTCAAAAGTGGGTACAATTTCTACAGGCAAAGATAGGAGGAAGAGCATCTTCACATACATAGGGAAATTCCATGTCTTGTCTGGAGTCTCTCTTTAGGGTTACCTCATTACCTAGTAGCTTTTTGTTTTTGAGTGGGTGGTTAACTTGTTTTTGTGTTTGGGCATGAATTAGTTAACTTTAACAGATTAACTGGCTTGAAAAAATTGTAATTCAAGGTATGTATATTATAATGTCAAAAACAAAAGATGAACATGATAGCTGATTTCAAATATTTGAAAAACTGCCATATGAAATGTTATTTGTATTACTTATATTGCTCATGAAAGCAACACTAGAGTCAATGAGTAAAGTGAGGCAGATTTTCAATTCAAAATAAGGAAGAATTGCTCTAGCCAATGTGGCTCTCAGTTGGTTGGGCATTTTGCATGAGGGAGCCGATTAATGTTTTTCTCTCTCCTTCTCCCTTCCTCCCTCTAAAAATAAAATTTTTTAAATCTTTAAAAAATGGGGGGGGGGGGCGGCAGGCGCTAGCTGGTTTGGTTCAGTGGATAGAGCATCAGTCTGCAGACTAAAGGATCTTGAGTTATATTCTGATCAAGGGCACATGCCTGGGTTGTGGGCCAGACTACAGTAGGGGGTGTGCAAGAAGCAGCTGATTAATGATTTTCTTTCATCATTGATATTTCTAGCTCTCTTTCCTTCTCCCTTCCTCTCTGAAATCAATTAAAAAAAAATATATATATATATATATTTTAAAAGAAATAAGTAGAACTGTTTAAAATTGGATTGGGCTATCTTGTACTTCCCCATCATTGGGCTATCATGTACTTCAGTGAGAGCTGAATGACTTACATGTTCAGTTTCTTACTAAATACTGACAGGTATGTTAACTGTTGGTGGGGGAGGAGGGCATAGAATCCCCCTTCTATTATTGGTGGGGGGTTGAATCACCAAGGCTTGTCCTTTGACCCTATTTTCACTGCTAGAATTCTACTCCCTCATGCTTTGACCCTGACTCCTCCCCTAACGTTTCCTTCTACTTCCAGAAGGCTTTACCCTGTACCAGCATAGCAAGCACTTAGAAATTTGTGGGTGAAAATGACAACTTTATGTCTCTTACCCTTGGTCTGTCCTTTCCAATCTGGCTGGTATGTAAAGGCCCCTCCTCACCCTCTCCTACTTCTCTGGTCACTTTTTTCCTGTGACCTTTATAGGCTCATCTTCCTCTAATGGCCATTGAGGGTCTGGTTTTTAAGGCTCAGTCCTAGGCCCTCTTCACTTCTCATTCTACAGTCTGTTTAGGCACTCTCCTTTTAGTCCATGGCTTCAATTTGACAATTTCCAATTTTTTCACGACCCCTGATTTTCTCCCCTATGAGCTAGAGATTTGTGTATCTAACATGTCAAATGGGTATCTGGTATCTCCTCTTGGTTGTCTCAAAGCACCTCCGATTCAACTTGTTTAAAACATCGGGTCTGTCCCTTTTCAGAACCCCAACCAGGCCATCTTTTGGAGTTCCTGTCAGACTAAAAGGCAGTGTCATAAAGCTTATCTCCTGCTCTCTCAACACCTGCAAATTCAATCCAATACCATAGTGGTTATTAAACCATTTGGTCTTAGAACACCTTCATACTTTAAAAATAGAGGACACTTGCCGATACCGGTTTGGCTCAGTGGATAGAGTGCCTGTCTGCGGACTGAAGGGTCCCAGGTTCGATTCTGGTCAAGGGCATGTACCTTGGTTGTGGCAGGGTGCAGGAGGCAGCTGATGGATGTTTCTAACTCTCTATCCCTCTCCCTTCCTCTCTGTAAAAAAATCAATAAAATATATTTTTTTAAAATTGAGGACACTAAAAAGCTTTTATTTATGTGGATTATATCGATATTATGATATTATAAATTAAAGCTCAGAATTTAAAAAAAATATTTTAAAATTGATTTTTAGAGAGAGAAGAAAGGAGACGGGGAGAGCGCAAAACACCTGTGTGAGAGTGAAACAATTGGCTGCCTCCTGCACGCTCACTACTGGGGAATCAAGCCCACAACCCTGGCTTGTGCCCGGACCAGGAATTGAACTGGCAAGCCTTCAGTGCATGAGACTACACCCAACCAATGTGAGCTACATTGGCTAGGGCAAAAGGGCAAAGCTCAGAAATTTTTAAAACACAGTAATACTCAGGGCACACATTACATTAGCCACCAGAGAAATGACATTGCCTCTGGCATGTAACCTCTGGAAAACTCATGAGGTGGGGAGGAGGCAAATCATTTTTTAATACTATCATGAAAGCAGTTTTGATCTCACAGACCTCCTGTGAGGACCTCAGGGACCACCTCAAAGTCCCCAGAACACACCTTGAGAACCGCTGCAATGCCATATTCTGTCAGTTTTACTTTCTAAATGTTCCATCCTCTCTCCATTAAAGTCACTAACTTATTCCAAGCTCTGTCTTCTTTCATCTGGACCACTGCATTAGATCCAGTGGTTCCCTTAGATCCATTCTTGCCTCACACCAATCTGTTCTCCACACTGTAGCTAGATCAATCTTTTCAAAGTAAATCTGAGTATGTCATGTCACTCATTCCTTTTCACTTAAAAACCCTACAATGGATTTCCCATTGCTTTCAATATAAGGATCAAAATTTTCATCACATTCAGTAAGGCTCTGCCTCTCTCCCCAGACTCAGCCTGTCCCCCTTCCTCTTGTCTCAGCTCTCCAGCCCTCAGGATTCTTTGTTTCTCAAACACACCAAACTCTCTCAGCCATCAGGCTCTCCCTGAGACTCATCCTTGTATCTTCTCTGTATAACTCACAGTCATGCTCTGGGTTATAGCCTAAGGCTTTCCTGGTCCCAAATCAGGCCACATCCCTGTCATACGTACTCACAGCATCATATACCTTTAGTCATAGTCTATAATTATACATTAGTCACAGCATAACACATAGATGTCTGTCTTCCCACAGATCTATAAGGGCAATAGTGACAGGAGCTATGTCCATTTTATTCTCATGTTGCTGGCACACAGATACTCTGGCAATTATTTCTTGAATGAATAAATGAATGAATAAAAATGCAGCCTGACAGGGAGATAACAAGATAATGTGATAAGCATTATAATGGAGATGGGTATAAATGGTCAACATTTTCAGCAGCTTCCCACTGCCTACCAAAGCCTCAAGTGCAGTCAAGGCTCCTCAGAAAGTGGTCCAGGCATCCTTTCTCACTCTGTTTTCCTCCAAATACATCAGCCAATCTAAAGGATAAGTAAGAGTTCCATAGGCAAATGTTAAAAAGCCTCTCCCCTCACCTTTGCCTATGGAAATCCTCCATAATCTCTAGAGATCAGCTCAAACAGCTCCTCATCAAAATGCATTTCCCAGGTCGCCCCACTTAGAAATAATCTCTGCCACTTCTCAGCTTTATAGAAAGCCTGGCAGGCTCTGGCCACTACTCTCGTCACATCTACCACTCCAAACCACCTGGGTTCTTGGATCTCACCACCTTCTGTTATGATTGTGCCTGGCAGGTGGTCTTTCTTGTGGTTGAAATGTGTCTCTACTTTATTTTTTAAATTTTATTTATTTATTTATTTTTTTCCTCCTTCTAAGAAAGTAACTTTTTTTTTTTTTAAAGTGGAAGGTATCATTAGCATAGAGTGATATGCAGAGAGAGGACTCAGTCCTATCACTGCCAGGAAGACCAACCATGTGATGAGGAGGTTGGGGACCAGAGCCAGGTGTTATCAGCTGGTCTTCTGGGGAAGAGAGGGAGGCTGGGGACGGACTCAGTCACGTGGGCAGTAATCCAATCAACCACGCCTGTGTGATGGCATCCCAACGAAGATGCTGGACACGGAGACTGGAAAGCTTCCGGTTGGTGACACACCATCATGTCCTTGGAGGGTGGACACATCCTGAAGCATAGCAAGTTTCCCTGCTGGTACTGATTTGTATTCTTAATAAAATTGTAACCCTAAGTATAGCACTTCCTTGAATTCCTCAAGTGGCTCTAGGAAATTATTGAACCTGAGTGGAGGTAGTAGTGGGAACCACCACCATGTTTGGCTGTTGGTCAGAAGTGCAGGTGACTGGGGAACACCTGAGCCTGTAGCTGGTGTCTGAAGTGTGGGGCACTGCAACCCTAACCTGTGAGGGTTGTGCTCACTCCAGGTGGCACGTGTTGGAATTGCACTGCGGCTCAGTAGTGGGTCCTTCCACAGTCCGGCTTTCAGATTAGACCCCAGCCCTGGTTGTGTGTCTCTACTTTAAACACATGTCAGCTCTGATGTTCTCTCTTCTGTGAAAGCTGTTCTCCAAAGTGTTAGGCAGAGTTGGATATTGCCTGCCTCCTCTGTGCTCCCACACCATCCTTAGCCTTCACTGTAGCATCCACCCCAGCCCAATGGCTGGTACATAATGTTGACTGAATGAAGGAACCCAGGATCTATCTGTGTTGGGAGGTTGTATTGCCCACTCTCTAGATAAACAGGAACTACTTCATAGAAATCTTATTTCTCAGCATTCTCAGACAAGGAATTTCATATATGACTCCCTATAACAGTGTTTCCCAAAGTGTAGTAAGCGTACCCCCAGGGGTACGGGAAGAGTTTGGTGGGGGTACGAGTTGCACCGGAGTTTGGTGGGGATATGCACTGCACCGTGCTTAGCTGCGCCTAATTCTACGTTCTCATGAGTACGAGGGGTACTCAGCGTTACGAAAACTATAGAAGGGGTACACCTATGTCAAAGGTTTGGGATACACTGTCCTATAACAATGGCCCAGCATTTAGCTCCTGCTTCCACATACAAATCACAGGCACTTGCCTAGGAAAAGAAGGCCTCGTCACTGCCCCAAGTCCATTCTCACTGCTTATTCCACAAATGAACAATGCTGCCCTCCCAGGCTCTCAATCTCCAGGGCCAGAGATGCTCTGGACAGTCTCTTTGCTGGGGTTTTGGCTCTCTCTCCTCAACCAGCTCATTGGAAACACAACTGCCAATTATCAAAAATTTTAGAGAAATATGAAACTTATACACAGACTTTCAGCTTATTAACACTTACTACCAGTGCTTGTTTGAGTTCAAGAAATTACCCAGTGAGTCGAAGTCAATGCCTCAGCAACATATTCTTCTTGCTGCTCCTTCAGGAGGCTTATCACTCACAGACAAGCTTAACAACAAGACCAATGCTCAGACCTCCCCTCCCCAAACTCAACTCAAGATCTTCAGAGAGAGTTTAATTTGATGCAATTCTCCCTGTATGGATAGAACTTGGTTTCATAGTGGCAGCAGGAGTTTCAGCAAAGTTAGGACAGTAGGCTCAACACCAATGTTTGATAAGGCCAGATTTCCCCCTTGATACAAATTCCCAGAATTCAAGAAATGGCCCTTTTCCTCAGATTCTAGGAAATAGTATCCAGAGCAATATGGGGTTACCTGGTATAATGCACACATATGATTTAATTTATTTCCTGGGGAGACCTGGCAGCAGCTACACAGCTTTCTTCTTAATTAGCCAATTGTATATACTACGTCAACAGTTTCTTGCCCTTCTCAGACAACTTAATTTGACTTTTCAAGAGTTTCATTGGTCAGCATCTACCTCTAAGCACAGGGACTCCTCAGGAATCAAAGGCGGTTTGAGGTCAAACTTAGACCTGATTCTGAACTCCACAAGTCCATGATCCTTTGGGGAAGGAATCGTAAAAAAAAAAAAAAAAATGAAGGTAGACTGCTGCTGGAGGGCTTCACAAAGATGTCTGAGGAGATCACTTTTTCAGAGATATTTAAAAGGAATTTGATTACGCCATCACATCATTACAGTGTAAGTTTCCTGAGGATTACAATACCATTCCAGTCTTATTTTTTTTTATTTCTTTTCCCCAAATAAAGGCATAGAGGATTATTCTGTACATAGTAGCAGTCAATAATGTTTGCTGATTGTTTTTAATTAATAATTTTTAAAAATATGGGCAGATTAATTAGATGAGAGAAAAAAAGGGGTGAAATACTCACTGACAGAGAGGTGCCTGCTTCTGGACTCAGGGGGCTGGTAGACAGTATTTATATCTCCTGCAGACTGGGAAGCTTTGATCCGCACCTGCCTGGACACCCCGGAGAGGGGAGAGGAACTGGTCTGCAAGATAAAGAGGAAAAAGACTGAGATAAGGTGGGCTGAGAAAAATCTCATCACCCTTATCTAGAATCCACATATTTTCAGCTGCCTTCATGCATTCAATACATGAGCTGCAGCTACCCAGCTTTTCTCCAAATTTCATTCCTCAGTCTGTCTTGGAAAATCACTATTTGCTCTATGTAGTTTTATGGCTTCACTAACATATGAGCACTGAGACCCAGTGCCCCAATTTAATAGGCAATGACCCAGACAAGGAGGAATAACAGCATTCCTCTATTAATCTGCCAAACAGAAAAGAGTTGTAAATACCCTCTCATAAAATTCTCCAGAGAGCTTGGGAAGAATAGCAGGAAAAGCAGGAAATTATTTCAGCAGTGAGACCACCTGCCGAGTGGGGGTCAGAATAGAGAATGATGGCAATCTCCCTACCCAACAAAATTCTGGTTGATAAATATGTATTTTTAAAGTAACTTGAAGGGGGTAGGTAGGGGCTGGGAGGAGAGAAGATAAAGGAGGGGGATGGGAGATATCTGTAATACTACCAACAATAAAAATATATTTTAAAAAAGAGAATATTTGAGGTTAGAATCTTTAAAAAAAGTAACTTGATATGCTATTTCTTCCCATAATCACTCCCTGAAAATTAAGGTAAGATTTCAGTTGCTTCATATTACTGGAGTTTACATGTAAACCATCTCAGAATTGTGTTCATTTGGGAAAGGCTATTTCTATTCTGCCAGAGGTCAAAGACCTCAAAACAGGACCAGCAGCATTACCACACTGACCCCCAACTTTTGCACTGATCCGGCCAAGTCCTAGAGAGAAAACAAAACAATAAAGGGGGATCCTTGCACTGAGAAAGCTTAATCTGAAGTTTGGTGGTGAGCAAGTGAAGTCAGGATATGCTTACAAATAAACAGAGCACTACTGAGAGTGGAAATGGGAGCCTGGGATTTATAGTGGCAGCAGGGGTCTCAACAATGTTAAGGCCAGATTTCCCCCTTGATACAAATTCCCAGAATTCAATAAATAGCCCTTTTCTTTAGGGCCATTTATTTGGGTCAATAATTTGGGTCAAAGTTTCTACTTACATCTCTGTCTTTTACCTCCCAGAAGAAAAAAAAAATCTGACCTAAACAAACTATATCCTGTCCTCCAGGAAAAAGGCTTCCCATTCTCAGGGGGTGAATTCAGCTGCCAAGCAGCCTCCTCTAGTCTCCCCACGCCAGACTTTCCACATGCAGGTTGTCTTGACAAACTGTATTGCTCTAATGGGAAGTCATGAATGTTCTTGCTGAAACCTCCAATGTGCAATAGCTCTCTGCTGAGAGTCAGAAAGGAAAAAGTCAAATCCACATACTGAGGCAGCAGGCCAGTGAAGGGCAAGCGAAGGCCACAGCCCTGCAATCAGAAGAGCTGCATGATGAGCACCTGCTTGGACACAGGGCCTTACACATAGTAGGAATTCAACAAATCTTGGCAACATGAAATAGAAATGTATCAAAGAACATATACTCTAAACTCTCAATTTTAAAATCTAAAAGTTGAGATAAGAAAGTAGGTTCAACAGCCAGCATAAGTATAGATTTGTAAAAAGAAAAAAAAGGCTGAAGTTGTGGCAACAGGTTGTAAAACAGATGAAGGGAAATTAATAAAGGTTTCAAAGCAAGGCTCTCACACTTTAATGTGTACCCAGATCACCTGGGACCTTGTTAAAAAGTAGATTCTGATACAGTAGGTCTGGGTGGGGTTGAGAATCTACATTTCTAACAAACTTCCAGGTGATATTGCTGGCACATGGTCCATACTTTGAACAGCAATGTCTTAGAAAGTGAGTCATACTTCAATTTAAAGCAACAATTCTCAACCCTAGCCACCCATCAGAACTACCCATGAGCCGAAACCGGCTTGGCTCAGTGGATAGAGCGTCGGTCTGTGGACTGGAGGGTCCCGGATTCGATTCCAGTCAAGGGCATGTACCTTGGTTGTAAGCACATCTCCAGTAGGAGGTGTGCAAGAGGCAGCTGATTGATGATTCTCTCTCAATGATGTTTCTAACTCTCTATCCCTCTCTTCCTCTCTGTAAAAAATCAATAAAATATATTTAAAAAAAAACACACAAAAAAAACACAAACTACCCATGAGGCTTTTGACACTTCAGACCAACTGAGAATGGGGCTCAAAGATTGGCATTTTTCAAATCTTCCCAAGTGTTTGTAATAGTCAAGTTTGAAAACTCCAATTTAAGGAGATAAAAGAGAATGGTGTAGCAAACAAAAATGAGGTTGATGTAAGGATTCAGGGAACCTTGAAGAAGACTTAGAAGTGGGAAAGAGGAAGGAGGAAGGTAGGACGAGGAAAATAAATGGGGACTGTAATAGAGTGAAAAAAAAGTCAACGGGTGTGAAAGGTGTAGCTAGAAGAACATTCTAAAGATAGCAAACAGAATGTGGCATTTGACCATTCAATGAAAACTTAACTGAAGGATTCTGTGGGTAGCAGTGTGTGTGGCTGACACAAACAACATGCAACATTACCAGAGAACCACATACATAAAGACTGCAATGAGTGGAAGTTAGAAGACTAGCAGACAAAGTGGTTATAAAAGTTAACCTACAATCTTGATAAAAGATTTGGTGGCATCAAACAAAAGGAATAAGTGGATTCAATTCTGCAGGGGCGGGGGTGGGGCAGGGAGGAGCATGTGTGTGTGCGTGTGTGTGCGTGTGTGTGTGTACACACTTCCTTTAGTTAAGTTCATGGGAACACAAGCTGAGAAACAGCACCCTGGATCTCACCATTGCTCTGCTTCAATAGGGGCACCAAGAGACATTTGCTTGAATGTAGTGATGATAGGTGTAGAAGTATCTAGGTGAGTTATTTAATAAATTTACAGCTTTAACATTAATTTATTAAAAACCTTTAAAAATGTTTTGAAGCTGTGCAACTTGAATAATGGATACCATGTTTACAACCCTTATATAAATTATTTTTTCTTTTTGTAATATACCACCAATATTCAAGGAGCTAATCCATATTGAGATTAGGTGAATAAACCTGTTTTCATTACTTCTGCTCTTCAATGCTTTGCAGACTTTGATTATATATGCTTTTGTATGCAGATACAAAAGAATGCTAAGCTTAAAACCTGGGTCTAGAAAGTTTTAAGAAGATCAAGAGCAGAAAGATAAATTAAGAATTAGATGCACACATGTTTAGAAAAGTCTTTATTTATTTTAATTCTCACTGAGGAAATGTTTTTCTGTTTTTGTTTTAAAGAGAGAGAAACATTGATATGAGAGTGAAGCATCACTGACAGAGAAGCACTGTTCTAGAGGTGGGATTCCTGAGCACATAGCAATTTTTGAATCATATTTCTGTTTATTTAGAAGCTTGAAGTCTAGTTGAGGGAATTCCCAAGGAAAGATATAATTACCACCATTATCACTCAGTTAGTTTTAAATGCACATCTTTATAAATGCAAAAAGTAATAGCAGCTTAAGTGTCCCAATCTACCTAAGAGTAACATGCTAATTGACCGTACATTCATGATGCCCTCCAGCCAATCACGAGTGAGCATGCAAATCACAGGCAGGTTAATTTGCATACATAGGGGCTGAGTGGGCTGTGGGTGGGGCAGGACGCTTGCTTCATCGTTGCCATGGTGACAACGCAGGCATTCCACACCACCCCCGCCACTCTGGGCCTCTGGGCATCGTAGGAAGGTGGAAAGGTGGCTGGAGGCAGAGAGAAGGCGGTGTGGAAGGAAGGCCCAGTCTTGCATGAATCTTTGTGCATCCGGTCTCTAGTATAGCATAAATGGTTATTTAATTAAATTATGGTATATCCAACTCAAGGGAATTATGTATTCCTTATAAATTATGATTATGAAGATTGTATAATCTGTTAGGATAAAAGTTACAAATATGCAACAACTAGAGGATAATTATTAAGCAACTTATAAAGTGGAATGCAAATTACATCCAATGACTAAACTAATAGGGAATAAACAAAATGGCCTCAGACAATATATTAACTAAATTGTAGGGGGTATATCAGGCTAGATCCTTTAAAAAGGTAATGGCCATGGTCTGACAAAGAAGAAGGAAGAACTGAAGAATGGAGGAGTATAAGAAAGAATGTAGAAAGATGAGACTGGGGAATTAAAAGCAAGGATAGTTGAGTGATAAATCCTAAGTGCTAGGCTAAATGTAGATTTTATATGACAGACAATAAGGAAGAACTGTAAAGAGCAGGTGAGAAATTTAAATAGAGAAATGAAATAATAAAGTATGTATTTTTATTTCAGAATACTTCCCAAAACATCTTTTTTTTTTTAAAAGACACACTTGGGATAAAGAAGACCAATCCTTATGCACAAGAACACGTCTGTAATATCAGAAAACGTCTTCTCAATTCTAAGGATTCCTAACTGCATTCTCTTGGGCCTCCTCCTAATTAATAGGACCATCCTAGCCCATACGTCTCTTAAAAAAATAAATGATCGGAGGAAGACACGGTTGCAGCTGTAATGCAGCTCTATCCCTCCCACTCCTGCCTCACAACTGTTCACTCTTACCCAGGAACAAGTTGGTCAGGCAGCTGTGCCACAGCCATGGCTTTTAAAGGTACTGAAAAGACACCCGTGGAACCACAGGTGGTGATTCACTAAATCACAATTACTCTAACCAGCCTCAATGTAAAGCCTTTGGAGAAGGTGTATGCTCATTTGATCAGAGGTGCATGCAACAGAAAAGAATCTCAAAGTGAAAGGACCAGTTCAGGTGCCTACCAAGACTCTGAGAATCACTATAAGAAAAACTCCCTGTGAAGAGGGCTCTAAGACTTGGGATCGCTTTCAGATGAGGATTCACAATCAACCCACTGACGTGCATAGCTCCTTTGTTTATCAGATTACTTTTATCAGTAGAAGTTGAAGTCACCATTGCAGATGCTTGAGCACTATTCCACTTAAATTCTGTCCTGGTATAAAGCACCCATGGCTCTCATCCAGCAATGTCAGCTGTCTACAGCTGGCTGTCTTCAAGCATAAGGAAAGGAAAGAGAGCCAAGAAATCATTGGGAACATACATCTGAAGAAAACTGGTAGAAGAATTCATGATTAAAAGCCAGACCCAGTTTATAAGCATTCTTGTAGAATGTAGTCCCCCAGAGACCCTTTAGGAAAGGAAACTGAATAAAGAATAACTCCTCACTTCTGACAGTCCCTGCCATTTGGTAAGGCAGCAGCTGGTAAGTTATAAGAGCCCTACAGCCCAATGGCCTTTTTTCCAATGAAGAGAAGGAAAAGTTTATTTCCTACATGTGTCCCAAGGGAAAGGCACAGTTGCTGAGGAGTTGTGGGAGTGGGATTTATAAAGCATGAGTCTTAAATCCTTGGTAGCCTTTGCTTATCAATACTCCCCATATTAATCAAATCTCTTGTTAGGGTCCAAATCTAATTGAAAGGACATAAATTTTAGAGAGAAAAAAAAATCCTTTTTTATAAAATGTTTTCCTTCCTCCCACACCACAAGTCAAGTAATCTTTAGTTGCAACTTGAACACTGATGATCTGGCTTCACAGTGAAATCAAATGCAGAAGGCTAACTGGCCACCGACACAGTGGCTATGCTTTTGTTTTCACTTTAGTAGTGGCTGAGGAACACAAAATTCTGTCAAGGGAGCAAGGTGAACTCTTCAAGGACAGCAAGCTTTGTTTTCCGCAGCCAAGCTATGACAGGGGCTACTTACATGGTTTCTGTCCTGAGGCAGCAGCAATATCCTAAGGCTTTTCATGCTTGAGCTCCTATCCAAAATGTCAATAGCTTTATCAAGATCATCTTGGTTCTTCAGCAGGATGGAGAGCTGTGACACAGGACACAAAAAAAAGAAAATCATATAAAAGTCTTTAGTTTGCAGAAATAAGCAAAATAAACAAAAAATAAAAATAAGTTTGGAAGAAAACAATCTCGTTGGATACTATGGGGCCTTAAAAGATTGCATTGAAACTATAGAGGTATTTTCTTTTCTTTATATGTACAATTCCATAATTTTTAGTAAATTTACAGAGTTGTGCAACCTTCATTGCAATTTTAAAACAGTTTCACTGCTCAAAAAAGATCTCTTGTGCTATTTATGGTCATCCCCCCAAACAGCTATAGTCCCCAAATTTCTTTCCAAATTAAGCAGTAGAATCCTGTCTGACATTAACGAAATAAGCAGAAAAGGCACAGGTGGAAGAGGGATGCAGGAAAAGGATGAAAACTATTACTCAAATAAGGACACAAATTTAGACCACATAGCAGAGTTGGAAAGAGTAAATTTTATGGTAGATGAATTATTAATAAAACTATTATTACAAATATATAAACATAAATAAAATAAAAATTTTAGTAATTAGTGTATATATGTCATGAGCTGAAAAAGGTGGGAAATCACTGCTTTAGACATACTCTCTTTACTAGGCACAAACACATTACCTTTCAGACTAATGCAGCCTCTAGCACCTTTCTTATAGCTAGAACAGCCAACTAACTGACAATCAAATGAATTCTTTCCTGCCCTAGCTGGTTTTGCTCAGTGGATAGAGCAACGGCCTGTGGACTAAAGGGTCTCGAGTTCGATTCTAGTCAAGGGCACATTCCTGAGTTATGGGCTCAATCCCAGTAGGAAGCGTGCAGGAGGCAGCTGATCAGTGATTCTCTCTCATCATTGAAGTTTCTATTTCTCTCTCCCTCTCCCTTCCTCTCTGAAATCAATAAAAATATATTTTAAAAAAAGAAAAAAAGAAAAAATAATTCCTTCCTGTCCTGGTCAAGTAGCTCGAGGAAGAAGAGTCAAAAAAATCATTGAAGTACGTGCTAACTTTTGAAGCAAGCTACAATCAGGAGTTAAACTCTGAGAGAATCCAGCATTTATGACTGTCAATAGAGGTTCTATCCACCAGTTTTCTCCACCTTTCCAGTTCCTCTGCTTCTAGTTAAGTCTGTGCTGGAAAGAAAAAGATTACCTCCAAAATGTAAAGGAGACAATATAAGCCTTGGCTCTGATACTATACCTGATTCCACAATGTAGTATTAGAGCTACCGGCACTGAAAGAGCAATGAAAATGAAAATAGCTATGTAATATCCCCATATAGTGAAAACAAAATGAAACAAACAAAAACACCCACCAGAGATACCAGAGTTACTGGAATTAAGAAAAAGGTTCCAGAAAGTGAAAACATGTGATGATATTACAAGAACAAATCAGGAGATCCTCAGCTAAGCAAAGAGAAAAAAGGTAGGCAGCTGCCCCACAGTTGTCCCCACAGCATCCATCTACTTTCTCACCTCATTGTTCATGTAATGTAGATCAAGAGGCTGTCCAAACACTGTTGTCACCTTGCGCTCCACATCTTCATATCTCACAGGCCGGCAGAATGCTATAATTCTGAACAGGAATAGGAAGCATGGTTAATTGCATATTTTAACATAGGATGTAGAAAGCTATGACTTCTGAATGATTATCTTGTGTTTTTGTGTTTTTTTTTCAATATAGGACACAATTTGCCTTTTTCCTTTATTGTTTCTTTTTCTTCTCTTGCCTGTCTGTATTTTTTCACTCTTCCTCTAAGCATCTTTCAGGTTTGCTAATAGTAACCACAAGTATTTGCTTAGTCCCAACCACTGCTCTACCATTTCAGCCTAGATATTTTTGTCAATCACAGCTCAGTATCATAGATTTAAGAACTATGTTCCAAATACTCCTCTTAGGAAGAAAACCTGGAGATTGGTGCAGCAGTCCTAAAACCATGGTCTTAACTCCTATGTGACTCAACCTCAGACTTAAAAGATTTTTTCCATTGCTCATGTTTGAGATATCATAGGAATCTCAATACTGATTATCCTTGAAATAAAGATTTCCTGCCATAGAGTCACAGGAATTTCCCTTGAGTCGGTTATATGTCTGATTAGTTTATTAACCAGTGACACATGGAGGTATGTAAGTAGTGCTGATATTGACGCTCTTCTACAAAGACTCATCAGGTCGGTTCAAAGAACATTTCCTGTAATGGAGAATATAGTAAGAACTCTGCGAATATACTAGAAGCCACTGAATTGTACAGTTTGTTAAGATTATACAGGTGTTGCTGAAACCGGTTTGGCTCAATGGATAGAGCGTCGGCTTGGGGACTGAAGGGTCCCAGGTTCGATTCCGGTCAAGGGTATGTACCTTGGTTGCGGGCATATCCCCAGTAGGGAGTGTGCAAGAGGCAGCTGATCGATGACTCTCTCTCATCGATGTTTCTAACTCTCTATCTCTCTCCCTTCCTCTCTGTACAAAATCAATAAAATATATTTTAAAAAAAGATTATACAGGTGTTAACATGATTTGTCATTCACTATCACAGCAAAATTTAAAAGTGTGAAAAGATGACACAAGATTGGCAAAATTTTGATAATATTGAAGCTGGGTGACAGGTCCACAGAGGTTCAGTATAATATTTTCTCTACTTTTGTGTGTGTTAATAGAGAAGACAAAAAGGATAAAGACAGATTTGACAACAAATTTAAATTTCTCATGGCAAAATAAATCATCAACAAAGTTTAAGAAAATATCGCCCTAACCAGTTTGGCTCAGTAGATAAAGTGTCGGTCCACAGACTGAAGGATCTTGGGTTTGATTCAAGGGCACATACTTCGGTTGTAGGCTCAATCCCTGATCCTGGTCAGGGCACATGCAGGAGGCAACTAATAGATGTGTCTCTCTCACATCAATGTTTCTCTCTCTCTCTCTGTCTCTCCCTCTCCCTTCCACTCTCTCTAAAAATCAATGGAAAAATATTCTCAGGTGAGAATTAACACACACACACACACACACACACACACACACAAATATCAAACTTGGAGAAAATACATGCAAAATCAATGGGAAAAAGACAGACAGTCCAATGAAAAAAAAACAGGCAAAGTATATGATGAGACAATTCAAAGAGTTATAAATGGCTAATAAATACATGAAAAGAATCTTAGTGTGATGGGAAAAATGCATTATTGAAACTTCCTTCATCTCTTAGTAGGTCCTGGGTAGATGAAATCTGACTTCCATGTGGTAGGGTAAAGCACTCAGCCATGGAACCTTTATAGTTCTTGCCTTCCTCCATGCTGAGAGGAAACTGTGTGTTGTTCTTTCACATCTTTCCTGCTTCCCCAGAGGGGGAAGAGGTATGAACCAGAAGCAGCAGCAATAAGACACAGGAAAGAGGAATCTATGCTATTGGATTTTAATGAAATCTAACCAGATAACTTCTTTAATGTTGGAAGTTATATTGCTGAATATATTATTCTGTGTCCACCAGGAAATCTAAATATATTGTAATTCTTATGGTTTTTCCCCCTTAAATCATCTGTCTCAAGCAATGATACTGTTGGATGCTATCTAGATATGAGTGTTTTTTGGAGCCTGAGAGAATGACTCCTGTAAATTCCTAATCATAAATCATACCTCCGCCCCCTTCATCAGGACTTCAGCAGCAGTTCAAAAGGGGCCAGCCTTTTTGAATAAAGAATCAGAAGACCACTCAGATGTCCCCAGCACACTATGAAAAAAGGACCGGCTCAGAAATAAATTTTCCTGCATTTGGCCTGGAGACAAGCCATTCAAAGCTCCCAAGAGCAGCCCAAAAGCCTGGTCAGGATCAGAAACCAGGACTTCCAGAGTTGGTAAGATCTAAACTGCTGCCAACCCAGTGAATAACAAGCATTTTTAGGCCAGTGTTTCAAAGAGGGATCAAACACCCATGACAATCATCTTACCAGTGTCCAGACATGAAAGTTTTCAAACAGAAGGAGATCCTAATCTACAGGCCTCCTCTTCTGCCCTCTTGAGGTTAAGAGGGAGAAAGGTCAGAAGTCTGGACCCCAACCTTCCAAAGCAAAGGGGAAATCAGCTCTCCAGAATGGATACTTGGAATAGATGAACGGGAAAAGTCACTACTTCTTTCTTTTTTTCTATAAATTTTAATTCTATAAGGGACTATTTAGATAAATACTGTCTATATTCCCTGTAAAAAGTAGAAAAAGCCCACAATAACGTTCTCTACAAAATTTTAAGACATGAAATACACAAAACCAGAGCTGTTCTGGCACAAAGCAGCTTGAACTTGGCTTCCTTGCACCAACTTTATAAAGTCCTCAGTTCCACACACAGTACACAAACAGTGAAATGCTATGGCTCCTAAAAACAGCTCCATAAAAAGAGAATGCAGTTTTCAAAACCTTGATACCAATGCTCTGCTGCTCAGGGCTTCAAAAGACCATTCCTGCCTGACCACCTTAAATATTTGTGGTTTCGATCTGGCAGCTTCTCTGAAACTAAACACATACACGTTCTCAGTGTAAGTCTGCTCACTGTAACTGCATACCACTTTGGGAACAGGAATTCAGGAGAGCATAACTGCATAATTAGGCTCCAACACAATTGAGCTTTTGATTTCATATCTACTGAAAACTCTGGGTTGCAAGTCTGGCCATGCCTCCAAAGCCCAGTCAGGTCAGAAGTGTGAAAAGCAGCAATAATGAAGTGACAATTTAACTTCCTGGCTATTGGCAAGACACAAGAGGAGCAGCTGGGGACAGGGCTCAGAAGGCCTTCCTCCTTCCAGGCCTGGAAGAGCCCTAGAACCCACATGGCAGCAGCAAAACTGTGGCTCTGCAGACCACTCTTTGCAAAATGTTTCCGTTAAGCTGGCTCTGACCACCTTGTGGGTTTGTAGATGTATCTTTTTAAGGAAGAGCTATAGCCACAAATATCCTATGGACTAGCTTCAAAGTGGACTGAAAACTGCCAGCAGCAGAGAGGTGCCAATACTAAAAATGTCTGGAGAAACTAAGGTCCTCTGGAGGAACTTGTAAAGTAGGGGGACCTTATACTCAGTAGTATCCTCTCCATATCCTGGGAGCAAAGAAAAATGGGGGATATGAATGGAAGAAAGGCAAAGAGTGGGAAACAGATATGAAAGGCACACTTATGCACATACTCATACATACACACAGGATCCCAAATATCCCATGACTAGAGTTATCTATGGTTTTTAGAAGTTTTTCTTTAAATAGCATGAGAAATTAAGTGGAGTCATATTTTTCTTCACTAAGAACATCTACCTTAACTTCCTACAAAAAAATAAAAGAAAACCAAAACACTAAATACTGACAATGGAGAAAAGGACATCAAGATTTTGTAATATTACTTTCACTATTCTAACAAAATAAGATACAGAATATAGACTGAAAAACTCCCTCTTTCTATGTTCTCTAATGATCTGAACTCTTTCACATCTGCAGAAGCTTCCCATGACCTCGATCAGGAGCCACATGTGATTCGAGAGCCGCGGTTTGCAGCTCTGTTGACTAATGAGTTTACCAACCACTAACCTAGATATTATAAAACTTCCAATTCATCACCCTGGCCCCGACATGGACAAAATTAGGGCCACTCTACCAGGGATGGGAATGGCACATCACAGGAGAATCCTAAACTCCCTCTAATGTGTGCAAGTGGTACTCTGTCAGTGTCTGTGGAAGTTATGACTCTGAGAAGGGCTGAAGTCCTAACTTCTTTCCCTCGCAAATTAGCAGATCTCACAGTAACAGAATAAGAGCAGGAGAGAAAAACATCAGCAGTTTAAATGGCTTCCATATAGACTAGTAACAAGGTTCAATTGGTAGGCCACGCCAAGGGTGAAACTTTACCCTTTATGTCCAATCAACCCTGTTATCCAGCCAGTGACCCCACAAGAATCACTCCAGGGACACAACCACTAATCAGAAAGCAGACTTACCGCCTCTCCCCGTTGTGCTCAAACTTGATTCTGACGTCACTCTGCCAAAGAAATAAGACAAGTTAGCGGTACTCTGGCATGTGTTACTCCCAGGTAAGCAATAGGCAGTCATTTAGCAACATTAAGCAAATATCTCTGATGTCCTTTTCCAGTCTCTCTACCCGCTGGGCATTCCCTTTTCCAATGAGTTGTAGTCTTCCAGTTCAGGGGCAACAAAGCTCTTAGGACAAGATTCCTAGGTGGCTGCCCCAGATTAGTTCTATGTTCTGGCATTTCATCCCTCCATATAATTTCCTGGCCAGGATACTGTTCCTTCTTGTCTTGGCTGATATGATTGAACAGAAAAAGAAATCTTAATACTGACACTTCCTAGTTAAATGGCCACAAGCAAATTACTTATCCTCTATGAATCTTGGTTTTTCCATCTGTGGAATGGGGCTAAACATATCTAATTTGCAGAGTTGCTATGAGAACTAAATAAGATAATAGAAGTAAAATGCCTTATATACAGTAGACATGCAATAAATGGTTGCTACTGCTACTACTGATCTCTGTGATCCTCTCAAGGCTACCCCCAAGGTGATAACATGGACAAATTACCTTATAACTGCCCCAGGTTTATCCTAAATGACCATCATGGGTAGACTATAATCTACAGGAGAACAGGAATCGCATCTATTTTGTTTCTGTACCCAGAGATAATCAAGAGAATGATATGTAATATTTGGCCTTAATATTTATTAAATGGATTAATTGGAGAACAGAGTTGAGTGTAAATATCAGAAAAAAAAGGAAGTAGAAGTGGTAAAATGTTAAGGAACAAATCAAGGAGTAAGAGATATTATGAAGGGCAAACAAACAACTCCTGGGAGTTAAAAATGAAAGGAAAAGGGAAGAGGTATGACAGAACAACTCGTATAGAAGGGGGGGAAAGTAAGATTATTAGGAAATCAAAAAATAATATAGAGGAGAGAAAGAATTCATAATCAATGAATGAAAATCATATTGAGAAAGATATGTTTATAGAATGGCATGGAAAAAAGTAGAGGCTTTCAAAGAATTTGAAGATGAGGAACACAGCAGACAAAAAAGGAAGAGAGTCTGAAAGGTAGAATGAATACATATAAAGTTCCTCTTCCCAAGAGATTAGGGGCCTAGAATTCTCTTTCAGTCCACTGAAGAACTGGACCAGTGGTTCTAATTTACAATCTTAAAATTGTGGAGAATCCCAAAGATCTTTGGTTTATGTAAATTATATCTAATATTTGCCATATTAGAAATTAAAACTGAGAACATTTATTTTATTCATTTTAAAGTAAAAAACCAGTGCATGTTAATGTAAATACATTTTTTATTTAATAAAATAACTATGATTTTTACAAATTTAGTGAGAGCTGGCTGGGTTGGTTAGAGCATTGTTCTGATACACCAACGTTGCGAGTTTAATCCCCAGTCAGGACACACAATAAGCTGCAACCAATAAATACATAAATAAGTGGAACAACAAATCGACGTGTCTGTCTGTCTGTCTCCTCTTTCCTCTCTCTCTAAAATCAATAAATAAACATTTTTTAAAAAGGGTTTAGTGAGAGAATACAAATCTTTTCAATGCATGGCTTAATAGGAGACAGCTGAATTCTCATATTAGCTTCTGCTTTCAATATGTTGTAATATTAGATATCATGTAGCCTGTGGAAAACTTTAGATTCTTAAGAAAATGAAGCTGAAAAGGGCAAGTAACATCTTGGTATTATTATGAAATTGTTTAGACCTCAAGGACTCCTGAAAAGGTCTTGGGAACCACTTAGAGGTCCCTAAATCACACCTTGAGAATCACTAAATTAAAATATAAGTATACCATCCTCTCTGTGTTTCCCAAACTTTTGACATATGTGTACCCCTTCTACAATTTTCGTAACGCTGAGTACCCTTCATACTCATGAGAACATAGAATTAGACGCAGCTAAGCACGGTGCAGTGCATATCCCCACCAAACTCTTCCCGTATCCCTGGGGGTATGCGTACCACTTTTTGGGAAACATTGCTAACCCATTATTTTAAACTAGAGGCCCGGTGCACGAAATTTGTTCTCTGGGGGTGAGGAGGTGAGGAAGGGTGCCCCAGCCTGGTCTGTACCCTCTCACAGTGTGGGAGTCCCGCAATCGATCATCCCAAAGAGGTAGGCCCTGCCCACCCATCTGGGGCTCCTTGATGGATTGCCCCAAAGAGGTAGGCTGGAGTTGGGGGTCCTGCCTCCATGCTGCGCAGAGCCTCGGGACCCCCCAGGCCTGGTGGCATGGAGCCACAAGACCTGCCACTGTGCATACAGTGTCAAATCCCTTCCCACCCGCAGCTCCTGGTGATCGCTCATTGCGGCATGAGGGCATGATGACCACCTAGGCTTTTATTAATAGGATACAAGGAAACTGGGGGCCAGAGAACTTAATGGCCCTGAAAAGGTCGCCTACTAAACAGTGGAGACCAAAGCTTCCCTGAGGAGCAGGTCTGTGATGTGACAGTTCTTCCAAATACAGCCCTGATATAGTCCTCTCATCCTTAATATAACATATGGGCCACTTCATCCATGAAAAACATATGACAACAGGTAACATTTACTGAGCAAATACTATTTACTGAGACTTGTTCTAAGCATCTATCTATTAATCCTATATAATAAAGAGCTAATATGCTAATTAGACTGGACGGCAGAATGACCTCTGAAACGACCAGTGGAGGGGGGGGGGGGCACGCGTGGGCAGGCCACAAGGCAGCAGGGGCCAAGCCCGCATCAGGCCTCTAGTTTATATAATAAAAGCCTGAGTGATCATTATGGTAGAATGACCAGAAAGACTGGTCACTATAATGTGCACTGACCATCAGGGGGAGGGCTGCTTAGACAGAAGCCAGGCTCAAGGCTGGCGAGCACAGCGGCAGTGGTGGGAGCCTCTTCGCCTCTGCAGCAGCACTAAGGAGCAGTGAGCAGTAAGGAGAGAGGGCTGTTCTAGACCTCAAGAGAGCACAGGCTGAGGGACCCTGACCCCCACCCAAGTGCACAAATTTTGTGCACCGGGCTTCTAGTGTTACATATATCAATTAAACTAACCCTCACAACAGGTACTATTATTTTTTTAAAATATTTTTTATTGATTTTTTACAGAGAGGAAGGAAGAGGGAGAGTTAAAAACACCAATGAGAGAGAAACATCAATCAGCTGCCTCCTGCACACCCCCTATTGGGGATGTGCCCGCAACTAAGGTACATGCCCTTGACCAGAATCAAACCTGGGACTTTTCAGTCCACAGGCTGTCGCTCTATCCACTGAGCCAAACCGGGTAAAGCAACAGGTACTATTATTATCCCTATTTTATATAAGAAACTGAGTTACAATGAAATTAAATAAGTTCTTTCAAGGTCATGAATCTTGTAAAAGAAAAGCCAGGATTCATACTGAGGAAGCCCAGCTCTTAACTACCATATTATGTTACAAATTAAGCATTACATAGGCAAAGGAGGTTTATTTTATTCACAGATGCAGGGCTTCAATGGGAGCACTGAAAGAAGGAAACCATTAAATGATCTTTTGTGATATTACTTTTTGGAACTCATGTGGAGGAGATGGAAACTCCCCATATCTAGGGTAATAATGGAGTCAGCACCGGGAGACTGGTACCAATCATGCGACAAGCTATGGGAACTGGAGGACCCGTAGGGAGGGTTGTGGTTAGGGATGTGAGTAGATGGGATGGAGGAGGTAAGTGGGGAAGGCACTGTGCCCCACTAGGTCTGCATTCTAGGTGAGGGTGAAGATATGTGTATGTGTAGCAGAAAGGAGGGGAGGTGCTACTGCAAAGGAAATTATCCTGTAGATTCAAGATTTATAACGAGTGACAGCAGGTTTTTCACTGTCTTCTTTTTCTCCTTCCCCTGAAACACTCACCAGTTACCAAAGCAAGAGGTCTCCAAAGCCTGACACCTGCAGCCGGGCTCTGACATGCCTTCTTTTAGCTTTCCACATCTCTAGTTCTACAACGGGCTCTGGAGTAGTCCAAGTGCTCACCACAGCTTGCAGTCCTGTCTGTGCCTGCAGGTAAGTTACCACATACTTTCACCCCCTCCTGCTCACAGTCCAGGATGCCTTGGTGTAGTCTTTCATTATTATTTTTTATTAATAGATTCTATTTTTAGAAGTTTTAGATTTATAGGAAAATTGAACAGATATAGTAATGAATACCCACATATTCCCTCTCTACACTTTCTCCTATTACGTATTAACATGTTATACTAGTATGGAACATTTGTTTTTGTTATAACTAATTAACCAATCATGATGTATTAACTCAAGTCCATAGTTTTTCCAGATGTCCTTAGGTTTTTCTCTGTTGATTTTTATCTAATTTTTATAGCAATAACAAGCATGTAACAATAGCTCTCATTTTTAAACTGGGACAATAATTAGATGCACCTATGAAGGAATACCCTCAGTCCATTGGGGCTGAGGGAACCAAATATATTCATGATGGGCCATTATCTAAGCACTATTCTATTAGTCAGAAATTAGTGCATTTAGTTGAAAAGGGAATTAAACTTTTGCCTCAAACTATAGATCACTCCTCCTCAAGCTTGTGGTTAGTAAGCAGTATAAGCAAAGAAGCCCTTCTCTAATGTGGTGACAGCCTTTCAGAGCACTCTCATGACCGACTTCCATGTACCACACCAAATGCCAAAATCTGCCAAATTCCCAAATCAGAGTTTCCCTTTTCAGGCTGACAAGAATAAGCCATGGATAAGGAAAGTTCAGATAAAGATAACTTAATTCAATTCCTTCCTGCCAAACACTCTCTCTGCCTCTCTGAGGCATTTCAAACTGGCCAAGTCCCCTTTCATGAGCTTCTCTTTTCCCCGCCTCTGTGACTCTATCCCAGCCCAGGGAAACCTGCCACCACTCTAACCACTTCTGCTTCTTTGTTGGTTCCTCTTCCTCATTTCCTCTCCCACCCCTCCCCCAACACAAGACCTGTCCTGATATCTGACTTTTAGCCTCTGGATTGATCCCTCCTCACATCTTCTCCTCAGAAGAAATAAAATAAAAAAATCTCTATATTCAGCTCCAATCTCTCAAATAAAATTTCATCCAGGGAGAGGTTAATGGGGGGGGGGGGGGGGGGAAAGAGACACTAAAACAAACAAAAACAAAAACAAAAACACACCACTCCTCTGTCTGCCACATAACTAAGGCAGATATGTTGTTGTTAAGAATGTAGTGCTAGCCCTGGCCTGTGTAGTTTGGTTGGTTAAACGTCATCCCATACATCAAAGGGTCGCTGATTTAATTCTCATCAGGGCACATGCCCAGGTTGTGGGCTCAATCCCCAGTAGAGTGCATGTGGGAGGCTCATGTTTCTCTCTAAAATCAGTAAAAACATTAAAAAAGAAGAGGAGGAAAAGGAGGAGGAGAAGGAGGAGGAGGAGGAGGAGGGGGAGGGGGAGGAGGAGGCTAACTTCAAACCCTGGCGCTACAACCTTTTAGCTCTGTGACCTTGAACTTGTTACTAACCTCTCTGTGACTCAGTTTTCTCATCTGTAAAGTGAGAATAGTGATAGTATCTATTTCCTGGAGCTATCAAAAGAACTGGATGAAATAACTGATAAAAGTCTGAGAACTGATATATCATAATTGCTCAATAATATTAATACAGGCTCAGTATCCTTTAGCCAGAACTGTTGGGGCCAAAAGTGTTTCAGAATGCACTTTAGGATTTAGAGAGGTCGTATGGTACATGCTCTATGTATTATTTGACACCTCCCCCCAGGAGGAGGGTGTCTGGGGCAGCACTCCCATGGCAGAGGTAGAATGCTCACAGGAATCTCCGTACTCCTCTGCATTGCTTAGCCTCTCTTGAAGTTAGTTTTGGGCTTTGTGACTAGATCTGATCAAGAGTTGGGAACAGAACTGAGTTTCAGACTATATTCCCTGGCAGCCACATGTTCCAAATCAGTGGAGCCAACTTCAATTAGGGTCCCTAAGTGCCTGAGGAATCCTGTCCTCCCCTTCTCTGTATTGGACATATTGTGTTAAGTCACTAAGATTTAGGGTGTATCTGATAAACTAGTAAGGAAAAGTATGAGTATCACAACAAATGGAATAAAGACTCTACATAACCCCTATATTCATTCAGACCAGGTGTGTTTTTTTAATCCTCACCCGAGGATATGTTTTTATTTTTATTGATTTTAGAGAGAGAGAAAAAAAAAGACAGGGAGAGAGAAACATTGATGTGAGAGAGAAAGATTGATTGCCTCCCACATACACCTCCACCAGATATCAAACCTGCAATCTGGGTATGTGCCCTGACCAGGAATCGTACCCAAGAACCTTCGATGCATGGGATGACGCTCCAACCAACTGAGCCACACCAGGCTTTGTTGCCAAATGAGTTTGCCACAAATTTACCAAAAAATAAAAAATTGCCTTTCAGTTTAAAGTACTATTTTGAATTGCAGAATTGCAAATAAGGGATGCTGAACCTGCAAAAAATCCCATGTACATATAGATGCACGGTCTGAGTTTTTCACTGTAATATCAAACTCAACTTAGTCTGCATCAAGTACCCTCCTAAACTAGTCTCCCTTCTTAGTGTTGCTATTTCTAACCTTGGAACCACTGTTCTCTTGGCTACAGGCTCAAACCTCAGAGTTCTGCTTGATCCTTTCCTTTCTTTCCCCTCCTCACAGCCAGACAGCAAGTTCCAATTCTCCCTTCAAAGATCTCTGGTTCAAGACTTTGTTACCTACTCTCTCCATCATCACTCATTTTGTCCCTTATTCTCTCACTCCTGGTTTCCAAAAGTAACTGTACTTTTTGGCAACCCCTTTCCAACATAGTTTACATTCCTCTACAATTTCAATCATCTTAACCACTGCTTTCATCATGTCCCTTCCTTATCCTACCTAATAAAAGAATAATATGCAAATTAACCATCACTCTGCTCCACAAGCCATGCCCATTAGCCAATCAGAGCGAGTATGCAAATAAACCCAATCAAGATGGCTACAGCCACAGTGAACAGGAGGGAGGCATTTCCCCGGTAAGGGAGGAAGCCAAGCTTTCCGCCTGCCCTTGCTGGCCTAAGCCTCCACTGAAGGCTACAAAGTTTCAATTATAGAAGATAAACAAATCCAAACAGAAACGGCTGCCACCACTGAGTGAACAGGAGGCGTGACTCTGCTCCAGGCTACAAAGTTTCAATTGTAGAAAGTAAATATATCCCAGCCGGGATGGTTTGGCTCAATGGATAGAGCGTTGGCTTGGGGACTGAAGGGCCCCGGGGTTCAGTTCCAGTCAAGGGCATGTACCTTCGTTGCGGGCATATCCCCAGTAGGGGGTGTGCAAGAGGCAGCTGATCGATGACTCTCTCTCATTGATGTTTCTAACTCTCTATCTCTTCCTTCCTCTCTGTACAAAAATCAATAAAATATATATTAAAAAAAAGAAAAAAAGAAAGTAAATATATCCCAGATACCAGGGCCTCTGCTTGGGTCACTGGGGGGCATGGCCGGCCTGCAAACCACTACAGGCCCCTCAACTCAGGCTGCCCCATGCCCCAAGGGAACCCCCACCCTGATCAGGGACACCCTTCAGGGCAAACCAGCTGGCCCCCACCTGTGCACTATCCTATCTAATAAAAGAGTAATATGCAGATTTACCATCACTCCAACACACAATATGGCTGCCCCCATGTAGTTAAAGATTCTGCCCCTATGTGGACACAAGATTGCCAGTAGGTGAGGGCAGTTGGGAGGCACCAGGCCTGCAGGGGAGGGAAGATAGGAGTGACCAGGCTGGCAGAGGAGGGAAGTTGGGGGCAAACGGGCTAGCAGGGGAGCAGTTAGACATCAATCAGGCTGGCATGGGAGTGGTTCGGGGGTGATCAGGCTGGCAGGCAGAAGCGGTTAGGGGCAATCAACAAGGCAGGCAGGCGAGCAGTTGGGAGCCAGCAGTCCTGGATTGCAAGAGGGATGTCTGACTGCCCCTTTAAGCCTGATCCAGGATCGTGCCTAAAGGGGCAGTTGGACTTCTCTCGAGGGGTCCCAGATTGGAGAGGGTGCAGGATGGGCTGAGGGCCACACACCCCTACCCCCAGTCGCCCCCGTGCATGAATTTCATGCACCAGGCCTCTCGTTAAAAAAGTAATCAGTGATCCCCATGACCTTATGGAATAAAGTCTAAGCTCTCAGCTATCATTCTAAGTTCTCTGGAATTTAAGTCCATCTCACATTGCTTGTTCTCAACAGGAACCCTATCTCCAGACAGATCAATGTCCATCCTATTTCCTGAAATATGCCATATTCATTCCTTTCCTTAGGCCTTTAACCATTCTGTTTCCCAACCTGGAATGCCACTCTTCTTCCTTTCCACCTAACTAAACTTTTACAGCCCAGTTCAAGTCCCACCTCTGCCAGAAATGACTCCATAACCCCTTGGTCCGAGTTCATCTTTCACTTTCCTGGCTTCCTATTGCGTTCAATACTTGTACCATATATTTAGGCATAGTCAGTCACCTTTACCTTAGTTTCTTGTTTTTCATGAATTTCTCATTTCCCAAGATGATTGCATGCTTACCAGGGTACAGCAAATATAACTTATATTTCTTTTGTGTGTCTAAGAAATTTAAACAATAGGCACATGCTGAACTAAACAGAGAGATGCCATAGCTGCTGAGTTAAAAGTTCCAGTACAAAAATTCATATCTAGATTCAAGAGTCCCCTGCCCATTATAGCCCATCTGGTAAAGGGAATATGAGAGATGCACCCAGGAGAACAGTGCAGGTCTCCAGGGTTACCTCCATATTTGGGACCTCAGTAGGGGCAATAAGAGTAACAAACAATGACACCAAACTTATGCAGCAATGAACTTCTTAAAGTCTGAACTCAACAACTGCACATGGCTTGTAAGAATTAAAAAAAAAAAATCAGTGTTTATTAAACAAAGGTTGTGAACTAATTTGTGAACTAGCTGGCAAGGAGCTCAGCTAGCCATCAGGTCTGGTACCCTCCCTCTAATTCTGTAGTGCTCTCTCTCTCTGCATTTACTATATTTTTTTGATGCTCCCACAACTTTGGCATTAGAATCTTTATTTTGCCAAAGATAAATGAATGAGAAGAAAAAGAAAAGGGCAATAAAAATCATTTTATTTGTATGTGACTCATGAAAGTCCTAAGAGATCAGTCAGTGGAAGACATTATTTTAAAGCAGCTTCTTACAACATAGAATACCAGGCTTGTCTATTGCTTTATGAGGATTTTTGTTTGTTAATCCTCACCTGAGGACATTTCCCCCCCACTAATTTTTAGAGAGAGAATGGAAGGGAAGGGGAGAAAGAGAAACATTGATATGAGAGACACATCAATTGATTATCTCCTGCATGTATCCAGATGGGGGGCCAGGGATCGAACCTGCAACCCAGACACGTGCCCTTTACCGGGAATCAAAATCGGTGTGTGGGCCAACTCTCTAACCAGTTACTCTTTAGCTATGTGTGGTAGTGGCTACTACATTGGACAGCCAATGTATGTTCCTTTATGTTTTCTTTTCAAACTAGCCAGCCTATCTTGCCTTGAAAGACAAAGGAGGTCCTGAAGAGCCAGGTCTATCATAGTAAAAACAAAAGGCAGTCTGTTAAATCATTGATCCTGCTGGGGAACAACTCTTAAAGTTCCCCTCTAGAACTGATAGCCAAGAGAACTGACCTGCTTGTAATCACTACCGCTTTATTAGTTTTAAATGTATAAAATGCTCTACATTCTGTCCATGCACTTAAAACAGCTTGATGAGATAAACACAATGGTCATTGTCTCTATATTTTAGATGGAAATACTGAGGTTTATAAAGGCTGTTAGACTTACACATAGTAAAATTATTGTGATCAGGAAGTCAGTCAGAGGATCTGAGTCTGCTTCCTGGCTCTCCTCAATAACCTTGCATAATCACTTTGTAAGCTTTAAGGTACTACACACACGCTTATAGTTGTTGTTAACTGTTGTGGAAAGCCCTCTGTTAGTTGTAAAAGCCTATGTAAATGGATTATTAACACTCCATGGCTTCTGACCAGTAATCTTTTTACTGTGCTAAGAGTAACAAACGATGTCAAGCTCACAGAGAAATAGCACCTGTTGATTATAAAGCACTGTGAGTTGATGACTGCTAAAGGGATATTGCACATCACTACCTGCAAGACTAACCATAGGCCCCAGCACACTTAGAATGTGCCATGTCTACGAATGTCCAGCCAGCTCTAATCAGGCTATAGGCTTTTAGCAACCTAATGTACAGGACGGAAAGTACAAAGAACACAGATCCTATCTCCTAGCACAGGGGTCCTCAAACTTTTTAAAGTGGGGGCCAGATCACGGTCCCTCAGAGAGCTAGAGGGCCGGACTATATGAACTACTAATTCCTACTGTAACACCTCGGCTGCGCTCACTGCCCAAAAAACCTGGCGGGCAGGATCAGACACTAGCTCAGCACCTCATGGCCCATGTGCTTCCATAGCTGCTCAGATGCTCCCTAAGGCATTTTCTTTCTCAATCAGTTACTTAGCTTATTTACTTAGAGAAGAGGATGTCTGAAGCCCTGCCAAGCAGAGATAATAAATTAGGTGGTCTAGTTTTTCCAGGCCTCAGCCCCCAAACAATTTTGTCAGTGAACCCACAGCTCCTCTGGCTTTCCTTGTTGTACCAAGCTTGAGCTCCATAAATCTCAGCTCTGCCTTGTAGCCAGCACTGCCACTTTCACACTAAAGTGTTGTTTGCCTCTGCCAGTGCTATCTCCTGCGTGAAAAAACCACTTTTCTCGCTGGCCAAAATACTTGGCTACTTTCAACTGGGCCTCTGCAATTTGAATCTTTAGTCCAATTTTGACATCTCTTAGCCATTTAAATTAGGTTTTGATCTTTCATTCCTTTCTTCTCCTAAGCATGGACCTTCTGGCAGAAGATCTGGTAATGGAGAAAACTGTTTAATACCATCCCAGGCCCAAGTGAACAAAAACAAAAATAATTAAAAATGTGAATTTACTCTGTAAATTGTAAAATCCTATGTTAACAGATCATTAATGTCTCCAGACTCTTAAGTAGGGTCTTTTCATTACACTAAGCTGTAAACAACTCTCACCCCTAAAAGTTCCCTCCACCCACATCTCACTCCAACCTTCCTAGAAATGCATTCACTGAGACTTCCTCCCTCTTTCTGCTTTCAGGGTTTTGCTGAAGAATATTTCTCCTGGTCAAATGTTAAACATCTACTAGACTTCCCAAGAGAGACCATTCTACAGCCTTGACTTTATTAAGGGAAAAAACTATCATTGCCTTTTTACCCAATATTAGCTTAATATATATTTTTAATGGCCATGCTTGTTCCACAGCTTCACAAGCTTATGAGCTGTGTGAAGAAATGAATATGTCAATGAATCACTAAGAATGTACTGAATTTCTTGCCCAACAAGTTAGTAATCCCTTATATAATATATAAAGTTGTGCTATCCAAGATAATAGTCAAATGTGGCTATTTACATTTTATATTATTAAAATTAAATACAATTTAAAATTCAGTTTCTCAGTTGCTCTTTAGCTATGTGTGGTAGTGGCTACTACATTGGACAACACAAATACGGAACATTTCTATCATTACTGAAATTTTATTGAACAGCACTGACAGAGTCTGCTTATGAATAATATTATTGTAAGGAATGGTGATGAGAAGCACTGAACATAGGTAACAAGTAACCAGGACTCCCTACAAATCCACAACTTGTCTGGGAAATGAACTCCATACTCTTGCATGTTCAAAAGTATCAGGTTCAAAAGAATATTTTAACTTTAACAGGTAATTTGGTTCCTTACCAAAAATTTGTCTCACCGGCCCCTGTAGATAAGCTTGTTGTTACTGTGGGGCTGTTCATAAAGGCTGAGCTACTGCTGTTATTTTTTTTTTTTCTTAAAAACAAAAAAACTGAGATTAATAGCTTGTATCCTCCTCTATGCAAGTGAAAAAGTTTGATGATATTCAAAATTATGAATTCAAATAGCCAGTGCCTCTTGCTAAGATTACCTGCTAACCAGCAGTTAATATTTTTCACAGCCTTCTACCTTCATAACCACTGACTTCACTCCAATAACAGCAGTAGACACATTAATCAGGACTTTCCTTATTATGGCTTTTAGCTCTAAGCAGAATCCCTAAAAGGTAAATATCCCTCAAGGATCAATCAGGGTCCACTCTACCCCTCTTTCTCCAGCCTGGTCCATTTGGGCCCTCTAACTCAAGAAAGCTTCTCCTTTTCACCTACGAACTGATATACAGGCTAATAGTCCAGTCTGGAGAAAGGTCAGCTGACTAGAGCAGAGTTAGCAAGCACGCTCTACATAGGAAGACAGGAAGGAAAGTGAGGTCATTAGGCTCAGGCCTGGGGGAGGGGACTCACTTCTGGTAAAATGCTCCTTCCAAAGCAGCTTTGAATAGAAATGAATTATAGCAAGGGAGAACCCACACAATTAGAATAACGTATGAAAATAGTACAAAAATGGGCCCTATTCTGTTGTTCCCTTAGTTCTGTAGGTAACCCCAAAAATAAAAACAACTTTCTAAACTAATCCTTCTATTAAAATAAAACAGAAGGTCCCCAGGGTCCCCAGTTTTACTAAAGACAAGAAATACTCTAGGAGGCCATATCTAGCAGACCTCAGACAGAAAAACTTCAAGAACATCATACTATCTCTAGAAGCCAAGGGTACTTCTGAAGAATTGGTAGACAAGGTACAAATAAGGAGAGAGGTTAGCTGATAATGAAGAGATCCACCACGGAAGGATGTCATGGACAAGTTTTTATCAAACACACCAAACACTGCCATCTAATAGAGTGCTAGATAACCACTAGGGAAGAAAGCTCCCCATCATTCATTCCTTCCTGCAGGCCAAAGTACCCAGGAAACAGGGAGGTAAATGACACTGCACATGAGAAGGTTCTCAGCACGTAAGTTTAAATGTTAACAAAAACAAAAACTTTTCTTAAAGAACCACACAACTCTTAATAAAATAGGCATTCTCAACTATCTGAGTTAATAAAGGAAAATAACTGTAAACAACAACAATAAAATCACTCACTCATTATTACCTTTACAATATATTATATGACATTTTATTAAATAAAATTTCCTTCATAATTATATTTTATATAAGCTAATACTAAAATTAACTAAATTTTCCTGAGTATATACTGTAAAGCTGTCTTCTGAGTTTGGGATCATAAATTTGGATAAAATATTGGCCAAAAAAACAGAAAAGTTATATAAATACTGTCCGCATAATAAATAAAAGAATTATTCTCATTTTTTGCAAATGAAACACTATACACAAAGTTAGATGCACAAGGCTTTGGGATTCCAGATTGTGATTCTTTTCACAATCTATTTTTTTTTTTAAGTATACTTTTATTGATTTCAGAGGATGGGAGAGGGAAAGAGAGATATGAACATCAATGATGACAGAGAATCATTGGTGGGCTGCTTCCTGCATGACCCTACTAGGAATCAAGCCTACAAACGAGGCATGTGGCTCCTACAACCTAGGCCAGGGGTCTTCAAACTACGGCCCGCGGGCCACATGCGGCCCGCAGAGGAGTCTGATCCGGCCCGCCAGGTTTTTTGGGCAGTGAGCGCAGCCGAGGTGTTACAGTAGGAATTAGTAGTTCATATAGTCCGGCCCTCCAGCTCTCTGAGGGACTGTGATCTGGCCCCCACTTTAAAAAGTTTGAGGACCCCTGACCTAGGCATAGAGCCATGACCTCCTGGTTCAAAGGTCAATGCTCAACCATTGAGCCAGGTTTCTTTTCATAATCTTGTAAGTGGTAAGTGACATATACCACTTAAAAGTACATATTCTTGGCTTCTCAAATATTTCCTATTTGAAAACTCCTCTCCAACAAATTTTGTTAATTCTACCAGGGCCACACGTACCTGCCTATTTGGGTGACCCGTGTCTTTGTTCTTCATGGTCTCATATGCAGGCACCCGGGGACGCCGGCTCATCTGGAGGGCCACCAGATCCTTCATGATCGAGTTCAATGCCTCCTGTTCATCTACAGTGAAAAAGAGCACATGGATTAAGATACTTTAGTACAGACCAGAAAAGTACTTTCACAAATTATATGACTAATACTCAGATAGTTCTGTCCAGGTAAAATGAGAGGCTCTATAACTATAATTATATACATTCCTCTCTGAAATCTCTCTGAAAAGTAACTGAGGTCAGACTATGGCAGTTTGAATTTTAATGGATTCTTAATAGTTCTCTAATCAGATCATAGGCAGCAACATTTACCCATTCACTGGGGGCAAGGGAGGTGCTCAAACAGCAATTCTTCCAATGTCACAGAAACTCAACCAGGAAAAATAGATGGAAAGTTGGAGAACTGAAGAACAACGTGGCATAGTGTAGTAGGGTACTGAGTGAAAAATGAATTCATGGAGAGCTGATTATGGAACAGTCAGTCACAGACTTATTCTTCAAGTATCATATGTAGGAGAGCACATTTTAAAAGATACCAAACAAGGATCTCAGGTAGTAGCTTTGAACAGAAGTTGTTTTACAAGCCTAGCCTTTGAATACCTTCCTCCCAACCCCTCACAAGTTTATAGGCCTTCTGCTTCCCATAGGGAAGTCAAAAGGCAGTTCTATTGTTTTTCTTCCCTAACTGACCAAGCAATGTATTGTCTCTTTTTTACTGACTTTGCTTTCAAACCCCTTTTCTTGAAATAGCATAAAGTACTAGAGTTCTCATGTACTTAAGACAACTGGCCAAATTCTAGAATCCAAACCAGCCAAATTCCATGTTTTAAAAAATTCTCCCTGTCCACTTAATAGCATTTGAGAGTTAAAAATAAACAAATCTGTTGATCTGGAAAGGAACATGAGGGACAGAGTTGTTATACTTGCTTTGGTGACAAGTGAGTCACCTGGAGAGTTGGGGCACACCTTAAACGAATCAAGAACAAAAGACTCCACCCAAAGGCAGTGCCTATCTTCTGCCCTTTATCACTGTCCCTTGGAAATATTCTAATGCCTGGTGGGAAGGAAAGAACAGCATGAAGTATAAGAAGTAAAACTGCACTCTATGGTCCTCCCCTCTTCCTAGACCAAATCTGCTCAGGTGTCCTACATGACCCCAGAGAAGGATGCCCTTGAAGAAGTTTGTGTGCTCAGAACAGTAAAATTAGATTTGAGGCCTTGGCTGGCTGGGTAGCTCAGTTGGTTAGTGTCGTCCCAATATGCTCCAGTTTTGGGTTTGATCCAGGTCACAGCATATACAAGAATCAATCAATAAATGCATAAATAAACGGAACAACAACAACAAAATGATATTTCTCTTTCTCTCCCCAGCTTCTTCCTTTCTACCTCTAAAAGCAATAAATAAAAATAAAAATAAAAAAACTTGCAGGAAAAACATGAGTAGCTTCCCATCTAATTCCACTTCAAAATATACATATTTATAAAAATATGCATGAGAATGATACAACTGTACCAAAAGAATGGGGTAAATGGGATAAAGAAAGAGGTGAGAAGAAAGCTGGTATTTACAGAAAGACATTTGTTAAAATTCAAACACATATATCCCATCAATTATCTCATTTTCTAACAACTTTCTATTTCTATAGGCTCCTTCAAACAAGGGAACTGCTTGGATATTTGTTTATTTGTATTTTAACCTCCTAATCAAGATTTAAAAAGTAGATAATAACATATAGGCTAGGAAGTTTGGCATATATATAGGCTTATACATTAAATTGGCTTATATACTATTAAAGATGTATGTATAAAATTGGGCCAACTGTAACAGTAAATTGTGATCAATATAAGGAGGATTATGACTATGTAGGTGTTTTCACAGGGGCATCCAACAATATTTCTAGCAGCAGAATGTATGGAGTTTTCCGTATCAAGGTAACCACACTTAGAATTGAGAATTTCAGTTGTCTTAACTCAGATATTAAACCAAAGTGGACGTAAATACACACACATGCATTTTAAGTTAAATCCATGACAAATAGACTTCATACGTCATTTTTAATTCTATATAAGATGATGCTATTATAAGAGCTGGTTTATCAGGTTGACAAATTCTATTTCCAGGAAGTTAACCAATTCCTTGCATTACTTAATGGGTAAACTTGCTTGGTAGTTCCAGTGTTGAGAATACACTAAACTCTAGAGCGATGGTATGGCACTCTCTCTTGAAATCCAGACAACTGACGCAAGTGGAACAGGATTATAGAATCTGATTATTTTAAAATGTACATTTTTATTGATTTCAGAGAGGAAGGGAGAGGGTGAGAGAGAGAAACATCAACGATGAGAGACAATCATTGATCGGTTGCCTCCTGTATGCCTTACAATGGGGATTGAAATCGCAACCTGGGCATGTGCCCTGACTGGGAATCGGACCATGACCTCCTGGATCATAGGTCAACACTCAACCACTGAGCCACTCTGGCCAGGTGGAATCTGATTTTGTATCAAAGTTGAATATATTGCTAGAGGCAGACAGGGTTTTAAACTGATACTTCAAACAGAGCATGGATAAAGACGGAAGTAAATCAAGTGGCACTTTTAGGCATTTCTTCCTGGAGTGAGATTTTAACTGAATTATCACTCCAGTATGGAATTCCTTAAAAAATAAAACAAACAAAACTTTTGAAAACAAATTGCCGCTTTCTTAGATTACAGCAGTCAATGAACTTTGGAGTCAGAAAGACCTGGGTTTAAGCAGGCCTTGAACAAATCACTTATTCACCCTAAACCTCAATTTCCTCATCTGTAAAATGGAGAACATAAAGCATCGTTTCACAGAGCTGCTGTGAGAGTTAAAAGAAAATAAACAAACTTACAATTATCCGTCATGTTACCTAACACTTAGTAATGCTATAAAAAATGCTGCCTAGTATTATCATCAATGGAAAAGGTCAATAGGAAAAGACTAAAGCCACTTAATCTACCCTAATACTTAATTTTATTCCTGAATTTTTATTAATAATAACCATTTACTGAGTATAATGGTTAACGTATAACATAATATACATTAATTTTGACAGATACTTCAAGGTATTCAAAGAATAAACACAGAAACACGAGGTTATACAAATAGAGACTGAATCAGACAGTATACAAACCATGGTACATAAACACACGTGTAAAAAAAAATGTTTTTACAGTGTAAGGAGCAAGAGGTTGTACAGGTTTTTACATAATTATTAACAGAATAAAGATTCATTCAGAAAAGCAAGCTGCTCCAGTTACGAAGGAGAGTTTTAAAAATGGACTGAGGCCGAAACCGTTTTAGCTCAGTGGATAGAGCGTCGGCCTGCGGACTGAAAGGTCCCAGGTTCGACTCCGGTCAAGGGCATGTACCTTGGTTGCGGGCGCATCCCCAGTAGGGGATGTGCAAGAGGCAGCTGATGGATGATTCTCTCTCATTGATGTTTCTAGCTCTCTATCCCTCTCTCTTCCTCTCTGTAAAAAATCAATAAAATATATTTTTAAAAAATGGACTGAGGAGGAGAAAGGACATAAAAGCAAGTGAGAGGTAAAGGGGAAGAGAAGAGACTAATCCTCAGTGTACTGTAATCCTTATAGAGAAGAGGAGGAAGAAGGTATGTTAGCAAAAAACCCTTTAACAAGATTGGAAAAAACAAATAGTGACACCACAGAAGTTAAGAGCAAAGAAGGGCAGTGGCAGATGTAAACTAGGCAGATCCAATAGAGTAGTAGAGGGAGAAAACAAATTTTAAAGGGAATCAAGAAGCTGGCGATTAAAAGAAAGCTGGAAGTAGTAGAAGTCAACAATTAATTCATTTGTGAACTTTACATGTGAACAAGTTGAGGCAGGTAATAGTGTGCTATAACCTAGAAGAGATTTCCTGAGGATGGGGTGATCTGACACACTTAAAAGCTACCAGGAAGCAGCAGAGAAGTTGATTCTAGAGATTAAGAAGTTAAGAATCTAGAGGGGAAGAGTATTCATAGAAAATAGAAAAGAAGGGATTTATGAAACAAGGCTTAAACTCTTAGGCAGTCTCAAGCAGAAAGCTATACACAATTAGCTGCCAGTGTACACTTCTTCTCCAGATACTCTGACCTACGATATGGGGGCTACCAGGCAACACACCCCTCTATTTTAGCTCCATCAGGAATTCACTTCCAGACCCAACTACATCTGCTTCTCTACCTAAAAGCTGGATCTTAAGGCACTCCCATTTATGAATTCTCTTGGCTAAAAACCCAGAAAAGTTTCTAGAAGAACCATGTCTTTTGGTAAACACTGTTGTCCTTTTTGATGTCTGTTTACTATGTCAGACACACTCTTCTCCATATATGCAAATCTCCAAAGTAATACTGAAATATTTTTCTTCATTTAACTAATGTTGTTATTTCTTCATCTTGCCAACACTCTACCCTACTATGCCAGATCATCTGATCACAATTCTCACCCAGGAGATCCTGAACTTCAGACTCTCTCTGAGTCAGACTTTACTATCTTATTCTACATATTTCACATATTCCCACTGTCTCCACCCTGTCCATACCTAGGCAAACATCATTTTATAGTTAAGTATAAGCAAAAACAGCCCAATCCTCAATTCACTATGAACTTTCTTCCTTCAAGGATGTGGTTGAACTTTTACTAGATCTCAAAGTCAAATTCTGGTATTTATTTTTCTGTTTTTGGGATATAAGAGCCCTTCATATTGGTTGGTGGCTCAAAATGTAAAAATATATATTACAAAGTAAGCCACTGCTTCCTCATAAGAATCAATATTTCACCACTACATATTTTAATGTTTAATGAAATTAACCTAAAGGTCTGACTATAGGATTATGTATGTCAATCCCAAAACCACAGTATTGATTTCTCCCCTTCCTGTGTACCTTTACAGTTTGACAAAGTACAACCTACAACACCTCATTACACTTATTTGTTTACATGTTTCTGATTTACTGTGCCTAACAATAATTTCTTAAGGACATGATAAATTTAGGTATGGGGCCTAACTCTTCATCTGACATATAAATGACAATAAATGGACAAAGAATAAATGGATAGCTTATATATTACCAAGAAAATTGTTTCTTATCATTTTATTCCCTAAGTGTTATTCAACTGGACAGATATTTACTTTTTACAAATGGCTAAAATTCTGTTTTTAAAATTCAGCTGTCGTTTTTTTTAAAATATCTGAAATCTAGCCCTAGCCGGTTTTGCTTAGTGGGTAGAGCCTGCGGACTGAAGGGTCCCAGACTTAATTCCAGTCAAGGGCAAAAGCCTGGGTTGTGGGCTCAATTCCCAGTAGGGGGGTGCAGGATGCAGCCAATCAATGATTCTTCCTCATCACTGATATTTCTCTCTCTCCCCCACTCCCTTCCTCTCTGAAATCAATAAAAATATATTTTAAAAAATAAAATATTAGAAATCTAGTTGTAACATTGCCATATCAGTTTCTTATATCTCGATCCCAATTTCAAAGAAAACAGTTGCTAACTATTCAGAGTCTGCATAGGTGGTGAGATTTAGCCAAACTAATTTGAGACTGGTCAAACTGGGAATTTCCAAGTTGTCTATAAATCGTATTGATTCTGACTTCAAACCAAGTTATCAAACCAGAACCACATGATCCTTAATCCTAGACTCAGTTCATTAGTTTCCTGTAACATTTCCAAGTTGTTACATATTTTTCAGTAATACTTCCCACTAAGTTTCAGATTGCATTTATTTAAAAGTCCAAATAATGCCTGAATTAATCTCAAGCATTAGTAATAAAATTTGCCATTAAATTACTAAAAACTAGGAGAATTCTAGAATGACCAAGAGAATATGACCAGTCAATCCCAATCTTTTAAAATAACTACATAGTATCGAAGTCAAAATAAAAAGAATACTTACAGGGATAAGTATAGTTTCCACTAGAAATTTACTGGGGCTAGCAGCCAATATAAAATCTGACATTTTTAGTAGCAGCCCAAGTTGTCAAACAGACTTGAGTCTGGGGTTTAGAACAGCTCAGGAAAATATAGCTGTTGGTCAAAGAACCTGCAGGGACTCAAATTAGTCCTTTCCTCACTGGGCTCAAGTTTAATGAGTGTAATGAAAATATTAATAATCTATGTTTCTCTCATATCAACCCTTAAGTTTATTTAGAACTATAGCAACTAACTAAAGTAAACCAAGAAGTATCGGAATTTGAATTTTCAGCATTAATATTACCAAAATGGAAACTAGTATTTAAAAGAGAGGCAGTGGCAGAAACCGGTTTGGCTCAGCGGACTGAAGGGTCCCGGGTTCGATTCCGGTCAAGGAATCAAACCCGGGACCCTTGGTTGCCGGCACATCCCCGGTAGGGGGTGTGCAGGAGGCAGCTGGTCGATGTTTCTCTCATCAACGTTTCTAGCTCTCTATCTCTCTCCCTTCCTCTCTGTAAAAAATCAATAAAATATATTTAAAAATAAGAAATAAAAAAATAAAAGAGAGGCAGTGTATGTGTGAGTATGCATGTATCCTTACTGAACCCTCTACAAAGCAAATTAAAGAGCCAGGTTCTAGGAAAATTCAGCATTAGCTCTGCAAGTCAAGGTTATCTATAAAAAGGAAAGAGAATGGTATAAGGCTGAGGAAAGCCAGGCAGTGGTTCTTAAACCACCTTGCCTAATAATATACTGTAGCCACCAGGCAAGTTAATTCCCTCGTTTTTTCATGTAAAACTGATACTGGGACAAATGAGAAGACACTGAGATCTTGGTCCTTTTTTCTTTTTAAAATTAAAAAAATTTTTTTCAATTACAGTTAACATTCAACATTATTTTGCTTCAGGTGTACAGCAGAATTGTTAGATAATCATATACTTTAAAAAGTTTTTCCCCCGACCGGGACTGGTTTGGCTCAGTGGATAGAGCGTCGGCCTGCGGATTGAAGGGTCCCGGGTTCGATTCCAGTCAAGGGCATGTACCTTGGTTGCGGGCACATCCCCAGTGGGGGGTGTGCAAGAGGCAGCTGGTCGATGTTTCTCTCTCATAGACGTTTCTAACTCTCTGTCCCTCTCAATTCCTCTCTGTGTAAAATCAATAAAATATATTTTTAAAAAATTGTTTCCCCCCAATATTCCCTGTCTGGCACCATACATAGTTATTACAATGATATTATGTTTCCTATGCTGTACTTTACATCCCCATGACTATTTTGTAACTACCAATCCATACTTCTCAATCCTTTCACCTTCCTTCTTTTTTTGGCTGAGCTGGGGGGATTGGGGGGTGGGGGCGGGAGCGTTTCTAGACTAAAGCTATATAGTTCCTTTCCTCCCCATCACTAGCCCCTCTATAGATCTACACACTTAAAATAAACTTTTGAAAAATGGTTTGAAATGTGAAAACAGGCTGACAAGTATTTTGTTTTCGTTACTTAGTAATCTTCACCTGAGGCTATTTTTCCCACTGATTTTTAAAGAGAGTGGAAGGGAGGGAGGGGGAAAGAGTGAGAGCCACCTCTATTGGTTGCCTCCCATATGCACCCTTATGGAGCCTAGGGTCAAACCTGCAACCCAGGTTCATGCCCTGGACTGGGAATCGAATTAGATCTTTTGATATGCTGGCTGGTGTCCTAACCATTGAGCACACCAGCCAAAGCTGACATATATTTTTATGTTAGACAATGAGAAAAAGCCAACACATCTGGGTTTAACTAGTTTAGCAGTTAAGAAAGTGGGGAGGAGGAGGTCTGCACACCCTCAAGTATTTCACACTCCCCTTTGGGACTTAAGACTGTCCCCAAAGACTTATTAGGAAGACTATCACAAATATAGGTTCACAAATCAAATCAAAGAATTTATGCAATCATCAAATCCCAGAACACAAGCTAAATATCTGAAGCCTAAGGAGGACAAGAAGAATTATGGGCTCCATTTACAGTAAATGTTCAATAAGTATTTAAATACCAGGCCTTATTGGATTCCTTTTCTGTTTATTGTCACAGGAGAAATAAAGCATGGAAAGGAAACAGCAAGTCCCCAAGCGAGCAACCCATTCCTTACTGTATGAGGGGGAGCCTGGAATAGAACAAGGCAATTCATTCAAAGTCAGTGTAAAGACAGGCCACTACAGAGTGTTTGCCCAATGTGACACAGCATACACTTAACCTCCTACAAAAATGACCTGACCTTGCTATAGGGCAAAGCAAACATTAATGCTCCCTCTTCACACGGGGCACTTCACAGATGCAATGAATAGCTTTGCAAAAGATTCTTTCACTGAAGTATACTCCTTGACTATTTAGGACAATACCAAAACTTCCAAAAACTTGGGATTGCACACAACAGTATTACAATAACTGGTCCAACAAGACAAGCAAAGTACATCTAAAATATTATTTGCTTCTTGATCTAGTCCAATAGTTCTAAGTTACCAAAAAGGACATGAAATATATATAATTCGGTTCAAATGCTGTGTGTGAGTGGAAGGAATTAAAAGCTCTTCTTTGATTACATCTTCACAACAGAAATTGCAAATATTGATAAAAAGGAAATAATTTCATCGGTTCTTTTGTGCAGCGAATGCTTCTCTCTAAAAGTTATATAATTCCAGAGATATCGTAAGATTAAAAAAAAATGATGCAAAACACTGCAACCGGGTTTTTCAAAAAGTAGGACGTGAATTATAACTGGCGGGCCCGGACCAATTCCCAACATCCAGCAATCTACGTGCAGCAGCTAGCATTTCTCCACCGCGCTGCTGATAACAGTGATTGCCGTGGCAATCGCCTCCCAGCCTATCTCCCCGCACGCCCTCCCCCCTGCGCTGGGGCGCGCACAGGGCTCCAGAGCAATCCCCGGGAACTCTCACAGACCGGCCAGTGTGAGCAAAGGGAAGGAAATGACACAGGCAGGAAAAAAAAGCAAATCAAGGAAAAGACACAACAGCAGCTGGGCCTGCACCAACCTCCAGCCCGGGCCCCACACTGCGCTCTGGCTCCCCCGCCCGCCCTCGGGCTCGCGGTCCGGCTCGCTCGGGCCCGAGCGGACTGCCCCGCCGCGCACGGGCCCCCATCCCGCCGCTGCTTCCTCGGGATGCGCCCGCCGCGCAGCCCGGAAGGAGGCTGCGGAGTGTGTTCCGCCGGCCTGGGCCGCCCGGGCGGGCCGGGGGGAGCCAGACCCCTCCTCCCCCCGACCGCGGAGCCGCAAGCCGAGCGGGCGGGCGGGCTCCGGCAGTTCGCAGCCCCGGCCGGGCGGGCTGTCCATGCCTGTCAGGCGGCGGCCCAGGGTCCTCCTCCTCCCCTCACTCATCCTGGGGCGGAGCGACGCGAAGGAGCGCGGGCACAGGCCGGGGCGGTGGCGACACTCACCCATGGTGGCGATGGCTGCGGCGGCTGGTCGGGCCCGAGTGTCACCTCCGCAGCCGGAGCTGCATGCCGGGGGCCCGGGCGGCGGGGACGGCAGCGGGCCCGGCTCCGGGCGGGGGGCGCGGGCTGCGCTCGGGGCCCCCGCCGCCTCCCCAGGCTCCGGCTCCGGCTCCGCCCGCGACCGGGCGCTGTGGCATGGGCAGGGTGGCTCGCTACATCCCCGGCGCTCCTCGGCTCGGCCCAGCGCGGCCTCGGCTGCGCCGCTCGGCCCGCCCGCCCGCTAGCCCCTCGGTCCAGCAGTCGTTCCGTCCGGCCACCGTTCTCCACCTCAGGAACGCTCCGAAAAACAAACCGCTGGTCGCGCAGCTCGCCCCCTTGCCTGTCACTCACTCCAGCGCCCGCCAATCCTAGGCAGTCTCGGGACCTTCGTCCCACCCCCACTCACTTCAGCAGCCAATGACAAGGATGAAGTCACTGCCCCCCCTCCCCCGCAGCCACCGCCCCCCCACCTCTCCCTTCCCAACACCCTCTCAGCCGCCAGCTAATCATCAGCACCACACGAAGAACCAGTCCCGCCTACTCTCACAGGATGCCAATGGGCGAAGCCAAGGAGGTTTCCGAGGGCTATCTACCGCCTGCCAATCATCCGAACAGCACCCGGTTCACTCCGCTGCTAGCCAATCACGGAGACGGCTCTGATCACCCGCCTCTGCGCATCCCTCGCTGGCTCGCCCGCCCTCTCTCCCCGGGAGGTGCAGTTTGCTCCAATCACAGCTCGCGCATGAGGCCCCGCCCACACCCCCACCTCGCGTCAGTTGCCCGAGGCTCCCGGGCGCGCGGGCTGGCGCGGTTCCCTGTTGGCTACTCTGGGGCTGGAGTTTGGGAAGGAAAGCGGCTGGATGCGTCCCCAGGCCTTCCGCCTTCCTCGCGCTCCGCGTTCCCGAGGCTAGCTAGGGTCCAGCCCCTTCCTCCTGGTGCCCACGCCGGTGCGTAATCAGCGGGGAGGGTTCTGGCTCTGAGCGCTTCCCGGCGGGCGTGTGGCCGCTTCTTCCACGCGATCCCCTGGCAGGTCCTCCGGTCCAGACACCGCGCTGGCCTGGAGGCAGCGGCGGCCTCTCCACGGTCTGCCTCTCCAGTGCCCCAGACCTCCGGGGCTACACCCGCCGAGAGAATGGGGTAGAGCTAGAATGTGGGTCCTCGGAAATCTGGGCGTCCCGCCGCTAAACCAGTAAGTGGCAAAACCAAGTGGTTCTTTAGGGGTGCGGGGAGGTAATACAAACTTTTCTTGTTGTAAAAGCAATACAAGCTCTTTGTATTAATATTGGAAAAAAGAAATCCCACCTCAGAGATTACTGTATCTTTCCTACCTAAATATACAACATTTGATAAAAATGGCTTCAGATTGTTTTGTGGTGTGCTTACGTTATAAGTGTGTTCCGTGCCACTGAAGATTGTTCCAAAACAAGTGTACTGGCTGGCTATTTCAAAAGAGAGATTGACCATAATGAATTTCCCCAATACCCCCCCCCCCCCAATTGTTCAACCTTTTGTACACCCAGATGTTCAGATTCCAAGCCCACCACCATTACCGAGGGCTCCCTTCCTCGGGTCCCTGTTCCAGCGTAATATAAATGAGATGCCGGAGTGCTCTTGCTCAGATGTGATTTCCAACTGTTAACTAAGAGCCTTTAGTGGAGGCTTTAAGAATTACCTCTTAAAAAAAAAAAAGAATTACCTCTTGCCGGGACCGGTTTGGCTCAGTGGACAGAGCGTCGGCCTGCGGACTGAAAGGTCCCAGGTTCGATTCGGGCACATCCCCAGTGGGGAGTGTGCAAGAGGCAGCTGGTCGATGTTTCTCTCTCATCGACATTTCTAACTCTCTGTCCCTCTCAATTCCGCTCTGTGTAAAATCAATAAAATATATTAAAAAAAAAAAAAAGACCTCTTGCCGAAACCGGTTTGGCTCAGTGGATAAGAGCGTCGGCCTGTGGACTGAAGGGTCCTGGGTTCGATTCCGGTCAAGGGCATGTACCTTGGTTGTGGGCATATCCCCAGTGGGGTGTGTGCAGGAAGCAGCTGGTCGATGTTTCTAACTCTCTATCCCTCTCCCTTCCTCTCTGTAAAAAATCAATAAAATATATTTTTTAAAAAATTACCTCTTTATTTATACCCCCACCCCAATATTTATCTGGCCTTTTGTCCTGCTAGTTTTTTGTGTGTTTTTTTCCCCTTGAACAAGCTTTTAAGTCTATCATTTTCCCTGTTGAAAGATCCCTGTCCAGTTTATTGTAGTTCCCTAACCATAATAATCTTTTTTTTTTTTTTTTTCTGGGAAGGGGAAATAGAGTACAGGGAAAAGAAAATTAGTATTATCAGTCATTTACAATAGGCCAGGAATGTCCTCTCATTTCGTCTTCTTAATAATTATTTTTTAAATTATTATTTTTTTTATTTCAGAGAGGAGGGAGAAAGAGAGAGATGAGAGAATCATTGATTGCCTGCCTCCTGCACACTCCACTCTGGGCATTGGGCCTGCAACCCAGGCATGTGCCCTTACCAGGAACTGAACTGAACTATGACCTCCTGGTTCATAGGTCAGTGCTCAACCACTGGGCCACACTGGCTGGGCCCTAAATATTCTGAGGTCAATAATACTATTTGCATTTAAATTATGAAAATAAAACTCAGAGAACTTAAGTACCATGTACATATGGTAGAGTCAGAATTCATAAAAGGACTATCTGATACCCAAAAGCTATGTTTTTGCACTAGGCCAGTGTTTTTCAACCGTTTTTTATTAATTATTATTATTATTATTATTATTATTAGCACCCTCCTAGTTAATTACATTTATATTCTTCCTGATGAGAGAGAAACTATTAAGGAATAAGATTTTTGTTAGGGTTGAGCTTTGAAGGCCACACACCATTGTATTTAAGATTTTTTTTGCCCATTAAGAATCTCTTTTCACCCAGAATAAGACCCAAATTCTGTCACCCCTTTGGGGATATCACTCTGCTGAGAGTGAAATAGGCTTATGCTGGAGGTCATAATCTGCCAGTTTGAGACTCAGATCTGACCCTTTATTTTATTCATCTGAGATAAATGTTTTTAAAAGACACATTTATGCTAGTAGAAATCTAACACCTATTTCATGGTCTGTATCCAAAGGTCTATTCGGCAGCTTCTCTAGTACTTTCTTCATCAAAGTACTTATCCTACTCTGTAACACATCTCCAACTTAACATTTTACATTGAACTCTTGATTCTTTTCCCCTTACCACCAAATCCCCACTCCTCTGTTTTCCCAATTCTTAGTCTTCCTTGATTTTACTCTTTGTCTAACACCCCTATATTCAATCATTCAACAAATCTTTCTACTCTTGTTTCAAAATGCATTTGTTCTTGCTTCAAAATGTTTCTGGACCCAACCACATCTTACCACTACCACTCCAGTCCAAGCCACCATCCTCTCTCTCTCTCTCTCTCTCTCTCTCTCTCTCTCTCTCTCTCTCTCTCTCTCTTTCTCTCTCTCTCTCTCAACACTGCCATGGCCTCCTAACTGGTCTCCCTATTTCCTCTATGGTCACCCAATAAATGATACTCCACATAGCAGACAGATTCTTATAAAATGTAATTCTGGTCATGGCATGCCCCTGCTGTCAACCTTTCAATAAAAACCAAATGCCACTCTAGCTGGTTTTGTTCAGTGGATAGAGCATCATCCCATGGATTGAAGGGTCCCAGATGCAATTCTGGTCAAGGGCACATACCTTGGTTGCAGGCTCAATCCTTGGCCCTGGTCAGGGGATGTGCGAGAGGCAACCAATTGGTGTGTCTCTCACATCAATGTTTCTCTTTGTTCTCCTTTCCACTCTTGAAAAATCAATGGAAAACTATCGTTGGGTGAGGATTAACATAAATAAATTTACTTTAAAAAAACACAATCTCTGTCATGGCTAAAATGAGTTGGCCCCCATTATCCCCTCCTACCTCATCTCTACCACTCCCTTGATCATTGTCCTCTAGCCACAATGGCCTTCTCACCAGAGTTTGAACCTACCAAGCTCAGGCCCTTTCATTTCAGGTACTTGCAATTTGGTTTGCCTGAAATACTCTTCCCCAGGATGTCCCATGGCTAATTCCTGCTTTTCATCCAGGTCACTGCTCAAATGTCAACTCTTACAGAGTTCCTAACCACCTCATCTAAAATAGCCTCACTCCCCTCCATCATTCTGGATCTTCATATTCTGTTATTTTTGGTCATAGTGCCCGAATTATATATTTACTTTTTTGTCTTTCCTCCAACTACGATGAACATAAGCTGCTATGTAGGATCAGGGATTTTGTTTTGCTCCTTGCCCTATCACCAGCAGTTAGAATAGAGCCTCTTATGTAGTAGAGAATAGCAATACAACTACTTAATACGTCTCTAGCTGAAAAGAACCTTCTGATTTTCCTTCTACCTTTCTAGAAATTGCTTTCTTTGAGGGCTTCATTTCCATTGTCTGTCCCTGAACCAGCCATTTCAACCATTTCCAGGCTGCAGTCACCACACTGGATTTTCTTCTGAGCTGCAAAGCCATGACCCCTTGAGTATCCCACAGGCACCTCAAGTTCGATTACAGTCAAGGGCACAAGCTCAGGTTTTGGGCTTGATCCCCAGTAGGGGGCATGCAGGAGGCAGCTGATTGATGATTCTCATCATTGATGTTTCTATCTATTTCCCTCTCCCTTCCTCTCTGAAATCAATAAAAATATATTTAAAAATAAATAAAAGAATTGATTCTGTTTTTCATGTACTTACAACTGTAAATCTACTTTTGCTCCACCATGTATATTAACTTAATTCTCAAAACAACTGTATGAAATAGGTACTGTTATCCCTATTTTACAGTTGAAGAAATAGCTGCAGAGAGGTTAAGTTCTCATCCAAAGTTTCTAGCAACTGACAGAATTTGTTCCCCAGCAGATTGGTTCCAACGAGTAGAGTAATATAGGTAAATGGTAGTTATATTACAGACGATGGGATTAGATGGGACTTTTATTGGTATATATTTCAATAGGGGTTGGCTTTAAAAAAACAAAAACAACAATAAATGTTACTTTTCTGGCAGTGACAGAGAAAGAGAAAAAAATGAGAGAGAAAAACTGCTGCCTGGAGACAGAATAGAGAAAGTGATTTGTTAAGACCAGTGTGGTATCTCTCATAACATTTTGTTTTGTCGGAACTACTGGTTCATTTATCTTTATAGAATGTCTCCAGAGCAGTCTCCAAGGATTCAAATAAAAGTCTAAAGTTGGGATCTCTTAGAGTTTGATGTTTTATTGACTGCTATGCTATGTTTCAGAGACAGAAAAGAAAGTAACTCAACCACATGGATGAATCTTCATAGTGGGCTGGAGGCAGAGCCTTCACTGTTCCTGTTTCATTCAGCAGGGCCTCTAGCAGAGGGTGGGGGGAAGTTACATATCACATGAACGCTTATTTTAAAAGTCAAAGCAATGGATAGAGCCTATCACAGATACCTCCAACCCACTGAAAGGATGCCTGAAAATGAACCCAAGCCAGCTATAAGGTGCTAAATAATTTTATGTTGCTAAGACAGTGACCAAAGATAAAGCTAGGGCAGGCCAGGACCAGAGCCCATCCTTTTGACTTTAAGGTACGCCTGACTCCCATCTTCTCACATGCTGCCTTCCTAGTTGGACAATATTGTGACTAGTTTTTTAGAAAATAAAACTCAGTTATAACATCATCATCCAGAGATAACCAGTTTTGACATTTTGGTACAATTCCTTTTATTTTTTTAATATATTTTATTGATTTTTTACAGAGAGGAAGGGAGAGAGATAGAGAGCGAGAAACATCGACCGGCTGCCTCTTGCACACCCCATACCGGGGATGTGCCCGCAACCAACGTACATGCCCTTGACCGGAATCGAACCTGGGACCTTTCAGTCCGCAGACCGACGCTCTACCGCTGAGCCAAACCGGTTTCGGCTACAATTTCTTTTAGCCTTTTTTAAAAAGACATTAAAAAAAAAAAAAATATATATATATATATATATATATATATATATATATATATATATATATATATATAAATTATTGATTTTAGAGAAGGGAGAGGGAGAGAGAGAGAAACACCAATGATGAGAGAGAATCATTGATTGGTTGCCTCTTGCACGCCCCCTACTGGAGATCAAGCCCACAACCCAGGCATTAGGCCCTTGACTGGAATCGAACCTGGGACCTTTCAGTCCACAGGTGGATACTCTATCCACTGAGCCAAACCAGCTAGGGCTAAAAAGACATTTTTATGGCATGATACATATTTTAAATTTGGGCCTTACAATACATATAGTTTTGCATCTTTGTTTTCCATTTAACATTATATTGTAAATATTTGCATATATTGACATATGCAATATATTGACATATTCTTTGGGAAATAATAGCTACTGGCAGAATAACTCATACCATCTTTAACTATTCAGTTAAATAGTTATTTAACTACCCTGTATAGGTAAGGTTCTCTTTACCATATCTAGAGGCAGAACAAGTTCAAGTAAGGTTTCATTTCCGCCTTTCCCATATTAACTGCAGGAAAGACTGAGGCACCACCAGGGGTCAGTGCAGAGCCATCTAGTATGCCTTGATGTAAGAAAATTGGTTAAAGAATCCCTATTAACAAATCCTATCAAAGCACTAATCCACATAAGTAACAAATTTTCTTCCAGAGTGGGCTTCCTTAGTTTAGTAATGATCACACTCCTCCAAGTTTATACTCAACATTTACAAAACAGCTATTTTGTAAACTAAGGTCTATCAATACAAGATGTACTAGTATTAGACCTGTTCTTACCTGCTTGGTATGAGGTTATTTGTGCATAAAATACTTGGCCTAACTATTTTCTAGGTTTGTTGTGAATACCAAATAAAATACATTATAATTTATCAAGTATCATTTAAACTTTTAAGTTGCCCTATTTTAATGATGTGCTATTCAGATATTTAGATAAGTTTTCTTTTAAAAACTAAAGAATCCCAGGTAGTATAACGATAATGAAAGGAGGTATAAGAGCATATACTTTGGCATGATCATGGGTTATTTCATTGGTTTTCCTTTCCCTAGCCTTCACTCTTCAGATGCTTAAGTCATCAAAGAATTAGCAATCTGTTTTTTCTAGAAGCTGAAGTTATCATCTATAACTAATTTCATTTTAGTTCTTTTCCATCTTCATTTACCTGAGATTTCTTTAGGAAAATTGCTCTGAACTCAGACTGGCTTATAAATAGCTGAATTGCAGGGATCAAAAAGCCAGTCCAGGCCTGACATGATTGATGGGCTCCAGAACAGGTGATTGGCATTCCTGGTCTCTCTAAACCCAGAAGTGACTATTAGAAGCAAAAGGTACCAAGGGTCCTATTTCCCACCTGGCCAGGCTTTTGATCCAGCCTTCTGTTCTCATTTCCTCTCCAGTTCCCAGTACCTCATCATCTGCCATTAGGGATGAAGAGGAGCTACGGTTGAGCATTCTGGGGATCAAACAGCTTTCTAAACCAGCTTCGTATGGCCTTTTCTGAGTGTAACCTAATTTGCTGACTTGTCCACTCTAACAAATTTTAGAGCACACAGGAACCTGGGCAAAGCAGGAGTCTCTTATCATTGGCACTTGATTTCCTATTGGGCCAGAGCCTTCAGCTCCCTGGCACACAAAGAGAACAAGAATGCATGTGGAGCAGCTTGCACTGCCCTAGGACAGCTCCCCCTGAGGCCCTATGTCTTAGAGTAGGGTCTAACACAGGGTACCAATTGAACAGCTAATGCTCTTGATAAGTATAGTTCCTGGTACATAGTAGGTGTTTGATAAACATCAGTTGCATGAATGAATGACAGGTTTAGGCCATCAAACCAGCATTAGAGCACAGAGTATCTGGAGAGAGTTACATTTCTATAGTCAATTAAAAAACAAACAAAAAAGACCCCAAAACAACAGTCCTGGGATTGGAGTAGTAGAACTAGGCTTATAGACTTGAAAGGTAGTCAAGAGGGTCCTAACCATCTGGACACAAACCCAGGAAAACTCATGAGCCATACAACAACAATGCAGCAACACTCTTATTTAAGAGTAAATGGGCCCTCACAGCCCATCCCCCGAAGGGCCAACTTCCTGAGATCACAGTCTGACCAGCTGACCAGCCCCACTCTGCATCAGGAGGGAATGAGGAGACTCATCTAGGAGCGCTCTGAGACACCAGAGGAGTTGACAAAGAGGCCCTTGAGAAGTATGCGGATTCCTGTGTCCACAAAGCTGTAGATCTTATGCCTTTGAACCTGCTAGGCTGCAGACCTACTTCAGTCTAGAGGACACTGTAGAAGCCTGTGCTCCAGAACAAGCTGCCAGTTGCCTAGGAAGGAGGTGGAGGGCACACACAGTCTAGTTACTCAATGTTGTCATAGACCTGGATCACGTCCTCATAGTTGCCCAGAGCCTGGATGAGGTGGGCGGCCTGCTCCAGGTCAGGGTCAGCCAGCCGCACCTTTGTGTTGGGGATGAATTCTTGTGCACAGGACACAGGACACAAGCCCAGGGAGTCCAGCTTCTTCCTCACTTGATGCAGTGAAGAGGGATCACAAATAAACTAGGGACAAAGCAAAGTCAAGGGATGAGGAGCCAGGAGATAACAGGACAAAACTAGACAGAATGTCACAAGACTTGAATAGAACTTCTATATCTCTAGGCTTAAGTTCTTCACTGGCAGAGATATCATTTTCAATTGTTTTGAGTCCTCCTCACAGTCCTGGGTAGAGTAATTCCTATCTAGTATTCACGTAATAAATGTTTGTGCAATAGGTGAAACCTTTTACCTCACCTGTACCCCAGGGGCAGGAAAGAAGAAACTGAGAGAGGCATGCCTTAATGCATCTATGAGGCCCTCTTGGAAGTCCACCAAACGCTAAGGCTTCATACTTACTTTAAAAATGTTTTGTTCCTCTTCGTCTTCAGTTTCGTTAACATCCTCAGCTCCTGCTTCAATCGCCAGCTCCAGGGCACGTTCTAAGCTCACTTCTTTCATCTCTTTGTCCTTCACTCCAATCACAATCACCCCTTTTTTGTCAAAGGAGTGGCGAGCTCCTTCAGCCATCATTCCCCTGATAAAGGAAATGGGTCAGAACAAATGCTGTTAGATGCTCAGCTTCCACACAGCACTGCATGTCTCTCTCCCACCTCACCTCTGGCGCATATACGGACATGGAGCAGCTCTCTTCCTGAAGATGCAGCCACCCCGGGGGCAAGGGAATAATCCAAATATATCCCCACCCTCTATTTTCTGCCATGACTTAAGTTTAGAGGATGCAAGACTTTGCTCATCAATTCCTATGCCATTTAGATTCCAGTCCTGAGGGTACATTTTAAGATGTGGACATTATAAGGCCATAGATGAGATGGGATAAAGAGCCCCTTCGACTGTTATGAACAAGTCTTTTGGATCCTGCCTAGTACAGAACACATTAAGGGAGACTAAATGATCCCATTTAGATTCAGCTGAGGATGAAGAATGTATAAAATCTGAACCAGCACCAACGGACAATACTTTCCTTGCACAGAATTGGAACCTAAAGTCTCCTCTACTTTCTTTTCTTTTCTTTTTTTTAAAATATATTTTATTGATTTTGTACAGAGAGATAGAGAGTTAGAAACATCGATGAGAGAGAGTCATCGATCAGCTGCCTCTTGCACACCCCCCACTGGGGATGTGCCCGCAACTAAGGTACATGCCCTTGACCAGAATCGAACCCGGGACCTTTTAGTCCCCAAGCTGACGCTCTATCCACTGAGGCTCCTCCACTTTCCCCACACACCTACCCATTCTTGTTCAGGATATGTTTGATGTCCGAATGGCACTTGGAGCCACTGTTAGATAATGCCTCAATGAGCAGAGAAGAGCCACCTGGGCCTCGACATTCATATAACAAATAAATGTCCTTGGTTTTCTGCAAAAAACAACATAAGCATATTTTCCTGTTTCCCAATTCCCTCCCTGCATGTCAGCCCAGAACCACAGGCACCACCACCGTACAGTTGACTCCATGAATGGGCTCTTTGGGCTTAAGCCCAAGCTCTCAAGTGTTTATTTTTGTGTTTCTTCCCTCCCTGCTCTGAGAGGAGGCCCACGAGACCAACATTTAAGGTAATTAGTATCACTCCTTACCTGGAAGGGAGTCTATTTCTCTGGTCCCTGAATGACCAATTAGTAATGTCCCAGCTTTGATTCCTCTTCTCTGCAGCCGAATTTCACACCTTGCCCACCTTTATAACTCCAACCAAAACTCAACCTCCTGCCTCCTATCCTTTATGAGATCTACCTGTGCTACCCCTGGGCTGCTCCTACCCCTGGGCTGCTGAGCACCACTACACAAAGTTGCACACCTACGCCTTTTCACAAGAGCCACTGAAAATAGCATGGCCTCCAAATTTCAAACAATTAATAAAAAACTATAATGACCAATCTTATCTCCCATGCCACTTTGCCCATGCATCTAGTCCTTGCCACTTTCTCCAAGCACCCTGCCTGCTGCCTTCCCAGGAACTCTCAACTGATAACTTCTCCCTTCCTCTTGCACAAAGAAAATAAAATACCACCAGGTGGGGAAAAATCCCGACTCTACCACCTTGTCTACACCAGGCCAACATGAAAACAATATTTGTGATAGAGCAAGGTTCTGGAGTCTGTCTGTTTTCAGTTGGTCAAGTCACCTAATCTTGCCGTGTCTCAGTTTCCACTTAAGGTTGTTCTGAGGATTTCAACATTCCATTTTCTTATCAAAGTGCTTGGCCTGCAGTAAGCGCTCAGTTATTAGCTATTAAGATGAGCATTACTTCTTCAGATCCTTCCCACTTGTTCCAGAGGAAGAGATGTCCTCTCACCTGGGCTCTATCACTATCATCTGAACTCTCCCTCTTTCTACTGGCTTTTCTCCTTTGTGCATAAATATCAGAAAACAAATCCTTCCTCAATCTAACATCAGAACTTGCCCCACACTGTGCTTACTCTTTCTACCCCATCTCCTCACAACTCAGCTGCGCAATCCTCAATCCTAGGTCCTATGACTCTGTACATTGTCTATCCACCCTATTCTTGATTGTACTCCCATAACCAATGGCCAAGGAGAGCCACCAAAGGGCTCTGGATTGAAGGTGTCAACCACATTACTACCCTTCTCTCTGATGACTTAAGGAGTGTTTGGTGGCCTTTCAGACATGGATCCTGTAGAAGCTCTAATAACAAGAATGTCAAGCTGAGGACACACCTCCATTTTCAGCGCTGTTTCAATTGTTGACTTGGGCATGTGCTTGTTGCGACACACCTCTAAGATGTGGGCCAGGCTGCTGTTGAGGTCAGGGTTGGGGCCTCCTTCTGAGATAGAAAAGAATGAGTGAAGTCATCTCATTTAATTATTTCCAGACCTATACCCCCTCATTACCCAGAAGAGTGGCAAATTACCACTTTGTTCTCGGTTAGTTTAGAATATTTTATCCAGTGTTTGTATGGAATATGTAGGAGAAATGTTTTAGAAAAATTTTTAATTCACTCTGTCTTTAGAAAAATGAAGGGCCAACGATGGGATAGGTCCTGGCCCAGCTCCCGGACAAACTAGGCAAATGAGGCTTTGGGCGCAGAGAGAGCAGTAGGACCAGCCGTGAGTGTCGGTCAGGTTCTCACCTTTAACCGCTAGGCGGATGTTCAAAGCAAGCTTGGAGAAGATGCGACTCCTTTCAGTGTCCTTGGGACCCTTGATATGTCGGACTTTGGACCACTTGTTGTGCCCAGCGGGGGCTGCGGTGGTGCGGTGCAGCGTCCGACCCCGAGCGGGGCTACAGCCCGGGGGATGGGGCTGAAAGCCTGGGGAGACGCACGGAAAAGCCGCCTGGGCTCCAGGGCCTAAAACCCGCAAGCAGGGTGCAGCGGTTCTGCTCAGATTGACAATGGCCCAAGCCGCCATTGGCTCCGACCCTGGGCCAAGGTCAGCAAGAACAGAGAAAGGGAAGCGGCTAAAGCGCCAGTCAAGTCACCGCCGGAACAAGCAGGTCAGGAGCCTGCGGTCGCCTTCACCTGTCACCGGTGACTCAAAGGTTTAGGGCCGTCGGGAGCAGCCGAAACTCCACGGACCCCGCGCCGCGCCCGCTGCAGCGGGAGTGGGTCATCTGGCTGGTGTAACACACTTCCTCTTTCCGGTCCGTTCTAAAAATGCGTCCCCACCGCTCTCAAAATCCGTTCCGCAGCTGCACGCCCTCCACCTCCACCTCGGTTGCCCTGGGGAGCGCAGGACTTTATTTCCCATAATGATCTAGTAGAGATACGTCTGAGTTAGTAAACTAATTTTGCTTCTGAATTGCTTGCCAACTCAGAGAAGGTCCAAAATGAAAATATTTTGTTGTTGCAAAGAAATGTATACTCCAACAAAACTCATTTTGCAGGAAAAGAAATCGCCCACCAGAGGTGTGACTTACCTAATTAATCCTTTGATCTCTCTTAAGTTCCTTTTCGATATTTGTAAATAAGGATGCTACTAGTACTTGCTTTACATAAGGTTACACAAAATAAGCCGTTTTAAAAGAACAGACTTATATAAATAGATCGATCATCAATAAGAATCCCCCTTTGAATTTTAAGCTGTAACTCACAGTTCACTTATGCATTGTTCTTTTATTACTGTTTGTTATACAAGCTACTTGGGCTCAACACTTTCCTCCTTGTATTTTGAAGATTAGAAATACCAGATTGCTGAGTGGAAGTGGAAGAGGATGGTCCTTTATAACTAGCTTCTTTCACTTAGCTTGTTTTTGGGGTTCATACATGTAGCATGTATCAGTACTCATCTCTTTTTATTACCAAGAAATACTCCATTGTATGACTATAGCACATTTTATTTATTCATCGGTTGATGGACATTTGGGTTATTTCTACCTTTTGACTATCATGAATAATGTTTTTATGGGCACTCATGGCTCTGGTCAGTGTGACCAGAAAGGTTATCAGTTTGAATCCAGGGCACGTGCCTGGATTGTGAGTTCGATCCCAAGTGGGTGGCATAGAGGAGGCAACTGGTTTCTCTCTCACATTAATGTTTCTCTCCCTTCCTCTCTCTCTAAAATCAACAACAACAAAAACTTATTATAAAAACTAATAAAACAAGTAAAAACCTCTCCAATCTTCATAGAAAAATAAAAAATAAAAATTCTTGTGGCATACCAGTTGAAAATTGCTGATATAAGCAAACCCCCAAATTTTTGTGTTCAGTCTGATTTTAACTGCAGCATAGCCCAGTCTGAGATGAATAGTTTAGTCTCCCAGCTTTCCCCTTAAAAACCAGAGCAAGAATCATGTATTTCCCATAAAATGCGCAGTCAGACCACATAGCACAGTTCTAACAGAGCCAGCAGATGCTCATTTTGCCACATAAAACAAACTCTCAGAGTATATACTTCCCTTCAGTGACCCATTGCCACTCCCAGCTCCATTCTTCTGACAGAAGGGCAGGCACTTAGTAAATCTGGCTCACTGAACGAATTACAATTTTGCTTTTCTTTCTTCCCTTGAAATGGCCCAACAGGAATAAAGAATGACAATAAAAATAAGTGGGAGGAGTATTCAGCTAGGACTTCCTGGATTTAGATGCCAGTGTGGACAGGAACTCCTTCTCCACCCTACTGTTGGGGAAAATGGCTTGGGCTTGGAAACTCTACTTATCACATTAGAGCCTAGTGTCCAAACCCACAGGATTTAAGAGTTACTATTTCTTCTTTTCTTTTTCTTTTTTTTAAATATATTTTATTGATTTTTCATAGAGAGGAAGAGATAGTTAGAAACATCGATGAGAATCATCGATCAGCTGCCTCTTGCACACCCCCTACTGGGGATATGCCCGCAACCAAGGTACATGCCCTTGCCCGGAATCGAACCCGAGACCCTTCAGTCCGCAGGCCGACGCTCTATCCACTGAGCCAAACCGGTTTCGGCTGACAGTATTTGTTTATGTGGCGTTTCCTCTGGTAGACTGTAAGCAACCTGTGGGTCATGGTCCCTGGCACAGAGTAGGGAGGCGCTCTGTGTTTTGTTAAAGGTGATAAGTCAGACTATCAGATAGTGATGAGCTGGGGTAGAGTCTAATCCCCCAGCCCGTGAATTTGGAACATGACCATGGTAGCAGAATGAGAAGAACTAAATTCACCACAAGAAATTATTCAGTCAACCTATATATGTTCAAGTTTTATTACAAAGTATGATGGGCAGAAAATACGGTCTTATACAGGAGGCTGAAACAGAATGAAAGGGCAAAAATTAGGTTTAATATACTCAGGAAGCAAGAAATAAAGTCATAGACATAACACTCCACTTTCAGGTGCCTTTGAAATAGCCGTCAGTGGGGATTTACCATTGTGGTTTCACAGCACAGTGTTAAAATTTTATTATAAGCCCTGTGTACAATCAGTCCTGTGAAAATAATTTCTTAAAAAGAAAAATAGTTACAGTACAGTTGTGTAAGGGGCAGCTTCCTCTCCACCTGACCATAGGAGGCCACAAAATCCATAGAACAGAGGAAAAGTTTAAATATATAATAAGAAAGTAAGTCCAGATACACTAGGCTAGATCGATTGGCTAGAGCGTAACATTTCAGAGAACAAGAAATCTCCATTTCTACAGAGAGGTTTGTACAATCATGCTACAAATTCACACTAGGGAGAGGAGGGATGGAAAGTCATAAAATACGAAGGAACCAAAGTAAATGATTCATACTCGACTCAAGCAAGTCAAAGCTTTAGCTCAACAAGTTTCATAACATACTGTACACAATCAACCCAAGGTGAGAAATTTCTTTCAAATAGCAGATATCACAAGTTCATATTCACTTACTTGTCCCAAAGGTGGGCACTTAAAAGTTTCCCAGCTGTTACACAGACTGCCACCATCTTTCTTCTTGAGTTCATACTTCCATTAGCTTATTTGTCTCTGGTTTTTAATACCAGTCCAAGCCTCTTTGGAAAGGCACCTACATGCCCCATATTTAAAAAATAACATCCAGAAAGAAGCCTGAGAGGACCAGGCCCGTACATTTGCCTTTGACCATTAGCAGCAATGACCACTGTGGGAGAAGAAAAGGGTGCAGATGGGGGAGGTGGGCAAGGCTCTGCAACATGAGACTTCCTCAGTAGCTAGTTCAGCTAGCACAGAAAAGACAATTCTTAGAGAGCCCGGCCCTAGTTCATAGTGACTGCTCAGTTTAGCTTTCCTCCCAGAAAACTCGACTGAAGTGCCAAGCATGATGCTCCTTCCTCATTCTGAAGTACAGACCGTAGAGGGGAGTCTGCTTTGAGACTTCTACTTCGATGGTCTCCCTTACCTCAAGCCAGGCAGTTGAAGGAACTGCCAAATTCTCAAACTGGGGAAGGTGGAGAGATGGTACGGGGCTGGCACTGCCATGTTTGAAAAACCCTGCAGCTTCTGCACAGCCTAGGAATTTAAGGCCCAGGCTGCAGCAGAGAGAAAGCTCTACAGTGGAAAGGGAGTGGGAAAAGAGGGTAAGAGAAAAGGGAAGCGTGGGGAAATTCAGCATGACTGTTTACAACCTCTGCTCCTTTGGCTCTCTAACACAGTCTCACCCCATGCCACACAGCAGTCTGAATACTTCCTCACCTCAGGCCATTACTGCCCTCTAATACTTTCTCCTTTGATCTAAAGCAACACTTACTATTGATTTTCTCCCACATCCTAAATCGCCTCCTAAAATTTCAGCCACAGCTATCATCAAAACCTTGCCGAAGTTTCAATTTTTTCTGTTCCCAAATCTTAACCAGTTCTCTGAGAGCCAATCCTGGTTCTGACAAGAAATTCTCACCTCATTATCAAATATCTTCCATCTTCAAGTCCTCATCTTGCAGCCCCATTCCTACCTAAAAGGAGAGGGTTAAACTCTCCAGAGGATAAGCACTCAAGCTCTTGAAGCCTTGTGCCCGTTCACCAGCTGTGTGTGTGGAACCCGAGGCCTAATTTATTCAGCACTTCCTCCTCTCCCCTCAGAGGAGAAGAGAAAAACCAAAGGCAGCTACAGCTCAGGGGCCACAAACAAGCCAAAGGGTCACCAGAGCAAGAGCCCAGAGGGTGTGCGGCCTTTCCAGTGAAGTCCTGGTAGCTCTCTTCTCCCTCTCGAGGACAGCAGATCTAGAGCCCCCACCGTGGTCTCTGACTGACAATTTGAGAATCTAAACAAACTAAACAGACACTTGCTCTTGAAACTACACAGGTCTCTGCTTCCTGGAACATGCCTGGCTAAGAGGCTGTCTCAGTCCTGGAACTGCAGAAATCCCCTCCTCAGACATGAGGCCATTTGGCCTGTGGCTCAGAGGGCGAGAACTAGGACTTCCAAATCCCAGCATCCCAGCAACTGGGAGTGTTTGATCAGGGAGTGTGGGCATCTCAGCTAGGCCCCAGCCTGGGTGTCAGGACTGCACTGTGGCGCCTAAGGACAGTGATGGGGCTAGGAAAGAGTCCAGAGGGCAAGGGGGAAAACATCAGAAGCTATAGATTCCCAGAATAAATAGCAACTTTACCCAAGTATATTCTAATTACTATTAACCAATTATTTTTCTCCAGGTTGTTTTTGAATTCTAGTTGTACAAATCTCACCATTCAGACCAGGCTTAGGTGCAGATCAGGGAAGGGATCTTAAATCAGATCTCAGCACAGTTAAGCCCTGCCTCAGCAGGACCAGCTCTCTCTTCCATTCTCATCTCCACTTCAAACCCTTTTTCACAAGGAGGAACTGATGGCCTCCGAGCAAACAGCCACCAATTGAGAGAAGGGCTCTGGAGCCGTCAAACAGAACTACAGGCAAAGAAGGGTTCTGACCGAGCACTGCTCACTTCACATCTCCAAATCTGGTCAATGCGGGAGAGTAAACCTCAAGCAGCTGAGTAGCCAAAGAGCCCCCAAACCAGAATAAAAAAGTAAAAGGTAGAAAGGAAATACTCTAACAAAAGAGCCTTCTGTTTTTACTTTGGGACAGCCCCTGTGTAGTAAAGCAAAGAGCTTTGGGGATAAAAATACATCTGCTTCTGAAAAGGAAGACTCAACCAAAGGGTTCAAAGGGCTCAGAAGATCAAAGCTAACTGTCTTGTTTCTCAAGAGCAGGTGAGAGCCTCAGTGGACAAAATCATCAGCCTGATGGTTTGCTGCTCTCAGGGTCTTAGAAACCTTCAGCCACTGGGCAGAGCAAGATGAACCGGGCAAACTCCCGCCCAGACTCTGAGCGTGTCCCAAATTCAGCCAACTACCAGTGACATCCCAGCCCCTCCATGGAACTCATTCACATAATGGAAACAGACCCCTGCAGCCTACAAGTTCAAATACTGCTCAAACTTAAACTGGAGCTCTTACCTGGCTGACCCTGGGTTCTCAACTATTTACTTGATGGCCTGAAATCATGATGGCCTCCCTTACAAGAGCTGACAGTCTCCCTTACTCTAACGGAGATCTTGTTCAGATGCCTCTCAAGCTGGAGTCTCTCACCTCAGAGCTCTCAATCCAAAGAGTGGCTGATATACCACCAGTCGCAGTTAACCAAACAAACAGAGATAACAAAGTTTAATTTATAAATCATTCTTGCCCATCATTCAAGACATGAAACAGAATGGCCTGGGGCTTTTATTTGGAGGGAAAAACAGACTCTGAACTATGTACTGGAAATATGCTCTAAGCTCAGCTTTCCTGAAACTATTCCCCTCAAGTTAGGTGCCTGAATCAGCCTATTTCAACTCTAGCACGTTCCCAATAGGTCCCAGTGGGGTTGGACAGAGGTACTTTGGTGAGAAACAGAAGGCTTCACATGTGTGTTTTGGAGCCCAGAATGCACCTGAGAAGAGCCAGACTGAAAAAAGATGTGAAAGCTGGCCGACTACAGAGCACCAAGGCGGTTTGGGACTCCCAGTCAGGTCTGTTCTGCTCAGGCAGTGATGCAAGAAGGCAGACTGCTCATGGGGTCAAGGGCCTAGTGCCAGGTTTGGGCACTGAGGGAGGAGAGGAAGGTGCTATCAGGGAGGAGTCTGAAACAAAGGAAGAAACCAGAGAGTAAAATTCTTTTCATAAAAAAATTAGCCTGATAGATAAAAAATATACAAAGTTGAAATTTGTACAGACATTGATAATAGGAGGAAAGACAACTTCAAATTGGTATTTGTTCCCACTTAAGTGCTAACACGGACATGGACACAGATTGCTGCCTTGGGCAACAGACAGAGACATCTGGGGCAGATGAATACAAACACAGCCAGTGCCTGTAATGCTCATTAACACAACGGCTGACAAACTAATATACAGAAATGTTTAATAGAGGAACTAAAGAAAAAGAAAGGAGAGAAAATCTTAAAACTCAGCCCTGGGCTGAGGAGGTGCCACACAGCCCTGAGTGCAGCACAGAGAGCCATGGGGTGACTGGCCAGGAACTCCTAGAGCAGCTTCTGGTAACAGTGGGTGCAAAGCAATGAAAAACACACTGGCCACTGGAAACATGTTTCTTCTTACTTTGGGGTGGGGCAGAGGCGGGAAACACGAAAGCCTCATGAACATGGCACCTCCAACACTACACTCTGAGTATCTCCAGGCAGTTGTTGTAGCAGATGGCGATCCAGTCGGGCTGAGTGGATGCCCACTGCACGTTGTTGATCTCTCCCTCAGCTGTGTAGGCCAGGATAGGGTCCTCGATGGCCCGGGGCATTTGCTGAATGTCCCAGATGAGAGCCTGATGGTCATCCGCTGGTGACAGAGAAAGGCAGAAGCAAGAAACAAGGTCAAAACTCAGGCAAAGAGGATAATGATCCCTACATTTGGTGGTGCTGATAGTCAGGTTACAAAACATTTGCTCACCAAAACCCAGTGAGAAAGATTTTAAGCCCCCATTTTATAGATGAGAAAACTGAGATTTGGAAATTTAAAGGACTTGCCCCAAACCACAGAGCAGTGGAGCCAGTGAGTGGCAAAGCCAGGACTCAAAGCTAGCCTCTGGCTGTCCCAGGGCTGTGTTCACTGAATCGGAAGTAGGTGACAGAATGGGACTTGGTGGGCATCTCTCATCCTATAGCACGCACCAGGAAAGGAAGAAGGGATGAGATAAAGATGGCAAAGTTATGAGTTATGTTTACTTTTTTCTAGTTCCTAAGTGATCTGTAATGTCTATCATGTTACTTTTATAATTGAAATAGTAATTTCTTAGTCTAAGAGAAGAAAAAGCAAGGCAAGGACCTTCAATATCAGAGTGTCTTCTAATCCATCAGCCTACCTAGATGTGAAAGCTTGCCTTTTTTAAAAATATATATATTTTATTGATTTTAGAAAGGGAGAGGGAGAGATAGAAACATCAATGATGAGAATCTTTGATTGGCTGCCTCCTGCATGCCCCCTACTGGGGATCGACCCCGCAACCCAGGTATGTGCCCTTGGCTGGAATTGAACCTGGGACCCTTCAGTCCGCAGGCCGATGCTCTATTCATTGAGTCAAACAAGCTAGGGCAAGCCTGTCTTTTGTACACAGGGGAGCTGAATAAACTAAACCCTAATTGGCTAGGTTTATGTGGGCAAACGGAGATGTGAAAACTACAGGTCACACACCAATGACCAGACCAGGCTACCCAGGGCCCTTCAATGCATCAGAGCTCACTGTAGGTTCACTGTATCTCCTAAGGGAGATGTCAATCTTGGCAGTCCCAAAGACTCTGTTACGTCTACGACAGACTGCCCCTCTCCTTCACATTCATGGATCCAAGTCCTCTGTGTCAACCTAGATTTCAGGGGTGGACATATGACACAGCGTGTAACTGATACATCAGGGGTCTTCAAACTACGGCCCGCGGGCCACATGCAGCCCCTAGGGGAGTCTGATCCTGCCTGCCAGGTTTTTTGGGCAGTGAGCGCAGCCAAGGTGTTACAGTAGTAATTAGTAGTTCATATAGTCCGGCCCTCCAGCTCTCTGAGGGACCGTGATCTGGCCCCCACTTTAAAAAGTTTGAGGACCCCTGTGATACATGATGAAAATAGTACATGGAAGATGCTCTGAGAGTACAAGCGCATTTGGGAATTGGACTGCTTCGTGTTTACAAGTGTAGAGAAGTTCTCAATTGAGTTACTTTGGTAAATCTCTCAAATTATCCTCAGGAAATAGTAAGGATTACAATTCTAAGGAAACAAGAAAGATCTCCTTACCTCTCCGTCCACATCCTGCCCTCCCCCACCATGTTTACCTGCAGTGCAAATGTGGCAGGATGAATGTGGGGCCCACGCAATGCCATTGACGCATGCTCGGTGGTTGTTTAACCTCGCGACAGGCGTGCACGGAACTCGGACATCCAGAATTACTACCTGCAGAAATAACAAGGAAAAGGCTTCAGAGTGTAAGAGAAAGAGAGAGAGAAAAAAGACACTACACAAAAGAAAACAAAAATTTTTAATCATAATTTCCTCATTTGTGAATTTAAATATTATTAGATACAGAGGGTCTCTGTCCCAAAAGTAGCAACTGGATTGAAGAAAAAGAAAAGAAGACACAGGTAGTTTATAGTCTATATCTAAAGTAATACAAGGTCTTTAGACTGATACGGAAAGGGAGAAGTAGGGTTAGGTAACATGAATTTGGATAAAGCACCAAGTCCGTTAGATGTGTATGCTAAGATTCATAAATGGTTTAGGTGCAAGCTCAGTGGGACATAGTGACAGCACCCTCTGCCTCCAAAGCAGAATTCAGAATGTAAGGATTCTGAGGTGCTGGCTTCACCAAAACAAAGTTAGTAACTGCACTGTCTCTACCCACAATTTACTGCTTGTGTCAAGTAAGAGGCTACAGAGAGTTGCCGTTTCCATGTCTGTCTGCTAAAGCTGGAAGAGTCTGTCCTGACTACAGAGGGGGAAACTGCTTCTTACTTAGCCTCGTAAGCAAGTATGATTTGGTTTACTTTTTAGATAATGCTTTTCTTGACACTAACCACAACTCTTCAAGTATTAAAGTTTTTAACACACTGTGCTTATCCTGAATTGGATTTTCTTAATCTCAGCACTCCTGACATTCTGGGTCAGATAACTCTGTCCTGTGCATTGTAGGAGGTTTAGCAGCATCCCTGGCGTCTACCTACTAGATGACGGTAGTACACACCTCTTCCCTTCATCCCCCCTCCCCCTCCTGAGCTGGGTTAATCAAACTATCTCCAGACGTTTTCAAAAATCCACTGGGAGAAAACTGCCACCAGTTGAGAACCACTGTCCTAGATATACTAAGTAGTGCCACAGTGAGGTTGCAAGGCCATGCCAGCCTGAAACAGGGTGCTCACCTCCATTCCATCCATGGCCATCGTGGCCAGGTAGTTAGGGTCCTGCTTGTTCCAGCAGAGGCGAAGCAGTGGGTGATGCTGTGGGTCTTCATAAATGATGGTGCTGTGTTCTAGATGGCGGAGGTCAAACATCCGCACTGAGCCGTCAGCACCCACAGAGGCAAACATGTCCCTACCACCGCCAGCCCGGCTAAATGCGATATCATAGACCTGTTGGTGAATAAAACACTTTAGCCAGATTCCGATCCATTACATCCTTTTCCACAGCAGGAAATCTGCTATCCCTGGGTCATCTAAACCAGTTTATAACACAGGAGGAGAGAAATAAAACCAAACAATGTCTGCAAAGTCTGGAACCTGACAGCTCTACCATCAGTGACTTTCCAAAGAGTGAAGATCATCCTGCTATAGAAATTGGCTGGCTTCTTCTTCCCACAGTCCTGCTTTCCAAGTCTTCTTCCTCCAACCTCTATGATAAACAAAGAGCACATACCCTGCTGACCAACAGAGCACACGGAGTTCTGCGCAAATATTCCATATGCTTAGACAGGCTGAGCTCAAGCCAGAGACAGTGTGGTCTTCTATAATGATACAAGATTGAGACACTGATTTTCTGAACCTTGACGGCTTCCATTTGTGTGGGGTCAGAGGCAGATCCATGACCACAATGAGGCCAAGATCATAGTTTAGAGAGGTAGAAGTAGCCCTCCTGTGGCCGCTTAGCCAAGCTGGTTCTGCTGTGAAACCTGGCCCTGAGACTCATTCCCAAGAGAGAAGTAAAGCAGATTTATACCACGGGAGGCATTTCTACATTTGCAAAGAGACTTATACCATGGGAGGCATTCCTATATTTGCAAGACATGTTGTTTCTTCTCCTAGTTGGTCTGCATTCATAAATGGTTTAGGTTTTGAATCACTGTTTCCTGCATTTATTACTTGCTGCAAACGCTGCACACCACTACTGTCTATGAGAAAACAGAGGCAGAGAGCAACAGAGAACTTCAGAGAGAAAAAAAGGACAGAGAGAGACAAAGCCAGAGCCAGACAAGCAGAGAGAAGAGACAAACTGAAAAAGAAAAACAAATGAAAGGAAAAGCAAAACCCATCTCTGGGGTCAAGATTAACAACAGCTGACTTCTGGAGAGACATGACTGACTCTTACTGAATACCATGGCTCCACCTTCTCGAGGTTCTGCCTGCCAAGGGACACTGCGACACGAGCATCTAGTTCTATTCAACCCCACAAATTCCTTCCTCTCTGACTATGAAGAAATCACACTTCTCTTTCTACAGTAGCAATGATTCAGAAGGAACCGGGCAGTTACCACAAGGAGGCCCTGCAGCTCAAGGCTCTGTCCTGCCTGAGGGTAGGGGCATGTTAATCAATGTGAGCACCCCAGGGGGCCGGCTCTCAGGAACCAAGAACAGGGACTCCACAGCAGCATCACTAAGCAACAAGGCGGTGTGGGCAACGTGAAGAGTGTGTAAAGCTCGCTCAGCTTTCACTGACTGCTTCTTCATCGGGCTCCACCAGTACATTTCATTATAAACCAAGGGGAGATGACAACCCACATATATGCTACCCTCCTCTACACGAACCTGCCAGGCAGCAACAGGAGCCCCCAATCAAGACTTTACTTTGATAGTGAGGTGGGCTGAGAAAAGCCATAGGTGCTAGGAGGTATCACTGTTTCTCTCACAGCAACTATACTTAGATACTGAGGTTCATTTCTTCAAGGCCAGGGCCTGTTTGCTGGTCCTGGCCTTCCCCTCCGGCTGGGAGAGGCTAAGGGATTTCTCCTCCCCTCTCCCTGTTCCCTGAAGCATCTCTGGCAATGACTGTGTCCCCTCCATGGCTCTAGCTTTTGCCAGGTAAGCTCAGCCCCTGGGCTCCAGTAACCCTGTGTGTTCCCTTGGCCCTTCTGGCTTGAGGGCAGTGCCACTCCCTGCTGCTCCTATTCTCTGCATCAGCAGTCGCCAACCGGTGGTCCGTGGGCCACTGGTGGTCCGTGAGATCCGAAAGGTTGGCAACCGCTGCTCTAGATTGCCTCACTGCTCCTATTCTCTAGATTGCCACATCTGTGTAAGCAATCCCCTGGGTTAAATCCCCTCTGTTTGCATACTTAGAGTAGCTCTGGATTTCTGAAATGGACCCTGACAGAGAACAGCAGATACATTGTCACTGAACTAAAACATAGCAACCTGTTCCACTTGATGTCAACTGGGTTTCCAGAAGACCCTTACTGGTCCTCTCTACAGGACAAACTCCTCCGTTGTCCCTTGGCTCAGCAGCAGCCCAGGCCAGCAGTCTTGTAACAGATCTTACCCTTATGAGCACAGAAAGCCAAACAACAGCCCCTTACTAAGAATGATAACCTGGTCACCAACCTCCCATTCTGTGGCTAACCTCAAGTTTCCGACCTAAAGTCAAGTCATCCTTTTTATCTGTACAGATATTAATATCTCTTGCTATGCAGGGAAAGGTAGAAGAGAAAAGGAAACGCTGCCGCAGGAAATCAGAGAACTAGGTGCATGCAGCAGCTCTGGGAGGAAGATTTAGGACCATTTTCCAAAATCACTCATGACAATGCTTTGATTAAAATGCGGCTACAAAGAGCTCCCTGTGGCTTTTGCAATAAACACAGGAGAAACACAACCATCAAGATAAACCATATTCAATTCCAAATAGTTTTAAGAATTAAGTGAACATACTAGAATTTCATGAAACAAGTTTAGAGAAAAATTGATTAACTAGGTTTCACAGCCATGAAATTTCTCTCTTCCTGCCTTTCCCTCCTAGAAGCAAATATATTTCAAGGTAAGTGTTACTCTAAGATTCATTTTAAAAATATATATATTTTATTGATTTTGTACAGAGAGGAAAGGAGATAGAGAGTTAGAAACATCGATGAGAGAGAGTCATCGATCAGCTGCCTCTTGCACACCCCCTACTATATGCCCGCAACCAAAGTACGTGCCCTTGACCGGAATCGAACCTGGGACCCTTCAGTCCCCAAGCCGACGCTCTATCCACTGAGCCAAACTGGTCTCAGCTCTAAGATTCATTTTTAATCACATCAGGTCCAAATTTGTCTATAAGAGAGTTCATTGTTAAAAAAACAGCATTCTTTGGCATGAAAAGAAAAATTACTACAGGACAAGTTGTTGATATCAGTCAAAAAAACACATTCCTTTACAATAGTGTTGTTTCTACTCTTGACACGTTACTATTTTCAATTCAAACACAATGTCAGCATTATGATTTTCCACATCATTTGCAAAACAGTGAGCAGACAAGACAATGTGACCCCACTGAAGGCACAGAAAGCAGAGGGACAGCATCCTTACCTCTTTATCATGGGCAATCAGCTGGGTCTTCACATGGCCAGACACAAGATTCACTCGCCCCAACACCTGCCCTGTCTCCAGCCCCCAGATGGTACAGGTTGTGTCAATGCTGGAGGTACCTGGAAACAATCAGTGCATGTCAGCAGCTGACAGGAGTGAGGTTCCCAGGCAAGCTGCTCTCCTTGTGCCTACTCACCAGTTCAGCACAGGAGACCACGTGCCACAAACACTTCCTAGCATAGGGAGGGTATCAGCAGAGTCAAGTGTTCATAGGACCTATCATAGGACCTTAGACTCTGACTGGAGACAAACATACACCCAAGGGAAGCTTGATTCCATGAGGAATGAACCACATTCCCTATCTAGTCTCTTTCTCGGTTGGCCCCATTCTAGGATGATGCCTGTAGCTCAAGCCCCTGGTTAAATCTGAGAAAACATATCTTTGCTTCTTCAAACTGTAATCTACACCCCCTCACCTAAAAGATAAGGATCCACTTCATTCCAGTCAAAGGAGGTCAGAGGAGCACAGAAATCTGAGTTTTTGTTATTATTTAGCAAACACTCCAGCCTGGTCTCCGTCTCACCAACCTAAAAGAACAACGAAAAAAGAAGAAAATCATCCAGTCATTTCCCCAAAAAACATTTTAGCCCCCTTTAGACAATATCATAGTAAATATAAGACATGGCGGGGGGACATTTTTACCATAAAGAGTAATAAAACTCAGAGGAATTCCCTGGCTGTTACTTCTCTACAAGCTTTTCCCCCTGCCTAGCTTGTTTTCCAAATTCTTCTAGAGGAGAGATCTGCTCACCTGGCCTGGCTGGGCACTCACACCTCCAGGCCAGGAGAGGCCAATGCTGATGAGCTCAGCTGAGAGGGGAGGTGAACTCACCAACTCCACAATCCACACGCATACTTGACTAGAATCGGTGGCCCGGTAGTCTGTTCAATTTACTCAAAAGTATCTTGACTGTAAACAGAATAAGAAGCCTCAAGTATCTCCACCCTCCCAGAAAGTTCTATCAGGTTAGCTGAGCCTTGATTTCCAGGGCTGGCTGTGGCCAGCAGCAGGGACTTCCAGGAATCCTGGCTAGGTCTACTAGGAAATCTGCTGAGTCAAGTAAGGTCATTTCAGATCCGCTAGCATTTGTTTCTCCCCCGTGGCAATGACACCGGCTGCCTCCAAGCCCAGCCTGTTCTGTGACTCCATGCTGCTGCTAACAGCGGAAACAGCACCTGCTTACCCTCCACACACGGAGATAGTCACCACTTGTTGCCAGTAGGTCCGGATACACGCCTTTTGTGTCCGGGATCCACATGAGCTTTGTGGTGGGGTATGGATGGTCAAAGGTGTTTCGGCAAATAAACTCCGAGCTCTCTTCATCTAAACCAACAAGCTGAACCTGTTAACACAACAAAATTGAGCCGTGTCAGAGACGTTAGATTCCTGGGAGTCAAGAACTATTACAGAGAGGACATCTAGTCCAGCCGTCCCATTTCTCAGGTGAGGAAGCCCAGACTCGAAGGGTTGGGTTACAGCCAACACTGCAAAGCTATTGTAGTAAGAGGCAGAGACAAAACTTGAAGACAGGTTTTCAGACTCCAAATCCTACACTCAAAAAATATATATATATATATGTAATTTATTTCAGAAAGGAAGGGAGATAGAAACATCAATGATGAGAGAGAATCATTTATCAGCTATCGCCTGCACGTTCCCTCCTGGGGATCAAGCCTGCAACCCAGGCATATGCCCTGACGGAGAATCAAACTGTGACCTCCTGGTTCATAGGCTGATGCTCAACCACTGAGCAATACCGGCCAGGCCAAATCCTGCACTTTGACCCACAGAACTTCATTACCTGCCCAGCAGGTTACACCTTCCCCCACAACCCTGAGGCATCTGATAATGTGTGGTTCAGTTACTGGTCTTGAAGTGCCGTGCGAATTTAGACCCTGTACAGCCCCAGTTCCATACAACAAAGTGCATCTCATGTACAAACTGGCCTTTCCCCCACATTGGCTAGTAACAAGTTTACACATAAAGGTGTGAAAAACAAGCATTCAAGAATACAAACCATCTACTGGCAAAAACAAACAAACAAACAAACAAACAAACCACTGAGAGGAAGTTCCCTGGTTCTGGTCACTTTTTCTTTGATTTAAGTTTGGGCCAATATTGATTTCCATTCTTTGCTGTTAAACTTAATCAGGCTCAGTGGAAAATGCCATGTGTATTTGCTTATGAATTTCCAGCAACTGGAAGATGGAATGGAAAATTTTTGCTAATGATCTATAATGAGAGGATAAGCACTGACCATACAACAGAAAACAGAACTCCTGTTACTCTTACTTCAGTCTTAGATACAAGTTATCTATCTACTTTTTAAAAAATTTTTATTTAGGTACAGTTGCATACAATAAAATTTCACTAACTTTAAGTGATCAGTTCAATAATTTGGGATATATATATTTGCAAATGTACACAATTTTATAAGCTTTAGCATCCCCCACAATAATTAAGATATAGAATACTTGCATCACCCCAAAACAGTTCTCTGGGACTCTTCTGCAGTCAATCCTCTAGCCCTAGTCCTAAGCAACCCCTGATCTATATATAGATTTGCCTTTTCTGTAATACTGTACAAAAGGAATTATGGTATTCAGACTTTGTGACTTTCACCATGCTGCCCTTGAGATTCATCCATGTTGTGTGTTTCAGTAGTGTTTTCTTTTTGTTGTTGTTAATCCTTACCTAAGGATATTCCCCCCCCACACACACACTGAATTTTAGAGAGTGGAGGGAAGAGGGAGAGTCAGAAACATTGATATGAGACACACCAATTGGTTGCCTCCTGCATATGCCCTGACCAGGGCCAGGGATTGAGTTGCAACCACGGTACATGACCTTAACTGGAACTGAACCCAGCACCCTCAGTCCCAGGGCTGACACTCTATCCACTGAACCAAACTGGCTAGGGCAGTAGTGTTTTATTTTATTGCTGAATAATATTGCATTATATGGAAACACTATATCCAGTTGATGAACTTTCGGATTACTTCTAATTTGAGGCCATTAATGTAAATTGATATAAACATTTATGTATGAAGTTGTTTTCTGAGGGGGCAAATTTTCATTTTTTTTCTTGGGTAGACAACCAAGAGTAAAATTGATGGTTTATGTAAGTGTACGTTTAACTTTATTAAAAAAAAAACTTTGTCTACAACACCCAACCAACTAAGCCACACTGGCAACGTGTTTTCTAAGTGGTTTTGTCATTTTGCATTCCCACTAGCATCCATTAGAGTTCCATATGCTCCACACACTTGTCCGCACTTGGTATTGCCAACTTTTCTTTTTAATTCTAACAGGTGTGTATTAGCAACGAACAATACTGAGCATCTTTGCATGTGTTTATCTGCCACCTGTATTTATTCTCTGGTGAAATCTGTTAAAATTTGTCCTTTTAAAAGACTTTTTTAGATTCACAAAAAGATTGGGCAGGAAGTACTGAGTTCCCACACATGCACAGCCTTCTCCACTATCAACTTAGTAAGTAGTATGTTTGTTACAACTGACAAGCCTACAATAATACATCGTTATCACTCAAAGTCCAGAGTTTAGTAGGTGTACCAGTTAACAATGCCGATTTTTTTTTCAATAGACCTGGTTCCACATATGTCATGTATGCGCTTTGATATGTATGCTATTTTGCTGTATTGACAACAAGCTTTAAAACTTCCTATGTCAAATTTTCTGATGGTGTTAACATCATAGATATTTTTACACTTAAAAATGTCAAATTTCGTGCCAAAAAAAGAGCTTACGATGGACATTACTTTGAATAAAGCATTTCTGATATTTCTCTTGAAATTATTGTGTTTTCTTTGATCACAAAATCCGCATTATTAACCGATATACCCAGTACATTAGAGTTCAGTATTTGTGTTGTACATTCTATAGAGTTTGACAAATATATGATTTGTCATATATATAAAGGTACTGTGAGGTTGAGTACCTTTTCTTATTTATTAACCAGTTGCATTTCCTCTCCTTGGAGCTGGCTATTTATACTTTGTCCATTTTTTAAAAAATCATATTAAGTAAATTAGTTCCTACTGTCTGCCATGTTTTGGAAATACTTCCCCCGGCCTATCATCTGTCAATTAAAAAAAAAACATTTTATTGATTTTTTTTTTTTTTTTTTTTACAGAGAGGAAGGGAGAGGGATAGAGAGCCAGAAACACCAATGGGAGAGAAACATCAATCAGCTGCCTCCTGCACATTTCTCACTGGGTATGTGCCCGTAACCAAGGTACATGCCCTTGGCCGGAATCGAACTTGGACCCTTCAGTCCCCAGGCCAATGCTCTAGCCACTGAGCCAAACCAGTTAGGACTATCATCTGTATTTTGACAACGTATTTTTTTTTTTCTATAGAAATGTTTTATTTATGTACTATAATCTGTTAAGCCTTTCCTTAGTTGACTCTGGGTTTAATGAGTGACTTACAGACTGTTTTCTCCTCTGCTCATTCCCACTGCCCCAGTACAGATTTCTTAGCCAATTTTCTCCTACTGTTTGTGAGACTTTATTTACATAGATATTTTGACCTGGAATTTGGTTTTCATGTATGATATGAATTAGAGGGTTTTAAATTTTCCTGCCAGATGGACAGCCAATTATGTCATATAATTCATTAACCCCCCCACCCACCCACCCAGGGAATTAAGGTACTATCTTATCAAATACTACATTTCTACATATATTTAAAAAATATATTTTATTGATTTTTTACAGAGAGGAAGGGAGAGAGATAGCTAGAAACGTCGATGAGAGAGAAACATCGGCTAGCTGCCTCTTGCACGCCCCCTACCGGGGATGTGCCCGCAACCAACGTACATGCCCTTGACCGGAATCGAACCTGGGACCTTTCAGTCCGCAGACCAACGCTCTACCGCTGAGCCAAACCGGTTTCGGCCATTTCTACATATATTTAGATCTGCTTTGTAACATTCTATGTGGTTCCACCAACCTCTGTGGCTATATCAATTCCAGTAGGCTTATTCTAATCTGATAGAGCAAGTGTTCCCCAAAGTTTTTCAACACCATTTCCCCATAATTTCCCGCCCCCCCCTCTCTTTACAACAGCATATATTTAAAACTTTGGAGACAGATAGTATTCTAGTTCTGGCTCTGCTTTTATCTTCAGTATCACTTTGGGTAAATCAGTTAACATATCTGGGCTTTAGTTTTCTCATCTTCCCATAAGTATTGACATGTAGTATTTTTTCCAACCTGTTGATTTATCTTATTAAAATTTTAAAATATATATGCTCAATTTTTATAAACTGAGTTATCTTTTAAAAAGTGCATTTCCGCCGAAACCGGTTTGACTCAGTGGATAGAGCATCAATCAGCCTGTGGACTGCAAGGTCCCATGTTCAATTCCAGTCAAGGGCATGTACCTTGGTTGCAGGCACATCCACAGTAGGGGGTATCAAGAGGCAGCTGATCGATGTTTCTATCTCATCAATGTTTCTAGCTTTCTATCCTTCTCTCTTCCTCTCTGTAAAAACTCAATAAAATATATCTTTTAAAAAATGCATTTCCCCCATATAAATCTTACATATTAAGTGTATTTTCAGGTATTTACAGAGAACATTCTATAATAGTTGTCACTTGCACACATTGCTCTATTATCTTCTGTCAAAGGGGCTAACCTACTTTCGCTTTCCCCTCTTCAAGAGGACTCGACTGTTTTACCTGGATGTCCAAAACATTTTTTATTCATCCTTAAAATGTAGAAACTTCCCTAAGAAATGTTTTGTTGCCAATTGTTCTGTATCAATTTTTCTTGAGGTATAGTTTGAGCTCATTACTTCAAACCTGTATTTCTATAGTTTTCTTTAACTGCATATTTGAGTTTTTGTGTCTCCGTTCTTTGGACTTCTTCAGGATTACCAATTATACCTAAGTTAGATCTTTGTTTTCTGCATCTATTCTGTTCTTTCTAATTATTTCCATTTCATTAATCTGTCTTCTCTAACCTTACTCTTTTTAGCAGTTGGTATTTTTATTCTTTTAATCCCCTGGTAATTTTTGTTTTCTCTTCCACTATTTCCCTGGGCTGCACCTGTTGATGTTTTATTTTCTCCTGTTACTATGCCTTGTTTTACCTGATCATCTGTATCTCTGCTTGGAGTTTTTTACTTTCTTAAGTTCTTTGACTTTATGGTGGCAGGACTGGCCAGTAATTTTCAACTGAGGTAAAAAAAAAAAAAACAAAAACCATTTTTCGCCGAAACTGGTTTGGCTCAGTGGATAGAGCGTCAGCCTGCGGACTGAAGGGTCCCGGGTTCGATTCCCGTCAAGGGCATGTACCTTGGTTGCGGGCACATCCCCGGTGGGGGGTGTGCAAGAGGCAGCTGGTCGATGACTCTCTCTCATCGATGTTTCTAACTCTCTATCCCTCTCTCTTCCTCTCTGTAAAAAATCAATGAAATATATATATTTTTTAAAACAACAAAGTAAAAAACAAACAAACAAACCATTTTTCTAGTGTGGGTACTTTACCTGCCACTGGTTTCCCATACCGCGCTCCCCCACCCCCCTTTCTTATAATATCTTTCTATAGTTACTGTGCCGGTTCCTTTTGTAAGTTCTTCCTAGATGATGTAAAGAAGGTTCCTGTGGGAGAGAGGTCATAGTCATGCCCCAAGTTTGTAGAAATACATGAAGCTTTTGCATCTTGCCAGCCAACAGAGATGAGGAGCTGCCAGGCTGCTCACAATTAGTCTCTCATCCAACCTGCCTCATTTAATACTTATAGAGAAGATAGCACATCTATGTGTCTTCTTGTAAAGCTTAGCTCCTCTCTTGCCCAAAGTGTCAAATGGGGTCTGAAGAAACTCCCGCTGCCAGCCTGTGCACCCTCTTTTCACTCTCCCAAACAAAGGATTGATTTTGTCCATCAAAATCCTATTCTGGAGAACTGTTCTCTTTTGAGTTTAAAACTGAAGCCATAGATACCCATTCTCAGCATATTCCCCAGCCCATTTGATGTTCATCATACTGCCATCCTTCCTCATCCTTGCAGAAGATAAGGAAAAACTACTTGACTTTAATCATCTTATTATCAACATTTAGGTTATCCCTCTACCTTTCTCTCCCTAGTCTTCCCCATCCTCCTGCTAAACTTCTTTTATTTCCCATCTCCACTCTCTTTCTGTAACTGTTGCTTCACAACACTTTACACCAACACGTGAGACAAGTGCCCCTGAAAGAAAAGGCTGTGAAGCAAGATTATTTTTACACTGTGGTTTCCTATGTCAAATTTTTACACTGTGGTTTCCTATGTCAAATGTCTCCTAAGGAGCAGATATGCAAAATGAAATATTTACTCCTTAAGGCATGACCACATCTTCACTTTTACATTTATTACTTACATAATAACAACATAAATTTATTCACATTATGCATACCTTATATTTTTCAAATATTAAAAGATGTCCGATCTATATTGTTAATAATACAAGCTTCCTCAGGGAGAAAATGGTGTATTCCATCTATCACAGAGTGCTAGTATTAGAACATGAAGGTTAATACATATTATGTATGTGATTAAAAAAAAAAAAAAAAAGCCCCACGTCTTGCCAGGGACTGATGGAACACTGCAAAACTCCCAAAAGCATAAATATCAATCAAAAACACACTGTCTTTATTGCTGCCAATCTCATATCTGCTAATGAAGACTGCACAGTTACCAAGCATCATCACTAGGCCTAAAACATATACATATGCGTGTGTTCAATACATAGCTGTTGAATTAATGAGCAAAAGACTAAGAATAGAGAGACATCTTTTCTTGCTCTCTCTCAAATCAGTAAAAATATATCCTTAGTGAGGAAAAAAACAAATATAAATACTGATAATGGAACTTTTTATTCCAGGTGTGACTGACACTATCCTGTTCTTTACTCTGCAATGATTCCCAAATTTATTCTTATGTTGGAACATCGGAAAGTCAAGTTGTTCTTAGACAGTTGCTTAAAGAAGGGACAAACTTTGCAGTAAATTCCTCCAACTGAGGTTTGATACCAATTACTCCACTGACTCCACCAGCAAGACTGTGGCTCAGTTTGTCTTTCTTAAAAATGTAACTTCTACCACTTACTCAAGTTAACTCTGGAAGAACTTGCAAGGAAAAAAAACACATCTATTTGTATGAAGACTCTAACCCTTTAAAGAACATTATTTTACTCTTTTTTTTTTTTTTTTTTTAAACAGGTATTCTTAAACAATAGTTCTAGTGTTCCTAACTTCACTAACATGGTTTCAGCATCAGGACCATGAATTCCATTCCCAGCTCTGCTGCCCACTATGACCACAAAAAGGAAGAAAGAGGAATCAGAGAAAAGAATGGTATGTCTTGCTCAGGACTTTCTGGCTCCGTGGGTAATGGGTGGACCTCAAGATCAGTGTGCACTCCATGGTATCTGTTTGTGTACTTCAGGGCAGGGGCAGGCCATCGCTTTCATCAGTTTCTCAAAGGGGATTCCAAAGAAGTGAAAACGTAACACTAGAGAAACAGCTGTGCTCCTGAAGAACTGTAAACAAACTTACAATGTTCAAAAATGTTTTTGACAGGACCTGCACCTTCCCTACAAGCTGTGGGTCAGAAACAGTAAGACTGACATGTGCAATTCCCCACAGCTAGTCAATGGGTCAGACAGGACCCAATCCTCAAGGCCTGGCTTTTCCCCCTTGCACCAGCCTATAGAGCAGGCGTGCTTTAAACACACTAGCCAAGGCTTTCAATTGCTCTGATCCTAGTCATCACAACATTTACTCGAATAGGATAAAAGAAAGAAATGAAGCGGTAAAGGAAAGAAATTCTTCCCACTGACTCACTCAACAGCTTTCAAAAATAAATTTATGCTGCACTGCCAGCTTAAAAGCTTCCAACCCTTATTCTATGAAGGCTTCTCAAATTGACGATGCTTGCCATTCAAGGTTACAAATCTGTATTAGTATGACGAAGCCAAGCAAAGACATGGCAAGTGTCATCCTCTATTCAGACAATAGTGGGTTCAAGGCTACAGGCCAAGATTTCCAAAAAGAGACCGTTTTTTAAAGGACAGATTATAAGGCAGCAATGGCAATCCTGGCAGAGGGGCCTGGGTAACCATGAATAATAGTACCTGGGGCTGGGAGTGGGGCTGCGCAATGAACAGCCCCGATAGAAATCCAGTGTGGCCAGGAGTGAATGACCACCAACTGAAGCGCGAGCATCATCCTTCACAAGTTATCACTCCTCCTTTCCCCCTCCGCCCCACAACGGGAGCAATGAGGCATCAGAGGAGGGAGACAGGAGTGGGAATAGCGTAGCATTAGGGTGTAAATTCGAGTTTGCGATTTGTTTCTGCCACGACAATAGCTGTCTGACTCCGGCAAGTCACAACACTGTGCCTCAGTTTCCCCATCAGTAAAATGGGGGTCAGAGGTCACTACACTCCTGACTATCCAGGAATGCTGCCAGGATTAAATGAAACAAGTGCGAAACCCTCTGCTCAGGACCAGACTCAGAAGAACCGCTCCGTGGGTGCCAAAGGCAAGTCCGTAGGAGGGTCCTGGGGTCTGGGGTCTGGGCTCCGGCCCGGAGAGGGCGCTCCTGGGGCCCGCTCCCCGTCAGCTGGGCTCCGAGCCCCTGCCCGGCCCACCTTGTTGTTGTACTCCTCCACGAAGCTGCCCAGCGCCAGGCGAAAGCGCTTGTCAGGACGCACGCTCCAGTTCATGGCGTAGACGGTCCAGGGCGCCTCATACTTATAGATCTCCTTCCGTTTGCCGTGCAGGGACATGGCTGCGGCGGGGGCCGCAGTGCGGGCCGGGGCGGCAGCGGGATGCGGCGGGCGGGGCGCGCGTCAGGCGAAGAGCCGGGCCCGGGACCTCAGGGTCCGAAGAGAGGCGGGGCTGGGGCGGGCAGGGACGGCCTAGCCCGGAAGCGGGGCCTCAGCGACAGACAACGACAGACAACGACAGCCGCCGGGTCCGACCCCCAGTTTCAAACCAGCTTCTGGCTCAGACGACAATCACCTTCCGTTTGAGACGTTGCCCCGCCCCCCAGGAACGGAAGCCACGCGTTCCCCGCAGTGGCGCCGGGCGTTGGCTGCCTGACACGTCACTTAAGACGACTCCTTCTCTTCATTGGCTATTGTACCTTTAGCTTTTGGAACCCCCTCGCTATTGGCGCAAATGGTTGTCACTCCAATGGCTCGTCCCACTTAATCCCAGGGGGGCGGGCTCTTCCTCAGTCCCAAAGGTCATTGGCTGACAAAGATGTCAGTCAGGGAGATAACAGCGCAGTGCGGGTGAATGGGGGCGTGGGTGGCGTAGAGGCGAGCGTGTGGCGCCCCAGGCTTCCAAGTTCTAGGCCAACGAAACCTAGGGTGACCTCCTTTGACTTCCACTCCGCAGCTGCTATTCTGAGCGGCTTCTCTACTCTGTCGAGTGGAAATTAAAATGCTGCCGTGGGCGAGGGCTTGCTGCGCTTCGCGGCCCTGAGACCCGCGGCCTGGCTGTCCCGGCTAGCCAAACGGGAACCGCTTTCCCTCCTCTCTCACGCTTACGCCCCCTTTGAACCGGGAGGGGAGCGGACAGGCGGTGTGCAGAAGGACCCGCCGATGTTCTCTGGGCCAGGCCACAGTCAGCCAGGCCTTCCCGCGCTTTCCTGTCCGTCTACAAATGCTGGGAATTCTGGGGTTGGTTTTCATAAGGCAGCTTTCCCACCAGCGTGGCTCTAAGTTCTTTCAGATCCCTTGCCATCCCTTTTCCGCCTCAGATTCCCCAAGGAAAAGCTAATCAAGCGCTACATTTATGTGTCCCGAGTTTGAAATGGAGAAGGGTCCAGATCTTTATAATTTAAATAGTTTCCGATTCTTTGCTTTCAACAAAATTAAAGGAGAATTATAATGACCTGTTATGTATCACTAAATACAGTTGTTGTTTTTTAATAATGATGTGATTGTTATCAGACAACTCAAAGAATTCAAGGAACTGAGTGACAGTGCTGTTATGTAACAGAGCTTTGTCCCATCCATTTATGTGAACAAGTTTTCTCTGTGCTTAAGTTTTGTGTTTTTATTAAAGGAAAGAAAAATAGGTACAAAATTGTTGCTGAACCTTGTCTTATTTTAACAACAACAACAACAACAACAAAGCTACTCATCCACACGAACTAATTGAGAAGAAAGTGATGCATTTCCAATAAAATTTTAGTTTCTATAAAAATTTAATATATATTTATTTTGAACAATTCTCTACTAGTAAGTGTAACCCTTGCCTTAGTAATATTTAAAAATTAATCTTAAAATTTCAATGTACAGTATATATTTTCAATTTACATACCTGTTGCAAATAAATATGAGATTATGAATAATAAACTTTAAAGCAGGATAATAAATTATATGTCGCATAAACTGAGAAGAGAATGGAATTATGAGAAAAAAAATAAATGATGTTAAAGAAGTGTTTGTTCTAGTGTTTTTAAAATGAATGGTGTTGGCTCTCAAACCACTATGCTCTTTGGATCAAAATGGATCCATGGCAATAAAACAGTTTAAAAAGTGTCAATATATTCAACACACTGGAAATGACATCCTTTACAGCTATTTAAACTTAATAATGAAATACTTCATATGTCAACTTAAAAATGTGCGAAGAGGCAAATACATTTTCAAATTCTTTTAGGGAATAATTCTTTTAGGGAGCAAAGAGGACTGAAGACCAGCGACCAGGTACTTTTTGGACAGCAGTCCATTTCAGTGGGGTAGTTAATTGCGCATATTCTCAAGCCAAACCATTTAGGTTGAAATGACATCCTTTTCCCCCCTCTATTGTGGGCAAGATTCCATTATTATTATTATTATTATTATTATTATTGTATAACTTATACATAGAAGTGCACATATTCTCACAACACACGCATGTAACCGGCACCTAAACCAGGAAACGGCTACCGAAAGTTGTGCTTGTATAAGTTTTCTGTCTATCTCCACCTTTGATCCCACTTCTCTAAAATGGGGAGAAACAGTGACCCCTCAGGGAGAGGATTAGATAAACTAATACCTGAGGCAGTCAGCACAGTGCACTGAACAGGGGGACTGTTATGAAAGTGTTGGCTGTTGTCATGACTCCCAATGTCCACCAAGCCAGTACCTCTCACTCCCCTTCATCCCAGCCTGGCTAAAAGCTCCACGGTTCCAGGGCTTCTGGGTCCAGCAGGGCCACCTGCAAGTCCCCAACACATAGCTCTTGGTGAGAGGGGCTTGGAGAAGACGGCTGAGATGTTGGCGTCATGGCAGAGTCGAGGGCAGAATCACCCTCAGGTAAGTGACACACCCAGCCCAAGGTGAAATGTGCAGACTTTATTAGCTGTGATACACTCCACCATCCGCTAAAGTCCAAAGGTCGTCACAAAACCACAAGGGACTGAGCCACCGAGGGCTGGAGCCCTGTGCCCTGATGTGTCCACTACAGAAGACACCTGCGTCTCCAGCCAGGACACAGGCTCTCACAGGGAGTCTGACCAATTTTGGGTGCTGGGCGGAAAGGCAGTGGATAGTTCTGAGCCAGGAGGGGATTTCACCAGGCCCAGAGCAAGGCCCTCACACAGAAGATCAGAAACTTGTCTTTTCCTCACTGACCCCGCTCCCTGTCAGCTAACTGCACACCCAAGGTGCTGGCCCCTCCTTCAGGCTTGCTATCTAAGCAGAGGCCCGGAGGCTGGGACACATCCTGAGCCTCCTCGCTTCTGCCATCTTGGGTCACCTGGGTTAGCAGTTTGTAGCTACTCAGAGAGCATGGTTTTCAGAGGTCCGCCTCGGCAGCTCTCCGCCTCCCCCAAACCCTTCACTCTCACCTCACCCACCTGCGATCCCCTTCCGGGGTCTTTTGTCTTGGGGTTCAGTGGCTCCAACTCCCTGCAAATCCAGGATCTGAGCCATGTCTGGGGAACTCCAGCTGCTTGGGGACAGCACTGAGGTATTCCGGGAGGGAGGAGAAGCGGGGACCACAGACGAGTCCCTGTACCTCCAGGGGATGCAGAGGTGAGGCCAGGGATGACAGAGGCCCCTCGGGACGCTCCAGTTCAGAGGACAGAGTCAGAGCTTTGTCCATGGCCATGGCCAGCTGAGGCATCCCGGAGGAGGAGTTCCTGTGCTTCGGCTCAGGAACTTGGTCCAAGTCACCACAGCTTGGGGCCTGAGAAGGGCGAGAGAGAAGGGGTGGGGGGAGGAATGCAGCAGCCTCCAGGCAAGCCCCTGCGGAACACCTCCCCTGCTCACCTGTGCAGGGGGCAGGCCGCCCTGGGGCAGCCTCGTTCCTGGACTCTGGGTCGCTGAGGCCACAGGAAACAAGGCCAGGTCGTTAGCGGATGCTCCCAGAAGGTAGCCAGCGTGGCCCTGGGGCAGGGGCTGCTGAAGGAGCTGCAGGATGCGGCTGAGGTCTGAGGACAGGCGGGATTCCAGCCTGCCAAACAGGACAGCACGCCACAGTCAGGGTCAAGATCAGGGCCAGGGTTGGGGTTAGGGTGGGCAGTTCAGGGCCTGAGGACAGCTCCCAATTTGGTAGCCTTCATGCAGTTCCTGCTGCTTGGAAGGGCAGCTGGGGCCTATTGAAGCTATTTCCTTGCTACAGTCCAGAGCCCCTGCCCAAATTCCCCTAGCACATCCCTGACGTTGAAAATAAGTGACCAGGTGCCGTATGCATGTCATTCGGTCTTCATCAAGAAGCTCTGATATGGGTATTCTGAAAGGGCAAACTGAGGCACAGAGTGATTAAGTAACTTGCCCACACTCTTGCTGGTAGGAGGCAGAGTCAGCATTGGAACCCAGGATTGTACTGCCCCTAAGCCCTAATTCTGCCACCACAACTTGGTTATCCACAGGCCACACCCCTTTCCCAAGGGCCCTTGAAGTTGGTTTCTCTGCATGAAGTTATGCCCCTCCCTCAAGAAAGCTTCCTTGAGGGACTGAGCGGCCCCCGAGGACTCAGCAACCTCCACCTTGAGCCTCCCCATGCCCTTCTCCCTCCGCAGCCTTCTGCAGGCCGTTTCCCCCAAGGAAACGTATGTCCGCTATCCAGAACCTCCACTCTTTCAGCCCCTTTGCTGATGCAGGTAAGGATGATGATCTGCTTCCCGCTGGCACTGAGGGTCACATCCATATAAGAATTCAACAGAGAAACGGCAGGAAGACCCTTACCACCTTCCAAGGGATCGCTGATGACTACGATCAAAATAAACTCGTGAAGGCCTTTAGGAAAAAATTTGCCGGCAATGGTACTGTCATTGAGCATCCAGAATATGGAGAAGCGATTCAGCTGCAGTATGACCAGCGCCAGGACATATGCCAGTTCCTCGTCGAGACCGCACTGGCTAAGGACCACCAGCTGAAGGTTCCTGGGGTTGTAAGTGCTTTGGGCTCACTGAAGCTTAAGTGAGGATTTCTTTGCAATGAGTGGAATTTCCCTTCTGTCCCTTGTCACAAGTTTAAAAACCTCACAGCTTGTATAATGTAACCATCTGGGGTCTGCTTTTAGCTTGGACTAGTGTGATTCCTTCGTGCAATAAACTGAAAAGAGCCATGCTGTCTGGTCTTGAAGTCCCTCATTTAAACAGAGCTCAAGCAGTGGGCGCCGGGCAGTGTCCAGCCTGAAACAGCAATACCGTGAGGTTTCAGCCAAGCCCATGTCTGGCCAAAGCTCCTCTCCAGAGTTCCCTGCCCTCAGAGAATGTCACCCACTGCCTGAGCAGCCTTGGGTGAAGCTGAGAGAGGGGTCAGGCAGCAGCGCCCTGTGTACCACTAGGGGGAGCCCTCTGCAGTCAAAGATCTACACCTGATGGAGCTCAGAGCAGCCTGCCGCCTTCCCTCCAGGGAGGTGTAAGGACTTCCGGCTTGCCACCAACGTCTTTTTGACCTGACATATCCTAGCTAATTGTTGTCCAAACTACATAATTTGAGGCCAATCTTCTATCCAAGTTAAACTTTTGACAAGGGAACAAATTTCAAACTGAAGTGTCAGTCATGTAGCTAGCTGTAGAGACCAGCCGTTTCCCAATGCCATGAGAAGTAAAAGAAAAAAGATTTGGGGGGTGTTTTCCCCTCATCCTTTAGTTTTAATGTTATTTAAACCCTTATGTATTTATGTATTTAAACCCTTATTTAAATAAAACTTGTTTTCAGAAATGAAAAAGAAAGATCTAGACTCTCTAGGATTTGCATCCTAATTTTTTCTTCATTATATAAAACTAGAGGATGAGCTTCCTTGACGTGTTCCGTGGTTTGCTGGGACAAGCCATCTAAGGAATTGTGCGGACAGGCCTGCTGTTCAATGGGGCTGGCCATTCTGAAACTTAACAGGACATCCAGTGAGGTTCCTGAACCACCAGGAGGGGGCACCCGTGCCTCGCCTGCTGCTGGGCTTACTCCCTGCAGCCCCCAGAACCTGGCCTGCAAGGCACTCACCTGTTCACCTGGGCCTGGAGCTGCTCTAGCCTGGGGCCCAGCTCCCGAGACCAGCCGTCTGGGTCTCCCTGAGGGTCCGAAGGGCTGTGCCTTGGCCTTTGGGGCACTTGCTGTAGCAGCTCAGGCCAGAGGCCAGATGCATCTGAGAGGCTCAGGGAAGGGGCTGCACCTGCGGGAGCCGAAGGAAAGCCTGAACTTGGCTTAGCTGGTTCTACACACCTGAGCCCGTGCCCCTCCCCCTACCTGCCATGGGAACGCGGGGCGGGAGGGGTGGCTCTTCCCACCGGCACGCCCAGGAGTATGAAGTCCTGTCTCCATAGAAGTCTGGTATCCATGACCCATAAGGCTGTAGCCCGAGGAGGAGGCGTAGGGCTCCTGCTTTGGGGGCTGGCTGGGTGGGGCACTGAGCCCTGGCCTTACTCTCTAGGAAGCTAAAGCCTAGTGGTTTCCCTGTAGCCTTGCTGTGGAACCCCAGAGGCTTGGCCCGTATTCCTCTTCTTGTGACAGCACTGGGCACCCCGCTAGCCCTCACCCAGGCTCTGAGGCCATGGGGAGGACGGGGGAAAGGCCTCCAGCGCCGAGCCTAGGGAGGGAGCCCAGCTCCACTCGTCCAGGGGTTGGGGGGCCTCTCCTAGGGGAAGCAGGATGAAAGGACTGCGAGGGCACAGGAGGCTGGCCGGGGCTCTGGGCTGGGGGCGGCAGACACCGGTGGAGACTGGCTTTGCTCACCTGACTGGTTGTCACTGAGGAAGAAGCCTTCGTGGTCCTGGTTGCCTGGAGCCTGTTGGGGTGATGACCGGAGACCCCCATCTGCCTTGTGGGGAACAAGAGCATCAAGTAACAGGGACCGAAGCTGGGCAGGGCCTCTTGGTTCTCCCTTGCCCTCCCCCCGCACCTCCAATGTCCCCTGTGGCCCCTGTGAGAAAGGGGTGACAGGTGGCTGGGCTCTCCCATAATGTTCCTGACAGCTTTCTGCAGGTGCCTCCTGCCTGGTGGGAGGGGGTGAACAGGGGCGTGGAGGCCTGCTGACCCCCAGCGTCTTGGGAAAGGCTACTCGGAGCATCCTGATTGTTTGTGGGGGATTGTGGAGGGGGCAGGGGAGCTGTTCTTCCAGTCCTCCCTTTCCATGCTCCTGCCCTCAGCATGGCCAATGGGGGTCTCCTTGGAGGAGACTGGGCCTGGAACCCCCAGACCAGCAGGTGCCCTCAGCAACACCCTCAGCAGCCCACCCTTCTGGTACCTCCACTTAGGGCCACCCTAGGGGGCTGCAGTTGTGCATGGAGACCACATCACTCTTGCCCTGGTATCCAGCCACTGAGCACTCAGGCCAGCTAATGGCTCCTAGTGGCTGGGGGGCCCAAGGCAGGGCCCTTACAAGGAATCTCTGACAGATCAGACGGGAAGAGGAGAGCCTGGGAGAGGGGAATAGCAGAGGGCTCTGGGTGGGCGGGCTGTGCCTAGTAAGAAAACCTGTCTCAGCACTGTACCCTCCATCCTGGGCCGGCAGAGCCCCTCCCCCTGAGGCTGGGTGTTAGGTTGGGGGAAAGGGGCTCAGAGCTGGGGCCTCAGCCACTGTTGCCCCTATCAAGCATGGCTGCCACCTCCTTCCCACTGGCTGATTCCAGACCCCGGCCTCCATGCAGCCTCGTCAGGCCCTCCCACTCCGTGGCAACCCTGGGCTCCACGGAAATGTGTTCTCCCTGCACACCTGTGTGACTTCCTTGGTTATCGAACCACGGGGCTCTTTGTTTCCCTGGCTTGTTTAATCTCCTCCGCCCAGTGATAAGCTTGAGAGGAGAGACAGCTCTCTCACCCTCTACACCCCCGGACCTGGCACCAGGAGCCCCCGGGCAGCACACACCCTCCCTTTCAGCTTGGTACAATGGGTGGGCAAAGCCTGGGCTCGGGAGTGGCACAAGCCTGATTCCACAGTTTGGCTCTGCCATTGACTGTATGTATGGCTTACTGAGGGGCTGAATGGCTTTGGGCAATGTGTCCTCTCTGGCCCTCAGCTTCCTCATCCGGGAAATGGGGATAATAACGGCATTTGCAAGAAAAAGGATTTAGCGAGATCATGTAAAAGAAGCCCAACGCCTCGCACATACCATGTTTCCCAGAAAATAAGACATCCTCCGAAAATAAGACCTAGCACATGAAAAGATAAGACATCCCCTGAAAATAAGACCTAGCGCAACTTTGGGAGAAAAAAATAATATAAGACACTGTCTTATTTTTGGGGAAACAGGGTAGTAGGTGCTCAATCACTGGAGCTATCATCACATTTAGCATTGTGCAGGCCACAGCGGACACAGAAGAAACTATGGCAAAGAACACAGTGTGGGCTGAAAGAAAAAGATGGGTCCCCCAGGCCAAGCAGGCCAAGCTCTCAGCAGGCTGCCTGGGCATTCTCTGTGACCAGCTGGCCAAGGGCCGCCCGCACCCTGGCCCACCCAGCCCAGACTCACGTCCCGGAGGTTGAAGGTGACTTCCAGCTTGCTCCAGAAGCTGTCGGCAAAGGCAGGGTACATGTCCAGCACCTCCAGCAGGTCTGCACGCTGGATCTTGTGCAGGTCGCAGTAGGTGAGGGCCCGCACGTCGGCGCTGGATTTGCCCGGCTGGGCGTGGAGGTTAACAGGCTCCCCAAAGATGTCATTCTTTCCTGCCAGCCGGAGGGGCGGGGGTTTCTCTAGGATCTGGCTCCAAGCTCTCTTCTAAGGCTCTTTCCTGAGGGCCCCTTGTCCAGGACCCCTCTCTCACCCCAGGGATTCCGCGGGGGGGGGGGGGGGGGGGGTCTGGTGCTCAGGATCAAGCTCTGGGGACAAGGCTGGATGTCCTGGCCGGGGATGAGGAGTGTGCCCTTACCTTGTCCTCTGAGCTCTGCAGAGGAACCCCTCCCCCCTTTCCAGAACGTGGGTGCTTCAGCTGTCTCTGGACATTCCGGGCCACCCTCAGTCAGAATCCCCCCTCCTAGTTCCACATGCTTTGGGGCTGCCCCTATCCCCACCCTGGGGGTCAGTGGGCAGTAAAGGACACTAACGGCTCCCTGCTCAACCTCCTCCCCTCTCCGTAGCCTGCTGCAGTGATGTTGGGATGCAAGGAATCCACAGTCAGGAGCCCCCCAGCGCAGGGCCCAACGCTTCTGACTCTGTGTTCCCACTTCCCATTGTGGGGCCCGGTAACCAGCATGACACTGGCAGAGGAAGCCTGGGAAGTCACTTCCCCTCTTTGGACCCCAGTGTCCTCATCTCTAAAACGGGTATAACCGTATCTCCCTTGTCTACCCCACTGGTAGACAAGCATCACTGCTGTCCAGAGGAGCAGATGTGATGCTTGAGAAAGTACCTTGAATAGTGAAAGGCACCAGGCATGTGATTTCAAGGTGTTGGTATTGACAGATGTCACAAGGTGGACATGGGCTGACATTGGGGCATGTGATGATGGTATTGGGCCCTCCTGGGGTCAATACCGTGTTTCCCCGGTATTGACAGAAGATGCTGTCCCCCCCTAAAATCCCTGAGAGATAGGCCCATAAGCAGGCAGCTAGTTTACAGAATGATCTTTGACCTGAGAACAGGGAAGAACCATAGAAGAGGGAGGGGCTCATTCTACTAGGAGTGGTTGGGGAGCAGGGAGGAGGGGGGCGGACAGAGGAACCGAAGTGGGGGCTGGGTGGTGAGAATTGACGAGGATTGAGCTCCAAGGAGAAAGGCAATCTGGTAGAAAAACACTGTGTGGTCAGTGCTACGGGTCAGGGTTGGGGGGCAGAGAGCCCAGGGCGGCGTGCTGATTGCTTTGATGTCTGAGTTCCCGGCAGGAAAGTCCAGCCCCCTCAGTCTGGTCATGCTGTAACAAGGGTCACAGACAATGATGGATGGAGGCCAGGACATGTTCCTCAAGAGAATAAGATCAAAGATCATCCACAAAAGAGGGGACTGAGTCCTAACAATGGAAAGAATTTGCCAGGAATACATATGAAACCCAGGATCTTGAAATCTGGGCAACATTATCAAGCAATGGTTTTCTAGCAGATGAAGGATTATGATCTCAAGTCCATTTCCACTCAGGACAAAATGGGATTTCATGTCTCTGACTGAAACTTAAATTGGACTGGCTTCTTAATTATTAATAATAATTATTATCCCTCCCACACGAATGGTACTTCTAAAATAGGCTGGCAGTGAGGGGAGGTCTCAGAGAGGAGCCTGTGCTTATGCTCAGCCTTAAAGAGTGAGCAGAGTCTGCCAGGCAGGGGTGCCAAGAGGAGTTGCAGCCCTTGAAAGGCAGAGGTGTGTGACAGACAGGCAGGCTTAGAGAGTGATACGTAGCTTGTATGGCTGGAACCGGAAGTACCAGGGGGAGAGTGGCAGGACGTAGGGTTGCTAGACTGGGGAAGACTGTGCCCACAGGTATTCACTCTTGTCCTGGGAGCCATGGGGACCCACGGAAGGTTTTGGACAGAAGAGGATGTGAATTTCAGGTCGCTGGCAGAAGGTGGAAGATGGCGTATGGGAGCAAACCAGATGCAGGAACATGGGAATGTTCCAGATGCAGGAACTGTCCAGGAAGGACACTATGAGGGCTAGACCCGGGCAGGGACAAGGAGACCCGTGAGGGACAGAGAGGGAGACAGAAGGGGCGCCGTGGTGACCTGGACGAGAGGGGGCAGGAAGGTCTCTGGCTCAGGCCATGGGCGGCGCACAGGGACGGGGATGCCCTAAGAGCTGCCTTTGAGGGCAGATGGGATTTCAGGTTGAGAGACGTTGTTTGTTGTTTGGTCGGCCTCCGGAATAGAAGGTGGCCGAGCCCAGGAGGGAATAGAACATCTGGTCTAAGGAGAGCATGGGGCTAGGACAGAGATCTGGGAGTGCCTGAGGCACAGATGGAGGCTGAGACCCTGGGAGCGAGGAGCTGGCCCCGGTGAGAGTGCGGGATGAGAAGAGACCAGAGCCCCACGCTTGGTGGACACCAGCTGAGGGCAGGCCAGAGGGGGAAGGAGTGGGCACAGGGGGCCTGACCGGGGCTGCTGGAGGTGGGCCGGGCCCTGGAGACCAAGGGAGGGCCAGGCTGACGACCTGGGCAGGGGGGGACTTGGGGTGGCTGAAGTTGGGGGAGGGGAGGGGAGGAAGATGAGAAAGAGAAAACCCTGTGAGGCTCAGAAACGTGAAGCCACCTGCCCCAGGTCACACTGGCACAGCTGGTAACGGGCAGAGGCTGCAGGTGCCCCACATCTGTCCCCTGCCCAGCGCTCACATCCTTCTTCCCAAGTCCAGCCTTCCCAGTGCTGACTGACACCGAAGACCCCCCTCCACCCATGACAAGCCCTCACGCTCTCACCCTGTGCTCCCGCACAGGGAAAGACGGTAGGAGCCTGCTTGCCAGGACTTGGGAGTCAGACATATTGCCCAGGAATCCCTGCTTGGCCCCCATACCAGCATGATCTCCCTGAGCCTCAACTTCCCTACGAGGAAAGGGGGCCTATGGCAGAGGTTTGTTTTCAGGATTCAGTGAGCCAGGGGAAAGCTCTCTGGCACACGCTGGGCACATACAGGTCCCTACAAGGCGCCACCACCATCCCCAGGAATGGGGCGGTCCAGGCAGGACATCTCCGGTCCCCCCATCCCACCCTTGCCGCCTGACCCACCGAGGATGGCCACCACCACGTCCTGGCGCAGGATCTCGATGGAGCCGCGGGAGATGAAGTAGAGCGTGGAGAGCACGTCCCCGAAGTGCAGCAGCGTGTCCCCGGGGGGCGCATGCGTGGTCTTGAACTTGACGGCGAGGGCGCGCAGGCACCCCTTGCTGGCGCCGCGGAAGGCGGGGCAGTGCTGCAGCAGCGCCCGGTGCAGGTGCAGGCAGATGTCAGCCTGCAGGCACTCGGGGAAACCCTTCAGCACCTGCAAGGAGGCCAGATGGGAGGGGTGGGGCTGAGGCAGCGGGCGGGGAAGGCGTTGGGGGGCGCCCTGAGCCTGGGACCGTGTCTTCCCCATTAGCAAGGGTGGGACTTGTCCTAGCTGGTTTGGCTCAGTGGATAGAGAGTGAACTTGAAAGGTCCGGGTTCCATTCCCGTCAAGGGCACATGCTCGGGTTGTGGGCTCCATCCCCAGTAGGGGGCGTGCAGGAGGCAGCCTATCAGTGATTCTCATCATTGATGTTTCTATCTAGTTTTTCCTCTCCCTTCCTTTCTGATTTTTTTTCATATATATATATATATATATATATATATATATATATATATATATATATATAATTTTATTTATTTATTTATTTATTTATTTATTTATTTATTTATTTTAAAGAGCCCTTAGTCAGTTTGGCTCAGTGGATAAAGTGTCAACCTGCAGACTGAAGGGTCCCAGGTTCGATTCTGGTCAAGGGCACATGCCCGAATTGCAGGCTCAGTCCCCAGTTGGGGGTGTGCAGGAGGCAGCTGATTAATGGCTATCTCTCATCATTGATGTTTCTCTCTTTCTCTTTCTCCCTCTTCCTTACTCTCTGAAATAAACAAAAATATTTTTAAACAAGAGAAAAGGGTGGGGCTTGCGTTGGGTCGCCCACCCCCGGGGCAGGGCGGCCGGCTCACCGCGTTCATGTCGATGCCGTTGGTGTAGGACCAGGCGTGCTGGAAGTACTCTTCCAGGCGCTGCCGCAGCGGGTTGGGGATCTGGTGGAAGCGAATGAACTCCTTGACTCGCAGCATCTGCGTGTGGTAGCGGGCAGTGCCCGAGTACAGGCGTTGGATGATGGCGGACACGTTGCCAAAGATGCTGGCATACATGAGGGCTGGGGCAGGGAGCCGGGGTTCGGGGAGTGAGCTCCTGTGCATCCCCACCAGGCCACCCCACCGCACCCCGGGGCCTGCTTCCAGCCTCCCTCTTCCTCCACCCGGGACTCAGTCAGAGGTGCCCAGAACAGCACCAGGGCACTTCTGCCCTCCTCCCTTTACCCTCTGCCTCTTGGCATCTCCCTGGGCCCAGAGCCCAAACTCCTGAGAGAAACAATTAGGGCAATGGAATTTTTTTAGTTCAAATTTGTTTTTTCATTCAGCTGTAAAAATATAATAAAGGGAAAACTCTTGGTCTTGTTTTTATCCTTTTTTTTTTTTCCCCTCCTTGCTGTTTGTTTTTGTTTTTCGGGGCTTTCACGTCTCTAAATACTCTGAACATGACAACTTCCTCTACGTGTGAAATCCCACAGCGCCTCTCACGTTCCTGGCCCCGGTGTCTTGGGAAGCCGGCAGCACAGAGCAGAGCCTGGGCACACACGGCCCCGGGAAGGGCCCCCGGGACTGGAACGGGGTCTCTGTGTGTCCCCTGGGAGGGGAGGACCCTGGGTTTCTTGGTCTGTAAATTGGGTTCATAATATGGCCCTTATGTGGGGAGTGATTGGAACGGAATGTGGGCCTTTGATAAGCACTTAGAAAAGGGCCTGGCAGGTCTGGCTTCAGAGGCAGGTGACCTATGCTAAGAAGGCCACCCTTCCCCCCACATTGGTTTAATTTTCTGCAGTCGTTGTCTTGAAATATTATTTTATTTATTTATTTTTTTTTAAAGGAAAGGCTCTCTCTTTTTGTTTTGCACTGGGCCCTGCAAATGGTTCCTGGCACGTGGCAAGGGCTGCAGGGTGTTAAATGCTGTGCGTACTTGGTGCATACAGGCACCGTTTCATTGTGCTATCTGCTCAGGACCCGCTTATCACACACATTGTTACTCTGTGCTGTTACATCTCACTACAAAACTAAAAACCGACCTCTGTGGGCAGGGCCGGGGGCAGGAGGTGGCACTCACAGCCGATGAGCATGACGCAGATGGAGAAGACCTTCTCGGAGTTGGTGTTGGGGGAGACGTTGCCGAAGCCCACGCTGGTGAGGCTGCTGAAGGTGAAGTAGAGGGCGGTGACGTACTTGTCCTGCACCGAGGGGCCCGAGGCGGGGTCGCTGCCGTTGTAGGGCTTGCCGAGCTGCACGCCCAGGCTGTCCAGCCAGCCGATCTTGGGCTCCAGGTAGGGCCGCTCCACGTTGCCGATGGCGTACCAGATGCAGGCCAGCCAGTGCGCGATGAGGGCGAAGATGCACATGAGCAGGAAGAGCACGGCCGCCCCGTACTCGGAGTAGCGGTCCAGCTTCCTGGCCACGCGCACCAGCCGCAGCAGCCGGGCCGTCTTCAGCAGCCCAATCAGGGTGGTGGTCTGGAGGGGCAGGGAGGGGGCCATGGGACTAGCGGTCAGCCCTTGAAAGTCTGCGCTCAGGACCGCATTTGTTTCCCCGTGCATACGGTCCCATAGTCATTCAACAAACACTCTTGAAAAACCTGCTCGGGGCCAGGCTCTTGGCAGTGGGGCACAGAGCGGGACCTTAAGGAGCTCAAAGGCAGCATTACAGTTACTAGGACAGAAATCTAGGGAGAGCATAGAGGAAGGAGAGGTCAAGGCTGCAGGAGCAGAGCAGGGAGGCTACACAGATAAGGTGACACATGAGCCGAGTCTTGAGGGATGAGGCCAGGCCACCAGGCAGATAGGAGGGAGAGGGCACTCCGGGCTCAGGGAGCAGCAAGAGCAAAGGCCTACAAGTGTGAAATGGGACCGCCCACGTGGGAAGCCAAGTGTGGAGCTTATGAGGAAGATGGCAGAGGACTGGGAAATGAGCCTGGAAGGTGGGCAAGTGCTGTTCCTGTGGGCCCCGCAGTCCCAGAGGGAGACTGGCTTTTCTCCCAAGCCGCTGGGTGGCCACTTAAGGCTCCGAGGACAGGGCCAGATAAGTAACGGGGTCATCTGAGCGATCTGAAACCCTCTCCGGCTTCTTGGTGGAAGGTGTACGGCTGGCAGGCGTGGGGCTGGGGCAGACATGGGTGAGAAAGCCACTCAGTGTCCAGGCGGGGACTGTGGCTAGAGAGGAGGGGAGAGGATTTGGGGAAAGATTTTCTGGGAATGGGTGGGCATGGGGGCAGGGAGTCATGCACAGGCTGGGGTGATTGGGGGGTGGGGTGACCGGAACACAAGAGGCAGAGCTCATTGGAGTGGAAAACTGATCCCAAAGAGGTGGGGGAAAGGACATGGTGGGACTAGCAGCTCTAAGAAAAGCATGAAAACGCCCTCACATCAGCTGTGGGAAGTGGCACAGGGTTCAGGATTCAGGGGTGGGAAGGGGTCAGCCTGTAGTGAGGAGCAGCTTGCATAGTCCCTTTGTAACTCCAAGGTGAGTGCGGTTTAGAAGTCAGCATGAGGACCTGGGACTAAAACATGCCCACCCCAGAAGGGGCTGAGTCGTGGGGCACAGGGAGGCCACCCAGGACTGGGGCGCAGCCCTGGCGGTCCTTTTTCCAGGGCTGGGAGGCGACAGGAGATGTCTGCCCCCTTCGCCCCTGCACGTGCTTTGGCAAAGGTGCCCAGTGCCGGGCGCCCTCTGGGAGGCCCCAGGGCTGCGGGGCTGCTCACCTCGTCAGAGCCCGTGCGGAAGATGAGCAGGTCGAAGGGGATGGCGGCCACCATGTCGATGAGGAACCAGCCCTTGAAGTAGTGGACGGCGATGCGGCGGGGGTGGCTGACCACCTCGTCGTTGGTGTTGACGTAGGTGGTGCGGAAGTTGATGACGATGTCCACGACGAACATGATGTCCACGATGAGGTCCACCACGGTGAGCGGGCTGCAGGTGTAGCCGCAGTCCCCGCGCCGCGACCCGTCCTGGTCGCTGAGCAGGAAGGCGGCCGAGTAGGGCGTGAAGACGGCCGTGTAGATGACCAGCAGCAGGATGAGCCAGTCCCACACGGCCTTGAAGGGGCTGTAGTGCAGCAGGGTCCCGCGGTGGATGCGTGGCGCCTGCAGCTTGTACTCCGGCAGCACGTCCGCCCCCAGCGACAGGACCTGGGGTGGGGGCCACGGTGTGGTCAGTGGGGGCGGCGGCTGCTGGTGAGATGGGTCTGGGGACGGTGGAAATGTGGGGGTGACGCCTGAGAAGGAAGGCCCTGTGGAGCCTGGACCAGGGAAGGCCTTCCCTGAGGCCAGCTCCTTCCGTGGAAAGAGCCCAATTTCAGGTGTGTAGCTAGTGTGGGGCCTGGACGGGTCCTGAGTACCAGGCCACCTTGACTCCTTCTTATAAATCCTAGGTGGGGGCTGATTATTGCATGCAGCTGAGCCCTCTCCGCTCCGCCCCTCCCACCCTCCAGGCCCAGCAAAGCCCAGTGTGCCTCGCCCTGCGGGCCAAACCTGGGTGACCTTCTCCGTGACATTCTGGGTCCGCTCCACCACCTTGTGGGGCGCGATGATCTCGATTTCCGTGGTGGAGCCGGAGCGGTGCTTCTCCAGGTTGAACTCCACAAAGTTGAGCGTGAACTGCGGGATCTGGCTGATGGTCCTGTACTTGACCCTGCCCGTGCCAGGCCCCTGCGTGCCGGGCCTGCCGTGAGAGCCCTCTGAAAGCAGGGCCAGGGTCAGAGCAGCCAGGGTCAGGGCCCAGCTGCTCTCCCTGATGCCCCCCACTCACCCCTCCCTCCGCCACCTGCACCCTCCTCACCGGAGCCCAGGAAGCTCTGGGACAGCAGGCGCTGGGACAGGCTGCGGCGCCCGCTCTTGGCCAGGAGCTGGGCCAGGTCCTCGAAGTTGAGGATGAACATGATGACGGCCCCATCCTCATTCTTCACGGGCACCACGTCCACCAGGCAGCGGAAACTGGAGGCTGCAAACACCAAGGGGGGTCACCGAAGGGGTCCTCTCCTGCAGGAACCTGGCCAGGGGACGCTGGGAAGGGGGCTGGGTAAAAGTAAAATTAAGGGCAGCCACAGGGTGAGGAGACCCCGATGGGAGGGAGGGGGTTTGATGCCACAGGGCAGAGGTGGGGAGAGCAGCTAAGCTGCTGATTATGAGATCATGTAGCATCAGGTCCAAGTCTGTGCTCAGGCCTCTGCTCAGGGCTTAACCTTGAGGTTTGCTTCTGCTGTAATTACAAGCGGAGCAGATGGGGGTGGATTAAGTGGGGAGGTGGGTTGGGCATTCTGCCCCAGGAAGCTCAGGCTGGCCCTGGGTTCAACTCCCATCTTCCCGGCCCACAAAGCCGACACTGGAAGGATCTCATCACTGACTGAGCTAGTTGGCACCCAGTCTCCGTGGGGGAGCCGGTTGGGTCTTTGTGGGGAGGCAGAGACCCCAATTCTGCAGATGAGAGCCTGGGTCCTGAGAAACTGACGCGCTGGGGCTGGGAGGAGACATGGAGCAGGGATCCCTGAACTCTCAGTACACAGCAGCTTGGAGAGGGGCGGGGCTTGTCTGGGATGGGAATGCCTGAGTGAAGGCCAGGCGGCTGCTCCGGGCCTGGAAGGGGAGCAGAGCTTTCAGGCAGAGATGCTGGGACTGGGGTGCGGGCAGGGCAGTGAATGGCCTGGAGTCTGGAGAAGGAGAGAGATGGCAGTCTGGGGACAGGATAGGCCCCTCCTGCCACTCTCTCTACCCTTGTGGCAGCCCAGCCCCCGGTGTTTGCCTCCCTGTTCCTTATGTTGCTATAGGGTCTTGCTCCCCTGCCTACGTAGGTGGATGGAACAGAACAAGCTAAAATTGCCTTTGGGCTGGGTGAGTGGGTGGACACCCCGTGAGCCTGCTCTTCCTAGTACCTGGTGGTCCTATGTCCCTCAACTCAAACCATTGGGGGTGTCAGGCCCAAAGGGCAGGATTCTAAAGGGCAGGGGCCTCAGGCAAACATGCAAGTCAGAAGGCAGAGCTGCCCAGGTCTGGGTCTGTCTCATTTGCCAGCGGCCAGCACCTGTCCCAGGTGTTGTTTGTTTATTGAGTGAATATGTAAATGTGAGAGGGTGGGAGCTTGGCTGGCAGGAATATTGCCAGCATCACTCTTCTGGCTCCCCAGTTAGCGCTCACTTCCCTTGGTATCTCCTCCCAGCCATCAGCATGGGGTACAGCTGAGCTCTCTCCATCCTCCCTCCCACGTTCCTCCCTGGAAGCAGGAATCTCCTGGATCAGATTCCCAGACTCCCAGGCACCAGGCAGTCATCTGCCAGCTGCTGCACTGGGCCCCAGGGGAGACATCCACACCAAGCAGAGGCCACCCACCTGCCTCTGTGACCCATTCCTGGGGCCTCAGGGCTGTGGGCCTGCCTCCCCAGCCAGGGCCTGGCACTCTTGCCAGCCCAGGGCCTGTGAGTCATGGGCACTGAGAGGAAGTCAACATCAGGATGCCCCTCCGCAGGATCGTAAGATGTATGTTAATCTGATATTTAAAGAGGATCATGTGGTCAGAGTGGACCATAAGGTAAACAAATCAATCAAGAACCACATCCTTCCTTTAGGCTAATGCAGGCTGAGAAGCTCCCTCCTCTGCGCTCCCTTTTTGGGCTGATTTCAGGCAGGTCCAGGTGGTCACAGGCTTGGACTAAAGGACAGGAAAGGGCTTGCAGTAGGGGTGGGAGTAGACTGGCATTTGGGACATTAGGTACGCAATTTTCCATTTTCACCTGGGGCCTGCTTTCATGGGTGTACGTGTGAACATGAATATGTGGGTGAGTGCATGCCAGGGTCCCTTCTGACACAGGTGGAGGGTTCCGAAGACCTAAGCTCTAACCTCAGAGGGCCAAAGCCTGGCCTTGACCTCTGCCCCTGCCCAGTCACATGCAGAGTGCTGAGGAGACCCTAAGAATCCTGATCTGACTTCTCCAGGTGTCTAGAATCAGCCCCCACCACTCTGGGGCCAAGGCAGAGCTCTGGGGTCCAGGAGAGGGACAAAGAAGGACCTGTTGTTCCCCCTCATCTCCTACTGTCCAGTCCTGTTCTTCCAGGACCCTTCGCACTCCCCTGACTGTCACCTCCTCCCTGCAATGATATGAGGAGGTGAGATCACAGCTTTTTAAAATATTCTGACTTCATTAACCCCGTGAGCACCGCCACACTAAGCCAGATTCTTCCTAGTCACCTAATCTCTACCTCTGCATTCACTTGGGTGGCAACAGCAGGAGACAGCCACAGGGACAGCCAGGGCCTGCCCAAGAAGCACCCTGGAAGCCCTTACACAGACACACACACACACACACTCACACATGTGTTCACATTCACGCTTACACCCATGCTCCACACACACACACACACACACACACACACACACACACACCTGGCCCCTGGAACTTAAGCTTCAGCCCTGCCCAGTTCCCATCCAGAGGTGCCTGACCAGTGTCTGCACTCAGACGGCCCTCATGACTCTCCCCAAAGTCCTGCCTCTGAGCACAGAGGCAGTTGGGGTCCTTTCTCCCCTCTTGGGATTACTCAGAACAGAGACATTTCTAGGAAAGAACCCGAGGACCTGGAATGCAGCCCCACGTTGGACCCCAGCAGCAGGATTCCTGTCAAGTCCCTTCTTTTTCTTAGCCTCAGCTTCTTCATCCAGGAAGTGAAAGAATTGATCTAAGCCAGTGGTTCCCAAACGTAGCAGAACATTCGAACCACCAGGGGGATTTTTCCAAATATACCTGCTTGGGCCTCACCTCACACTTCTGAGTCAGCCTCCCTCCAGGGAAGGTATGTTTCGGAAAACAAGCCCCAGGTAATTTTGATGTAGAACCAGGTGAGTGTGTGTGTGTGTGTGTGGGGGGGGGGGGGGGGTGTAAAGGGGAGGCACCTATCCAAGTAATTTCAAAGGGACTTTTATGATCCTAGTTCCCCCCCATTACCCCCGCCCCGCCCCCATGCTTTATGCAATAGAGCTCAGAAGTCCTGGGGAAGAGTTTCAAATGATGCAGAGGTCTTTATCACCCGGCCCTGCCCTATGCTTCTGGTCTGCTTGCAGTACATTTGGCAGTGACATCCCAAACTCAATGAGCCTCTAGGTCAGGCCAATCTCTGGACCTTCTCTTTCCAAGGAGCCCTCTTTCCCATCCAGCAGCCACCATGCCTTACTTGGCCGCAAAGGCCTTGACTCGTCCCCTAATCCCCAGAGCAGACAGAGATGAGGAAAAGCTAATTTCCATCCCAGTTGCCTGACAGCTGGGGCTGGCAGTGACAGAGTGGGCAGCCAGGAGGCTGGGGACATGGGGGGGTGATGGTGGAGAGCGGGAGGCTCTGCCCAGAACTAGGATGAGGCAGTCAGTGGCTCAGCCTGATGTCCTGTTTCTGAAAAGGACCTCTAACGGCATCACATCCAATGCCCATCACTTCCCCACCCAGACGAGGAAACTGAGGCCCAGACAGGAAACAAGATTTACTCGAGCCCTTAGTCCCAGGGTCATGCCCTCCCCATGGCCACTCTGGCAGAACAAGACAGGGGCCAAGAACCCGAGGCCGGAGGGCACCTCACCGTCCTTGCGGTAGTAGAGGATGTCCACCTTGCACTCCTCGGCCCCCAGCAGGGCCTGAGCCAGGCGGGTCATGGCACTGCGGGGGGTGTTGGGGCCCGTGAGGAAGTCGCAGGTGCACGGCCGCTGCATCACCTCCACTCGCGAGTAGCCAAAGAGCTCACAGAAGCCATCGTTGCAGTAGATGATGGCGCAGTTCTCCATCTGAGCGTTGGCGATCAGGAACTTTCGGCCTGGGGTGGAAGGGAGGAGGTGGGGGGAAGCCCATGGCAATGGGTGTCAGGGAGGGAAAGATTATAGGGACTCTTGGCAGCAGTGAGGGGGTATCTAGATGGGGGAGCAGAGCAGCGACCAGAATGAGGGAAGGAGAGGTCAGGCCTGAGGATGGTGAGAAAACCAAGGAGGCCTTAGTCATGGGGGCGCGGGAGAGTAATGGGGGGGAGGGGGAGTAGGGTGTCAGAAGCAGGGAGCGGAACAGTGACCTGAGAAGTGGGGGAAGGACAGTCCGTCCTGGGGATTGTGGGAAGACCAGGGCAATAATGGGGTCAGTGAAGTGGGAGGGAGGCCTAAGGCTTCCAGGAGGCAGTGGAGAGGGTCAGGAAGAGGAAGCAGGGGTGTGACCTGGGGGAGCTCCTAGAAAGACCAGGGGGGGCGAGGGTCAGGCGGTGAAAAGGAGAATGCCAAGGCAACCTCTGGAGGAAGTGTGTGTGTGTGTGTGTGTGTGTGTGTGGGCAGGGGCGGGTATGGTGTAAAGAGGCGGAAGCTGGGCATTGATAGAATGGGAAGGTCAGGGCTTGGGGGCAAGAAAAACGCAGTGGAAGGGGGTAGGGCTGGGGTGGGCTGAGCTGACACTCGTGCTCCAGAAGAGAAGAGGACAGACATTGAGGTAAGCGGGGCTGCTGGAGAAGATGGTGTGTGTGTGTGGGGGGGGCGGACATTAAAGCAAATAATTTTGCTTTCAGCATCCGGTATCCCCCACCCTGCTCCACTCAAAGTTAGCAAAGGGGTCCGACTGCTCCTGCCGCCAAGGCAGCAGAACTGCAGATCGTCTCCCCTCCCCGACGCACGCACTCACTCTGGCCCTCGAACTTGCGGATGATGGTGTCCAGGTACGTATTTTGGGGCGCGACGTGGCCCCTGCGGACCGGCATCTTCTGGCCGCCGAGGCCTCTGCCCGGAGCCACCGGAACCTCGGCTCCCGGTGCCTTCGCCTGTCCTGGCTCTCAGCGGCGCCGCCCCCGAGGAGGGCCTTGGGCCTCGGTGCCCCGCCCGCCCTCCTGCAGCCACGGTAGCTGCCCGCCCTGACCCTTCCCGGCCGGAGGCTCGCCGCGCCTCCGCCCTCCGCGCCGCCGGGAGCTGTCCGCGCCGCGGTGCTGAAACAAGCCGCGAGGCCGCGGCGGGGGCAACTTCTCCCGGACTCCACGGGGCAAGGGCGGGGCCATGGCTCCTAGGGGGCGGAGCCGGGCGGGAGTCCGGCTCCGGGAATGGGGCAGGGCTTCTTTGAGGACCTCACGCTCTTGTTCCAGTGGCCGCAGCCCCTCTAGGAACCTCTCACGACATCAAAGGGCAGTAGGGAGTTGTCTTGCTGGGGCGAGGCTCTCAGGCAGGGAAAGGCGCGGGCAGAACAGGTTGTTAGAGGCCACAGATGGTCTGGGCCAGATCCTGGCAACGGTGCCGGTTAGACCTCTTGCCTGCCTGTTGCTGTGCCCTCCAACGGATCCCCGATGCCCATGCAGAACTCCTAGTGGCAAGCCCATCTGAGACCCGGCCCTGGGGGGATGTGGGGTAGGAGCACACCTGAAGGGCACAAGGAATATGCAATTAGGTGCTTTCTTCAGAGGCCTGAGGGCTCTTAGCATCCAGGCGCTGCTTGCAAGGAGAGCAGATTTAAAACCACTGATTAGCAAGTAACCACTGATAAAAGTGTGTCTGGGTACCGATCGAAAAGGAGTACACTTAGAAGAAGATGGGGTGAGGTTTGTTGAAAGAATCTTCTTAAAAAGGAGGGAGGGAAAGGGCCCACTGTTCCCTGAGCACCTTGGCAGGCTTAGAGCTTTGACCAGTTTTGAGGCAGGCCTTGGAGGGCAAGCATTCAAATGGCAAAGGCTGATAATACAATCAGTGCCAAGGGGCTGTGAGAGGTGAGGTTGGAGGAAAGGGGACTGGTAAAGATCCTCAGATGGCATTTTGAACATCTAGCTTTAATTGATGGACAACCAAGTTCTTACATCGTTAGACATGAAGGAAATGTTTCGGTGAAATAAACTACAAGTGGGAAAGGGAAGATGGACAAAGAGGCTTATTGAGGTTTTTGCTGGAATCCAGGTGAGAGGCTTGGAGTCCTGGGATGGTGTGCCTTTGCCACTCAGAGCCACAGTGTCTGATGGGAGGCTCATTGGCTGCTGTGGCTGAGGGATGGGAGAGCTGCAAACGTGGCCTCCTTCGGGGGAGAGGGCAGAGTTGTCTTAGTTGTCTCTGTGTGTGTGTGGGGGGGGGGGCAGGGTGGATGTGGAGGAAAGGTAGGGCTGTTTTTCATGGGCTCACTTTTTGGAGTGCTGAATTCTGAGGAGGGCTAGGACAGTGGGACACTCATTCACTCACTCATTCAAACATTTTCCAAGTCCCCACTATGTGCCATGGTCGGTGCTGGCTACAAATGTTACACGCGGGTACAGTCCTGATAGGTGCCCTGCCCCTATAGAGCTGAAAGCTAGTAATGGGGACAAATGAGGACATTACAACTCAGCAACATAGTGACAGAGACATCAAATGAAGGTGCTGTGAAGCCTGTTGTTGAGCAAGGAGTGTGAGGGTTCAGTCAAAACTTAGGAAGACCTCTTGAAACCTGGGCAGAGGCAGGGTCCATGGAAACCTCAGACCAGCACCTCTGTCTCCTGAGCCCCTGACTTCTTTAAAAAAAATTATTTTTAAAAATTGATTTCAGAGAGGAAGGGAGAGGGAGAGAGAGAGAGATAGAAACATCAATGATGAGAGGAAATTATTGATCGACTGCCTCCTGCACTAGAGCCTGCAACCCAGGCATGTGCCCTGACTGGGAATCAAACCGTGACCTCTGGTTCATAGGTCAGCGCTCAACCACTAAGCCATTCAGGCCAGGCAGCCCCTGACTTCTTAATCTAGAGAAAGCCAGTCTCATCTTTTGGCCATCATCCCACCAGCTCAGCTGAGGTCCTGGTGCCTCCTCTCTGTGATGCTACTTCCCCCCAAGGCTCCCTAAACTCTGATAGGAACTGGTTCTCAGCCTTCCCAGGAGCCCGTGGGGCCTCATCCAAAGTCAGTTTGTCTCAATAGCAGGCAGACCCAGGCTGGAAAGAAAGGGCTAGAAGGGGCAAGAGCAGAGGCCTTCTTTTTCTCTTCCCAGGCTTGTCCCTAGAGTACCCCAACAGCATTCCTTCCCTGTTGTCCCTTCCTCCATTGAATCTGGAAAGGTGCTGTTTGCCCTGTGCTCAATCCCCAGGGCAACAGACCAGGCAGCAGGTGTGTGTGTCCAACAAGGCCATCTCTGAAACCCAGTGGCTGGAGATGAGCTTTGTTTAAATATTCAAGAAGTCAATCATTAATCAAGCGTGGCTGGATGCCCAGCTACCCACTGGCTCCATTTGGGAGGGCTTGGACTGGGGCAGGGAGGGCCGTGGGCATTTTATGAGGCTACTTGCATCTCAGATGGCTGACAAGTAGCTTTGGGGGGCTATATAATGCAGCCAACACAGGGCAGGCCAGAGGATCAGCAGAAAGATGTGCTGGCCAGTATACAGAGCCCAGTGCTCATGAACTGGGCACCAAGGGTTTGTACAGGAATGTCTGACTCTGCAGAAGAGGAGATCGCACAGATAGGGCTATGTACCCTATGGTGCTCAGCAGTGTCGCCCTGCAGGGGTCAGGATACAAGATGCCATCCTGTGCTCTGATGCCAGACTGGCATCTAGCTGGACAGCACACAAGGAAGCAACGGGAGCATGTGCTGGGGTGTGGGCTACGGGCTTGGCTGAGGCTGCAGCAGGTTAGGTCATGCAACAGCAGGTTTGGGTTAGGGCAGGAGCTGGCGCAGGGCAGGCTAGACCATTGAGAATATGCCTATTTAGAAAATCCTTCAGGGGGAGAGGGGAATAAGAGGTTTGAGCCAGAGCCCAGCTGATGGCCTACGTGGGCAGCATCCGAGACTTGCAAAGGTGGCAATTGGGTATTGCCCAGAGCTCCCAACTCTACGATGGCAGCCATAGGCCCCATGGACCAGGTCAAGCCCACCGTGGCTGGCTGGCTGAGGCAGGGGGACTTTGGAAATTTGGAATAAGTCCCTTTAGACCCTCCATCCCCAGCAGAACTAGAACAGAGACTGGCTCAGGGTAAATACATTTAGGAAGATGAGTCAAAAATACCAAAATCAAGTTTTAAGATATATTAGGCAAAAGAGCAGCCAAGAATCTTGCCCTGCCCTAGCCAATTTGGCTCAATGGATAGAACGTCAACCTGTGGACTGATGGGTCCCAGGTTTGATTCTGGTCAAGGGCACATGCCTGGGTTGCGGGCTCAGTCCTTGGTAAGGGGCATGCAGGAGGCAGCTGATCAATGATTTGTTCTCATCATTGATGTTTTACTCTCTCTCCCTCTCCCTTCCTCTATGAAATCAATTAAAAATATATAAATATATTTAAAAGGTGGCAGTGTTATCTCCATTTAAAAAAAAAAAAAAGAATCTTGCCCTAATTCTTTTCTCATGCAAACATTCACCTACTCCTCCCTCCACAGCTCATATTCCACTCTGCTATCATCTCTCCTCTTCAAAGCACATGACATTGTTTTTCTCAGAGACCTCTCCTTTGCCCTCTGCCCAGAAAATGGTGTTTAAAATCCTAAACCTGGAAATCAAGGTCTTCCCTGAGCAGGAGTCTGGACAATCATGCATGAGGACTAGTGAACAGTGGATCAGCAAAGAGTGGCAAGGCCTTTACGTGCCTGGGTGCCTAGTCTGACCCTGGGGGCCTGTGTGCCCTTGGTGGAGTGGAGGAGGGAAGTGGTGAGAAAGATGGAGTCACATGTCCCGCCAATCGAGTGGGATGAAGGCTCCGAATTAAAAGTGAGTTGATGTGTTGAAAACAAATGGCTGCTGCTTTTTGCATTACTGTTTTTGGGAACAGAGATCTCTCCTTGGTCCCCCGGCATCTCTTCACCCTCTTTGCATGTTCACCAAAGCACTTTCCTACTACACCAGCTCCTTTCTTGTATTATGGTTACTGATTTATCCTGTGGCCCATTGCCCCCTGCTGGCTGCCGAGCAGGCTGATGGGCATATGCACAAGTAAATGTTGGCCGAATGAATGAATGATGGGCAGTCATAGACATGAAGGCAGACAGCAGAGAAGCTCCTTCTGTTCTGGGCAATTGACTGGTTTAAACCCCTGGAGTGTGAAAAGATGGAAAAGCAAATAGACTAGGGAAACAATAGGCGAGCAAGGTGCACCCCTGCCTGGGAGTGAAGCCAGGGGCTCAGTCCTGCAGCTCCATCTGGCCTAGTGGTTACTGACAAACTGCATGGCGGGGTCACAAATGTGCTCATTACATTTACAAAGGATGTGAAATGTGTGGCTTTATTAATCCTCTGGGAGACAGGAATAAAACTCAAGATGACCTTGACCAATTAGGGAAGTGGGCCTCTGGAAATCAGTTGAAAATCAAGGGGGAAAAGACCATGTCAGTGGTTGGAGCGCTGTTCTTGAAACCAGTAGATCCAGGTTTAACCTCACCAAACCTGTATCCTCTGACTGATGGGAACAGCAGTGGCCATGAAATCCCAGTCAGCAGCCAAAGCTCCGGTGGAGGCGCCCCCTGCAGGATGGCCCTTGGATACAGCGAGGACTCTCCTCAGCCTCTGAACCAACCCTTGCCTCCCTCTCTCCTGCCCTCCCCTCGGGGACAGCACAGGAATATTCCTCCATCCTCCACACAGGATCTGATATAAAAGTCCTAGGGGTTCTAGGGCGGGCCCTCGGAAGGCTTGGGACCTGATAGTAAGAGATGGAAGGGGATGCAGGGGGACATCTGGATCAGGGCCTTCTTGGGAGTCATTGGATGGTCCTCATGTCCCCAACCTCCAATCCCCAAGCTGGCTGGCAGGGCCCAGACCTTTACCGTACGTAGGGCACATTGGCAGAGATGTGGAAAATCCGGCACCAGATCAAATCCATCCTCTTTTCGAGGGATGGGGACACTGGTCCTTGTACTTCGACCTGGGGGAGAAAGCAGGGGATGCTGCCTGGTATCAAAACTGGACCCAGCTTGCAGAGGACACAATGCATTTTTATTTATTAAATAAATGGGTTGAAAACACATGGGATTGGGAATCAGAATAAAATAATAACAGCAGCTAACACTGACTGAGCACGGCCTCAATGCTAGGAACTCTCAATACTGACCCTATTCTGGTGATACAGGAGGGAACCAGCCAGGCAAGGTCCCTACCTGCATCCTAGTGATGGGGGCCAGTTTAGACCAGTCAACAAGGTTGTTTCATTTAGCAAGCAGTACCAAGAATACAGTCACATCCCTGTGGCATAACACTGCCATTATTCTCATTCTACAGACAAGGAAACCACGATTTAGAGGTCAGAGAACTGGTGGCAGGACTTGGAAATAGTCACTGACAGATCCTAATCTCTTTCAGGCTCAGGGTTGGTTTTGGCCTTCCAAGCTGTGTGACGGTGACTAATTGTCACTGAAGCTTGTTGTAAAATGGGGGAGTGAGGTGTGTGTGTGTGTGTGTGTGTGGGGGGGTGTGTGTGTCTGTTAAATGTGGGTAAAATGACCAATCCCTGGGATGAGACACAGTCTACGAAAAGGCTCATTGTTTGCTCACTAGCACTTCTGGATCATCCGTTGAGCTTGACAGAGAGTTGGAGACTCCTCTCCCAGATGACAGGGTTTTGATCAAGGCCTGGAGCGTTGCCACCCCTCTCCCTCAGCCCCTAGTCTGCATCATTCAGGTGGTGGTGGGTGAAAAAGGGCCCCTTCATGTGCTTCCAATAGCTGGTGAGATGTGCCCTTGGAGAGGTACAAGGTCAAGATTCTGCCTTTCCCACTGGTGAGAGTTTGGGGGAGGGGTGGGAGGGTGAAAAGACAAAGGATGGAGTGCCCAGCTCTGCGAGCCCAGGGCTGCTGTGTGACCGTGAGGTGCATGCTCTTCCTTTATGAATGACTATGGGTTGTAAAGGTTCAAATAATCATAAAGGCCTGTGCAGAGCTAGCAGGCCCTTCATAGTCGCCCCAAACCAAGCTGTGGCCAGCAAACTTGAGCTATGGGCCTGCCCCACTAGATGGTTGAGGCATCTTCCCAGCAGCCTCTGCTTCCTTCCTCCCCAGAGGATGCTTTGACCCTGCCCTGCCAACCTCAATCCTGCCCTGGCTCCCCAGCGGCAGCCTATCACCCCCTGGGGTGGGGAGCAGGTGCCTGGAGGCCTGGGGATTCCACTCATCACCTCCGGGAGCTTGTCTGGCAGGGCTGCCTTGCCTTTGTTCTGCAGCTTACTCAGCATGCGCTTCACGGTTGGGCCCTGGGACCTGGTGCTCTTAAACAGACAGGCCCGGGTGCCAAAGCACAGCGTGTGCTGGGATCTCTCCTCCTTGTGCAGCTGGAAGGAGGGTCACCATATTTGTCATGGGAAGTGATGGGACAGGGGAGTACGGGTCCCACATTGAGCTCCAGGGCCACAGTCCTCCAACCTCCTCCCAGGGCACACTTTAAGGGTTCAGAATCATTGAAGATTTGGTAAGAGGGAGAAGAGAGGAGGTCTGGGTCTCTAAAGGCAAGCAGGAAATGGTTACAAGAGGAAAGCAGTGAGAGATTCTTGCCCAGAGAGTGTTTAGTGTCACCAAGGGCCTGGAGACTGGGGACTTCTCTCTTTCCTGTAACTCTGGACAGGGGGGGAGGGGGGGGCAGAAGGCAAGGGGAGAAGGGGCTGGGATTGCAAGTGCTATCCCATCTCTTCTCGATTTTTCTTGGTGATGCTGGTGACATAGTTGCAGGTGGCCTCCATGAACTGGTTCCACACAGTCTTGGTTATATGCTCATACAACTGCAGGAATGACTTTGCCACGGTCTCATTGTAGAGCTTGTCTGCAGAGAAGGAAGTGGGCATTAAACCATCCTGGGAGCGGCCTGCCCCTGCCTGGTCTCCTTGTCTGATCCCATGCCCCACCTGAGCTCTGTTCACCCTCACTCCTGAGCCATGGCAAGTAGGGAAGGTCCAGGCAAGTCCATCTTGTGTCCATGACCAAGAGAACAGCAAAGGTGGGAGGAGCTATAAGCCAGTCATGATGTGGCTCCATAGTGTGACATCAGGGTCTAGAGGGTCAGTTAGGAAATGTCCGAGCTGGAAAGCCCCACCCACCTTCTGGTTTAACTGTCCCCGTTTTACAGGTAAGAATGCTGAGATCCACAATGGTGAACACAGGATCTAGTTCACACAGCTCGTTAGTGACAGAGCCAAGAGGAGAATCAGGGCTCTTTTTTTTCTTTTTCTTTAAGAGAAGGTGGGGGGGGGGGGCAGGAAGAGCGAGAGCGAGAGCGAGAGCGAGAGCGAGAGAGAGGGAGAGAGAGAGAGAGATATCAGTTGCTTCCCATCTATTGTTTGCCTCTCGCATATGCCCTGACCAGGGATTGAACCTACAATCTGGGCATGTGCCTTGACTTGGAATTGAACAGCATGATGATGTACAGCATGATACTGCAACCAGTTGAACCACACCAGCCAGGGCTACATATCATTCCTTCTCCAGACTCACTTTCCTCCACACCCAGACTATCTCCTCCTGTGTCCCATTTATTCACCATCCTCAGCCCAGTGTACCCACAGCCTCACACCCCTTCACACAAGCTGACATTATTACCAGAGAAACTGACCAAACAGCCCTCTAATTATGACCTGTTATGATAAAAATGTATTTAAAACTTAACAGAAAAATCAGTTAAACTAAATCCCCCCTCCTGCTTCAGTGATTAATAAAACATAGTATTTTTTTTTTTGAACTATAGTCATCATGGGTACATTATCACATCCCAGGACTTATAACGGGAAGTTTAGGCTTTTTGACCACCTTCACCCGTTTCACCCCTCCTCCCAGCTTCTACTTCTGGCAACTCCAATTTTTCTCTTTAAAAGTTTTTATTTATTTATATTATCCCACATATAAGTGAAATCATAGAGTATTTGTCTTTCTCTGACTTATTTCATTTAACACAGTGTCCTCCAAGTCCATCCACATTGTTGTATATGTAGTCACGTTTTCATTATCCATTCATCTGTCAAGTGTGGGGGTTGAGAGTGGGTTGAGAAACTGCCAAGCAACCATAACCACCTTTGACCCACGAAGGTAAAGAAAAGGCTGGTCACCCAGGGGCCGATGCCTGGCAGGCTCAGCACAGGGAAGGGCTCAGACTTGAGCCACCAGTAGGCTGAACGCTGGAATGGCCTGTCTTAACGGCTGTCAACACCTCCTCTTCTGCCACCTCCCGGGTAGACGGGGCCTCCTCCCCATCCACTGGGCCTTTGGAGGCAACAACGGGAGTCTGAACAATTTAAATATTTCAAAGGCCCAGTGGATAAGGCCGGCCAGGCTGACCACAATGTTACGTTTCTTTGCCCTCCCTCTGCAGCTTAGGCCTTTGGGTGTCGAATGCTGGTGCCCTCACCCTGCCCACACACTCTCACAGGCAGCATGAACCTCATCAGGGAGATAGGAAAGGGGGAATGTGACAATGACCTCTGCCTGGCAGACAAAGAGCTTTCAAAACATCAGGCTGGGGAGGAGGTAATTAACTCTATTGATGGAGAGGTTTGGAACTATTTAGAGAATATGTTTATAAATTCCATTGCCCTAAGTAATTGTAAACTTCCACCCTCTTGCATATCCCAAATACCTCAACTCCACATCCTGCCCCATGGAACAGGGCTGTACAACCACATCTACATGAAACACACACACAGACAGACAGACAGACACACATACACACACAGATACACGCAGATATATGCACACACAAGTATCGATACACACACACACACACACACACACACACACACGGCAGCTGAAAATGGGGGAGCAAAAAGAATATTGGGACAGGTATAGGGTTGGGTCTGGCAGGGGCCAGGCTGGCTGTGGAAGCCCAGGGTCCTGGAAAACAGACCCACTTCCATTTGGCCAGATTCTAGGTTTGGCATTTACATGTTTGAAAAATAAACCTGGTCCTGCTAGTGGGGAAAAGGATTCACAACTGAGTACAGTGTGAGCCATTCCAGCTATGGGCTGAGGAAAACGCCTGGAAAGATAGACACCAACATGTCCACAGTGCTGCTCTCTTATCAACATAAAGGGTTTTTATTTCTTTAAAGTTTTCTGCATTTTACAAATTTTCTACAGTAAACATAAAAGCTATGAAAATGTGTTCCTCAAAATGACACTCTCTCAAATCCATACTGGCCTCCTGAGGGGAGGCTCAGGGTGAGGGCATGCGCTGGGGCCACAGGCGGGGGCAGCACCTGGCAGGGAGTTCCTGGGGGTGCGCTGGCTCCTGCCGTGCTCCGGCACTCAGGGCCCTCCTCCGGCTGGGGCAAAGGGCCTGGCTGGGAGCCCCATGGGCAAAGGGGCCTGGCCGGAGCATACTGTAAGGGGACAGGGAGCTGGTGGGGTAGGAGCTTGAGGTGGCCACGGGGCCAGCTCTGCTCCCTCCTGAGTCAGGCACATGCAAGGCACCTTCCCCCAGGGGAGCCACCCCTCCGAGGACGTGGCCATATATGGGAACAGCTGGGGTTGGGACTCCCCAGCACATGGAAATGTGAGGTGGGGAGGCCAGAATGTCTGCTTCCCAGAGTCCTCCTGGGTTGGTGCCCCAGCCAGGCAGGGGCTGACTGCCAAGGCAGGACACTGGCCGATTGCCTGGGCGGGAGGGAAGGCAGGCGTGGGCGCTGCGGGGTGGTGCCCGGGCCAGAGCTCCGGGGGCATTTTCCCAGGCTCTTCTTGGAGGAGGATGAAGACGCCCATTGAAATGACCCGTTTGACTGCCAGGGGGTGGGAGAGCATCCCTGACCCTGTTCCTGGCTTCCCAGCGAGGGACACAGACTCAGACGGGAGGGCAGGACCTTTAATTGTATTCGCAGAGAGACTGGGACGGGGTTTCTTGTTAGGTGGCCTGATGCCCGGGGACCCCGGGGCAGGGGTCACGGTGGCTCTGGGTCTGGAGGACGGATTCTCAGCGCAGAACTGGAGGCAGAAGGGGAGGAGGGTCGGGGCAGGAGGGGGAGGGAGGGCTGGGGTGAGCGGTGAGAGGAGTGGGGGGTTCGGGGCCCGCCCCAGGTCCCTATCCCAGTGTCTCAGTGGCCGATGCTCCCCAGCTGGCCTGCGCGGCCCGGTCATCACCTCAGGTGTGTCTCAGCTCCACCTCGGAGCCGAACTGGGGCCCGCGGTGGGGCCGGTGGACGGTGTGGTGGCGGATGCTGAAGAGCCGCTGGGTGAGGCCCAAGGTGGCCACCAGCAGGGTGATGCCCAGGAAGAGCATCACCCACTGGCCCACGCGGGCCTGCTGCTCCTCTAGGTTCAGGCCTAGGAAGTTGACTCGGCCATTGCCCGGGTAGGAGCCTTCTCTGCGAGCTGGGCAGGAGAAGCAAGGAGAGCAGGGCGGTGGGCAAGGCAGAGGGCAGGGGGGAGGCAGGGGCTGGGCAGGGGGCAGGGCGGCCGGCTCCCCTAGGCCGCTGTAGGCGGGGGCTGGGGCGGGGCCGCCGGGGCAGAGGAGGGGGTGCTGGTACCGGAGTCCGGCGTCCAGTTGTACTGAGGCCAGCCCAGGTGCTCCGCGTGCCGCCCGTTCTCGGTGAGGAGCCAGTCCAGCAGCGGCTTGAAGTAGTTCATGATGGCCGAGGCCGACATGTTGGGCTGGCCCGTGATCAGCTGCATGGCTTCGGGCCACGGCTTGCTGTAGCCCAGCTTCATGGCGTCCCTGGGCAGCGCCAGCGAAGGGACACCGAGTCAGAGGACCGGGGGGGAGGCTCTCTGGCCCTCCTGCCTCAGCCTGGCCCCCTAACCCCACCTCCACAGCGGGGCTGGGCGAGGGGCGGCCGGGGCCCAGGAGGCCCTGGCTTCCTCTGGGGAGGGCTCATCGCCACTCATGGGCTCCACCTGGGCGTTCCGGCCCAAGCACCACAGAGGCAGGTGTGCCCAGAGCGTCCCACCCGGCTCCTGAAGGCTGAGGGGTCAGAGGGCAGGGGACAGCGACAGGAAGCCCAGGGCAGACTCACGCCAGGCGCTTCCCCGCCTCCTTGGACTGGTAGATGTCACACTGGTGCAGGGGGCCCTTGTGCCCAGCCGCCTGGCACAGCGCCTCATGGAACTGGAACTGGATGATGAAGCCCACGAAGTACCTGGAGGGGAGGGGGCGTGGCTGGGGGCGGAGCCTGTGCCATAGCCCCTGATACCCCAGCTCCCATTACAGCCAGGATGTCAGGGTGAATCCATGCCGGCCTTCAGAGTCACCCAGGCCCCTTCCCTCCTGGGAGAGGAGGGTCAGGGCAGTCTCCGTCCCTGGGGGAGGTGCAAGTAGAGGCCAGGTGTTGGCCAAAGGGTCACGCCTATCTGGCAGGGCTCTGAGCAGGGCAGCCGGCCCAGTGATCTCCCTGATCCCAAAGCCGCAGGGAGTCGCTGGTAGAAAGCAGCTGGTCAGGGCTGGAGCCACCTCTGAGTCTGCAGGGATTCCGAATGTCCCAAACAAACAGCAAAGGCTCCCACTTTGAATGCTGGGCACAAGCCATGTGCCACTGACTTTCCTGGTGTTTCCTAAAAGCGCTTTGCCAAAGCTGCTGGTCAGAATCGGGAATGAGTCTCCTTCGCCGGCCCTGCCTGGAGAATTATCTATGCTGAGCTCGGAAGCTCACCACGTGGGCCTGGCTTCTGTGCGAAAGCTTGGAAGTCTGGAAACCAGTGGAGAAGGTGGGTGGAAGCCCTCCCTACGGGTCATCCTGGCACATTGTCAAGGTCAGGCCTGTTCCCAGGTGTCCTTGAATCTCCTCAGTCCCCTGCCCACTCAGAGCATCTGAGCAGGCTCTCTTTCCCTTGCTGGACCCCGGGGGACACAATTCACCCACTCCATGCTTATTTAGACCTTCGTTACTGACTTGGTGCCGCCGTCATGCTGGCTGCTTGGGTGGAAAGGTGGCGCAGTGGGCCCTCCACCAGTGGGCTTCCAGGGGCCATGGGAGGCAAGGTCTGGATGGAGGCACGGCCCTCCTGGGGCAGCGCTTTCAGCCCTCTGCGCCTTGCCTCACGGTGGCCTGTGCTACATACAGTCCAGGGGCACCTGGAACTCCACCTGAGGCCTCCCCAGACCCCTGCCTCCCAGGAGGACTCCAGATCCTGCAGCTACCCATGTAGCCCGTACGCACAGAGGGAAAAGGGCTGTACTGGACACCTTCGTGTGACTGCGGCAGACTCATGGCGCTAGTGGGTTCACACATGTCACTTCAGAGAGCAGTTTCATAGTGGTGGGTAAGGGCCACCATTCCCCAAGCCTGCTCTGTATTGGACAGTATGTTTGGAAGTTCACTTTCGCTACAAATTGAGGAAATGATGTAGACGCTGAGGAACACGTGTAAGGAAAGAAAAAAGAAAAAAGAGTGGAAACACGATTTGAACCCAGTTCTGTCTGACTCCAAGCCCAGGACTCCATGCCTCTGCCAATGCAGCCTCCCCATCTACCGGAGTCTCTACTCCTAGTTTCAGTGTATAGATGGTCTTCCAGGAACAACTCACATGATACCACAGGCAACATGTTCAACATTTAAAGTAGGGGAATCACAATCTTGTTAAGAAAAGAAAAACAAAACAAAACAAAACAAAACAGAGGAACAGTGGTCAGGGCATGATCTAGCCATGGGTCACGTCTAATAATGTTAACTACCCAACCCAGGTCTTGTAACCATTAACCAGTTATAGTAGAGTTTCTGTTTTCAACTTTGTGCAGGGTAGAAGCTCTCGACACACACACACACACACACACACACACACACACACACACACATATATATATGCAGCAATGGTCAGCGCCCTGGTTGCAGGTGAGTGGCTCAGGCACGCAGTCCAGTGCAGGCAGGCCTCCCAGGTCCCCCTGACCTCACATGGCAGTGACAGCAGTTTGAACACTGCGTGGCCTCCTCCCTTTCCCTGGTTACCTGATGTAAGGCACACTTGAAGGAATGTGAAACTTGGCCCCTGGGTCAAAGTCATCTTGAGACCTGGCCACTGGTGGACAGAGGCCCTGGTACTTCAGCCTGTCAAGGTAGAAGACAGATTGGAGAAAGGGTATGGGGAGAATCAAGCCAGGGAGGGTTGGCATTTTTGACTTGAAGGAGGGTCTCTGCACCTGGGGCTGCCCTGGGCATTGCACACTCCAGCATGCAGCGTCTCTGTGCACAATTACCCCTACCCCTATGTAGTCCATCACTTACACACAAAGACCCATGTGCACATATACACACACAAATGCACACTTAGATGCTATATACACAGACACGCAGGCACATACAGACACCCATGGAGACGTCCCCAGCCTACACCCCCAAAGGAATGTTCTAGAACCTGAGGCTCCACCACTCCTGGTTGTAGTTCTCCTTGGTGATGCCTCCATCAAACACCCTCCAGCGCCACTGGTCGATGAGGTAGCTGAAGGGGATGAAGGCGACCTTGTCGAGTGCTATCTTCATCAGAAAGTTGATGTCTTGCTCTGCCAAGGAAAGGGATTCCAGATCAGAACCTCACCTGCCTCCTGCCATGTCCTAGCAGCTCGGCTGTGAGGGGTGTGCAAAGCGGGGAGAGGAAGGAGAGAGCTGCACCTATCTGGCTCCTGTGACCTGCCTCTTGGCATGGTCTGTGGGTTCCATCCTCCTGGCTTACCCTGCTGGGGGCCTTCCTTCTTCCCCATGGCCCTGTCCCAACCTCTCCCGAGGGGCCATGCAGTCCCCTCTCCCCACCTCACAAGCTCCCTGCCCCTTCTTGGTCCCTCAGTCCACTGGGATCTCCTGTTCTTCCCTTACCATAGCTGCCACCATCGCTGTTCATCAGGTTGATGCTGTGTAGGTGCTTGGGGGTAGACACGGAGAGGGCCAGCACATCCCCAATGGCTTCATGAAAGCCCGGGTTGGCGCCCTCCCGGAAGGTCAGAGGCAAGTGCTTGTACTGCATGAAATACTGTATGTGGCCCATCTCGTGGTGGGCCACCACCAGGTCCTCCATGCTCACGGTGGTGCACTGCTTGATCCTGGGAACATGGGGGTGGGAAGAGGGTGTGAAAGGGGACAGCGAGGAGCCCCGAGGCAAAGGGACCTGCTGTCCTTATTGCAAACAGACCCCCACCGCCTGCTGTAAGCGGGGAACACAGCATTATGGGAAAGAAAGCCAAGAGGAGACTTGGAGTGAACATGAGAAAGAGGAAATCTGGGGGTTGGAAGCCCCTGGAGTATAGTCATCCAGGACATTCTTCCGTCTCCAGCTGTTGTGAACAACTCCAGCCCACATGGCCATGTTACTTTCTGGCTGTGCAACGTGGTCGCTCTAGAGGGGTTGGGACACTCCTTTATGGTCAGCGTAGGACTTTCTAGAATGTGGTTTTTGTGATTTCTCGTGCACATGTTTTTGCTCTCCCAGTGTCTGAGCTGTTCTGTGTCTCGTGTACCCAACACCAGCAAACATATTTCTGACTTTAATGGCCAGGACTGAAATGGCATATGCAGCGCCATCCAAGCCAGAGGTTCCACCTTTCTCTCCACCTTTCCGCATTCTCTTTCATGAGCCAATGAACGTCTCCCTCGAGCAGAGCCTTTCAGGTCAGTTGACCCCAATTTTTTCTGCCATTCTATTGGGAAGGGGAAGAGCTGCCCAGCTTCTTGGTGACCATGAGGCTTAGGTTTGTCCACCTTCTCCCATGACTCCCCGACAAGGGAGAACCCCTAAAAGCGCTCCCACCTCTTCTCATGCCTTTGAAGGAAAGGCCAAGGCCAGTGATCCTGTGAACGCTCTGTGTCCACTTTCCTCGTAAGAGACACTGCATCTGCTGTCACAGATCGTTTTTGCCACATTCCCTCCTAAGATGTGGGGTCTTCTTTCCCTTCTCTTCAGTCTAGGTTGGCCTTGCTTTAGCTAATGGAATCTGTACTAGCTTTGGACTTCAGCGTGAAAAGACCTGGCTATTCCTGCTTCTGCTATGGGGGATGCGGGTAAGAAATCCTACTGCCTGACTGCCATACTGTGAGGAAGCCCAAGCTAGCATGGAGAGAGAAATGACCCTCCAGCCCCCAGCTGCCCCGTCATCCCGACTCAGCGTGTGAGGACAAAAGCCAGCTTGAACATTCCAGCCCCAGCATGTGCCACATGGAGAAAAACCGAGGACCCAAACCAAGAGCTAAAACCAAGGCACAGACAGATGGCCTCATGGAGCCCCCCAGCCATCAGAGCTACCCTCGCTGTGGTCTCCAGCATTGCAGAGCAGGGACAAGCCTTTTCCACTGCGCTGCCTGACCGATGAAATCATAAGAATAATCAAACTGTTGTATTATACTGCTACGTGTTGAGGTAGTTTGTTTAGAGAGCCAGCTAATTGAAACATCCTCTGATGAAGATAGCTCTTAAGCCTCAGGGAAGGTGGGTCTGTGTGAAGTCACCCATGCCCTCATGTGTCTCCCTGTGTCAAGGCGCATGCACCCAAGGAGAGGGCCATCTGTATGCACAGGCCTCCCCAGAGTGAGGGAAGGCTGGGCAGCTCACACCCACGACTGGGATCGTGGGTGCTGACGACTGACCAGGCTGGCAGAGCCGGCTGGCATTTGAAAAGGCCCCCACAGCCAGGAGCCAGTGGCCACGCTGAGGCCAGGCCCCATCCTCTGGACCTTCCATCTCAACTCTGGCCTCTGCACCTGTTTCCGCTCGCTCTGGCTGCGAGGGCACGCAGGGGAGCCTTTCCTTGGCTCGTCCCCTTGCCCATGGGCTCAGGGGGAAGTCCCTCGGACACACCTGAAGTCGTTGCCGCTGAAGAAGTCCCAGGCGGAGGCATGGCACACCACCTCCCGCCCATCGGTTGGCTTCTCCAGCATCGATTTGTTCCAGAAGTCGGGGGGCACGGGCAGCAGTCCCAAGGAGATGAAGAAATTGTTTGCCTCCTCAAACATCCTTCTGGGTGTCCAGCCCTGCAAACCGAGGGAGCGCTGCCCACATTGGGAACAGACTGTGTGCCCCAGCGGGGGAGAGTGCTGAAGGAGGGCCAAGCCAGAGGAACTGGCTCAAAGGGCCCGCCCCCCAAGACAGGGTCTTCCCGCCTCTGTGCCCTGGGGCCCCTCTGGAAGAGCAAGCGTGTCCAGAGAGAACAGGGGCAGACCTGCTTTATCATGGCCTCCGTGGCATCCATCCTGGGGGCTGAAGGGAAGGGAACCACCAAGTCATAGATGTTGGACCAGGTCTGGGCCCACATGTTCCCTGGAGAACGGGTAGGGGATGAGACAGGAGAGAGAGGTGTTACTTCTTGGGCTCAGCACCATCATGCAGGGAGAGGGAAGTAGATGCCAGTCCTGCTGATCATAATGTATCTCTTGAGTTCCTACTGTTTGGGCATCAGACATACATGGTCTTCAGTCCACACACCCAGCCCACTTTCCTGGCTCATGGGGGAGATCCTTGCTGCCATCAGAGAGTCAAGGTGGTCCCTTGACCAGTGAAGACCAGTGTGACTAGCAACTGGGTACAGATATACAAGTTTTGGCACATCTACGTGCACATGGCCACCACTTACTGAGAGGCAAGGAACCTGCCCAGGGCCCAGGGCCCCTAAGCGAAGGGGCTAGGGCTTATAGGCAGGCAGGCAGGTTGCACTCCCGACCAGTCACGACTGTGTCCCCCCCACGCTGCCTGAGGTTGGTTTATGCGGTCCCACCCGCCTTCAGGAGAGGTTGATGCCTTTGCCCTTAGGACACGAGAGGACTGGAGGAAAGGAAGTTATTCAGAATGCGTGGAAAGGTCCAGAATGGTTCCTAGCCAAAAGAGATGAAGCCTGAGTTGACATGAGGTGGAGTCTGAAGCACAAAGCAGTGAGTGTCTTCCACTGCCTACTCCATGTGGTAAGGGCATTGCATTTACAGCCCCCGAAGGGAGGTCCGACAGCTGAGGTGGATCTACACTCTCAGTGTCCTCTGGCCTCCTAACTGCCTTAGACTGAATGCTGTGTCCACCTTCGCCTCCCTGCCACGACTTTCTCCACCTGTCAGAGCCCCTCATCTTTCAAGGCTGCACTCACACACACCCCTTCCCCCACCTCGGTGAGGCCTCAGCCCCCCCACAGCTCCTTCCTCACCCTCTGTATCAGGCTGCCTTGAGCTGTGATGGGTGACATGGGCTCCCAGTGGCAAGATTAAGAACTATCTCACCCATGTGACTTGTACCATGTGTATCTGTAGCAAATATGATACCAAAGGCAAGCGCGCGCGCGCGCACACACACACACACACACACACACACTCAGCTTTGGCAACATTCCCTCCAGGCTCAAGTCTTTGTGCTCTGCCAGCCTGCAGCGCCCGCTGCAGACCTTCCCCTGCCTGCCTTCTGCTCGCTGGACCCACCCTCCCCGACACTGGCACCTGTCTTCTCTCCTCCCGAAGGCCCAGCGCCTGCCCTCACCCAGCAGATGCGCCGGGATGGGGCCCTCCACGTTGATGTGCTGGGGCCCGTAGTGGCGGTGCAGCGCCCGGCGCACGTAGGCGTGCAGGTTCAGGTAGAGCGGCTGCAGCTCCTGGAAGAGGTTCTCCAGGTCTTGCTCCAGAGTTGGCATCTCGTACATGGATCGCCACGAGTCCCCTGTGTCTGCGTAGCCTGCAGAGGGGACAGAGCCGGGCTCTCGGGCACCTGACCACCCCACCTCCTCAGGGGCCTTTGTCTCATTGGGCTTAGGGTCTCTGAGGACCTCTCTCTGGGCCCCAGGGGGGCTGGGACCAGAAAGCCAGGGATATCGGTAGGAGGGACTCACCATTGAGCCGGGCAGCCTTGTTGGAGAGTTCCACATATTTGGGGAAAAAAGGGAGGATGGCTCTCCCCACCTTGTCTCGCCAGCTCTTCCAGGCCCATAACAGCTCTTCGTATTTCCGGGATGTGGCCATCAGACTCGTCAGATCTGGGGGAGGGGGTGTTCACTGGCTTCAGCCCTCAGCCCTCGGCGCACCTCCCACCTCCTTCTAAGGCGGACGGACTCAGCCACAGGAGCTCAGAGCTGGGATTCAGCTGCTCAGGGGGCAGGGCCAGTGCATGGGAGTAGGGGGGGCCCTCTCTCAGGGCCTCCAGGGTGCCAGGCCCGGGGCGTGGCGCTGCATGGACACCACGCCAGGTGACCGCAGGTTTCCAATGTGCTTGTTTTCATGTGAGCAGGTAGGTGACGTGGCGGGGTCCTCACCCAGGAAGTGGCTGAGCCGGGACACCATCCAAAGGCCCCGACTCCAGAGCTGCTCTCAGCCCCGGCCTGGGGGTCACAAGACCTGAGTTCTCGCTCTAGTCACGGGACCCCTTTCCCTATCTGCAAAGCGGGGACAATGCCGGCCCTCCAGGGGAGCCAAACATCAATGCGAGGCCCCTGAGCAGGGAGTGACTTCATTCATTCCCGTGTCTCCGTGGGGCTCAGGGCATCTTTAAAACTGTAATCGGACCGGATCGAATAAAAGAACAGCAGGGAGCTGGAAGTCTGGGTGTGTGTCCTGTCAAGGCCACGGTGACTCCGTGGCTTGGATTGCATGGAGCTGACAGCCATGTCACAGAGCCGGGAGCCCCCCTCAGACCAACGTCAGCCTCCCTCCCTGGCCTGGCCCGAGCTGGGCCGCTTCGGGCAGCGTGTGGGGTTGTCCACACCACGTTTCGTTTAGAAAAGATGGTATTGGGAGAGTTTCTCGTCTGCCCTCTGCTGATGTGAGGGTTCTGCGTTTGAGGATGTTTTGTGTTTTTACTAATTTTCAGTGACCTGAGGACCTGGCCGTGGATTCAGAGGTTAGTCCATGGGGGGTGGGGAGGACAGGGCTACATTCCCTTCAATGCTCTGCTCCGTAAACACGCGCACACACATACGCATGCACACGCACATCACACGTGTGCACGCGCACACACACACACACACACACACACACGCATGCCCACGGCACATACCCCTCCAACACTTTGCGTGCCTACCCATATACACAACCCGTAGGCCAAACCCTGTCCACCGACGCTGTTTCTCTCTCCTGTTTATTTTCCATTTCCCCTCCTATTTGTCATTGTTCTAATGTGGGAGTTGGGCAGAGGGCCAGGAAGAGACTGTTTCTGGGTGGAGATTCCTTAGGAATAATGTTTATGCCTTTTTCTCCCCAAGCCTGGAAGGGCGGGCCAGGAGGGGAGAGGTGTGTCCTGCTGTGTGCAGGGCCTTGGGGGTCCAGGGGGAGCTCTTCCAAAGGGGAGAAGGGACAAGCACCAGCCAGGCCACCCTTTCCAGCAGGACGTGGCGGTCGGTGGTCAGTCCAGGGAGTGAAGTGGGAACAGCCTGGGCTGTGGCGTCAGTTTGGGGGGAGGCGGGCAGGGGAGGTGCCAGAGAAGGTGGGGAAGCCGTGGAAAGGACCCAGAGGACCAGGAAGGGGAGGTGACTAGCGTTCCTGTTCTGATTTGGGAGTCCGAGTCCTGGGAAGACAGATTTGAGAGATTCTCTGCTGGGAGTGCAGAGAGCAGGGAGGGGAAGGAGACCCCGGAGGGGCCCTGGCCTGGCGGCCTGGGGGGAGCGTGTGGGTGGGCAAGGCGGTGGCTTAGGACCGAGAGGAAGTCTGTGCTGGGTCTGAGCGGTGGCAGGGAGGCCCCACCTGGTGGGAAACAGGGAGGTGAGTTTCCTGGGCGTGCTGACCCCATGGGACAGGAACACTAAACACCTTTTCATGGGCCAGCACCCCAACACTGTGCCAACCCCAGCTCCCCGCCCACCCCCCTCCGTCCCCATGGGCGCTCACTCGGCTCCAGCTGCAGACAAGTGCCGTTCGGGAGGCACACGGAGGCCACGCTGTAGGTGGTTTCCATGTTCAGCAGGATCTGGTTGTACTGCAGGAGGAAGGAGAGAGGCAGCGAGCTGCACCCCTCTGCTGCCTGCGCCCCCGGCACCATCACAGTGTGTGTGTGTGTGTGTGTGGGGGGGGGGGGGGGCGCTATGGACCTGCGGGCACCTGGTCCTAAGGCGCTATCTTCTCAGTTACTCTGTAGGCGCACTCACAAGGCAGATGGGACGGCTTGACAAATCCAGGAAGAGGCGGCAGCATGAAGGCCAGACCCTATACTAGGCTCACTCTGAGCTGGGACCTGGTCCTGACCTTGGACCCTCCACTCCCTGCCCTCTCCCTGTCCCCCCCGCCCCCCGCCGCCTCCTCAAGCCACCTACCTCCTCCAGCTCCGCCGTAGGCAGCGCTGCCCGTTCTAGGTCCTGAATCTTGTGTATCATCCGCTTTAGGGTGGCGTTTTGGAAGTAGGTAATGTCAAAAAGCCTGGCCCGGGTGCCATACTCCACCGTGTGGTTTGCCATCTGCGTGTTCTTCTCCATCTGAAGGGACAGGGAGGACTGGGCTGTGGAGGGGCAGCCTGAGGGACTGGGGGAGGCAGTTTTATCAAGTTGTTGCCTTTGCCTACTCAGACCCTCTTCGACCTGCACTAGATGCAGTCCACACCCCTCAACAGATGCCCACGGACATATCCTGGCAGGGGAGAGAAGGGGAGCCCCACCCCACATCGGAAAGGCTGTTAGGATGAAGGCAGCTTGGTGTGAGCGCTGGGACCGGCCTCCCTGAGCCTCAGGGTCCCGTCTATAAACGGGGATGAGATCATTGGTTCGCAGGGCAGCTGAGGAATAAATGGAGCCACAGGTGTGCGGGGCACGGAGCCCTGGCCGGCTCTCTGTGATCTTGAAGAAAGGCTGGCTCTCGGCGGCTCGCCTGGGTATAACCTGCACTCCCCACGCAGGCCGGGAAGGAGGTTGGAGGGGAGGGAGCCCTGGCCGTGGTGGCACACAGGGGCTTTTCATCTTTTAGAAAACTGACTTGAGCATCCCTTATTGGCGTACAAATCATTCTTTCACTAGCAACAGAGGGGTAAGGAGATACCACCTGTTTAGGCGTTGAGTAGAGGCCCATCCAAACCTGAGTATGGTTCTATATACATATTCCGTCTGGGTTTTTCACCAATTCCAGCAGCCTCCCTGCACTGAGGGGCCCGGGGGAGGGGGTGCTGGACTGCCTTGGGTTTTGGAAGGCCAGAGCCCGCACACCAGTGTGGGTGTGGAGTGGGCCCCTACCAGGATCATGCTGGTCTCTCTGCTGATGTTGGTGTTGTAGTTCCAGTTGGCCTCCGCATACTCATTCCACACCACCTGGGACTTCTTGTCATATTCCTCCAAATAGCTTCTGGCCGTCACTTCATCGGTCACCATGACTGCGGGACAGAGCGGAGGGGGACAGCCAGGCTTCCCCTGGCCCTCTCCTGTGGTTGTGCTGAGCCGCTCCCCGGCCTCCCTCCTCCCTGTCCCCTCCTCCTCGCCCCCTCAAGGCCCTGCCCCCTCCACCCACTGGTCCCGCTTGGGCTTGGGATTGTCTGGCTGCTGGTTGCTGCCTGGTGAGTTGTCTGGATTCTGGTTGTTCCATGGTTGGTTGTCCCCTGGGTGACCTCCTGGCTGAGGACCACCAGCAGGGGGTGCCCAAAGCAGAGCAAGAAGAGGAAGAGGAGGCTGGGCAGTCCTGGACCAGCCCAACCTTGGCCCATGGCCGCAGGAGACCGGAGCCCTGCAGCCACCGCCCCCGGCCAATAAGAGCGGAACCTGCAGTGTGACCTCACAGAGCAGTGTGATGCGTCCGCCTGCCCCTGGGGGACCCTAGAGGTGGGCACACCCTCTCTAGAATGCTGGGGGAAAGACAGTCCCATTCCCACCCAAGGGATCTCCTGATGAGGGAAGGGGCTGCCTGGCCCTCCAGAGCTGGGCACCAGGGCCCAGCGGGGGGAGCTGACCAGGAACTGGGACGGGGGCCTGGGCTCCAGAGCCCAGACTTGAGAATGTGCCCTAAGGCCTGCCCCTCTCTCACTCAGAGCTTTACCAATGTTGAGTGGGTAGTTGTTGGGCAGCGGAGGCTGCCACTGATACTCCGGCCAGCCGAGGACCTCGCCGTTCCGCTGGTTCTCCTCCTGTAGCCACTGGCTGACGGGCTGGAAGTAGCTGAGCAGTGGCTGTGCGTCCAGGGCGTCTGTGCCGATGGCTTCCTTCAGCACCTCCTGCCAGGGCCGCGAGGAGCCCACCCGCATCACCTCCCTGACGGGCAGAACGGGCCCCACGGGCACCAGGGACTCAGGCCAGAGGCCACTATTGGCCCACCTGCCCTACCTCCGGCCACGTTTGCCCCCACTGGACTGCAGGAACAGTGGCATCAAGACCCTGGGGCCTAGGATCTCCGTGAAGGGGGCTGGGCACATGGCCATTGGGGCCTCAGCTCTGGGCACACTTAATAAATACTGGATGGGAGGAAGAAAGCAGGGGGGAGAAAGAAAGGCGCCACCCAATCAGGCGGGCCCTGTGGGGTCCCGGGGAGCAGCCAGTTGCCTCCCAGACACAGTCTTCCCCAGCCTCTCCCCTAACCCTCCCACTCGCCCTCCAGTTCCTCCCGCGCACCGGAGCTTGTCCCCTGCCTTGGTGGACTGGTAGATGTCACACTGGTGCAGCGGGCCCTGGTGGCCTGCCTCCTTGCACAGGGCTTGATGGAACTGGAACTGCAGGATAAAACTCACAAAGTACCTGAAGGCACAGGGTGGGTGTTAAGGGGGGCTGGCGAGGGCCCTTTGCCCGGGCACCATCCAGCTTTCCCCAGGGCAGAGGGTAGTCAGGGGCCACCTGAGGAGAAGGGAGAACCAAGCCTGGCTCCACTCGAATTCCAGGGGAGACTGTGGGGACAAGCCCTGGGCATGGGGGAGGGGGGGCGCAGCACCCCAGGAGGAGGGGGAAGGGAGCGAAGGGTGGGACAGAACTGGATGGGGCAACAGTACCTGATGTACGGTGTCATGTTTGGGATGTGATATTTGGCTCCGGCATCGAAGTGGGTTTCATTTCGGATAACTGGAGCACAGATGCCCTGATACTTGACTCTAGAAGAAAACGGTGAGATTGTCTTAGGACCTACGTGCGGCCTATGGCTGATTCCGCCTTGGCAGCAAAGGCTGCTAGGCAGGCATTCCCACCTGCCACCCTCTCCCCAGTGGATGAGCTGGGGAGGAAGGGCTCCTGGCGGAGGGAGTTTGGGGCAGGAAAGAAGGCGGTGGGGAAAGGAAGGAGACGCCATGAGAGAGGAGGGGACCGGGACTGACGGAAGCAGGAGGCTCCTGCTCGCCCAAGAGGGGCAGCCACCAGGCCCTTCCGGGTCCCCATGTGCTCACCGGAGATACCACCAGTCGAAGTTGTAGCGGGAAGGAGAGGTGCGGCCGCTGAAGACGGCCCAGCGCCACTGGTCCACCAGGTAGCCGAAGGGCAGGAAGGCGATCTTCTCCAGCGCCATCTTCAGCAAGAAATTGATGTCGTTTTCTGTTGGAGGATGGGAAGAGAGAGGTCAGAGGAGAAAAGGGAGTCTGGCAAGGATCAGGAGGGGCTGGGGAGCGGCCAGGGGGAGGAGCCCATGCAGAGAAGCGAGGGCCAGTCTTTGAGACCATGGGGCCCTGTTGGGCAGGGCTGTGTTGGGCCTCAGATGGACCCCCAAACCTGTCCGCCCTGAGCAACGCAGCGGAAATGAGAAGGGCCATCGGGAGCAGGCGCCAGCGGAGTCCTGCTGTGGGGCTGGCTGGGTCCTCGACGCCCCCATACCCGTGTCATTGACGACTTGGTCCAGCAGGCCGATTTTGTGCAGATGTGCAGGCGTGGAGACAGAGAGCGCCAGCACGTCCCCGATGGCCTCGTGGAAGCCGGGGTTGGCCCCTTGGCGCAGGGAGACAGGCTGGTCCTTGTACTGCAGGTAGTACTGGATGTGGCCCATCTCGTGGTGCACGGTGGACAGCTGCTCCATGGCGACCCGCGTGCACTGCTTGATCCTGGGGTGGGGGAGGGGGAGGGTGAAGGGCAGGGCAGGGCAGGGCAGGGACCGGAGCGTGGGAAGAGGGCTGCCCTGTGTGTCGCTGGTGGAAACATACAGACGCTTGGCCCTGCCCCAGCCCACCTCATCCCAGGGTGCAGTGTTGGCTAACTGGGAAAGCTGCTAGGGGGGCGGCCCCATGGCAGCCCTGGCATAGACCGACTCCTCTGCCGGAGCTGGGCCTGGGGACTGGGTCCCCTGTGCCCAGGCTGCCTGCCTGTCCCGAAGCCCCAGCACCCTCCTGCCCGCGTCCAGACCTGAAGTCCTTCCTGTTGTAGAAGTCCCAGGCGGAGGCATGGCACACTATCTCACGCCCGTCGTTGGGGTTCTCCAGCATGGACTCTGCCCAGAACTCCGGGGGCATGGGCAGCAGCCCCAGGGAGGTGAAGAACTCCTCTGCCACCCGGAACATGTGTGTGGCGTTCCAGCCCTGGGGTGGGGGTGGGGGTGGGGGTGGGGACAGGTCAGGGGCCGGCTGCCCCGGGGCGGGTCTGGAGTGGCCCACCCAGGCCAGCTCCCTGCCCGTGAGGGTGTGTCTGCTCTGCGGCCTCTTTCCCCAGAAGGCATTGCCCCTAACAACCAGAGCAGATGGGCAAAGCGGACTCCTCACACCCGCCTGTGAGGGCCCGGGGAGAGGGGCTGGCCCCTCCCCGGGGACATGGAGCCCAGCTCCTCGCTGGTACACGCACTCCAGGCTGCTGCTCTGTAGAAAGGGAGGGACCGAGTGCCTACCAACCTGTCTCCTGCATGAGACCCCTCCTGGCCCCTCTCCCCTGTCTCCCTTCCACCCTGGCCCACCCTGGCCCACCCTGGCCCACCTGCCTCACCTTCTGCACCATCTTACTGGTGATGTCCAGGCTGGGCTTGTCAGGAAAAGGCACCACCATGTCGTAGATGTTGTCCCAGCTCTGGGCCCACATGTCCCCTAGAGGAAGGAGGGAAGCCGGAGAGGAAGGAGGGAAGCTCGCTCCCCGCTGCCCGGCCCTGCAGCACCGGGGCCCCCGGCGGCCGGACCCTGGGGCTGAGGCCAGGGACCTCCACATCGGTCCATGCATAGTCCCGAGCTCTGGGTGCGCCCTGTGTGCTAAGCAGGAGCCAGGGAAGGCTGCGGGCCCTTTCGGATGGTGCCGGGAGCCCTCCTTCCCAGCCTGCGGAGGGGCCACGGGGAAGGCTTCCTGGGGCAGAGACGACGGTGATTCTCCCTCCCCCCGGATCAAAGCCTCAGCGTGTCTCCCGGCTCTGCCTCTGCCCAGCCCTCTGCCCTGTGCCCCGAGCCTCAGGTCCCCATCTGACAAGCAGGATGATAATGAGGATCTCCTGCTTTAGGATAGCGTGGGACAAGCCGCAAGGGCTCACGCGTGTGGGAGGGACCAGTGGGGTGCTCTACCAGAGGAGACGGCGAGGACAATCCCTGGGGCGTGTGTGAGGCCAGGCCAGGCCCTTACCCAGCAGGTGAGCGGGGATGGGTCCCCTGAGGTTGATGTATCTGTCCCCGTAGCGCTGGTGCAGCTTGCGGCGGACGTAGGCGTGGAGGTTCAGGTAGAGGGGCTCTATCCGATGGAAGAGGCTCTCCAAGTCCTCCACGAAGGTGGGCGACTCATACCAGGAGCGCCAGTAGTCCCCTGTGTCTGCGAAGCCTGGGGTGGGGGGCGGGGTGTGTGTGCAGCTCAGGCCTGAGGCTCTGACCCTCCGCCTCCCAGCATCCCCCTCTCCTGGCTCAGGGCTTGTGCACCTGCCAGCCGGGGGAAAGGCTGGCTTGAGGATGCTGGCCTATAACTTTCTAACCAGGGGGTTGAACTCCAGCTGACTAGATCCCGGAGCGCCAAGAGGCAAGGATGCATGCTGGGGAGGGGAGGAGTGCCAGGAGGGGCAGGGAGGAGGGATGGTGTCAGGGCAAGACAGCAGTCGTCTGGTAGAAGGCAGATTGGTTCTGCCATCCACGATCTGTGCGGCCTTTGGCCAGTGGATGGAGCCAGCCCACCAGCTGCTCTGCCTGCCTCGGGAGCTGGGCTCGGTGGAGACCGTGGATGGGAGAGCACCTTTCAAGCTGGGGAGGGTGGCACCCACACTGGGGGGTGGGGGGGAGGCGGGCGGGGCATGCTCACCATCTCCCCGAAAGCCCTCGTTGCTGAGGGCAGTGAATTCCTGGAACAGGGGCCTCAGCGGGATGCCCACGGCATTGTGCCAGCCCTCCCAGACGTACAGCAGCAGCCCGTAGTTCCGCGTGGCAGACATGATGTGCATGAGGTCTGAGACACAAAGAGGCACGGCCTGTTAGGAGACTTCCGTGACGAGGTCTTCGCCAGAGCTCCACGTCCACCTGCCTCCTCAGCATCACGATACCCCCAAGGCCAAGGGCGCTCCATGCGCTGGGGGGCAGGAGGCTGGGAGCTCTGTGAAGCAAGCACCCCACCAGGGTGTGGGGTGACGGGAAGGGCGAGAGCGACAGCAGCGACGGGGCTGTACCTGGGTCCAGGAACCAGCAGCTCTCGTTCATGTTGGGGTAGCAGACCCTGGCCGAGGTGAAGACCCTGTTCATGTGGATTTGCAGCGAGTTGTACTGGGGAGAGTTGAGAACCTGTTAGTGACGGATGGCCCCAGGACCACCGGCTGTCCCTCCTCTCTTTGCTAAAAGGAAAAAAAAAAAGTCCCAGAGAGGGGATGTGGCTTGTTCAGGCCACTCAGTGGCGCCGGGAGCACTTCTGACCAAGAAAGGAAGCGGCTGGAGGTGGAGACAAATGTCCCGGGATTAGGGGTCGGGTCCCACCTCGAAGGGAGGGCAAACCCCTCTCACGGCCTCCCTCTTCCTAAGGACATCTACACACCCACCCTGCCTATGGGGAAACTCTGAAGGCTCTTGTTTCATCTTTTAGGGCTTTCTACTCCATAATACTTGCTGTAGCATAAAGTAACTTTAAGTAACTTTCTGTCCCATCTCCAAGGGGAAGCAGTGCTGCAGGAAGCCCCTCTATGCCTTTGTGGCTCTCTCTGCAGATCCCAGGGGATCGGGCACTAATGCAGCCCTCCCCAGCTCCCCTCCCCGCCTCGCTGGCCGCTGGGAGGCGGCGGCCACTGCTTCCTCCGCCCTCGCGGCCACGGCGCCCACCTGCTGCCGCTTCTTCAGGGGCAGGTTGGCGGGGCCCAGAATGCGCACGCCGCCCAGGACCCTGCGCAGGATTGGGTCCGTGAAGTTCTGCCAGATTGGGTCGAACAGTTTCTTGGCCTTTTTGCCCCAGACCTCGGCAAACTCTTGGTTGCGCAGGGTGGCTTCCTCCTGCGAGCACAGCGAGGGCAGGGGAGTGTAGACGGGATGGGGGGTGTGTGTGTGGGAGGGCAGGAAGGCCAAGGGCTCCGGGAGCAGGATCTTCTCCCCCTGGGCCCTGGGGCCAGGAACTGGGGGCCTCTGCCCCAGGGGAGCGTGGAGCAGACATTGGGGCAAGAGAGGCAGGGGGAGGAAAGGGAGAACGGACCGGGATGAGCGGGGACAGAAACAAGCGGAGAAAAGCAGCGCTCGGAGCAGAGGGCGCCCTTAGCGGAGACCCCAAGCTGCTGACCCGCCCCGGCGCTGCCCTGGAGCGGAGTAGGTCTCCGTGCAGCCAGCCTCATCGTCCCGATCCTGCCTGGCACGGACCATGTGCCCAGCACCGTGCCCGGCAGCCGCCTCCTGTCTGATGGGCCGGGGTGGGGGCGGGGGCGGAGGGCCTGGGGGTCCGGGGCGCGCGCCCCGCGGGGACTGCCCGCCCCCCACCCGCCGCGGGGCTGTGATTGGGCGCCGGGCCCCGCCCCGCCCCCGCCCCGCGCCCACCTGGCGCCGCGCGTTCTCCTCGGTGATGTTGGTGTCCAGCGCCCAGCTGGCCAGCGAGCTCCGGTACAGCACCTGCTCGGCCTTGGGGTTGAAGCTCTGCACGAAGCGCTGCGCCCCCGCCTCGTCCGCGGGGAAGTCTCCGGGCTCCATGTCGGGGTCGAGCGCCAGCGCGGGGGGCGGCGGCGGCAGCAGCAGCAGCAGCAGCAGCAGCAGCGGCGGCAGGAGCGGCGGCGGCCCCGGGCGGCCCGGCGCGGCCCCCATGGCGCGGTGCGCGGTGCTCCCGCCGCCCGGCTCCGCGGATTATAAAACCCCGCGGCCGCCGCCTTCCGACACACCCCCGCCGGCCTCCCCGCCCCGCGCGCTTCCTCCGGGCCCGAGCGCGGCCGCGGGCCTAAGGGAGCGGGGCGGGGACCGGCGGGCAGGGGCGCCGGCCTGGGGAGGGGCCCGGCGGCCGGCCCGCGGGTGCGGAGGGGGCAGAGGTCAGAATCCGGACGGGGAAGTTCGCAGAGCCCTGCTGCCCCCCCAGCACGCACACCTCTGAGGAGGGGGGACCCTGCTGGACACCCAGCCTGCGCCCCGGTCCCCTCCTCCTGCCCAGCACAGACTCACAGCCTCTGTGCGGCCCTGAGCCCCGCCGTGTCTGCCGCTCGGCCTCCCCGGCCTAAGCCAGGCCTCCTGGACTCCCAGTGACACAAGGTGGAGCAGCAGGGACAGGTCACTGGCCAGGCACCCGGCTGGCTGCCTCCTTCAGCAGGCCGCGCGTGTGTTGTTGTGCCCAAGTGTCATAAACCCCAAAGACTACCAGGGAGCCGAATCCAATGCAATTGCAGAAAGCCTGTATTTATTTCGGACTAGTCCGAGCTCGGTCCCACTTACACCGGCCACGGTGTGGCGGGAGAGAGAAAGAATTTAACATATCAATGGGTTTTATAGGGAGGGTGGTGCCACTATCTTGGCTGACCTGATTGGTTGGGTTAGGGCTAGGGTCCAGTTACCAGGAGCTGGCCCTGCCCCGCCCTGCCCTCTCACCCCGCCCTGCCCTCCCTTGTATGTGTGTGTGTGTGTGTGTGTGTGTGTAGGAGGGGGAAGGGAGGGGGCTCATGTGGGTGGGGAGAGAGGTTAGGCTTTGGCAGGCACCTGGGGTGCTGCAAAGATGTTCAGATTCCTGCCCCCCCCCAAAAAAAAACACACAAAAAACCACACACACCGGGGGCCTAAGTGGGGGGCTGGTGGGACAGGGGGAAGAATGGAGGGGCTGTCCTGGGAGGAGGGCAGTGAAATAAGACATTAAGAATATACACCTCAGGTAAAAACTGCTGTTTGAATTTTAACCCTTCTAGTTTGGCTCTTGCACCTGAATAAACAAGGGGGGGGGGGGGGGATATTTACCTTAGCTTTCAGGTGGAGACTTGGAGCCTAAGGCAGTTTTCCCTTGCCTGGGACCAGGAGCACAGGAGAGTAATTCCCACTGACTTAGAGCCTTCAGAGATAGAAACTGTAGATAACCTCTGAGCTCTGCTTCTGTGTTATTGGCTACCGCGAGATAGGGCCACATTCCAATGTCCAGCAGGATGTGACTAGCAGCGACCCTGTTGGGCTGACCCATCTTTAGAATGTAGTCTTTAAGATTTAGAATTTAGAACAAAGGAAAATTCCTGTGGTTTGAACCTTTAAAAGGGATTGCCTACCCCTGAAATGGGGCAGTCGTGTGGAGACCACCTGCTTGTAGTGCTCTCGCGGCTGTCCTGGCCAGATATTTCAATACATCTTTGCCTGCTTTTTAATTAATCATCAGCCTCCGGTGGTCTTATTTTGAACCCATGGTTCTACCCCACAACAGACAGAGGCACAGAGGCGTGGGCACACCTGCCTCTTCCTGGATGAAGAAACCAAGTCTCAGGCTGAGTGGCTTTCCCCTGGTCACCTCGTCACCACACTCGACACCAGTCTTCCCCTGGCTCAGCCAGTGTCCCTTTAAGGGACAAGCAGAGGGAAGGGAGGAGCGTGGCATCCTTTTGAGGTGGAAGTGGAGGCCAGGGGGCCTCCCCTAGCGCCTTAGCACCATGGCGTCAGTCCCCATAGGTGGGAGGCCCCTGCGCCCCAGCAGACCCCCCAGGGATGCGGAGGGGTCTGTGACAGAAGTGGAGGCTGGGCAGACGGGCCGGAGAAGGAGCCAGGGACAGCTGCTGCGAGTCCCTAGTCCATGTGCTGCCTGGGGCCTTGGGAGTCTCTTGAGTCCTGGGCACCTGTAGGTGGTGTGGAGCCCGGGGCTCACGTGTCACGCTCGCCATACGGAGTGTGTGCAGGAGGCTGCAGGACTTGAGCAGACAGACCTGAGGTCATGCTGAGCTGTCAGGTGACACGGTACCTGGGAGAAGTGTGGTGAGGACGGGGTAGGAGTGGGGAAGAAGGTGGGTGCCAGAGGGAAGTGGCTGCCCAGCTCTAGGTGTGGGGAAGGCAGGGTGTGGCCAGTAACCACAGTGGAGGGGGGAGAGGGAAGCTGGGATCCTGTGGCTTTTCCTCTCTCCAGGGGACAACAGGGTAGGTCAGTGCTGGCCCAGTGGACACCCGTGATCAGAGCGGCCCTGGTGGGGGTGAGGACCAGGCTGAGGGGGAGGCAGTGGCCCGGCGCTTCTCCTGGGAGCCACCCCGCTCTCAGGTGGTCCCGGCAGCTTGGTTTTCCAGGCTTGAAGGCAAAGGGTCATCCATGCACGTGAACTTCTGTCTTCTGAGAGGGAGGCCCAGGAGGAGCGGTCCCGGGGGGCCAGGGCCGGGGGATGGGTAGAGGGGAAGAAGAGTCTGAGGTTTAGCTTGTAACCAGGGAGCCCTTCTCCACTATCAGGGAAGGAGCGGTGCAGGAGGCAGAGGGAGGAGGTTTCAGCTGGGGCCGCGCCCCAGACAAGCTCCCAGGAGCTGAGCCTGGGTGGATGGTGGGGCCCGTGTTCGGTCCTGCTGGCCCGTTCTCAGGCCTAACGGTGTGGCACTGTGACAGTCACTACAGAACATGTGGGTCAGGGCCCGAGTTCAGCATGGGACAGCCTCTGCCTCCTTGAGATTTCATAGGAGCAAAGGCAATTTGAGGTTGGAAGATACTCTAAACCTAAGGTGACCAGGCGTCCCGCTTTTGGCGGGACAGTCCCGATTTTTAACAATTTGTCCCGAGTCCCGCGGCGTTTTTAAAAAGTCTTGATTTTTGGAAAGAATCTTTCCAATCTTTCAAAAAATCGGGACTTTTTTAAAACGCCGCAGGACAAATTGTTAAAAATTGGGACTGTCCCTCCAAAAACGGGACGTCTGGTCACCTTATCTAAACCCCCTGTTTTACCTGGAGCAAACTGATACCAGGGCTGGTTGGGGGTCACCCTGCATCTCCATCACGGTCGTGTTGAATTGTACAGCTTCCCTGCTGTGCTAACCTGTGAGTTCGGAGGACAGATGTGCCTGCCTGTGAGCTTAGCACAGCGCCTGGCACTAACTAGACCTTCCTTCAAGGAAGAGGATGTGGAAGGAAGGGATGGCCAGCACTGATATTCCATCTCCCGGTGGCAAGGGCAAGCTCCCAGCCTCTTAAGAAAGGATATGAAACACCAAACCTCACTAATTTGGGGTTTGCAACAACACAGACATCACAGCCTTGATCCCAGTGAGTGAAAATGGAAAGTGACTTCTCGATACTTAGGTGTTGTTCCTGATGGAGAGGCACCATGATGAGAAGAATACACCTTACATTTGGATGGCACTTCAGACCTTCCCAAATTCTTTTATGTAAGTAATCTAACCTGATGTTGACAGTAACCTTAGGAGGCAGGAGAGAGAGAAGGTCCTTGGTTTGGTCAGCTACCCCCCCCCCCACCTGCCGGCAAAACCATGGCGGAGGTCTGGACCCTGCGGGAGGATGTACCTGCGATGAGGCCTGACCCCCCCAGGAAACGCAGTCTGCTTGGGAGGTCACTGCATCTCTTGTCTAGGGAGGGATGGGCCACCTGGTAACACAGCTGGAGAAAAAAAAACAAAACCTTAGAAAATACAACCCAACAATGGGATAGAATTGAGTCCAGACATAAGCCTTACATCTATGTTCAAGGGTGCCAAGGGGGAGTGGGCAAGGGAAGAAGGTTCTGGATTTCCACAGGCAAAGGAATGAAGTTGGTCCCTTCCTCATCCCGTTTACAAAAATTAACCCAAATGGTCATAGACCATGTAAGAGCTAAAAATAATAAAAGTCTGATAAAAAGCACATGTATAATCCTTGTGACTTCGGAGTAGGCAATGGTTTCTTAGGTATGACACCGGCAGCACAAGTTACAAAAGAAAACTGGGTAAACAGTAAACGATAAATTGGTCTTCATCAAAATGAAAAACGTTTGTGCTTCAAAGGACACCATCAGGAAAATGAAAAGACAACCCACAGCCTGGGAGAAAGCACGTGTGTGATACAGACTTGTGTCCAGGATATATGAAGAACTCGTACAGTTCAACAATAGAAAGACAAATAACTCGGTTAAAAAGTGGGCAGAAGATTTAAATAGACATTTTCCAAAGACACACACAAATGATCAAGCACACAAGAAAGATGCTCGCCAAAGCCGGTTTGGCTCAGTGGATAGAGCATCGGCCTGCAGACTGAAGAGTTCTGGGTTCGATTCCGGTCAAGGGCATGTACATTGGTTGCAGGAGCATCCCCAGTAGGGGGTGTGCAAGAGGCAGCTGGCCGATGTTTCTCTCCCATTGATGTTTCTAACTCTCTGTCCCTCTCCCTAACTCTCTGTAAAAAATCAATAAATTATATTTAAAAAGAAAAAAAAAAGAAAAAAAAAGAAAGATGCTCAACTTCATTAGTCACTGGGGAAATGGGAACCAAACCAGAATGAAATATCACTCCGTACCCACCGAGATGCCTAAAGTGAAAAAGGCAGACCAGAGCAAATGTTGTCAAAGGGAGGGAGAAATGGAAATCTGTGTACATTCCTGATGGCTTGAGAAAGGCTGAAGCAATGTTGGAAAACAGAATGAGCTCTGCTGGTGTGGCTCAGTGGTTGGGTGTTGATCTATGGATCAGGAGGTCACAGTTCTATTCCCAGTCAGGGCACATGCTTGGGTTGCGGGCTCTCTCCCTAGTAGGGGGCATGCAGGAGGCAGCCAACCAATGATTTTTTTCTCATTGATGTTTCTATCTCTCCCCCTCTCCCTTCCTCTCTAAAATCAGAAATATATATATATATATATATATATATATATATATATATATATATATATATATATGGTCGGCAACTAAGTAATTGCGGATTTTTTAAAGAAAATCAAAGACAATTTTTTCATGGAACTAAATAACTTTATTCTGTAATGTATTGCCCATTTTGATCAATGACCTTTTGCCATCTTTCAGGCAGCATCATAATCCCACGTTCAAAAAACTTCTGGTTTTTATTAGCAAAAAACTGAATCAGGTACGATTTGACATCATCATCATTATTGAAATTTTTACCATTCAAGGAGTTTTGTAAAGATCGAAACAAAAAGTAATCAGATGGTGCAAGGTCAGGACTATATGGTGGATGTGGCAAAACATCCCAACCAAGCTCCATTAATTTTTGCCGAGTGACCAAAGATGTGTGTGGCCTTGCATTGTCATGATGGAATACAACACCTTTTCGATTTGTCAATTCGGGCCGCTTTTCTTCAACTGCATTGTTTAATTTCGTTAGTTGTTCAATGTAGACATCAGAATTGATCGTTCGGTTGGGTGGTAAGAGTTCAAAGTAGACAATTCCTTTGTAATCCCACCAAACTGATAACAAAACCTTCTTTTGATGAATATTAGCTTTTGATGTTGTTTGAGTTGGTTCACCTGGCCTGCTCCACGATCTTTTCCGCTTGATATTGTTGTAAACAACCCATTTTTCATCGCCAGTTATCAGTCGTTTTAAAAATGGATCATTTTCATTACGTTTCTTTAGCAAATCGCAGCTGCTAATGCGTTGCGTTAACTGTGATTCTTTCAGTTCGTGAGGAACCCATGTATCGAGTTTTTGAACATAGCCAAGTTGTTTTAAGTGATTTTCAATGCATGTATGTGATACATGAAACTTCTCTGCAATCTCACGTGTTGTACTGTGACAGTCTGAATTGATTATTGCTTTGATTAGGGTGTCATCAACTTCAACTGGACGACCAGAGCGTTTTTCATCTTTGAGTGAAAAATCACCAGAACGAAATTTGGCAAACCAATTTTGACACTGCCGTTCTTTTAAGGCTTCGTCACCATAAACAGCACATAACTTTTTATGAGCTTGCGATGCGTTTTCCCTTTGCGGAAATAAAAAAGCAAAATTTGACGAAAATGTTCCTTTTGATTTTCCATTTTTCAACGAACGCCAAACGAAAACTACAAAACAGATCAAAAAACTTTTTTTACTGATTAACAGCTGAATAGCCAACTACAAATAACAAAATGTGTTTTACATTTGTACTACGTCTGCAAACCTAAAAATTCAACTGAAGCCATGTATGTGTGAAACCCGCAATTACTTAGCTGCCGACCCAATATAACATAACAGATTGGCCGTTTCTCAAAATGTTAAACATAGAGTTACCATGTGACCCAGCAATGCCATTCCTGGGTATATAGCCAGGAGAATTGAAAATATGTCCACACGAAAACTTTTACATGAATGTTCAAAGCAGGATAATATTATTTATGTTAACCAAAAATTGGAAAAACTCCAAATGTCTACCAACTGACGGATGAATAAACAAAATACGGTACATTTATATAATAGAGTATTGTTTAGTCCTATAAAGAAATGAAATATTTCTACAACATGGATGAGTCTTAAAAAGATTACACTGCCCTCGCTGGTTTGCCTCAGTAGATAGAACATTGGACTGAAGAGTCCCAGGTTCGATTCCTGTCAAGGGCACATGCCCCGGTTGGAGGCTCGATCCCCAGGAGGGGGCAAGCAGGAGGCAGCTGATCAATAATTCTCTCTCAATGTTTCTATCTCTCCCTTCCTCTCTGAAATAAGTTAAAAAAAATATATATATATATATATATATTTTTTTTTTTTTTTAATTTTTTTTTTTTTTTTTAAAGGTCACACTAAGTGAAAGTTGCTAGTCATGAGGGCCACGTAGGTATAAACCCACTATGTGAAATGTCTAAAACAGGCACATCCATACAGACAGAAAGTAGGTGAATAGTGCCAGGGGTTGTAGGAGGGGGAATGAGAGTGATTGCCAATGGTATGGGGTTTCTTCATGGGACGATGAAAATGCTCTGGTGAAATTATTGGTGATGGTTGCACAGCTCTACAAATATACTAGAAACCTCTGAACTGTACGCTTTAAATGGGGGGATTTTGTAGTTTAGGTATAATTATATTTCAATGTAACTTACTAAAAATATGCCCAAATATTTACTTCTGTCGTTCTATGTTCATCAAGGAATCTCCTGATTATTGGTCTGTTTTCAGAGAAGCCTGTGGTCCTCTCTTTGCTTAACCCAAACCTACCCATCTCTCAAAACCCTGACAGGAACAGCACCTTCCCAGGCCTTAGCCAGTATTCTGAACTCCTTGGTCCCCAGGAAGCTCTCACTGCCCCTCCCACACTCACCCAGTGCGACTGAGATGCAAAAGTTGGTGAGCTGTGAATACGCTGGACTGGAGATTTGTGTAGGGGTATAGAGGGCATTCAATCCCTCCTGAAGACTCTCTCCGGTCGAGCCTGGTCCAGCAGCATCCCAGCAGCACCCCGAGGCAAGAGGCAGGCAGAGAAAAGGAGCAAAGGGTCTCCTGACTGCAGTCACCCACCTCCTCGCAGCCAAGGACCGGGGCCCTCCAAAACCTAGTCCCCTCTCCCACCACCTAACCTGCTTCTGGAATGTTCCTCTCCTAGGAGCATGCTTTTCAAGGCATCATCACCCTTTCAACTCCTCCCTCCATCCAACCACTGCTGCCCCCTTTCCCTCCCTGGTCCCTTCTGCTGGCCCCTGAACCTCATGTCTCTCCGTCTCTCTTCCGTCTCTCCTCCGTCTCTCCTCCATCTCTCCTCCGTCTCTGCTCCCACCCACACCCCCGGTGGCTCCGCCCTCCACTGCCCCAGGGCCTTCAGTCAGGGCACTGCCCAACCTAACTCTTCCTTAGATGGAGCCTGGCACCCTCTGCTCACATCCCAGTGCTGAGCGATGGACATTCCTGTTTCCTCGGCTTGAAATGTCAGTCTTCCAGCTACTGGTTTGACCAACTCCTGGTCCTCCTATCAGGGTGCAATCTGAGAGACACCCCGGGGGCCTGGCACCGCTTGGGGACCTGCTTGTAAATACCCGGGAGTCTGTGTGGGCGAGGCCTGGCTCTGGCTCCGGCTCCGGCATTGTGGTCCCGGGAGAAACGTGTGGGGGAACAAGCGAGAGAAAGTAAAGGAGCGAGATGTTTTTAATGAGGGCCAGGCGAGATTAGGCAATAGCAGACAGGGCAGACACGAGTCCAAGATTACTCAGACGTTCCTGGCCCGGACGGCGGAGGCGGACGGCCGCTGCCTCGGCCATGGCAGAGCCGGGCCTGGCCCCGGGCCTGGCCAAGAGAGGCGCACCGTCCCGGGCCCGGCCTCCTAGTCGGAGCCTGACACCCAAACCAGAGTGCGGTGGAGTCGGGCTCCAAAACAGGCTCAGTGGCCCCGGGGTGTTATCCTTGGAATGGAACATTAAAAAACACACAGCGTCTTTCTCATTAAATCTGTGCTGGACTTGAAGCTGCAGGGGGAGAGCTAAACATAGGCACACAAGAAAACCTTTTCAAAAGGTAGGTGTGCAAGCCAAAGCAGTGAAGAGGGGTTCTGTGGACACTCTGCCTGGAGAGGGAGAGATCGGATGCATATAAACCAGTGGGTCGGCAAACTGCGGCTCGAGAGACACATGCGGCTCTTTGGCCCCTTGAGTGTTTAGCAAAGGCCAGCTTAGGAGTGCCCTAATTAAGTTAATAACAATATACCTACCTATATAGTTTAAATGTAAAAAACTTGGCTCTCAAAAGAAATTTCAATCGTCGTACCGTTGATATTTGGCTCTGCTGACTTATGAGTTTGCCGACCCCTGATATAAACAAACTGCTGACTTTTCCCAGGGAAAGAGCTGCAGGTTTTCACCAGCTCCTGGGTGCATGGTGGACCAGGGGCTGCCAAGGCTGCCAGCCCGGCCTCCAGCCTCCTCGGCTGCAGGAACTCGCGTGGACGGGGCTGGGGCCCCTCTGTGCCGTCAGACCGGCCCTGGGGCTTTCCTCGAACGTGCGTGTGCCGTCTGCGAGGCATTGGAAGCGTCTGCGGCCCGTTCCCGAGGGGATGAGCAGGTGCAGAGGGATCGGTGGTGTGTGCAGGTGAGGTGTGTCCACCGAGAAGAGGAGCCACATGGACACGGATGCCACCTCTCCCGTTGAGGGTGGTCACGTCCAAGAGAGAAAGAGATTCCCTGGGTGTTTCTCTAGAGAGCAGAGGGAAGAACGACGAGTATGAAGGATGAGGCGGAAGTCGGAGTGAGCGTAGGAAAGCAGAGCGGTCCAGCCGCGGAGGCAGTGAGCCTCCCGGCCCCGGAAATGTGTCCGTGGAGGGTGTCGTGGGTAAGACAGGCGTCACTGGCAGAAGGAGCAGGGGTTCCCCACCTTGTTCCCTTCCAACATCCGTGGCTAAGCAGTCCCATGTTTTGAAATGTTGTGTCTCTTTAATAAATCACACTTATCCAAAGCAAAAATGATCCCCCTTTAAGAGTCAACGACGCCTATGCTAGGTGGGTACTGGACACGTCAGGGGGAAGGAACCCTTTTTAAAGTACACGAGGATCTGGCTACTCTGCTGTCCACCTGGAACAAATCCATCAACACGTTGGATGCAAACTGTCATTTAAAAAGAGCAACACGAATGAGACCAAGTAACACACTATATGCCACATACGTGCAGGAAGCCACCACTCGCCAATACTGTCATGAGAGTGCTCCAAGGAGCGCAGAAGGCCAAGCAGGCTGACATAAGCACCGATTGTTCCTGTTGAGATAGCGGTGGCTGCAAGCAATTTCCTGACCTGATAGCCTCCAAGTAAATGTTTTCTGGGCCTTACTGACCTTTACTGACCTTACTGACCTTTACTGACCTTACTGACCTTTACTGACCTTAGTGACCTTACTGACCTTTACTGACCTCAGAGATGGTCTGTCTGCTACCTGTTTGCTGTGCTTTCTGATGTCAAGATGTGTATCTACAACTGAATAAAAAGCAAACAGGTCCAGGTCTCAGTGTGCCTCTTCAAGAAAGAGGCTCCCCCTGGCTCCCACCCCTAATAATTCAAATAAAACAAAACCCCAAAAAACAAAACAAAAACAACAACACCTATGCTGTCAGCCACCTGATGCTTAGCAAGGCCGGGGCCCACGGAATAGAGGCAGAAGTGGCTCAGCCTCGGGGCCTGGAGAGGCTCCTGAAAAGAGGAGGCTGTGTCTCTCAGCAGCATCTGCATCTTCTAGTCATTCACCGAAATGGCTGAGACAGAGGGGCGGGAAGAGACTCCTCGGGGCCTTTCGGAAACACGGAGTTGTTCCTTTGGCTACACACACGTGAATCTATAAGAAAGGTGGTATTGTCAACATCAAGGGAACGGGCACTGCTCAAAAGGAAGGCCCCACAAATGTTACCATGGCAAAACTGGACGAGCCCACACTGTGGCCCTGGGGGCATTGTGGGAAACAAACAAGTTAAGGGCGAGATGCTTGCCAAGAGAATTAATGGACGCTCTGGGCATATTAATTGCTCCAAGAGCCACAATGGCTTCCTGAAATATGTGACGGGAAATGATCTGAAAAAGAAGGGAGCAAAGGAGCAAGGCACCTGGGTTCTACCGAAGCACCAGCCTGGGCCGCCCAGAGGGGCCGGCCTAGTGAGAACCGGCGGGAAGGAGCCCTCGCTGCTGGACTGCTTCCCGTGTGAATCCATGGCTCAGCAGGTATTTAAAAAACCAGGCCAATACCAAAACAGCAGCAGCAAAACACCCCGGGCTGTAAAAGCAGATAAACAAACAAACTGGATGAAAACAGGAGGCTGTGCTGGGGCTGGGGTTCTGTGAGGTGCCGGGGGGAGGTCTCTGCAGCCGGGAGAGCATGGAGGTGGTGCACGGGCTCCGGGCTCGGGCTCGGGCTCGGGCTCCGGGATCGAGGGCTGAGGATGACGGGGCGCTGAGATGAGCCGAGGCCGGAGGGTGCCGGTCCGGAAGGGCCCAGCAGGCTCTGCTCCGGGCTGGTCAGTTCAGGAGGGGCTGGGCAGGAAGATAGCATGTGGGGAGGGAAGAGGAGCCCAAAGGGAAAGAATAGATAAAATCCAACTACTTTACAAATTAGACCGTCTGCTATAAAAAGGCACCCCGAGAAAATGCGGACAGGTCCCAAACTGGGAAGGACACCTGCAACGCATGTAAATGACAAGGGACTGCCCTGGCCGGCTTGGCATGTTCCTGGGCTGCAGGTTCAATCCCAGCTGTGTGTATCTCCTCCCCTCCCCTCCCCTCCCCTCCCCTCCCCTCGCCTCGCCTCGCCTCGCCTCCCCTCCCCTCCCCTCCCCTCCCCCCTCCCCCCTCCCCTCCCCCCTCCCCTCTCCTCCCCTCCCCTCCCCCCCCTTCCCCCTCCCCCCTCCCCTCCCCCCCTCCCCTCGCCTCCCCTCCCCTCCCCTCCCCTCCCCTCCCCCCCTCCCCCCCCTCCCCCCCCTCCCCTCCCCCTCCCCCCTCCCCTCCCCTCCCCCTCCCCTCCCCTCCCCTCCCCTCCCCTCCCCCCTCCCCTCCCCTCCCCTCCCCTCCCCTCCCCTCCCCTCCCCTCCCCTCCCCTCCCCTCCCCCCCTCCTCCCCTCCCCTCCCCTCCCCCCTCCCCCTCCCCTCCCTCCCCTCCCCTCCCCTCCCCTCCCCTCCCCTCCCCTCCCCTCCCCTCCCCCCTCCTCCCCTCCCTCCCCTCCCCTCCCCCTCCCCCTCCCCTCCCCCCTCCCCCCTCCCCTCCCCTCCCCTTCCCTCCCCTCCCCCCCCCCCCTCCCCTCCCCCCTCCCCTCCCACCCCTCCCCTCCCCTCCCCTTCCCTCCCCTCCCCCCTCCCCTCCCCCCCCTCCCCTCCCCTCCCCTCCCCCTCCCCTCCCCTCCCCCCTCCCCTCCCCCTCCCCTCCCCTCCCCTCCCCTCCCCTCCCCTCGCCTCGCCTCGCCTCGCCTCTCCTCTCCTCCCCTCCCCTCCCCTCCCCTCCCCTTCTCTCTCTCTCTCTTCACTCTCTCTCTTCCTCTCTCCTCCTTCCATTCCACTGTCTCTAAAAAAAAAAAAAAATCAATGGGGAAAATGACAAGGGACTAATATCTAGAATGCATAAAGAATCATATGAATCAATAAGAAAAAGCTTTAGGTAAAGGACAGAAAGAGAATAGCACAGAAGAAGAATACAAATTCCCCATAAACATATACAAAGATGTCCCATCTCACTTAGCAACAAAGGAGTGAGAAGATGCCCACGAAACTGGCGTAAAGTGAGAACGTGGACGACACTGAGGAGGTGGCGCAACGTGGGGACGCCCGTGCGCTGCCGGTGGGAATGCAAACCAGCACAGCGCGCCCGGAGGGCAGGCGGCCGCTTGGACTGCCCCGGACCGTCGTGTACCCTTGACCCAGCAACCTCACTCCCACTGCATTCCCAGAGCAATGCATCTCACCCTGGGACGAGAGCCAGTTGTGTGTTTGCCTTCGTTTTCAATCCGTTGGGGGAATAACACTTCCATAAGATGGAATAAGAAGTGAATTCCTAACATAATGAAAGTGAACAAAAAGACATACAATATACAAGCCCTGATACTTCATTTAGACTCAATAAAGTTACCTGTGTGAACCAAGGGGGCGTGTACAAGAATCTTCTGGGAAAATTGTTCTGTGAAAGAGAAAGAAAAAGAAGTTACTCGAGTGCCCAGAGACAGGGCTGGAGCCTGGAGCGTGGACCGGGGACCGCACAGAGTTGTAAACATACATGAACGGCAGCTCTGTGTACATTACTCTGAAACAGCTCCCGCTCGGTCTCAGAAACATCATTGCACGAGAAAGCACAAGCCCCTGAAGACTCTCCTATGATGCCTTTTACTGAAGCATAATTCCCATTTCTGTGTTGCAGCATAACCCACCCATTTTAAATGTACGATTTAATCATCCTTAGGTTATTTACAGAATTGTGCAACTTCCGCACTGTCTAATGTCAGTACATTTCCAACACCCCTGGTCACTTCCCATTCCCACCCCGGCCACAGGCCACCTCTGGCCTGCAGTCTGTCTCTATAGATTTGACTTTACCGAACATTCCGTGCAAATGGAATCATACAATATGTAGTCTTTCGTGTCTGGTTTCATTTTTACACTTGAGCATCACTGGAGCTTATCCACGGGGTAGCATGTTATCAGAACGTCATTCCCGCTGTTGCCAAATAACCTTCCCTCGTGTGGATATTCCACATTTTATCACCCTTTCCAGCTGGTGGCCACGTGGGCTGTTTCCTCTTCTGAGCTGCTCTGAACAGGGCTGCTTTGCATGGAAGTCTTTTCGCAAACATGGTTTCGTTTCTCTTAGACACGTATCTAGCAGACACATTTTAAAACTAATCTCTAAAAGGAGGAAGATGACACCGTGTGGAAAGAAAGAGGCTGATAAACCCAGGCGTGCATGTGGGGGCCGGAGATGGGAAAGGACAGGACTCAGCAAGACAAGAGTGGGTCTAGGGGTGTTGGCTTTATCATGCTTCCTAATCCATGTATACATCAGATATCATGTATGTGCATACTTATATTATACATAATCTATTCTATCTGATAATGGGGTAATATGCAAATTAGTCGGGATGCTGTCATGTAACAACCAATCAGCAGGCTGCCTGTGTGGCAGGAGCGGGTGGGTGGGGACTTGTGCTGCCTGGGCACATGAGGCTCACATTCCCACCCCCTGTGCCGGCCTGGGGGACTTGAGGCTCGAGTTCCCTCTCCCCAGCTCCTCTCACAGCAAAAGGCAAATAGCAATATTAAAATATTTTCTCTAGCCAAAACCGGTTTGGCTCAGTGGTAGAGCATCGGTCTGCGGACTGAAGGGTCCCAGGTTCGATTCCGGTCAGGGGCATGTACCTTGGTTGTGGGCACATCCCCGGTAGTGGGTGTGCAGGAGGCAGCTGGTCGATGTTTCTCTCTCATCGACGTTTCTGGATCTCTATCCCTCTCTCCTCCTCTCTGTGAAAAATCAATAAAATATATTATAAAAAAAATATTTTCTCTAATTCAATTTTAATGTGCAAGGATTTTGTGCACTGGGCCACTAGTATTACATAATAAACTTTTTTTTTTTTTTTTTTTTTTAAGTGAAGCCTGTCTCCATTTCCCTAATAATTCCACTGTGTCCTCATCTCAGGATAATCAGCTCTCTATTCCAGCCTCCTGCTGGTACTCCTTGCTTAGCCTCTTCCTGGCTCCCTCTGCTCCAGTCCTACGGCCACTGTCCCCGCCCCACTCTACTATAGACCCTTATGGTTCCTCTGGCCTCCCCTCCAGACCAGGCTAACACACAGCTGTGAGAAAGGATGCTTGTCCAGAAATGTGAATCCAGTCACAGCATCCATTCCCTAAAACCCTTCCCTGGCCCAGCCGGCGTGGCTCAGTGGTTGAACGTCGGACCTATGAACCAGGAGATCATAGTTCGATTCCCGGCCGGGGTAGCAGAACTTCATGCCTGGATTGTGGGCTCTATCCCCCGTAGGGGCCATGCAGGAGGCAGCCGATCAATGATTCACTCTCATTACTGATGTTTCTCTCTATCTCTCCCTTCCTCTCTGAAATCAATAAAAATATATTAAGAACAAACAAACAAACAAAAACACCTCCCCTGGCTCATTGTCAACAGAGGGGCAGAAGGCACACTCCTCAGTGTCAAATCCAAAGCTCATCCTGGTGTGGCTCCTGCCTCCTGCCTGTGCCCAGCTCTCATCGACCTCCACGTCCCTCTCTCAGTGCCCTGGGGGTCTGGTCCCTGAAAAAGGGCTCAACAGTCAGCAATCCAGGGATGAAAACAAGAATCACTCGGTCTATCAAAGCAATCACAGATAGCAGTCTAGGTCCAGCTGTCCTTTCTTGGTTACATCACCTTGGAGCCCAAATAGTCTTTCTTTTCTAGTTAAAATATTACTTCTTTCCTTGAAGGTCGTGACCCCTTCTTCCTAATCCCACTGGGGCCCAGCCTGCAGCCTGGAGGCTTGGGGACTTGGGGCTCTCACCGGCCCTAGCGTGCTCCCCGCCCCGGTGTGTATGTTACTGGGACTGTGTATGTTACACACTGTCCCTGGAGCGGAGCCAGGATGTGAACAGAACTGCCCACACTCAGGGAGCCCTGGGACCACACTCCGGCAGGAAGACAGATGGGAGGAAGCAGCAAGAGACACGGTGCGAGAGAGAAGCTGAGAACGAGGGAGGCAAAGCAAGGCCTGTGGTGACAGCACAGACAGAAACGCGGGGACCCCCAGAGAGGGGGAGGGGGAGGGGCTGCTGTCACCAGCGGGGGAGCGGGAGCTGGGGGTCTGCCGGCCGCACTGGGCTGGGCAGAGGCACCCCGGTGGCCTCTCACAGTCTCCATCATGGGGCCCAGAACACGGAGGCAAATTCATCTCTGGGGCCCACCCCTCCCTTCTAGATGTCCAGGGCCCTGGCCAGGCCCGAAGGAGCCGGCTGCCTGGTGTCCCCACCCTTCCTCCAGGGCCCGTCAATAAACAAACTCCCTGGCAGGCTTCGAACATGGTCAGAGGAGGGTTCCTGGGAGGAAAACGGCATTTTTGGAGGGACTTGCTTTGTTTTAGGAAACACCTCTTGAGGGGCCTTGGAGGCAGATGTTGGGCGGAGAGTCCCGTGTTGAGGGCAAGGTGGCAGTGGACTCCTGAGGCCAGGCAGAGGCCACCTCCTGTCACCCCTTCCTTGACAGCGGGGTGAGTTGACCAAGACGCAGAGGAGGAGGAACCCGCCGAGAGGAGGCCTTCCCAGGGTCGGGGGTGAGAAGGTACAGGACGCCTGGGGAGAAACCCTTCCCTGGAGGAGCCTGGACGGGGCCTGGCCCTGCAGAGGGCACTCACCCGGCCACCTGGGTGCCCTGGGGACTCCATGGAGACCCTGGAGCAGTAAAGAGCTCGGGAGCCGGGCTCGCTGGCACAGGGCCATCACGTTTGCTGGTGTTGCAGCTGCCCAGGCGAAAAGGGGCGGCCAGGCCCTGACTCTGCAGTGAAGTGAAGCAGCCAGCACTGAGCCCTGGTCAAATTGGGCCCTGGAGTGTGTGTGTGTGTGTGTGTATGTGTGTGCATGTGTGTATGCATGTGTATGCGTGTATGCGCGTGTATGCATGCATGTGTGTGTTTGTGCGTGTGCGTGTGTGTGTGTGTGTGTGTGCACACCAGATGAAGAGAGGCCTGTGGGAGGAGAGAAAACTCCACAGATAGATGGGACTGCCTGCAGTCACACTGTTTGGACCTGACACTGCCCCTCGAGCTGTGAAGGGCAACGGACGTCACAGGGGACGATGGGATGTGGGGAGGGATAACGTTGTATTAAAACCACAGCAGAGGTCTTGGCTTCCAGCAGCCTTAGGCCCGGGAACCTAAAGCCAACCCCAGGGGACACTTTTGGGCCCTGGGTCTTCGAGGTGAGACCTTCAACTGATGCAGGGGGCAGAGGGGTCTGTTTATAATCTGATAGATAGAGCACCTGAATTAAACGGAGAGATAATCACATTATTTTGAAATTCTGGAATACATACACGTACAGGACATTAAGGACCAACCCAAATTCTGGACCTGCTGAGGGGCGTGGCTCTCCCCGACACCAGATGGCCGCTCCGGCTCTCCCACCAGCTGGGAGTGTGGCTTCTTGGGTGAGGGAGCTTCTGAGTTAAGGTCAAGGTGCCTTCACATCTAATCTGCTCTCAATGAAGACCAGCTGACCTGCTAGGCACCCCTGAGACAGGAGGTGAAGACCAAGGCCAGGAGTGGTAGCTCAGATAGAGTGGAGGAGCAGGCAGGGCAGGGCGAGTGGAACCCCTGACTCAGGACCGTGTGCCGCTGAACCGCTGCGACCTTGGAGGTCACCCAGGTGTAATGCGCTCCTCGGAGGCAGGGCCTCCCAGGCCCACCCCCTTCCTCCTGCTTCTCTGGGTTCGGCGGAGGCCCTGCCCTGGACGAGGTGCCCCGGGGCCGCGGCTGAGGCACAGCTGTGTCTTCGCCCGTCTCCCCCGGGGCAGCCTCGGGCGGTGGCTTGTTCACCCTGCACGTGTGGCTTGAGTGGCTGCCACTGCCTCACTGCACCCCTGGCACAGGGGCTTGGCTGAGGAGCAGGGGGTATGGAGCCAGAGTTAGAATAGGTTTGGGACCCAAGGTGAGAACCCAGAGCTGCCACAAGCTTTGAGCAAAGTACGGGAGTCCCTGCCGTGCCGGTTGGGGCTGGTGTTGGAGGTGATTACATGCCTGTCGATGTCAGCAGCTCCGCCCTGTGCCTCTCTGTCACCCCAGGCTGCACACTCTCGCTCCCCAGAGTGTTTCTTGCTCTCCACAGTGCTGCTAGCACCCACACAGTCTTTGATGTTTGTTGATTGGTTGACTGACTCGGGGAGAAGAGCAGGGAGGTGGGGATTGAGAACAGACTGGGCATGGCCCTCCCAGAGATTTCCTTCCTGGAGGGGAGAGCTGGCCGGAGGAGCGTGACGCTGGGGCTGATGCCTCCTGCTCAGCCCAGGCCGCCATCCACAGGGCAGACCTTCTGGGCTGGAGGAGCCTGGGGTGTCCTACTGACTGTGACCCAGTGCCCAGACTCCTGTGTGCGATGGACACAGTCACGGTGAGACACAGCCCCAATGCGGGCGGCGTCCCTGACCACATCCCCGACCTCTGCGCTCTCTGATGGCCTGTCCACATCCCTGCCTCCCTGGGTGCCGGCTCTGTGCGGAGGAAAGCGGAGTGCGGGAGGGCGGGGCTGTGCACGCTCCTGCCACAGGGTGTGCCCTCCCCTCCTGCTCCCTGGCGGAGCTGCCTTCCTCTCATCGTCACCTGGCTGCACCCCAGTCCCCTCCCCTGGAGAGCCTTCCCTCAGCAGCGACCTACCCCCCCGCGATGCTCCAGCCCTTTCCTCCTGCCGTTTTCTCCATGCTCTTGTTGCTACATGCAATTAGGTTTCTGTGTACGTGTGCGCACATTTGCATGTACATGTTATTAGTTTAGTTTTTCATGTTGTGTCTCCTCCACTTCACATAAGTTTCATGAAAGCAGGGGCTTGTCTGTCTTCCTGCTTACTGTCTCTGCAGGGCCTACAACAGTCCTGACACCAGTAAGTGCCCAACAAACCCTATGAAAGAAGAAAAGGAATGGAGGAAGGGAGAAAGAGAAGGGTAAGAGGCAGGGAGGAAAGGAGGAAGGGATGGAGGGAGGGAGAGAGGGAAAAGAAAGCAACTTTCTCCTGACCCGCCCCCTCGGGGCCTCACGGAGACACGCGGGGTGTTGGGGAAGGCTGCCCCTTTCGCTGCCTCCCACCTCGGTGCTCAGGGCTGCCTGCCACCTCCTGCACCCAGCCGGTCCCCACCACTGCTCACCCACCTCCCAGTCTGTCCCCGGGGTCTGCAGAGCGGAAAAGCTGGCCTCACCTGATCTCGCTGCTCCTCCTCCCATCCTGCAGTGTGGTTCTGGCTCCTGGGCAGGTGGGCCGCTCAGCTCCAGGTCCCCGTGGGGCACACAGTCATTGATGCCCCCCAGCCTCCTCCCCTCAAATGCTGGCGGCCTCACGTGACTCTGTCTTCATCGGTGGCTCAAGAAGCTTGTGGCCAACCCCCCCCCCTCCCCCCCTCCCCCCCCCCCCCCGCCTCGCTGCCACAGGGCGGCGGCTCTGCTGGAGGCTCCTGCCGCCCCAACCGACCGGGGCTGCGGCCGCTCTGGCCCCTCTGCTCCCCGTGCGGCTGCAGCGTGGGCTTTGCCCAGAGTGACTGCTGGTCCATTGTGAGCTCCTCCAAGCAGCCATGTGCCTTCCATTCAGCCCAGCTTTCTTTTCAAGGAAGTTGGAGCCGGTTCCTCAGGAACTGTGGGCTGGTCAGGGTCTGTGTCTTTCCATTACTTGCGGTGCCAAAGCAAGGCCACCTCCCTGAGCTGGGCGGCCTGTGGTCCAGCATGTTGGTTTGGGCAGCGGCCCCAGTGGCCAAGCACAGTGCCTCTTCCGCCTCCTTCCAGCACAGCAAGCTCTTGCTCCTTAAAACAAAATGTTTTAACTGGAGAAAGAGATAGAGATAGAGATAAAGACAGAGAGAGAGAGAGAGAGAGAGAGAGAGAGAGAGAGAGAGAGAGAGAGAGAGAGGACTGAGCTCAATTTGTTGTTCCACTTATTCCTGCATTCATTGGTTGATTCTTGTATGTGCCCTGACTGGGAATCAAACCTGCCTGCACTTGGTGTGTCAGGACTGTGCATTAACCCATTGGTCGGCAAACTCATGAGTCCACAGAGCCAAACATCAACAGGACAACAACTGAAATTTCTTTTGAGAGCCACATTTTCTAAACTTAAACTTCTTCTAACGCCACTTCTTCAAAATAGACTCGCCCAGGCCGTGGTATTTTGTGGAAGAGCCACACTCAAGGGGCCAAAGGGCTGCATGTGGCTCGCGAGCCGCAGTTTGCCGTCCACGGAATTAACCAGCTGAGCTACTTACCAGGGGGCCCTTGCTCCTTCGGCTGTTTCTCTGGCCAGGACTCTCCTGCCGCGGTCCCTGTGCCAGCTTCACCCCTGCTTGTCCTGGGCTCCCTGATTCGATGCCACATGCCCAGACGCCGACCCTCGCCCCCCACCTGGGCCAAGCACCCCTTTCACGTACTGACTCCCAGGCTGTGCCTGTCGCGTTCATTGTTTTAGCCCCAGCGTTGCCCAGCACTTGCCGCATGGAAGGGGCTCGGTGAGGCAGCTGTGAAGAGTGAATGGACTCTGTGTCCAGCGTTGGCATCTCGCAGGGCCTTGGGACCGGGGCCCCGTCTCCTAAGCCTCCGGGATCTCTGCGGCCCCAGCACGTGCCCAGGAGAAGGCAGCTGGCTGTGTGTCTGCTGGGGCGGGGAGGCCCCTCGCCTGTCCTCCCCAAACAGGAAAAGGGGTAGGATCGCCAGATAACATGCAGAACACACACTTAGATTTAAGTTTCCGATAAACAACAAATACATGTTTAACATATGCCATGTGATATGTGGGACATACCTAAACCAAAAGAAAAAAATTTTTTTTTAAATTAAATTCAAATGTAAATGGGCCTCCTGGATTTTTCCTTCTCTCTGACGCTGCTAGCCTTAGCAGGGCAGACAGAATCAGCAGGTGCTGGGGTTTCAGGTCCTGTTTACACCGGACATTATGTTCACGGTCTTGCCTTTTCCTGCTTCTTAAATGCTTTGGCCAAAGAACAGCGTGCCACCAGGCGTGGCTGCCAGCACGGCCACTGGGGCACACAGGCGGTGCCCCCTGCGTCTCCCCTCCCCCCGGCCTCTGGGTGGGCAGGGCAGGCCATCCTGCGGAGGGCACGCTCAGAGCTGAGATCTGAAGGGACCTGCCACACGATGCGGTGCAGCTGGTGGTGGGAATGGACCGGTGAGTCTGAGAACAAGATGGCCAGAGCAGTGCTGCGGGCGTGCAAGGGGCGGAGTTTGCATGGAAAACGTCCTGGACCACACCTCCGCCCACAACACCCCGGCTGTGGGGGGGCCTCCAGGGCAGGGTCTCAGCAGCAGCGAAGGGGCAGGAAGGGAGAGTGTTTGCCATGCCGGGCGGGGGAGTCTGGTAACATGTCTGTGTGTGTGTGTGTGGGGGGGGGGGGCTGGATCCTGGTGCCTGACTGCAGTTTGCTGGGATCAGCTGCTCCTGGGAATGCCTGGGTGGAGCCATGCGGCCTTAGAGCTAAGACCCCCTGTGGCTGGTCCCCAGGGAGGCAGCCTCCTCCACTCAGAGCCTCGTCCACCCTCTCTCCACCTAAGCAGCCCCCCCCCCCCCCCCCCCCCCGCACTGCTGGCAGGGTGTGTTCTCCCCTCCGAGGGGGCGGGGATGGTCCTAAAGGGCCCCATCCCACCTCCTGGCTTGGAAGGGGCTGGCAGCACTCGCCCAGGGAGTCCCAGCCAGCCGCTGCCCCTCTGCCCACCCCGGAAATGGCTCAGTTCCCCGCCCAGCTCACAGGGCACTGCTGCCGGCTGCCTGCCTGTTGGCACCCGAAGGAAACTGTCTCTTAACTTAAAATGCCCACCAACTCCCTCCCCCTGGAAAGCTACCCCCCCAACCACGTCTGTGCTCCCGGAGGGGTAGGCCCGGCCCCTCGGCGGGGGCAGCTGTGTTTGTGCGGTGGCATCCTTGGGCGGTTTGCCGAGTGTGTTCTCTCGGGAGGCCCTCCCGGAGCCTCTGGCCATGCCCGTGGGAAGCCCAGGGCGCCGGGGCAGGTGGGGGAGGGTGTCCCTTTGCGGAGGCTCATTTATGTGTCCGGGGAGGAAGCCTTAGTTCTCTCTCTCTCTCTCACACACACACACACACACACACACACCCGCCCCGGGCGCTGGCTGAGCCTGGCTGAGGAGTTCCCTGGGCTCAGGCAGTTGAGGGTCGGGGCCACAGAGAGGGGAGATGGCAGACAAAGAGGAGATGGTCAGGATGTGAGCGAGACAGGCGGGATGTACCACAGAGCCGCCCCTCCCCCGGGACCCAAGAGCGGGAACTAAAAGCGGGGAGATGGGGCAAAAGGAGATCGGCTGGGGCTTTTTTTGAAAGAGCCGCCCAGACCCTGTCCTGTTTGCAGGGGAGACATGGGAGGGTGAACTGCCCCAGGGCGAAGGCCCCCAAGGCGATCCCCCATCCCAGATGGCTCAGCAACAGGACTGGAGGGCCCGGGGCACCCCTGGTCGGCTCCGGCTCGGCCTGTCCGCTCTGCCCGGGAGCCCTGGTGATCCTGACTGAGGGAGGAAAAGTCACCTTCCTCCTGGGACCCGACCTCTGCTCCCCGCCAGAAGCAGTAACCCCTGAGTCTGAGGCTAGAAAAGGTTTAGAAATGATCACAGAAAACCTGAGAACACCGGGCTCCTTAAGCCCCGGAATAGCCCATGCACCTCCCCCGTCTGGGGGTACAACTCCCGCCCCCCTCCACCCTCACCGACGAGCCAAGCTGGTCACCCTCACAAGAGCATTAGAGCTTGGGAAGGGCAAGAGAGTCAACATGACTAAACATGCTTCCTTGTCCTCCACGCCCATGTGGCCATCTGGAAGGAAAGACACTCTTGACCGCGAATGGACCCTCCATGAAAGATCACAGAGGGATGGACTGGCTCCTGTCCTGTGTCTCTCCCCTCACAGGCAGCTGTCAGACATTGCCAGGGTCACCAAAGAGGCTTGGGTGTGGTCACGGAAGGAAACAGGCGAGCTGACCCGGTCACCAAGGCAGGACCCTCGGTCCTTGGACGCCGTAGCGAATGCAGCCTTGGATGATCATTTAGCCCCGATTCCCTCCTGGTGGAACAAGGAGGAGTCTGCACGGTGACACACAGAACCCGCTGCCCTTGTTTCAGGAGCTCCTGCCTCGTGGAGACAAACATAAGGAAACTACAAACAAGCAGAGTGGCTGCGTAAGTGCAGCCCGCGGGGCCAGGGCACCGGCCGCCGCCCTCTCCCTGGTGCCTTCCCTTCCTAGGCTCCCCGTTTCTGGAGTTCTCCTACCTGCTGGACCCTGACTTTTTTTTTTTTTTTTTTTAAATATATTTTATTGATTTTTTACAGAGAGGAAGGGAGAGAGAGAGAGAGAGCCAGAAACATCGATGAGAGAGAAACATCGACCAGCTGCATCTTGCACACCCCCTATCGGGGGGATGTGCCCGCAACCAAGGTACATGCCCTTGACCGGAATCGAACCTGGGACCTTTCAGTCCGCAGACCGACGCTCTACCGCTGAGCCAAACCGGCTTCGGCAGGACCCTGACTTTTTAGCTGCTTAGTCGTTGTGCTTTCCTGCCTAGAATCCCTCACGTTACCAGTGGTGACGGACGTGGAACCCCTCGTGGATAGCCCGGCCTTCCGAAGCCCTCTAGGCCGTCACTCCGTTTCCGCACAGCAGTCAGGGTCACTCCGTCAGAGAGTGTGTGTGTGTGTGTGTGTGTGGGGGGGTGTGCGTAAGGAGTCAGATGGGGACAGGCAGTTCAGGTAGGGTAAAGACCCCAGGGAGGAAGATGAGATAAGGGGGAGATGAGCCAGAAGGTCAGGATTTGAGGAAGACAGGCAGAATGTCCCGTCAGCTGGGAGATGAAGGCAAAAATAGATTGGCTGCTGCTTTTCAGGGAAAAAAAAAAAAAAAAAAAAAAAAGCCAAGAGAAGGCAGGTGCAGGGCATTTAAACTCCTAGCCCCGTGGCTGGCAAACTCATTAGTCAACAGAGCCAAATATCAACAGGACGACGATTGAAACTTCTTTTGAGAGCCAAATTTTTTAAACTTAAGCTTCTTCTAACGCCACTTCTTCTAAATAGACTCGCCCAGGCCGTGGTATTTTGTGGAAGAGCCACACTCAACGGGCCAAAGAGCCACATGTGGCTCTCGAGCCGCAGTTTGGCGACCACGGCCCTAGACTAGTGAGCTTTCCAGACAACCCTTTTCTGGGCCCCTCTTGCAGGCCGAGAGCTTTGTGACTTTCGCTGCAATCAACTTGGCTTCCCTTTGTGTATCCCTTCCTTGTCCGTGAATTCATCAACTTCTAAAGACACCCAGCAGGTCTCCCTGCCAGGCACTCAACAGGAAAGGGACTTTTGTTCTGAGCTTGTGGGAAGTCTGGACTGGCCTTGTCATCTACCCACAGCATTTCCTGGAAAAAGTACCTGGCCGGAGCTGCAGTAGGGGCTGGCCTCTAACCTTGGCCTTGGCCTTGCCGCCCCCACTGCCCCCCCACCCCCCCCCGCAGGTCATGAGAGGTTGGGAAGGACTGATTGGTATCCTTAGGGGGTTGGGGAGTCACATCTGTCTCAGGCAAAGCCCCCAAAGGAGCAGAACGTTACTGTGTGTGTGTGTGTGTGTGTGTGTGTGTGTGTGTAGGGACAGAATGTTGGTGTGTGTGTGTGTGGTGTGTATGTGTGTGTGTGTAGGGACAGAACGTTAGTGTGTGTGTGTGTGTGTGTGTGTGTGTGTGTAGGGACAGAATGTTAGTGGTGTGTGGTGTGTGGTGTGTGTGTGTGGGTGTGTGTGGAAGCCAGTGTCCTGCTTTCCAGAGGAACATCTTCGTGGCTGCAACGTGGGCAAGGCCCGGGCTCTGCCTGACACCTAGTGGCCACCTGGGACCAGGGCGGGGCGCGGTCCGGGCAGGAGGTGCGGGGAGAGGAGGGAGGGAATGGAAGCGCGGAGCCCAGGCCCAGGCCGCCCCTTCCCCGGCACCGGCCGCCCGCCCCGCCCCGCCCTCCCTCCAGCTCGGCCCGGCTTCCGAGGAGCCGGGGCCCAGAAGGCGCCCCATGCCCACGGGGTCGCAGGTCACCGTGCGCCCCGAACGTGGAGACCCGGATTAGGTGGTTACCTGCGCTGGGTCTGAAAGGCCGCGGCGGGACCCAGGCGGGGGCGGGGGTGTGCCAGGACCCGGTCCTGAGGCCCGGGGACCATGGGGGGCCCTTCCGGACCCCGCGGCCCCCTCGCCTGACCTTCCTGGCGCCGCCCGCCCGCGCCGCCCGGTCGCCATGGCGACGCCGCGGCCCCAGGGCGGCGCCGGCGGAACCGGCGGAGCCGCCCGGGCGGCGCGGGCGCGGCGGCAGGTGGCGGCGGGGACCAGCTCGGGCCGGCGCCCGGCCAGGTAGGCGCCCGGGCTGGGGAGGCCGCCCGCGAGGGTCGGGTGGGGGCGGAGGGGGCGGGCAGGTGCGCGGGCGGAGGGCCGGGGCCGAGGGCACCGGGTGGGGGCGGAGGGGGCGGGCAGGTGCGCCCGGGCCGCGCCCAGCAGGCCGGGCTCCGGGGCGCAGTCTGGGGCCTCCCCGCCGGCGCACCTGTCGCTCCCCGGGCTCCGGGACCTCCGAGCGCGGCCGCGGGCAGCGAGCTCGTCCTGCTCCTTCCCGGGCGGCGGTCCCCTGCGGCCGGCCTCCTCCTGCCAGGCTCTGCGGAAGTTGGGTGGAAGGGCCTGTGGCTGAAGGGGGCCATGCCCCCGGCCGCCCGGGTGGAGGAGGTAGGGGACAGAAGTGGATCCACCACCGGCTGGTCTGAAACCCGGAGCCGAGGCTGCCGATGCGTGGGCCCCGGCTGGCCTGGGTGGGCCCTGACCTGTGGGCACCGGAGGGGCAGGCTGGGCCAGGCAGGCCTTGGACACCGGGGGCTGGCAGGGCACCACCGCCCGGGAGCCACGTGGAGCCTGCGGCCTGGCAGGTCCCCGAGGCTGGCGCCCCTGCCGCACCCCTCCCCCCAGGGCCCGCCCCTCTCCTCGCGTTCATTCTGCCTTGGTGGTCATGGGAATTTTCTCAAGGCTCATCAAATGAAGCTCGATTCTGTTCCTGTATTCCCAGAGGGAAAAAAAGAAAAAAAAGAAAAAAGCTTTGCCATCTTCTTGTAGGAACCGTGGTTTCTCCTGTGAAACTGGATTGAGGCAGAAAGTATAAGTAGCATGGAAATGTCAAGATGAGCCCCATACAGAGGAAGGGCTGCCGCCACCTCACGCCCGTGTGGGAGGAGCCTCCGAACCCAGAGTGCAGCCACCGCTTGTCCCTCTGCGTCCCTGGGCAGGCGGAGCTTGGGGTGGTTCAGCCGAAGTAGAAGGAGCTGGTGGAAGAATCACCCCAGATCCCGGGGCTCTGCTCAGTGTGGCTGATGACGGACCACGGGGAGTGTGGACTCATTAGAGGGGGATCTTGCTGCCGACACCACTGGGCTCTCTGTAGCCCCACACCACGGGGGTCAACAGCTTTTGAAACGTGGCTCTTCCTACTGAGCCCAGACTTAGCTCTTGTTCCATTGCTGTTGCCTGAATGCCTGCTGCCTGGCAGGCAGTGTGCGGGGCTCGGGCACAGGCCGATCCCACCGAACCTTTGCTTCAGGCCAGGATCTCCGTGTCCTCCTCACGGACAGGGGAGCGGGCTCAGGGGAGCCGGCCGCCTGGAGCACACGGTCCTGGCCTGGGGCTCTGAAACCACACGTCTGCGCGGGGCTCACTGTGACTCCCATGGCCCAGGGCTTTTGCCTTTGCGGACCCCTTCCTCCATAAAAGTGGAAGTAAATAAATAGGATATTTTATGCCTGGGTTGGTGTAAAGACAAGTATCATCCAGACTGGATCAGAAGTTAAAACATTTTCTTCAACCCTAAAATTTTTTCCTCCTGATTTTAACAGAAATCAAGACTTTTTTTTTTTTTTGGGGGGGGGGGGAGGGAGTCCCCTACAAGTCATGGAGTCCCAGCACGGAGTCCCGTGTACCTCACGGAGAACTGGACTCCGTGTCCGACTTCCAGCTCTGCTTCTTCCTGGGGCTCCCGGGAGGCGGGCTGGTCAGAGAGTGCCCTACCTCACAGCACAGCCTTCCTGTGGCCTCTCCTCCGTCACAGTCCAGGACGGCGGTCGCCCACCTTTCGGACCGCCAGGGGCCCGCAGACCACCGGTTGGAGACCGCTGTTCTAGGACGCCCGAGGGCTAGCATGTCAAACTCACGCCCGGCAGGCCGCATGCCTCATTTACCCACCCCTCTCCCCTCACCCATCAGGAAAAGCCCCAGCCCCACCCCCAGCACCGTCTGCTGTAACTCAGTTAGAGCCCTGCTGTCGCTAAGAAGGGCAGCTGCCAGGCCTAGGACGTGCGCAGTGTCTGGTCCCCGCAACGAGATTAGGCCCGGTGACCTTCTAACGGAGCAGCGGGCGCGGGAGGGAGCGTGATGCTCGGCAGGTCGGAGCCCCGCGGGCGGCTCCTGTCGCTGCTGATTTCACTAAGTGGCGTCTGACGCAGGTGGACATGGGCGGGGGGAGGCTACTGAGGGGCCACCAGGGGTCGGGCGCCACATCCTGTGCTCTGACAGGAGCGGCCGTGGCCGTGTGAGGGGCCCCTCTGGCTCACAGACTGGCCTGGGCAACAGACACCTTTGGGATGGAGAGTGGCTGCTTCCGAGCCCCTGAAGCTGCTGCCCACATTTCGTGCTGGGAACAAGGGAGGCCCAAGAACTGCCCGAGTTCTGGGGGGGCCGGCCCAGCGAGGGAGGAAGGACGAAGAGTGTCTGTGCTCTCCCTGTTGGGGAATGAAGGAGCGTGACCCCGAGGCATTTGCTTACGAGGGAGAGCATCTCAAATGGTGTCGAGGGTTCAGATGCAAACGTGCTTGTGGGTAGGTCAGATTCCACCCAGCCTTGAGGTGTCTCCTCTGACCCCCCCCCCCCCCCCACACACACACACTGGAAGCAGCCCCTCTTTGCACAAAGATCGGTTGTCAGTTTTGTTGAACCAAATAAGCAATGGGGAAATGCCATTGCCGAAGGCATCCCGCAGCTCACCGTCTGTAAGACCCAGAACCACTTACCGCTTTGTCTTTTCTGTAAATCTGGATTTCATGCTTAGATCTCATTTTATGCTGAGGCAGCAAGGCACAGGCCTGGTCTTGCTTGGTGTGAGTTTTCCTGTCACCCCTCACAGCTGGGCTGAGAATCACCCTCAGATTGGGCCTCCGCAGTCCCAAAGGGCGTTCTTGTCTCCGGCTGGATGCCCAGCTGCCAGGGTCCACGCGGACCCAGAGGGCTGCTTTGGAGCATTCCTCACGGAGGTCTTGACAGTAGCCTTCCTGCCATCCTCCTCTCCGAACCTGCTCTCCCCACCCTTCAGCGCCCAGGAGCACCCGTGGTCATGTGATTAAAAGTCAAACTGCCTTAGGAGCATGGTCCCCCCAGGACAGTGGTCGGCAAACCGCGGCTCGAGAGCCACACGCAGCTCTTTGGCCCCTTGAATGTGGCTCTTCCACAAAATACCACGGCCTGGGCGAGTCTATGTTGAAGAAGTGGCGTTAGAAGACGTTTCCATTTAAAAAATGTGGCTCTCCAAAGACACGTCAGTCGTTGCCCTGTTGGTGTTTGGCTCTGTGGCCTGAGGCGTTAGCTGGCCACTGGCCCGGGGGCGGAGGACTCGGGAGAGACGGCCGTGGGCCCTGCTCCAAAGCACCTTCCTTGGCAGCTCCCACTCGGATGCGGATTGGCCTCGGCGTTTGGAAAGAGTGACAGCTGTGCCCTAGAGACTGGGCATCAGAGTGGCAAAGTCACAACACCCACAGCCAGCCAATCCCCGAGCCTTTTCCGCGGGGCGGCGACGGGGGAGCGCTCTAGGAACCGAGTGTAACCTGGGCTTGACTTCTTCCGGCCCGTCCACTTTAAAACCTGTGTCTGCTCCGCAAGGCAGGGCCTCTCCCGTGCAGATCCGGCCTCCAGCAGGGCGTCCCGCACCGAGGAGGCGCTCAGCAAACAACTGAGTTGAGCAGCTACTTGCCGCTGATAATTTTGCGCTCGTCCTTTATCCTCTGAGCCCCAATTTCATCCGTCAAATGGGGATAATCATGGGGTTATTGCCAAGGTTACGTGGGAGGACGAGGGAGGTGCTGAGGACAGGGTAGGGGTTCCCTGTGACGAACCCCCTGCCCTCCCCAAGCACGCCTCCCCCTGCACTCCGGCCGCATCGCCACCCGGGGCTCTGAGCTCCCCGCATCCTGGGCCGCCTGAGCTCCCGCTCTGCTCCGGCCGTTCAGCCCCCTCGGGTGAGAGAGGAGGGGCAGGCCCGGGGGCAGAGCAGGTTCCTGCTGTCCTTCCTAATTCAGAGCTAATCAGATTCTGGCGGCCGGGCTCTCTGGGGCGAATCTAATAAAGGACAGGCCGGCGTTTCTCTGCAGCACATTTTCCCTGTTGGCGTCGGGCAAGGCATAGACCCCAGCACACAGGAGAGTGAGGCCTCCAAGGAGCTCCCAGGGCTGTTGGCAGAGAGGCCGCGGGAGCACGGAAAGCAGGACCCCAACAAGGGTGAGCGAGCGCCAGGCCGGCCCTGGGGACAGGGAGGAGGGGCGGAGTGCTGAGCACACACCATTTCAGGTTCCAGGTTGGGGGGGGGGCTGCGGGAGGGGCAGAGGGGCAGGTGCGGGAGGGGAAGGGGGACAGGTGCGGGAGGGGAAGGGGGACAGGTGAGGGAGGGAAGAGGGGCAGGTGAGGGAGGGAAGGGGGGCAGGTGCGGGAGGGAAGAGGGGCAGGTGAGGGAGGGAAGGGGGGCAGGTGCGGGAGGGAAGGGGGGCAGGTGCGGGAGGGAAGGGGGGCAGGTGCGGGAGGGAAGGGGGGCAGGTGCGGGAGGGAAGAGGGGCAGGTGCGGGAGGGGAAGGGGGACAGGTGAGGGAGGGAAGAGGGGCAGGTGCGGGAGGGAAGGGGGGCAGGTGCGGAGGGGCAGAGAGGCAGGTGCGGGAGCAGGATCGGTGCACAGGGGTGTGAGGCAGGAGTCACAGGTTGTGTCGTTAGCCCAGGAACAGTGACCGTCTCCAGTGGACGGGGCTGCGGGGGAGCCCGAGGGAAGGCCATGTTACGGAGCTGGCATTTCCCTGGCGGGTGAGCGGCCGTCCCTGTGCGGTCAGACTGACTGGAGAGGGGAGAGCGAGGGGACAGAGGCGCGGTGCCCTGGCTTGGGGGGTGACAATGAAGACAAAGGAGATGCCGGGAGGGACGTGATGGGGAGAGGCCTGGGGGGCCCCGGGATGGGGCCGGCTGTCCGCGCTGGCTCCCTGGGCGGTCGGAGAGGAGTGTGTGCCAGGATGTCTGGGCAGAGGCGTTAGGGGACAGTGCGAGGTGGGCTTTGGTTTCGGGGAGGACAGAGCTGGCACTGGCTGTGGGAGTCAGTAAGGACCGTGTGGAGTGACAGGTAAGGACAGAGGAGGGAGAGCCAGCAGAGTTCCCGTGGGCCGGGGTCTGACCCAGGTGTTCCCACCACCACGGCAGTGTGTCTGGGAGATGACCTGACACAATGTGCCGAAGACCTCCTTAGGAGGACCTCACGTGGTCCTCCCCCGCCCAGGACTCCACTCCCCAGGTCGGCGTTCCCTAGCAGGTGTGCAAAGAACCCTGAGGGCTCGGGTTTAACAAGTGAACAGCCGCCCATCATTAAGTTAGAAAAGCAGGCTGGCCCTGGCCGGCCAGCGGTGCAGCCAGTGGGGTGTCGTGTCCTGTGTGCCAACAGGTGGTGTGTTCCATGGCCAGGCAGGACACCTACCCAGGTTTCTGGTTCAATCTCGATGTTTCTCTCTCTCTCTCTCTCTCTCTCTCTCTCTCTCTCTCTCTCTCTCTCTCTCTCTCTCTCTCCCTCCCTCCCTCCCTCCCTCCCTCCCTCCCTCCTTTATTCTCTCTCTCAAAACAATACAAGCATATCCTTGGGTGAGGATTACAGACAGAAAAGCAGGTGAAATTGGTGTGATCCTGTCTCCATCAAAGACTGTGCGTGCATTTCTAGACGAGGATGTAAGGGTATAAGTGAAAATGCCGGGGTTTTGTAGGTGTTCTCTTCGCTCATTTGTATCTACTGTAGGCAGTGTGTGTCACTAACACCTTCCTGTCAGGACAGCGGCACTCCCACCGCGCTGCGCTCAGAAAACGGGGGTGGGTGTGGAGGGGGCTGGGGGCTGGAGAGGCTGGTGAGCACGCATTAGCTCAGAGTGAGGGGTGTGGGGTGTGGGGGGCAGAGAGGGGGGCGGCAGGGGGCGCCTTGGGGGGCCTGGGCCGTGTTGTTTGGAGGTGGCGGCGGTCCCCTGAGCTCTGCTGTCTTTCCCACAGCTGCTGCCTCAGCATGGAGAGCCGTGCCGGCCCCCGCCCAGGGGGGCTGTCCTACTGTGTGGCTTTCTCCCAGCTGCTGGGCCTCACGGTGGTGGCGGTGACCGGCGCCTGGCTGGGTCTGTACCGCGGAGGCATCGCCTGGGAGAGCGACCTGCAGTTTAACGTGCACCCGCTCTGCATGGTCATCGGCCTGGTCTTCCTGCAGGCCGACGGTGAGTCCTGCTCCCCGCAGCCGCTCCGAGGGGTGCCCTGTGCCCATCACCCCGCGGTCTGAGATTCTGGAGAAGACAGGAGCCCGGAGACATGGGTGGTGGCTCCTCCTCTCCCCTTTCCAACCGTCCCAGCGCTCCATCTCTGGCGTCAGTAAGGAGCCCCCGGGGGGTGTGCCCTTGGCAGGGAGGAGCCAGGGGAAGACTGAGTGTGCGTGGGGCTGGGGAGGAAGGCCGGACAGGCCTCTCTCTGGGTAGGAGCGAGGCCCCCACTGCCTGCCGAGAGCGGACTGTGTGAGGCCCCTCACCGCCATAGGGGAGCTCAGAAGGGGGGCATCTCCGTGTGGCTGCAGGATGAGCCTGGAATACACAGGATGCCTGGCCAGGAGGTGTCGGACCAGGGAGTGGGGCCAGCCTTCTCCTCCATGTCCTGCGGCTGGCGTACCTGGCCGAGCCCTTGACTCTCAGATCAGCGCTCAGCCTCGGGGTGCCTCCTGGCTGCTCTGGCAGGAAGGCGGGGGCCGGCGCTGACTGCCTCTCACTCCACAGCCCTGCTGGTTTACCGCGTCTTCAGGAACGAGGCCAAACGCACGACCAAGATCCTGCACGGGCTGCTGCACGGCTGTGCCTTCGTCATGGCGCTGGTGGGTGAGTTCCTGGGCACCGCCCGCCTCCCCGCCTCCCGGCGTCCCAGGCGGGCGGGGCCACGGTGCTGGGGCAGGAGCCGGGCCGCCCCAGCCGGTCTGGTTTCTCCTGGGCCACCTGGCCCTCTCCCTCCCCCACTGGCCCATCCTCACGTGACCCCCGTCCCCGCGCAGGCCTGGTGGCAGTGTTCGAACACCACAGGAAGCGGGGCTACCCTGACCTGTACAGCCTGCACAGCTGGTGCGGCCTCCTCGCCTTCGTTCTCTACGTGGTGCAGGTGAGTCCTTCCGCCCCTCGGCTGGTGGGGGGGGAGCAGGGGGCGGGGCAGGCAGAGGGGGGGGGAGGAAGGAGCTAAGACAGTGCGTGTGTGCCCTCAGCTGAAAGCCTTTAGTCTTTAGCACAGCGGGGTGCAGCGCTCTGAGTGGGTTCAAGCCAGGATGTTAGGGGTGAGGGGCCTCGGGTCCTGGTGCCCTTCCAGCTGACACCCACGCAGTCTGGCCAAGGCCCAGCCCCCCGAGGGTGCAGGAATGACGAGGGAGGCCAGGCCCGAGGCCAGGACCTCACCTGAGTGCTCAGTGCTCCCCCGACCGCTCTGACGGCGGAGGGAGCCGGTGGGTGGGCGAGGGGCTCCCGTCTGGCTCGGTGTCCTCGGCTCGGTGGGCCGACGGCCAGCGTGGCCCCCTCCTCGCCGTCCCTTCCAGTGGCTGGTGGGCTTCAGCTTCTTCCTGTTCCCCGGAGCTTCGTTCTCCCTGCGGACCCGCTACCGCCCCCTGCATGTCTTCTTCGGCGCCTCCATCTTCCTGCTGTCCGTGGGCACAGCCCTGCTGGGCCTGAAGGAGGCGCTGCTGTTTAAGCTCGGGTGAGTGGTCTGCGCCCCCCAGCCCCCCAACCTCCGCCTTCTGAGCCAGCTCCCTCTGGGGAGGGACCCCCGTGGCTCTCTCTCCGGCTGGGGGAGGGAGGGGCGGGCTCGGAGGAAGGCATCCTTCTGGCTGGGGCGTGCATGGCCGTGGCCTCATGGTGACCTGGGGGTGGCGTCTCCCTCCCACCCTGACCCTGCAGGACCAAGTACAGCACGTTTGAGCCCGAGGGCGTCCTGGCCAACGTGCTGGGGCTGCTGCTGGCCGGCTTCGCCCTGGTCGTGCTCTACATCCTGACCCGCGCCGAGTGGAAGCGGCCGCCCCAGGCCGAAGAGCAAGCCCTGTCCATGGACTTCAAGACGCTGACGGAGGGCGACAGCCCCGGCTCCCAGTGACAGGCTGCCCAGGCCCTGCGGGGGCAGCCGGCCGCGGGGCCTCCTCGGGTCCCCGTTGTCACAGGTTCTCCCGCACAGCCCCGGGGGCCGCCTTCAGGATTGCTGGCTCCCGGGATGCTGGGCTGAGCAGGTGGGGACCGGAGTGGGGGGGCTCCATGGGGGCAGCCTGCCTCTTTGAGCAATGGTTTCCGGGTTGTAGGGCATGGCCACCTCTGCTTCCCCCTCCTCACCGATGCTTTAGTGCCCTGTTAGTCATGCGCAGACCCTGCCCCTGGTGTCCCCATCACCCCCTCAAACGGAGAAGCTTGGAGTAGGCGTTTGGGTGGCTGCAGAAGCTCAGACCCTGAAGGAGTCAGAGAGCGGCCCCCCCCAGGAGAGGCAGTGATGAGGGCAGAGCCCGAGGGCTGTGAGGGAAACGGGGCCTCAGCGACAGGCCCGGCAAAGCCAAGACTTGCTTTGTGTAACTGAACTCAAGCCAGGAGTCTCGTTAGCCTGGGACACACGTGGTCCGAATGAGCCTGGGGTTTGGCAGTGGAGCCCGTGATCCTATCTGTAAACTATGTGGGGGTTCGGAGTGAGGCTCCCCTGGAGAGGGGCGGGGCTGGCCCCTGGGAAGCTCTGGAGCGGGCTCCCGCCCAGCTGCGCTCTGGAGCCTTCCCTTCTTTAGCTCCTTGGCCGCCGGATGGCTGGGCGGGGAGAGGGATGGGCACAGACAAGCCTTCCCCAGCCGAAGAGGAGGGAGCGGCCCCTGCTAGGCTGCTGGGCGTGGTGGCTTACCTTGCAGCTCAGCCTGCGGCTCCCACTGTCCATGCTCCCCAGCCAGGCAGGCACTGCTCTGACCAGGGGCTGAGGGCTCGGCTCCACCCGCCCCTTTCCCTTTCAGCGGGGAGGTGGGCTGCCCGCCCCATCTGCCCTGACCTGCCAGGGCCCGTCTCTGCAGGAAGCGGGGACCTCCCAGCCCCACACATGTGCTGTGCTGTGAGCTGCGTCACCGTTTGGCTTCGGTTTAGAAATAACGTGATTAGAGCATCGATCTTGTGCTGCTTGGACGTGGCGAGTGCTCGCTCCTTGTTTTGTTCATTTTCTGGGCTCCGAGGAGCATGACACAGTTCCAGACAGACACCGTTCCCTTAAATGATGACGCTAATGACATTTCCAAAGCCAGCGTGTGTGCTTTGTTAACCGTTGCCCTTTTCACAGCCCCGTGCTGCCTTAGAGAAAGGGGGTGGTCTTCTCTGCTGCTCCGTTTCTGACCCCGAGGCCCCTCCTCAGCAGGCGGCGGTGGCCCAGCGCCCGCCCCGCCCGGCTCCCCCCAGCCCGGCACCTCCCCTGCGCCTGCCTGCACGAGGGTGTTGGCCGTTTAGATTGCACTGAGAGGGGGCCCGGGCTTCGTCAGTTCTGTCACCACCGAGCACACACTTGTGTAGTCAATGTTTACACGTGAGGAAGCTCCACCTTAGACAAACTACCAAAGGAAGCCGTGTCTGTCCCCTGCCCAAAGGCCGCAGAGAGAAACGGAGGTGAGAAAAGCCCGTAAACCAGTCTGTTTGCCAGAGTGTATGTGGGGTGACTAGGGAGCCAAAAGCCCCAGAAGCTGACCCGGTAGTTTATCGTGTTTTGCCTGTGGCCAGGCTTTTGTGAACGCTAATGTAGTGCTGATGCAACAGGAGATTCAATAAATGTCTACAGCAGACGGCTCCCCGCTGTCATTGTTTATTGTGGCGCTAAGGAGCCAGTGCTTTGGGCAGTCAGGCACGTGAAGGCAGCTCTGCCGGGTGGAGAGAAACAGGATGTCCCCAGGCGGGCACACAGGCTCAGAAACAGCCCAGACCTGCCCAGGCACAGGCCTGGGGGGGCTCCTCCCTGTGATGAGGGAAGCCCCTTTCTCACCCCTCGAGGGGCCTGCACGATGGAGCTGTAAGGGGCTGGTAAAGGCCTCAGCAAGACGTTTCCCCCAGCATTCCACTAACCTTTTTCTTAAAAAAATTAAAAAAAAAAAATGCCTCTTTGGGAACTGAGGTCCCAGGATCTCACAGGACGGAATACACCATATGCTCCTGAAAAGCTCTGTCACTGAAAACGACCCCCCAACTTAGCTCACCCCATGGGGACCCTGCAGCAAAGCCTCTGAGGCGGTCACAGTCCTTTGTTGACACAAATTCTTCCTAACATTTCCTTCCTTCGCAGTGCGGGGTCTGAGCCAGAGCTGCCGAGGTCTCTGCTTTATGCAGCTGAAGTCTTTCTCCGAATCAAGGTTCTCCGCGGACCTTCATTTGCTTAAAAGCATGCAAAGCACGTTGCTGGATACACAGCTGAGCTCAGTCAGGGTCAGGGCTGCGGGCTCCCCAGGCGGGGGCAGAGGCACCTGACTGTGAGTGTGCCCTCTCTCTGGCCTTTGTGCGAGCCTCTGAGACGGAGGGGTCCCTGTGTCTGTGAACATTCAAAGGGCCCAGGCAGGGTGACGCCCCTCCCTCCAGTGTCACTCCTTCACCTCACAGGGCCTAGAAGCCCCCCATGTGCCAGAGTGACCCCTCTTGACTGCGGCAGAGTTGTTTCTCCAACGGAGCACAAAGCAGCGTTTTCCAAGTGTCCTCCTGGACCCGCTGCTTGCTTCTTGGGTCACCTCCTGAGCACGTGGGCAGCCTGGCACAGGGAAACCGTGCAGGCAGGTCTGAGCCGGCCCCACCTTTGCCTGTGTCAATTTAAGTGCTCAGGATCTGCTTTTGCATTTGCTTTGGAGAGAATGCTGCCTTCTGCCAGAGGGTATGTGAAGGACAATTAGAGAACACGTCTAGTCCCTCTCCACAGCATCTCCAAACAGCCCCTCGCCATAGGCTCTGAGCAAGGCCTCCCTGTGGGACCTCCCCTCACCACGGGCCTCCCCTCTCACCGCGGGCCTCCCAGGCACAACACACTTGTGATGAGTGTCCCATCCTCGTTCCTGGGAACGGACACACTCAGTCCCCAAATTTCTCTAGACTCCTCCAGCTCCCATTTTCAAAGCCGAGAGGATGACGCTGTGTGCCACCCCCCATCTCTGCCTGTGGAGGGGGGGTCTGGCTACCACGTGGGCGCCTGTGCAGCGGTGCATCGCGCGACGGGAGCTGCTGACGGGCGCCTGTGGGGAATGGAAATAAGGGGAGGATGGTCTGACGAAGGACTTCTGGGGTTGGACAAAGACCTTGATGCTTCTTTAGTCAGGTTCAGGGTAAGCTCCTTTTTAAGAATTAGCAAAATAGGAGTCACTACCTTCACCTTTCTTCCAATGTCCCAGGCATCCCTTAAAAAGCTCTTTTTTCCCTCTTGCCAACCTTACTCATATTTTTTTTGTGTTTTAACGTTACCTGGCTGCTCAGGAATGGCTTTCAGACGAGCCCTCGCCTCTCCCAACAGTCCTGGCGTCCAGGCCGGGATGGCTGTCACCCCTGGTCTCCTGCTGCCCAGCTTTGGTCGTGGGCGGGGGGGGGGGAAACGGAAGTTGCTACCCAGCAGGCATGTTTGTTCAGCACAATCCGGTGTCTAGAGGAAGTGGTCTCCTTCCTTGCTGGTCCCTAAAGTAAACAGAGGTAGGAGCTAGGCAGGAAAGGTGGCCGGACTCAGTGCTGGCCACTTTGTAAGCAAGACAAGGTGTCTCCACAGCCAATTTCAGGAAATCTGCAGCCTCTCCATCCACAGGGCATCTGTCTAGCTCCCTGCATGGCGAGGACTGGAATTTCCGGCCAGATTTCTAGAGAAAACATAAAGCCACTGAAGGCAGTGGGCTCCCAGCGCTGACCGAGCCAGCCCTGGGACAGCTAGGGCTGCCCCCTACTCTCGGGCACAGCTTCTAACCTAACAGCTCTCACTGGGTTTGGGGGTGGTAGCTGGATTGGGAGCAGCCTCACCTCAGCTATTCAAATGGCCCGAGGCCGGTGCGCTTGGTGTGGCCGGAGAAGAATCTTCCACTGAAGAAAAAGCCTCCCTTTCTCCTCAGACGCGGTGAGCCTCGGCGGACAGGCCCTCCGACGGCCTTTTCTGGTCCACGGTTCTCCAGGGCCTATCCGTGTCCAACTCCCAAGGAGGTGCTCAAGCACTTCAACCAGTGACCACAGCTTGGAGGGGTGATTCGGAAGGTCTCACACGAGACCGTCCAAACCATCTCGCATTTGGCCTTCGCCTTAACCCGCCAGGGTCGTCCTCGGGAGCGTCCTCGGCACCGCAGGCCTCAGGGAGGGTGAGCTTGAACCAGCTCCCTGGAGAGGCACGGAAGGAGAAAGCACCACAACGCCACGGTTTTCCAAGTGTTACCCATTTATAAATAAGTACATTTGCTTTCATACATACAGTTCATTGTACAGATGGCGATCTGTATACATGGGCAGGAAAATGCATTCACTTAACTTTTCACATCTATCTCACACAGCTCACATGTACAGACAATAAAACTGCTCAAGCAAGTACAGCAAAGGAAATGCCTTCCTTATACACAGGGGGCTAGACGCCTCTGGTGGGTGTGGGACTCCCCACAGCACGAGTTCACAACTGTGTGGTGTTCAATATATCAGGATAGAGAACAAACATGCATTGGATAATATATACTGTACAGAGAAAGTCCTTTACATCCGAGTTATAGAAAACCTAAAGGAAAACTAAGTGCATTAAAGCTTTTTCCAGCAAGTGTCTTGAAAGGACAGCAAAAGGAGGAAGAATCAAAATCATATTAGTACAAATCACTCTTTAATTGTAGACTGTACAGGTTCTGTACTAATTGAAATCATCTTGGATTTGGAGGAGACAGAACAGAGACGGAGATGCTGTGCTGTACGGAAGGGAGGCCACGCCGGAGAACGGCACCCGTCCTGAGCCTGACAAGGAGCCGGCCCCACTCAGCAGGAATCAGCCGAAGGAAAACAAAAACAAAACAGAGAAACAAAGCCAGAACAGGAAGTGTAACTTACAGATTCCCAAAATAACCTGTGAATGAAGTAAGAGATCTAGAGCCAGCGTTTCTAACTTTTTTTCCAGTTAAGTTGGTACACAATAAGGCAGGTACATTCAAGTACTGAATTTTCCAGAATTAACTCTGTCTGGTCCTGGGGACAGAAGGGATTGAGTTGAGTCCCCCTAACCAAGTGTTTTGGTTAGTGATTAGGCAAAAGAAAAATTCCAGCCAGCGAGTGCTAGAAAAACAATGCAGCTAGGCTCCTTCCTGTCCACAGAGTAGGTCTGTCTGAAAAAACACAAGTGATGCTGGCCTGCATCTATACGCATCCAGCTAAAACCTGACGGGTCAGCTTAGTGGAGATATCACGGAGTCAGCAGGAGGAAATGAGATGAGGTGGGTGAGGAAACATGAAAGTAACACTTGATTTTTGGTGTCCAATTATGCGTTCATTTGGTACTGACTTTCAAAGCTCTGACTGTGGCCATCACATGGCCACAGGCATCTCAGGGTGGCTCAGCTGCTGTGAGGCATTGGACACCGAAATGCAGGTTACCGACACTTCAGCCCTTGAGTGGTCTGTTATAAAAGGAGTTGATGAAGACCTGGTGGTGATTCAAGTAGCGCTGCACATGGCTCCACCAGCCCCATTGTGCTTGTGTCCAGGCCCCCAGCCAGCCACCTGTTCTTGGGAGCAGCCAGAGCTGAGTTCAAGGCATTGCATGGTGAAGGTTTCCATGACACGTCTTTGTAGGTAGCTCTTACCCCTAAGCCCTTTGTTCATTGTTGTTAGTCATGGTAGATGGTCAGTCTGGAATTCCTAAAGGAAAGGGAGAAAAAGCCACACCTCCCAATGCACACGCAATAGGGCAGCGCCGGCCTCCGGGCGGGAGCAGCAGCAGGCGGCTCTGAAGGTTAGCTTGGGAAGTGGGCAGCCCAGGGACAGAGAGGCAGGGTGGGTGAGACTGGGACAGGGATAGGCACATCCTGACCCCCCAGGAGAGCCTGTTCCATTTTGTGGCAAAGATTCAGTGACCAACTGGTTTTGTCCAAGGCATTTCTGCAGTAGAAAAATAACTATCTTTGAATCAAACCATCCAACTGTGACACCTCTGGAGTTAATAAAAGTTGGAGGCCAAGAGGGACTGAGATGGGTGCTCACGGGGAAGAAGGGGTCTTCTACATACCCATCCACCCACCAGAGCAAGGGAGTGCCGGCCAACCTTCTCCCCGCCTCTGCCTGGCTGAAGGTCCGCAGCAGGGTGTTCACAGAGCTCATCTTGACAACTGGCCCAGACGTGTGAAGACCCCTTTGCAGACCTGTGCTCGCCTTCCTGAACCCCCAGAGCTTACGGGCCAGCCTGCTGCCCTAGAGGCACAGGCAGCCTCTGGAGGAGATGCTGCCTTTCTTTGCTACTGGACAAGCCTGGTGCAGAGCCACAGTGACACCTAGTGGTAAAGTATGGTGAAGCAAGGTGACATCCACAGAACCCAATGTCTAGGACTAAAATCTAAGAAAAATACTTAAGGATATTAAATTAGATACTGATAATTTTTTTTCTATTGGGTACATCTCTGGAATACAAAAATACCAATATTTAGAGAGGGTTTCATAAACTACTATACAATATAAGGACTAAGAATCCCTTTCTCTAAGCTGTTCTGTTTACAATAATTTAGGAAGAGTGTTTAGTAATCCAGGCTTAACTAAATCAGCCAACTTGTAGCTCTGGACAACGACCTGGGGTACTGTACATGATTCTGATTACTGGAATTTTCCTGAGCCTTCGAGTTTAAGTCAAACCACATCTAAAAAGAGGGCACATGGGAGAACAAAACGGGCTTGTGCTCTATTAACTCGGGACTTTAATAGTGCACGGCCTGCGACCTGGGCAAGCTACAGCAGCAGATACAAAATGGCCTCCATTTTGTCCATGCCAAATTCTCATGTTACACAGGTTTTCCCTTTACTTTGTAAATAAACATTAATTTTAAATTGTTAATCGTGTGCCTTACTGATCCAGTAAATAAAGTAACCATGTCTCAGGAGTCCCTAAGAACATTGCTGGAAAAGCACTTTAAAATCACTGCAAATATTTTTTTTGTATTTAAAAATTCTTACTCTTTTTGATGCTTATATACAAGTTATTTCTTGTGCTATAAATGTTGTGATCCACTGCTTGATTTCTTTCCTTTTTTTTTTCCCCTTGAAAAACACACTAAAAGACAAGAGCGTTTTTTGCTATTTTCTAATGAAGACAGTACTCACACTTAAATATCCAGTATTAGAGTCACAAATTCAAACAGTAAAGTGCACCCATTTATAGACATGACGTGATGGAAACCCATTAGTGCAAAAATTCTGGGCAAACGGAACGAACAACCTATAAGCTGAAGTTTGTCACCACTGTCTCCATTTCAGGGTGATGTGAATAGGATGAGAGGAACTTACTGGTTTCATATGAAAAATGCCCTCCTCCCCCCACTGAAGCCAGATATTGATTCAGCAAATGCTGTTGGGAGAGGGGCAACTCTCAGGTAAAGTACTAAGATCATCCCATGGCAGTGAAGTAGCAAAACAGGGCTCAGGCAGTCTGCTTACAAGGAAGAACTGGAACTCCGTCTCCTCCCCTGTAAGGTCCAGTGGGCATTTTGTAGGCAAAAACAACTGGCGCCCAGTAGTGATATTCACTCCCTCTTCCAATGGCTAAAAATGAAATGTATTTTATCAACATTTTAGGTGTTCTGTCCAATGAGACACAGACCCTAAAAATCTCCTATTTATCCTGGAAAACCGAAAGAGAGACTGTGGGAAGTAGCATATTTATAAAACCACAGAACCTGTTCACCCACCCAGCCAGGGGAGGACAGATGTATGTGTCTTGTTCCAAATAAGCAGGGGCACTTTTCTAAGACACTGAGGAGTTTTTCAAAATGTAGCAGCGGCTCCTCAGTGAGAGGTGGTTAAAAAGGGACAAGATGCAAAAAGCCCAACAGGGTTAAGACCTGGAGAAAGGGGGAGTGAGAGGCTGCTGGCCTCCCAGCTGTAGGCTGTGCTAATGCTGTACATTTTCATTGAGAGAGAGAGAGAGAGAGAGAGAGAGAGAGAGAGAGAGAGAGAGAGAGAGAGAGAGACACGCTGATGCCCACTCTGCTCTCATTGAGCAGATAGTCCTTTGGCATCAGAGAAAGAGTCTGGGTCTTGAGTTAACCCAGCTGTTGCCTCTAGCACAGGGTCAAGTCCCAGCCTATTTCAGGCTTGGAGGCAGAGGGGTCCGTCTATTTGGCAGAATCTAAATTAGTGAAGAAGTGTTTCTGGTCTCAATATCATGCTTCAAGCATGTTGCAGCGATGCTTTCAGAGGACATTTACCATTACAAACAGGTCCGATCTCACCTGGATTTTTATTCAGGAAGCTGCCCTACCTGTAGCCCTTTACGAACAAGAACAGAGTGATTCCTCACAACTGAGAACTAATTCTCTTCTGCTGATTTGAGTTTAGAAGGTTAAGCTTTATGAACTGATGAGCACTCAGTGCCGGGCCTATGCTCAGGCTTTGGCTTTCAGTGTTCTTGCCACTCCTCTCCTGCTGGCCTCAGTCCCTCAGGGGACAGCTGAGCTGAGACCACTAGACACAGACGTGTGGAGGGGGCCTGGATCAGAAGATCTGGTGTCTGATGTGCCCCCACACAGGATGAAAGGGGGCCTTCTTCACCCTGAAAGGAGACACTTTGTGGTGCCTGGTTTTCAAAATACCACTCCCCGAACACTCCTACCTAAAAAAACAACCAATAGATAATGAAACTATAGATCTCAAAATGGAATGAGACAACATCTGGCACAAACTGCAATGGCCCTGGGTGTAAATTCTGGGAATAAATCTTTTAGTCTCACGAAAACTCAATTTGTTTCTCAAAGAACCAATTTCTTCACTAAATTCCATCTGGTTAAAAAAAAAAAAAAAAAAAAAAAAAAAAGAGGGCCAGTAGAACAGCTAGCACCAGGCAAAGATCCACCTAACAGGATTACTGCACAGCCAATCTTCTGTTTACTTTCTGTGGAATCTGATGCTCTGTGACACTTCAGGATCTAACGGGGGATTTCTCCAAAGATTTTCTACAGCCTTTCAACGAGAACCCAGACAGTCTTTCCTTCTCTCTCTCTGTCTTCCTATATATTTATTTATTCCCTCCCTCACCTATGGGAAATCAGTAGTTTTTAATGGTAATTGTTGGCCAAATATCCACAGAATGATTTCAGTAAAATTTTAAAAAATTATCCTTGATTTTTATCCAATTTTCTTGGCTGACCAAAATATTTAAAAAGCTGGTTGTTTTAAAAATGTTGTTAAAATGCTTCTTGGGAAATAAATGTAGTGGTATTTCAAATAATTACATTGGTGTTTTTCTTCCAATTTAACAGACATCTCTTTCTCTTTGATCCTTTCACCCCCACAGGAAGACCAGCAACAACCTAAAGGAACATTCAAGACCTGAAGACTGCAGGGAGCTGGCGGTAGGTGAGACCAGGGCACCAGAATGCACTGGGGCTGGTTATCTGGAAAACACTGGGTCAGAATGCAAAGGCAAAGGGGGCATCACACACTTCCTAAAGTTCCTAGAAGAAAACGAACAAGAACATCATATTTTTGTAAAAAAAGAGAAAGACATTGACACGACAAGAACATCAGTGAAAGCGATTGTCTCCTGGAAAAAGCTGACCAGTGTGTCTGATCTCCCTGGTTAAAGCACACGGCACAACCATCTCCTCGTTGGCGTCCGAAGAGAGGGAGAGAGCATGTGGCTGGGCACAGCAAGAGAAACTGAAGTCCTGGCTCACTGGAGGCCAGCTTCCCAGTCGGCTGCATGCAAAGGATTTCGGCATGTGGGCTGCCACCTCTGAACACCACACAGAAACTACATGAGAAATTAAGCTAGAGAACTACCTCAAATGTGGAAACCAAGCCTAAATATGTGCAGTGAAAACATATGGGTCTCACTCCAACAAATGTCTTTTAAACATTAGACTCCACAAATGGTCTCTTTGGTTTGATAGGGGATGTCTGCCCTTGTCGAGAGTCCCGGGACAACTGCCTGTACAGGTTGTCCTGGTATGCCTGAGCCACAGGGAGGGTCCGAGCCACCTTCACATCGGGGTACGAGGAGGCCTGGCTGACTCTCTCTAAGAGGTCTCCGCGGGACCCGTTCGCCAGCATCCCATGGGGGCTGTAATAATCGTCCTCCAGCAAATGCCCATTCTGTGCATTGTTGGTTTTGTTATAAAAGGCAATGTTGCTGATGGATGATGGTGGGCTGAAGGACTCCTGCTGAGGCAAGTTGCCTGGAGACGTGGGGCTGAGAACGGTATCCACCGATGACACTGCCCAGGTCCGATTCTGCTGGTGAAGGTGGGGGTACTGTTGAGTCCGCGCTGTTTTATCTATGATCCCCATGAATGGTGTGGTCCTGGATCGGGTGGGCTCACTGGGGTAACCTCCCTGAGTGGGAGACACTGGCGACAGCTCGTCACATGATCTATCATATGCAGGCTTTAGTGGGATCTCCATCTGTTGAATCGAGGAGGACGGCCGGAAGGTAGGAGTTAGGTTGGAGGCAGATGAGATACTATTGCTAGATGGAGAGAAGCGAAGGCCTACGCTTTGGGAGTGCAGCAGTGGCCTGGGAGTTGGTGGGTGGGGTTTGATTTCGTTGGGGTTGACACCAATAGGTCTTCTGATTAGATGCGACACATCAGGGGAACCTAGTTGGCCAGAGGAACGCTCCAGATCTAGTTTTGAGTGACAGACCGGGTAATAGGATGCGGACTGACTACGTCCAATCTGTGGTGTCTGGCTGTATCTCATGCCACCTCGGTATGCTGAGGAAGGTCGCTGTGGAAGGTCTTCTTTGGTCAACCCTCCATGCTGACAGATGGCGCCTGCACTCAGACTGGCCTGGACATGCTGCACAGGTCTCCCATCCCCAACAATCCCCCCAATTGACCCTTGATAAACCAACCGGCTCTGACTTACTCCTATGTCCCCTTGGGAAGACTGGTACTTACTAGCCATTGAGTGGGCTACTTGACCATAGGCCCCTGTGGAGATGACAGTGCTTGAATGAACAGCAGAGCTGGGCTGGTTGCTTCTCACAATCTGGGCTTTCGCAGGCTGTAGCCTGAGCCCTTGCTGGGGCACCGCCACAGGAAGCTGAGGCATCTGGTAGGGCCTCTGGGCCATTTTGGATAATGGAGACTTTGGCCTGCCAGGAAGCTGACTAACATTTGTTTCTTGCTGATAGCGCACAGGCGAGCCAGACTGGGCTCTATAGACACTCATGCTTTCAGCTGGAGGGCTGGCCCGATACTGAGGGCCTCTACGGAGAGGGGAAGGGGGAGGGCTTGGGTATTCTTTGCCCTGCCCTCCCACAGGAGGGGGGCTAAAGCGGTAAGATCCACCCTGATGAGCCGGGGAAGTATGTGGTGGACTAGGCCTGTAATGAGAGTTCTGGTGAGTTGGAGAAAGGGCAGGTGAGGTGGACTGATAGCTCTGTCTAGTGGGAGAACCTACAGAACTACTGGACCGGAAGTCAAAAACCTGATGAGAGCCAAGCGGTGAGCTGGAGATGTAGGCAGAGTCCCTGTGGGCTGGAGAGGAGGGTGGGCTCTGGATGATGGGGAGCCCCTGACTGGGCCGTGCCTCCGTCTGGAGGCCAATGGAAACATTTTCAACATCCTGCTCCAGGTACTCCTCCTCGAATATGTCTTGCACAGAGTATATGTCTTCATGCTGAGGTTCAGGTTCTGCTTCTTCTGGTAGCTGCTGCTGAGGCGGCTGAGGTGGCGGTGGCGGCTGCTGCTGCTGCTGCTGCATCTGCCTACACTCCTCCTCCACTCGCATCAGAAGTCTCTGGATCTCACGGTTGTTTGGACACAGCTTGATGGCCTCGTTCAGGTCCTCTAAGGCTGCTGCAAACTGTCTGCTTGACAAAATGTAAACACAGGAACTGGAGTTATTCTGAATCAACAGGAATCACCCAGAGCTGAGAACATGGTCACTATTTCAGAGAACTGTGGGAGCATCTGTCAGAGTCGGGGGTTTTTGGTTTTATTTGATTTGTAAGGAAGGAAACAGGTAGGCTGTCATTCTAGAGGAGTCTAGAATGATTCTCTAACCCGTTCTGCCTCCATCTTCCTTCTGGCCTCTCTGGGATCAGTGAAGAAATGTCCTCATTTTTTCAGTCCAGCCAGGCCCTTCAGGAAGATTCTCTTAGTGCCCAAATGCACACCAGGCAGTATGAGGGTTGGGTGGGGTTGTCATTTACAGGGTCACTGTCAATTAGCTTAGGAACAAAATAATAACTACAATATTTAAAAATCTTGCTGATACAGCAGAATTTTTTTTATTATATTTTTGATATTTTGGCTCCAAGTTTCAGGCCTGTTCCATCCTAGGCAAGAACCCTGTCTTCTGCCCTTCCTGCCCCTCATCCCATAGACCTATTGCTCCTCCATTCTCCTACATCAAAGCTGGGAAGATATTAGTTTTGCTGACTAAACAGCTCAGATTCTAATTTAAAATTAGGATGTGAACTATCAAAGATATTCCCATCCCCTATTAATATTGCCCAGAAAAGAAGCAATTGAATTTGTGGGGAAGGAATTATTTGGTGGGAAAGAGAACTTGACAGTCAAGCTTCTAAAGAGTTTTGCTACCCCAGCTAGTTAAGATTAGTATTACTGCCACTGTCGTCACTGGACTTACCCTGGGTTTGATTTCCAGGACCATATCCCGGCCCTGGTTATATCAGTGAGCCTGAAGCAGTTCTTCCCCACGCAGTTTGGGAGAAGGTGGGATGCTGGCAGGAGGCATCAAGGACAGGGACAAGTTATCCTAAGATGACTGATGGCAGGTTCTAGGTCTTTCCGGCACCCTTCCTGCCCACTGGCCAAACCACAGCAGATGGGCATGAGGGATGGAGTCCATTGTGGGTCCCCTCAGTCCTGGCAGCAGGGCCTCCTTCTCCACGAGTTTGTGGTAGGGCTTTAGGTAAGAAAGAGGTTTGATGCCACCAGACTTGAGGGGAGACCCACAAGGGAGACTAAACAATCCAGGCACTCCCCAAATGCCTACAGGAAAAAAAAAAAGGAGCCTGTGATGTAAGTGACCTATCCCACTTTTCCCTCTGAAAGGGTCGAGGGGATGTTGTTAAGTGACCTCTTCCTAAGTCACCAGTGTCTCGTTATGCTCCTGCTTGGGGGTTAACACGATTGAGAGATGGCAGAGGCTTCTTGGAAGAAGGTGCCACTCTCCAACACGGAAAAGACGTTTTTCACCCAAAGCAAAAGACTCTAGCTTTCCACAGCCCCAAGACGTGCCAACCTTAAGCTGAGTTTTGCCATGGGAGCCATTCCCAAAGCGCGCCCTATAAGTCCTCAGGGATAGACACATTGGGTACATATGCCCCAGGATGGCCTACATTGCCTTGGCCAGATTTTCAAGGAAGAGACCTCTTGCTTTTTACCCTCTCTCTCTCTCTCCTCACCTGCTGCTGCGTTTTGCCCTTGCTCTTGCATAGTAAGCTTCATAAGATTTCGGTTTCAGCTCCAGGGCCTTAGTAGCAAATTCCTCCGCCATTCCAAAATCCTGTCATTACAATAGGTGTGCAAATAAGTCATTGAAGAGATATGAAAAATAGACAACTTGGGAATAACACAGATCATATGTACATTTCTTTGACACTTATGGATGGAATACCTGGGACCTGACATGCCTGGTATGGCTTTAGCCATGTGGCCACAGCTTGAACGTTCCTTCTCCCTTTGCCCTGTGTGGCTCTGCAACCACTCATAAGAATTTATCTGCCCATAAGTATAAAAATACTTTTAATTTTCCTTTTTTCTGCCTTTCTCACAAAGTTCTTTCTAGGCCAGAAGCCCAATGTCAACCCAATGAAGTGCCTCAAGTTGGAAACCTAAACTTATTACACACGCATGAATGAGGCCAACACACAGAAATAATCACTTCCCATGACACACACATCTACACCTCACATGGAAATTCACTCTACTTCCCACCTCCCTGCCACACCCACTATTCCTTGGTTTTCAAAGGGATGAGTGAAACCCAAGAGGATGAGGTCTGTGCTGGCTAGACAGAGTAAGGACAGTCGATGTGTGCAATTCTCTGGTCTGCTTTGTGATCTTTCAGAGTGTGTTGTATGTTTTCTTTTTAAATATATTTTATTGATTTTTAACAGAGAGAAAGGGAAAGAGATAGAGAGCTAGAAACGTCGATGAGAGAGAAACATCGACCAGCTGCCTCTTGTATACCCCCTACCGGGGATGTGCCCGCAACCAAGGTACATGCCCTTGACCGGAATCGAACCTGGGACCCTTCAGTCCGCAGACCGACGCTCTACCACTGAGCCAAACCGGCTTCGGCAGAGTGTGTTGTATGTTTTCTTATGCATACCTACTTCACAGGTAGGATTAAGAGCAATACAGTATATGAATGCTCTGTAAACAGTTCTTGGCACAAAGTAGATGCTCAGTAAATGGTAGTTTTCTTTTTATTTCAGAGAACTTCTTTGGTCTGTTTCTTCTCTTAACTGGTTCCTTATTTAGGAACATTTAAAGTAAAAAAACCAAAAGAGGACCCTGTCTATGACTAGGGTCTGTGCTATCGCTTCATCTCTTGATCATGGAGGCTACCCGGAGGCACAAAGCCATAGTTTTTAACCCTCACACAAAAGAGAAGTTTTTTCTTCCTCTTTTAATGTCAAAGCACAGCACAGTAGCCTCTGGGTTCACTGTGATTCCTAACGCAGAAAACGAGGCCTTAGGAAGAACAAAGGCCCTGGGGCACAGGTTAAAAAAAAAGAAAAGAAAAAAGAATGGGCAATTTTCTACCAAAGACAGACTTCAGGTGCTAAGCAGAGTACTGCTCATGGGAGGTGATTATTTCTGAACAAATGTGGAGCTAGAGAGAAAGCATTCCATCTTAGCAAGGTTGTCTTCTATATCTACTGTTTCCAACCTTACCCTTTACTTTTTTCTTTTAAGACTATTGTTATGTCTGGGAAGATTATTTTTTCGAAGTATACTATTTGTTAGGCAAAGAGAAGCCAGCAGAGTGGCAGCAGCTCCTGTACTCTGTCTCACTCTCACTAGCTGGTGTCCCAGGAGGTGAAGATTCTTCTGTTTTATCTAAGAGCCTCACTGCCTCCCCCTACGACACCCACCTCCTCCTAGTGGCCCCACTCTCCTCAGCACCCAGGGCAGCTCTGCCTCTTAGGGTCCTAACTATGTCCTCTGAGACACCAAGACCGTATCAGGGATCTTTTCATTGTCAGGTTTTAGATGGATGATATAAAGATCATATAGGCAAATAATCTCTCTGATATTGATAGCAGAGCCATTACCACTGAGCTGAAATCTCACTATTGTAGAGCTGAGTTCTTTATTGATCAACACTCCTGTTTGGCTTAGATTATTTATATCTCTTGATGAACTATGAAACCTCAGGCTGGTGGATGACAGAGATTCCTGACATGATCTTAGCTATTCCCAGGATCTGAGAGAGGGTTCTTGGCCCTGGAGTGTCTGCATGACAAGGTTGCTGAGGGCATCAGGACTATTTACAAGGCAGGCAAGAAGGACCAAGGATTATTTGGGAGATAATTAGGGACCAGGAAGAGTGCTAAGATTCTATCTGCAAAAAGAAGGGACATGGCATGCTAGAATAAAAAGATGAGTAGAAGTGAAAAGCTCAAGATTAGCCTTAGAAATTAAATCTTGTAGTTCATGGTCCTGAGTCCTCTTTCCAGCCCATCCATATGTGACTCGGGAGCCTTCTACAAAGGGAGGTAATGATTAAAATTCATAACTAATTGCAGCTGAAATTTTAGTGACAATTGCTCTCACATTTTCCCAACGACCAGAAAATCGACTTTGAGGTGGGGAGGATGATGACAGTTTTTTAAATCACTTTCAGTGGGAATTATGAAAACCCAGAAACCTATAAAGTGCCCACAGCATTAACTTTTTTATAGTTTGATATGGATTGTACTTAAGAGTTGATTTCTTTGAAATTGCAAATGTCAGTGCTCTGTGAAGGACAACCAAGTTCCAAATGGGCCAGAAAAGAATCAGGGGCCTGGTAAAGGCTAGTGAGTGACTTGGACTGTCAACTTCCAGGACTGTAGAAGGAGCTGGGATGAGAATGACTTACGTTCATTTTCCTGCGACACCGAGAGAGGTTGAGGAGAAGAGACACCTTCAGTTCCCGGAAGGTTTTCAAGTCCTCACCAAACCCTTCTCTAGGGAATTTCTTCAGAGCGTACTGGTAGCGCTGGGCAGCCTCCTTTACTTTACCTTTCTAATGGGAGGACAAGATGGCAAAACACAAAGTTGGTCTGCTGAGCAACTAAGTTTGGTCCCATTCCTTATTCTCTCCAGTCATTACGAAGAGTTAGCCCTCCCAAATGCCACTTCAGAGAGTAGGTTTGGCTCTGAACATGGGAGCAGAAGGGGCCAGCTTTGCCTTTAGTCTGGAAAGGCTTGGCTGAAGGGGTTACCCATGATACAAGTCAGAGAAACAAAACCGTGTGATAAAAGGCCTGGGACCAGCTTCTCAACTGGATTCTGACCTCACTCTTTCAGAGGAGCTTTCTCTTGACCTGATCTCCTGGCAACACATATTTCCTAGTCTCAAGCACACCAAAATAACTACTTTCTGAATTCTGCTTATCTTGAAAACTCTTTCCTTGTTTGATGTTCCACCTTGCCAGTCCTCTAGAAGAGGTCATTCTCTTCCTCACAAAGGATGCAGGAGCTAAAACAATCTAGTTGCTGGTTTCCTACTCTCATGGCATAAAATAATATCAATCAGTTTTCCCCCCCTTTTTTTGAAAAGGCCTGGGTAAGGTGATAGTAGAAAAGTGAAGTTTAGAGTTTGTGATTCTATCTGACTATGTAGGAGGGATTTCCCAAGATAAAGCAAATCTATGATGAACTTAGGGACCTGGTCACAGAAGCCTTGACATTTTCTTACAATTTGTATTTGAAAATCTACACGCTGAGTCCAGAATGATGCAGGAGGCACCCCCGTTCCTCTAGTTCATCTTTATCCACTCTAATCTTTCTGTTTAGCTGCAACTTTACCAGGAATCTCTATTTCTTATTTTTTTCTGTAGCACCTCTCATTGAGAAGAGGCTTGGAGTCTTCCAAAGTGGGTTTCTGGGTGGGATCAGTAGTAGCTCTGTCCATTCTCATTAGAAGGTAGGACTCCCTGTCTTAGACTATCAGAAGTTATGCTACAACCAGGGCTTAGATTCTTGAGGGAATGCCATTCTCAGGTCCATAAATATGGCAGCAAAAGAGGCCCTTCCTTGAAGTTATGTGAAATCATGGTTGGGTCAGAACTTAAGTTTCCTAGAAGGCTAAGAGTCTTAGATTATCATGAATCTCACTCAAAGTTCCCCAGGAAATAGGAAATACAATTCTGTCCCCAGGAACTCTGTGTATTCCTTACTCTGGGGTGGGAGTGTACATATAGTCATCTCCAGGGCCTAGAGACGTCTCAGTGAGGCCCAATGCCCAAAGCTGGCTGAATTTGTGTTTGTTCACCTTCAGGAGAGGACGATTCAGCTAATCTTAACATAACACAGTAATTCTGACATGGAATGTTCTTAAGGAACTTCCTATAGGCCGTGAGTTTTTGTGCTAGGAGGACATGGAGCCCTCAGCTTGAGTTGTGAGCACAAAAAGACTCCATTCTTTTTATTGTTCTTGTCATTCAATGAGTGACTTCAAGCAAATCTTCTAATTGCTGTCTTGGTTGTCTTACCTTTCTCAGAGATATTGATAAATTATTATTATAGACTCTTAAATCTATGTATATATTAAATATGAAAGACAAGATCAACACTCTTTTCCATGGACTGAAAATATCTGCACTACATTATTCTACTTTGACTTGTCTCATGAATTTTCAGGTCCCACTTAACAGATTCCATGTAGAATCTATGTAACTGCCCAGGTTAAACTAGGTCTTTAGGTTGATCAGCTACAGGAATGTGTAGGCTATTCTTGCTCTCTTATTGAGAAGGTGAAAAGCCTGGATTTTCAATTTATGAGCGGGGCACGGAGGGATGGCATTCTCCCTTTGTCTCTAGGACCAAAGAGGAGAACTGTCAAGACTTCGGTAGGTTCCATACGTAGAAAAGTCAGTGGCTGTTTTGAGGAAACTTCGTTCCTTCTTCCCCTCACCTTATAAAACATGTCCCCCTCTTCCATCAGCTTGCTCAACAGGATGATCATGATGTCTGGTTTGGAGGTGGCCATCGCCCATGTGGCTGGACCTGTAGTGTACAGGATGCATGATGGGTAAAAAACTCATACAATGTAAGGGTGGTAGGAAGCTAGGTGAAAAAAACATCCTGGGGGAATTTCTGCTGAGAGAACAACTTGCTCCACAAGAATTTCCTCATCTTTTGGACCTGGGAGTATCTTAATGACTCCCACTGCCTAGAAGCTGCACTGGACTGTATTCACCTTAAAATAAGAATATCTGAACTGAGTTTGTACCACAAGAGGGCAGCAAAGTCTGCATACTGTATTTGGGCAGGCAATAGCTTAGTTTGGAGTTATTTTAAATAAAAAAAAAATGGGAGAAAGGGTTTACATTAAATATCACTATAAGATTTTAAACATCCAAAAAGAGAAATTTACTTTATAATCTGGGACTCAAAGGCCCCAACTATTTATTTTATTAATATTTAAATATGCACTTTGCAGAGGGAAACCATTCAAGAGTCTAAAGGCTCCTTTAATTTTTAAGTATTGAGTAGGACTCCTGGATTTATTGTGTACCAGGAGCACAGTCCCAATGTCAGAGAGACATGAGACAAGCCAACATTATTGAGGACTATTTTACCCCCAAAGAGAAAGAAAAGGTTAAACTGATTAGTTTACAGATGCCTGAATTATTTACCAACTAAGCTTTTCAGGGTTAGTTATGAAAAGTTCAAGTTATTCTCTACAACAGTTATTTAAAAAAATCTTCTTTTAAGGTGAAGTAAATTAAAAGATTAGAGGTGTGGGGAACTCATGCAGGCTAAATCAAAGAGGAGAAGGCAAAGCTGACCAAGCCATCAGACCACGCCTGATGCTGACAGCGGTGAAATATACCTCGTGGGCGACTCGGTAACGTCTGACAACCTTCAAAGAAAGGAGAAAACAAAAAGTTGTAGGAGAGGAAAAAAAAATGGATGAAGGTGAAAAAGAAGGAAAAAGCAGCAGTGAGAGGCAGGCAGCAAAAAAGCCAGCATATAAGCCAACCCTTGTCTACAGGTCTGTGGGTGGGGAGCGAATGGGGCAGCAGCAGCAGGGACTTAAGGATCTGAAGCACATACAGAGCAAGGGAAGCAAAGGCTCACGGCCGTGCAGGGATCCGGGATGCTCACAGGGTGGGGCGGATATAGAGGCACTAGCACTAAGATGTGCTGAAGGTTCAGAGCAGCCTCCTGGGTAAGGCTACAAGGGGCATGGCAGAGAACCATGTGATTTTACTCAGGGTAGTGTAGACCATGGCTCAGATGGCTTTCTCTGGGCCAAGAGCCTTCCTGTTTACTTGGACAATATTTGGGCCAGGGCAGAGGGGAAACTATATACACTCTCACACCAAACACCCAAGGCAGCCAGACCACTGGACCAGTCTGGCCTCTGGGCACAGATGGCCGGCACCTTCTTCCTTTCTCCTACCTATCTTGGCTCCTTTCTTCAGAAGAGTGACAACGACTGAAGTGTTCCGGCACCCCACTGCCCTATCCAACGGGCGCATTCCGCTGTAATCCACATGCTCGATCATGGCCCCGTGATCCACCAGAAACTGGACCTAGCACATGGACCAAATAGAGGAGTTAACATAAATGCAATGATTCAGCTCCACCTAGGGTTCTGGCTGCTGCCTGCCCTTTATTCAACTGCTGGTCTGAACCAGACTGAGTAGCCACGGTATTTTAGGCCATACCTTTATGCTTGGTCTTTAATGGTGTTTTGAATTTTTCTGTCCTCTAAAGTATAGCTCCAAGAACTTTACAACCAATGGACACAAAACTCTGGGGAGGGAGGGTATATATGGGACGGGGGGGGGGGGGGCGCAATGTTAAAATATGTACACAGATAATAATTTAATAAAAAAGAAAAAAGAAATCACCACATGCAATCCTCAACGCTAGATAGCATTATGGATGGAGAATTCAAGATATACTTGGTTCTAGCTTAAAATTATAAGCTTTGAATGGCAAAGAGCCTATTATTTCCTTGGTAGTTTCAAAGAGAACTTAAGATAATTCTTTTCACACATTTGGTACGCCATAATCACTAAATTAGAGATCAAGTTACTGCACAGGGAACACTCCCCTATCCCTACCATTGTGAAGTTTGTTTAAAGACACTCACCACCTCAGCATCACCATAGAAAGCTGCCAGATCCAATGGGGTTCGGCCATTCTTGTCAGCATGGTCCGTGGCAGCTCCATTATCTACCAGTGAACGTACTACAGAGAGATGACCCTTCAAACAAGCCCAGCTGAGGGCTGTCAACCCTTCTTTATCCATCAGAGCAATGGAGGCACCTATGAGAGCAAGTATAAGGCAGGGCTGAGGAAACATGAAAATTAATAGAAGGGAGTGTTGAACTTACAGTGTACATTCTGCCGAAGCACAGCTTTTGTTTCTGGCCTGTGAGTTACCTTTCAATAAAAACTGTTAAAAAAATCGATCCTACAAACTGTTAGTAGAAGAGAAGAAAGTCCAGCTGTTTTACTGGGCATTCCAGGTCCTCCACAATCTATCCCAAGCATAACCTCTGTTCTTTAGTTTCCTACTTCCCTGTGAGAATCCTCTACTTTGGCAAAATGGATGTACTCACTGCCTCTAGAATCTCCCATAAATGTTCCTGAACCCTCACTTTTGGTTATGTTGCTTCCACGTGCAGAATATCTCTTCCCCTCTCCCCCATGCCACGTCACAAGTTGCCTCACTTCAGCCTATTTCCTAGGAACCATCTCCAATCCCCATCTTCAAGTTTCTTGTGGTTCACTGTTACTTCCTCTTGAATTTGCTTAATATGTCACCTTATTCTGTAGTTAATATTTTATTTATTTATTTATTTATTTATTTAAATATATTTTATTGATTTTTTACAGAGAGGAAGGGAGAGAGAGATAGAGAGCTAGAAACGTCGATCAGAGAGAAACATCGACCAGCTGCCTCTAGCACACCCCTTACCGGGGATGTGCCTACAACCAATGTACATGCCCTTGACTGGAATCGAACCTGGGACCTTTCAGTCCGCAGACCGACGCTCTACCACTGAGCCAAACCAGTTTCGGCATGTAGTTAATCTTTTAAATTCTCAATGTTTTCTGAACTCAGTGAAAGTTTTCATTTATATAATAGTATAAACTCCTTGACAGAATGTGAGGGAAATGGAGTCATGGAAAGAGACCCAGGACATAGAGGAAATTCAAAGTTTAATTAAACTAGTCAGCCTTCGATACTTCATGCCCACTGTCTAAGCCCCTTTTATATTCTGCATCTGCCTTCAAAAATGTCAATTTTCATCTGTAAAGATCAAACTCAATTGACACGTTTTGTAATTAGCCTAAAATTCAATATACACTTGGTTCTCAGCTTAAACTGTAAGCTTCTGGATGGCAAAGAGCCTATTACCTCCTTGCTAGTTTCAAAGGGAACCTAAGATAATGCTTTTCACACAGCTGGCACATTATACTCACTAAATTAGAGATCAGCTTAGTGGACAGGGAACACTGTTCCTCCGTTTTAACCTTTCAATTACATTACTCCCCCCTTCCCTGAGCACAGAACATTTTTACTATTCATATTTCAATGTCTGTCCTATTCTAACTCAAATACTTTTACCAGAGCACTCAGGATTCTCTGCTTTTTAAGGTAGTTATTTATCTCTGTTTCATCACTTCCTTACAAGATTATGGACCCTTTGAAAGGGCACAGATTATAGTATATTAATTTTAAAAAATTACTCACAGTTCCTGGCATTGAGTTCTAAAAATAACATGGGCTAAGTAACTGTTCATAGAATTTGTTGATTTAGTAAAAGTTTCTGATTTAAGTGTGAAAAATTAAATAGTACAAAGATCAGAATCTCTGCAGTGGTGAAGGGAGAAGAACTTGCTGGAATCTGTGCCTGATGATCTTCTATTGGAATGTGCAGTTACTTCAAGGTCAGTGGCTGAAGAGCGCCTGCCATTCCAGGAGCCTTGGGCTGTCCTGAGACATTTACTCCTGCCACATCTTATCCTGGGAATCTAGGCACATCCCACTTCCTCAGCCAACTCCCTCTAAGCAGAACTGAGAAGAGGTATCATGAAACCAGGCTTGTTTGGTAGCTTGTACTGAGGAAGCAAGAACTTCTTTGCACTCGGGAAGAGCAGTTCTCTGATTCTGACCTCACCTTTTGAGCCTGAGGTTGTGGATACAAATCTTCTTTGGAAGATACAGCTAAAGATCCAGTAAGTGTTTGACCAAGTTGTAGTTTAAAATCTTAGAAGAAACCTCTTCGTCCTAACTCATTTACCCTTAGCTGCTCCAACCTGGGCGTGATTCTTCAGGAAGCTGGTTTCCTTGAAGTGTATGTGCTTATGGATAGATGTTTTTGGTCCAGTTTACTAACAGGAGACGCTAACTAGAATGGAATCATTAAGACCAGTCACAATCACACTACCTCCTGCTTCATGCAAATAAATGCTCAAGTTCCACCAAATAGTAGTGCAGAGTCAGCAGTGACCCCAGCGTTTCCACTGCAGAGGCCCTGCAGATAACTGTTCTGCACAGGTAACTGAGGTCACAGCAATCAAAAGCAATCTGAAATGTTTTGATGGTGGTGTGTATTCTTTAACTTATTTCCCATTCACCAGGAATATGTGAATATTGGTAAATGTCAAAAGGCATTTATTACAAGAGGAGGGTAATAATATCCTGAGTCCTCAAATAGGGTACCATTATCAGCAATTGTCTTAGACTCCAGCTGCCTTCTTTGGATATAAGAAAAATATTAGTTGTACAAGATGCAAAATAATTGATAAAGTTAAAGTCAAAATACAATCACTGGAAGATGACCATTTATTGACTATATATTAAAATGCAAAGTTTGGTGATTATTCAAACTCTTTAACTTAAGAGTTTGAATCTGTTAATTTAGTTAGAATACTGAAGATCCCTCAAGCCACAAGGATTAATAATATCTTTCTTAACATTTCTTGGAATCCATCCCTGGAAATTATGGGCACTAACCATCCAGCTCTGGCAGCCCAGGACTAACCTTGTGCAAGTAGAAAGTCCACAGTTCCCAGATGGCCTTCAGAAGCAGCCATCATCAAGGGAGTCCGACCTTGCTTGTCTGCCATGTTGACATCAGCTCCATGGGTGAGCAAAAGATCAACTATCTGCAAGTTCGAGAAACAGGAGCCAATTATACAGGAAGAGCTGCTGAGCAGACACAGGCATGCTATCCCAGACACTGTGTGAACCCCTACCTAACTTTCCACTGCAAGCACCCCCTCAAGTTCCACACAGTCCATATACTATGTGATCTGATCTATGATTCTAGTAGGGACAGCTAAATGTGAAGAATTCAACTCTGAATGCTCAACTCAGCCATTAAATAATTAAAAAAAAAAAAAAAAAGATAATAATGATCAATGACTAAGCAATCCCATAACTAAGCTCCAACACAAGTCACCTCCTGTGTCGGTGCCATTTTACTGACCTCTAGAAGTTGCACAGCTACCTGCAGTGAATATTTGTGACTGAACTGAATACTATGAGAGTCTCAACTCTTTAGCACTGTTTGGCTTCTACGGCCTTTTTTCTTCTCAAGTACTTTGAAAAGGTTGTTACCAATATGCTTTCTTTTCCATCCTAAGTGTACAAATTAGCATTTATCCAGAAACCAAACATCTGGAAAGACTGCATAACTAAAATTTATATACACCACATTTTCTTTTAGCAAATCTCAGACACCTGCAAATAAGTGGTTAGCAGGGATCTGTTGAAATATGAATCTCTCCAAGAACTTGTGGATACTGTGAAATGTTCTCTGGAAAAAGGCAATTCTAAGACAAGGCCAAAAGTAGTCAGTCTTTCTATACAATCTAGATGATTCTGAATGTTAACTTTTTGACATATTCTCAACTGTGGAATATTCATAACAAATACCCAAGTCCTCAAAAGTGATGATTGCTGGGTAACTCAAATTTTGTGATTCTTTTTTTATCTCTCTCTATGCATCAGAACTTCCCACCTAGAATTCACTCTTGCCTGTGGTCCTGGAAGTAGCTTCCCTGCTTACCTGCCAGTGGCCCTGGCGAACAGTGCTGAATAGGGGCACTGCCCCTCGACGGTTTGGCTGGGCCACTGCTGCCCCTTGTTCCAAGAGCAGACGACATACCTCCAGTTTGCCCCTTCCGGCTGCAGCTGTCAGGGCTAAGGGCAGAAAATACAGACTGAAAACAGGTGGCTCTTGCAATCTCTAATCCTGTGTGTTAAACATGGCAGTATATCTGTGTTTGATTAATATAATTGCTACTTTATCTCCAAGAAGAATGATTTTAGCTACTTTTGTCATGAAAACTTAAGTGAATAAAACTACATTAAAATGGGCTTATTTATAATATATAGAAACAATTTTAAGTACATATTTACTGAAAAATTACCTTTGATCAAACTTACTTCATTTTATTTTTTCCTACCTTGACTCTCTTTTGGTACCTCTTTCCTAGCTACATACCTTCTGCTGGTCTATGTGTGGCTGGAATGCAGGGAGAAAGGCCTTTGCAAAGTAAGGTCTTGTTTTTAGAATTAGCTGGGGACAATCTGTGGCCACCTGTTCTTGGGCCCTTAAACCCAAGAACCAAAGTAGAAACTGCAGTCCACGGGCCTTGGGCCAGTTTTTATTCCTTTCCTTCCTTAGTTGAGGCAGACATTTCTAGTATATCTGCAACCATTTTTATATGAGGATCAGAAGTGTTCAAGGTGAGATGAGAGGTGTGACAAAGGCTCTTTTCTTGTCAATATAAAGATGGAGTCACAGATAGAAATTAGCTATCGTGAGTATAAGGGACACACAGCAGAAAGAAACTTAAACGGTCTTTCCTTGCTGCTGTTCTTTGTTTATGATCTTTGATGCAGTTGGTATCTAATGAGGGAAGCAATGGATATTTAAATCAAATGGTCATTTATGATCTTTTTCAAGTGTAAATTATAGCATTTTGTCTTTGGCTTGGCCAGATTTATTCACAACTGACTCATGTGCAAAACCAAGATGACCTGTAATTTCCACCAAGATAAACCTTCAAGTAATCTTTTCCTTCCTCAATGATAAGGGCTTAAGAAGGGCAATTTTAGAAGATATATTCACTCAAACTAGATGCACCTATGCCTTGTCCTATGTGCACTTTCAGTTTTATTTTATTTATTTTAAAACATATTATTTTATTGATTTTTTACAGAGAGGAAGAGAGAGGGATAGAGAGTTAGAAACATCGATGAGAGAGAATCATTGATCAGATGCCTCTTGCGCACCCCCTACTGGGGATGTGCCCGCAACTAAGGTACATGCCCCTGACCGGAATCGAACCCGGGACCCTTCAATCTGCAGGCTGATGCTCTATCCACTGAGCCAAACCGGTTCCGGCGTGCACTTTCAGTTTTATTTGAAAAGTCCTGACATTATTTCTGTCCGGTTTCTCACAAATGGTAAGTGGCCTGGTCCTACCTGGGGTGAAGGTCATTTCTAAACCACCAATGGATGTGTATAGGTATTGATGGGTCTGACTATTGACTTGATAAAGAAATTTTGTCTCTTATTCTTCAAATCAAAGTCAAAGTGATCTTCCTTCTTTCTCAAGTTTATATTTCTAATAGTTCAGAAACAACAACACTTTAGTTCTTGGGTTAGAACATCAGAGCAGTTTAAGAACTTGAATGGACATTATAACATTGTATACGTGAAACTTACACAATGTCATATATCAATTATATCTCAGTAAAGCTGGGGAGAGGGGTAAGAACTTGACTGAGTTAGATACTTGTGAGGAATCATAGAATCACCTTGTTGGCACATAAAACAAATAATTTGGAAAATTTCTAACTCCCATGTTCTGATCCCATTTAAAGTAGCCACTAAGTAGGTGACAGGGTTGTAGCAAACTTCCCTTTTAATATCCTGTGTATGGGAAAAGTGGGACAAATACATTATTTTTCACAAAAGAATTTATAATGCCCTGGAAAAAATATGCACAGTATTTCAGAATCAGCCTTTCAGCAATGATGCCAGTTCACAGAATACAGGTGACATGCATAACCAGGGCCCATCTTGAAAACTAAACTTATACTGTCCACTCTAACCTGGAGTTATATCGCTCCGGTTGGCTCATTTCAACCCACTGGATTGCACATTTATACGAGAGGGAATGTTTTATTTGGCTTTTTTCTTTGTTGTATCTTCTTAGGTTATGATGTAATTTGGCAGGAATTCATATCTCAAAGCTGATAGCTGGATATGGTCATTAACACAGCTGGCCAATTTCATCTCAGAGCAACACAACTATGTAAAATGGGATCTGTGCTTTTCAAAATCCAAAAGCAAGGAGTTTCTTTGGCTGGATTTTATAGAAGCCTTATCAAAAACTGTTAAAACTTTTTTTTGGGAAATAAAAGAAAAAAAGATTAAGGTAAAGCCAGTTCTATAAAAACAACAAACTGATTCTCAGTGCAAGCACAACAGTGTGGAGCCAAATCTCTTCCTTCGAGATCAGTAACAAAATTTGCTTGCTAGCTTGTCAGCATCTGATGAGATTATATGACATAAATGGTCCTTTTCCAGATGGAAAAAACTAAGGAGTATGAAGAGGCAGACAGGACATAGCTCAGAGTTGGGGAAAAGCCAGTCTGTTTGGATGGGATGCTGACACTAAATAGAACACAGTGAAGCAAATGGTTCTTTGTTGTTTTTTTTCAACCTAGAAAGAGTGCAGCAGACAGGCCATGTAAGACCAATGGGAGGGGGTGTTGTGAGACAAACACTGATCACTGCTATCCAAAACATTAATTAAACATTTATTGAGCTACTTGTCAGACACCATCTCTGCTCTTAAGGAACTCATGGTTCAGTTAGAATCACAGACAAACAAATAAATTACTATACAGTGTGATATATACAACAGAAATAAGTCCATGGAGGTTGGTTGTATGGAGGTGTCACAGGGGAAGAAGAGTTAGGGAAGAGCTTGAGGCTGAAAGAGAATAGGAGACTCACAGGCATTCAAAGGCAAGGAGGAGGCATGTTAGGCACAGACAGAGAATGTATAAAGGCAGTGAGGTAGGAAATAGCATGTTTATTGTATATGGAGTAACTGGAGAGATGGGCAATAGATGAGGCTAGAGATCATGACTGGTCTCTTAATGCTATAAATAATTAATGTGACAGGTGGTCATTGAAGGGGATAAGCAGGAAAGTGACATGAAGACTGTGGCTCAAAAAGATTGCTTTGTCTGAAATCTGGGAAATGAATCACAAAAGGGTGCGGCTATAGACAAGAAGATCCATTAGAATGTATTAGCAATAATCTAGGCAAGAGATGATGAGGGCATGAATGAGAGTATCTTCTTTGCTCTGGGAACTGGCTTCCTTTGGGCCATGGGATGGCTCAGGCCCTTGAGTTGCTACAAGCTTTTAATGCTGGTCCTAGTTTTGCTCATAAGACAAAGGAGAAGAGGAAGTGGTAAATAATCTTGTTACCCTAGTTGCTTTTCTTCTGTGTTGTTCCATAAAAAGTCTGTGAAAACCCTGTGGGATGGAGGGGGTCAGCAAGAGGGTGAAAGCTGAATGTAGGAAGATGCTACCTGGAAGGATAAGAGGCTGCAAAATGGGGACAAAGGCAACAAGGATATTCTGGTGATCTGCTTTTAGAAAATCTGCCATGTAAAAATTGCACCTGAATAGTTCACTGATTCTAAGATTCGCTTTTTTATTTCACATTTTAACACCTCTGAATTGAAATCCCTCTTATGATTGATTTGATAATAAAGAATTGTGCCAGTTTAACTGGTAGAGTTGTTTTTTGTACTGGCACAAAATGTATTGATTATATAGTTTCTTATAGTTACTGATGTCTTAGATTCAATTTAGTAAGTGGTACAGACTGTTAAAGACATCATGACCATCATATTTTTTTCAGGGATAAATTATGTTGTTTAGAACAAGGTTGCAGTCAACCAGCTGGCTGTAGATCATAGACCTTCATTCCCTATATAAGGGAAACATATATAAGATTTTGTCTTTGGAGGAAACATCACAATTCAATGGATCATTATAAATTGTAAATGATTATGTGTTATAAGTTAGAAAGGAACATGTTTACTTAGTTCCATCACTATAGAAAGAAAAGCAACTCATAGTTTTTGGTGGGTTGTTAGAACATTTTTACATAGCAAAGATATCATTTCCTGCAAATTTTTCTAAGGTCAAATAAATTTATAGGTCTGTAAATTATACTGCAAAATGAATTTCATCCTATGCCATATTTAAATAGCATTTATGTTTCTAATGCTGAAACTGTTTCATATAAATATCATGTTAAACACAATTCTGATTATAATCAAACTGACACGAAGCTTTGAGTTTTCACAATCTTGAGATATGATAGATGTGTAAGACAATGTAACAAACTTTACTGCATACTTAAAGTATGAAATGTTTTAAAAGTCCTGAGACCAAAAATTTTTATTTTAATAAGCAATTCATAAGATAAAAATGTCTTCCACTCAGTTCACACCCTTCTTGAACATTTTTAGTAATTCTTTTAAATACACAACTAGAATGTGTTAGTCTTGTAATTTTTATCCATTATCACCATTAGACCATCACTTTTTTGTTCTCCCTGTGGTTATATGTGCATGGTCTGACCACGGGACTCTGCTAGGAGGGATGGCAGCGCTGTGCTGGGGAAGGCTTTGCTGACAGGAACAGAAAACCAGTATGTCCCTTCTGCAGCTCTCGCTCACAGCATGCGTACTCCAGGACTGACGTCCTGGCCAGTCTCTTCCCCCAGTCTGTCCTCTGGCTTTCCTCAGGGTGGGGCCCCAGAGACAACAGCCGTTTCCAGCTGCACATTTTCCTTTAATCTGTCACAGGCTCTTAAGCTGCAGCTGCCTGGCATCTGCTACCTTTGGCTCTTACAGAGGGAGGGATTGTTTGAGAAGCAAATTCCTCGGCTTTGGACCATTCTACATAATGTTAAAGAAGCCATGAAACCTATGTAAGATTTTTGCCATGGATGGAAACATTGCAATTCAGTAGGTGATTGTAAATTTTAAATGAATTCAAGTATCTTTTCTTATTTTTAATAATATTCTGACTCTAAGCAAAACACATAGCCTTCTTGTTTGGTAAATATTCTCCCTAACTTGGCAATCTCAATATTGGTCTCCTCCTGGCAAAAATGACACATATCTGTGGTGACTCTACAGTTTTCATTGCCCTGGTTCCATAAAAACACATAGGAGGTTACTAATGTTTCTCCAGATGTTACAGTTTAGACTTGGGGGGAAAGACGATAATCATTTCCTACAAAGGTCACAAGGAAGAGGCTTCTGTTTATGTAGTAAATACCGAGCAATACAGAAATCACTTTGCTATAGACAGAGATGGCATGTGGCTGAGCTTTACAGGGTGGCACCTTCATGCCGCCAAGACCAACTTGACTCATACTGTGTCAGGTACCACTCTGCCATAGCACTTTGGTGAAGCCAGAGTCGTAGATAAAAATGTAATCTCCTGGTTTATAACTACAGGTGAAGAGAGTTATTTTGATGAGAGAATTATTTATTCCTAACGGTTACAAGGATAACATCAAAAAAGAGAAAGGCCACAACTATTTTCTGCTCTGGTTTGGCACATTGTAAGGAAACTTTCAGTCTTTTAAAAATATTTGGAAACAAGAGCAGGGGAAAGTTTTGTTTGAAAGAAGACTCTGGTGCTAATAGTATGGGGAATCCAAAGGGAAGGCGAATTGAAAGAGGGAAATTGCTTGACTTTTTACTTCGGCTGAATTGGTCTCCAATACAAAAGCCACCAGAGAGATGCCTAAGGTATGCCAGAGAAAAAATGAGGGTGGGCGATGCAGAGAACACCTCTGCACACATACAACACATACATGAGAGAAGAGAGTGATGTCCATGACATGTACCTGTCTCTCCCCAGAGACTGTCAAAGCTGTTGATCTGTGCTCGCTCCACTTCCTCTTCATCTTTTTCTGGAAGATCAAGTAGGTAGGAGACAATCTGAAACAAGAAGTTGTGTCAGCTCAACTTCAGGTGGAAAACTATGCTACTGACACTAGCCTGTGAGGTTGGAAAGCTACTTGGATGACACAAGTGTTATGAAATCTCTTGCACACAAAAGGAACAGAAGTGCCTGGCCTAGCAAAGAACCCGAAGCCGCCATGATGAGCATTTGTTCCTAACCGGCACAGTTTACATGCTTCTCTGAACACAATTCACTTACATAGCATGTGATTTTTAAAAATTACATATTTCTTATATTTAACTTAAAGAAGCAACCCTTTATCCTCCCAATAAAAATACCAAAAAAACAGAAAAACCAATCATTAAACAAAACATAAAATAAATATGGACAACCTTAGGGCTTGTAGGTCTTCAGAGCAGAGCAATTATCTCCTTTAAGTATAAGGACTGTTTTGGGGACATGGGGGAATGGCTGCAAATTAGAAAGGAAAGTGACAGCTCTGTTTCCAGAAATTTGGCTGTAGAGAGTTTTAAAAAGCCTCGCAGAGATAATAAAATTCCAGTTTTACTTAATATTCCCTAGGTGACATGTTAGGTCAATTGATAGGGTAGCTGTATCACTGAAGCAACTCATGCAGTGGTGAGCTGACTAGTACTGGCCCATGAAAGCTGAACTTTAAATTTCAGGACTTTTGCAAGCCCGATGTTAAACAAAGATGTTTGTTAAAAGTTAAATCACAATTAAATTATATTTAAAACAAAAGTTAAAAAAGAAAATCTTGTAATTTCCTGATTTAACTGTTTTACAATTATTTATGCTCTTGAGATGATTTATATCTACTGTGTCTGTATGATGAAAATATTACAGAATGGTGTGCTACTGTGTACACCTTTGTGTTCAGTGATGTCACATTGGTAGCTTGAAATCGGCCATGGAAGGAGTATCTACACCCTGAAACTGGCAAACATTACAAATCAGGATTTGATTTAGTGCTAAAGTTGAAAGAACTTCCAGTTTTAAGAACATAATTTGGATGAGGGCAAAAAGTAGTTTAATAATAGGTCACATATCAGATTTAATGACAATAAAATTACTGGGTAAATTGGGGTACAAATTCCATTTATAAAATCGTGGTGGATTTGCATGATAGCCAATTTGCTAGGTTGGCAATGACACAAATTTAGCAAACATCAACATTAGCATTCAATTAAGAGTATTGTGCTCATTATCACTTGTAAACTGTATACTACATGTTCTTTGTATCAGTGAAATTTATAATAAATTTAAGTATAGTCATGCATTAGTTAATGATGGGGACATGTTCTCAGAAATGTGCTATTAGGAGATCTTGTCTTTGCCTGAACATCCTAGAGTACACTTAACAAAAACCTAGATGCTTTAGCCTATTACACACCTAGGCTATATGGTATAGCCTACTGCTCCTAGGCTACACACCTGCACAGCACATTATTATACTGAATACTGCAGGCAACTGTAACACAATATTAAGTATCTGAATATCTAACTACAGGAAAGGTACAGTAAAAATACAAAATGAAAGATAAAAAAATGTTGCATCTGTATAGGGCACTTACTTACCATGATGGCGCTTTCAGGACTCAAAGTTGCTCTGGGTGAGTCAGTGAGTGAATGGTGAGAGAATGTGAAGGCCTAGGGCCTCACTACTGTAGACTTTATAAACACTATACACTTAGGCTACACCAAATTAAATTTTTTTTCAATAACTTTTTAACTTTATAATTAAAAAACACACTTTCAATTCTTGTATTAACAGTTAGGTTAAAACACAAAGACATTGTATAGCTGCACAAATTGGGAAAATAAAAAAGGAGACATATGTACTACTATTTGTAATACTTTAAACAATAAAAAAATAAAAAAAAATTTTTAAAAAATATTTTCTTTATGTCCTTATTCTATAACATTTTTCCTATTTTTAAAATTTAAAATTTTCTATTTTTAAACTTTTTTTTTGTTAAAAACTAAGACACAAACACACACCTTAGCCTAGGCCTACACAGGGTCAGGATCATCACTATCATTGTCTTCTACCTCCACAACTTGCCCTATGGAGTGAAATAGGGGTGAAATAGTAGCGAAAGGATGTGGAGGAACTGGGTTAGATAAATTCCAAGGTCCTTTCCAATTCCCACATTCTGTGCCCATAATTCTAGGTACCTTGGGAAGGTGTTCAGGGGCAATAACGTGTATAGAGCTGTCACCTCCTATGAAAACAATGTCTTTTTCTGGAACATCCCCTGAAAGACCTGCCTGAGGCTCTTCTTAAGGACTTGTCATTCTTTTCAGAAATAAGTCCGTGGTGGTCTTTAAAAATTTTTTATTTTCTATCATAAATTTGTCTATCAGCAGATACTGCACTATTAATGAAAATTTTTTTGGTGTTAGGGTCCATATTTTCAAACTTTTAAAGGAACTTATTGAGGTCTTCAAAAGCTTCTATTTATCTTAGGGATTCTTCTTCTCTTTCTTCTGCAATTCCTTTTATCTTGCCTCTTCTTCAGTTATGTATTCCTGTTCCAGTTCTAACAACTCCCCATTAGTCAGTTCCTTCGGAACTACCCTTAGGAGCGCCTCGGTTCCATCATCACCCACATCCAGGTTAAAGTGTTTGCCATCTCAGCTACAGCCTTGTTGATTTTTGCAACCTTCACATCCTTGGCAAATTCTTTGAAATCAGGGACAAACCTCTTGAGTGTCTTCTTCCAATGCCATTTCTATACTCCTTGGTTACATCACCCCCAGCCAAAGCAAAGGTCTTAATGCAGCCATAGACACTGTAATCCTTCCGGAAGTGCCCCAGTATCTTCGACACTTGCAGCAACAGCCTGGGCAAAGGTTCTCCTTAGGTAGTAGGCCTTAAAAGCTGCTATAACTCCTTGATCCATTGGTTGGATCAAAGTGGTGATGTTTGGAGGAAAAACATCACTTTGATATTGGGATAAAGATCACCAATAAAAGGAAGATGTCCGGCATCATTATCTACAATAAACAAAATCTTGAAAGCATGTGATGCTCTGAATAGCACTTTTCCATTTTGCTGGCATAGTAATTCAGGAGGGCATCTTGGAAGAGAAACTGGGTCATTCATGACTTTATTTGCTCCTGTAATACATTGCCAATGTCTGCATATTGATATGCTTGAAGTGGTATCTTACTGTGCCAGATCACAAAGAGTTTCTTTCAATTTGTAGCCTGAAGCATTGCCCCCAGGCAAGACTGTCATCCTGTCCGTAAGAGCCTTGAAACCTGGCAGTCACTTGGTCTCCTTATGTATGAAAGTCCTTTCAGGCATCCCTTTCAGAATAGGGAGGTTTTGTCCATATTGAAATTCTGGCAAGTAATTTTCCTCCACGATCAGCTTATCTAGAGTTTCCAAAGATTCCTCAGATGCCTTCACATTAGCACTCACAGACTCACCACTCACTTCTGCATTATGAATAATGATTCTTGAATCATTTAAGCTACCCAGAGCTTGCAGTAAATTCAAGATTGTAGTTGGGTCCAGACTTTTCTTTCAACATTGCAAACAAGCATTTTGCTTTGGCCATGATCATCATAGTGCTGAGAGGGATACGCTTATGTGTCTGATCTACATTCTAGGTCATTAGAAATTTCTCCATGTCTGATAAAAGACCCTTTTCAAATTTTTAGTCTGGTTGCCCTCAATGAAGCAGACCCTTTAACAACTTCTGACGTGTAGTTCTTGTTCTTAAAGATGGAAGCTATAGTGGAATGGGGCATGCCTGACTGGTGAGCACCCTTAATTTTGTTTCCAGGTCAATCACTTGATGTGCCCTCTACTTGGCAACATTAGCAGTGAATTTAGGGGCCATAATGAACAAAACAACATGAGATTAAATCAAGCACAATTGAAAATGATGTATTTGATCCCCTGGTTGAATCAAAAAAGTGGTGAGGTGATAAACACAAGATGAGTGAGGCTGCTGATGGAATAATATGCAAAATGTTTTATACCAAACTTTTTGTTTTTTACAAGTAGAAAGAGTACACTCTAAAATAATGATAAAATATAGTATGCAAAACAATTAAACCAATAACACTTATTATCATTAGTAAGTATTATGTACTGTACAAAACTGTATCTGCATTACTTTTATACAACTAATAGAAGTTTGTTTCCACTAGCATACCACACACACATGAGTAATACATCACACTACAACATTACAATGGCTATGACATCACTAGGTGATAAAAATTTTTAGCTCTGTTATGATCTTATGAGACTACACTCATATATGTGGTTTGTCGTTGACCAAAATGTCATTAGGTGGCACATGTTAGGTGGTGCATGACTGTATGTATGCTCTTGTCTCTGTCTCTCTTTCTCTCTCTCCTTCTTCCCCTCCCTCTCTTCCGTTCCACTCACTCTCCTTCCCATAGCTGATTGTTAACATTTCTTAGTATACTACCAATTCCATATATTTTGCCACTATATTATTACTATCATAATTAAATAAGTTAGCAAAAATATCGTTTGTATAGTATTTAACAGTTTACAAAGTACCTTTCATAATTAATTAGACTCACTTGTAAAAAATAATTTATTAGACTCACTCTACTGATGGAAAACCAAGGGTCCAAGAGATTGGGTAAATTGCCCAAGGTCCATAGCTAATGAGTAGCAAAGCTGAGACTCAAATCTAGTCCTTCTAAATGTTGTGCTATTCCCATGTCACACTGCCTATCCATGGGGACACAGCTCAATAAATAATCCCTCTGAGCCTAGTGTCAGTGTCTGTTAAATAGGGGTGAAAGGATGGGAAGGAACTGGATTAGATAAATTCCAAGGTCCTTTCCAATTCTCACATTCTGTGCCCATAATTCTAGGTACCTTGGTTAGAATTTAACTGCTTCATGGAGTCTATGCTTCTTGTTCCTCAAAGAAGTGATCAAAAAGCTAATTCATATTAATTAGAGTAGAAATTTTGCAATAATGCAACCCTTTTCTCCTGGACTCATAGTCTTTCAATATACAGATTGGAAAAAAAAAAAAAACACACCCCAACAAACCTTATTGACTCCTTTCTTACCTCAGTGTAACCCATACTGGCTGCAGCAATGAGGGCCTGCTGGATGGCCTGGCTCTTCTTAAACACCCCTTGCTGTTGGCTGGCCATTGTCCAGTCACACTGAATCAGAAACTTGACAACCTCCAGATGACCTCGGAGTGCAGCATGGACCAAAGCACACTGTCCATTCTTATCCAAGTGATCCACCTAAGAGAAGGGGACAGAGAAATCTGTGAGAATGAAGACTGGGGCTGTACCCCCATTCTAGTCACATCCTCTCATTGCACAGCCTAGACTTGTGGTCGGCAAATTGCAGCTTGCGAGCCACATGCTGCTCTTTGGCCCCTTGGATGTGGCTCTTCCACAAAATACCACAGCCTGGGCGAGTCTATTTTGAAGAAGTGACATTAGAAGAAGTTAAAGTTTAAAAAATTTGGCTCTCAAAAGAAATTTCAATCGTTGTACTGTTGATATTTGGCTCTGTTGACTAATGAGTTTGCCGACCACTGGCCTAGACTAATAAGAGTGAGTCTTTCCCATGACCTCTACCAACCTGAGAAAATTTAGAGGATACTCTCCTACTCAGCCTAAATCACTACGGAGCCATAACTCTGGTAGAAGCCCCCTGGGGAGAACCTGGGGTGGGGGGAGCGGTTACAGGGTCAGGCTTTTGTTTTCACATCAAAAGAAAGAAACAAACAAAAAACAAAACAAATAAAAAAACCTCCAGTTCCAGCTTTGTTTTCCTAAGGTATATTCTCCTTTGTCCTTAGCTAGTTCTTTTCCAACCAAGATTTGAAAGACTTGTAGCTCTCTTGGTATCATGAAAGAAAAAAAAAAAAAAACGAAAACATTTTGAATCTCTCAATCTCTCTTTCTCCCCTCACCCCTCGTCTTTCAAGGAAGTAAAATGCCTTATATCATGAATCACACCTTTGACCACCAAGCTTTGGCTTTCTTCTAGGGTGAGGGCAGAATCTCAAAGATTTGACCAAAATAGCTAGAGGTACTTGGACCTTAATGCTAGACTCAATTCCAGAAGCAGTTTTTACAATGCAGTGTTGGTTTAGGCCAATGGTCGGCAAACTCATTAGTCAACAGAGCCAAGTATCAACAGTACAACAATTGAAATTTCTTTTGAGAGCGAAATTTTTTAAACTTAAACTTCTTCTAATGCTACGTCTTAAAAATAGACTCGCCTAGGCTGTGGTATTTTGTGGAAGAGCCACACTCAAGGGGCCAAAGAGCTGCATGTGGCTTTCAAGCCGCAGTTTGCTGACCATGGGTTTAGGCTGAAAGAAGGGCCTGATGAAGACCAATCTACCAGAGCCTTTTCTGACAGGCAGGCAGGTTATCTTCCAGTGACAGAACATTTTAAACAAGTTCTCTATCTTATTTTCCCCAGCTTTAGGTACACTCAGCCATTTGTTTAACAAATGTTTACTGAATGCCTACTATGTGCAAGGTGAATAAAAAGGTGAATAAGATAGTAAAATATAAATTCTGTGCTCAAAGATTTTCAAACAAGGTAGGGGAGATGTGACCAATATGGCCCGTACAACAACGGAGTTTATAATAAATGCCATAAAAAGAGTAAATGTGCAATAAAATTTCAGAAAATTCTTAGCTAGAACCTGAAATGAATTTAGTCAGAAAGGTGTTATGGTCTGAATGTTTGTATCCCCCCAAATGATATGTTGGAATTCTAACCTGGATGGCATTAGAAAATAGGGCCTTTGGGGTATGATTAGGTCATGAGGGCAGAACTCTCATGAATGGGATTGATGTCCTTATAAAGGGACCCCAGAGAGCTTGCTTGTCCCCTTCCACCATGTGAGGACACAGCAAGAAGGCTCTGTCTGTGAGCCAGGAAGCTCTCACTGGACATCAAATCTGTTGGCACCACCATCTTGGGGCTTAGCCTCCAGAACTGTGAGAAATAAATGTTGTTTATGAGCCACTCACTCTATGGTATTTTGTTACAGCACCCAAATGAACTTAGGTCTAAATTAATTCACTAATAGGAAAGGATTAATTCTAGTTTTTGTAAGGGAAGGGTACATAAAGGGGAAGTTTAAACTGCAAAATTGAGAGGGTCTTATGAAAGAATGGGTTAGGGATTTGAAAGGACACAGAACTCATATTAAAAGAGCTTCCAATGGTTAAATATGGGCCAATTTGAGCAACGAAATAAATCATAGTAGCAACGTATATAGTTCATAGTATAAAATCAGTATCTAGAAATCCACTGTGCTAGAAATAATTGAATAAATACATGGGGGAGAAGTAACAGCTCTTCCTTATAATATAATTCAAATTAAAAATATTGAAGGAATGAGAGAAATAGAAAATCACCATTAGGCAAACCATAGCAGTAATTATTGCAGTAAGAAATCAGTGATGGATCTTAAAATTAGTGGACAAAAGCATGAGAAACAAGTCTCAAAGCTTCTCCCTAAAATGTAATTCTTAATTAAAAAGGGAAGACAGTAACTTCACACCTGAGAAACTTGCAAGATACTACCTTAGCAAAGCAACAGAAGTTAATAGTATCACTTTGGTGGTATAATTGACAAAAATATATTCTAACGATGAAAAAATATCAAACTAAAATTCAAGAACTTTCTACAAAATAAATGGCTAATATTCTTCATTATTTCCTTAATGCAAAAGCCATGGGAGGGAGTATGAGGAGAGGACAGAAATCTTAGTGAACAGTTATATTAAGAGTAGGAAGAGAGAAGAGCAACCAGACAGGCAGGAAGGGTAATAGGATCATATTACAAGTTCTGAGAAGTATAATCAATACCAAGGGGTGAGAAATGGGAAAAAGTTACTTTATTTGGTGACTGGCAGTTGTTGTTGTATTTTGAGAGATTGGCTACATTTGAATGCGAGGAGACTGTGTTTTATTTATTTGTTTGTTTGTTTAATTGTTGACATTACAGATGTCTCTCATGTCTCTCCACCCTGCTCCAACCCCTCCCCACCCCGGCCTTTATTCACATTATTGTCTGTGTCCAAGTGTGTTCTTTTTTAAAAGACTATTATTTATCAGGCACTAAATCAGATTGAGTTCATCTTTTTAAAAAAAGGCTTTCTTGTTTTTAATTATCCCATTTTCTGGATGAAACAAGTGAGACTGAGAAGGGTTCAATGACTTCTCCAAGCACTCACAGAAAGTAAGTGCAAAGGCAGGCTCTGACCAAGTTGTGTTTGATCCCAAAGAATATAATTTTTAATGACTTGTCTCCTCCTTCTCTCCTGGAGGCCACTCGGCAAGTAGTTAAGGAGTACTAAGTGAACAGAGCTAGCAAATACAGATGTGGTAGATATGGAAGGTAAGATATGGGCACTTTTGGTTAGCAGGAGAAAGGAAAATCTCTCTTTTGAGTTAGAGAAGACAGTCATAGATTTGTAGAAACTGGGGGAAAGGCAGTATAAATGTAGAAAAAGAATGAAATACAATGTGAGAGAATGAGCAACTTACTGAGATAAAAAATATAGGTGGAGGCCACTGTTTTGGAAAGGGAAGGAAATAGTTCCTTCCTAAGGCAGAAGTAAAGAGGTGTGTAGGCAAGGATTCTTAGTTTTCAGATATACATTGAGAGGAACTCAATCATAGTAATGTAGGAGGGTAAAATAAGTTTGAGAGGGCACTGAAAAGAACACAAAGGATTTATACATCTACTGTGGGGAAAATAAGAGATGAATAAAATGACAGCTGAGCAGCAGGAAAGACCCCATTGAGATTAAAATGTGAATTCACAGCAACAGAAATAAGGCCCAATTATCATTCTATTTCTTGAGGTGTTCATTCTATTGAACAGGGCTTTAGAGGTGGTCCATTACTGTGTCACCGTAAACATCAGAGGCTCAGGGATTCCACTGAGAGTCCCAGGTTCCAGTTCCCAAGGAAGTCTCAGGAGTCCCATTCTCTTCACTGGTAAAAACACTGGACACCTCAGAATGAGGTCATACTTATATTTCATATTACTTATATTTCATGGTATAACCACCAAAACCCTCAGTTTGTTTTCAGGACTGAAACAAAATACCACAAGGCTGTGATTTCCCCAGAGACCTCCATTTTGAGGCCAACACTTTTCTTTTCACCAATATTTTGAAATTGAGTTATTTTTTACATCAGTGGCTCTTGGATTACTATAAAGCAAACACATTTTTTTTAGAAAGGTTTTTAGAGAATTAAAATATACTAACAGAAACAGTCTGAGTGCCTCTGGTCAGTTTGAGGATAACCAGAGAGAACCACCTTCTCCCCATACCTCTTCGTGGTGACCTTTAAGGATAGGAAGAGGGAGTCTGGTCTCTGTTCTTATCTCCATGGTTAACTTATCTTTACACATGAAAGGCTGAGGCTGCAGGCACCATTCAGTTCAGATTTCCCATTGCAGTCTCCCTGCTCCTTTTCCTTCCTTACTCTGAGCTCAGTAAAGAATCTCTTGGTTGTTAGGTAGAGACTTTTTGTGGCTGCTGCTAATGAGATTTTCTAAGTGCCCCTCAAATGGTTTAGGACTGTGTCCAGATGCAGTGTGGAGCTGGCATGCAAACACTGGGATGTCTGTGAAGCCCATACTCCCTTTGATCTGCTCCCTAGCAGGGTTTGATGTGCTCCACCTGGATTCATGAGGCAACACAGGAGATAAGGATGACTACAGGAGGAAGAAAGATAAAGGGAAGAAAGGAGAGGCAGCAGAGCCAGACAGCCATTACCTTGGCCCGTTTCTTGCACAGCAGCACAACGATGCTCAGGTAGCCCGCCGCTGCGGCGTAGCCCAGAGGAGTCAGGCCACTTTCAGAAGAGACATCCACATTGGCTCCAAACTCCAAGAGCAGGGCCACCATTTCTGTGTAACCAAGATGAGACTGGACACACAGAATTGGGGCATTATTTAAAACTTCTGTCCGATAATTAATGTTGGCACCTCCCAAAATCAGCAGTCGGCTGACCTAGAAATAAGTAAATAAAAATAACACTCAAAAAATATTAGTCATATCCTTTTAGTCATCTTTTTCTTTTTAAAAAATATATATTTTATTGATATTTTACAGAGAGGAAGAGAGAGGGATAGAGAGTTAGAAACATCGATGTGAGAGAATCATCGATCAGCTGCCTCTTGCACACCCCCCCCTACTGGGGATGTGCCCGCAACCAAGGTACATGCCCTTGACTGGAATCGAACCCGGGACCTTTCAGTCCGCAGGCCAATGATCTATCCACTGAGCCAAACTGGTTTCGGCTTAGTCATCTTTTATTAAGTCATCTGGGACCCCGTAATAGTGTCTAGTAGCATTTAATTAACCGCTTTGTTTTATAATTGTTATGTGTTCCTTTTTTCCAATACCTTGCCTTGTGAAAGCAACGTTAATGTCTTTTTTACATAAACTATTTAATCACCAGAGAAAATGCCATCTGTACTGTAGTGCTGAATATAGTCTCTGTCATTGAACTGTTGATCAGAAAAGCCCCTACCAAAACAAAAGCTACCTGAGATTGACTTACTCCCTAAAAGCAGCAGGACCTGATCCTATAAATCAGGGTCAACTACTATATATGGTTAATAGTTTGCTCTTTAATTCACAGAATAAAATATAACATTTAAAACATATTATTGGCTTGGCTGGCATGATTCAGTGGTTGAGCATCAACCTAGGTGCCAGGAGGTCACAGTTTGATTCCCAGTTGGGCCATATATTCGGGGTTGCAGGCTCAGTCCCCAGTGTGGGGCATGCAGGAGGTAGTCGATCTGTGATTCTCTCTCATCAATGATGTTTCCATCTCTCTCTCTCTCTCCCTTTCCCTTCCTCTCTGAAATAAAATATATTTTAAAAAATCCTATAGAATAAAAGCCTAATATGCTAAGTATCCTGTCGTCCATTCAACCAATCAAAGCATAATATGTTAATGATATGCTAAGGCTGCTTAACTGCTAGATATGACGTGCACTGATCACCAGGGGGCAGAGAGTCAACGGGTCAACCATTTGCTATGACGTGCATGATTACCAGGAGGCAGATGCTCCAATCGGTAGGTTAGTTTGCTGCTGGGGTTCAGCCCATCAGGACTGAGGGAAATGGGCCAGACACGCCCTGGAGCCCTTCCTTGTCCCTCCCCGGCCCTGATCATGCACCAGTGGGGTCCCTTGGCCTGGCCTGCACCCTCTCAGAATCCAGGAGACCTTGGGGGATGTTGGAGAGCCGGTTTTGGCCTGATCCTGCAGGCCAGGCCAAGGAACCCCATTGGTGCATGAATTTGTGGACTGGGCCTTTAGTTATCAATAAAAGGCTAATAGGAGACAGTCTAAGGCAAGTCAAAGCTCAATTAAATAGCCACTTAAATGTCCTCCTATTTCTATGTTTCACAGTTAATTCTTTAATCTACATAACTTGTATGCATTTACCTTTATATTTGGAGTGTAGAGATTTCTTAAAGATGCCAATGCCATGGACAGACCTTCTGTGCTGTAGGAGATCCAGAGACCTTGGAGGATGGAGGATGACACACCAACTTTTTTACTCAAACCCTGAAAAAAAAATATTGAGACAAGTCATTAGCCCCCTCCCCACCACACACACAAATTTATGCTGGGGATCAAGCCCGAAACTCAGGCATGTGTCCTGCCTGGGAATCGAACCAATGACCTCCTGGTGCATGGGTTGATGCTCAACCACTAACCACACCCGCCAGGGCCTCTCCACACTTTCTATTGTTCTTGAATGGAGGATTCTGAGGTCCTTGGAGATTTTACTACTAAGTGGAAGAAGCATGTCCAAGGATCTGTACTGAATTGCAATGTAAATGAGAAATAAACCTTTGTTAAGTCAATGGGATTTTGTAGGTTTATTACATTAGATAGCATTCCTCTCCATGATACACAGTGCAATGATCATGTCTGTTCACCCTCAGGAAAACAACAACATAGGTTGACTGCCATCAGCAACAAATTTTCTCTTGTATTTTCTCTTAATAATGGCCTCAAAGCACAAGAGTAGGGATGCTTGTGATTCAAATACATCAAAGAGAAGGTGTAAAATACTTCCTTTAAGTGAAAAGATGAAAGTTCTTGACTTAAAAAAAATCAAAAAGTATGATGAAGTTGTTAATCTCTACAGTAAGGACAAATCTTTTTTGTGAACAAGGAAAATGAAATTGTATTAGTTTTGTACGGTCAACTGCAAAAGTTATGATCCCAGTGTGTGTAAGTGCTTAGTTAAGATAGACAGGATGTTAAATTTGTGGATGGAAAACATGAATAGAAAACAACAAGTTATACCAGAAAGCATGAAGCCTGTATGAAAACTTCCACAAGGCATCCCCTGAAACAAGTGACATCTAGCCATTTACCACAAGTAGAGAATGGTTACACAAACTCAGGAGGAGGTTTGGACTAAAAAATATAAAATTACCAGAGAGGCTACATTCACTGATGAAGAAGCTCCGCTGGGGGTCTTGGAATGTATCCCCTTTGGATAAAAGAGGACTACTGTGTGCACAAGTTGAAAACCATTGATCTAGATCTCTTGATAAATCTCAAATATACATAGAATTATATAACAACTGTGATACTATTTGTGCCATGTTTAAAAATAATGAAATAATTCTGTATATTGTTTATGAATATATATCTATGTTGGAAAAGTATAAATTGTGGATGAGAAGAACACATATTAACTCCAGGGTAGAAATTATCTCTGAGAAGGGAGAGAAATGGGTAAGAGAAGGATACAAAAGGGACTTCTATTGTATTTGTTTCTTAAACATAAATAAAAAGACTTGAAGCAAACATGGACAAATCTTAACACCTTTAAAAATGGTACAGTACTTGATTATTCAATTATTTCTGCTTTCTTATGTGTTTGATATATTTCATAATAAAAAAATAGGAACAGGGACATCTTGTCTCCTAAGATGAAAAAAAGAAAGGTAAGAATTGATAATGATATAAACTGATTTACTGGTGAGAGGAGGAGAGTAGTTAAAAAAGTCACACTTGATTGCTTTATTTTTTCAGTGACTCATAAGTCAGTCTGTTTAGTTAGTTGACTTGGTTAAGAGCTAGAGGAGAAAAAATGGGAAAAGGAGTTGGTAATTAACTTCCATTAAATAGTCCAGTAAAGAGATCACAAAACAGCACTCAGTCCCAGTGAGGCTGGAATAAATACAGAGGAAATAAGTCTGAAATATAGAGCTAGATTCTAGGATTTGTGGTAAAGTTTTCCTTGTACTACGGACTTGTTAGTTTACTGATTTCTTCTGCTTGGTGGGGTCGACGCTTTGCTCCTAAGAGTTCAGTTTAGTGAAACTCAAGTTGACAAAGGTGACAGGCAGATTCCATTACCAAGCAGAAGGTAGCAAAAACCCCACATAATTCTAAACTGATGGATTCTTAAAGAGACCTTGAAGTTCAGACAACTAGAAAAAGGTCTTTTTAGTATCTATAACTATTGCTCAGGCAAGAAGGGATCTCGTTTTGTCAGAGATGAATGGTAATGGAGTCCCTTTCTTAAATATTTGTTAGAATCTAAATTTATAACACTTTACTAGCTGGTAGGAAACTTGATCAGTATTTTTGAATATTTCCTGAAGAAAAAGAAAGCATGAAGAAGCAAGAGCAATCTCATCTTAGGGATCTTAACTATGGCTCAGGTATCTTAAGATCATGGCAAAAAATATAAAATTACCAGAGAGGCTACATTCTAAAATATAAAATTACCAGAGAGGCATAAACTAACCTTGGGAGGTTATTTAATGTGATACTATTTGTGCCAAAATAATGAAATAAGGCAAGTCATTTACAAATATATTGGCAATCGCTGCTCTAAATGTCTACTTATAGTACTTTCCCCCTGTCCAACAGTTCTGTTCTGGTAAGAAATGCTATAGGATTGACCAATCCAAGGAACATTTTAGAAGGTAGCATTTAGGGAACTAATGTAAGAGCATTCCAAAATCATTCCAGTGAACAGACCCAAACCAGTGAAACACCCTGCATCACAAACTAGATTAAAATATCTCTGGCCACAATTTACAAACACCCTGCTTTCTTTTCATAGATTAAAAAAAAAATCTAAATAGCAATGAGAGGATTATAAAAGAATTGTAAGTGCTTAATATCATTGGTCATTAGGGAAATACAAATTAAAATCACAGTAAGAAACTACTTCATATCCACTAATATGGCTAAATTATATTTTGTGGCATAGTGCATATGATTGTCTTAATATCAAGAAAAGATAATACAATGTCTAACAAGTATTGGCAAAGGTTTAAAAAAGCTGAACACTCATACATTGCCGGTGGGATTGTGAAAAAGTACAGCCACTTTGAAAAACAGACTGGCAATTCCTCTTCTAGAAATATTATATATCCGAGAAGTGAAGACATCCTCACAAAAACCTGAACAATAACACTGTAAATGCGCTCAGTGCCACTGAGCTGTTCACTTTAAAACAGCTAATTTTATTTTAAAAAAACTAAAAAGGGGGATATCTGTACACTAATGTTCATAGCAGCATTATTTACAATAGCCAAAAAGTAGAAACCACCTGAATGTTCAACTAGTGAACGAATAAACAAAATAGATTATTTGGCAGTAAGAATTCATCAAGTATTGATATAGGCTACAACATGGATAAACCCTGAAAACTTCATGCTAAGTGAAGGAAGCCACACACAAAAGATCACATATTGTATAATTCCATTACATGAAATGTCCAGAAAAGTCAAATCTATAGACAGAAAGTAGATCGGTGGGTTGCCAGAAGCTAGACGCAGCATGTAGAGTACCTTCAAATGGGCACAAAGGTTATTTCTAGAGTAAAGGTACAAATAGTGGTGATAGTTACACGTCTCGACTTAATACTAATTGTCACTGACTTGTATGAGTAAAATGAGTGAGTTTTATGATATATAAATTAGACCCCAATAAAGTTGTTAGAATCAAAAAGAATGAAAAGGGCTCCATGGCCAGCCTAATCTCTAGAATCACAGACCCACAACCTCAGATTTTTAGACTGATTAATGACATGATATGTACTTTTTCACAAAGATAATTAAAATAAGGGAAATTTAAAATTAATTGGAAACAAATATAAATTGGGCTACATGTCACTACTGATAAGAGGTTCTAAGTGGCATAGAGTCTATTTTTGCCTTTTCATGACCTGCAGCCGATGGGCACTGAGAATTCTAGCAGTCTGGGGGAAACCAAAGCCTATCAACAGGGAGCACTCTGCATTTAAAAGACCCTAAAAGTGCAGCATCAGGAGAACCGTAGTCCAAGTCTACATTCTTCTACTTGCAGTCATGTCAACACCTATGCTGTACACCCAAGTATTTATGGCCTGAATCACACAGGGAGCCACTCTTATCTTAGGCAACCATGTTGTCTGTAGCAACATAAGATAAAACTGTGCCAATGATGGGTGTATGGTTAAAATGTAGGTCTCTATGCATTGGATACAGTCACAGGGGGTCAAACAAAACTTCTTATTATTTACCTGTTAATGTGTTGTTCATTTTATGGTACAGAAAAGACAAGCATAAATTGCTTTGCATCTAATCCTAGGCAGACAGTAATGCTGAAAGCTTAAGAGTTCAAAGTGGTAATGCTTAAAAGTTAAATTTCCTATCTAACTGAAGAATAATTATCTCAGAATTTCTCAAAGTAGCAGATAATTTTTGGCCCATTTCAAAGAGGAAGGAGCCACCTTGCCTGTTATTTTAGTACCACTCTGCTCCCGCTTATCATTGGGTGAGATAAAAAAAATTTTTTTTAAGTACAGTGATTTTTCAGAGAAGAAAATTATGATTCAAATAAAGGACCTGTCACTGTGGGTTCACATCTGTCTATCTGATGAACAGCCTTCTCTGGCTGTGTGCTTACATACGGGAAAGATTTGCTAGGCTCTTTGAATTGTCCTTCCTGCCATCTTTCTCTCTGAAGAGAACTGATTTATCTTAAACAGTATCTCCTGGAGAAAGTCCAACCCAGAGAACTGTTTAAGATACCTGTATCTTTCAATCCTGAGCCAGGAAAAGCAGTCTGAAGAGACTGTAAGGACTTCCAGAAAAATCAGAACATTTCTTCCTTGACCTTTGTGTTTTTACCCTACACCAGTGTTTCCCAAACTTTTGACATATGTGTACCCCTTTTATAATTTCGTAACACTGAGTACTCCTTGTCAAAAAAAAAAATAATAAAAAAATGGATGTATTAGGCGCAGCTAAGCACGGTGCATGCATATCCCCACCAAACTCCGGTGCAATTCGTACCGCCACCAAACTCTTCCCGTACCCCTGGGGGTACGCGTACCACACTTTGGGAAACACTGCCCTATCCTATTAAGAACACTAAAAATTCCTTGAGATTAGGGTCTCCATCTTTATTGTTTTTGCAGCACTAGTACCTAGGACAATGCCTCAGTAAGCGCTGAGTAAACAAATGCATTTGTGCACAAACAGTGAATGATATGCCCTCCTTTGGGTCCTCCCTTCCAGCCTTGTGAATGTTGAGAGATGAGAGCTGATGTTATAGAGTACTTAAAAGTTTTGAAACTACTGGGAGAAAAATTGGGATTATAATCTGAAGAGAGAATGGTTCCAGATGCTTTGAACATCACAGCACTAGAAATACTAAAATCTTCACTAAAAGAATTATGAGGCCCTGGTCAGGCACTTCAATTGGTTAGAGTGTTGTGGGTTCAATCCTTGGTCAAGGCACATACAAGAATCAACCAATGAATGCCTTAATAAGTGGAACAGTAGGTTGATGTTTCTCTCTCTCTCTCAAATCAATAAAATACAAAAAACAAATTAAAAAAAAAAGATTTATAAGAAAGTTGAAACAGTGCTTGCTCTCAGTGATTTTTTTAGATACTGTGAAAATCTGCAACTGCTACAACATGACTGTCCTCAGGAGATCATAGGTCATATATTGAATATACATCTATATGCTTCTCATCTAAATGATTATGCATGTACATTTCCTGGAAAGCACAGCAGTCCTTTAAACTGGGTTGACAAATGAGATTTTCTTTCCAAATGCTTAGGGAGGAACAGTGATACTTTTCAGGACATGAACTGGCTTTGCAACAAAATAATTTCAGAAAGCAAGGACTTTACTTAAATGACAGTAGCTTGAAAAATACTGTTAAGAAAAGCCTGCTGGAGATGTAAAGAAAAAAGCCTCTGACTTCTCTAGTTACCTTAAAAATGTGGGCTTTGAGGATGTGATGTCCCAGTTCAATAGTCTGCTGTCGGTTTAGTTTTCCCTCTTGGCGGGAAAACCAAAAGGCAAGTAGTGTGTGACCACTCCTGCAAAGAAAAAGAAACTCATTTTAGAAATGTTAATATACCAATTCTTCTTTGGGTGGAGGACTGTTCAGGTCTAGCCAAACCTCCAAGATTCTGTCTCATTCAACCAGTTTCTTAGGGAAGGACACTTGCAACTGAGCAAAGAATGAGTATTGAAAAGTTCCTAGCTTTTACCAGTCCTTTACCCAAATCACACGTGTGAATATCACAAAATGTCATTTCTAGTTAGCTTACACCCATCCCACACACAGATGGCATGAAAAGATTTTAATTTTTATTTTTTGTCTCTGTTAACTACTTTATTTCACCCATGCTTTAAATGTCAGTGTTCCTCAGGATCTCATTTTTGGTCCTGGTCTGTCCTCTAATTAGCTCATCCATCCTCAGAGCCTTCACCACCACCTGCATCCTGTATCTTTTTCTCAAGTTAGACTTCTCAGCCTTAGATCAGTATACATCCAACTGTCTATTGGATTTCTGCACCTGGAGGTCCCAGAGTACCTCAAATTCAAACTGGATTAATAACCTCTTCCCTAAGTGAAGTATTCTCTGGTCAGCAGCTATCTTCCCTTTCCTTCCAGTAGAGGAAAAGGAGTAGTTTTTCTTTGGAATGACCATTATATATATACTTTATATGTTTTATACAGTATCTACCACCCTTCCACGTGCTCTCTCCTCTACTAGACTGCAGGTTTCCTGCTGGCATCCATTCCTCCAGATCTCCTTATTAACAGATTCCCACTCTGTGATGAAAGAGAAAACCCCTTTTCTGCCTCTGCATGCTGTGTTATCTGCCCCTGTAGCCCAGAACTATTGTGGCCCTCTTGTGGTCATGTGGCAGCTACTCTAAGACAAAGCCAAATGAAGAATTAAGCTAAGAGAATTGCAGAAATATAGCACCCGAGCCCTCACTGTACAGCATTAGGAGCTAATTTTGAACTTCTTGTTATATGAAGTATCTAAAAATTTGTTATTTAATCCATTCGAGTTAGAATTTTCTATTTCTTCTAGCTCAAAGCATCCTAATGAAATACTCCTTGAAGTATGAATGTATGTATGGATAGGTATGTGTGTATGCATGTGTATATATCGAGGGTTATGTGTGTTTCTGTTTACATTTATGACAGAAATTCTGAGTGATTTATGTTCTTCAAAGCACCTAGCACAGCATATTGCATATAAAAATTTCCCATAAAATTTTTTGGAAGCAAAAGAAAACTGGGCATTAAAGAAAGGACATTTGATGGCCTTTGGGATGTATCTTCTCACCACACTGGCTCTAGCTCTGTGGACACAGAACTCTCTGTGGAACTGTATTACTTTAAGTAACTCTACTTCCCACCAGGTTAGTCCTAATGCCACTGGTAATACCATTCTTCTATTCCTTTCATTTGAAGTGTCATAGAAAAGGGAAATGAACCCAATTTCAATTTAAAATCCAGTGAATTAATCCAACAGAAGGAAAAAGTAGCAAGTGAATTTTTGTTGGTAACACTTCCTTGAGAGGAAGCCCAAATGTCTACTGGACGATATTCTTTCATATTGAATACTGGCTACTCTGCCAGGTTTATATTTGAGATATCTCACACTAAAGCCTAAAAAACAAACATGTTCTTTATTTCTTGGTTTTTGTTTTTGTTAAGTTTTAGTAAGATTTCCCATCTTACAGGAATCATCTCATGGAGATTTCATTCCAATAAGATTAAAAAATAATTTTACCACGTTCTAATCTCGAGCTTCATAGAATTTCTGAATTCAAGTGGTTACCTGATTGGATAAGATGAACCACAATTGCAGGGAAGTTATTTAAGTGAGAGAATATCTCAGACAAGGATAGCCTTCATGGAACCATCAGTAGCCTCCCTGGTATAAGAATTATTACTCTAAATAACTCATCCATAGCTGTACATAGTAACTAGAACTCCTGAATACAGGCCTCTGATCCACCACCTATGCTTCAGGTAATTAATGAAAATCCATGCTTATCAGAATTAAGGGGGAAGGAGGGAAGTTCATGTCTTGACAAGAAAATGAAATTTCAGTTAGACACAAAATTGACTTTGCCCTAGTGCCTTCATTTTACTACCATAACTAAGAAATCCTAGTAAGACATTTGCATTTCTCTAGTATACATTTTAGCTAGCTACAGAAACTAGCTAAAGTACTGCTAGCTTTGTTGTTGCTCATCAGGCACACAGGAGAAACAACAAGCAATACAGGCCAAGAGAAAGATGAAGGAGACACTATAATTCTTTTCTTTTTAGACATAATAAAATTACATTACTCATAAGAGAATGACTGATCAGTTCACTGAACTCAAAGCTTATGGTGTTCAGGATACAAAGGGTAAAAGCAATTTACAATATATGTTGGCATTTCCATTTATGCCTTACTGTTCTAATAAAATATGGTGCCCCTGGCTAACCTATGGTCTGGATGTGTTACACCACATTTGTCAACATTTATGTGTATTTTTCTTATTACTTTCTTACTCCTGAAGTCAATTCCTTTTGACTCCTAGTCTTATTATTATCTAAGATCACCAGTAGCCTCTTAATTGGTTTTCTTTAGCCTGTGATTTTCTTTCTAGTTTCCCCCTCTAGCCTTAGGTCAGAGTTGAAGATTCTTTCCCAGCACTGTCCCTGGTCCCCTGTCCTGGATATATACGTGCTCTGACAAAAAGCAGAGAAGGGAGTATCCAGAATAGTAGAGTGTAGATCCTACCTCCATTTTCATTTTCAGCCCGTCCATATGGATTACTAGAGACAAGTGATACTCACCCTTGGACAACTGTGGATTACAAGGCAGTGAGGAGCTATCCTTGCATGATAACCCTATTTCCCTAGACCTCAAAAGTTGAGAGCAATGAGGTCTCTTAGAAGAAAAAAAACCTTTTCTAAAGAAAGAATCACCCTCCCTCCACCACTCCACATTTAGCAGTTTGGAAGTTAAATAACTTGTTTTATACAAAACATATAATGGCACTATATTTGTTTTTCTAATAGATTTTCACTTAGTGTCCTCCCCATCCCCCTCGGGAGATAGCTAGTCCTTAAGTTTCTATTTGTAGCACTGAACATGCTAACAGATGGAATCAAATATTTCTAGTATGGATGTTTTCTCCATTGTTCTAATCATAGTCACTAATGTGTAGTCACATAGATTTCATTAGCTCTTGGAATGACAAACTTTATATACAACACTTTGGTGTTTCAGAGAAATAACACCAAAGTGTTCTGATATTCCTCTGTGTAGTGCTCAGATGTAATAAAGTGGTTTAGTCATAGCCAGCTGGCAAGGAACTGGTTGCAATCGAAAGCCTATCTTATTTATCTCGTAATTTGGACTGAAACAATGTTTGCTGCTGTAAAATGTCTTTGTTATAGAGGCAAACGTGGAGAATTACTTAGGGAGATCCAGTGAGACCAACGTTATGGGGCAGAGATAGGTAGCAGCCTACAAAAAACTTGTGCTCCTTTGCGCAGTCAAGAGCTGTGGTGAAGTGGCTATTTTGCCAGGGACCTTGCATTCACATTCAAGAGGGTAATGTGATTGAATTCTGGCTAATGGAATACAGGCAGAAATTACATTCATTGCTTCAGACTTGGCCCAGAAAAATCTCCTTTGACTTCTACAACCTTAACTGTTTCCTGTTTCTCCTTCTAACTCTAATATTACTCTTATAAATTATTATTTGGTTCATCACTTTATTCTAATATTAAATATATTCTGTTATCATGCTTCTAAACTTCCTGCTTTATACTCTTAATTGGAGTAATCTTGTTTAATCCTATGGCTTCTACTGTTAGTTTTTCACTGATAACTCCTAAATCCATAACTGTGTCTGAGTTTTCCCTTTTCCAAAGTCACATGTTTAAATATATTTGTGCATCTTCTCTTGGAGGTAATTCATTATAAACATGTCCAACATAGGACTCACCTTCTCCCCATAGCCTATTCTTTCTCCTGCTGTTGCTTATGCTAAGACCCCTCCTCCAGTCAGAATGCTCTGTCCGTCCGTAGCTTAACTATGTCACGGTGCTCAGGGTAAGTGTTTAAGTCACTTTTGATCCCTCCACCCTTACCTTCCACACACTCATACACACCAAGTGCTGTTGAGTATCTCCAAAATGTCTCTCCCATGCATACCAGGCTCTCTATTCTTACATTACAGGTCGGTGGCATTTCTCACTTAGACAGATAGGGCCATATACCACTTGTCAGAGCTGTTTTTCACATCATCAGAGTTATCTGATCATTGTCTCCTCCTCCTCAAAATTATAGAGATTCGTTATTATCTACAGAATAAAATGGTAAGGTCTTAAATATGGTTTTCAAGGCTTTTTTTTTTTTTTTTTCCTAGCCACATTCCTATCAGTCTTTCTGACCATCACAACTTCTTTCAATTCCCCAAAGGCACTTTGCATCTCACACTTGCACTGTGGCCCTATTGTTGGTTGCTATGTGCCTGACCTCCCTTTAAAGGTTCAGGCTTTAATGCTGGGGAAGCCTTATTCACCTGAGTTTCTTTAGGGTATAGCATAGTCCTTGTTGTAGAAGTCCAATAAAGGTTCCATAAATGAATAAATGCTAAGCAGATGGGTTCCAGGAAGAGCAACATGAGGACTTCTAAGTCCACTTTCTAACCTATTACCCAATTCAGCTTTGAATTTGTGGGCATCTCTGTTGCCATTGTTCAACTGTGAAATGAGTGTGACTATGACTCAAATATTGAGAATAGATTGACAATCCTTATCTTTTTCACCTCTCACTTAAAAAATTCTGCCTGCATTTAAACTTTGGTGATTGCTGCCTTACAGTCTGCTTGATGCTATCGATTTTCAGCAAATAACACCCATACTTCTTTCCTTCCTCTTTAGCTTATCAGTTAGAAACTGCTTTGGTATGTTCTTCTCATGGATTTCTCATGGATCCTAAATACAAAATACATTTCTAGTCAGCTTGTCTTACTGTTTCTTTTTCAATGTGGGAATTAAAGAGACTGATGAACTATATGTAGCAGACTGAGTAAAGTATGCCCAAGATCTACCTTTGTAGAAATGAGTTGAGCAGCATTATTATTTTTAAACATAGACTTTGGAGAGATTTACTGCTTTCTCCCACTTAGCCCCCATTTCCAATTGCCCTTTAGTTCATTAATGCACCACTGGCCTTAGGAAAACAGACGCCTTTCCTCTGACAATGGAGTCTTTAAGCAGTTGGCAGGGCTTCACGAGGCAGAAGAGCTATGACTCTACCAAACTGTTGCTGTTTGAAACATCAGCAGAAGGCACAGAATTTATCACGTCACTCTCCCTCCTCCATGTTCCTTAGTTCTTTGTTTATACCACTAGTACAGCGCTCTGCCTTGAATTATAGTTATAAATGTGTCTGTTAAAACCACTAAGCTGTAAGTCCTGGTAGACAGATCTATTTTATTCATATTTGTATCCCCTTCAGTGCTTAACACAGAACCTTGAATATATTATGTAATAAATGTTCACTGAACGCTTGTTGAAATGCCTGCATTTGATCATTCCTGACACATGGTCACAGAGTGAACAAAAGACACTGTCTTTTGAACTGTGAGAAGAGTTTCTCAAATATTTTCAGTTGCAAGCTTAATATCAATACCACTTACCATTCTTTTGTTCACTAATTCATTGTTAAAAAAAAAATATTTACTGAGTGCTCACTGTGTGCCAGGCACTCTATTAATCATTAGGAACACCAAGAAAATGCTAGAAAACATTCTTGTTCTCATTTGAGCTCACTGACATTCTAGAGGGGAGAGTAAAGAAAGGAGTATTCACATACAGTAAATTAATGAGAGATTGGGATAAGTGTAGAAAGTAAAAAGGTTGCTATGATAAAGAAAATCAGGAGAAACTTACTTAGTTAGATATGGTGACAAGCGGAAGTCTCTCTGAAGAGGTGACATTAAGCTGAAGGAAGCATGAGATCTTGCCATGTGATGAGTGAGGGAAAGTGAGCTCCAGATGGAGGGAACTGTTAAGTGCAAAGGCCTAGAGGTAGGAAGGAGTTCACCAAGTTCAAGGAACTGGCAGTTGACCAGTTATGACCAGGAAATTGTGTATAAACTAGCTCAATTTAGAGAGGAAGGCAGAAGCTATCTTTGTAATATAGAACTTTAAAAAATGTCTTTAATTTTATAATCACAAAAAAAAAAACAACCCATTGAAGGATTTTAGGAAGGGGTTACATGGTCTGATCTGCATTTTTAAAAATCACTTTGGCTTTTGGTGAAATGGATTGAAGGGGAGGCCAATTAGGAGGGTAAAGTAGTCCACGTGAGAGCCTAGGGTGTGGTTAAGTAGAGATGGAAATAAGTGGATACCTAAAAGTAAAATTTGGGTGGTAGCATCAACTAGATATGTTACAGTGAATACATGTCTCACAGCCATGGGTTCTTACGGTAGAGAGACTAGAAGACTATTAGAATTGATTTTTACCAAATGTGGAGATCTATCTGCTTTTGAAAGTCTATAGAGACAGCAGAGTAAGTTGCTCTACTCACAAAAAAGACAGCATGCTATCATATCCCATTAAGTTGGCGATACTTCTGATTACTGTGCCATTAATCTTAGTTTGACAACCTAGGAAAGCCTGTGGGGTTCCCATCTTTTCATTCAGCCAGTGTTACTTCAGAGACTCATTAACAGGATAAATTAGCCTCTATTTCTGAACTCTCAGTACAGAAGCCCCCTCTTATCCAACGTTTTTACTTTTTGTGGTTTTAGTTATCATGGTCAACCATTCTGAAAATATTAAATGGAAAATTTCAGAAATAAACAATTCAAAAATTTAAGTTGTATGCTATTCTGAGTAGCATGATGAAATTTCATGTTCTCTTGCTCTATCCTACCCAACAAGTAAATAATAGCATGGTCCATAGTATCTCCACTGTGTACATTACCTGCTTGTTAGTCACTTAGTAGTCACATGGGTTATCTCACACACAAAAATACTTCTCACATAATTTTTATTGCAGTATATTCCTATAATTGTTCTATTTTATTATTGTTGTTGTTAATCTCTTATTTTGCCTAATTTGTGTTAAATTTTATTATAGGTGTGTATGAATAGAAAAAAAACATAGTATTTATAGGGTTTGGTTACTATTCAGTTTTAAGCATCCACTGGGGGGTCTTGGAACGTATCCCACATGGATAAGGGGGTTGAGCGCTACTGTACCAAAAATTTCCCTTAACCACCTGTTCTACTTCTCTCCATTTTCAGACTTTTAGGTGAAATTGTTTTAACCAGTATTTTCTATAAACACACACACATACACATGGTTGGACAAAAGTAGGTTTATAGTTGTTTGCATGGAAAATAATACAATAAATAAATAATTATACAAGAATAAACTCTGGGTTTCACGTACCCACCATTGTAAGCCTACTTTTGTCCCACCTTGTATACATGTATAACTATATCCATATCCATTTAATTTAAATATATTTTAAACATACAAGCACTATCACTTTCTTGTAGCAAAATCAACCAATATAGGAAGTTCTTGTAGCAAAATCAACCAATATACAAGTTCTTTCTATGTTTTTATTAGTTCACTCTCTTACATGCCTGCCAAGTCTTAAAATGATGTTCTTTCTCCGTCTTATAAGCAGAATTATTTCTCTGTATACTTATTAATTTGCAAACTTCACATGAGTTTCTTTGACAATAAGAATAAGTAATTCTCAGTTTTAAATGTGTTAGGGAAGAATTCTGATAACCAGATTTTTTCCAAATTTAATTTTAGGTTTGAAAAAGGAAAAAACAATGTTATTGCTGTCCATATTAAAAAATATGAGAGTTTTAAAGATGGGAACATTTGCCTATTTGACTAATAGATGTAGGTTCCATGATTTATGCTAAGAGAAAAATTTGTAAAGTAGAACATTCGTGCATTGGCAAACTGGACACACTCCAATATATATATTAGATTTAATGTAATTTTCTCCTTGCATTATATCATAAAACCACAACTATGGCCACTAGAGTAATATCTTAAATTTACTCTTGATGCCAATAGGGAGTTAGAAACATAGCTAATAAGAAAAAAAAATATTTATTGTTAAATTAGACAAATCCCCAATAATATTATAGATTAATGAAATCTCTATTGGAAACCACACATCCAAATCATGGCATTTGAATAGTGATTTCCCCTTAGTGGTAGAAAAGAATTAGAAATGAAGCAGAACTAAATCCAGTACAGAGATCAGACAGTTAATATTTTCAGCAGGTAAGATCATCTACTAATGGTTAAGTGCTAGTAAGGGATGTTTGGTATACTTCCCTTCTCTTTGCTTTAACTCTTCCAAACCTCTTAAGGGTTGATTTAGTTCCTGGAGTTCCTTTTTTCTTCCCATGACCCATCACTTTGCTGAAATCTTTCCTAATGCTTTTAGAAAGTGAAACACATGGTCTAACTTGAGGGTTTGTGCTTCAGTGGGGGAAGGTTAAATGTCATCTGGCCTGGAGGCTCATGTTTGGATTAAAAAAACCCAACAAACAAAATCACCATAACACTGAAATTCACCATTTTGTGGTCTTTTCAGACCTACGTATTTTACAAAAAGCCAGACTGTCCAGGTCCTGGCACAGGATAGGTAGACTGCCCTCTTTTTCCTTAGATAAGCTGCTCCTTCTCTGACATTCTGCTTTGTGGCATGGATCTGAAGCACCAGGTCTCTAATGTATAATTCACTGACTAACAGGGACCAAATAATTAGAAAAAAATCTCAATAGACCACTTATTATATCAACTCTGTTCACAAAGAATCAAGTAAGTACTCAACTATCCTCATAGGTATAAACTGGATTTGTGTAGCCTTTTCCTTTTTTCACCCACCATAAAAGTTGCTTCTCTAGTTTGAGGAAATAAGGACACCCCCAAAAAATCACAATCTCAGGTTGTAGCAGCTCAGTACTCATTAAATGTTCACAACAAGCTTTATGTGTTTTATTCAAACAGTTAAAAAAAAATAAAAGCAGCTGAGAATTAAAAAGAAAACAAGGCAGCTGGGTCTCCTAATCTCTATATTAAAATCTTACATATATTCCCATTTATACACATATATTGATCTGCAAGCTGTTCCTAGGGAAGGTGAAACCAGATACTATGAAAATAGAGATAGCGAGGAAAGGAAACAGAAAAATAGAGTGGGGATTCATTCATAGTCTAAAGCTATGGAGAAATATTAAGCATCACTGCAAGGCTTTAAAAACTAGACAGTACCACTAGACTGGAGGTCCCAACTGTCTACTCTTATCAGCCTAAAATTTCACCCAGCAAAGTCACTAGTAGGTTAAGCATAAGGATGGTGACTTCTCTCAAAAGCCTTACTTAAAATGCATAAGTTGCTTCAAATGGGTTTTCTACTTCTTTCTTATTAGTGTAATAGCAGAGATTAGTTTATTAGATTAGTGAGTTAATCTGATATCTCAGGACCTAAGGGAATAAAATTATAGGACAGATTAATTTCAGAGTATGACAGTGATGAATAGTGGGAAATAAAAAGCAGAATAATGTGGTAAAGTCTCAGGTTTGTGAGGGACTCAAAGGGTATGCTTTTATGTAGAATGCAAATCCAAAATCTTACAAGTTTTGAATAAAATATTTTTGAGTGCTACTTTACTTAGTTTGGTAAACACACATAAACACACACACACACACACACACACACACACACACACACACACACAAAAATACCCTACATCTTGTTAAGCCAAGAAAAGACATCTTTAACTCATCTCTCTGTGACTGTTGTATGTCTATGCATCATTAGGTAATTTCTCTGGGGCATCAATTCTTTGTCCTGATTCTGGAACAATAGAAAGTCTGATATTTAAAATGAAGAAAACTGTCTCATCTGCAACACTGACTTCTGCCTCTGCTATTTCCTCTTTCCAGCACCATCCTCAGATTACTGACTCTTCAGTTTAGCAGTAGCAGCTCTCTGGGTGGCCTATTTCTGATGAAAATCAACTACTTTTGGCTTCAGTGGAATATTCTTATTTGTGTCTAATGTCCTAATAAGGTCAACAAGTTCAGGGTGAACAAGTGAGTGCTGAAAGTCCAGGAAAATGGACTAGGAGACAGAGAGATGCCCTTGCTTCTGAAAGTTCTTCTTATACAGAATGTTAACAGTATGTTAGGCACTGGCCTATCCAGTGTAATTTTAGGGGCATCAAGTTGGTCTCCCCTGGTCTACTGAGATACATTAGATGCTACAGAGAGAAACTGGAAAGAAGGTAGAGAACAGAGGGGGAAATATGTACAGGAAGTAGAAGCAGAAGGTCACAAAGACAAACCCTGCTTGGAGAGAGCCCTACTAATCAGACTTGCCTGAAATGGAAAGCAATTACAGCCAGTTTCTTTGAAAGGCCACCTTGGGCTTTGCCAATAGCATTAAATTCTTAGTGAATTTCCATCTCATTGACCCAGGGGGCCTCAAACTCTGAGATCAATACTTTAGTAACAAAGCTGGTGCCAGACAGTGCTGGGTGGAAGACTGAATTCCAACTGAAATGAAATGTAAGGAAGCTTTTATGATAACTCTTGGTCCTACTATTTTATTCTCTGTCATTAACTGATATATGATGATCCCTTAGCAGCCCTGAGTGTTATTCAATCACCAGGCAACAGACTACGGGTACACCTCGTTTTATTGTGTTTCATGTTATTGAGCTCCACTGATGATGCATTTTTTTTTTATTTTATTTTTTTTAACAAATTAAAGGAAAGACTCTTCACCCACAGAAAGATTGACTTGCTTTATTGTGGTGTTCTGAAACAGAGCCTGCAATCTCTCTGAGGTGTGCCTATACATGGCATCTGAAGTTAGAAGTGTTTGCTCTTTTTATCTCAGTATATCAGCCTGTGGCCGAAATGCTCCTAGTTAATAACCAATGTTGAGAAGACTGTAAAATCATGATATGGTTACATAAATACCACATTTTCTCCTTTGTGAGCCCATGAAGGTTTCATTTGTTATAAGGACATTGCTAATTCTGTGGTAGTCTGGCTACTGTGAACCTCAGCTTTCAATCCTCTGAAATGTTTCAGAATGAAAGAGCAGATCACAGCTAGCAAAGTTTTTCTGGAAACCGATTTCAAAGTGTTTATAAGTTAAAGAGACCAATTCTAGATAGGTTTCTTTTTCTTAAATATGTGGTTGCTAACTCTTATGTGTTAAACATCATTAGCAGTGCTTGTGGGGTTTATAATAAAATCCTTTTGGGAATGTCATACAATTTTTGTTTGTTTGTTTAAAACTTGTGCCCTAAAATGCTAATAGAAGACTGTTGCTAGCTATCCAATTAATCATAGGATTGCATTAAAGTGAACCTAATGGGTCCATTTATTGCAAAGAGAAGGAAGGAAAAAAGATATTTCCTAAATACCCTGTATGTACTCTGTACTATTCTAGGCATTATACTTATTACATGACCTCACTTCAATCTCAACAACTTTAGGAATTATTATCCCTTTTATGTAAATAAGAAAACTATATCAGAAACATGTAACTTCCCAAAGGTTATAGTTCTTAGAAGAGGTAAGATTTCTAAGCAGGTAATCTGACTCAAAAGTTCATGTTCTTTCCACTACTTTGTTTCTTTAAGTTTCCCTTTGAGGGTAAATACCAGGAAATCTACTGTCTGGCTTGATATTGTCATCAGAGTCTGGAACTAATTTTCTAATGAATCAGCCTGAAGTGGGCTGAGCAGCATGCCCACAAGCAGTTGTCTCTAATAAGGCCGGGTGATGAACATGCCAAACCTCATAGTCAAATTTGGCCCATCTTTTTCAGCCAGAATAAACTCTGCATTTGTCACCTATGTTGTTGGTGTCTTTGTTTCCAGGAAATCAGACCTGCTTTTGAAAACACCAACTTAATTAAGGGAATAATTCTTTGAAAAAGGTAATGTGGAGAAGTAGAAATAACACACTTAGGAAGATAGAGATCTGGTTCTACCCAAGAGAATGGGAAACAGTTTTATATTTAGTCTGGTTTGTTGAGCTGAGGAAGATTTTTAAGTCAGGGTCAAGTCCATCAGGAAAGAGTGCTGGGGTGAATCAGTGCTGTCTGCCATGGCTGAAGGACAGGGTGGTGGTGGTACATATCATGTATTTGCCATCCCTTTTTTAGTCTCTCCTCCTTTCTCCTCCCACCTATTAACTTATGTTGGACAAGTGATTCAGAATTTTTAAGGCCTTTTATAGTAAAATGGGGAAAATGCCACCTTATTTATCTAAGGGTAAAGTGGCTAGACCAACTGATCTCTTCAGTTGGTCACCAGTCTTTTTCAGCTATGAGATTTAAGATTCAATTTTCCAGTGTAAATCTTAGTACTGGCTGGGCTTTAATGGGATTAGTCATTGGTGACTTTTAACAATGGTATGGCTTTCAAAAGGGCAATCACAGTTTTAAAGTGATTCTGCTCTAAGTCAAAGAGATAGATAATATATCAATTCTTTCTTCATACCTGAAGAAAACTGAAGAAGTCTGTTAAATGGCTAAATTAATTATAGCCTGTGATCACCAATGTGAACCCAGAATATTATTTATTATAGGAAAAATACAGGAATGTACAAGAGAGCATTCTACATATCTATGCAGATTTTAAATCTCAAGGAAATAACAATGTGAGAAAATAAATTATTTAATCTCACTACAACCTTGTCTTAAGAAGAAACAGAGATATTTCCTTTATGTGAAATGTTCAATGGAGAACACTTCTCATTGCTTTCAATACCCATGCTCCCTGCAGTAAAAACAAAATAGGCTCAGAGTTGCTTATTACAGATCTATGGCTTACCTGGGATCACAGAGAAATTTGGTTTTCTCCCCTTCTTCTCTCCAGATAAGCCACTCTCGGAAAGAAGGATGCACAAACATACGAGTCGTGTCTCTGCGCTTGATTAGAAACATGGAGAGGCTCTCCATTCTCTGCTGAAAGTCCTCCCATTCTAGCGTGCCTTCAATGCTGCCAGCATTGATGGCCTGGAAGATATGTTCATCAGTCAGTGGGTGGAGAGAGGCCACTGCAACATTCAGGAGAGGCATCACCCGGTCAAAGGAAGACTGGGTTGGGAACTTCATATTGCACTGGAGCAAATAAACCTCAGAGAGCGAAACAGGAACCACTTTGTAGCTAGAGCTCTTTAACACTAGATAGCCTTTCTCTATGAGGTCAAATGTGAGTTTCAGGTATAAATAGGACCCTTGACTAAGGGTCTTGAGGTGAGAACTGAGTTTGCCAAATGTAGTATTGTCCATTTTGCCATTAAGTGAAATGTTATTCTGGATCTCTGAGCTGCTGTGTATCCGGTGCAGGATGTAAGCCTGCAGGTCCTGGTCTATGGCTTCATTCTCTTCTAGTCGATCCAAAAAAATCCTATGGAAAGGCAGCAGCTTGGTAATTTCCTAAAACAGATAGAGAGAGAGAGATAGACAGGAAGACCTTCAGTTTCCCCTAATTTTAATGATAAACTATGGGGTTAAAAATTTATTCTGAATTTCTGAATGGCTGAAGAAAAGAAAATATAACCAAGTATTAGTATGTATAGATTAAAACAAATTAGTTGCACAGGAGGAACATTCTTCCTAATATTGAGACTTAAGGTAATTTTATGGTTCCTCATAAAGGATGCTTTAGGCATGATTTAATGGTCAATATTCTAAATAACACTTCTAAAATAAACAGAAAATGGAGTACCATATACCTTTTTCTCCCCCTCAGTGTAAACTATGGCATAATATCAAAGTAAGAAATGCACAAGAACTCAAACAATGCCATATAAAAATGTAGCTTTCTAACCTTCCAAATAAAATGATGCATTTTAATACAGACCTTTTGAAGATGCTTTAGCCCAAAGGAATATTTCCAATAGTGGGAAGCATGGTGCCTTAGTGAGTAGCTTGGGCATTATATTGGGGAGAGGTGATAGGGCTTTGTGGTAACTCATGCTCTGGATTTCATCTTCTGTCATCTGCTTACAGACTTTGCTCCTGGAAGTGTCCACTCTATTTCCTGCCATCCATTTCTTCTCTGCTACTGGGTCCTCCCCTCAGCTACAATCCTATATCTCAGTTCCCATTTTTTAGTAAAATTTCAGTTTTCTCTATGTACTGCATCTAATTTTTCCTTTTCCATTTTCTCCTCCATTTGTTGCAATAAGATTTCCACACCATCACCTGACTGAAATGGTTAAGGTTATCAATAACCATCACATTGCCAAATCCAATAATCAAACTGCAGTTTTCATCTTTCTCAACTTCTTGGCAGCAGTATTTGACACAGGAGGTCACACCATTCTCCTTGAGTCACTTCTGCAGCTTGCTACCTTATAGCATGTTCCCTTAACTTTCCTCTTAGCACACTGGCAACTCCTACCCAGGAATTTTTGCTGGTTCCTCTTTCATTTCTCAGTCCTCCCGGGCTCAGGTCTCCATTCTTTTTTCCAGCCACTCACTCCCTAGGACGTTTAATTTGGTTCCATAGTTCTAAATTATCATCTCTATGCAGATAATCACTTTGTATTTCTAGCTTAGTCATCTCCCGTGAGCTCTCCTCTTTTATTTCTGTCTACTAAACATTTACACTTAGATGTTTCATACACCAACTTAATGTGACTAAATCAGAACTGCTGAATTTTTCCCCCTCCACAAAACCTTCACACAACTCTATAATCAAATTGTAGGAGGTATCTATGATCTTTCTCCTTTCCAGCATTCATTTATCCAGCTGCTCACCAAAGCCCCATGATTCACACCTGAATCTTCTCTCTTGCTCACATCCACATTTAACCCACAAAATCCCTTTGATTCTTCAAAATTTTGTCCAAATATGACTTTACAGGGTGGCTTAGATTAAAGAGATAGAGAGCTAGAAACATTGATGAGAGAAACATCGACCAGCTGCCTCTTGCACACCCCTTACCGGGGATGTGCCCGCAACCAAGGTACATGCCCTTGACCGGAATCAAACCCGGGACCTTTCAGTCCGCAGACCGACACTCTACCATCATCATCTTTAATCTAAGCCACCATCATCTTTAACCTGTATTTCTGCTTCCATTCTTGATTCCCTACATTTTATTATCTACACAGCCAGCAGCCAAAGAAATCTTTTAAAAAAGGTAAATCAGATCTGATCACTCTACAAGGCTCCTTAAAGAGGCCTTTCCTATCTAAATAACTATCACCCCCATTTATTCCTTTATTCTATTTTGTCTTTGTAGCACTAGTACTATAATTTTAACATATGTATATATAATTTTTTACTTGTTTATTGTGTTCCTCACAAGAACATATGCTTTATGAAGGCAGAGAAATTGTCTGTCTTGTTCATTGTTGTACTCTTAGCTCGTAGAAAATGTCTCACATACTTGAAGAACTTAAGAAATAATAAATGATCAATACGAGGACTTGTTGTTTAATACCTATAAATTATTTCACTGTCAGAGCTGAATGAAAATAGTTTTTTAAAATTCTTGGTTGAAGTGAATGAAGTATCTGGGAAGTCTATAAAGACACTGAAATTTGGACTTTGTAGATTGATATGCATTATACTTTTCCTGTTCTTTGGCACAGCTGAAAGTCATACTTAAAAAGTCTTTGGAAATTACACATGGCATTATATAAAAATATAAATGAGGATAACATTTCCTAAGCATAGATTTAATAAAATTAATCAGAGATTGTGTTCCTAGAAGTTTCATCTATTCACCTTTCATCTTTAACAATCAAGTTACTGACTGATAATGATTAAAAAATATGATTTTTATTTGTAAAGATGCATCCTTTAATTCAAATTACTTTGAGATTATAACAAACATCTACAAGATGGTAGCCAGGATTAGAAGTATACTTTTTGATCAAAAAAGGCAGTAAAGCTAATTGGTTAATATATAGGAATGGTACTAAGTGCCTAGGAGGGGGAAAAAGGAGGGAAGCAAGACTATTTTCTGTACATTAGCAATTGTTATGAGGGGGTTGTATCAAAATACAGTAAATTCTGCCGAAACCGGTTTGGCTCAGTGGTAGAGTGTCGGTCTGCGGACTGAAAGGTCCCGGGTTTGATTCCGGTCAAGGGCATGTACCTTGGTTGTGGGCACATCCCCGGTAAGGGGTGTGCAAGAGGCAGCTGGTCGATGTTTCTCTCATCGATGTTTCTAGCTCTCTATCTCTCTCCCTTCCTCTCTATAAAAAATCAATTAAATATATTTTAAAAAATTAAAAAAATACAGTAAATTCTCACTTAACTTCATCAACAGGTTCTATAGCTTTAAGTGAAACAACATATAACGAAACCAATTTTATCATGCGCTAATTGATACAAATAAGAGTTAAGTTCATACGGCATCTCATCAGTGTTGTAGTGAAACAACACTGAACAAAACGTTATTCAAGGATCTGCGACAGGTGTATAATATATAAGATTTTAGTGTTCATCAAAATATTTTAATGTTTATAAAAAAGACAGCTTATTAGGGGAAAAATGTTGAGAAATCCTGTTGCAAACCAAGTGTGAATAAGAATGGGAGATACCAACTCAGCAACAATGAGAATGGCAGAGAAGGTGGGGTCATTTATCCTTCAACCATATGTCTTTACAGGCTCAATTCCACATTCCTAGTCCTTTGCCTGGACCATTGAGTGATCAGTGAATGAGCAGGAAAGGTAATTAAAAATAAGCCTTATTTGTAATTGTAGTAAATTTAACCTCAAACCTTAATTAATATTGCCAATAGTTCTTAGACGAAGGCACATAGAAGTCCACCATCATGGCATAGAAAAGTCGTTCAAGTAGAAGTAGAGGGAAGAACTAGAATATCTGATTTTAGATTCTAGATTGTACAACTTTAGCATGGCATTAAATAATAAAAAAATATAAAACATTCTCATGTGCTATACAAATAGTTGAAGGTTAATTGGCAGTATAACTAAGTAGTAATGCTGCCAGTCTTCTTCAGACAAACAGTAAAAAAAAAATTTAAAAAATGACAAGCAGTAAATTAGAGTGTTAGGAATTCTATTTGCATTGCTGTTTGTCCTCAGTATAATGTCTAGAAAAATGGACACTTTCTTTTCATGCTATTTTGAAGGACACTTTATCAAAACTTACCCAGAGCAATAGGAATGAGAATCTGAGCTAAGAGAGTCATATATAGAGAATGTGCTCTCTAAATCTTATGTCTTACTCTCAAAATAGGCCCTTAGAGACATGGAAGAGGTTTAGTAAAACTCATTACTAAAGGAACAAGGACCTAGGATTTTTTTCAGTTTAAGTACTCTCTAAGGGAAATAATTTATGTTCCAAAGCAAACACATACCTGTAAACTGGTCCTAACTGTTACAATTAGTTTGAGCCAGGAAGGAAATTTTCCAATCATTTTACTCAGAAATGATACAATTGTGTCCCCATAATCCGGTTTGTGAAATTCTGCTTCATTTAATCCATCAATTAAGATGATGAAATCTTCATCTGGAATTTTTCTCTCTGAGGTAGAAAGAAACAAATTACTTAATAATTACCAAGTGGATAAGTGAATTCTTTATGGGTCTTTGATTAGATAACTGGTTGGGGCAAAAAATACTAATTAAAGGTCTTTCATTTGTTTACTAAGTGCTCAGAGTACATAATTTGTTATAAAGAGAATAATTCGTGTAGTAAATTCATTTTGTTTTCATCAGGTGTAAAAGCTTTTGTCACATATATATTAAATATATGTATTATCATCATTTCCCCCATGTTATCAGATGTGAGATAGTCTGAGCATTACATTATGACAATCTGCACATGGTAATTCATGTTCCTTTGGGAATTAAAAAAAAGGAGGTTTAATTTGAAGTCCAAATCAGTATAAAGGACTACATGTAGTGAGAAGGAAGGGATGGGGGAACAGAGAAAAGGAATCCCAACCAATAGACAGATTTTAACCAGGCAGGTTGGATCACAAACTTTTATAGAACTAACAGCCTCCTAGACTATCCCTAAAATAGCTCCTATGGGATTAGATTCTTCTGCGATCTTCCCAAGGGATGAGAAGTCACATGAAGTCTGCCATGCTTAGGTTCAGTTCCCTCCTGAACTCTATTCTATCTTAAATTGACAAAATCAGTTTATCCTTAGGGCTAGGCTGAAGAAGAAGGCTTGGTACAATTTCAGGCTTCTACTCTCATTAAATGCTTACTGATTTACTACATTGAATAAATAAAAATCCCCAGGTTGAATCAACATTTTAGTACAAATGAGTTGAGTAACAAGTAAAGGTTACTAGTTACAGTAATAGGACCTTACAGATTCTGAGGGAAGAAGGCAGGGGAAGAGAAAAAGAAGAAGTCACTGGATGCCTGAAGTAGGAAACAGGTTCTATCAAGGAGGAAAAAGATGGAGCTGGGGGTAAAAGGAAAGCTCTATGGATTTGTGTATAAGATTATCTATGTTAGCCTTTCAAAGCGTCAAGACCAAATGACAGTGTACATATTTTGGTTTCACATTTGAAAAGATGTACATTTTTCTGCATGGTTAATAAAACTTTATATTTCCTCCCTAACGTACAAGCTTTATATAAAGGAATTTAATTTCAATATCCTAAGTACTAGAAGTCAGTTTTCAAATTATGAAAAGGTTTTACTATTACTTCCATCTGGTGACATTTTAGGAAGAGAAATGAACTAGGATCCTAGCTCTTACTATTAACAATGAACATTAATAAAACAGCATTCTATATGATGTAGTCTGAGAAAGCATATTATTCCTTTGGGGAGTCCAAAGCATTAAGGAAGAGAGGAGGTGCTTGGCACTAATTGGGAGTTACCTGCACCACTGGGGGCTCTTATGTTCTTGGCTTTGAGGACGTTGGCTCTCTTAAGTGTAATTGTGCCTTTAATTTCCATAGAGGGATTTTCTAGTTGCATTCTGCTGGGCAGATATAATAGACCTATCCCTTGTTACTGAACACCATCACCTGACCCCACCCAGTGGTGCACTGGAGCCATCCTGACTGGTTCTGTAATACACTGCAAGTAAACTGTAATATTTTCAAGAGCTGGCACCTTAAAATAGGCAAGGTAGGAATATTTATTTACACAATGGAAACTGGCCATTGTTACAAGCCCTCCTCGTGCAGCTGGTTGTTAAAAATTTACCAGCAACACCACTGTCTCCACTGCTTCAATTACACTTCCTTTAACTTCACCAGGCTCCTTCATAAGAAAGCCATGATTTTTAAGTGGAAAAAAAGGTCTGATGATAATATACTCGAGATTTTCTTTGGGAAAAACATTTCAAACACATTCTCAAGCATAAGATCAAGAACTTGCTTTAAATTATGATGTAGATGTTTTAATGAACAAAACAATTCAATGTCTAATAAAATTAAATTTTTATTTGCATAAATCACTAGTAGATATCATTCATTCCATGAGGAAAGTAAATAATACATCATTTCTTAAAAAAAGAATAATTATATTATTCTAAAGCTTGACTTTTTTTGAGATCCTTTTCTTTTGAAGGAGTTACTTAGAATTCACCTATTAAGTCAGTTGCTATTAGGTGTCAAAATATTGCCCCTGTTAATAAATAAGAATGGCATGTTTAATGCAAAAGAATGAAACTGGATCACCAACTTACACCATACACAAACATAGACTCAAAATGGATACAGGACTTAAACATAAGATGGGAAACCATAAAAATACTAGAAGCATCCACAGGCAGCAAAATCTCAGACATATGCCAAAAGAACTTCTTCACTGATACTTCCCCGAGGGCAATGGAAGCTAAAGAGAAAATAAACAAATGGAACTACATCAAAATAAAAAGCATTTTTACAGCAAAGGAAACCATCAACAAAACAACAAGAAAGCCCTCTGTATGGGAGAACATAGCAAATCAAAACAACAATGCGGTACCATCTCACACCTGTCAGAATGGCCAACATCAACAAATCAACAAACGACAAGTGTTGGCGAGGTTGCGGAGAAAAAGGAACCCTCGTGCACTGCTGGTGGGAATGTAGACTGGTGCAACCACTGTGGAGAACAGTATGAAGCTTCCTCAAAAAACTGAAAATGGAACTCCCATTTGACCCAGTAATCCCACTCCTAGGAATATATCCCAAGAAGCTAGAAACACCAATCAGAAAGGATATATGCACCCCTATGTTCATAGCAGCACTATCTACAATAGCTAGGATTTGGAAACAGCCTAGGTGCCCATCAGCAGATGATTGGATCCAAAAATTATGGTACATTTACACAATGGAATACTATGCTGCCATAAAAAAGAAAAAAATTCTCATTGTTTGCAGCAACCTGGATGGAATTGGAGAACATAATGCTGAGTGAAACAAGCCAATCAATGAAAGAGAGACACCACATGACCTCACTTATTTATGGATGATAAAGAATATTATAAACTGAAGAACCAAAAGGTAGATACAGAGACAGTAAAGCAACAAGCAGACTGTCAAATTACAGCGGGGAGGTTGGGGAGATCTGGGGGTGATAAGAGATCAACTGAAGGACTTGTATACATGCATATAAGTACAACCAATGGACACAAAACTCTGGGGAGGGAGGGTATGAACGGGAGGGTGGGCAAGGGTATATGTACAAAAATAATAAATTAATAAAAAAATATATGAAAAAAAATATATAAAAAAAGCGAGAAAAAAAAGAATGGCATGTTTATCTAAAAATATATATTTTTAAGATTCAGATAAACAAAGCAAAGAATTTTCAAATGATACTAATATTGCAAAACATTGAGAACTATTCCTAAATATCCTTTTTCTTTGCTAAATGATGAAGTTTTCAATTATCAACTTAAAAGGTAAGACTGAGGATCTTTAGACTGTGTCTTTCAAATGCAACCAGCTTTATAAGAATGTTCCTACATGTTCATTTTCAAAGCTTTGTAGGTTATTAAAAACATACTCTAACTCAGTAGCTTTTAAAAGATTTTACAAATGAAAATTTTAAAAATTGCGACTTATATATTTAAATGTAAGAACATTTAAAGTACAACTACTATCCACTATCACCATTATTTCACAGAATAAAACAATATTTTAACATTATAGAAATAGGAGAGACATAATCTATCTAAACTTTACATATATGCACATGCAAACCTACATCTATATTTATAGGTGTTTCTTTTCTTTTTAAAAAATTTATTTTTATTTATTTTAGAGAGGATGGGAAAGGGAGAGAGATAAAAATATCAATGATAACCCCTGTTTGGCTCAGTGGATAGAGCGTCAGCCTGTGGACTGAAGGGTCCCAGGATCGATTTTGGTCAAGGGCACATGCCCAGGTTGCAGGGTCAATCTCCAGTGGGGAATGTGCAGGAGGGAGCCAATCAGTGATACTCTCTCATCATTGATGTTTCTTTCTCTCTCTCTCTCTCTCTCTCTCTCTCTCTCTCTCTCTCTCTCTCTCTCTCTCTCTCTCTCTCGCCCCCCCTTCCACTCTGAAATCAATACAAATATTAAAAAAAATATCAATGATAAGAGAGAATCATTGATCAGCTGCCTCCTGCATGTTCCCTAATGGGGGTTTAGCCCCAACCCAGCATGTGCCCTGACTGGTAATTGAACTGGGACCTCCTGCTTTTAGGTTGATGTTCAACCACTGAGCCACCTCCAGAGAGACTTTTTTTTTTTTTTTTTAATGGAATCTATGGGGGTGACATTAGTCCACAAAACCATACAGGTTTCAAGTAGGCTGTTTCTAATTTCTTATTTTGCCATGGACTAATGAAAACCTCAAATGGACTGGTTCATAGGAATCACTGTTCTAGCCTGACAAGTCTTTGGAAAGGTTTTCTAAAGCCGTTAATACATGTTTTTAAACCCTTGTAAATAATATATATTCACCAGGGATTCCTCCCTGCCCTCACATGTATACTTAACAAAAACTTTCTTCCTTATTAGTCTCATTGTAAGACTCTACTTAGGTACCTGAGAGAAATAAGAATTATAGAAACAGAATGAGATGAGATGGTAGCAAGTACCAAAGTTAGAACTGAATCCCAGTGAATGATATTTCATTATTGGTATAATGTACAAAAATTAATCAAAAATGAAAAGGCAGCTCATATTAGACAACATTTTTGTTTCAGACAATCTGCATATTACATGTGAATTACCTTCCTTTTAGTTGTCATAACATAATTAGTATGACCTTTCACTTCATACTGATGGCTGAGAAACTTCAATGTACAAAAATAATTAAATATATTTGTGGAGAAATTTAAAGATTTAAATAAGCCTAGTGTATGGTAAAGCTAATAGGTATAGAGATATTCACAGATATCATCAGAGTGGAAAAGAGAAATTTTAATAGTTCAGTAAACAGCACAAAGACTGAAAAAGCTGAAGATGATAGCCAGAAGAATGGAAATTATAATCACTTGGTTCTTTCCTATGAGCAGCTCCATAACCCTCAAGAAAGGTAAATAATTCTCTCAGGAATAAACAGGATTGCTCAGGAATCTCATGCTTTCTCAAATCTTTTTCTTTGGCTTCCAGAATTGATACAACATTGTTAAGGGGATAGGGCGAGATGGGTAAATGAGGAGACGTTGCACTTAGGCCATAGTCAACACTAGAGATGCTGAGGAAGAGGAGGAAAGGCAGAGGCATGAGAGGGAGGATTCCATTTCACCCCTTCCCCCACTTAAAAAAAAATCTTTATATCTTTTAGTGGTCAATTAAGCTATTTTTAGTATATATAGTGAGTTGTGCAACCATGGATGCCATTTTCATTTACCTGAACTGTAGAGTAACAAAAAGCATCAAGCATCAAGATTGGTTTCTAATGGTAGAAACTCCACAACACCAAGTTGGAGCCGTGATTTTACTAATTTATTTGAACTCACAGAAAGGACTGGAAGTCCTATTATCTTTACCACAAGAAAGATGCATTATATTTGGAAATGATAATGAGAATATTTATAAAGAAGGGAGTGGCACTTCCTATAGGAATTTTTATTTTTCAAGTAAAATCTTTTATCTGTATTCTGTGGGATATCAGCTATGGAACATTTATTTTTGGCAATGTGATAAAAAAAAAAATCATTTCTGTAATAGGCTGCAGGTAAATTCGGGCTCCAAAGCCTCCACCTTTCATCTTCTTTGCATCTCATCTGTACCTTTGTGGAGATTCTCTAGAGGCTCCAGGACACCCCTCCGGAAAGAGGCCATCGGATCTTGAACACAGGACCGAAGGCTCAGCATGCTCTGTAGGTGAGGCTCCCGAAGAAGCTGCTCCCGATAGGCCGCCAGCTGAGGGGAGCGGCAGAGCAGGGCAGCAACATTGTGGACAAATTCTGGCACCAGGCAGGTGTAGGCATTATCTGCTTGGCAATAATGATAGGCAACTACCTACAAAAGAAAGAAGAGAATGCAGACACATTTACCAGTAGCAAGAGCAACAGCCACAATTATTATCTTCTCTAACATGTTTTTTTGTTTCTCTATCCCTCAAAATTTTCAAGTAAAATTAAAGCTGCTAACTCAGCCTGGCCAGCATAACCCAGTGGTTGAGCATCGACCTATGAACATGGTCAATCCTCAGTGTGGGGCATGCAGGAGGCAGCTGATCAGTGATTCTCTTTCATCATTGATGTTTTTATCTTTATCTCCCTCTACCTCCTTCTTTGAAATCAATAAAAATATATTAAAAAAGAAAAAGCAGCCCTAACCGGTTTGGCTCAGTGGATAGAGCATTGGCCTGTGGACTGAGGGGTTCCAGGTTCGATTCTGGTCAGAGGTGTGCAGTTTGGTTGTGGGCACATCCCCATGGGGGGTGTGCAGGAGGCAGCTGATCAGTTTCTCTCTCATTGATGTTTCTGGCTCTCTATCCCCCTCCCTTCTTCTCTGTAAAAAAATCAAAATATATTTAAAAAAAATCTACTAACTCAGAAATTGCCTGATTTATCTAAGACCAGAAATTTGATAACATACTTTTACTGTATACATATATCATAATATCACTTAATATTTATAAATACAAACGAGTTTTCCCTCTGGATTATAAGAAATAGGAAGCAAGCCTGAGAATAAATATTTACATTAATCTAATATTTATTCAGCATAGAGCAGTATTGGAGTCTGATTTTATAACAAAGTATTAGGAATAAGATACTCAGAGAAAAACCATATGTCAGTCTCACCAAACACACTTGTTCATGCCATCACATTTTAAATTAGAGTTATGCTATAAAAAGCCTTATAAAAATAAAATAATTCCATTTTAAGAATTATCATTACATATTTTCTGAACACCTGTAGACAAGAAAATCAAAATTAGATAACTGGCCTGGCCGATGCTCAGTGGTTGAATGTCAGCCCATGAACCGGGTTTGATTCTAGGTGGAGGCACATGCCCAGGTTGTGGGCTCAATCCCCAGTAAAGAGGGTGCAGGAGGCAGCCAATTGATGGTTCTTTCTCATGAATGTTTCCAACTCTATATCCCCCTCCCTTCCTCTCTAAATATATATATATATATATATATATATATATATATATATATATATATATATGAAAAAGAAAACAGGAAGAAGGAAAGGAGTGAGATTTTTTTTTGTTAGATACAGGTCTTAAATTCAAAGAACTTAGAAAATGTACGAATCTTTATGGAAGGACCTGGAAAGTATTATGCTAAGTGAAATAAGCCAGTCAGAGAAAGACAAGTATTGCATGATCTCACTCATATGTGGACTCTAAAGAACAAAATAGATTCAGAGACAAAAAAGTATGGAACAGACTGTCAAATCTTAGAGAGAAGGCAGGGGAGGTGGGGAGGAGGAAAAGGGGGGAAAAAGAGATCATCCAAAGAACTTGCATGCATCTCTATTTATATAAGCCCAGTGATTGAACAGTGGAATGACCAGAATGACCAGTTGCTATGACGTGCACTGACCACCAGGGTACAGACGCTCAATGCAGGAGCTGCCCCCTAGTGGTCAGTGTGCTTCCACAGTGGGAGTACTGCTCAGCTGACCACGATGAGCAGTGCTGCCACAGCAGGCTGATCCCTGCAGGCCATGCCCCCCACCAGTGCATAATTCCATGCACCAGGCCTCTAGTATAAGCATAACCCATGAACACAGACAATAGGGTAGTGAAGGCTGGGGAAGGGTGGGCTAGAAAGAGTCAATGGAGGAAAAAAGGGGACATATGTAATACTTTCAACAGTAAAGATTAAAAAAATAAAATAAAATGTATGAGTCTTAATGTCACCCAGGGTGTGGGTTAGCTGGCTGGAACTTGGGAGTTTTAAGTTCAGAATTTCTATTTGAATTTGCAGAGCTTACTCTTTGCTTCAAGGACAAGTGCAGAGGGTGGTTTTAATCTACCCTGTTTCCCCGAAAATAAAATAGTGTCTTATATTAATTTTTGCTCCCAAAGATGCGCTAGATCTTATTTTCAGGGAATGTCTTATTTTTCCATGCGCTAGGTCTTATTTTCGGGGAAACACGGTAGACCATTCTGTTGGTTCTGTAGTACGCACAAAGTGATAAGATTGTGTAGATAACATGAAATTGGCAGTAGAGATTCAGCTTAAATATATGGAAGCAACCTGGCATGGTGTTCAGCACACAATATGCATAGTTGTCTCCATCATCACTGCCTTCCTCCTTTTCTTCCTCTCCATCATCATTATGGTCATCATCAAGGTTCTATATAGTCTCTTTTTCAGCACTGGTTTTGTGCCTACAGGCATTTGAAATTTGCCCCAAGAGCACTCATAAATGTACTATTGGGATTCCAGAATTACCCATTAAAGTGTTCTGCTTTGAACGGATTCTTAATCTGTAGGTATGGTCATCCCAATTCCTTAACAAATGCTGGAAGTGTCACTTTAATACCTGAAATCCCTCTCATTAAACATACAAAGATTGAATAATACAGAGAATATTACTAGATGTATAAAGCTGAAGACAGGAATTGCTTGTGAATGAAGCAATGATATGGAATTGAAAATGAGAAATTGTACTAAAAAACTTAACTCTTTTCGTCAGGTAGACTGCTCATTGCTGAAGTAAGGAACCCAAAGAGAAAACTAGGCAGTAATTAATTTGTCCCCTCAATGAACAGTGAATGTTAGTGATTATGTCCACATGGATACAAATCTCCACTTTATAAAAAGCAAACATCAAACTTCCGAATCAATATGAACTTCCACCATATTTTATTTCAATTGATTTCATAGCTCAAAAAGCAAAACACAGCCGAGCAAATCAGCTGTTAACTTACCCTTTACTTAAAGTAATGAGATAAGTTTGAAGTTAAAAATTCTGAAATTTAGGAAGAGGGTTTTTTTTCTTCTTTTTTTTTCTCTTTCTGTTTTTATTAAAAACCATTTGTACTCTTGGCTGAATGAGGTTTTATCTAACAAAGGTTAAATAACATGGCTAATGGTGCCCCTTCTACAGGTACTTCTCTTTTAATTTAAAAAATTTCTTTGGTATTTCAAATATAAAATCTCGATTCCTTTGCAGAATTCAGGAAGATCATTCAACATCTTCATAAAATCTGCACTGTGGTCTAAAATAGGTTTATTAGACATTTCAAAATAGATATGTACATACAATCTGTCAAAAGACATTTGATACTTCCTGCAAATTATCTATTGACATTATCTACAACTTTCCTTACATATACAAATAGGAAACAAATCTGGGAATGTAGTTTTTTCCTTCAGTCTGCCATTGTATCAGTGTTCAGTGATGGATGTTTGATCACTCCCTACAGCTTTGAGGATGTCATCAGGGCCACCCATACTCAGTCACTATTATTTCAACTTCCTGGAAACGCTTCAGAATGAGTCCACACTCAATAAATCAGGCAGGTGAAACCTTTCTCCTTGGTGAATTCTTGTTTCTTACAATTACTTGTTGAAATTTCATTTTCAGTTATGTCTTTTGTATATTATCAATTTTTCCTTCTAAAGTTTTTATGTTAAATCCCTAAACTTGTAGAGTTGGTATACAGTACTATATTAGTTATTAAAACAATTCTATCCAAAATATATAGGATCTGACCAAATTGTATTAACTTTTTAAAGACAGTAAGTGAATTTTAAATTACTTCTGTGAGGGAAGAAAGGAAAAGGGAGGTTTGTAGATCATATAGACAAAAGAAAAGACTGGAAGTCAGTATAGCCTTGGGTATAAAAAGCTTTTGACTTAATACTGTACATAAGAAATGATAAAACTAAGCAGAATCCTCATTAAAGGCCCTAATAAAATGACCGACAGCAAATTTTTCAGGCTTGTTTAAAAGTCAAAGGCCTTCACTCTCCGAAGAGCATTTCCTACTTCAAATGAATAATCTTTGATAAGATTAAGCTAATCTCAAATAAAGAAAAGGTACCTTTGAATCTCTGAAATTTGGACATAAAAATTTACGTAATTTACACAATGACTGGCATTTGTATCAGTCAAATTCTGAAGTTGATCATGTAACTTCTTTTTGAGTTTCAACTTCCTTAACTACCCATTTCCTTTCCAACTCTAAAGTTCTGATTCTGTAATAATAAAGTATTTTTCTAGGAACAGCAAAGAAAAATACACTTTTCTCCATGTTCTCATGGTATACCTGTATATATTTCTGTTCACTTTGCCTAGGGTTTCCTGCCTTTGCCCCCTTGACGTAAAAAGGGAACTAGCATGCCCACAAACTGGGAATCCCATTGTACCTGTGAGGCTAGTCTCCGCATAGCCTCCTCCTGCCGCCGGCGCATTTCTGGAGTTCCTGGGCAGCTTCCACTGGTAATGGAAGAGTGGGCTGAAGGTGGTTGTGTGAGTGGCAGCTCTCTGTTGGCATCCACATCTGGATTAAAAAGATGAGATATTTGCATCAATCATAAAACTCTGAACTAAAGAAAGAATGGTTAAATTTCATTTGTGTATGATCTAGCAATTCTATTCCTAGGTTATGTACCCAAGAGAAATAAAAACAGAGGTCCATGCAAAAACTTATACACAAATACTCATAACAGCTAAAAAGTGAAAACAACTTAAATGTCCACCAACTGACGAATGGTTAAAATGTGGTATAACCGTACAATGAACTATTACTTGACAATAAAAATAAATGAGATACTGATGTATGCTACAATATGGATAACCTTTGAAAATATTACATTCAGAGAAGAAGCCAGTTACAAAAGATTATATACTGTATAATTCTATTTAATGAAATGTCCAGAAAACAGAATCTATCGGGACAAAGAATAAATTAGTGGTTACCAGGGGGTGAAGGTAGGGAGTTAAGGGGAGATTAGAGATTGACTACTAAAGGGCATAGGATTTCTTTCGGGTGGTGGTGGGTGGGGGTGGGGGATGAAAATGTTCTAATATTAGATTATGATGACTGTTGTACAACTCTGTAACTATGACAAAAAACACTGAATTGAACAATTTAAATGGGTGAATTGTATGGTGTGTGAATTATAACAATATAGCTGTTTTTTTCAAACAATTCAATCTGTCCATGTAATTTAGAAAATGTCTTACCTACACTAAAAAGTACAAAATATATTTATGAATGCAGATCATACTTTTATTAAAAATGGGTACCAAAGTAATTGACAATAAAAACAAATGAGATACTCATCTATGCTACAATATGGATAACCCTTGAAAATATCACACTTACTCAGAGAAGCTAGTTACAAAAGACCATATGTTGTATAATTCTATTTATATGAAATGCCCAGAATGAGAAGGTGTTAATTGATGGTCAAAAGGTAAAGGAGGAGGAATTAGGGAAGACAGTCCTCATTCAAACTAACCGAGCTATTTTCCCTTCAACTGGTAGAGTAAATTTTCTGGTCACTGGACAAAGTTCTGAGCAATTGGAGGAGGGTAGCTGTGGGAAATGACAGTGGAAAAAATGCTTGAAGAAAAGTGTCAGCTGAGGTAAAGTTCAGTGACTGTCACTGTATCATTTCTGCTGTTTATTCCCTCTCCTCACCACTCCCATTCTCCTGGTATTTGATTTTGTGGGTAGTTACTGTTTGAATACCTTCTGTCTTCTAGTTATTTCCTTTTAAAGATGCCTCATTTTTTGTCTGCATGTCTTTCTTTTCTGCTGGCATTCAGAGAACAGTAGAAATAATAGTTAACATGAAGCCAGTGTGCACAGCGAACTGGCAAAACAGACTTCTGAAATCAGCAGAGTAGGGAGGGTAGTGGTTACTTACTGAACAGCTGTTTGGGGGACTTGGCAGCTGTTGGCAAATGTCAAATCCAAATAATAACTAACACTGTGACTTTCAATGATAGGAAAATATAGACTTGTATTAGAGCTTCCCTAACTACTGTATCGAGGATACTTGCAGTTAATACAATAATGCCTGAATTACACAACAAGTCTATTTTCACAAAACGTTTTGCTCTTTGTGTGTGTGTGTGTTGGAGGGGTGGGTTGATGATTGGGGGGAAGGTTAATGGGGGAGTCAAGTTTGGGAAGGGGTGTAGGTGGAAAGCAGGATGACAGGCTAGTGCTTGCCTTGACAGCTTTTCTGTACCTACCCAGGGAAATGACAAGGAGGGGGCGGGCTGGGGGCTGAGTGTCTGTGGGGGAAGGCTGAGCCAGGCTATGCAGTACTGCAGACTAAACTGCTCAGGTCTTCTACAGTGCTGCTCAGTGCAGAGGAGGCAGGGCCAGAAGAAGAATGACAGATGATGCAGAGATGGGAGGTGGGACGTGGGGGCTCCAATATTTTCTTGTTCTCATTATTACAACTACATCACTGGTATCACTTACTGAGGGTTTGGGATTTCAAATAAACTTATCTAAACTTAATGTAAATTAAACTCTGTAAAAAACTAAGCCAACTCTCTATATAGACATCATTCTTATTCTGCTACTGCCAGCAAGATTTCAGTGCCAGCTCATACAGTAACAGATTAATTCTGAAAAGACAAACAAAACAAGAGTGCATTTTATCAGTTACCTATTCTTGACTCTTCTTAAGGACTAGTGGTTCGGTTAAGATGGTAGAGGCAAAATGTAGCTTGGACATCACATATTATAACAAAAATTATTTTTTCAAGGTAATTGCTTATTCTAGATAATTCTGATAAACACACAACCACATATTTTATACTCCTTGACACCTTTCCAAGGTTTAAAAGTTAACTATCAGGCCAAAGCTATAGTTTCAACATATGGACATTTATCTCATGAATGGGAGGGTCATTATTTTTAGAGTTTCTCTGGAGATAAAGGCAATGGATGTTGAGAATAACTTAATGAACCACCTTGAAAGAATCTCTACTTTTGGGAGCACAGTGGCTGTTTTTTATTAACTCTTGCTCTCCAGACATGGGGGGTACGAGGACTCCCAGATACCTTTGCTTTCTGAGAAAGCAGCTCTTCTTGCCTTTGGCATTTATTCTGTCATGCATGATTCTACCATTCTGTTATCTGAAACAGTGATAGAGGAGTCAGAGAGACTATTAGCTATCTGCTTTTCTGCCTGACACCCTCAAATAGTTGACCTTTTGGCTTACTCAGATAAGGGATAGGTTGGTGTGATACTTTCGCACACAAAGGAAAATACTGGGATAGATGTGAAAAATTACTTTTAACCATGAATATATTGTTAGAATAAGAGAATTTTAGGAAAGGAACAAATCTTAAAGATCTAGTCCCACTTTCTTATTTACAAATGAGAAAACTGAGGTTTAATGAATTAAAGTAAAATTATCAAGGTTACAAAGTATAGACAATTTGAATGTTGGGGATCTAACTCTGGGCTCTTGATTCCCACATGACCTATGCCAATCAACCTTAGAAAGTTTCATGTAGAAATTAAGCATGACATTATTCTTTAAAAAATATTCTTTCATACAAATTCTTATCATACCCTGATAAACAGACTCTTGATTCAGTTTTCTTTCTGGTCACTAGCTGTTCTTCTACATGTTAGATATCCATAAGTTTATCTATGTCAATCTGCCTTCTTAATGACATAAGAGTGCCAATTAATTTCAACAGGAAGCCAAGATGTTTGGAGGGCATTCAGTGAATTCCAGTTGAGTTTCAGCACTGTGCTAGACTCTGTAAGGACTATAATCTCAGACAAGCCATTTCTAATGACTGCTGTTCTGAAAATTTGTGGTGAACTAGATGAAGCTACACTAGTAGACCAATAGTTCTTTCCATTTTTTTCTCTCTTATAACTAACAGAAACCAGGTAAACTATACGTACAATGTGTATAGGAAGAACATTTCCTTTTATCTCCTTTACTGAAGTGAGTGAATTCTACCAAAACGGAGAGCAAAATGGGTAAGAGAATGGCCTCTGAAACCAGACTGCTTAGTATTAAATTCCAATTTCACATTTTACTGGCTAGGAAACCTGGGAGGTTTGCTAAACTTCTCTGAGCCTCAAATTATTTATCTATGAAATGAAGACAACAGGTCCAACCTCATTGAGTTGACAGGATTGTATGAATTAAGACTTACTAAGCTGTCAGACAGTACCTGGCATTAGAGGCCATATGAGTATTCTAAAAATAAGTAAACAAGATCCTGGAGGTGATCATCCCAAGCTGTGCTCTGCCTGGGATGAAAGAAGTATGGACATATATGAGATCTCAGCATCTCACAAGGAAGCAGGAGAAACCCTTCAAGGGCACAATGACGTTCAAGCCCAGGCAGTGCAATACTGACATCACTGGCAAGGAAATGAAGGCATGAACAGATTGTGCTGGCATGTAACAAGGAGACCTGGGCACAGGCTGAGCAAACCTGACAGTGATGAATGCAAATGGCTCTTATAGGCAATTGCTGTAGTTATTCTCCAAAGGACAGACTAGCCAGATAGCCAGTAGGGAAGAGTCATACATTTTTCTGAAAGTTTTTCACACTGAGGTGACTGTTGGATATGTGGGTTGACTGTTGGATATGTGGGTTAAATGTAAGCAGAGTATTATATTCTTTCCCTCAACTCTGAATTAATGGTCCTTACATACAAGTCAGTATTTGCAGATATATAATAACAAAAGCATAATATGATAATTAGACTGGATGTCCTTCTGGACGAAGCCAGGGCTGTGAGGGAAGCCCAGGTTCCAGTGCCAGAGGAAGGAAGGCCTACTTGTGCACAAAATTTCGTCCATTGGGCCTCTAGTCAGAAAATAAAAGGACATGAGACAATATAAATATGCTAGAAAAAAATTTCAGAGCAATGAAGCAGGGAGTTCTTTAAAAAGGAATACTTACGTTTGGGGGAGGCATGTGGACTGTCTGAGGCGATCTGTCTCATCCGTGTTCCATGGCAGCTGAGTGCCACAAGTCTGGAGATGATGGCAGTTTTGCCGAACCCAATGTTTCCCACAATCACTACTCCTTGGTTCACGCTGGCATTTGAACTTTGAAGTTGAGCATCTATTTCATGGAAAACCCAGTCCCGGCCAACAAACACTGACTCTGTAGTGATGCTGGGCACTTCAAAGAGCAGAGGCTTCAGGGAGATATCTGGAGGTCTATAAGGTGCAAAGCGAACTAGAAGGAACCATAAGAAAATAGAATGTAGGCCAAACCATCAGCATTGAGAGAAATAAAGAAAAAAAGCTTCAACTTAGAGTTACAGTATGATGGTATTCTGGCTTTTTCAGAAAATAATAAAACTCTGATTTTGGTTCAATGCAGATAAGCAATGACAGGTGACTTAGAGCCATTTGATACTCCAGTTGGCAGAACATAAACACTGTCAAAACAGTAATGATTTATGGGACAGTCAGAAAGTTGGGGTAATATTAAAAGCTATTAAACAATGGGGATGGCCTGGGGACTAGCAATCAGGATAGTTGCACAAGTAGTAAAGAAGTAGGGTCCTGAAGGCCTCCTTCTATGCCTGGGGATAACCTTGTAATCGTTGGACTGTGAGGAGATGCAGAGTTGGAGTTCCTGGGGGAAGAGACAAGACTGTGGCGGGTCCTCACCAATCAGTAAGGTTGTTAAATATTTTAACATTTAACAACCAATATGGCCATACTAGTACATACCAGTCCTGTGGAAAGCAAGGTAAAATTTCTTTTAAAATACCAATGAAAATAGAAATTCCTTTAAGTTCATGATTATATATATACACACACACACACACACACACACACACACACACACATATATATATACACATATATATATATTATACATATATTAAAGGAAGCAAAACCTCTAAAAGCTGATGGTTTAAAAGGTTTTAAGCAGTCAAGGAAGTAGAAACCAAAGTTTCACCTAATGTCTTTGCACTTGTACTAATTGTATCCATGACAATTAAAAAGAAGATTTTTTCACTTATATACACCTGTCTTGGGAATGAATCTCTATTGCTTTTCTGCGCTTATGTAGTTGTGGGATATGCTAAGGGCCAAGTAGGAGTTGTACTTTCAACAGTTCTCTAAAAATGTGTAATAGATGTAACTTGGTTTTAGAGATCAGACTTCTAATTGTATTGATGATAAAAAGAAGTTCTGCCTCTTTTATCTGAGTTAAATGCCTTCCTCCCATAACTATTCTGAGAGTAGCTCTAATCTGTATCATTTTATCTGTTTGTATCGTTAACTTAGCAGTGCTTTAAAACATATTAGGTGCTCAATAAATACATCCTGAAAGAATCAATCAAAAATAAGGGATGACACTCTAAACCTATTTTATATTTTGGAAAATAAGGGCCAGCGGGAATGAGAACAGGAGAAAAGGAAATCATAAAGGAGGAAACGAGATCTATGTATACTGTTTTATTATTCTAGAACATACCTAAACCACTTATATATCATAAAATGAGATCTAGATATGGCAGCTTACTTAAGAAAAATATATAAGTATGCACATATGTACACTCTCATTATAACTGTCTGAAATCCATTAGAATGATAACTGAGCATTTTTAAAAGGATAACAATTACAAAAGTAGTGCAAATAATTAAAAATATAAAGCCAAACTCTAATAATAGAAGCAAATAGTTTCCTATATCAGTATAAATGTCCCCAAATTTCACTTAAAAAAAAAGGGCTGTGGAGATACAGCTAGATGGTCACTTATAATTTCCTAATTCACATCTCTTTGCCAAAACAAACCCTTTTAAAATCCATGACTATAATCATAGCTCAGTGAAAATTAGACTATAACTTCCTAAAAATATTCTTTTAAATTCTAGTGTCTTATAGCTAATAGATTCTATTTTACTTTTCTTATGCAATTTTTTATGAACTATAATTCACATACCATAAAATTCACCCTTTTAAAGTATACAATTTAGTGGTTTTTAGTATATTCCAGCCCCTAGCAATCAGAGATTTTCTCTCTTTACAGACTTGCTTATTCTGGACCTTACACACAAAAGTTATCAAATAATATGTGGCATTTTATGTCTGGCTTCCTTCACCTACCATAATGTTTTTGAGGTTCATTTTGTTATAGCATACATTGGTACTTCATTCATTTTTATTGCCAAATAATATTCTATTGCATGCCTATATCATATTATTTTTATCCATTTATCAGCTGAAGAACATCTGGGTTGTTTCCACTTTTTAACTATTATGAATCACCTGCTCTGAATACTCATGTACAAGTTTTTGTGTACATATGTTTTTAATTCTGTTGGGTATATATCAAGGAATGATATTGCTGGGTCATATGAAAACTCTATATTTAACTTTTTGAGAAACTGCCAAATAGTTGTATTTTATTTTTTTTTCTTTCTCTTCAATTTATTATTTATTTATTTATTTATTTATTTATTTATTTATTATTTTTTTAGACAGATCTTTGTTTTTAAAAAAAATAAATCTTTGTTGTTCAGATTATTACAATTGTTCCTCCTTTTCCCCCCCATAGCTCCCCTCCACCCAGTTCCCACCCCACCCTCTGCCCTAACACCCCTCCTCCCCAACTGTCCTCATCCATAGGTGTATGATTTTTGTCCACTCTCTTCCTGCACCCCCACACTCTTTTACCCTGGAGAATTGTCAGTCCACTTCCTTTCTATGCCCCTGATTCGATTATATTCACCAGTTTATTCTGTTCATCAGATTTTTTATTAACTTGATTTTTAGATTCATTTATTGATAAATATGTATTTGTTGTTCATAATTTTTATCTTTACCTTTTTCTTCTTCCTCTTCTTAAAGAATACCTTTCAGCATTTCATATAATACTAGTTTGGCGGTAATGAACTCCTTTAGCTTTTTCTTATCTGTGAAGCTCTTTATCTGACCTTCAATTCCGAATGATAGCTTTGCTGGGTAGAGTAATCTTGGTTATAGGTTCATGCTATTCATCACTTTGAATATTTCTTGCCACTCCCGTCTGGCCTGCATAGTTTCTGTTGAGAAATCAGCTGACAATCATATAAGTGCTCCCCTATAGGTAACTGTTTTTCTCTTGCTGCTTTTAATATTCTTTGTCTTTTACTCTTGGCATTTTAATTATGATGTGTCTTGATGTGGTCCTTTTTGGATTCCATTTGTTTGGGGTTCTGTGTGCTTCCTGGACTTAGAAGTCTATTTCTTTCACTAGGTGGGGAAAGATTTCTGTCATTATTTCTTCAAATAGGTTTTCAGTATCTTGCTCTCTCTCTCCTTTTGGCACCCCCATAATTCTGATGTTGGTACGCTTGAAATTGTCTCAAAGGCTCCTTACATTACCTTCAAATTTTTGGATTCTTTTCTCTTTTTGTTTTTCTGGTTGGGTGTTTTTTGCTTCTTTGTATTTTAAATCTTTGACTGGATTCTTGTGATCCTCTAGTCTGATGTTGGATCTCTATATATTATTTTTTATTTCATTCAGTGTATGCTTAATTTCCAGTTGGTCCTTTTTCATATCCTTGAAGTGTCTCACTAAATTTATCACCCTTTTCTAGAAATTCTTAAAAAACCTTATAACTGTTATTTTGAACTCTATATCCAGTAGATTGCTTTCCTCCATTTCTTTCATTTGTGACCTGTTTTTTTGTCTTTGCATTTTGGCTGCTTCCCTGAGTTGATAGAGTAGCTGGCTTTGCGTGCTAGGTGTCCTATAGGGCCATAGCTAAGCCTCCCCAGTTACCTGAGGTGGACACTTTTGGTGCACCCCTTTGTGGGCTGTGTGCACAGTCTTCTTGTAGTTAAGCCTTGATTGTTGTTGGTATCACTGGGAGAAATTGACCTCCAGGCCATTTGGCTGTGAGGATCAGCTGTGTCTATGATGGGAGAACTTCTGTGCTGGAGACACCCTTATGAGGCAAGACTTGCTTCAGTGGGACTTTGGTGCTCATTGAGTCTTCCCCCTGAGTGTGTCACTTATGGATCTGAGGAGTTGTAATTTGGATGGTCCTACTCTGACCCCTGGGTACAAAGGCTCTTGGTTCCCCAAGGAGGTGCTAATTTAGCCTCTGCCTGAGGCCACTCAGCAGGAGCTACAGAGAGATCTGCAGATTCTTCTTTTTTGTTTGGGTTTTGGAGGTGCCCAGAGGAGGCCAAGCTGTGAAGTAATGCAAGCTGCTATGGGGCCTTGGGCCTTCTTTTGGATATTCTGGGTCTTACTGACTCAGCTGCAATTTATTAGGTAAGTTTAGATTTCAAAGGACCAGGTTATTCATATGCAAAAGCCTCTGTGCACAGCTTAGATGGGGTGGAGTCTCAGGGCTGAGCAAACAGCAATGGCTTCCCATCAGCCCTGCCCTAATAGGCTCCTGGGTCTCAGTGTCCTGCGGTAATCATTGCAAGCACCTCTGAGAGAAAGCTGCCCTCGAGTTCCGCCCACTGCCAGACAGTCCAGTTTCTCCCTGTATGAGTCTGGGTCCCCAGATTCTTGCCCGGAATTGGAGTTCAGAGCAGCAGCTCCTCTGAGCCTCAGTGTGCTTTTCTCTTCCCTTCTAGTTGTAAAATTTCTACTTAGCCAGCCTTCCTGTGGTTCTGGATGATGTCCTTTTTGTCTTTTAGTTGTAGTTTTGAAGTTGTTGTGCAAGGCAGCAATTCAGGTGTTTACTTATGCCATTATCTTGGTTTCTCCCCTGTATTTTATTTTTTTGCTATTTTTCACAGGATACATAGTCACTATAGAAAATTTAGTAATAGTAAACAAATAATGCCCTAGCTCAGCGGTTGCCAACTGGTGGTCTGTGAGGTCTGAAAGGTTGGCGACCACTGCCCTAGCTAGTTTGGCTCAATGGATAGAGTGTCAGCATGCAGACTGAAGGGTTCAGGGTTTGATTCTACTGCCCGGGTTGTTGGCTCAGTTCCCAGTAGGGGGTATGGAGGAGGCAGCCAATAAATAATTCTCTCTTATCACTGATGTTTCTCTCTCTCTCTGTCTCCCTTCCTCTCTGAAATCAATAAAAAGCAAAAACACAAAAACCACCAACAAAAAAATAACTGTGTTTTCTCTAGCCAGAAATATTATTCACATACTATATATTCTGAGTTTTATCTGTACCATATACACTTATTTTAGAAACAAAAAATGGGATCATATGATAGACACTGTTTCATAATTTGCCTTTATCACTTAGCAATTCCAGAGTTCTGAAAAAGTTGATTCTGTCAGACGTGCCAGCTTCATGGTTGCTTCAGTGGAGGGACTAAATATTGTAGTGCCTTACTTCACCATTTTCCATGATGTCACTCGATAGGGGCTGCTAAACCCTCATGGGGTTTCCTGTGTATCTGAGTGCCCTTGCTGGGCAGACACTTAGACAAACATGCTGAGCTCTGGCTGAACAGTCATAGAACTCCCGGGAATGAGGAAGAAAACAAAACACCAGTTGGCTTGAATTGTGTCTAATTATGCCTAGAGAGACCTAAGGTTACAGAGAACTTAGGGAACACAGAATTGGTTTCAGAATCATAATTCAAACCTAATTCTGACTCAGAAATTCAGGCTTTTCCCAGTTATATTATGTTGTAACTGCTCTATAGTATGTAAGTATTAAATCTTAAAGTGACATGAGTTCTCCAACTGATGACCAGAATTGATAGGTTTAGCTGACATGTTAGACTCTCTTCCTTATCCTTCCCTTCTCCTGTGCTTCCCTTTAGGAATTGCATTCTTCATCAGAGGTGACCTTTTCAAAGACAGAAGAACTACTCAGACACACTCAGTTGCTTTCTAAACTAACTTATCTGTTCATGTCTAAGATTACTTTATATTGTTCATCAAAAGGGACTTTCATGGCCCAGCCTGTAAAGCTCAGAGGTTGAGCATTGACCCACGCACCAAGAGGTCATCCGTTTGATTCCTTGCGGGCTCGATCCCCAGTAGAGGGTGTACAGGAAGCAGCCGATCAATGTTTCTGCATCAATGCCTCTCTCTCTCTCTCTCTCTCTCTCTCCCTCTCTCTCTCTCTCTCTCTCTCTCTCTCTCTCTCTCTCTCTCTCTCTCTCTCCCTCCCTCCCTCCCTCCCTCCCTCCCTCCCTCCCTCTCTGTCTAAAATCAATACAAACATATTATTTTTAAAAGGGACTTTCATTTATATGACCAATGTGATTTTATAATATTGAATAAGTATAGACTCAATTTAATTCTTAATTTTTCGGGAAAAATTCGATTAACTTGTTCTCATGTTAACATAATCACTCACCATATTTTATTTTACTGAGAAAGAGTTGACATTTAAAAGTTATTTTAAAAATTTTCTAAAAATGTAATCAATTCACAAAAACCTCAAGGGAAGAACAGACAAAATTAGCCCAGTACCATATGGTAAAACAACTGTAGATACCAAGAACAGCCTAGAAATGATTTTTGTACCTCTGAAACCGAGGCTTTTGTCAGATCAGTATATTAAAAGAAAGCCATACTTCTTATGTACCAAGAGTAAAGTTAGGACATATGAATAAGAAAGCATTTTGGTCTGTATTGTAGGACATGTAAGTAATAAATATTCTCTGTGGAGTTCATATTCCTAAATAAATGTTTCTTTGTTTGGGATATCAACTAGTTTTAAGAGATTTTCTAAGGCAGAAACCCCTGAAATAATCCATTGAGAAATTACCACAGCAACTATAGCTGAGCTAAGGGAAAAAGATCAACTGATCCATACCATTTAGTAACAGATGTGACTTACCCTTGGAATTTAAGAAGTGGCAGTCCCAGAGCAGACAGACCATCCCATCCTTCTCAAAACATGCCAATAAGGTATACTGCAATTTACTTTGAAATTTGTAAAAAATGGGTGGATAAAGAAAGGGATATATGGATAATTAAATGACAAAATAATATAGCAAAATGTTAATGATCTGATCAAGGTGGTGGGTATATGAGTATTTATTGTAAAATTCTTTCATTATTTTGTATATCCAAAAAATTTCCTAATAAAATGTTGAAGGAAAAAAAGAAAAACATTGCAATAGGGCACAATAATCAGACAAGCTTTGGATAGCTGTTTTTAAAAGGGATTTAATAACCACTCTAGACTCAGATCAGTGTATGCATCTCTTCAGTGCAAATTAGGCTCACAGCAGACAAATAAAATCTCTCTAGGAAAGTCTCTGTGAGACTTCAATAAGTATAATTACATATCTAGGCTTATAACGAAAACTGACCTTTATTTAACTAAGGCAAAGAGTAAACATTTAAAAAACAAACAAAAGTGCATTAAGGCTAACAGATCCACTAGCCCAAATGCAAATATAAACAGCTGCAGCAAGAGGAGAAGGGAAAGGGAAAGTGGGGGCAAAAGAACTCTAACTGGATTTAGACTAAAGCATATTTACTCATGGAAAACAACCATGAATCATCATAAAAGAAGTCAGTCACAGGACTGGCAGGAGAAAGGATAGTGTGTAACACAGCCAAGGTCTGGTGCAAACAGGAGCAGAATTGTATTTCCTCACATTCTCCCATAATGACTGTAAAGTCTAGCCTGGAAGTACCTCTGTTCCTCAGAACAAAAGATAACTTTTTAGGGTTCATGCCATGCATGCTATTCTCAACACAGAGGAGAGGAAAAACACTTCAGACAAAACCTGGTATCACATTAGCACCAAACATAAGTAAAAAGGCACGTTTTTCCCCCCTTAAGAAATACTTAAACCGAAGAATGGGCTTGCTTGTCTACTGAATTTCCAGAAAGCTCACTCTCCCATTACTTTAATCTCTTTAGGGTCTGTTGTTTATTCTCGGTGCTCTGGAATAGCACAATAGGCAGCTCTTCCTACCTCTAGAAATGAGTTTTTAAAGAATGTCCTAAAGGACAACCTAAAGATACTAGTCTGAGATATGCTCATTCCAGATAACTTCTATATGGTTTTTTTTTTTTTTTTTTTTTTAAAGATTAAATAAAGCAGAATCACTTTTTGGGTCAGCAGGGGAACATATAGTAAAGTGGGTAAAATTGTGGACTCAGAGCCAGATGCCTCAGGTTGCATCTTGTCTCTGTTACTCACTAGCTGTGTGACCTTAGGATAGCTACTCAGGTTCTCAATATCTCAGTTTTCCTCATTTAAAAATTAGGGATAATCATAATTCTGTGAGGATTAAATAAGTGAATGCATGTAATGGACCTAGGACAGTGTCTGGCTGTTAACTGCTATCACTATTCATATTATCAAGCCAAAATAGATATCTAGTGCAATCATAATCACCCCCCCTCCAAACACACACTTAAAATAAAAATATTGAGGCTTCTAACTTATCTTTCACTACCCAACATTTTAAAAGAGCCATGCTTGCTATCTTCACATACACAACAATAATCCATTCTAGCCTGGCCTCCTTCAATTTTATTCTTCAGAAATTCTTTTGGTTAAAGTCACTGAAGACTTTCTTACTGTTAATTCCAATAACTTATTTTCAGCCTTCATGCTTCATAATCACTCTTCAGTATTTAATAGTTTTAACTAAGCCCCATTTAAAAAAAAATACATTCCCTTCTTGGGCTTAAGATGACACTTTTTTTTTCTAGTTCTCCTAATGTATCTTTCAATGATTCCTCCTTTTCTGCACATCCCTAAAATATTGTCATTCCTAGGTTATTTCATGTAAACAGCCAGCAAATATATGTACCTGACATGATCATGTTAACCCCAACACTTCTATTCTCATATATTATCAACTTACCCTACCACAATCACCCAATCTATTAAGTCCTTATTAACTAGTACAGTTCTTGTCATATGGTATATATATTCAGTAACATTTAATAAGTGAAATCATGAATGAAAACAATGAATATTGATTTTCCATTCTCAACTGCAAAGAAATATAGATACACTTGGTTTTACTAGAACAGGATGGCTAGGGGAAAAGACAGTTACAGGATGCAAACCCAGGTCTTTGAAAATCACTGCTCTGTATTAAGACAATAAAAGGAAGTAGCTCGTTTGTTTGCCACTTTTCAGGTATACACTCTTGTTTAAAGGCTACTGTCATAAACATTAAATAAGACAGTTGGGGAAGAAAAACTATTATTTTCCCAGCTCTGCGTATAACATAAGCAAGTCTGGATGCTGGCCAAGGTACTGACAAAGAATAGCATTCCCACAGGAAGCTGGGGGAAAAGAAGAAATGTGCCTTAGAATTAGTGTCCAAAGGGGAAAAGATAAAATTTTTTAAAGACTAATTTTCTTTTCTTTCTTTTTCTTTTCTTTTCTTTCTTCTTCTTCTTCTTTTTTTTTTTTTTTTTTTTAAAGAAAAGTTACACACATTCATTTGGGTAACTAAGGTTTTACTAATGTGAGATTTACTGTTGTGCATTTAATTCTTCATTATTATAGGTATAGTAGGTTATTTTAGCTTAGAGAGAACACAATTTAACTACCAAGACAGTCATTTTTTAATAAGAGATGGATTTATGCTCTGGTCCATCTCATCTATTAATTTTCTTTTTAAAAATTTGACATGAATTTCCACTTCTGGCCCAGATGAAATAACAAGGACCAGATTTACCCTTCAACCTAAAACAATCCCCAAACAAACAAGTACACCTCTAGACAAAATATATAAAACAAAGGTTTTTCAAAACACTAGACATAGGCAATGAAAAAGTTACCTCCAAGAGATTAAAAACAAGTAAGACAAACCCTATGTCACTTATTACTTTGAGAGAATTTCCAGGTCATGATATGAGGAGATGAAGCTGAGAATCCAGGCAGACCAAGATAGCAACTGTTAAGAGGACAGAGTATTGGGAAGGAAAGATCCATACAGAAATAATTCTGAAGATTTGTAGAGAATAACCCTTGAATAATCAACAGAGCACTGATATGTATAAGAAAACCACCCAAGATAAGATAAAGACCTAACCGAGAGGATTAGAGAGAAGAGTGCTCACATACGGTTTACATAGGGCCAGAAACTGCTTACACAGGGCCAGGAATAGTGCCTGTTCCTGCCAGTCAGAATAAAAAAAAAATCACAATTTACAGGATAGTGGGTAAAATATCCAGAAAGGTCTTGTCTTAATAATCCTATATAATAAAAGGCTAATATCCAAATTATCCGCTCGGGAGTTCGACAGCCTGGGAGCTTGACCTCTTGCTATGATGTGCACTGACCACCAGGGGGCAGCACAGAACAAAGGAAGGCCCCAGCCGGTGGCTGGCAGCTGGGGGAAGAAACGCCCCAATTGGCCCTGATCACTGGCCAGGCCTAGGGACCCTACCCATGCATGAATTTCATGCACTGGGCCTCAGTACAGAATAATAAGACCTGCAATAAATATTGTTCCAGTCCTATTCAACAAATTTTAAAGGTAAGACCCAAAAGTAATCATATTGTTTCCAAATAACTTAATATTCCAGACAGAAGTTAAAGAATATTTACAGAAATGCAATAACACCCAACACCCAATGAGTTTGGATTTACAATGTCAGGCATCCAAACAAAGATTATTGGACATGCAAAAAAGCAGGAAAATATCAACCATAATTAGCAGAAAGATCAATCAATTGAAATTGACAGAGATGTTAGAATTAGCAGAGAAAGATATTAAAATAGTGACTATATTCTACAGGTTCAAAAGTAGGAACACTCAAGATAAAAAGAGACCCAAATTTAACTTGTAGACTCTAGAATCTAGAGAAAAATGATACAACATAAGAAATGAAAAACACACTAGATTAGTGACATTACAGGGAATGAGTGATCTTGAAGAGATAGGAGTAAAAAATATCCAAAATTAAACACACAGAAAAAATAACAATCCTCTGAAATAAAAAGAGCATCAGTGACTGGGACAATTCCTAGTGGCCAAATATAGGTGTAATTGAAGTTACCGAAGAGGCAGGGAGGGGAAGACAGAAAATGTATTTAAAGAAATAATGGAGGGCTTTGACATTTCCAAATTTGATGAAAACTATAAACTTACTAATCCAAAAGCTCAATGAGCCTCAAGTGCAAGATATATGAAGAAAATGACAACAAGGCACATTATAATTACTTGGTAAATTGTTCAAAACAAGTATGAAGATCTTAAAAGCATCCAGAGAATAAAAAGACACATTAAGTACAGAGGAATGAAGATAAAGATGACAGCAGATTTCTAAGAAACAATGCAAATGAGAAAGCAGATCTGTAACTTTATAAAAAGAAAAACCTGTCAACCTAGAATTCTATACTCAGTGAAAATATCTTTAAAAAATAGTGATGGCCCAAGTCGGTTTGGCTAAGTGGATAGAGTGTGGATAGAGTGTCAGCTTGTGGACTGAAGAGTCCCAGGTTTGATTTCCGTCAGAGGCTACATGCCTGGGTTTCGGGCTCAATCCCCAGTAGGGGGAGTGTAGGAAACAGTTGGTCAATGATTTTCTCTCATCATTGATGTTTTTATCTCTCTTTACCTCTCCCTTCTTCTCCGAAATAAATAAAAAATATCCTATATAATAAAAGAGAAACATGTAAATTGACTGTACCTCCATTATGCTCACCACCCAATCAGGAGTGAGTATGCAAATTAACCCAACAAAGATGAAGGGTTAATTTGCATATACAGGCGCTAAGTGGTCTGGAGGCTACTCTTAGCTTAGGCCAGCGTATAGGCCCTGAGCAGCCAGGGTTACAGAATGCTCCCGGCCACTCTGGGCCTATAGGTGCAGGTACTAAGCAGAGGTTCCTGCCCTGTAGCCGCTTGCTCATGTGCCAGCACTAAGCAGCAACTTGGGGCCATGCCCCCCAGCTCAGCTCCCACAATGCAGGGCTGCCAGTCTGGGGGAGGTGCCCCCAGTGGTGATGGCTGCTGCGAGACCCAAGTCTGCATGCCCCCCAGCCTGGTGCTCACAACGTGGGGCTGGCTGCTGGCCTCAGAGGTGTGCGAAGACCTGGCGGCCACCCTGTGCACGGCCCGGGGTCTCCGCATGCCCCCAAACCTGGTGCCCACAACGCGGGCTGGCTGCCAGCCTTGGGGGCATGCCCCCCTGGGCAGCGGGGATATGCCCTAAGCCCAATGGACACAATACAGGGGGTCCTCTGCGCATGAGCTGCAGAGAAAAAACCTTTTTTTTTTTCTTAAAAAAATGATTTTTTTACAGAGAAAAGTGGAGAGGGATAAACAGTCAGAAACATTGATGAGAGAGGAACATTGATTAGCTGCCTCCTGCACACTCCCTACTTGGGATGTGCCCCCAACCAACGTACATGCCCTTAACAGGAATCAAACCTGGGACCCTTCAGTCTGCAGGTTGATGCACTATCCACTGAACCAAACCAGTTCGAGCGTAAACACCTTTTCTGACTGCTCATTGGCTAAGCTCCCTGTACACCACCACTTGCAGTGTTCTTGGTAACTTGGGTTATAAGAATCCAAGGAGGTGATCTAGGGTTTTTCCACCACACTCCTGGAGGAAAAAACAAAGATCCACTGATAGAGGGGCTAAGAAATGTCATATCCTGCCCTAGCTGGCTTGGCTCAGTGGATAGAGCCTCGGCCTGCCGACCACAGGATTTGATGAATGGAATTTTCAGGAAGGGAACAAAAATATTTGGAAAACTGTAAAAGAAATAGGAAAAATTCAATTTTCCCAAATATTGCCATTTTTTAACGTTTCCTCATAATAATACCACAAAATTCTGCAGTTCTGTATTTTACTAGTATGTGAGGAAGTGACCCATTAAAAAAGTATTTTTATATACTATAAAATTGGAAAGCCTAAATCATCTTACTGAAACAAAAAAATGTTTTGCAAAATGTTACCTAAGTAAATTTAGTAACATTATGGCCACTTTAATAAGATTTAGTTACTTTTGGAGAAAATAATGATAGAAAGATTAACTGGGAAACAGATTCCTTAAATCTAATATAGATCAAAACATCAAAATGGCTTAATGGTTACTTATTTTTCCTTATGGCACTTAAGTCATTTAAAATATTTTCAGTGATTTTTTTCTTACAGAATTAGTTATCATAATTAGAATTTCTTTCATGTTACTTCACAGATTTTCTTTAAGGAGTGTTATTTAATGCAGGAGGTCAATATGTGCCTGTTAGAAGATTATGTAGTTTCTAGATTCTCCTCTTTCTCAAAGGTTATTTTTTTCTTCTGAGTCTTATGGGGGAACTTTGTTGTATACTAGCTACTGTTTGGGTTTTCAGAATTTAAGATAGAGTTTAGAAAATAAGGCTGGCTTATATACAAACCAGATCTGGAGCTACTTTAACAAGTAGTGATTAGCTTTAAAAAAATCATAGCCAGACTACTCCAAAAAGTATAAATTAGTTTCTAGAAGACATTCAAAGGCATCCAGTTTGAGTACTATAATTTCAAATTTTAGGGTGCTCTGCAACAGAGTTGACATACTAGTAAAGCTTACAATCTATCCATCTAATATTTACATATAGGCAGTTATGTGCAAGCAACTTTATCTCTGGATTTTGAATTTATCTGAAAAGAAAGAAATTTAACCTTGTAAAAATAAAACAATGAACAATGAGACAGAAAACACTGATGGAAATATTATCTTGTAAATGTGAGAGCCAGTCAGGCAATGATCAAGATGACTAAGCAACCTCAAGGATGTATGACTCAGTGGGCTATTGCAAGAGTATTAGCTTCATGACATGCATCTTAGTCATCTTCATAAAGAATTCATTGTTTTGGAAAAGTAAGGGACTCAAAAATGGTGTAAAGCACTGATTTTATTAGACAAAAATTAAATTCTTTGCTTTGATAAAGCCAAGTTAACGGTCAATTTCACATAAATTCTGCCAATGAGTCAGAATACCATTTGCACTTATGCCTCCAACCTAGAAACTATTAAAGCAGCTAACTAAAACCAGTGCCTGTGAATGGCCATTTATATAATGGGATTTAGTAAAAGTCCTAAGGAAACAACATATTTTGAGAAATAAGGTTAAATTAGGAATGTGTAATCACTTCAAGCAGAATAGTGATTATGATTTAATATCAGGAAGGGTAGAGACTTGTCATTAATAATTTGTTGCTAATTTACCCCAAGTAGCTCCTATTCAGTCATTACGCTATATTTTGTTTTGTGTATTTTAACTCTCCCTGCTTTCCTTAACTTTTATTATACTAGTATTTGTCCATGAAAGCCAGCTACCTCTCCTCTCCTTTTACTAGGCAGCAAAATTAGTTTGTCTTTCTCTGTGGAATAGAGAAGCCATTAAGATGGTCAGAAACATGAGAGGTTTCAGGTAGATAATTTTTAGCATGATTCCACATTAACACAATGATGATTACATTTTAAAAATGGTTCCCCAATTTTAAAAACGGAAATTAAAAACTTTAATAAGGTTTCAAATTAATATCTGTCAAGGACATTAGACTCTGGGACTAGAAAAGGCACTTGCAGAAGTTTAGCCAGTTGTATACTCTGCACTATCTTCCATAACTATCATTAAAGCTCAAGTCCTTAGGTGGTTGACAGCTAGGAATCTCATAACTTGTTGCAATAGGATCCAGGACAGTGCACTTATGTGACCTTGTCTCCTTTGTCGGATCAGGTCTCTAGAAACATAAATTTTGGTAGAATAACTGTTCAAAACCGCTATCTTAAGAAGTATATAAATTTACTAATGAAGTGAATGTTAATACCCCACTTGAAGACCCAAATTCTAGCTTAGATGTTACCCCAGCAATTTCTGTTTCAGCAGTCAAAAGACTATCATTATGAGCAAACAACTGTAGTTACTATTAAGGTAATTATTAAATGAACAATGCCTGCATTCTTAAGCCACATTCCTGATCAATTTCTAACCAATTTGCAAATTGCACTTTTTTGCATTCTGTATGGTCCCTAAAGCATAAAGATTATCTTCAATTATAATGGTTTCCTCTGCACCAATGGTTCTTAAAATGTGATCTGGGGACCGCTGGGTGTTCTCAAGATACTTTCAGGAGGTCCACAAAGTCAAAACTATGTGCATAATGCTAAGACATCATTTGTCTTTTTCCATTCTCATTCTCTGATAGTGTATGGTGGAATTTTCCATAGCTTACATGATGTTAACACACAATGGGTTTACAATTGTTTAAAAAAGTGGACAGATATTTTTAAAAATTCTCAGTTTTAATTTCTAATATGATAAATATCAATAGATATAACTCATAAATACAGGCTTTTTACGGTCCTCAATACTTTATAAAGTGTGTAGAGGGATCCTGCACTGCTCTAAACAGAATAGTGCAAGACTGCCTGTATGAAGCACCAAATAAATCCTTGCCACCTCTTTAGACATATATTCAAGGAATATTATTTCAGATAATCTCTGTACTTGGAATCAGTAAATTTAGCGTATCCTAGTGGATACGCTACAATGTATTTGACCATTAACTATGAGGATCCAGAGTCATGTAGTTAAATCAGAACTCTGATTTAAAAACTGTATCACGATTTATTTGAGTAATATTTCAAAATATAGAAAGATATACCTCAATGTAGAAAGATACATCTTAATTTATACTAAAAAGGTTTTTAATCACTTTACTTTTTTTTTATGGGTAAAGTTGTTTTACTCCAATCATAACCAGAAGAAGAAAAATATATAAAACTGAATAATGACTGCAATTTGTATGTCTCTTTAAACAAAATTAGAAAGAATAATGTTTTTTAAAAATTATGCTAGGAAAGCAATATGGTTCTATTTTTACAATAAAGTACAATGTTTTGGATATAATGATCACAAATTATAAAAGCTTGCCAAGCAGGTCTATGGAAACATGAGGAAAGTGTATCCAAGTTTGCTTTCCTTTCTTGTTAATGTTTTTAAGTCATTTCATAAGTCATAGAGTACATTTGCAAACAGTAATCAAGATAACATGTTACTCTTTGAGGGACAATTTTGTCCAGGGCCTCAAAGTTCTAAATTAAAGTATGCTTATTTTAGAAGGCAAAATACTGCTTACTAAACATCCAGTAACTTATGGATTAATGCATTCATGTGGATGGTATATACTAACCATTTAGTCTGTAAAAAGAAAGCTTTTGAAAGAAAAGACAACTTTAAGGAACTGAAATTTTAATATCATAGTACCATTATCAATGAACAAATTCCATTTCTAAGTGTTAATGTAAACAATGTTGAGATACTATCTGTAAGGGTATAAAATTTGATTTGTTAAGGGATATATTATTTAGGCAGAGAGATTCCTAAAGACTTAGGCATGCTTTGGAAAAAAAAAGTTTGTATGTACTTTGGTTTTACTGAATGTTCAACTAAAGCTCAATGCAATGAAAAAGTTTTTTTGTTGTGTTTATACAACTGATATCTATGTGTAAACATCAAGCTCAGTAAAATGCACTTGTCAGAGCTCTTACAAATCTTTAGATACTAGGAGCAGAAATGTCCCATCAAGTATCACTAGAACCCAATATGAAGTGTTCGCAAAAGCACACAGTTGAAACCTGTCAGTTAATTTTGTTTTCTATCTAAAATAATAAAAGCGTAACATGCTAATTAGACTGGACAGCCAAATGACCTTCCCAACATCCTTCTAAATGAAGCCACCGTGGTAGGGGCTGAGGCAGAGACGGTTAGGGGCAATCGGGCCAGCAGACGAGTAGATAGGGGCATCAGGCAGGCAGGCTCCGATGCCCCTATCTTCTCGGTCCCTCCCCCAGGTTGGCAGGCTCCGATCTCTGGATGGCAATTGGAGGACCGGGGGTGGGTAGTGGCAGGGGGTGGGGCTGGCTGCCAGAGCTGGGGAAGATGGCCCTGATCACAAATCAGGCCTAGGGATCATACCTTTGCACGGATTTCATGCACCTGGTCTCTATTAGATCAATAGTTGTGTCCAATCCTCTTTAGCATTTCTATGCATCTTGAAACAAATCATTTATTTCATTTTCTGACTAAATTTATTCAGGCTTTGGATATAACCAACCTACCAGCACTAAAATATTACTTGACACAATGCCACTTTTTGGGCTGGAAATACCCTATTGCACACACTAAGCAAATAGTATGTAGCTAATTAAAGAAATGGCAAGCAGGATGGATAGAATTAAAAATAAAACTATGACTACTACCCTGTTTCCCCGAAAATAAGAGAGTGTCTTATATTAATTTTTTCCCCCAAAGTTGCGCTAGGTCTTATTTTCAGGGGATGTCTTATCTTTCCATGCGCTAGGTCTTATTTTCGGAGGATGTCTTATTTTCGAGGAAACACGGTAGTATGACTAAGGCCATCAATTCACTATTGTTGATGAGAGATATGATAATTGTTGCAATACAATCATTTGATGCTCCCAGTTGCCTACAAATCTTCGAAAAACTGTCAGTATAATGACTTCCAGAATGGACAGCAGGCATGTATGATACTTTTTTGGTGTGAGTTATGCATTTTGACAACAAACGAATTTAGAATGGGGCACCGGACAGGGGTAAGAGACAAAAGCAAGATGAAAATAATCTGTAAAAGAATATTAAAAATATACTTAATGTAGTAGAGCTATAGATTACTACTAGATACTAGAGAAAGCAAACCATCTGTTAAGGTTATCAAAGACAGTTCGGTTCATTTTGAGCAAACAAGAGGCACAAGCAGAGATCCCAGTAACAGTCTTTCAACTAGCCCATGGTTATAACAAAATGAAAGTATTTGAAAAGATCAGGATCCTGACTGTAGAAACAAGCAGCAAGCACAGAGAGTGTAAATAGGTACCTGAGCGGCAAACAGATAAGTTTAGATGTTGCCAGGACAGGACTAGAATCTCTGTCTAAAACTCCAAGAAATTAAAAGTACTATATGTCACTAGAAATGGCCACTAGAATGAACATGAAATAAATTCTCTGGCAAAACACCATTATCAGCACCAAGTTCATGCTGAAAATGGCTAGGGTTGAATTTGGTCAACAATCACTTAGGAAATTCAGGGCTTTTAAAAGATTATTTCCCCTATCACAACAAGCCCTTTCAGAATTTCAAGGAATCAATGCCAACACTTCTATATGTAGGTAATTATACAATTCCGTTGTGCAATGTATTTGTATTTCTCTTCTATGGTTACATGCTCACTTCTTAAGGTAGGTTTAAGTGAGTGTAGAAATTGGAAACAAAGGAACTTTTTGCCTATAGTCCATTTCCATTTTCTCATGAGCATCCCCAAACAAAGTAATTCTGTGGTTCTAACCTCTTAAATCCTGTTGTGTGCGAACACCACCCATGCTCTGTCTTGGCATTCGAAGAGAAGTTCTCAAAGGTGTATGTCTCTGCTCATCCAGGTAAGCAAGGTCCTCCAAGTGGGCAGAACTTGTGGCTGACAAGACAGAAGAGTTTAGTCAGAATACTTAAGTTTCAAAAGGTTACTTTCAGTTAGCCTGTATCTCCAAAACGTTGGAATCAGAGCTTACTCCAGCAGATACATTTACCAACTGTTTGCTGAATTCAAAATCCTCATCAGTGTCTAGGCCAGGGAAACATGTCAACAGTTGTCTTCAGCTCCTTCAACACTATCAACTGCTTGAGCTTATGGAGAATACTAGCAACAAGTTGGCAAACCTTAGTACCTGACAACAAAGATTATTAGTTTTTGTTTCTTTTTGGGTCACAAATCCCATTTACAAAATAAGATATAAACATCATCAATCAAGAAACCTGTTTCAAATTATATTGAGTTGTAAGAAAAACATGACATTTTATTTTCCACACTTTTCTTTCATGATAAAGAATCAAATATGAAACCAATTTGTGTGTGTGTGTGTGTACCGGAAAGTTGGGAACCTGAGACAATGGATAGAGAACTGCCAAATAGCATTTAGGAAACTGCCAATATCCATGAATTCCAAAAACATTCTGTTGCTATCTGAAGATAATAAAGTATTAAGGTCCTCCCATTCCATGTATAAATCCTTTCATTCCTAACACAGCCACAAAAGAGAATGAAAATAGGATTGACACTGCTGAGTATTGAGAGCTGTTTGGTCCACTTAAAATGAACCAAAAAATGAAGAAACCAAGAATCAGAAAGCATAAGACAGAATAGTTTTTAACAAAAAAAGGGAAAAACTCTCAAATGGTTATTTAGAGCCTATAAATTTTTAATTAAACCATTAATTCAACTTGTTGCTATGGAAGATCTGTGCCAGAGGTAGGTTCAATCATTCAATGATAGTTATTTATTGAGAACCTACCAAATGCCAGGCACTGTTCTTGCTGCCCTCCTTGGCTTAGTAGCTAGTTTACCTCTGAAGACTGTTTAGAATGGGTTAGAAGAAGCAAACTGAAATCATTTCTTGGCTTCTGAGATCCAATGAAGTATTATTCTCTATATCTCAAATCAAAGTAAGACACAAACAACAATAACATAAGGTGAATTATGAACAGTGGCACAAAAAAATTTACACAGAGCTCTACAAGCTAAGAGAGAAAAACAAAGAAAACAGGAGAGAAGGAAGAAGAGAAAAAAAATGTAAAGAACAGTGCAAGAGATAAATGTTCTCCCTCATCCTTCAATTACTGCAATTGTCTTGGGTACCTAGGTCTGTTAGAAACTCAGACAAAAGACTTACCAAATTATGATACATTTTCTAGGAGAAAAAAAAAAAGGTCTTTGAAAACTAGTCTAGGGAACTTACACCAAGAAAGGGAAAGCAAATGCCACATTACTCACCAGAGGGAGGAAAAGAGTATCAGAGGAATAAAGATAATCTTGTTCTCAGCATTCTGAAATTAAAACTATCCAGAGTAGATAACTAATCTTTTATTGAAAAACACTGGGGACAATGACTCTTACACCATTCCCACTGTATCTATGAATTAGTTCTTTCTTACGTTTAATACAATCCCTCCTGCTTTACGCAAAGTCTACTTTCTTTTGTTTGGTTCTTTATCCAGTAAAAGGAGTCCTCAGAGGTTCCGTCTGCTGAGAGCCTTCCTTGAAGCTCAGAAATATTAGCATCAATTGAGCAGTAGCCAGTTAACAGAGATATGAGTTTCATATCAGAGAGGTGGTAGCTGCTTCCTGCATTTGCTAAATCCATGATACCCCAGTAAATAACCCTTTCAGTAATTTAAAATCTAGTTAACCATTGTTCTCATGTCAAATTTTCTGTTAAAATACCTATATGGTTTCTGTCTCCTGGCTAGCCTCTGACTGGTAATTCATTCTATCTAATAAAGATGGAATATGCTAGTTGACCCTCACACTGTCTCAAGATGGTAGTTCCCACAGTCAATAAGGAGGGAACATGCTAATTGACTGTCCCAACCTCAATGATAGTGCACCCAGTCCTCTCAGCCCCCCAGCCACCCAGGGCCGGTCCAAGGCGCAGGCACGTCTCAGATGGTGGCTGCCCAAGGCTCAGGTAACCAGGGCTGTCCAAGGCTTGCGCTGCCGGCAGTGGCAGCAGCAGAGGCGTGGTGGGGCATTGCCTTCCCCTGATCACTGGGTCGCCTTCCACCCCTGAGGGCTCCTGGACTGTAAGAGGGGGCAGGCTGGGCTGAGGGACTCCTCTCCCCTCCAGTGCATGAATTTTCATGTACCAGGCCTCTAGAAGAAAATAACCAGCAATTCCTTTCTATTATGTTTATAATAAAGAATTATCACAGCATGCAAATGTAAAAGAAATTTTAAAGGTCATCCAGTCAAGAGGTCAGCAAATTAAGGCAAGTGGATGAAATCTGGCTTGCTGCCTATCTTTGTAAGTCAAGTGTTACTAGAATATATACAGCCTTGCCTATTTAAGTATTCATTTACAACAGAGTTGAGTAGTTGTGGCAGAAGCCATTTGGCTTGCAAAGCCTAAAATACTAGCTGGTCTTTTAATAAAAAGTCTTTGATTCCAATCTAATCAAGTCCCCTCATTTTACAGATTAAGAGACAGTACTGTAGAGTGGCCTCTCTAAAGTGAATCACTCTGGTAGAGCCAGGGCTTGAAACCAGCATCTCAATCCAGTGAGTGCTATTTACATTGTACCCTCCTCTTCTTTCTTTTAAAGCTACACAGATTTAATTTTTTCTAAAAAGGCTTATTTCCCATATCTTATTCATCTTTGCCACTTTCCTTCAACTCCCTATTGTTTATGGCTTTGAAGGGCAATAATCAAACTTAGGCCTTGCTAATGCAAAGTAATGATGCCCAGCATGTCACAGACTAATGCATCTCTGCACTTTGAATATTTTTCACTGGAAGAAACAAAAGAATAAAGCCCATTTTTTAAAAAATAAGGAAAGTTTCTCATAACATACTTTTAAATCTGATAAACAGAAGAGTGACATAAAAAGAAGATTAATGACAATGAGAATCTTTTAAGCACATTAAAACAAAACTCAAATTAAACCTTATCGGCTGGATGAGTGATTTAGTTACCATTATGGCAATATTAACGACATATTATATAATTTTAAAGCAAGATCCTAGCAAGGTTCTATGTGCCAATACATTAAAATGGTTTGATAGATTTTAATAAAAAGTATAATGTCTATTTCATTAATAGTAGACAGAATGACATAGAAATATATAATACAGAATGGAGCAAAAAGCTGTTGTAAGAAAAAAAAGCCTTGAGTCAATCCTTTTTTATATATTATATCCTTCTATTCTACAAGTCTTTTAAAGATTAAACTGAGATTTATACTTTGAGTACAAATTTAAATTAAATAACATTTACATAATCCATTGATATTACTTTGTATTAGAAACAATCTCTGGCAAAGATTTTTAGCCACAGCGTTACTTTCCACTTGTGCAACTTCTTAAATTCAATTAAGATCTACTGGTAACTTAAAAAATATTTTAAATTGATTTCAGAGAGGAAGAGAGAGGGAAAGAGAGATATAAATATCATGATGAGAGAGAATCATTGATTGGCTGCCTCCTACTGGGGATCGAGCCCACAATCCAGGCATGTGCCCAGATCAAGAACTGAACAGTGACTTCCTGGTTCATAGGTCAATGCTCAACCACTGAGCCACATTTGCCAGGCAACGTTCATAAAATATAAATTTTATTGTGAACTTACGTTTTACTAAATTAATCTTTACTATAGTAATTCCTAGGAATATAAACATCAATTGTTTTATTGCTTTATTTAACAAAACCAAAAAAACGCAGTAAAATATTTTGAAAATGAGTACATTCTCAATTTTGGACAGACGACATTAAAAGAAACAGACAAATATTGCAATTACTGATCTGTATGAATAGTCCATTATTTCACAAATCCAAATACTCATGGGCAAAATGAACCTTAAAAAAAGCAGTATCACTGAATATCAAGTGCAACAGCTCTGACGTCCTTATTCAGGGCTTAGTCAGATCTGAAGTCAGCCAATGGGGAACTGTAATTAAATATGGTTAATGTTTACCTACATCTATTATATATTACTTATTTTTCTTATGTTAGCAATTGACATATTTTTGTCGTCTCTCAGTTTATCACTATTTTATCAAACTAATCCAAAGTAATTGTTATTGTCTTTTCCCTCATTAAATAATTATTCTCCTTTATAAAGTTTCTTCTATTTTCAGTTTCTTTCTGCTTATTCATTTTCAAAAATCTTGTCCCTTCAAATGCCTTATTTAAAAGCACGAGAGTCAGGAGACCTGAAATTCTGTTAAACTGTATCTCTTTGTTCTACTAACTGTATGTAGTTGTACTCTCCCTCAGAGTCACTTGAATCTTTTCCATTTACAACCCACTTTCTGAGAAAGAGTCTTCATCATACTTTGTCAATGGGATCTCACTCCTTGTCAAAATTTGCCCAGGCTATACTTTTTCTGCTTCCCTGACTGATCCCTCATTCAGATTAATTGCTTCTCCATTTCAGCAACCGCATACATATATTGCTAATTAGAACTTGTGTTATTCAGCTAGTTGTTTACATGTCTGCGGGGGAGGGAGGCAGTTGAGGGTGACCAGGCTGGCCGGGGGGAAGGGGGGGGGGCGGGTGTGCAGTTGGGGATGACCAGGGTAGCATGAGGGGTAGTTGGGGGCGATTAGGCTGTCAGGGGGTTATAACCAGGCCAGCAGGGAGGGGGCAGTTAGGGGCGACCAAGCTGGAAGGGGGGGAGTTAGGGTGATCAGGCAGGCATGCAGAGGCAGAGAGGGGCGATCAGGCTGACGGGGGGGGGGGGGGGGGGGAAGGGTGTACAGTTAGGGGCAACCAGGCAGGCAGGTGAGCGATTAGGAGCCAGCAGTTCAGGATTGTGAGAGGGATGTCTGATCGGAGTGGGTGCAGGCTGGTCTGAGGGAACTCCCTAACCCCATGCATGAATATTGTGCACTGGGCCTCTAATTCTTTATATATAAAAGGCTATGTTGACTCCACATGCGCGATACATATAAAGCTCTTGCTGGTGCCAATCACACACATGTGTTTCAATTTGTATTGTCAATCATGAATTTGGTTGACACTTCTATTATAGAGAAAGGGGGAATAGCGATATTAAAATATTTATTCTAATCAATTCTCTTTCAATGTGCATGAATCCGTGTACCAGGCCACTAATGTTTATATAATCTTCCTTTAGGTACTCCTTTCAGATACTCTCTCTCTCTTTATTTGTGTGTGGTTAATCCTCACTTGAAGATATTTTTTCCCATTGATTATTAGAAAGAGTGGAAGGAGGGGGGGGGGAGAGAAACATCAATGTGAGAGAGACATACATCAATTAGTTGCCTCCTGCACTCACCCTTGAACTGGAATTGAACCCTTGACCCTTTGGTTCTTGGGCTTATGCTCTAACCATTGAGCAAAATTGGTCAGGGCCCTCAGGTACTCTCAATCTCTCTTTTAACTTTTCTTCTAAAATACATGTCACTTTCTAGCATATTATATAAATTACTTATTTATTATGTTTATTTTACTTTCCTTGGCTAGAATGTAAACTCCATGAAGTTAGCAATCTTTGTTTTGCTTATTTATGATTCTTAAGTGCTTTAAATATTGCCTGGCATGTTTAGAGTAAATCAGAGTGCCCTGCATATAATACTCAATATAGAATGAATTCCAGACTAGTCCTACTTAGATACATAAATCTGACTGGCTCTATCCTTATCCTTAGTATTCTGACATAATTTTTAGAAGTTAAAATAATGCTCAATAAATGCTTGTTTAATGACTCAACAATTGCATTTAACATATACTTTGTGTTTTGGCTACATTTAAACAATCAATGAATAACAAATCAGGATATGTCTTATCCAGTTATTTGAAAGCTAAAGATGAAGGAGGTGGCCATAACAACAACACCTTGTACAACATCATCCCACACAAACACCAATGATATATCTAAATAGGCATATACATTCCCATCTCATGATGCTACTCTTACTGTAAAATTGTATAGGTAAACACTTTGCGATAATTCTGTCAAGTTAAATTAATACTATAATACTTAACCCTTTACAAATATGTTTAGAAGAGATAATTTGGTAAGTTTAAGGGAAATAAAGAAATAAGAAAAAAATAAATCTGTAATAAACCTTTCATATAAAAATGAAATGCTTTAAAAAGTAAACCCATAAAACCTGTCAATAAAAGAGCCATCTCCATTTTCAGAGAAGGAAGAGGAAGTAGAAAAAGGGAGCATATTATTTTTGAGATTTCATTAGTTTGGAACAGCTGACTCACTTATAGAACATTTAACTGACATACTTTTTAGAATTCAAAATAATTTAATACACAAAGGGGCAGAAAAAAAAAATTCAGAGACAACATTTAGTACAAAACGTTCCAGAGACAGCTCTATATTGATTTTTAAACCAGTTTGAATTATTTATTTTTTATCAGTTGCCACTACTGCAAATAGATTTTAGCAGCACAATTGTCATTCTGGCTGATCTGAGAAGGGAGCCTGGAATGACACTTTGCCACAGCCTGGGCAAGAAGCCACTCTGGGTCCTCACACTTTTAGATTCATTAAGCCAATGTGCTAAGTTCTAAAAAGCCCATCTGGATTTTTTTGTAAAGTCCTCATTACAGTTGCTGATTCTATTCATTTAAATCCCTCAGGCGTCCCATTTTTGCATTTACCTGATTCTTAAGATCCTTTTCTTAGGAAAATGTGCAGCTCCAAACATTAACAAGTAGATGGTGAAAGTTTGTATTTTAACTGACTTCTGTTGTCTGTATGTTTCCCTGATATACTCTTCATTTTCACACAAAGCATGGAGGACAGCTGTTGCAAGTGAACATTTCCTGCTTCCCACATCCCTCCAATTCATTGCCAATTTCATTTTAAGACATTATGTATGACCATAGACAGTCTACTCTGATAATTTCTGCCATGCAACCGCAAGTCCACAAGGGTTCTTTATTTTCTTTTACTACAACAGGCTTAAAAATAAATATGGAATAGTGGTTTACATTTTGAAAACAATAAAACACATAGTTTTAATTTTCTCATTCATAAGACTTTTAATTTAAAGGTATATAACTAAATTTATATTTGGAAAACTGAGTTACCCCAGAAAAAACACAAGCTTTACTACTGCCAAAACTCATCTTTAATGACTTCGTCATTTTAGTTAAAAGCTCTTGTTTTCAGTAAAGAGTACTTTCTACATATGGTATGTGGAGCTTTTAATTGGTTTATCTAACTATAAGCTTTTACCTGTTTGAGTCTTTATGTTTCTAAAAGTATACAGTTAAATCTAATAGATCAATATATTTATACTTACAATAAAGAGACTTCTGTTTTACTAGTAATAGTTAATAAAAAGTACATGATTATTTTTAAAATTTCATTATATAGATTTTTTAGTTAAAAGCTCAGAAAAATTTATGCCTTAACTGGTTTGGCTCAGTGGATAGAGTGTCAACCTACGGACTGAAGGGTCCCAGATTTGATTGTGGTCAAGGGCATCTACCTTGGTTGCAGGCTCAGTAGGGGATGTACAAGAGGCAGCTGATTGATGTTTCCAACTCTCTATCCCTCTCCCTTCCTCTCTGTAAAAAATCAATAATAATAAAAAAAAAATCTCAGAAAAATTTATGCCCTAACTGGTTTGGCTCAGTGGATAGAGTGTCGGCCTGCGGACTGAAGGGTCCCAGGTTCAATTCTGGTCAAGGGCATGTACCTTGGTTGCGGGCACATCCCCAGTAGCAAGAGGCAGCTGATCAATGTTTCTCTCTCATCAGTGTTTCTAACTTTCTATTCCTCTCCCTTGCCACGTGTCCTTTCCATTCTTTTTAAAATCAAGGGACTTAGGGAATAATGCAAAGTTTTAGTTTTTAAAGTTCAATCCAGCAGCAGCCTCAAGGATTGTAAATAATTCTTTGACAATTTCCTGGTCCTGCTCCATGTGGCCCTATAACAAGCCAACAAACTCAGGCAAAAAGAAGTGCTTCTCTTCCCCCAGTGGAGAGCAGTCTGCAACACAGCAAGGACCCTTTAAACAATTACTCCCCTAGGTGTTTTTTTTCTTCTTTTTAAAGTGATGCAAATGTTATTTTCACATCATTATTCATCATTATTTAGCCTCTAAAAGAAACAACTATATTACTCATACTGAGATAAAGTTTTTTTAAAGAGAAATTTAAAATCTGGATTTGAATAAAGCCTTTCATTATTGGCATTTCATTACATACTCCTCCTTCCCTGCTGTACATATGCTTAGAACAATTTAATAAATCTACTGTATTTTCCCTCTCTATTTCAAGCTCATATCATAGTTAAGACCATTAATTCTTTCTTTCTTTTAAAAAAATATATTTTATTGATTTTTTACAGAGAGGAAGAGAGAGAGATAGAGAATTAGAAACATCGATGAGAGAGAATCATTGATCAGCTGCCTCTTGCACACCCTCTACTGGGGATGTGCCAGCAACCAAGGTACATGCCCCTGACTGGAATCGAACCTGCGGAATAGTCCGCAGGCCGAGGCTCTATATCCACTGAGCCAAACCAGTTTCGGCATTCATTATTTCTATTAACTAAGGAGATTTGATCTTCCCCCAGTTTGGGGAAACCACTTCTATGTACACACTGGAAAGTAAAGGAAAATATGTACATCTAGAGTTAAAATGAGAAAAGGGCACCCTCTTGAGCTAAGAAAATTTATTTTAAAAGATGATTTAGATATCTAATCATTTAAGCTACCAGAGATGGTGGTCTCATCAAATATTTATATACATTATACAGTTAGCAGGATAATTCCATATGCAATTAATTTTATTTTTCTACATTTAGGAAACATTTCCAACCTATAATCCATTCAATTTTAAAAAGAACTGAGTCATTTTTTCTGCCTCTTTGTGAGGACACTGAAACCATGATTTTCAGACACAGAAAACCCAGTAAAAACTATTCCCTGATGTATGACTTGCCTTGTAGGCAATAGTAGGTCTGTTTGTATCACACTCAACACTGACAAGAAATGATTATCTGATAAAATATTTTGTTCAATACAGTCAATATGTATGATTACAGTATAAATTCCTATTCTCCAGGACAGAACTAACTGCCTTCTGATGGTGCATTTAGCTTTCACCCTTCCTTTCCTTTGGAGAAGCATGATCAGTACTATAATACTTAGAATTTGAATATCTCTTTTAGTCAGTGTTATAGGATGACCACTGTGATTGGTAAAAAGAAAATCAATAATTAAGGTCTGTAGGAATTATAATTTGTGCTAATATTATTTATTGCCCCACTTTTTTTTTCTTTTAATATGAGGGGGACAGGAAAGGAAAAAGAAGAGGGAAGAAAACAATTTAAGTATGCACAAGAAGTATTTTCCAATACCTGAATTAAAACAAACTCCAATAGCAAAGAAAAAAAAAAATCACTGTTTCATGATACTTGATATAATCGGCATACTTTCTATTAAAAAGATAAAAAAACAATGATAGAGAGTTAGAAACATCGATGAGAGAGAATCATCGATCAGCTGCCTCTTGCACACCCCCTACTGGGGATGTGCCGGCAACCAAGGTACATGCCCTTGGTTGCGGGCACAACAGAAGTACAGTTCATAAAAGAAGCACATTAAAATTTCTGTGATCCAAAAATATATCAGTAAGAAATGAAAAAAATAAGTGACAGAAAATATTTTGCAAAAACACCTGATAAAAAATTTTATCCATAATTTACAACAAATTATTACTCACATAAGAAGACAAACAACTCAATAAAAAATTGCAAAAGATTTGAGTAGATATTTCATTAAAGAAGATATATGATAGCTAATAAATACATAAAATGTGCTTAGCATCATTAGTCATTAGAAAATTAAAATTAAAACCACCACAAGATAATATTTCGTACCCAATCAAAAAGCTTATAATAAGTGATAAGACAGTAACAAATGGTAGAGAAGATGTGGAAAAACAGGAATCCCCATACTGTGGGTGGAAATGTAAAATGGTGCAGCCACTTCGGAAAACAGTTTGGCAGGTTCTTAAAAAGTTGAACATAAATTTACTTTATGATACATCATAGGCATCTATCCAAGAGAAATAAGGGCATATGTCCACACAAAGAATTACACATAAATGTTTGTAGCAACACTATTCACAATAATAAAAGATTGTAAAAACCTAAATATTCATCAACTGGTGAATGGACAAAATCCTATATAATAAAAGCATAATATGCAAATCAACCAAACAGCAGAATGACCAGTCTGTGTGTGTGTGTGTGGGGGGGAGACGCGGAGCTGGCAAGCAGGCAGAGGGATGAGACTGCAAACAGGGAGTGGCGGCAACCTGTGGCAATGGAGGGGCAATGGGGGGGCAGGGCTGGCCACTCCCTGTCCAGTGCCATTCCCTGATCGGCCCACCTGGTGGGAGGCAGACTGTGGCTTAGGCCATTCTCCACAGGGAGCATAGGCCTAAGCCATCAGTTGGACATCCCCTGAGGGCTCCAGGACTGCAAGAGGGTGCAGGCCAGGCTGAGGGAACCCCCCCAAGTACATGGATTTTTGTACTAGTGTAGTAATAATAGCTGTAACAACTGAATAATATTTGCAATAAAAAAGAACTTCTGATACATGGATGAAACTCAAAAACATAACAGACATAAGAGAACACATATTAAATGACTCCATTTATATAAAATGTCCAGAAAAGGTAAATCTATAGAGATAGAAAGTAGATTAGTAGTTGCCTGGAGCTTGGGATGGGAATGAAATTAACATTAAATAAACATGACAAGTCTTACTGGGATAATAAAAATATTCTAAAACTGATTTATGATTAAGGCTGCATAACTTGGTAAATATATGAAAAATTACTGAGTTGGGTGAATTACTCAATATGGGAGAATTTTATGTGTAAAATATAGCTAAATATACTTGATTTTAAAAAGAATAAATTTCACAGAAACTGCTGCTACCTGAACCAAGGTGGAAATTAGAATAATTTCTGGCCAGTCTGGGTACTTAACCACTTCAACAAATGAATAAGTAAATTATCAATTTATTGAAGTTATTAGGTTAATATACACTAAAAACAGGTATTTCTTCAAAGATCAAGTTATGTTGCCTCAGACTGCTATTTCTAAATCAAAGCCAAGGGAAAATCATTCTAGAAAGAAGTTTAAATATACTTTAAAATTTATTTTAAATTGAGGTACGATTTACATAAGTAAATCTCATGTGTAGAGCTCAGTACATTTTTTATACACACTCTCATGCCACAAACAGACATACCCATGCAACTACCATTCAGATCAAAGTATACTAGTAGAAGGCTCCTTTACTTCCCATCAAAGGTAGCCACTACTTTAGCTCTGTCACCATAGAAGTGCCATAGTTTTGTCTGTTTTTCTGAACTTTATATAAATATACATACTTCATACATTCCATAATGTTGTCTGTAGCAGTAGTACCTTCTTTTTCATTGTTGTATATAATTTATTTTCTAGTCTACTGTTGACAGACAGTTGAATTTTCAACTTTTGGAAGTTAAGAATAAAACAGATACAGACATCCTGTCTTTTGGTGAACATTACAACTTATTTTTGATGGGAATCCCATATAAGAGTAAAGTTGCTAGATTTTAGGTAACATGCATTAATAGCTTTATGTGTCTTTAATAGATCTTGCCAAGCAACTTTTTAAAGTGGTGGTATCAATTTATTAATATATTCCCACCCGCAATGTATGACAATTTCAATTGCATTATATCCTCACTATCACTGGCACTGCTATTCCTTTTAATTTTGTGGTTATGAGTATAATAGTAACTCATTATCAAGAACCGTAAAGGATCTGCTATTTTGCAGATTTACCTAGAATATTGGCATTACCTAGTATTTTTATGTAAATGGAATCATACACTATGTATGTACTTTAAAAACAATCTGGCTTCTTTCACTAAACATAATTATTTTGAGATTCATTAGTTGTTACAGTGAAGCATCCATCTTATATAAAAACTGCAGTTTGAAATTTTAACCCTGCTATTTTGGCTTCTGTAAATGCTTGCTTGCTTAAATAATAAGAAAAATAAGACTACTCCCATTCCAGAGAGGCCATAAACTATGCCCTAGACAGAGCTGTCAGTGCTGGAACCAGGCCAGGCCTTGAGATATGGTCTTATGGCCCCTTCCCAGCACGTAGGCCTTCTTTTTCAGAAGGTCCAGAAGTCTCATTCCAAACTTGGAAAACAAAGAACTAGAAAAAGTATAAATAGGGAAAATTTCCTCCATGTTGGGGGCTCAGAATTTAAAAGACACATTTTTCTCTGGGCCTGTGCATAATTATAATAAAATGTAATTCCCCTTTCTCTAAGCATTGCTTGGTTTTTATCCTGCCTTCTGTAATAATAGTATCAATAGTTCATTTCTGTCCTAGCTGGTTTGGCTCAGTGGATAGAGTGTCAGCCTGTGGACTCAAAGGTTCAATTCCAGACAAGGGCACGTGTGGGAGGCAACCAAGTGATGTGTGTCTCTCTCACAGTGATGCTTCTGTCTCTCCCCTTTCCTTCCTTTCTAAAAAACAACCCCCCCAACAAACAAACAAATAGTTAATTTCTTTTTGTTGCTCAGTAGTATCCATTGTAAAGATATACTATAATTAGTTTATCCATTCACCTGTTGATGGCTATTACAAAGAGATTTGCTATAATTATTTGTATATGTCTTTATGCTTTCATTTGTATACTTATACTTTTATTTGTATAAATAATATTGGGCTTTTCACCTCACAATGTATTTCTCGTAAGTTATAGCATTCTAGGATTCTAATATGACATTATGGGTAAGGATCAACATATTTAAAAAAGGCCTAGGAGAGAAAATATTCTATCATCATATTAAAGCAAATAATCCTGAAAAATTAATAATAAAATCTTCTGAATTACTGTTCTGCCAAGTGAGGCATTATCTGCATAACCACATGATGACAGATGCTGATAGTCTCCCAGAGGTTGGAACAAAGAGTGATGGTTTAGAAAAGGTATGAAAATGAAAAAGAACTGGGAAAGGCAAGCAGCATTACACTATCACCTGCATAAATAATTATATCTGTGAACTAAGAGCACTTGACTATAGTCAGTAATTTATTATCTTGTATCAGTAAAATATTCCTCTCCAGTCATTCATCAGGCAAGTGAAAAAGACTAACTGTGATTTTATAGTATGGACAACATTCAAATTATTACACATTTTTAAAATGCCAGAATTCCCAATTATTCTGCAAAAGTTCCTGGTCTGAATTATTAAATAGTAACTTGGGTGTAGGAAAAATATCTTTAGACATCAATTCTAAATAGCTGCTTAAGAATAATGGTTCTATATTCCAGCCATTTAAACTTCGAAATCATTCCTTTATGACTGATGCTGCTAGTGGTATTTATGAGTTATTCTTTAGCAATGTAGGCACCTGGTAATTCTTTTATAATAAGATAGGACACTGTGAGAACAGTGAGCTCTGAGAATATGCAAGTAGAATTCTTGCCTGTCTGCCACTCCCTCAAACTATAGAGGATGATTTCTGATAATACAAACTCTACTGAAATATATTTCAATTTAATTTAATGTGGTTTTTTTTTTTAAACTTTAAAACCTCAAACTGAAATCCTTTCAAAGGCTTCTGTGAGAAAAAAGATTTTCAGAAGTTCAACAATGTACTTTATAGATTCTTTTCCCGATTTTGTGCATGTTTTTATGTATTTTGGGAGAACTAAACAATCAACCTTTTGAGGAACACAAGCCTTCCCCCAAGTTAAAAAAGATATACACATGTATATTACCTAAACACAAAAGAGCAGCTTAATCAAAGAAAATGAATGGGAAATTTAAATACTGTTAGATAATTTATTTTCATTTCAATAGAGACGCTGTTAAAATGATAATTTTTTTTAAAACCTTACCTGCTACTGAATTTGGTCGTGGCATAAGATACAGAGGAATAGACTGTACTGATTGCGATAAAACTGTTTCCAAATTCCTCTCTGGGATCTTATTCAGACTATAGGTGGAAGCTGTCATATTTTCATCTACTCGGTATAAACAGGAATCCATGCTGGATTTTTGAGACTGCCAAGGTTTTAGATTTCCTCCAGATCCTAATTCTTTACTGCTTTCCCCAACATATTTTGTGCGTTCTACATTTTCAGAATAGCTTGTTAACGTAGCTAGAAAAAAAAGAGTAAAATGAATTGTTTAAAACAACAACAACCCTGGAGATTAATCCGTTAGTACTATAAATTCAAGACTAGATAGTAAGAATATTAGTTACATTACTTTTTAAAAGTTACTGATGATCTTTTCATTTCCATCATGAAGTTTAGATAATTGAAACAAAAGTATTTCTCTCACATATTTTCTCTTATCTCTCTAATTTTTATCTTAACAACTCTACTTAAATAAATCAAACAAACTCATACATCAGTGCTAAAGGACAAACAAGGAAGGCCTATCAGTGCTAAAATGTTCAGAATTTCATCAAAAGGAAATTTATATAATTTTCATGAATTACTGGAGTGCTCCAGAGGTCTCAAAATATCTTTATATTTATACTCTTTGTATCTTATATTTTCCCTCATTTAAATTTATTTCCTGGTCCTTTATATATAACAAAGAATTAGAAGGAAAAAAAAACAGTCCCTAAGAAGAAGCTAACAGAGGAGAAAGAATGTGTCCTAATAAGGAGGCAATACAGGACCTTGTTTGTATACTTGAACTGTAGCTCTAATCCTATCTGGTCCCTTAATGAAATCAAACAAAAACTGAAAAGGCTTCTAGAACTTTATTGAGTCTTATAACTAATTATAAGTAGGAATTATGAACAGGAAAATTTCCATCAACCTTAGATATGGAAGGGCTCAAATACATTAAAATCTAAATTATAAAAATCTCAGCAATAATTATAAATCAAGAATATCATCCCAGTTGAGTTCTTAAATGTTAATTCATATTCTCTTCTTTCATTTTAAATATTCCTATTGTTAAAAGGAGAGACCTAAGTTCATGAGGTAATTTCCATGTTTCTTTTCAATGAAGTTTTCTCTTTGGAAAATTAAGTTGAGTTCTGGACTTTATAGTAGCAAGGAAAGAAGGCGAATTACAAAGGAAGACAACCTGGTTGCCTTCCTGCCTTGTAGCTCTTGATCAAAATATGTCCTCCTTGCATTTGAGAATTAAATGCTGCTAACCAGTCTCCATACTCCCACTGATATTAGGGAGCCCCGTGCCACAGCAACATCTCCCTGTCAACTCCATCAGAGTGGGCAGTCACCAACAGGCTTCTCAAAATATCAGTGGCCCCCATCTCCACTTAGTCATGAATTATCCTCTTTATAGTATATTGTCTCTATTACCCTTTTTATATATTCCTGGTCTATTACCCTTTTTATATATTCCTGGATTCAATTTGTTAAAGAGTTTTGTTAAGGATAATAAATACCAGCTTTTTTGAAAACTGTAAGCTTGTGTAATTATTTTTTAAAAAAAGACATAAAATGATTAACATAAAAACCAACTCACCAATGATGCCACTATCTCTGCTTTCGAGGGTGGAGGTTGGACTAGTGACAGCCCCATAGCTGCAGTCCTTGGCTGTTGCATTTGTACTGACTGGTGGGAGGGTGGAACAGGGGCTACTAGCTGGTGGAGAGGCAGTACTGCTAGTCAAGGTGGAACAGGGACTTATCCGCTGGGTGATTGCTGAGGTCTGAAAAATCGGAATGAAAAATAAGATAAACTCACCAGCTGTTAAAGTAAAATATTATCTTATGGTAAAACATAATCTTTGATGAGAAAAAGAAGAAAATCTGCATGCAGCTTTTACATTTATTGCGGTTCCATTTGTTTTTGCCTTCCAGGATAAGATATTCTGCATTCTACAATTAAGGTGATACTTAAACTTAAAATGAGCAGGGACTGTGGCCAGTTTTTCTGCCTAGGAAATTTCTAGTAACAAGTATTCTTTATCATTAACATAAATTAATGAAAAACATTTTTTTTAATATATATATATTTATTTATTTTTTTACAGAGAGGAAAGGAGAGGGATAGAGTTAGAAACATCGATGAAAGAGAAACATTAATCAGCTGCCTCCTGCACACCTCCTACTGGGGATGTGCCCGCAACCAAGATACATGCCCTTGACCAGAATCGAACCTGGGACCTTTCAGTACACAGGCTGATGCTCTATCCTCTGAGCCAAACAGGGTAGGATTGGAAAACATTTTAAAATTAAGTACAAGTTGATCTTGCTAAGTTTCCAATCAAAACTTCTGAAAGCTTGGAACTTTGTCTTGTTCATAATTTTTCTTTGGATAGAAAAAAAAACCCTCCAGCTGAGAAAAATTTTAAAAAAGGTTCAAATGCAAATAAGTGTGTTTTGGAAACATAGGTGGCTGTCCAGAAACAATAAATGAATGCAGGAAAATGCTTTAACCTAAAAGTTAGTCTAATAAAATAGATCAAACAATATTAATTTAATTAAAAACTAAATTTTTCTGTAGAAACTGATTGCTGACTAAGATCTCTTTATATCCTGAGTAATTCTTACACTTGAATTTACCTCCTTTTTAAGTTTTTGATGGGGAAGAATAAAAATAATCACAAAAAAGATTGAATTATGGTGGTAATATATTCTGATTTAATGAATTTAATAATAATTCAATTTTCTTTAGCTCTTTCTACTCAAATAAATTACTAACATAATGAATAAAAGTACTATTTTTTTCAAAGACTAAAGAAATTATATCCTTTTCAAAATGTGTGTTCAAGTGACAAAAATCACATGAAAGAAAACTGATGATAAATTTCACATCTTTAATTCTTAATTTTAAAAGAAGCTTTTCAACTTCTTTAAATAAAGTCTTCATATTCTCTGCTAAAATTGAAGATTTATATTTAATATTTGATTGGAAAAGGTGTTCATTACTAGATATGAGGATATTAAGGCTCTTTGACTCACCCTAATATATTGCTACATGCAATCCCTTGTATTAAATAATTTGTGTTGAAGTCAGGTTTTTATTTTCATTTATATGCTATAAGCAGATCATAAAAGATACATTCAGCTCAACAAGCACAACTGACATTCTCAGAACCCTACATCCAAGTAAATCTTTTCAATCATATCAAAAATATGGAACTGATTTTTCCTAAAACATAAGCTATCAAATATATGCCATTTCTTTTCTACTATAGAATTTTTCTCCAGAGTAGGAAGGAGTTTCAATTTCTTTATAATCCCCTCTATCTTTACAAAATATCAGAAGAATGATTTTTAACTGGGCATGCAGTAGAATCACCTGTGGAATGACAAAAACAAAGCAATGTTTCCTCTCTTTTTTTACTGAATTTATTGGGGTGACATTGGTTAGTAAAATTATATAGGCTTAAGGTGTATAATTCTATACAACTGTATACTATACCCCAAGTCAAGTCTCCTCCCATCACCATTATATCTTCTACCTCCATTTTCCTTCTGGGAATCATCATACTGCTGTGTCTGTGAGTTGTTTTTCCCCCCTTAATCCCTTTATCTTTTTCAATGAGTCCCCAAACTCCTTCCCCTCTGACAGCTGTCAGTTCTCTGTATCTATGAGTCTATTTCTATTTTGATTATTAGATTCCACATAATGAGTGAAATCGTATACTTATCTTTCTCTGACTGGCTTATTTCACTTAGTATAATGCTCTTCCGGTTCATTCATGCTGTCACAAATAGTAACATTTACTTCTTTTTAATGGCATAGTAGTATTCCACTGTGCAAATGTACCACAGCATTTTTATCTACTCATCCACTGATGGACATCTGGGCTGCTTCCAGATCTTGGGTATTGTAAATAATGCTGCAGTGAACATAGGAATGCATATATTCTTTGGAATTACTGCTCTGGGTCTCTTGGGATATATCCCCAGATGAGGAATTGCTGAGCCATAAGAGTTCCATTTTAATTTTTTTTTAAAATATATATTTTATTGATTTTTTTACAGAGAGGAAGGGAGAGAGATAGAGAGCTAGAAACGTCGATGAGGGAGAAACATCGACCAGCTGCCTCTTGCACGCCCCCCACCGAGGATGTGCCCGCAACCAATGTACATGCCCTTGACCGGAATCGAACCTGGGACCTTTCAGTCCGTAGACCGACGCTCTACCACTGAGCCAAACCGGCTTCGGCCCATTTTAATTTTTTGAGGTAACTCCATACTGTTTTCCACAGTGGCTGTACAAATCCGCATCTCCACCAACAGTGCATGAGAGTTCTCTTTCTCCACATGCTCGCAAGCACTTCTTGTCAGTTGGTTTATTTTTTCTTTTTCTTCTTTTCATTTTTTCTTCTCTCCCCATCCCCCCAGCCTCAGTGTATTACAGTGATTTCCACAGGCACCTCTTCACTGGGAGTCAGCCACCCTTTCAACCTCTGGCTTCTAGGCCAAGTATGCTCACTTAAGGGTCCTTTCCTGTAAGACAATCTCATGGAGACTGGGCCATGCCCGGAAAAGCCCACCCAACGCCTAAGAGGCGAAACTACTCCCAAAGGGCTGACACTAGTTGCCAAGAGCTGAGGCCCAGCCTCTATGATCTCAATTTGTCCGAACAGACAAAGCCATTGCCGAAGGGTGGAGCCTAGCCCTGAGAACCGAACCCAGTCCCAAAGGATGGAGCCATCCCAGATCCGAACAGCTGTAGCAATCCCAAAGGGAGGAGCCTAGCCTCTGTTGATTTATTGATGACAGCCATTCTAATAGGTGTGAGGTGATATTTCAGTGTAGTTTTAATTTGCATTTCTCTGATGATTATTACTGTGGAGCATCTTTTCATATGACTATTGGCCACTTATATGTCCCTTTTGGAGAAGTGTCCATTCCAGTCCTTTGCCCATTTTTTAATTGAATTTTTTTTTGGTTTTGAGTTTTATAAGTTTTTTTTTTTTTTTAATATATTTTGGATATTAAGCCTTTATCAGATGTATCAGCAAATATGTTCTTCAATTTGAATTTTTTCTTGTTTCTTGAGATATGCCTATACTACTATGAGTTTCCTTCTCAAGACTGCTTTTGCTGTGCCCCAAAGATTTTGGATTATTGTGTTCTCATTTGTTTCAAGTTATCTTTTGATTTGTCCCTTGATCTCATTGTTGACCCATTCATTGTTTAGTAACATGTTATTTAGCCTCCACATTTTTGTGTGTTTTTCTGTGTGTTTTTTTTCCTTGTGATTGATTTCTTGTTTCATGGCATTATAGTCAGAGAAGATGCTTGATGTTAATTTCAATCTTCTTAAATTTATTGGAACTTGTTTTGTGTCCTAACATGTGGTTTAATCCTAGAAAATGCCCTAACTGGTTTGGCTCAGTGGATAGAGAGTCGGCCTGCCGACTGAAGGGTCCCAGGTTTGATTCCAGTTAAGGACATGTACCTTGGTTGCAGGCACATCCCCAGTAGGGGGGTGTGCAGGAGGCAGCTGATTGATGTTTCTCTCCCATCGATGTTTCTGACTATCCCTCTCCATTCCTCTCTGTAAAAAAAAAAATCAATAAAATATTATTTTTTAAAAGAAAAAATGTCACAGATGCACTTAAAAAGAATGTATATTCTGCTGCTTTGAGGTGAAATGCTCTGAAGATATCAATTAAATACATCTGATCTAGTGTGTTATTTAAGGCCACAGTTTCCTTGTTGATTTTCTGTCTGGAAGATTTATCCATTGTTGTCAATTGGGTGTTAAAATCCCTACTATACTAGGCTGGTGTGGCTCAATAATTGAGTGTCCATCTATAAACCAGAAGGTCACAGTTTGATTCCCAGTCAGGGCAAATGCCTGGGTTATGGGCTGGAACCCCAAAAGGGAGTGTGCAGGAGGCAGCTGATTAATGATTCTCTCTCATCATTGATATTTCTTTCTCTCTCTCTCTCCCGTCCTCTTTGAACTCAATAAAACTATATATTTTAAAAATTCCCCACTAAGACTGTATTATTGTCCATCTCTCCCTTTATATTCATCAAGATTTGCTTTACATATTTAGGCACTCCTATGTTGAGTGCATAAATGTTTATGAGGTTATATCCTCTTGTTAGACTGCTCCCTTCATCATTATATAGTGTCCTTTTTTTTGGTCTCTTTTATTTTAAAGTCTATTTTGTCAGATATAAGTATTGTTACCCCAGCTTTTTACCCCTTTTCATTTGCATGAAATATAAGCATTCTATCTTTGTTAGTACACTGTCTAGCTCAGAAGAAAAGTCACTAAATGAACATGACCTCCTACTACACAGTAATCTTCCTAAGGCTTGAACTTCTATTATCAATTTAGTCACTTTCTTCTGTGGTTCCAAGATAGTATTATGATATACTATACTCCAAGAAGGCTATCATTTAGCTTTATTATTAACTAGAGGCCCAGTGCACAGATTCGTGTACTGGTAGGGTCCCTCAGCCTGACCTGTGAGGATTGGGCCAAAACCTGCTCTCCGACATCCCCCAAGGTGTCCTGGATCCAAGAGGGCGCAGGCCAGGCCAAGGACCCCACCTATGCACGAATCCATGCACTGGGCCTTTATATGCATATAAGATCTTTGGTTAATCTCTTCCCACCCTCCCCCTCTCCCCTTCCCTCTGAGAATCATCAGTTTGTTCCATGTTTCAATGCATGTGGTTTCTACTCCTGTGTTGAGCGTCTGCCCCCTGGTGGTCAGTACACATCATAGCTACTGGCTGGTTGGCTGGTCGGCCAGTTGGCCGGTCACTTAGGCTTTTATATATATAGATACTTTGCCTTTGTTTAATACTATACAGTTTTAAAAATTTTAATATTTCATTTGCTCATTTATTAACTAAGTATAAGACATATTATTTCCCTCATTTAAGAAATTTGAAAATGGAAGTATGAAAGCTATGAAGTAGCTTATTTTTTACATATACATATAGCTTATATATTTATATACTAACTAAAGGCCCAGTACATGAAATTCATGCAATTGGGGGGGGAGGTGTCCCTCAGCCCAGCCTGCACCTTCTCCAATCTGAGACATCCCTCTCACAATCCAGGACTCCTGGCTCCCAACCTCTCGTCTGCCTGTCTGCCTGATTGCCCCTAACCGCTTCTGCCTGCCAGCCTGATCACTCCCTAACTACTCCCCTGCCAGCCTTATTGACGCCTAACTGCCCTCCCTTGCCAGCCCGATTGCCCCTAACTGCTCTCCCCTGCTGGCGTGGTCACCCCTAACTGCCCTCCCCTGCAGTCTTTATCCCTCCCAACTGCCCTCCCCTGTAGGTCTGGTCATTCCCAACTGCCCTCCCCTGCAGTCCTGGTCAAACCTAACTGCCCTCCCCTGCAGGCCTGGTCACCCCTAACTGCCCTTCCCTGCTGGCCTGGTTGCCCCCAACTGTCCTCCCATGCAGGCCTGGTCCCCCCCAAATGCCCTCGCCTGCAAGCCTGATCCCTCCAACTTCCCACCCCTGCAGTCCTTGTCCCTTCCAACTGCCCTTCCCTGCAGGCCTGCTCATTCCCAACTGCTCTTCCTTGCAGACCTGGTTGCCCCTAACTGCCCTCCTGCCGACCTGGTCACCCCTAACTTCCCTCCACTGCAGGCTTGGTTTTCCCCAATTGCCCTCCCCTGTATGCCTGGGTCCCCCCAACTGTCCTCCCCTGCAGGCCTGGTCACCCCTAACTGCCCTCCCCTGCAGGCCTGATCGCTCCTAACTGCCCTCCCTTTTAGGGCTGGTCCCTCCCAAGTGCCCTTCCCTGCTAGCCTGATTGCCCTCAACTTCCCTCCCCTGCTGGCCATCTTTTGTCCATCTTTGACCAATGGGGTGGCCATCTTATGTGTTGGAGTGATGGTCAATTTGCATATTACCTCTTTATTATATGGGATAATATTGCATATTATTTTATACCCTTTATTTATATGGCATTTTACAGCTTACAAAGTGTTTTAATATCTATGATTTAACTTGATCCTAACAACAATCCTGTCAGGTGTTATTATTCATATTACATTGGAATAGTAAGGTTCTTAACAGATTGCCTAGATTTAAATATTATTAAACCACTTTCTGGCAGTGTGTTTCCATTTTTTTAATATCTAAAAGTTAATATAAATGGACTCTACTATATTGGTTTATAAGGAAGCTTAAGCATATATACAGTAGGTCCTTGGGTTATGTTGGAGATCCATTCTTACTTCGCGACATAATGCGATTTTCACCGTAAGTTGGAACCCTCCTACATAAGCATCTACGTCATTCACATGGAGCACATACACAGCAGTAAATGAAGTGAAACAGTAAAAAAGAAATAAAAGAAAGGTAACAATTCCTGACCTTTACTTGTGGTAAGTAAATAATAAAAAACATTAAGCACATATGTATAATACATACATCGAAATGACGGAACTTTTTTTTATATATAAATAAATGGAAGATAGCAACATAACCATGAAAAGATATATGTTGAGTCCAATGTAACCCAAGAACTGCCTGCATATCAATTTTACTGATTGGTTTATTTATCCATTCCTTTTCTCATTCATTCAATAAACAAATCAAAACCTTAACATTATTTTTTAAAGCTAAGAATGAAACTTAAAAATGTTTTATAAACTGAACAGATAAAGTGATTATAGAAAATTAAGTTATATCTTCAGGTATCAAAAAGCATTCAACAATTGCGATTATTCCTCTCAAAACACACACACACGTGACAGTTGCCCTTTCCTGGTTTAACAGGTTGATTTAGCCCATGTTTCAGAGAATTGGTGACAAGCAGTTTACCTGATTTTCATCTTCTACTTCCATGTTGTATTGGTCATCTGGCTGAACTTCTGTGACTTTCTCTCCAAGGAGGAAACCCAGACGAGTCATGAGTGTGTTTGCTGCCTCATCTACAGATGGAGGGGGACCAAGTTCCTGTTCAGCATCACCTGAAACAGGAAAACACCGAAACATAAACTTTACAAAATAAAATGGCTATTTCTACAACTATTATTACATTTAGCCCTGTTATTTCCTTTGTTTCCACATTGTAAATCCAAAATAACAGGGTCCCTGTCTAGAACCTCACTTTCCCACATTTACGTATTATAACTGATAAACTTAAAATGACTTTGAGAAAATGTTTTTGTAACTTACTGAATAGAAAAAGTTTCCTATTTCTTTGGCAGTTAGCCTTCCAATATAGTCCTCGTTTTGGGATCTAGTTCCTGGCCATAATCACCACCTTTGTTCAGGTTTTGTTTTGTTTTTCTTTAGAGTTTGTGTAACTATTCTTAATTTTTAAATTAAATCAGTTCAAACTTACAAAAAAAGTTTCAAGATAATACAAAGAATATTTTTTTCCTTAACAATCAGAAAGTATTGACATGATGTCCCATCATCCCCAGATCTTATGTATTTCCTATAAACAAAGACATTCTCTTATGTAACTATAGTACCAGCAGAGAAATCAGGAAACTAACATTTTACATTATTATGATTTCATGCACAGACCCCATTTAAATTTTCACATTTGTCCCAGTAATGTGAAAGGATCCAACAATTTAGGATTAATCATTGCATTTTGTGTTCAGTTCTCTTTTATTTCTTTTGATCTGGAACAGTTTCTCAGTCTTAACTTTCATGACCTTGACACTTTTGAAGATTATAGGCCAGTTGTTTTGCACAATGCCCCTTAATTTGAGTTTATCTTATGTTACCTCATGATTTGACAAAAGTACTGCTGTGTTAACTTTGATTGCTTGGTTATGGTAGTGTCTGTCAGATTTCTCTACTCTAAAATTACACTTTTTCTCTTTGTAGTGAATAAGTATTTTTGAAGGGGATACTCTGAGACTATGTAAATACCCCCTTCTTCAACAAACTCCCAAACTAAAAAAATATTTTTGTGATAAACAAATTTGTCATTTTAACTATTTTTAAGTATACAATTCAGTGGCATTAAGTACTTTGAAAATGTTGTACAACCTTTTCTACTGTCCATTTCCAGAACTTTTTAATCTTCCTCCAAAGAAACTCTTTGCCCATTAAATAATAACTCCCAATTCCCCCCCTTACTACCCTGTTTACCCGAAAATAAGACAGTGTCTTATATTAATTTTTGCTCCCAAAGATGCGCTAGGTCTTATTTTCAGGGGATGTCTTATTTTTCCATGAAGAAGAATACAGTACACATTTATTGTTAAGTGAAAATAAAGGAAATTTATTTTTGGTACGGTAGTACGGTAGTTGTCAACACAAACCAGACAAACTATGAATCCTACAGTATCAAGAATTTACTCATTTATTCAATGACAATCATGTTATCATCTTCTGGAACATCATCATAACAATCCAATTCCTGAATTTCCTGGTGAATTTCTTGTGGGGGCCTTATTTTCGGGGGGATGCCTTATATTTCACTCAGAAGGAAACCTGTAAGTAGGTCTTATTTTCGGAGGATGTCTTATTTTCGGGGAAACACGGTAGTACCTAGTATCTTCTCTTCTACTTTCTGTCTCTGTGAATTTGCCTATTCTAGGTATCTCATATGAGTACAATCAAACAATATTAGTCTTTTTATGTCTAGCTTATTTCACTTTGTGTAATGTTTTCAAGGTTTCTTCATGTTTTAGCATATATCAGAATTTCACTTTTTTATTTCACCCCTTTTTATGACTAATATTCGCCTGTGTGTATATAAAATTTAGTTTACCTATTCATCTGATGTTGGACACGTGGGTTGTTTCAACATCTACTATCTTATGAATAATGATAGTATATACACTGTTGTGCAAGTATCAGTCTGAATCTCTCTTCAACAAATTTTTCCTACTTTTAGCATCCATTAATTTTCTTAGTTGAATTAATTGTCACCATACTTGCCAAAGAGTGATTTTTCTAAATTAATTACTCTTTCTATGGTGTACTTTCATCTATCCATCCATCCAAACTCAAAGATTCCTATCTTATTCAATGAGTTATAATTTGTTACTACCATTAATTATTTTGTTGCTTTGTCCCGGGAAAGCTCTTTCAATTTTGACATATCCCTGTCATTTTCTGAGCACTTCTTTACTTTCTGGCACAAGATGCTTGAGGCTCATCTTGTACTCTCCCTGCCTGGAATGAGTCTTTTTCCCCAAGAAGTCCTGGTTCTTTTTAGTGAAGAAAGGTAAATAAAATATCACTTATGTTCATTTCTATTAGGATGTCATTGTTCTCCAAGTCCACTCAGTGGACTAAGTCAGTATATTCATACATGTACATACATATATGTATGCATACATAAACATACACGTTTGTTTATACAACCCCTCCTAAAATTCACAGTGGTGCTCTAATTCAAATTAAATTCCATACAGTTAATGGTAGTTTTTCTCCTTTCCAAAGCTGTAACTCTGTTCCCCCATAATGACAAACCTGGCTCTCATTATCCTTAGTTACTTCATCTAGTCCCCCCACATGTAACAAGTTTCACTGCTGTTCATGGCCACCCCGCACACAGGTGCTCTGCTTATCCTGACTGGGTTCCTGTCCTATGCCAGAGAGACCTGGCTGACCACTTTTCCCTCAGACAATTTTTTCAAAATTGGTATATATAATTAACATACCACAAACTATCACAAAGTGTACAATTCAGTGCCTTTCAGTAAAGTTATCAACCATCACCGCTCTCTAATCCAAGAATATTTTCATCACTCCGAAAATAAAACCCTTTCAGGTTCATTTTGGCCCTGAAAATAGGACCCTGAAAATTCCTTATCTCTGGCATTCATTTTAATCCTCTGCTTCCAGACTGCTACATTCTTTCCATACAATTAGTTTTTAGAGTCTCTTTCTGTTTAGGCTACTTTTCAGTAGTTACCAGCTATAGAAATTACTCTTTTTCAAACCTTGTCCCTCAGGGATGCTGAACAAAATCAGTATAAGGTTCTTCCTTGGCCTCACCATCAAGATAAATTTACTCCAAATAAAGAATGTATAGAAATCACATAAAAAGAAACCAGGAAACTAAAGATGATCGATTCTAAATGGGATGCAGGATGATTTATCTAAACTAAATATTTATTTATATTATCTTGATTCAATGTCAACATTTTTTCAGGTCTTGTTTTACATTCAGATGCATTTAAGTCTAACCATATAACAACTCACTGTAGCACAGATCCTACAGGACATTAAAAATTTGTTTAAAATCGGATATGTCCTTTCAGCTTAGTAAGCATTAGCTATAGTATCACAGTTTGATGCCAAAATACAATAACTTCTTAATTTTAAAAATATTTAGTATTACATATGAAACCATTCCAAATGGCAAGACATTGATATGTTATTATTCAGTTTAACATTTATCTTAACATCTCTACTAAAGTCACAAGGTGAGGGTCAGCGGAAGGGACTATATGTACATTATTGTATACTATTATTTAACTCAAATGTTCCATCTGTGGAAAATCTATATAGAACTCTCATCAACTTTATGTCAAAGTAGAAATACAGGCTCTATTTTCCCTTCCCTATTTTCCCTCCAAGAGGCAACAAAAATAGATTTTCCTGCCACAGACCAGAAATAAGAGAATGGGTAGGATTATTTTTATGGTACAAATATTTAGATTTATATAGATTTTCTCCAAAGAATGATTAAAAGCTTCTTGTTTCTTGATAAAACAAAAAGGTAACTGCTCATTAATTATTCTTTCCCCTCTCTATAGATTAAACTATTTAAGCTTTTCCAAGTTCTTCTCGGCATAGATTCCTGACTTCTGGATATTCTGGGGTTCCATTTCACTTTTTTCTAGAAAGTTATTCTGATAATTACCAAATACTTTATATTTACATGTTAATAATAGGTATTATGAGAATAAAACACAGAGGAGATACAGACATTGATTTTAAAAACTTTATAATCTACTAGAGGCCCGTTGCACAGATTTGTTTAAGGATAGTCCTTCTTCCCTGGCTTCACTCCCAGCCTTCCAAGAGCCTGCAGGTCTGGGCTAGAGCACTGCTCCTCCCCTTTCCCCTCATAGCAGGCATCCTGCCCAGCAGCTCCACACTTGTGTATGCAAATTAACTTGCCATCATTGTTGGGTTACTTTGTATATTCACTCCTGATTGGCTGATGTGTGTCGCGAAGGTGTGGTCAATTTGCATATTTCTCTTTTATTAATATAGTTGTGGAAAATATGACATACTATATGCTTCATTTATTTAATATATAGTGCAAATCAGCAAACACTTCACAAATATTAACTTAATCTTCATAACAACTTTATGACATAGGTATTATTACCTTATTTTACAAATGAGAAAATTGAGGCACAGAGAAATTAAGTTATCTACTCAAAATCACACAACCTATAAATGGTGGTAGCCCAGGCTCTCCTACTGCATAATCCATGCTCCCAACTAGTATGTTATACTGCCTCTCTCAATGGAAAGCATTATTACAATTAGTAAGAATGTTTATTTAAAACACTAACCACAAAAGAATAGTAAAGGGAAGATTATTAATATGAAAAGCTCTGCTCATTAAAGACACTATTAAGATGGTTAAAAAGCAAGCAATAGAGTGGGAAAAGATATCTTTAATTCATATACCTTAAAAAGAACTCATATCTAGAACGTATAGAGAATCTGTGGGAAAAGAGTAAATTAATTATTCTTTCTATGGGTGTACTTTCTTTTATCCATCCATCCATCCATCCATCCATCCAAACTCAAAGATTCCTATCTTATTCAATGAGTTATAATCTGTTACTATCATTAATTATTTTGGGGAAAGAGTAAATTAATTCTTTATATAAGAATTTATAAGAGAATAGCCAAGTGACCAATAAGCATATATGGTAAAAAGCTATTCAACATTATTAGGATACTAGAGGCCTGGTGCACAAAATTCATTCACAGGGTGGGGGGTGTCCCCTCAGCGCAGCCTGCACCCTCTCCAATCCCGAACCCCTTGGGGGAATGTCTGACTGCTCCACCCTGTTGGCCTGGTCACCCCATGCAGCTTGCTGTTCAGTTGTTTGGTTATCTCTCACTAACTCCCTGCCAGCCTGGTACCCTATGCAGCTTTCTTGTTCAGTCACTTGGTCGTCCCTTACTAAACCTCCCCCCCCCCCCCCCCCCCGCCTGCCTGTTTGCCCCACGCAGCCTGCTTGTTCAGTTGTTTGGTCATCCTCACTAACCCCCCTGCCGGCCTGTTCATAGGCAGCCATCTTGTGAGAGCATGAGGGTTAATGCGCATATTACTTCTTTATTATCTAGGATGATCATCAAAACTATACTGAAATACCACTACACATGTGCAGTGCAGAACAGCACACAAAACAAAGAAAAAATGTAGTATACTAGTTAAGGTTTTAAAAGTGTTTTATTTCTGGGATAATATTGATAGTATTCTATATAATAAAAGGCTAATATGCAAATAGATCAAATGGCAGAATGACTGGTCATTATGACATGCCCTGATCACCAGGGGGCAGAAGCTCAATGCAGGAGCTGTCCCCTGGTGGTCAGTGGGAGTATTGCTCAGCCAGAAGCTGGACTCATGGCTAGCTAGCGCAGTGGCAGTGGCGGTGCCTCTCCCACCTCTGCGGCAGCGCTAAGGATGTCTGACTGATGGCTTAGGCTCCCGAACTGCAAGAGGGTACAGGCTAGGCTGAGGGACCCTCCTCAAGTGCACAAATTTCATGCATTGGGCCTCTAGTTAGTAATAATAACAACAACAATAACTAACCCTTATTGAGATATTACTATCTGGTACTTTTCTAAGTGTTTCATGTGTCTTAAATAATTTAATCTCTACATTTCTTATCTTACGAGAGTAAAAGGGAGGCACACAAAGATTAAATCCTTAACTACAGTTACAGAATTAGGCAAGTAAGCAGAGTCAATATTAGTCCACGTTGGTTGGCTCCTAGAATAATTACCTCATTATTTTGCCAAGAAATATATTATTATTGAGTATAAGTTGTTTATATGGTTATTTTATTATTTTTATCTTTAATAGTATCCAGCAGAAATATCGGATGATAGACAACATAGGGAAGCATTCATTCAATAAATATTTACTGAGTACTTTCTGTGCACAGCATTATGTTATGAACAATGGAGCATGATCCCTATCTTGAGGAGATTATAATCTTATGGGGGAAATTTGTAAAAAAAAAAAAAAAAAATTTAATTAAATCATAGTAAATTAAACTCTGTGAGAACTGTGTAGGCATGCTATAAAAAACTGTAAATAAAAAAAAAAGCAAGTGCTGAATATTCAGAACACTTTGTTTTTTTTCTTCTTTAAAAAAATTAAATTAAGTTTATTAGAGTAACATTGGTCAATACATTAAATGAGTTTCAAGTGTGCCTTTATTTTTCTTGATGACACCAATTCTCCTTTCAGAGGTGGTTTACGCTTTCAACATTTGCAAAAACTATCTTTACTTAAAGTAAAGTAGCCAAACTGTGGAGGGATTAAACTATAATTAAATCTGTGCCAAAACATAAAAATAGACACATAGATCAATGGAACAGAATAAAGAGCCCAGACTAAACCCACACATATATGGTGAATTAACTTATGACAGAGGCAAAAATTTAGTCTCTTCAATAAATTAGACTACTATCTTATACAATGCATAAAAATTAACTCAAAATAAATTAATACTTGAATATAAGACCTGAAACCATAAAACTAAAAGAAACCATAGGCAGTAAGCTCCCTGACACGGCTTGGTGATGAATTTTTTGGATCTGATTCCAAAGGCAAGGGAAACAAAAGCAAAAATAAATAAGTGGGACTACAGCAAATTAATTAGCTTCTGCACAAAGGAGGAAACCATCTATACATACATGAAAGACTAAGTGACCCACTGACCAGTGGTACATATAACACACACTGGTAATTTAAAAATAAATGTTGACTCACACATGCGCAATACATATAAGCTCTTGCTGGCGCCAATTGCAAGCGTGTTTCAATCTGTTATTGTTGATTGTGAATTTAGTTGTTTTTGTAGACATTCTGAAGCTGAAAGAAAGCGGTATGTTGATAGGATATGTCTGAAGACCATTAATAAATCACAAAGACAAACTCTAGGCAGAGTAGAAATATTCCTATCTAAACCCGTTCTCAGTCATGGTGATATGTTTGTTGTTTTCTCTTGAGTTCGAAGAGCGTGTGATGTTAAAGTTGTAAATATTTCAATACAAGAGAAATTAGTCAAGCACTCTGAAAGTGTTTTTACTCTTTATGTGGTATACAGGGAGATATTATAAGTTTAATCAATTTATCATTGTTTTTATCAATGTTGTTTTTATATGTTTTTGTTGTTTTTATAAAATTTCTGTTATTGTTTATTAATCAATTTGTATATTATTTTCATATACATTTCATATACAAAATGTATATTATTTTCATATACATTTTACTAATTTTCTTTCATCTTTGACTCTTATAGATAAAGGGCAAATAATGATATAGAAATATTTCTTCTAATTAATTTCCTTTCAATGTGAATGAATCCATGCACTGGGCCACTTAGACACAAAATAAAAAGACAAGCTACTAAATCGGAGAAGATATTTACAAATCATATATCTAATAAAGGGTTGATATTCAAAATACATAAAGAACTCATACAACTATAACAACAGAATATAACCAATCCAATTAATAAAATGGGCAGAAGATCCGAATAGACATTTTTCCAAAGAAGATATACAGATGTTCACCAGGCACATGAAAAGATGCTTAATATCACTAATTATCAGGGAAATGCAAATCAAAACCACAATGAGATATTACCTGGTACAATAGCTATCATCAAAAAGTCAAGAAATGACAAGTGTTGATGAGGATGTGGAGAAAAGGGAACCTCTATGTACTGCTGGTGGGAATATAAATTGCTACAGCCACTATGGAAAACAGTATGGAGGGTCCTCAAAAAATTAAACATAGAATTATCATATGATCCAGCAATTCCACTTCTGGGTATTCATCCAAAGGAAACAAAAACAGTAATTCAAACAATATAATTTATAATAGCCAAGATATGGAAACAATCTAAGTGTCCGTCAATAGATGAATGGATACACATGTGGTGTTCACATACACGCAATACTACTCAGCCACAAAGAATGAATTCTTGCCATTTGCATCAACATGGATGAACCTTGAGAGTATTATGTTAAGTTAAATAAGCCAGACAGAGAAAGACAAATATAGCATGATTTCACTTATATGTAGAATCTAAAAAAAGAAATAACCCTATCCGACCCCCCCCCACACCCCCCCCCACACACACACAAATATATACAGAGAACAGATTGGTGGTTGCCAGAGGGGAACAGGGTTGGTGAAAATGGGTAAAGAGGGTCAAGAGGTACAAACTTTCTTATATAAAATAAATAAGTCACAGGTATATAATGTACAGCATAGGAACTATAGTCAATAATATTGTATTGCATATTTAAAAGTTGCTAGGAGATTGAATCTTACACGTTCTCATCACAGGAAAAAAAAATTGTAAATTGTATGGTGACAGGTGATAACTAGACTTATTGTGGTGATCTTTCACATCGTATACAAATATCAAGTCATTATGTTGTATATCTGAAAATATTATATGTCAATTGTACTTCAATAAAAAGCTGTGCCAAAAAATAAATGTCTAATAGCTAAGGTACCCAAACCCCTAATCTGTACTCCATAATGGCAGGCTATGCAGTCTAGTTTCACAGACTCCTTTATTTCTCACAATTCTCTTACCATTTTCACATTGGGCTGTTTACATTTCCTTTAGAATCTGTTAATTATAAACTGCTTGTTCTCATCTATATCAAATTGCTCAGAAATTTGTATCACATTTAATCAAATAAAGAAACCCATGCTTTCTAACAGTTATAAAACCTATGATTAGCTTGATTAGCTTGGTTCAATTGCCAAAGCAAACCTGGTTAATATTCATTTCTTAGTTCTTAAATGATTACCTAAATTTTTCCTTTCCTGATGAATGTTGGAAAATGGGTGACTGCTAAAAGCAGACGATGTTATTTGTCACAGCAAGTACTGGCTCTTCCACATCTTCCCCACGCCCCAAACTAAGCTCCTGATTGTGAGAATCACTGCCTACAAGTGAGCAAGAATCAAAGCAACCAACCATCAGCTCAACTCTACTCACTGAGTGGCTGACTTTAAAGCATTCCTACCCTCTTCTTAGTTCCTTTGGGCAAACTTGAAGAAAAAGGAGTAGAAACAGATGAAACAATTGTTGAAACCAGGGTCTGGGTACATGGTGGGTTGTTTGGGTATGCTTAAAACTTTACACAACAAAAATTATTTTCTGGCTTGGCCATGAGACTTTACTTGGACCCTGGACTGTTATAAAAGAGGCTTGAAATGTGCATGTGCACTTGGGCTTACATTCTTGCGCTCAGGTGATTCACCAAAAGAAGAGTTTCTCTCCACCTGATGCTCCTTCAGCCTGAGCCCCAGAATGAACACCCACAGATCTGAGCCCAACTTGAACCCTAGAGCTGAACATGCAGCCAGAAAAAGAGCTATGCCAATCAATATTTACAAATCCATGGGTAAGAAAAAAATTGCTTATTTTTTTGTTGTAATGCATTTTAGGTTGATTTGTTACAAAGTATTATTGAGCACTTAAATTTTAGATAGTTAATTTGCCTCAAATACAATCACAACTTAAGTAGCAGAACACAATGAAATCCTGGTAGGTTTTTCCTACCATGTATTTTCTGATCAGTATAATCACTGCCTTACCTTCATAGACACTTATTTCTAGTTGTCACCTTACTCCAGATTCTTTTCTATTTCTTACTCATCTATTGATCTTCTCTTTTTAAAATTATAATTTACATAAATCATATTCTTATGAAGTATACAACTGAATAAATTTTGACAAATTTATACATCTGTGCAAACTGCCTTTAAAATCAAGACACAGAGAGAACATTTCTATCATCTCTGTAAGTTTCCTTGTGTTCCTTCAAAGTCATACTAAACCCTCTCTCAACCTATAGCCATAGGCACCATGTTATCTTACAACATGTTTTAGTTTCTTCCTTTCTTTCTGAACATCTAAACTGAGGTTTAGTTTGATTTAATTCCAATTTAGCAAGGAACTCATGCTTGTGAAAAATATATGTAAATAATAACATGGATAAGGTTCTTCTTAGTGATTCAGCAATGACATTCAAACAATAGCAGCTACCTTGCTTCTTGACAATAACAATAGCTACTTTAGATTAAGGATGTAGGATGAGCAATCAGGAAGTAAAAGATGAGTCTCCATAAAAATTATTCTGACTTACAAATTTGAAAAAGACAAAGCCTCTGACAGAGTTCTTCTTCCAAAACTCAATGTAGGAATAGAGAATTAGTGGATTTATTTTACTTTATCACACTAAAATTTGTGTGAACTAATGCAAAGCACAATATTCCACTGCCCAAGAAGTATAACGATACCTCAAAACATGAAAGTAACTCTTCTAACAATGTGCTACAGTGCCATTTAAATAGCTGATCTGTTCCTTTTAGAAAAAGAAAAGCTGGTGCCTAATACGTAATTATTATAATTAACTTAAAAAATGCATATTATCTACAACTGCACCCTGAAAGTGAAATCCCCAAATTTTTCAATATTCAAAACTAATTTATAAAATCAATCGCTTTGCAGCCTTTTGGCTAAGATCAAATGTAGTATAAAATCAAATGTCTGATTAGGTTTGACCCAGGTTTTTGCCTTATTGTATTTTTCTTTTGATATATTAAACATGTCTTATCTGGGATCAGAGATTTATTATCCCGACATTTCAGATGAGAGCTACTGATATCTTCCCTAGAACTAGAAATTATTTTATTCTGCTGACCCCTAATACTGTAAATAAGTAGCGGTTGTATTCATTGTGGTTTAACTTCAGTTTTAAAAAGCAGGAATAAACAAAGGTCCTAAAACCACGCCTTCTAAGGTCCTTTACTAAAGCTCTGATCTGTATACTCAACTAAAGCTGTGAACATTTCTGACACAGCCCTATAGACTTACTGGAAAGTGAGTGTAAAGAATGTTGCCAGGCAACTCATCTAAGTTTGGAAGAATCTAAGCATTGATAATGACTCTGTCTCAGTTTGGCTCCCACACAAGAAGGGTTTTAGTGAACTCCCACATGTATTTACAGGCCATTCATGAGAAGAGATATTTCTAAAAGTGTGTGTCCAGGAGTCCAAATCAGGAACCTATAATGTTTCTTTTCTAATTCAAGTTTAATGTAACAACTATTTTCTATACTATCTAGAAATCTAATAGGAATCAGGCAAAATAGGCTACATGTAGAGGGCTAGTGTTGAATGAACATTTTTTATTCATATCTTTAACATTCCTATTTGCACATGGTCAATGCAACATTTCTTTAAGTATCCCAAATTGTAAAAATCACCCTGAAAACTAATTATTACCACAATTATTTAAATTATTTTGAAAATTATCTTTAAATTTTTTTTCAATACTTACTCTCATTAATATCAATAGACAAAAGGATATTCAGTAAAAACTATGTTCTAATAAGGACAATATGCAATCAGTTGTGAAAGAGGTAATGGATGTTTTTATAAATGGTATACATACAGAATACTGCTCTGCTGGATGGGCCTGATCCAAAAACCTTCCTCTTTCAAAGCAGACACTTTGCATGCATGCTTACCAGGGCAGTATGCATCCACATCCAGTTTCTGAGCTGAAGTGAGGGTTGGGGAGCCAAGCTCGGATTCTGGAATTCGTGGGCTCTCAACAAACTTTGCTTTCCTCAGAGGGGCTAAGGACAAAAAAAGAAACAAAGAGAGCGGGAGAGGGGAAAGGGGGAGGGGGAGGAAGGAAGCAAGGAAGAAAGAAAGAAAGAAAAAGGAAAGAGAAACACAGGGAAAGAGAAGGGAAAGAGAAACATAGAGGGGTCATGAGTAAGGGGAACAGCAGGCAACAGATGGAAGCACTTAAATGAACGACACACTCTGTCAGACTCAGATCAGGTTACCCTATTTTTTGTGCCAGAAAAAAAAGATTGCATTCTTCATAGAGGAGATGGGTCTTGTTAAAAAAAAAAAAATCACAGCAAACTGGAAAAGCTAAAATCTAATAATCAAAACTATGAACAGAAGTTGTAACTGTTTATAATCTTTAGCTATTTCTCTCTTTTTATAAAGTGAAGAGATTCCTTATTTTGTCTTTCATTGTCATTAAATACAGGTATTAACTGAGGAAAGTACAGGACTAAAGTCTAGGATTTTGTTTGTAATAATTGTAATCAAAGGTTTTCTTTATTCACAAATATCTATTATAATACTCAGCTGTGATAAATTCCACAAGAAAGATTAATCTACCTCACTAAACAAGGAAATCAATCACCTGAATGTTCAGCTATTGGTATATGAAGTCAAAACTGCCAGTTGACTAAGATATTACCTAGACCATACCAGTTTGATACTGGATGCTAAACAGATAGGATTTAATTACAAATATAATCATGTGGTCTATGGAACAGTAATTTCTGTGCCATGGGATCCATTCATTCTTGTAAAGAATAAAATATAAAATATAATTCACAAATCGAAAGCTTTACTTATTGAAAGCTCATATAAATTTTACTTACTAATTAAAATTAAAACTATGAAGATTGCTTTGGTACTTTCAAACTGAATTCTATTAAATAAACTACAATAGGGTGAAAGTGTTTAGCATAGTAACAATTAAATATGAAATTGATTTGTATGCATTATAAATTAGTGTCATAACTATAGGTGTCTAAGACATTGAGTGCCTAAGATTATATTACTTTTTTCAAGTTTCAGCATGTTCTTCAAAATCCTCACCCGTTACTCCATTACTGACCCACAATGGATTCTAAGTTATTCCTAAAATATTCTGTAAAAGGTAATATGGATCTTTGTTATTATAATGGCCAGAATTTTTCTCTATTTTCTCCAGAGGATAAAGATAATAAAGTTTTAAAACATATTTTTGAAATATTCCAGTATTCAAAACCTACAACTAACTTACACTTTAAATCCTAGAGTGTGTATGTACTAGTACATTTTGAGCTTCTATTTAAAAACCAAAATAAATCCAGTTACTATCTACATGACAACAAAGGCTAAGGGTGCTAATAGTATGGTTTTCCACTAAAAGTAAGCTTTGAAATAGCAGAACTCTCACCTCTGCTAAGAGTGTATGTAATACTTGAACCTATTTTTAAAAACCATGATTACAAATGAAGATCTGAAGTGATGTATATGCATGTCTGCAGGCTTCTAATAGCCAATATTAGAAGCTTTTATTATGATCTCACCAATCAATTAAAAAATAATGAGGTGATTTATTTAGCTAATATTGTTTAGTACAGGAGAAATTATTATAAGTTAAAATATTATAAGTTAGTTATAAGCTCTTAGGTCCTTTAGAGAAATTTATTAATACATTGTCATAGCAACAGAATAACTATTTTACCTGCTGAGTTCTGACAAGGACAGCACTGGTCCCTGCTTAAGGGACTCTATATATCTAAAAACCTTAATAGCAATTTTCATAATGAAATTTAGGGCTAGCAGACAGACAGAAATTAGCAACTTAGGGTAGATATGTAAGAAAGAAACTCGAGGAGGAAAAGAGAAATTGAGGGAGACCTGAGTAATATGTAGTAATTAAGAGACGGAGCCAAGGAGAATTGTAAAGATCTGTGAAGCTCAACGCCTCATAGAGTTCTGTTTTCCCTTCTCTGAGAATTCCAGCTGAGGTTTTCTTTAGTTCATAGCAGACATTTAATTTTTTTTTTCTGCCTTCATCTCTCCTTCATCCATGCTACCCATGCCTGATAATGAATCTGAATTATTTTGTAAGGTCGCTTATAATGTCACTCTGACCTAAGTTATATTATAGAAGACTAGTGCCATCTATAAGTCAATCAAACACAGGTGGTATAATCAACAGCATGACAGACTGTCTAATAAGTCTTAAATACTGCTTGGTGGAGAACATAAAAGGCCAACTTGGAAGATGGGAATAATATTTTGCCTAGAATTTTAATATACTTATTTATTTAAAAATGGCATATAAGATGATTCAGGTGGATAAGAGAATTCTATGTCAAAAGGGTTTATTAGGTAATAAAACAAAGATAGAAAATAGAAAAATGAAGTGGTTGAATTTAAATGGGTAGGAAGAATCTAAAATCAAACAGGGATTTTATTGTGATGTAAGAGATAACAGGAAAGTAGGGCTCTGAGAAGTGATATGAACCAATATTGGGAACATGATTCTTATGCTGTAAGAGACTTGAGTTTGGGAATCTGGCAGAGATTGACAGGAAGGATACATATTGGTTCAGAATATGGGCTTAGTCATTTCAAAGATTTAGGTCTTGGTTCTAGTACTTATTAGTAGTAACAAAATGAGCAAGTTAATTAGGCTGAACATGCATGCATCATCAAAAATTAGGATCAGTTTAAATTTATTTTTTCATTCAAATATAATTATACTTATGCTTTATAAATTAATTATATCTGTAAATAAAAACAAATATAATGCTTTAGGTTACAGTGCTTAGAACAATATCTGGCACATGGTAACTAGTTAATAATTATTTGCTAAGTGAATAAAAAAGGTAGAAAAGTCAAAGCAAAGTCAGGGGTTACAAACAGAATTTTAATAAAAATAAAAGTTTTAAAAAGAACTCATGGTGTTCGCTTTGGCAGCATATATACTGTACTAAAATTGGAATGATACAGAGAAGATTAGCATGGCCCTTGCATAAGAATGACATTCAAATTCATAAAAAGCACTCATGGATAACATAAATGTTAATCACACTTATAAATATCCTAACTTAGACTTTCATAAGCAAACATTATATAAATCACCATTATTATAATCAGACTATAATAATTTCGTTTCTAGCTTTAATGACTGGATTATTTCCATTTAAAGTTTCTGACAAAATATGCTGATGAGGATATAGTTGAGTTAAAAATGAAACACAAGAAAAGACACTTTAGCTGTAACCAAGCACCTCCACATTCAGCAATATTGGAAGGATGCATTAACAAAAGAAGTCAACATCTCTTTATTCTTGACTTTCCCCAGGAAGGCTAGGCAGCTGCTTTCTGACCCTCAAAGGCAGATAAGTCACTAGTGGATCAGAAGGACCCTTTTGAGCCTTTTTAAAGCTTTGCTTAGGCAGGTGTGGGGTAACTTTTTAGTCTAAGGTTAGTTGAGCTCTGCTACCAAAATGAGTCCTTTCTTGGATTTCTACTGAATGTTCCTGATGCTTTTCATAAGATCTCTACACACTCTGGCTGGTCAGAATGGAAAAACAAACAAACAACACCACCAAAAGAAACACCTCCCATTCCTGTGGGAACTCTAGGAATTGTTCAGTTTAGAGCTTCTCTAGTTTCATGGAGTCCCACCCACCTATGTGCAACTCATTAAGTTAAAGGCTCTAAGAATAATTTTGTAGTTCTCTTTCTGCTTAGCTCTCTATTCTTTCATACTCTGTAAGTTCCAGATGCCTTGCTTCATTCATTTCTGATCTGTTTTCTCAGTTCAACAAGACTCACTCTCTGAGTTCCCCATCATCAGAATACTTTTAGGCAAAAAGCCAGAGTTGACCTAGTTTACTACTCCATCTTTTCTCTCAGGGATCACTTCGCAATACTGTCAAATGTCCAGTTTCTGAAAACTGTTGTTTCTAGTGGGAGAGCAAGTCCAATACTGGTCCCTCCATCATAGTGGAAAGAAGAGGTATTTCGTGGTGTTTTAATTTGTCTTTTCCAGATGTTTATTATACACAAATCTGGCTGACAAAAGGCAGAACCTTTGTCTTATATATTGCTGTAGCCTTAGTGTGGACCACAGAGCAAGTACTATTATTTGTTAAATGAATTAACTATTTATGTTTATCTATATATTTTTTGAGGCATTAAATAATCTCTTTATGTCTTTCACACATTTGGTGATTAAGGCCTAACAAAATTTGTGATTCAAAGTCATATCCAAGGTAATTCAAGAGTAAGTCTATTCTTCCCACAAAAGTTCTATTTTCATGCAACTATGTTGTACTACACAAAGGATATACTAGACACATTTATATAAAGATAGAACATACAAGCAACAAAGGTGGAGACTAACATAGTGCTCCAAAGAAAGAAATACTACAAAAATTATTGTAATAACTTTTAGGACATTCCTACAAATTTCAGTGGCATTTTGAATAAATTAAATAAAAATTTTTTCATTTAATGAAACTGATATTTAAACCTTTGTTTACCTATACATGCTATTACAAAAAAAAAAAAGGCAAATTACTGAAGCATACAACTCACTGTTATCATGTCATCTCTTTATAGTAGTGAATGGCAAAACTCAGGGTTTATGAGATAAAATGATAAAATAAGGCAGTATAGATTTCAATTACCTACTTTAATATCTTTGCATATATAAATCAATAATATGAGTTCAGAAAAGCCTTTTAAATATGCTAACGATACTCCAAAGACAATTAGTTTAATGGTATTAGGTTTCATTTCCACATATCTGAAGAAGTACTAGGTTTTGTTTGTTTGTTTGTTTTTTAAATGTATTTTATTGATGTTTTTACAGAGAGGGAGAGGGATAGAGAATTAGAAACATCGATGAGATCGATTAACTGCTTCTTGGACACCCCCTACTGGGGATGTGCCCGCAACCAAGGTACATGCCCTTAACCAGAATCGAACCCGGGACCCTTCAGTCCGCAGGCCAACGCTCTATACCCTTAGCCAAACCGGTTTCGGCTAGGTTTTTAATAATATAAAAGGAGTTTAAAATTCTTGGTATGTTGGCTTATGTGATTATTATTTTACTGATATAAGCAATTCCATATATTTGTCAGGCCAACTTCTGAGTTTAAAATACTAGTAGCTATGTTATATAACTACATTTAAATTTAAAATACTACATAAACATATCATCATAGAAATTGGAAAATATAAGAGACAAATATAATGCAATTAAAAATTATCAGAACCCTACATATCTCTGTTAAAGTTTCAGAGCATCGAATCTTTCCTATATTTCATATAAAATATTAATGCCAATAAAAGCAGCTAAAATTACTAATGACTTGTCTTTTTAATATACAGCTTTTGAAAGGAATACTTAGACCCTAAAGGTGGCAAGTGAATTCACTGAGCAACATTTTACACAAAGAGTTATATCTCTAATATAAAAGTGAATATTAGCCAGTTTTTCCTCATTAAATGACTCTCGCCTCCTCAAAATATGAAATGTCTCAAACAAATTTCATATATGTAACATATAGTTACATTTACATAAGTCATTTATGCAGTAATATGGAGCATGCATGTGGTATGACTATAATGAATGAGGCTAGCTGCAATTGTAAATGTTCTAAAAATTAGCTGTCCAACTGACGTGGCTCAGTGATTGAGCACTGACCTATGATCCAGAAAGTCATGATTTAATTCCCAGTTAGGGCACATGCTCAGGTTGTGGACTTGATCCCCATTGGGGGGTATGCAGGAGACAACCAATCGATGATTCTCTCTCATCATTAATGTTTCTATTTCTCTCCCTCTTCCTTTCTCTCTGAAATCAATAAAAATATTTTAAAAATAAAAATTCAGTCAATATAGCCCCATCTTAAAGGACAAAAAAATATATGTCCTCCAGCATAGAAATATCTACAATTCATATATTCTTATAAGACACCTATGAGAAAGTATAAGAAAAATCTATATATATAAAAGGCTAATATGCAAAGTGTCCTCTTGGAAGTTTGACTGGGAGACTGGGAGTTCAAACACTCACTATGACATGCACTGACCACCAGGGGTGGTGCAGAACCAAGGAAGGCTCCTGCCAGCAGCCAGGGAAGAAAGGCCCCAGCCAGCACCCAGAAGGCCTTGATTGGCCCTGATCGCTGGCCAGGCCTAGGGACCCTACCTGTGCACGAATATTGTGCACTGAGCTTCTAATAATAGAATAAAGAAATGAAGATCATGATGAAAAGAAAGGCCTTTAAAGTAAGACTTGTGTTACATGGCGTATATAATGTGGTCTTCAAAAATTACTAAATTTTTCCAAGTTTGGATTCCGCATCTTTAAAATGTGAGCCATATCTTCCTTAGAGTTGTTATGAGGATTAAATTTAAAGAGCAAAGTGTAGATAAGGCTAAAAAAAGATACTTTATTAATATTTATTATTCTTTGGAAAAAGGCAGCTGAAGCACAATGTGCTACTGAAGGCTATCGAGTGAGTCCCCCCTGCAACCACAAACTAAAACACAGACCTTGGAGCCCTAGCTGGTTTGCTCAGTGGATAGAGTGTCGGCCTGCAGACTGAAGGGTTCCAAGTTCAATTTGGTCAAGGACACATACCCAGGTTGCAGGCTCGATCCCCAGTAGGGGATGTGCAGGAGGCAGCCAATCAATAATTCTGTATCATTTATGATTCTCCCTCTCTGTCTCTCTGTCTCTCTCTTTTCTGAGAAAGAGAAAAATCAATAAAGATATATTTTACAATGAAATAAAATAGGGACCTTGGATTTATGGATCAACCATAATATACACAATAAGATGTTCTGTACATCTCTAAACTAAGTAAGCTTATGTAATCATAACAATACTATGCCACTTATCTCCCAACTGAAATTGTAACAACTGAAATGAGCTCATCTTTGTAAAGGAATTAGCATAGTGCCTTGTACATAAAATGTACTCAATACTAGATATTGCTGTTTTGGTAAATGATAATGATGGTAAGTAATAGAAAAACATGGACATATACAAAGTAAGACGCTAATAAAAATATTTGCTATCAAGAGGGGATGATATATGATAGCAAACTGAAAGAAGTAATCTACTCACATGTCTTCCCTCAGTTCTATCTCCCTATCCCTTGTACCCAAAAGGATAGCTGTTATTTAATAGGTAGTTATTTTCTTTAAAAAAAAAAAAAATATATATATATATATATATATATATATATATATATATATATATATATATATAAAATTTATTTTTTAGAGAGGAAAAGAGAGGGATAGAGAGTTAGAAACATCGATGTGAGAGAAACATCGATCAGCTGCCTCCTGTACACTCTCTACTGGGTTAAGTGCCTACAACCAAGGTATATGCCCTTAACTGGAATCAAACCTGGGACCCTTGAGTCCACAGGCTAACACTCAATCCACTGAGCCAAACCAGTTAGGGCAGGATGAAGTTATTTTCTTTAGAAGAATATGTATTATAACAAAAAATACTAGGACAGGTCCTCTCATATGTGTGATGGGGAAAGGTACAAGTTGGAAAAGAGGTATTATATATGAGAAAGCTAGTAGCTCATTCTTTTTTGAACATTTTATATGACATTGGATTCAGGTTTCTGGTTTTATAAACTTGAAATATAAATTTTACACTCCCCCATTACTAAATCATCAAACCCTACCAAATAAGCTTTTTATTTTTAAATTTTTTTTTCTTTTTTTTTTTTTTACTGATTTCAGAGAGAGAAAGGGAGAGAGAGAGAAACATCAACGATGAGAGAGAATCATTGATTGGCTGCCTCCTGCATTCCCCCTACTGAGGATCACATGTCCCCTTGATCAGAATTGAACCCAGGACTCTTCAATCCACAGGCTCTATCCACTGAGCCAAACAGGCTAGGGCCAGATAAGCATTTTGAATATAGGAACTGTAGAATAATCATCTTAGAACAGCGTTTTAAGAATGATATATAATGCCATCACATTGTATGTTTTTCATTTTGCATCAGTTCTCAATAATGGCTAAAAATATGCTAAGTACAATAACATAAACTTACTTGGGAAAAAATAGTTTTACATATACTTACAAACTAAGAGAAATAACCTTGGATACTAGCATGTAAATAATGGTCAGCCATCATTTGCTAATAACTCCAAATTGATTTCTAAGAGGCAGACCCAAAAGGCGTAAGGTTAACAAAGAGAAAAAAGTTAAAAATAAAGGAAAGAAATGAAAAGCCTTTTTTTTGGTTCTTTTTCAAGATATCAGGAAAATAAAAAGGAGAAGATCCTGGCAGTCAATGTGGGAGACAAAAATCTGCTGCAATCTGCATAAACATAAACACTATGCCAAACTGTAATGAAGTCCTAAAAGGGTAAATTACAACAATAAGTCTTTGTCCCATGGGCAAAAATGACTACTGAGACATTTTCAAATATTAACTGTGAAGGACCATTAACTTTCCTGCTTATTTTTGGAATGTGCAGTTGTTACTCATCATATAGATAGATATATGAAATATGCTAATTAAATGGGACACCGTAACGGGTCAACTGGACAGGAGTTGTGCGCGCAGTGTCAGGGGTAGGGCAGAAGGGGCCTGCCTTGGGGGAGGGCCTGATCAGGAGTGGCTGCAGCTGCTTCAAGAGCTGGAGAGAGAGGCAGGGCCAAACCTGCAGTGGCTGCGCAGCTGGGCCCAGGGAGGGAAGCAGAGCCAGACTGGCAACTTGTGGGCGGCACTGTGCGATTTTGAATTGTGTGCTGGGCTTGTAGTATATAATAAAAGCCTAATAAACAAATTGTCCCCCCGATCAGGAGTTCGACCACTTGCTATGACATGCGCTGACCACCAAAGAGCAGCACTAAACATGGCAGTGCAGCAGTGGAGGCGCTGCTGGCCCTGATGGGCCCCAAAGAGAGTGGGACCACAGTAGGATGGCCCAGGTGAGCGGGAGGTGCTAGGCTAAGGTGGGTGTGAGTGGGGGCCCAACTGCCCCACCCATCGCCCTGCAGACAGTAACCAGCAGCCGGCATGCCCTGATTGCCCAATCGGGGCTGGGCCCCAGGCTGGGATTGGGAACTGGGAGTGGGTGGCAGCAACCAACCTCCTGCGGCATCCAGGTGGGGGGCTGCGACCTCTCAGTGGCTACCTGGGGGCAGAGGTGACGGGGACGGAGGTGCAGTGAAAGAATGCAGGGCATTCACCAAGCTTGCTTTCACTCCCTCTGCTACCCTCCCTCAGGATGCCAGGGCCCACACGCCAGGAAAGCCTCCGAGCTCAGGTGCCAGGTGCCTGTGAGGAGCCCATCCTGCACTCAGCCTCTTCTGGGTGAGCTGAGCCGCTGCTGCCGGGACCACAGGGGCCAGTCGGGATCCCCATGGGCTCACACAGGAGCTGGTCTGTGAGGCCGGCCAGCAGAGAGCATGCTGCCCTCCTGGCTTCCATGCAGCACCACTGTGTTGCCCAGAGGCCCCAGCCTGCAGCATCTGGCTATGCTCACCACATCTCCACATGGGGACTCGGGCGCCGTGACTCAGGCAGAGGGGGGTACATGGGGGAGCAGGGGCTTAGGTGCTGCTGAGGGCTCAGAGGTCAGCTAGGGCCTACCCTTCCACGCCAGATGCTCATGCTTCGATCACCGATCAGGCCTAGGGACCACACCCATGCAAGAATTTTGTGCATTGGGCCTCTAGTCTTATAAGGAACTCACAACAGAAAACACTTCTCCACCCCCTTACCATGGGTAAAGAATCACAACATTCTCTAACCTTAGAATATCTGTCAGAAACTCCCAGTATTTGTAACAGGACAAATAGCTTTTCATTTCTCTGAAACTTTGGGATTATCTGACTGGGAAGGAATGGGGAAGAATATTAGGAGAGAAGGGGGTGAAGGGATTGATCATAAAAGAAGAAAAAAGAGAAAGAACTTGTGGACACAGACAACAGAGTAGTGACTGCAGGGGTGGTGGAAAAGAGTATAAGAGGGATATAGAGGTAGAAGCAGGAATTTTTATTCTGGCTTTTCTTAAATATACAAAGGAATGAAGTACTATTTGCCTTACTCTTCTTAGTTGTATGTCAGTGAGAGGGTGATCTATAGATATGCAAAAAGTAGACTGACTTAGCACAGAGCTCTTTATTTTCATTAGACTCTTCTCATTCTTGGTTTTTAAACTAGTAAAACACATTGCTCTATTCACCATATTACATTCTTTAAATATGAAAAGAAAATCTTGGTAGTAGGATGGAAGTAGAAGCAGTATTACACAATACAGTCAAGAGCAATGAAAGCAAAAAAGGAAATCTCAAAAGTTCATAAATTTTTCTTATACTTTCTATTATTTTAAGAATGTACCTCATTGGATGTTTGGTAAAGTGAAAACATGTAAGTATGGAACAATAAATGGTAAAGGAAAGAACACTAAAGTCTATAAAACTTAGCACAGCCCAGCAGGTGTGGCTCAGTGGTTGAATGTCAAACCTATGAACCAGGAGATCACACTTTGATTCCTGGTCAGGGCACATGCCTGAGTTGTGGTCTTGGTCCCTGATAGGGGGAATATAAGAGTCAGCCGGTTAATGACTCTCTCATCATTGATCTCTCTCTCTCTCTCTCTCTCTCTCTCTCTGAAATCAATAAAATATGAAAAACTTAGCATAAATGTTGGTTCTCCAATACACACATATTTCTATGGTTAGAAACAAGTAACTTTTGAGAAAGTGTCAGTATTTATGAAAGACAAAAATTTCAAAATCCTTTATGGTCCTGCTTCTGTGCAGCCTAGAAAGCTTCTCTACCAGATGAGTCCACTCATAGAAAACAACTATAAACTCTAAACAAAATATAAAAAATACTACCTCAAGGCCCTGGAGATTGAACAGAGCAGAGAGAATCTGGAAGAAAGCTGACAGTTGCAAGAGAAAAGACCAGACTGAATGAGTGTCCCATTTTTTGGCATATATACAGACCATAGTCAGCAGTGCATGGAGTCATTAAAATTCCAAAAGAAAACCTACAGTTTTTCTAGTCTTGTGGCAACAACAACCACTGAAAAGTGAAAGGAGGAATATTTCCAAAAAGGAAATCATTTCACTTTCTATTCCAGATGATAAATGCAAGGATGGGACCCAAGTTCTGTGTATAAACTCTGCTCAAACTTCTGGCTGATTCCTGAACCATGCATGCGGCAGAACTGAACTGAAATGATGCCCAAGAGATCAAGTTAACTGCCTGATAAAAGAAAAATATTAACACTTTTTGAAGAAATATGACAAAATCCAGAGTATCCACTAAATAAAATGTCCAAGACACAATACATAATTACTTAATACATGAAGTACCACGAAAACATAACCCATTATCATTAGAAAAGATGGAGATCATTCCAGATATTATAATTAGCAAATGAGTAATTTAAAGCAATTATTATAACTATTTTCAGTGAGGTAAAGGAATATGTTCTCTTAATTAAAAAAGGGAAGGAATCTCAGCAGAGAAATAGAAACTATTAAAGAGAAACAAATGGAAATTCTACAACTGAAAAATGAAATAGCTGAAATAAAAAGTCACTGAATGGCCAAAGCTGGTTTGGCTTGGTGGATAGAGCGTTGGCCTGCGGACTGAAGGGTCCTGGTTCAATTCCGGTCAAGGGCATGTACCTTGGTTGCAGGCACATTCCCGGGATGGGGGGGAGGGGGAGTTGCAGGAGGCGGCTGATTGATGTCTCTCTCTCATCAATGTTTCTGACTATCCCTCTCCCTTCCTTTCTGTGAAAAATCAATAAAAATATATATTTTTTAAAAAGTTAGTGAATGGATTTAACAGCATAGTATTTAAATGTTTAAACATGACAATCTAAATGACATATATAGTATGTTTGTATATATGTATGTACACACACATATATATACATATATACTATATAGCAAATTGAAAATAGTGTAAAATGATTAAGAGGAGTAAGTGAATTTGAAAATAGATGAGGGAAAATTATCCAATCTGAAGACAACAGAGAACAAAGAGCAAAAGAAAGAAAAACCACTTCAGGACCTGTGAGATGATATCCCCAGGTGTGTGTGTGTGTAATTAGAGTCTCATAAAAAGAGAAAACGGGGGTGAAAAAGTATCTGAATAATGACTAATTTCTCAAATCTATAAAAGACAAAGTTTCATAATCAAGAAGCCCAGAAACCCTGTGCAGGCCATCAATTCCCATTCTTACAGTATTATAATCATCTTTTATAGATCTCCCATATTCCTCGGTTCTATTTGCTTATGCTTATTCCTTAAAATCTTTTTCTCCTTGTACCCTTTCCACTGCTACCATCTCAGTTTACCATTGTCCCAAAGGCCTCCGTAATCCATTCCTGGTTTTACCTTCCACAAAATCCTTTACGTCCAGATAAACTGATGTATTTACCATTTGAATGCATCCTGTCCTCCTGCTTCAAGTTTTTACTAGTCACCTTATTTATCATTTCACTTTCTAATCCACATGGTAAATGCAATCTTTCCCCCTACTTAAAAACACACACCATACTATTCTTTAAAATATTAAAGTTCAATTTATCTGGGGAATTTGAGCAAAATGTATCTTTTCCATAATCTTCTGGAGTGCCAAGATAATTGCTGTCAAAATTTGCTCTGCACAGTTATCTATTCTTCTTACCTTCTAAATCCATAACCTCCATTAGTCACTTATTTCCCTAATTGTGCTCCTTGGAACACTTAGTTGTTGCACACGATTTTGCAGTTGTTATGTAAGAAAAAACAAGGTGGCTGTTGTCAAATAAGTTTTAGAGATACTACATTAAACAGTTAAATAGGTTCCTTTATTGAAAGACTTCTCACAGCTTTAAAATGCTAAACTGTTAAGTTTCTTCATCATTATTCTTTTTCATTTCTTTCACAAAGTATTTCCTTTCTCATCCCACTATAGCTTGATCCATACCACTACTCACTCTTTTGAACAGAGTAAGCCTTCTACCTTTAATTAGATTCATTTTTCATCCCTCCTTTTTAATTCCCAATCTATTTCTCCAAAGAAATATATACTTATTTTAGGATCTTTATTTCCTAAAAATGATACCCAGACCAAGAGTTCTCAGTAGTATGTCTTAAACTTGGGAATTTATACATATTGGTAGTATATTTTCCTGAAGAGTGAGTTTTAAAGATTTCTTTTTTGAAATAATAAAAATGTAAAAAGTAAACTATTTTTAAAAACATTTTTATTTATTTATTTTTTACTTTTCAATTACAGTTGATGGAATGTAGACTATTTAAAAAAATATATGACTTCCAAAAAAATCTAGGTTTGCTTTGGATGTCCCTTTAAGCTACATCCTGCACTCCTTTCATATGCATTCAAATTTCTCTGTCCCAAAGATATATGTAAAAAATATCCAGGTTTGCTTTGATGCCCCTTTAGGCTACCTCCATATCCCTTTGAAATGTATTCAAATTCCTCTGTCCTGAAGATACTCCCTAGGAAAAGTCCAAGAACCACTGAAGTAGGCCAATGAAGAGGAAGAGCAGAGAAGAGAGTTATTACTTAGAGAATGTTTTCTTTGTGATAAGTATTATATTAGATCCCTAATATATATTATCTTTCTTAATGCCTACAATGACACAATAAGGCATTATTTCATTAATGTTATAGAAAAGAAACTTCAGAGGTTAACATGTCCTAAGCTACAAAGCTCACAAGTGGTTAAAATGTTTTACTTGAGAACATTGGAGTGATAAAGAAGATACATTTATAATGCAAACATTGACTGATTCCCATGAGAAAAAAAATAACTAGAAATCACTGTTTTAAAATAATTTATCACCATTGTGAAAGTTTTGGTCTTAATGTAAATTCTCACAGGAATTCAGATTCTGACAGAAAAGGAGGCACCTATTTCCTACCAAAATTAGGAAATTAATGAATTTTTAGATATTCAGAAGTGCTATTGGATGACATGTTCAAGTTTTAGTTAAACCAAGGAAGAAACTAAAGCCTTTTATACTTATAAATGTTATATATTATTTATTCATTAATTTATTTCCTCCAAAATAAAAGCAATGCCTCCTATCAACTAAGATTTTACCCAGTTGTCTATTATATTAATAATATTGGAAAGACTTCAAGGGATTTCAGAAAGTAAACCTGAAGATGTCAAACTCTTTTGAAATTAAGGGGTTAAATTGTAAGTCCAAAGTAGGAGGCTTAATTTTTTCACAGAATGTTGCCAGTTAAATCTGCAACTTGAATCTTTATATATTGAACAAACCAGATGGCTCTTACTTTAAGAAAACCTAAAGTAAGAATACAGTATATAATACACAGATTCACCAAATCAACTTACTGCAGAATCTTTCAAAATAGGGAGCTTCACTAGTGGATTTTAAGTTAGACAAGATACAAACAAACAAATATGCTTATATACAACATTTCAGGAATATATTATTGGGTAAGGCCCCAAACATAAAAAAAAAGAAAAAAAAAGAAATCACAGAGTGTGCCAAAGAAGATTCTTTAAAATGAATAAATCTATTATTAAAAATATAACTTTTTTTTTTAAAGTGCTCAAATTAGTCTCTTTTACTATTAATAAGAATTATGGTGCCAGAGGTAATGGAATACAAAATTCTTTATACATATGCATTTATAAGAAAAAAGTAGTAATAAAAAATGTTAACTTACAATGTATACAGTAATTAAATATAAATTTTAAAATTCCTATTTTCTTGCACAATAGTTAAAATGTGAATATTCAATTTATTTAATCTATTACTTACAAGGCTTTCAAATAAAAGTAAAATCCTCTTACTAAATGACATATGACAGTAAGTATAAGTGATTAGTACTTTCATTATCCTTTAATATATTAATTCTCCCTATTCAAAGGTTTCTTAAACATTGAGCAAAGTCATATGTACAGCGATATAGACTAAGATCTCAAGAATGTAAGAAATATAAATCAAAATGCAGTAGCAAAATATATTTTTCCTAATTGTATAAATTAAAGGAACCCAGTTATACCTTAAAGTATATCTTCTCTGAACAAAATGCATTTAAGAAGAGGAATTCAGGAAGATAAATAACTGAAAAAGCCTAGATAAAATGTCTTTTTCTTTGTGAGTGGCTGAAGATCATTCTAAATATTCTAATTTTGAAAAACCAAGTTCCTACTTTTAGTTCATTTCTAAGTTACCATGGCCAGAACTAAAAAGAGAAATTAAAAGCCAGTAAATGAACAGTCTTTTAAAAAATTCAATCTATAAATTCAATTTATCTTAAACTGATCATTTCCAAATGGTCTGAAAATACAAAAATGGAAAAACTCTAGTTAACCTTTCTCAACTGAAAAAAACAGAAAATATAAATCAACATAAATAGCAAATAATGTTAATAAATCCTTAAAGTTATGCAAGTACATTCATTTGTAGCATTGCAGTTAATAAAGAGGTTTAATGTATTAAAGAAGCATGCTTACAAAAATTCTAAGTTTCCACACTATTCTTTAAAAGTGTAGTTCTATTGCAATAGGAAATAAAAATCTAGTCTGGAATCACAAATATCAAAAAAGGCAATATGACCTTCACATTTACATTAAAAAACTGAATTAACAGCTTTCTTCACAATGAAATATTTTTAAATGTATGAAACTATTTCTAAATGTTCATACATACACACACATAAAAGTAAAAGAACACAAAATTAAATATATATGCTGAAAGACATTTCTTAATGGCTTCCCTGAAAACTAAGTCAAATCTCTTAGGTTGTGTTCCTTTTTCTACAAAGCTCAAAGTAGGCCTCGAGTCTCAAAAATCCATGTAACACACAAACACTCTATTCATCATACTCACAGGTTTAGTTTATCTTCCTCGTTAGTCAATACTTTATAGTCTTTTCTCCTGGAAACCTGAAAGGCTGCTTCGTATTCACCGTCATGTTGTCAGAACTGACACATCAGTAATGATCCACACTTGAATCTTCGGCACTCAGCTCTCCACAATGCCCAGAACTTATTGTGTGTTACAGGTGATACTTCTTACAGCGAATGTTGATTATGGTCCCAAAGCACAAGTGATGCTCCCAAAGGAGCTCAGAGCCCCTAACAACATCACCTGCTTCTTTCTGTATCCAGAGATGCAAAGTGGTATTTGTCTTGAACAGCTAATGATTTTAAGACAAATTACACGGACGAGTTCTTTTCATTAGATTGCCTGACATAAGCTTATCCTTTCAGACTACTGCAGCAAATACAGACTGTATGATTCCCTTAGGAAAAAGGAAATATTTTTATACAATATTTCTCTGTGACGCAGTTTAATTTGCCCTTCTGTTAGAGCAAACTGATGGAAGAACTAGTTCTGAGGTTTCTAATGGCGCAGCACTAACGTAGTGAATGATTCACGGATGTTCTTAACATTCAGGAGTAACATGGAAGGCTAGCAATACAGCCCAGGTCCAGAGCTGATGAATGGCGCAGTGCTGCTGTTGTCATAGCAACTGAGAGGAAAAAAGCAGCACCATATAAGGAGCTGTGACATGAATTCTGGGTACGATTTATTTTAAAAACCTGTAAGCTCCTCATGCCATAAAGCTATAAACTCCTCTCTTAGTGATTCTGTCTCAGATTTTTCTCTTCTGAATTCCTAAATCAGAGATGTATGAATGAATATATATTGAAAAATACAGCAAGTAGTCACTAACAAAACACTGCAATTAATGTAACTGAAAATATTAATAATACTCTATACGTGCCTGCGTTATCTTCATAATTTATTGGGTTAAATGGTAAATTTAGACAGTGGTAAGGAAGGCACTGTCTAGAATGTAAGATATCAGTAAGGTTATTTTTTAAATATTTAGAGATATTCAAAACCTGACTGAATGCCTTTCATTCAGATGGCAGTATCAGATACACCAAAACTACAGAACTATCAATTGATTAATATAATAGCAATGGTATCAATTTGAAAAAGAGACATACTACCTTCTATATTCCTTCTAGATGCAGAAAGGTTCAAAAGACACTAACTTCCTGAAAACGTGAATAGCCTTCACTCATGATCAAGGAAATGACTTGTGTTAATCAGTGGTGAAATGGGGTTGGTGTTCCATCCCATGTGTCGGAAGGCCTTTCCCTACAGGGTGTGGGGAACCTTTCTGTTGTCACAGTTTCTCCTCACCTCCCAGGAATCCAGAAGAGTCCCTTCCCTTCCAGTGGACAGCAGGGTAGCTTGAAAAAAGAACCGTGGGAGAAGGGGAGCTAAGGTTAATGTACGGATTTAGCAGTGGTAATGGTACTCTCTGCAGTATTCTAGACATATTGTCCACTGGTGCTATTCATCTATTGAGAGAGAACAATTCTATATGACAGTAATTTCAATCTTTTTTTGTCTTGTAGCGCACAAAAACCAATTCTGCGGCACCACAAAAAATATATTTTTTGCAGATCTGACAAAAAAAGGTATAATTTTTATTCTTTCACACTAAACAGCTATTGTTGTGCTAGCTGTTGTCTCTATTTTATTTTAAAAACCTGATAATCTAAGGGAAATAAAGTCAGTGCCTCTGACTAAATAGCCAGGTATTGCAAAAATTATTGTAGCACATCGATTGAAAATCACAGCTATATGAAATTGTTTATATCATATCAATGAATATTTCTTTCCTATCACATTTTTCATGAAATGTTCTGATACAAAATAAAGCAAAAGCAATAAGGTAAATTTATTTATTCACTGTTCTCTTATGTGGGCAGCATTGTCACTATAATATATATTCATCAGTGAGAGAATATTCTTTCATGCCACATATTTCTTATTCTTATGGGTTAAATATATCAATTTGGGCACATTTTCTATAATGAGAAAAAATACGATTTAGCATTATAATAAGTTCTATTTTATGATGTGAATATATATTAAAAGATAAGCATTATATAATCACATACTATAATTTACTTCCTATTTGGAGAATCACTAAGAGGATTTCTTGTGAATCATGGATATTTACTTATTTGCCTTTCACAATGTGTTGTGACTGAAAAGTAATTCTGAGGACCAAAATTATTTAATCTTTACATCTAACATTTGACACTTCGTAAATTGCTTAAATTCCAGCAGGTGGGCAAATAAGCAAGTAGGGAAGACATGGTCAATTAAATATAAAAATAGACTTTTAGAAACTATGGCATAAAATCATGGTGAGTTTTCTGGGCAAGATCACAGAGGAAGCATGGACAAAGAAGGATTTTCTTTTTTTCTGTAACCTTCATGGTATTTTCCATTTAAAAGTGATACCCCGTGCCTGGCCAGTTTGGTTCAGTGGATAGAGCTTTGGCTGATACCAAACTGAAGAGTCCCAGGTTTGATTTTGGTCAAGGGCACATGCCCAGGTTGCGGGCTTGATCACCAGTAGGCGCCTGCACAGCCAATTAATGATTCTCATCATTGATGTTTCTGTCTCTCTCCCTCTTCTTTCCTCTCTGAAATCAATAAAAAGAAAAAAGAAAAAAGTGATAACCCCATAGATGGACCTTGAGAGTATTATGCTAAGTGAAGTAAGTCAGAAAAAGCTAAGAACCATATGATTTCACTCGTGAACACAGATATCAGTATGGTGGTTGCCAGAGGGAAGGAGGTGGGGGTGAGGGGGAAAGGGGACCTATTATGATGACAGGAGAAGATCTGACTTGGGTGGTGGGCACACATTGCAATATACAGATCTTATAACATAGAAATCCACGCCTGAAACCTATATGATCCTATTAACCAATGTCACCCCAATAAATTTAATTTTAAAAAGTGATGCCCAACTCTTAGAACCACTACATACTAGCTAAAAGCGATTTAAGGGGTTCAGAACAGGCCTCCCCAAGATGTGCCATTTGGCACATGAATTATTTTAAGCTGTAGGCAATTGAGACACTGTAGGTTCAGGTGAAACTTCTGCCCCTCCCTTAACTACTAGAATAATTTAAATTGGGGCCTTGCCCATAGTAAGAGCCATTACCAGAAATAACTTATGACCTATGCATAGGAAGGGCATATTTTGAATTACGAAACACCTGTTCTTTTTATCATTTGCAAATGATTGCCCTCCCCTCTGAAGCCCAAGGCTCTTCTTACCTTGTGCCTTGGCTCCCGATGCCATATATGCTCCATTTTACTGTTCTGTTCCTCTTATGTATGTGGGGGTTCTGATACATATGCATGTAATTGAATTTTGCTATTTTCTCTTGTTAATCTGTCTCTTGTAGATTTACTTATTAGACAAGCCAAAAGAACCTAGAAGTGTAGGAAAAAATTTTCTTCTTGCCCACATGGTATCAGCAATTACTAACCAAGTGATTACCAGCTTTTCCACCTGTTAGGATTCCTTTTATTTTTTTCCCATATAGACTTCCATTTTGAAAGATTTTATCTGTCAAAAATTTATTTATTAATTAAACAAAGAAACAGTAACTATTAATCGGAGTTTCTAATAAATGAGTTGATCACAGTAAGATGATGCAAATTTATTTAAAATTTTTTAAAAAAGTATTTAACTGGCAAACCATGTTTGGCACAACAAGTGCTAGGCACATAGAGAAATGCTCTACAAACATTTCTGTATTCCTCTTAACTCTAAGGTATTATTATTCTTACATATTATTTAGACATAAAGCTTACAAACGAATGAGTGTAGAATTTTAACATAGTTATTTGTCCTACTGGAAGCCTGAACTCTTAAAAAGTATGGCACTATCCAAATTCCATGTGTGTAAACATCACAAAAGGATTCTTTATTTTATAATACATGTTGACATGTAAGTGCTCAAAATATACATACTGACAAAGCTTCTCTTCTTTTTTTTTTTTTTTTAAATACATTTTATTGATTTTCTTACAGAGAGGAAGGGAGAGAGATAGAGAGCTAGAAACATCGATGACAGAGAAACATCGACCAGCTGCCTCTTGCATACCCGCTACCGGGGATGTGCCCTCAACCAATGTACATGCCCTTGGCCGGAATCGAACCTGGGACCTTTCAGTCCGCAGACTGACGCTCTACCGCTGAGTCAAACCGGTTTCGGCAAAGCTTCTCTTCTTAATAAAACTTTGACAGGCTCCTTCTGAGCCCTGTTTTCCACTATGCCTCATCCTTATACTCAAGCCTGCAATCTAGCCAAGTTGTAGCAAGAATCCTACTAAGTCAGTTTAGTGAGAATCACCTCACCCTAATAGCTGATCACTCTGTCCTTTCTTCAGCAAAAATTCTGTTAAATTGGTTTAGCAAAAATCCTACCCTTGATGTCTCCTCTTACTAATTTTCCATCCATTGCTGCCTTCCCTTCCTTGCTTCTTGGCTATAAATCCTTAACTGTCTTTACTGTATTTCAGAATTGAATTCAGTTCTAAACTGAGCTCTCTTTTTCCCTGTTGCTATACTTCCTGAGTAAAATCCTTCTTTACCACTTTAATTACTGTCCAGCTCTGGTTTTCTTTAATAATACTGATTCATGATAACTGAAGTTATCTAAATTGAATTAAGTAATAACTGACTAATATCCTTTACTTTTTGTCTGAAAGGCTACAGGGAGAGCAATGAGAGCTACTTCTACCACTGAATAAACCTTCAAACTATAAAACTAGAGCATCTGAGTTAGAAACAGTACTTGAATGAGGTCCAGACCTACTTTAATTAGCATTAGTGTTAGTATTCCAAAGTGTTTAAAAGTCTTAATTTACATTTTTGTTTAGCTTTAAAAGTATTTGGTAAGGCACTTTATCCATATGGAAATTAAAATAGAAGTATCTAATTTAGGACTGATGGAGCTTAGACTACCACAAATCTACTAGAATTTTAATCTAATAAAATTCACTATAATATAACATATTTTTTTCTAAAAATGCTCTTTATATTTTCAACTTGGTGGCTTTTCAATACTTTTCTCAAGACTATGTTTCCATTTTATCGAAGTTAAAAATTACAAGAATAAAAGCATTTATTCAATGTTTATTATATGATAGGTTGTAGTTTAAGAAATCTTAATCTTCACATAAACTCTGTATTTTTCCTAATAATAAAATTCGCTAAAGTGTATCTTGAATTCGTTTCCCCCCCAAACTTCAAGATAATTATTTTCATTTAAAGTATATATAACTGCATTAAAACATATCAGACTAACATTATGCATAGGGTCTTTTTTTTTTTTTTTTTTAATCAAAATAGCTTTAAATGATTTTCACAGGGTGTCCTGAAAACAAGTCAATGATTTCATTGTATCTATGATGAAAATACTACTTCGGCTACAGCTATAATAGTATCTAAAACAGGGGTCCTCAAACTTTTTAAAGTGGAGGCCAGATCACGGTCCCTCAGAGAGCTGGAGGGCCGGACTATATGAACTACTAATTCCTACTGTAACACCTCGGCTGTGCTCACTGCCCAAAAAACCTGGCGGGCCGGATCAGACTCCTCTGCGGGCCGCATGTGGCCCGCGGGCCGTAGTTTGAAGACCCCTGAAAAATAACTAGGTTGCAGCATGATCAAATTGATTACTGATTTATTTACCATCTAAATTGGCTTGCCATAGTTATTCCAATCTATTGGTAGCAAATACCTTTTAAATCAGGCCAAATTACATTTTCCCAAAGTCTAGTTAATAATCCATTTTATATCCGGTTATTTCTTAGAAAAGTAGAGAGGAACTCATTTGAGGTAATTAAGTAAATTACTTGAAATCACCTTCCAAAGGCTCAGAACTGATACTGAATTATAACTGATAGAAAGTCACACAAATCTTAAAGTTACAATAATTATAGCTAACATTTATGGAACACCTACATAACTCTGCGTCAGATGCTGTCTTATGAGCTTATACATACCAACTCATCCAATTCTGTTAACAGTTCTATAAAGTATACACCATATAATTTTGTTGGTGTTTGTTCTTTTATTTTAAATTTATTGGGGTGACACTGGTTTAGGTATATACTATTATCATTCCCATTTTAGAAACAAGTAAACTAAAGTACAGAGACTTACAGCAAATTTGCACAAGTTTACAGAATAAGAAAATGGATGTCAGGATCCATTTTGTTACAATGCCTCACGAGATTTTGGATTTTAATGTAGTAAAAAAAAATACAACTACTATATAAGAATATAAAACAAAATTTATGTCATCTCCCATTTTTGAGTTAGAGTTATTGTCTCCATACCACCAGCAAATGTATGTGTTTATGTGTGTATATCATTTCAAAACACCAATGGATTACTATTATTGATAAATATTTAATTTTCATTTTTTACTATATAAATAATACTATATATATACACACACATGCATACATAGATACACACATATAAATTTCAAATTTTTTCAAATTTATCTGAGCAATAAAATCGCTGCCATAAATTATGTGCACAACAATTTTGATACACATTGTCAAACTTACAAAAAGGCTGCACCAACTTACACACCTACCAACAGTATGAATACTCAAAATTTAACTTTTATTAAACTTAAAGTGTACATAATAGACAAACAGTATAAATTCAGTAAGTGTTGAGTAAATAGACTACTGGCACTCCCAATTATCTATATTCTAAGAAGTATGCTGATAGGCTTCATGATATTATCAACAAAAACATTTTGAAAAGAGCACTGAGCTGAAACTAGTTTTGCTCAGTGGTAGAGCGTCGATCTGCAGACTGAAAGGTCCCAGGTTTGATTCTGGTCAAGGGCATGTACCTGGGTTGCGGGCACATCCCCAGTAGGGGGTGTGCAAGAGGCAGCTGGTTGATGTTTCTCTCTCATCGACGTTTCTAGCTATCTCTCTCCCTTCCTCTCTGTAAAAAATCAATAAAATATATTTTAATAAAAGAAAAAGAAAAAAAAGAAAAGAGCACTGAGTAAGAATCTAGAGAATTGTGGCAATTCCATTACCACAACACTATGGTATCTTTGTACACTCTCTTCCATGGCTCTTCCAATGCACAGCAATATCCAACTAGGCCAAATGATCCTTGAGGTTTGCTCAACTTCTATAGCTTCTAGTTTTCCTTTATTGCCTAGACCAGCAATTTTCATCCAGCATGCTGCAAGAATTTTTAAAACATGCAATACCTGACTATTTAGTCAGAGGCAACTGACCTCTTTTCCCTTGGAATGTCAAATAAAAAAATAACAACAGCCAAAATAACAATAGCTGCCCTACATGAATGAATCAAAATTATATGCACTAGAGGCCCAGTGCATGAAAATTCATACACTGGAGGGGGGGCGGGCCCTCCGCCTGGTCTTCCCCCTCTCACAGTTCGGGAGCCCTCAGAGGCGAGAGGTAACCAGGCGAGCAGAGAAAGGCGACGCCTCATCATACCACTGCTGCTGCTACTGCTGGCAGCACAAGCCTCAGGCATCCTTGGGCAGCTGGGCAGCACCATCCGAGGCTTGCCTACACCTTGGACCGGCCCTGGGCGGCTGGGGGGCTGAAGGGGCTGGAGGACTCCAGAGGCAGGTGCGGGAGCAGTGGGCCCGGCCTTGCTGTGCACCTGCTGCCCCAGCAGGGCTGAGGGAAATGGGCATCACCATCTTTGAGGGTATGGCAGTCAATTAGCATATTCCCTCTTTATTGGCTGTGGGCACTGCTATCTTTGAGGGCAGGGCAGTCAATTAGCATATTTCCTCCTTATTGGTTGTGGATGCCACCATCTTTGTGACAGCATAGGGTCAATTAGCATATTCCCTCTTTATTAGAATATATTTTTGTCAGATTGGCAAAAGTAATTTTTGGTATGCTACAAAATTTTAGAAATTATTTTTTAAAATTTTTTAATTAAGGTATTTTATGTGTACATATTTTACCATTGCCTCCCCACCCCACTCCCATACATGCCCTCACCCCCCAAGGTTTTGCATCCATTGGTTATGCTTATATGCATGCATACAAGTCCTTCAGTTGATCTCTTATCTCCCCCACCTCTCCCTAACCTTCCCGCTGTAATCTGACTGTTTGATACTTTATTGACTCTGTATCTATCTTTTTATTCATTGATTTATAATGTTTTTTATTATCCATAAATGAGTGAGATCATGTATTTTTCTTTCACTTAGCATAATGTTTTCCAATTCCATCCAGGTTGCTGCAAATGGTAAGAATTCCTTTTTTTATGGCAGCCTAGTATTCCATTGTGTAGACGTACCATAGTTTTCTGATCCAGTTTATGTGTCATGACATGAAAAAGGTTGGAAATCACTGGCTTATATCATTTGGCTATCACTTCTGCTACTTGGAATAGTCTTACTAGTATTTGATATACCAGATGCTGTGGGTGAGTTAGCTAACTTCCCTAAACCTCAATTTTTACATTGGTATAATGAGACAAATAGTTTAAAGGCCTGGATGTTAACCTTGGCTCTGACAGCTTTCTAGTTGCATAAGTTTGAGCAAGACATCTGACCTTTCTAAGACTTAATTTACTCATCTTAAAATGGAGATACATGTGAAGAATACATGAGCTAACATGTGTATGTCACACTATAAGCATTCAAATGAGAATTATCACCATTATTACTATCATTCAAAAAATATAACTTTTAAAACATGCAACATTTTAAATTCCAAATTGGTATCTAATGTTAAAAGCAATTTTTAAAAACTCCTTACCAAATTTTAGCAATTTTTTGTTAACAATCATAGCTAACACATTCTGGACACTTAATATTTGCCAAATGCCATGTTAAACAAGTATTAAACATTGTGATCAGCCTCAATGGTGTAGGCCTGATTACCAATGATGTTGGAAATATCATTATCCCATTTTACAGATGAAGAAACAGAACTACATAATAGTGAAATGAGTTTCTAAGAGCTGGGTTACAAACTCAAGCAGTATAAGCCCCAAACCTATTTTTCGCTTAACCCTTACTTACACTGTATTAAGTTGTTTTTATACTGAATAGAGTGAGATATATATGTATGTGTGTAGATATATAATATATCTATATGTATTTAAAATTTCACTTTCTATTGCCAAATTTCTTATATGTTTTTATTCTTGAGCAGACCTTTCCCCATTCTCACTCTCTGAAGACTAAAGATAAGTCAAAATATTTAGAAATAGAATAGACCTATTTCTGCAAATAAGTCTTCATATATATACCTATGTGAAGGATTATAATAAATATGCTAAGAGTTCAGAGATTATATAATAACAATGATAAGAAACGGTTACTTCTTTATTATATCTTACAAAAAAAAAAGATTGTCTTTTTATCTCTTGTTAAGAATTAAAGATCTGTTCAAAGATCAGGAAATCATGTACAAGATTAATGAAATGGTATATATTAGACTCTCATACTTCATTCTTCAGATACTTGCCATCAAGATCTGATTAAAAGGTATATCAGATCACATTACTTCCCATTCCAGCTCTTCTTAAAATTCTAAGAGTAGGTTCCTTACTATGACCCTAAAAACTCTAGCTTCTACCTACCTCTCCAACTATGTGCTAGTACTCCCACCCTGACTTAATCTGTGGAAGCCACACTTGCTTTCTTTTTAATTCCTGGACCATGCCAATGGCGCTTTCTGCTTCAGGACTTTTGCACTGGCTGTTCTTTCTGCCTGGAAGGCTATGACCCTAGATCTTCCCATGACTGGTTCCTTTTTGTTATTCACACTTCAGTTCAAATATCTCCTCCTCTGACCACTCCATAGAAATAAATCCTACCTCCACCGTCTCTCTCTACCCCACTTCCTACTTTAGTACCTTCATAGCACTTGTCATTATCTAAAATAGAGTATTTATTTATTGGTTATATATTCATTACCAGTCTCTTCCCCAGCAGGAATATAAATACCTTAAAGGCAGAGGCCTTAATATGTCTTTTTACCACTTTACTAACTGTATCTAAAGTAGTACCTATAGGCCTAAACAAATATCTTCACTATAGCACAGTAAAGGGATTAAATTTAGAAAGTCAGAAAGAAAATAGAATAAGATGACTAATTGGGCCCTATTTATTTAACTTGGTTGGTAATATAAATACAGGGAATATAAGACAGTTGGAAGTTTAAGTGCATGGAAATAGACAAATTAGTAAGTGTTGCCCTAATGGCCAGATTATTTTAATGCATTTTGTTAAGAACCATTCTATGGGAGAAATTTCCTTATGATCAGGTAATCTTTCTCCATTCAACTTTCTCTTTACTTATTCAAAACAAAATATAATTAGGAAAGGAAAGATAACTAATGAACAATTTACTAATATTTTAAAGTTAAGTTTTAGATTAATTTCATTTCAGGTTAAACTAGAAAATTCTTAACATCTCTTTCAATTTGCAGAAAATTGGCCACAGAAAATTTTTTATAATATCCTCTGTCAAAAGACAAATTTCTTTCATTAAGAAGTTTAAAAATGCATTCTCAAACTTTAAATTCTTAGATCCTTGACAGTCTAAGAAAATTAGAACTATGTGTATATAGAAAATAAAACAAAACTGTTTGAGAGGATACATATACTTCAAGCATTGTTAAAACTAAATAGTTTAAACATGTAATTAACCAAGTATACCTCTTACTAGTGGCCTGGTGCACGAAATTCTTGCATGGGGTGGGGGGTGTCCCTCAGTCCGGCCTGAATCCTCTTCAGTCTGGGACCCCGCAAGGGATGTCCGATGGGAACTGGCAGTCAGACATCCCTCTCGCAATCTGGGACCACTGGCTCCTAACCACTCACCTGCCTACCTGCCTGATCGCCTCTAATCACTCTGCCTGCTGGCCTTCTCACCCTCAACTGCCCCCCCCCCCCTTGCTGGCCTTCTCGCCCCCAACTTCCCCCCTGCCTTGCCAGCCTGCTGACCCCCAAATACCTCCCTGCCAACCTGATTGCCCCCAATTGTCCCCTGCTGGCCTGCTCACCCCCAGAAGACCCTCCTGCCGGCCTGCTCGCCCACAACTGCCCCCCCACCCCAAACAGGCCTGCTCTCCCCCAACAGCCCCCCACCAGCCTGATTGCTTATTACTATTTCTCTGTATCACCTCAGTGATATTAGACATGTTATTGACTTTGTTATTATATGTATACTAGAGGCCCGGTGCACACATTTGTGCACGGGTGGGGGTCCCTAGGCCTGGCTGACGATTAGGCCTATCGTGGCCAACTCACCCAGTCTGGGAAGGAGGGACCGTGGGAGGTTGGCTGTGGAGCACAATGATCACCTGGGGCAGCTCCTGCATTAAGTGTCTGTCCTCTGACGGTCAGTGAGCATCATAGTGACCAGTCAACCGGTCATTCAGTTGATCTGTCATAACGGTCACTTAAACTTCTTTATATATATAGATACATTTTTACATTCCTATATATCTTTGCATATTTAAGTTGAAATGCAAACTGGAACAGGCAAATGAAATAAAAAAATGGTCACTCCAGAACCTCAGGCAAGCCAGCTAACTTCTATAAGGAAATAGCTATTTCTTTCTAAGTGTGTGGTAAAATGAAGCCACTTGACAGCCATCAGATTTTTTTTGTTTTGTTATTTTCAGTAATCAGTAATACCTGAAACTGCAAGAAAAAGTGGGTGTTTCTAAGCAATGAAATTTTATTAATGCAGAATCACATAAAATGTATCCTATTTATAGATATCAGAAGAAAATAAGTATTTTAGTAAAATATTACTCAGCTATTTTACTGATTTTTATCTAATAACCCAAGAATCAAAGTAGACTTTGCTATTTCAATATCCCTAAAAACAATAAATATTATAAGAGGAATGACTGATGCTTTGTGGAACTATACAATAAAGAAATACTATTTTAATGAAAAAATATAAGCATTGTAAAAGTTTCATTCAAAATAGATGGAAGAGAGAAAATCTGACTTTGGGTGATGGGCATACATTGCAACATACAGATCTTATAACAACGAAATCCACATCTCGAACCTATATGTTCATGTTGACCAATGTCACCCCAACAAATTAAAAAAAATAAATGGAAGAGTCTAAAATTTCTATTTTCTCTTGTCTCCTCCTATTTTCTTAAGAATTGTCATATGACAATCAAACCTTCCTACTGTCTAGCTCAATGCCAGACACACAGGAAGTAGTCTATACATCCTTTGGGAATGACTTAATTTATTGTCTCCATGTACTCATAATCCAACAAAACTAGTCAACTTTCTGACATCAGATATATACTGATAAGTTAAAAAAAAAATCTAACAAAGTGACCCAGGTTTATTGAACATACTAAAATGTCTTCCCTGAAAAAGATTAAACAAACAAAAGTTCATTTAATGAAGAAAGTTTCAAACTTAACAACTTGATTTGAATGGGCAATATATATTCGAGATCATATTAAAGTCAGTGCAATCCACAACTTATGAATGATAGTAAATATCCTAAGAAGTTGGAGGAATGTACAGTGGAGAGGAAAATATCTAATTCAGCTTTAAAAATAGATATGAAATATACAAATCAAGATTTCAAACACAAACATGACTAATATACCTTTGCTGAACTATGAAGCTCTTATTATCCTAAAATTATAACATCTCCATCTGTTAATCTGACATGAACAAGCTGATAAAATGAAATCAGAACAACAGTGTATTCTGGCAAAACTTGAAATTTCCTGAAAGCCTAGAAAAATATGTCCACAACAGATGGATCATTTAGAAAATAAATACATCAATCTGTCAAACTGAATACTATTCTAATTCTCTAAATTAAAATCAGTAGGAGCTCCTCTTTCCAAGAGTCTATGATATTAGAAAGGCCAAAAAGGAAACAAACCTAAAGATGCACATAAACAGATCTGATATGACCTAAAGTGTCATACTGTTAGGTTTCCTGTTAAACATACTTAATTTAGGTAAGGTCCTTACCAGTTAACTTCTTCACAGGTTGGAGCCGAACACTGATAGACTGATGTGTGAGTAAGGGGGAGGATGGAAGAGAGCGAGACATGCCCTCCATAATCCGAATGTGCTGCATACCTTCACTCACTGGAAGTGGTGGGACGGCGTAGTCTGGCTCAAAAGCACAGTCGCTTTCTGTGGAGATGCCACCTATTAGAAGAGAATGGAAACAAAAGAGTTGGTGAGAAAAGATTCTTCCTTCTCTATTAAAATTTGTCTTTTAGGATGATTCAGAATAACATATCATAAAAGCCTAACATGCTAAGCATTCAGTCGTCAATTAAACCAATCAAAGCATAATATGCTAATGATATGGTAAGGCCGCTCAACCGCTCACTATGACGTGTACTGACCACCAGGGTGCAGTCAACTGGTCAACCAGTCACTATGATATGCACTGACCACCGGGGAGCAGGCAGTCAACCAACTGCTATGACGTGCACTGATCACCAGGGTGGAAGATACTCCAACTGGTAGATTAGCTTGCTGCCGGGGTCCGGCTGATCAGGACTGAGTGAGATGGGCCAGACATGCCCTGAAGCCCTCCAGCAGTTCCTCCCCAGTTGGCCAACCTCCCGGGTACCTCCCCGGCCCCACAGTGGGATCCCTTGGCCTGGCCTGTGCCTTCTAGCAACCCAGGACCCCTTGGGGGATGTCAGAGAGCCAGTTTCGCCCCAATCCTGCAGCCAGGTTGAGGGACCCCACTGGTGCATGAATTCGTGCACTCTGACTCTAGTATAAAAAATAATGATAGTGCAAAGCCATAAGTATTACAATTAGAGCAAAGTTCTTCAATTCCCTCCCACCCACCCCCATCCCCGTCCCATAAGACAAACATGAAAAAAAGATATTCACCTGATAACAATCCAATATATGCATTTGCTACTAGGTCACTGTAACTATTCATTACCCCCTCTCTCCAAAAAAGTATCAGAAAATACAAGTGGATAAAAGACTGACATTATTATATGGTAACCTGAGAATCTTTCCCTAACATTTCAAAAAGAGTAAATTATAAGCTGTTTACTTCCAGTTACATACTGTTAACTCCATCTCCTAGGAAAGTCAGATTATATACTTCAGACCAACTTCCCCCTAAGAAAACTAGAACATTTCTTGGGTGTTCAAAAAAAAAAAAAAAAAAAAAAAAAAAAAAAAAAAAAAAAAGAAATGTAGCCACACTTTGGCTGCTATTATTAATTCCAATTGGTTAAACCTGAAAAGAAAGAAACATTATTTGAGCTATCAGCTGTTAAAGTATGTATACATTTTTTGGGGACGCCCTGTATATATTTTAAATCTTTCTGAAGGCACTGGAAATTTAACAGCATAATGAAAAATTACAGAAGAAAACTGAAGCATGGCATTTAGGGCTAAAGAAGCTTTGGACAGTTTTATAGAGCTAAATAGAGAAATATTGGCATGAAGGGAGAACAAAGTTGTGAAGAGGGACCTGGTAAAACTCCAACACTTTTGTTTGGAAGGCCAAAGGGCTACACTCTAGTAGTAAATATAAACCCAACTAGGACTGAAACCCAGCTCTAAATGTCTACCAAAAAATTAAATTAAGCAATCTTGGATTGCTAGTGCCTGCTAAAAATAAACATAAATCTTCTTAGAGAAAGATAACAATGTCACCATAGGTCTCAAATTATTTGCACAAATTTTCATACACAAAATCTGGCTCTTACTTAAAAATAACAAAGAGATAAGATAACATGAAAAAAGTAAGTCGGAAAGACCATGCAGAAGAAATAGTCTCACAAGAGATAAAAATGAACCAGGAGGCACAGAACTTAAAGTAGTATGCTTAACATAAAAAAGACTAAGATACTTAGGAGTAAATTTAACCAAGGAGGCAAAATATTTGTATACTGAAAACTATAAGACATTGATAAAAGAAAATTTAAAAACATACAAATAAATGGAAGATACCTGTGTTTATCTACTGGGAAGAATTAATATTGTTAAAATGTCCATACTACCCAAAGTGATCTAGAGACTCAAAACAATCCCTACCAAAATTCCAAAGAGATAATTACATTCCTATGCTGACTGTGGCACTATTCACAATAGCCATGACTTGGAAACAACCTCAGTTTCTATTGATGGATAAATAAAGAAAATGTGATTACACACACACACACACACACACACACACACACACACACACATTATTTGGCCTCAGAAAAGGAAATCCTGCCCTTTGTGACAACCTGATGAATCTGGAGGATATGATAAGCAAAATAAGCCAGACATACCTACAAAGACAAATACCTCATAATCTCACTTATATGTGGAATCTTAAAAATACAGAGAGAAGAATGGTGATTACCAGGAATTAAGGGACTGAGGGAAAAGAAAGATGTTCAAACTTTCAGTTGTTAGATAAATAAGTTCTGGATCTTAGCAAATTGACATCTTAATTAGCTTAATTGTGGTAATCATTTCACAGTGTATACATATACCAAAACATCATGTTGTAAACCTTAAATATATACATACCATTTGTGTTTATCAATCATAACTCAATAAAGCTAGGAAACAAAGAGTGGAAAATATAAAAAACAAGCACATGGTCTTGCATGAAATGATGACAATGTAATTTAAACCAAGAAGTAAGATTAAATCAATTGTTCCCAATTATGTTAGCTTTAATTTCAGCATATGAAATTCTAACTCATTTTGAAAACTGCTAGGGTATATGATCCTATATAATAAAAGAGTAATATGCAAAATGACCATCACTCCAACACACAAGATGGCCACCCCATGAGGACACAAGATGACTGCTACAAGATGGTCAGCAGGGGAGAGCAATTGTGGGTGATCAGGCCAGCAAGGGAGGGCAATTCGGGGGGACCAGGCCTGCAAAGGGAGGGCAGTTGGGGGCAAACAGGCCTGCAGGGGAGTGCAGATGTGGGGAACCAGCCTTTAGGAGAGGGCAGCTGCGGGGAACCAGGCCTGCAGGGGAGGGCAGTTGGGGGGGACCACACCTGCAGGGGAGGGCTGTTGGGGGTGATCAGGTCTGCAGGGGAGGGCAGTTGGAGGTGATCAGGCCTGCAGGGGAGGGCAGTTGGGGGGGACCAGGCCTGCAGGGGAGGGTAGTTGGGGGAAAACAGGCCTGCAGGAAAAAGCAGATGTGGGGAACCAGGCCTGCAGGGGAGGGCAGTTGGGGGGGGTGGGGAAGCCAGGCCTACAGGGCAGTTGGGGGCAACCAGGCCAGCAGGGGAGGGCAGTTAGGAACAATTGGGCCAGCAGGGGAGCAGTTAGGCATTGATCAGGCTGGCAGGCAGAAGTGGTTATGGGCAATCAGGCAGGCAAGTGGTTGGGAGCCAGCAGTCCTGGATTAGAGAGGGTGCAGGCTGAGCTGAGGGACATACACCCACATGCACGAATTTCGTGCACTGGGCCTCTAGTGCATTATAATTTAACCAGTCTCTTATTTATGGCCACTTATGCAGTTCTTTCTAGAGGTAGATCCTAAAAACAGAACTCCTACAGTAAAACTGCTGAGAATTTCTATTGAGAAATACTGACCAAATGCTGTATTAAAAGTCTGTATTGCCCTAGCTGGTTTGGCTCAATGGATAGAGTGTCATCCTGTAGACTGAAGGGTCCAAGGTTCGATTCCTGTCAAGGGCACATTCCTCAGTTGTATGCAGGAGGCAACTAATTGATGGGTCTCTTTCACATGGATGTTTCTCTCTGTCTCTCTCTCCCTCCCTTCACTCTCTCTAAAAGTCCATGGAAAAGTATCCTTGGGTAAGGATTAACAACAACAGCAAATCTGTATCATGTTGCATGTTTGTTTTTTTTTTAAGCATGCTTAATATTTGAGGAAAATGAAAGTATGGAATTTCAGCAATGACTTAAAATTATGAAAACAAAAACTTGATAGACTGAACAAGAGATTAGATAGAATTAATAAACTGGAAAATAAAACATTTATGCATCAAGGGCACTATCAAAAGAGTGAGAAATTCTCAGAATGATAGAAAATATTTGCAAATCAGGTATCTGATAAGTGTCTAGAATTCAGAATATATATAGAACTCCTACAACTTAACAATAAAAATACAAACAATACAATTTAAAAATAGGCAAAGGACTTGAAAAGACCTTCAAAGGAATGAAGATCTACAAATTAATAATAAGCACTGACATTAAAAGATATTCAACATTACTAGTTACAGAAATGCAAATCAAAGCCATGATGAGATATTGCTTTAAAACCACTAGGTGTTTTGTTTTTTTAATCCTCACCCAAGTATATGTTTTTCTGATTTTTAGAGAGAGGGGAAGGAAGAGAGAGAGAAAAAAACATTGATGTGAGCGAGAAACATCAATTGGTTGCCTCCTGTACAAGTGAGTGAAGCACCTCTTTTCACTTGAAATGTTCTAAGTAAAATGATAATTTTAGAATCTAATAATACTCCTTAAGGAATAATATTGCAATTAGTCCAATCTGGATGTCCTAGTTTACTTTTCTGCTTAAAAATATTTTCCTTCATCTTCTCTGTCCTATAAATTGTGCTTGAACTCATTGTAGCTATAGGGAAGGAAAAAAAGCCTAAAAAACGTATGTTTTAACTAAAGAAAAGTACTGGGAAGCATTCACATAATTGGACTGTATTAGTCAATCTTGGGTAGATTGGGCTATCAGGTTCAGAACTACTCTGATGTGTCTTTGATTTGGGGCCTACTCACTGAAGGGTCAGTAATTACATAGGTAATGCTCTTCTTCTTTGTGGTAGGTCACAGGAGTGTAGGAGGCCAAGTCAAGTCAGAGGAGCATATTTAAGGCCTCTGTTCACTCACATTCCATCTGGCATACTTTAAAGAGAACTAGTAAAAAATTACATAGCAAAAGAAATAAATATAGAATTTTATAACAGGGAGAAAGTAAAAAATTGGGAACCCAATTTACCAAGCATATAAGATAACATTAATTGGTACCCCAAAGTACTTAATCTTTACTTCCTACCTTTCCTTTTACTACCACTTTTCTTGCTTCAGTCAACCAAACATAAGTTACTGAAATAAGGTGATGGAGATATAATGGCAGAAAAATATAAACTGCTACTTTGATAGAAAATATTGAGTTATGTTCGATACATAGTGATTAGACATTCAAAAACTGATCTAAGAAAGCACAGAAATAGTAAGTACATGGACAATAAAGAAATATTAGGGCCCGCCCTGGTCAAGTAGCTCAGCTAGTTGGAGAATCATCCTATATACCAAAAGATGGTGGGTTCAATTCCCAGTCAGGGCACATACAGAAGGCAACCAATCAATGTTTCTCTGTCACATAAATGTTTCTCTTTCTCTCTCTCCCCCGCTTCCTCTCTCCTTAAAGTCAATCATCATCATCATTATCATCATCATCTCAAGTAAGGATTAAAAAATGAAATATTAGTAATTATGATTCAATAAAATTTCAGTAATCACTGTCATATATTTAATACAGATGATCATTAGATATTAAAGTTCAAGTTAATTTTAAAATTCTTTACCTAAGGCAATCCCTATTCTAAAGAACTATATTCTAATATTTCAAGTTATGTAAATAACCACAAATAATACTTACAAAACAAATCCCCAACATGATAATTTATTGAACTATATATACACGATTTGCAAATTTTTCAGTTTACATGTCATACTTCAATAAAAATTTATTTTTAAACATACACAGAAAAACAAAACAAAATATAGCATGGTGATAAACTAACTCCTAAAGTCAAGAACTCTTACATATTTCAGAAACAATGAGGTTTTTCCTACATTATTCCAAATGTTCTTTCAAATCAAGGTTTATACCACTTTTTGAGTTGATAATCCTATATATTATAATAAAAGGCTAATATGCAAATTGACCAAATGGTGGAACAACCAGTTGCTATGATGCACACTGATCACCAGGCGGCAGATGCTCAATGCCAGAGCTGCCCCCTGGTGGTCAGTGCCCTCCCACAGGGGGAGTGCCACTCAGTCAGAAGCCCTGAGCTGGGCTCATGGCTGACGAGCATAGCAACGGTGGCGGGATCCTCTTCTATCTTTGCAACAGCGTTAAGGATGTCTGACTGCAGGCTTAGGGGGCAGGCCTAAGTCGGCAGTCAGACATCCTCCGAGGGCTCCCAGACTGCGAGAGGGCACAGGCCGGGCTGAGAGACCCCCACAAATGCACAAATTTTGTGCACTGGGCCTCTAGTATTCTCATAAGTCAATCTATCAGGCAAGAAACAGGCCAAGAGAAGTGTAAAAACTAGTATAGGATCATGTAGTCCAATAGCATGAATGCCTATGTAGAAAATTCTAAGGAATCTACCAAAAAAAAAAAAGCTGCTAGAAAAAAAAGTGAGTTAAGCAATCTCAAAAGTTAAAGCAGCAATTTTCAACCTTTTTCATTTCACAGCACACATAAACTAATTATTAAAATTCTTCAGCACACCAAAAAATATACTTTTTCCAATCTGATATAAAAAATAGCTATAATTCTGATTCATTCACACTGGACGGCTATTGTTATGTTAGCTGTTGCTATTTTTATTTGACAATTTAAGGAAAAAGAGGTCAGTGCCCCTGAAATAGCCAAGGACTGCATATTTTAAAAATTTTTGTGGCACACTGGCTGAAAATCACTAGTCTATAAAAAAGCATTATAACAATAGGTGTTTTATCTGCCTTGTTTCTGCCCCTCAGTCTGATTGAAACCTGGGTTCTGGGAGGATAGGGGTGGTTTAGCTAACCAGGCCTCTAGTCTCCTGTGAAGGCCCAGAGCTGACCTTTCCACCTATGTATCCTATCGGTGTTTCCGTCTCATGATCATGATCTCAGCACAGAAAGAACATCTTTTCTTACAGAGGCTTGAATGCACTGGCTAGGATTTCTCAACACAGTTGCAAAAAATAGTGAAAGCAGGCATCAGAGAGGGAAAACTCAGCTTTTTCTTACAATGTCTGCATCAATGAGCTACAGATAGAAGGGAATCTTGGTGAGATATATGTTATGAATGCAATCTATGTGAAAAAGCCCTTTAGAGGGAATACTACTCTTGTTTTGTAGGAGAGAAATCAGAGGAGAGAAAATCATGAATGTATGAATTGTAAGAAGGCCTTCAGTAACTATTATTCCTGTTACAAACATGGGAGGTTTAAAAATGAAGGGAAACTCTTTAAATAATTTCATAACCAGTGAGCATCTCGGCTATTTTCAACCCCAAAATGTATATGAAGTATCACACTGAAGACAAACTTTATTAAGGTAATAAGTGTGGAAAATTCTTCAGGAACATCTCTAGTCTTGTGGTACATAAGAGAATACATAATGGGAAGACAATCTATGAACACAGAGTCTTATGGGAAAGCCTACAGCTGAATCACTCATTTTACTATTCACCAGAGCATCCATCCACACTGGGAAGAAACTCTACAAATGCATTGACTGAATAAAAAAAAAAAAAAGCCTTCAGTAGGAACATTAAGCTCACAATGTGAATACACACAGGAGAGAAACACTATAACTATAATAAATTCAGAAAATTCTTTAAAAGGAACTTTATTTAACCTTACTGTACACATGAGAACATCCTGGTTAGGAAATATGTGAATGCAGTGACTATGGATAATTTATCAGAAGTCACTCATCCCATGGAGAAAAAGTGAACACACAGAGAAACTTTTTAATGTGAGAAAGGCTTCAATGATCCCCTTCACCTTTATAGACATATAAGAATTCACATTGGAGAGGAACCTTTTAAATATATACAATGTGGGAAAGCCATCAGCCCAAAATTTTCCTTGTTGTACATAACAGAATTAATATAAAGAAACAAAGAGTATGAATGTTTAACAAGTACCAGCAAGGATTTGACACTGAAAAATTTCACTAGGTTCCAGTTCCAGGAAAGATAGAACAAGCATATTCTACCTTTACTCACTCACTGAATGCAAATATAAATCCTTGAAAAGATGCACAGAGCTCACTTACAGTTTCCCAAGAGGACAAAAACAAACAAACAAACATATACATATTTATTGATTGCTTGATTTTAGAGAAGGAGAGAGAGATAGAAACATTAATGATGAGGGAGAATCATTGATCAGCTGCCTCCTGTATGCTCCCTACTGGGGATCAAGCCCACAACCTGGACATGTGCCCTGACCAGGAATTGAATTGTGACCTTGTGTTTCCTAGGTCAATGCTCAACCACTGAGTAACATTGGTCAGACTAGGCTATAAATTTTAAAAATAAAATACTTACATATAATTCAAAAAAAAAAAAAAAAGGACAATATCCATAGCAGAAAAACAATAAAACTCTGATGAAAGAAACCAAATATATAGATGGAGAGAGTTCATATTCATGAGAAGGAAGAATCAAAATTTTCAAAATGTCAGCTCTTTCCAAATTGACCTAACAGAGCAATTGGAATTAAATTTCAGGAAGTTATTTTTGCTGATATCAACAAATTAATTCTAAAGTCTACATGGAGAGTCAAGGAACCAGAATAACCAATTCAATATTTGAAGGGGAAGAACAAAAACAGAGAACTGACAATACTAAACTTCAAGACATACTATAAAGCTACAGTAATCACAGTATGATACTGTGAAAAAGAATAAACAAATAGATTAATAGAATAGAATACAGAGCCTAGAAATGGGCCCACATATAGTTAACTCATCTTTGACAAAGGAGCAAAGAGAAAATACATGGAGAAAAGACAAGCCTTTTCAACAAATAGTGCTGGGACAACTAAACATCCACATATTTTTTTTTTTAAAAAGAATCTAAAAACTGAGCTTACACCCCTCAAAAAAGATTAACACAAAATGGATCATATACCTAAAAATAATATGCAATATTATAAAACTCCTAGGAGAAAATCTCAATGACCTTGAATATGGCAGACTTATGACCTTGAAAATCATTGTCAAAAAAATAAGAAAAACTTCAGACTGGGAGAAAATATTTGCAAAACTCACATCTGATAAAGAACTGTTATCCAAAACACACAAACTCAACAATAAGAAAATGTAAAACACAGGCAAAAGGCATGTAGATATATACCATTAAATTGCAAATGAAAATGATAATGATATACCACTGCATAGCTATTAGATTAGCCAAAATCCAAAACACTGACCACACCAAATGCTGACAAACAAAAGGATGTGAAACAAAAGGAACTCTCATTCATTAACAGTAGGAATGCAAAATGGACAATGTACTTTGTTAGAAAGTTTGGCAACTTCTTACAAAACTAAACATACCCTTACCTTATAATCCTGCTCCTTGGTATTTATCCAAATGAGTTGAACTTTATAGCCACACAAAAAACTGGACATGGATGTTTATTACAGCTTTACTCATTACTGTCAAACTTGGTAGCAACCAAGAATTCCTTCACTAAGTGAATGGATAAATAAACTGCAATGCATCCAGACAATGCAATATTATACAGTGCTAAAAAGAAATGAGCTTATCACACCATAAAAAGACATAGAGGAACTTTAAATGTATATTACTAAGTAAAAGCTGCCAATCAGAAAAAGGTACATATTGTACAATTCCAACTATGTAACATTCTAGAAAAGCCAAAACTTATGGAAACAATAAAAAGATCAATGGTTTCCAGGGATTGAGGAAAGAGAAGGATGAACAGAATGTAGAAGGAGGATATGTAGGCCAGTGAAACTATTCTATACTAGAGACCCGGTGCACAAAATCTGTGCAGAGAGGTGGGAGGTAGGTGTGTCCTTCAACCCGGCCTACACCCTCTCTAATCTGGGACCCTTCAAGAGATGTCTAACTGCCACTTTAGGCCTGATCCCAAAGGGCAGTTGGACATCCCTCTGACAATCTGGGACTTTTGGCTCCTAACCACTCGCCTGACTGCCTGCCTGCCTGATTGCCCCTAACCACTTCCTGTCAGCCTGATCGCTCCCTAATTGCTCCCCTGCCAACCTGATTGACGCCTAACTGCTCCCCTGCCAACCTGATCACCCCCAACTGCCCTCCCCTGCTGGTCATCTTGTGGTGACGTCATGTGATGACACCTAGGCTTTTATTATATAGGATAGGAAGATACTATAATGGTGGATACACATCATTATATTTTTCTAAAAATCCACAAAATGTACAGCATCAAGAATAAACCCTACTGTAAAAAATTGTTTTGGATGATTATGATGTGTCAATGTAGGTTGTAACAAATGTACCACCGTGGAGCAGGATGTTAATAGTGAAGAAGGCTGTGTAAACATGGGTGTAGAGGCATATAGGAATTCTTTGTACTTTCCATTTAATTTTACTGTGAACCCAAAACTACTCTAAAATATAAAATCTACTTTTTAAAAATTAAATATACAAACATAACAACAAATAAAAAAGGCTGCATATCTGAGGAGTCTGAAAATAAATAGTAGTGGGCAGACTGGGAAAGGAGCACAGAACATGAAGTTCCACTGAAGTGGTGGTGAATTTACCACTTTTTAAAAAATACATGTTTTTATTTATTTCAGAGAGAGGAAGGGAGTCGGAGAAGAAGAGGGGTGGAGAAGAGGAGAGAGAGGGAGAGGGAGAGGGAGAGGGAGAGGGAGAGGGAGAGGGAGAGGGAGAGAGAGAGAGAGATCAATGCTGAGAGAGAATAACTGATTGGCTGCCTCCTGCACACCCTCTACTGGAGATCCAGCCCAAAACCCAGCAGCATGCGCCCTAATTGGGAATTGAAGCATGACCTCCTGGTTCATGCATATGTCAACCACTGAGACACACCAGCTGAGCAACTTATCATGTTTCTTCCTCAGGTATTGCCTGACCTGGACTCAGAGGCAGCCCAAAACTCATTAAATGTACACAGGGTTAAAAAACAAAACAAAACAAAAACCCTCCAAGTAAATCGCTCTCTTTCTGATGAGGAGTAGAAAAGAGGGCCCTTGAAGATCTGAGAGACCAAGGGAAATCCCTATCTCCCCCTCCTTCTTCCCCCCAGTTTCCAGGCAATTCTATGGCAGCAACAGCACAGAGGTAGTAGTGGTGACTGGGCAGGTACCTAAAACTCTGAGAGAAGGTAATCCTTTTCTCTGACTTAAGAAAATATGATCCCAAAAGTGTGAAGCAAATTCTCATTGCTGCTTTTCCTCTTATCACTTAACATGGATACAGATACAGTGGCTGAAACTGAACAGCAGAACAGGAAAACCAGAGTCCCTATTTTTTAGCTAAGTATGGGAAGGGAGATTCTGGAAAACTGCAAAGTGTTGGTGAGATTAGGGTGAGGTCGGATAGCAAAGAAAACAATCCCATCAAGTTGAGTATTAACTTCTGGTACCATCTCGGAGCTCTGCATGCATGGATCTGGTTCTAAACAATATACCACAGGCTTTGAGAATATAGCAACAAGATATACCACCACTTTGATCCCAGAATCGATAATGGATCACATATATGGAACTGATCTAAGGAGTACTACTGCAAGTGCTTAGAAAAATGAACTGACACACTGGGACCCCAGCCACTAGAAAATAGTTAGGAACCTTTGTCCTGAACATAATCTAGTTGACTGGCAACCAATCAACACACACACACACACACACACACACACACACACAATTTTCCTTAGGTTTTAAATAAAACCCAGGGTCTCATACCATCATACTCAAAATGTCCAAGATGTAATCCAAAATTATATGGTATATGATCCAACAGGAAAATTTCAACTTGAGAAGGAAAAAGTCCATAAACAGATGTCATTCCTAAATTTACACAGATATTAGAATAATAAAACAATGAACTTAAAGCAACTATTAGAAGAATGCTTCAATAAGTAAAGGCAAACATTCTTGAAAAGAACATAGAAAAATCTCAAAATACGGTGTATATTTATGGAGGTAAATGGCATGGACATCAGCTATCCTACACCATTCCCAAGGACTGGACTTATTCTAATATCTCCTTTACTGCACACGGTTTTCCATTCAGTTTATAGTATTTTCACTTATTATTTTATTTATTTATCACCAATTCAAACCTGAGCCTTTGCCTAAAAATTTTCTAAAGATAGTTAAATTCATCAGGTTTCTATCAATCTCATTTCTTGAAAAAGAGTCTTCTGGGCGTTTCTAAGCTACTCCAATCTGTTCTGGTTGCCCTCTGTCCCTGTTTCTTTCATTGTCATCCTAAAGAGTTCTTCACTTTCTCCTTTGTTAAATTCCCTATTCCCTGTAACCAATTCCTTTTATTTGGCTAACTTTTTAATTTTGATGGGTTATATCCTCCAACAGATTAATAGAAAAGGCAGGCAAACACATACCCCCACACACAAAAAAACCTTACATGTCTTAAAACATCCCAATTTTATTCTTATATCTGATCAATAGTTTTGATACATATGGAATACTAAGGTTGAAATTATTTTCCTTCAAAATTTTGAAAATGATGTTCCATTTTCATTCAGTTTTATAATGCTTCCACTGAGAGGTCCAAAGCTAATTGATTCCTGTTACTTTGTATATGACAAGTTTTTTCCTTTCTCTGGGAGCATGAAAAATCTGTTTGGACCAGTAATTTGAAATTTCCCTATAATGTATTTTTATTGGTGATTATATTCATCCACTGTACTGAACACTCAGTAAGCCTTTCAACCAGGAACCTCAAGTTCAAGGAAATTCTTTTGAATAATTTTTATTGATGATTTATTTCCCATTTTCTCTGTTCTTTTTTTTGGAAACAACTATTACTTTAAAATTGAAATTTCCTGGACTGGTCCTGTAAGTTTCTTAACACTTTCACTTCTTTTCTATAATCTTTTTTCTTGCTCAACTATTTTAGAGATTTCTTCAACATTAATTTCCTATTACTTCTGATAGCTTTTGATCTCTGCAATCAGAATGTTAATGGTGAAAGCCTCTTTTAAAAATCAGAATATTATTCTTTTGTAGTACCTCCTCCCTGTTTTGTGGCTGTATTATTTTCTCGTATTTCCTTGAGGATGTTAATAATGATTCAATTATTTTCCTCTGTAAAATTTCTGTTCTCTCCAAGTTGCTTTATTATGTTTATTTTAATCTCCATTTTTAAGAGGATTTTAAAAACTATCTAGTAATCTTTCATTAGCTGCTCCTACTTAGGAGAAAAGGCCTCAAAGGCTGACTGGGAGCTTTGATATATGGAGTGATCTAGCTGAGCTGCTTACTTAAGAAACCTCTGATGACTACATTTACGTCTTCCTTTTTAGTCAGATTCTCAAAACAATTAAGTAATAGTATAAGTTAAAACTTCCAAATCAACCTGCATAAATTATTCTGCTTTTTATTATGCAACAAACTATTTTATTAAAAAAATACAACTCCAACACTTGGGAAGAAGGAAATTGAACAAAAAGGGAACAGGATTATGAAAAAGAGCTTTTATAGGATTAAAACACCACACATTTATAAATCTAAACTTTGTTTTATTTGTAAGTAAAGAGTTTCTAAGAAACCAAACTCCATAATGACTGCCTGAAATTCTGTAATATATTTAGGTTCTTAATTCTCATTCTCTTACAAGATCACTTCATTCATTCAACAAAATTTTTTCGGTAATTACTATATACCAGAAACTTATTCTTGGCACTGAAAATAAAGCAATAAACAAATCAGACAAAATCTCTGCAATCATGGAATATTCATTCTAGTTTTGGACAGAGAAAATAAAATAAATACAAAGGAGATAAGTACCATGAATAAAAAAGAGTAGGAGTGCCACTCATGTAATCTGTGTCTGTGTCTGTGTCTATATCTATATCTATATCTACATCTATGAAAGCATAAGTGACCAATATGACCAAATGATTGAAACGACAGATCAACCAGTTGCTATGACATGTACTGACCACCAGTGAGCAGATGCTCAATGCAGAAGCTGCCTCCTGGTGGTAAGTGGGCTCCCACAGCCAACCTCTGGTAGCTGGCCAACTGCCTGTGGTCCCTTCCCCAGCCAGCCAGCTACCATGAGCCCCTGATGCTAAACCATTAATAGACAACCTGCTTCTGGGTCAAGGTTTCATATGTAGCAGAGCAGCTCCCTTGCTGCGATCTACTGAAAGTCAGCCCTTGACACAAGAGTTTGTCTCGCTCCCATCCTCTCCCTTCTTTGGGGGCTGCCTGCCTGCCACGGTGGTGGAGCAGAGGCAAGGGAAGGAGGAGGTAGGAAGGCAGGGAACTGTGCGGTGGCAGGGTGCCGATGGCAGAATTGGCATCTAGCATCCATTCCTCCTACACCTGGCTCAGAGACCATCACCTCCTCTCCCAGTTTACTGGGACTGGGAACTGGGGTTGGGTGGCAGAGGCCACGGCCACATTCCCAGTGGGGCCAAGAGTCAGCTCCCTCCTTAGGACTGGAGGCCAACCTCCTGTGGTCCCTGCCCCCAGTTGGCCAACCTCCTGCAATCCCTCTACCCATCTGTCAGACCCTGATCACTGGCCAAACCTAGGGACCCCACCCGTGCACGAATTCATGCACCAGGCCTCTAGTTTTAAATAAGGTAATTGAGGGAAGGCCTATCTAAAAATGTCACTGGTACATCAAATTTTAACCTAGTTTGGAAGCTGTCACTTCAAAAAAGAAAACAATTAAAAGCCTATAATGATAAATTTTGAACAGAAAAAGAAAATAAGAAGATCCTAATTTAAGACAGTAATTATAAGCAAAAGCCACCTCTTCTGAGAGAGCTAAGATTATAAATATAGCATTTACCAAATTTTTAAAAGCCAGTGTGATGATACGCTAACAAGCATTACTGTTAAACATTTACTTCTGGCCCGGCTGGCTTGGCTCAGTACTTGAGCACCAACCTATGAACCAGGAGGTTGCAGTTCAATTCCTGGTCAGGTCATATGCCCAGATTTCAGGCTTGATCCCCAGTGGGAAAAATGCAGGGATCAAGCGGTCAATGATTCTCTCTCATCATTGATGTTCCTATTTCTATCTCTCTCTCCCTTTTCCTTCCTCTCTGAGATTAATATAAATATATATTTTAAAAATTTACTTTTGGTTATATTCCATAAGTGTTACCCAAACATATACCACAATGCTCCAAAGTTACTTAAAACCTTAACATAATTTAAAAATGACATGAGATTATTTTTTATTTTCTTTTACCTTTAACAAATGATGTCATATACAACTATTTTAAATTAAATGTATTGGGATATAGAACCCTAAGACTGTAACGACTAAAACCCTAGAATATGTAAACTAGACCCAGTGAAAACCCCAGACCTCAGATTAAGTACTAGGAAGGTATAGCTGATATCTTTTCTTTTTAATTTACCTTGCCCAGAGCGACTTTGACGAGAGTCTACACTTGACTGTCTTCGATCCGGTGGTTCCTCGCTCCCTCCATCTGCATAAAATTAGAAAAAACATAAGCAAACAGATAGTAAAATTGATGTAATATAGACTCTGGTTTTGCCTATATCTTAAAATTATTATATGTATAATTTGTTTCCATTTCTTATCATTTCAATCATTAAAATATTTGAGGATATTTCCTATATAAACCAAAGGTTCTTATCCTTAATTTTTGTGTGTGTGGGGATAGTTTATTCTCCCTCTTAAAGGGTATCTTTCCTTATCCACTTTGCATATAATAAAGCTATGTTATCAACTCTGAAGTTCATTCATAGAATTGCAATTTAGAAGCCTTGATTTAAAGCAATGCTAAATGAATTACAGCTGCTTATTTATCTAAAGTAGTGATCGCCAATCGGTGGTCCATGGGCCACTGGTGGTCTACGAGGTCCAAAAGGTTAGCGACCACTGACCTAAAGTACATCAAATAATCCCCAGGGCTATATGTTTTACTATAAAAAAAATTAAGTTTACATGTTTTATGAGTGATAAGAATACTTATTATCTATATGTATAAAATTCTAAGCAACCAAACAACTGGTTGACCGGTTGCTATGACGCACACTGACCACCAGGGGACAGGGGCTCAATGCACAGAATCGGGCTCCTTCCTATCTGGACTGGGCCTGTGGGGATCAGGCAAATCCAGTTATCCAATATCCCCTGAGGGGTCCCGAATTGCAAGAGGGCACAGGCCAAGCTAAGGGACCCACCAGTGCACAAACACTGGGCCTCTACTATAATACATAAAAGAGCAATGTAAATCAAAATCAGAAAAACTCAGAAATGAAAAGACAGAAACCAAGAAAGAATCCTATATAATAAAGATGTGATTTGCAAATGGTCGTTACGCTGTGAAGCATAACGACTAACTGAATCATGGATCAGCAGGAGGGAAGGGCAGTGAGCTACAAGTGGGCAGTGGAGATCTATAGGAGGGGGCAGGGCAGCAAGCTATGAGGGGGGTGGGGAAGGAGGGAGTTACAGGAGGGTAGGGCAGCAGGCAGAGACCTACTAGAGGACAGCAGTGAGCTACTGGAGAGCTACTGCCGCACGAATTCATTAGAAAAAAAGCAAAAATCATTTCAGTAATGAAGACTAAATGATTAAAAAACACAAAAGCAAATAAACACAACAAAAAATATTTTAAAAACAGAAAGTAAAAGAATGAAAATCTTTAACAAATTATTATTTTTAAATATATATTTTATTGATTTTTCATAGAGAGGAAGAGAGAGGGATAGAGAGATAGAAACATCGATGAGAGAGAACCATCAATCAGCTGCCTCCTGCACACCCACCACTGGGGATGTGCCCGCAACCAAGGTACATGCCCCTGACCGGAATCGAACCTGGGACCTTTCAGTCTGCAGGTGGACACTCTATCCACTGAGCCAAACCGGTTTCGGCAACAAATTATTTTAAAAGAAGAAAGAAATTAAAAAGGATTTGCAAGATGACAACTGTTGGAAATAGGCAAAAACTATCCAGATATGAATAAAAATAAGAGTCCCTACAGAAGAAAATCAAAGTAATAAAATGGACAAATATAAAAACTATAATTTAAGAAAGCTTCCCTGGAAAAAAAATGTCTATGTATGTGTAATATATATGGTTATATGTCTGTGTAAATTCATGTATACATACTCACACAAACATATACATACATATATGAAATTACATATAAAAACACCATGTGTACTTGAGATAATCAACTTAGATCAAGGCACCAAATCTATAGGAGGGGGCAGGGCAGCAAGCTATGAGGGGGTTGGGGGAAAGAGGGAGCTACAGGAGGGTAGGGCAACAGGCAGAGAGCTACTGGAGGACAGCAGTGAGTGTAATAGAAAGTGTAATTCTTTTATATTTAATATAGAAAATTACATTTTCTATTAAAATTCCTGGTCTTTAAAGAAAAAAGGGTAGAAAATCCTTTGGGCATTTAGGCAAAACATCACATGATTTATAAGAAAAAGTAATAGAAGAAAATTACATTTTCTATTAAAATTCCTGGACTTCAAAGAAAAAAGGATAAAAAATCCTTTGGGCATTTAGGCAAAACATCACATGATTTATAAGAAAAAAGTAATAGAAGAAAATGGAATAATATATTTAAAATACACAAAGACATATTTGAAGGTTTTCAATCAAATAAAATTTACCTTTAAGTATAAAGAGTAATGACAAGCTGTTATCAACATGCAAAAATGTAGGAAATATTGTTCTCTTCCTAGCTCTAACAGAGAACTAACATTGGGCAACCAAAGTGACTAGAGACACATCAAAATAAGGACTGGCAATAAGAATTACACATACAGGGAGAAACCAAGATGGCAGCATAGGACAATACCTATAATGCTGCCTCGCACAACAATTTCAAAACTAACTGGAAGACAGAGGGGTCCCAGAAGAGAGAGAGCAAAATATTGAAAATCTATTTGAAGAAATAGTGACAGAAAACTTTCCCCACCTGGTGAAAGAAATACTTACATGTCCAGGAAGCATCCAGAACACTAAACAAAAGGAATCCAAAGAGGATCACACCAAGACACATCATAATTAAAATGCCAAGAGTAAAAGACAAAGAGAGAATATTAAAAGCAGCAAGAGAAAAAACAATTAGTTACCTACAAGGGAGCACTCATACGACTGTCAGCTGATTTCTCAACAGAAACTATGCAGGCCAGATGGGAGTGGCAAGAAATATTTAAAGTGATGAATAGCAAGAACCTACAAGCAAGATTACTCTACCTAGCAAAGCTATCATTCAGAATTGAAGGTCAGATAAAGAGCTTCACAGATAAGAAAAAGCTAAAGGAGTTCATCACCACCAAACCAGAATTATATGAATTGCTGATGGGAGTTCTTTAGGAAGAGGAAGAAAATAAAGATAAAAATTATGAACAACAAATACGTATCTATCAACAAGTTAATCTAAAAACCAAGGGAATAAAAAATCTGATCAACAATATTAACTGATGAATATAAGAGAATCAGGGACATAGAAAGGGAGTGGACTGTCAATTCTCTAGGGGAAAGGGTAGTGGGGTGCGGAAAGAGACTAAACAAAAAGAGTATACCTATGGATGAAGACAATGGGGGGGGAGGTAAGGGCAGAGGGTGGGGTAGGATCCTGGTGGAGGGGAACTATAGGGGGGAAAAAGAGGAACAATTGTAATAATCTGAACAATAAAGATTTATTTAATTTAAAAAAAAGGAATTACACATACAATTGATGAAGGTTTTAAAACAGAGACATTATAGATGTAATAATGGCTATAAGACCTGACAATGTATTATAGATACAGAGCAAGTCAAATTATTTGCATAATACGGATTTCCTCATTGGGGAGTGTAGAAGGTATAGCAGGACTATATCTGTGAAATTAGAATTTACTCACGAAACATGAATTAAAGACTTAGTACAAATATACAGGGTGTGGTAAAAGTAGGTTTATAGTTGTTCTTATGGAAAATCTATCCTACATATGCAAATTGACCAAACAGTGAAATGACCAGTCTCTATGACGCACACTGACCACCAGGGGGCAGACACTCAACACAGGAGTTGCCCCCTGGTTGTCAGTGTACTCCCATAGGGGGAACACTGCTCAGTCAGAAGCTGGGCTCACAGCTAGCAAGTGCTATGGATGTCTGACTAATGGACATCCCCTGAGGGCTCCTGGACTGCAAGAGGGTGCAGGCCAGGCTGAGGGACCCCAAACCCCAAGTACACAAATTTCATGCATCAGACCTACACTATAAAATAGTAAGATGCAAATCGACCATACTTTTGACACCCACCAGCCAATCAGGAATGAGTATGCAAATTAACCCATCAAAGATGGTGGGTTAATTTGAATATGTAGGTGCAAGTGGCTGGGGGTGGGGTGGGACATTTGCGTGATCACAAGGGTGATAAATCAGGCATTCCGCACCACCCCAGCTGCTCCGGGCCTCTGAGCAGCATGGGAAGGTGGAAAGGTGGCTCCAGGCTGTAGTGAAAAGGTGGCTCTGGCCAGAGATGGGGCCAGCAGCCAATGGAAGGAGGATCCATTCTTGCACAAATCTTCATATATGCAATACCCTAATATGCAAATAGGCCAAACAATGATTGCTATGATGTGTGATGACCACCAGGGGGCATGCATGGAATGTGGGGGCATTGGCAGCAGGCAGCAGAGCGTGGAATATGGTGAGCATTGGCTGTGGCAGGATGGTGGAGAAGGTGAGTGGGGGTACCAGACCAAAACAGGGTGCCAGTCACTGTCATCAGGACGAGCTTCTGGTGGCAATTCTTTGCTACGGTGCATACCACAGTCCCTCCCAGTGCTCACACCTGCTGCCATGGCCGGCCCTGCTCACACCCATTGCTAGTGCTTAGCACCAGCCCCGATCACTTGGCACCATCAGTGGTGTGAGTAGTGGCTGCCAGCCCTGATCACCCCTGAGGGCTTCTCCACCTTCCCCTGCTCCTGTGGGGCAATCAGGGAGGCAGCCACCACCCACACCCACTGCTGGCGATGGCCCCATTCGCAACCACTGCAGACACCAGAGCCGCTGCTTGCACCCACTGTTAGTGGGTGTGAGTGGTGGCTGCTGGCCCCAATCACCCCTGAAGGCTTCTTCACCTCCACCTGCTTCTGAGGGATGATCAGGGCAGCAGCCGCTGCTCATACCCACTGCTCGCACCTACTGTCAGGGCCGGCCCAAATCACTCTGAGCCATCAGCAGGTGAGAGTGAGGCCGGCACTGTCAGCACATGGGAGCAGCAACAGCGAGAGTGGGGCTGCCAGTAGACAGCAGACTGGGGGCTGCAGTGGGAGGGGCCAGGCAGAGGCGTGGAGGATGGGCTGAGACCCACACCTGTGCCCACTGCAGCCTTGCAGCCCACATTTCCTTTCAAGGTGCATGAATACATGTACTGGGCCCCTGGTAATAGAATAATCTTACCTAATAATAGACAAACATGTAATTTGACCATACCTCCGTTACACCCATGGCCAATCAGAATGAGTATGCAAATTAGAAGGCCAAAGATGGCGGTCACCCAGCTGCTCCAGACGTGGAGTGGCCAGGCAGGGCAGGATGCCTGCTATGAGAAGGAGGGCAGGCGGTGTAGGGATCTACAGGAGCAGAGTGCCGCAGCAGAGACAGGACTGCAGACTCTGGAGTCTGCCACAAAGAGGAAGAAGGCAGACTATGGCTAGAGAAAAGGCCTGGGTCCCAGGTGCCAGAGGAAAACTGGAGCTGGAAGCTAAGGGAAGGAAGGCCTACTGCATTAATCTCTTCGTGCAACAGGCCTCTAGTCTTATATAATAAAGAGGCAATATGCAAATAGTTGTTATACTGTGACGTGTAACAACCGATCATAAGGAGGGTGGGCCAGTGAGCTACAATTGAGGGAGAGCTACAGGAGGGCAGGGCAATGAGCTACAAGCAGCAGAGAGCTACAGCAGCGGTGGGCTGGCAGCCAGCTAAGGCAAGTGTCAGCAAGCTACTCATGCATGAATTTGTGTGCAGGGCCACTAGATAATAAATAATAACACAAGAATAAACTCGCATACTCACAACTATAAATTTACTTTTGCTCCACTCTGTATATGAACTTAAGAGAGGAAAACCCACTGATGTAACAGGTACAGAAATAAAAAAGGAAAGACCTGACTGTCCAACTCAAGTGCTAACTTCTCAAATCAGAGCTGGGATTTCCTGGATTTGAGATAATCATCAGAGAACATGGTTAGCAGCTTACTGAGTTAAATTCAGCAAATAATATAAAACAACATATCTTTAATACTGAGAAACATTGTTAATAGATTTTTTAATTCCCATTATTTCAAAGAGTTATGAATAATCTCACAGGAGAATTACCACATAAAATAGACCACTTTCAACTCAGGTGTATTAGAGCACTAATACATTCCTAATAAAAAAAATACCAACCATATAGAGAATATTCAGTATTTAATAATTTCCTATGAAGGAATTTAAGTTAGGGGAAGTCTAATAAGAAAGTGACGAAACAATTCCAAGAAAAATGTTTTCTTTCCTTTAAGTGATTTATTCTTTTCAATTCAGGATCAAAACATTATAGTTGAAAAATAAACAACTTAAGTGACTTTAAATATGTCAGCTCAAGCCCATCTTCAGTGTTCTCAGCTAGAATAAATATTAGATTAGATTTCTGAGTTCAAATTTGGAAGTTGTCTTCAATCTTCCTTTAGGAACTTAAATATATGACTATAATAGAAGGGTTGGGGAGGTATTAAAACTGAATAGAATACACACACACACATATTAAAGTTTTACTATTCAGGTATGAATAGTATACACTTAATGCCAACAAGGACAGACATGATTTGGTGGACATAAATGGAACTTAAAGAAAATGCAAAAGAACGACCAGGAACATAAGCCCTTTACAAAAAAAAAAGTTTGCTAACCCCTCGTGTAAGTAATTAGAGGTCAAATTTTTTGTTACATGTAACTATAAAATCCTAAATAATACATTCCCCTATACTAAGGCAGCACCGAACTACCTGATGATATTTAAAGAAGAAATGTATTATAAGGCCTCCATCAATTTATTTATCCTGCTTTGCTTTACCTAAAATATACTTGACAATACCTCCAGTTGATAACAGACTACGACTGTACTCAATGTATATTAATGGTGTTGGGTGTCTATCACCGCGGAGTTGGACTCCATCTTGGAACTATTATTATTTTAAGACCTTAGGAAAATTAAATTATCTGTACCTCAGCATCCTTATCTATGAGTTGACCCTATGGAGTTATGGTGAGAAACAAATATAGTAATGTACATAAAACATAGCATGCCATCTGCCACTAAGTGAACACTTATTAAATGATAACTGGAATTTTCACCTATCATAATCACAATGAACAACAGCCTTTCACCAAAAGATTACTTGAATGTCATTTCCTATCATCTCTATAAAGACTTTCTGGATGCCTACCAGAAAGAATTAATTGTTCCCTCTTCTGTGCTTCCATAGCACATTATACATTCCTGTTTTACAATACTATCACACTGTATAATAGTTAATTATTTATATGACTATATCTGGACTATAAAAGGTTCAAAGTGTGCCTTTGAAAACCCCATTCACAATATTTTCAGTGCCAACTTGGAGTCTTGTATAAAGTGAGTACTATAAAACATTGTTGACTTAATTTTGTCAAGGAAAAACTGTAAAATTAATGCATTCATCAATCAAATCAAATTCAAGAAAAAACTAATAAATAGTATTGATCAGGTTTGAAACATAGTTTAAAGAATTCAGTGTTTTCCTTTTATTTTTATCCAAACTCTTACTATTAAAAAAAAAAACACACAAGCAGAATTAATCCAAAGTACTATTATCTTATTCTCCCCATCAATCTCAATGATTTCTTCTTCATCACTCCATATCACCTCCTTGCAAAAGGGAATACATATAGTTTATTTTCACATCTATACACAAACATACAACAACATGTTAGAGAGCTCTAACAGCATAGTTAGAGAATAAATAAAATATTTCAAGGTGAATTTGAAATAATCTGATTTCAAACTTCCCCTCACATTGGCTACTCAGTATAGTCATTCAAAATTGAGCTTAATTTCACAATTTCCTCTTCATTGTTCTTTGGAGTTTCTTAGTAAGCACAAATATCTCTACATATAAGCACTACATACTAGTAGATTCACAGAACGATAGAGCTAGAAGGAATTTTGAGTTTATTTGTTTTTGTCAATTTATAATTTTTTAATGTTCTATGAAATTGGAGCTTTGAAAAAACGTGCAGCATAGAAACTTACAACAGATAAAAAGCAATACTAAGTACATATATACACACATATGCATACTTTATTTATTTTTGTCCTTATCTGTTGAAACCAGATTTCATTTGAAAGATAGGCAGGAATAAAAGAACATGATGCATTTGGAGAAATTCAAAGAGTTTGGCAATGGATAGAGCACAGAACTATACAGTAGAGGCAGGATATGAAAGCAGAAAAGTTGGCAGAAGCATAATCACAAAAAGCATAATCTTTATTCATAATGATCAATTTGAACTTCATGTTTTTTAAGTGTGGGTAAAAAAAATTAGTGTTTTCAAAAGATAAATTTGGCAAGCATACGTAAGTTGGCACTATGGGGTCACAGGCTAAAGGCAGAGATCACTGCAATATGCCCAGGAAATGGAAATCCTGAATAAATGCATGAACATTGAGAATAAAAATGAATATTTGGGATGAAGAACTACAAAGACTTTGTACCCATTTGAGAGTTATGTCTTATCACTATTAATAATTTTCTTTTCCCTTTCTTCCTCAAAGCCACTCCCATCAGGCTTCTGCCCACACCAGTGCAGAAAACTCACTTTTAAGATCTCCTATAAAGTCCATTGCTAAATTCAATTGTCACTTCTCCGTTTTCTTATTGTTTTAAATATGTTTTTATTGATTTTAGAGAGGGAGGGAGGAAGAGGGAAAGAGAGAGAAACATCAATGATGAGAGAGAATCATTGGCTGCCTCCTGTATACCCCCCACAAGTGATAGAGACCACAAACTGGGCATGTATCCTGACCAGGAATCAAATCATGACCTCTTGGTTCACAGGCTGATGCTCAACCACTGAGCAACACCGGTTGGGCAGCTTTCTTATTTTTTAATTTATCAACAACATTTGATGCAGTTAATCACTTCTCTCCTCACTTACCTTCCAAAACACCCTATTTTCCTACCTCTATGCCTCCTTTTCCTTTGTCTCCCTGACTTGATATTTTTCCCTAAACTCTCAATGTTGTAGCATTTTAGGGCTTGCTTTTCTTACTGACTTTGCCACGTACATCCCGTGGTTATCTCAGATTCATGGCTTTGTGTTTTCATCTATATGCTGATGTTCCCAAACTTATATCACTAGCTGGACGTTATTCATGAACTAACCCAATACATATGGAATTGCCTTCCCTACATCTCTACTTTGAATATCAAACAACTGTCTCAAAATTTAACATACTTACTATGCTTCCATAAACCTGTTCCTCTCACAGTCTTCATCTCTGTAAGACAGCAACTACATTCTTAGTCGCTCAAGTCAAAAAGCCTTGGAGTCACCCTTAATCCCTTTTCCCCTAACACTAGCACAAAAAATACAACAGCAAATCCTGTCAGCTGTACCTTCATAACATATCCACACACTATTTCTCACACTGCTACTTCCACCCTGGACCAAGCCAACTTTTGTGTGTAAAGTGGTTTCTTTGCTTCTGCACCAGCCTGGCTTCAATCTGTTCTTAATGTAGCAATCAGAATGGTTCTGTTAAAACACAAATTTGATCTAAACACTCCTCTCCTCAAAACCCTTCAAAGATTTCTCACTTTAATAAGAGTAATATTCCAAGTCCTTAAATCAAGACACTACACTACCTCTCTGACTTTATCTCCTACTCTTTGCCTCTCTGATTCACTGAAGCATACTGTTTTCCCTCTTGCTTTAAACACTCCAGGAATTTAATAAGTCTTAGCCCCTGTTTAGTGCCACATTAATTCTAGATTTAGAACTAGATTTGGGGGAGGGGGAAAACATGAACAGCCAAAAGTGAAATTATTTAATCCTTTGATTTTTTTCCCCTAAAAACGAAATGCCATTTTCAAATTAGAGTTCTGTAATGATTTTCAATTCTCAACCCAAATATTTATGTTTCACTTTTAAATTCTTTATTATACCAGGAAGCTCCCAATTCATCGAGTATAATAGATAGGAAAGGTCCATCTATAACAACTGCCTTTTTGAAATCTCTACTTGAATGTCTCAAATATACCTCAAACTCAAAATATCTGAACATAAAATTCTAACCTTCCTCTCACCCCTTCAAACCTGATATAGTCTATCAGAGCTCCCCATCTCAATGAATTCATCACCAAAATAATATTGATTTTCCTTCCTAAATGTCTTGAATCCATCCACCTGTCTCCATCTCCAACCTGCATCCATCCCTATATCCACTCTCTTCTAAACGATTATCCACAAAGCAACTAATTCTTTAGAAAATAGGGGCCCAGTGCATGAATTTGTGCACCTTGAAAGGAACTGTGGGCAGCAGGCTGCGGGGGCAAAGGGGTGGGTCTCGGCCCATACTCTGTGCCCCTGTCCAGCCCCTAGTCCCCTCACTGCTGGCAGCCCCACTCCTGCTGCTGCTGCTCCCATGTGCTGAAGGCACCAGTCCCACTCACATCTGCTGACAGTGCCAAGTGATTGGGACCAGTGCTGGGTGCCAGCAGCACTGGCAGTGGATGCAAGCAATTGCTCTGGCTCCAATGTCAGCAACAGGTGTGAGAGCTGGGTAGGACCACAGTGCTCAGGAGCAAAGAATTTTCAGTAACAACCAGAGGCTCACCCGGATGACAGCGAACAGCACCCTGCCTTGGTTGACACCCTCCCCTGCTCCCCTGCTCAACCATCCCACAGTGGCCACCATATTCCACATAAGCCCCCTGGTGGTCAGTGCACATCATAGCAACCATTTGTTTGGCTGTTCTGCCATTCAGTCTATTTGCATATTAGCCTTTTATAATATAGGATAGAAATCTAATAGTTATCCATTTAATGTTCAAAATGTTTAAATGATCTCCCATTAGAATAGATTTAAAATTTTTAACATGGTCCATAAGGTTCTACTTTTCCAGCTCATTTCTAATTAACTCTTCTTTTTTCCCCCTTATATTGGCTTTCTTTCAGTTCTTGACCTCTATACTCAGGATATCTAGAACAAAAACCTGAGAAACAACTACCCTGTTTCCCCGAAAATAAGACAGTGTCTTATATTAATTTTTTCTCCCAAAGTTGCTCTAGGTCTTATTTTATCTTTCCATGTGCTAGGTCTTATTTTCGGAGGAAGTTTTATTTTCGGGGAAAGACGGTACTATATATCTGGAGAGTCAGAATAAGATGTTTTTCACCCAAAATACTTTCCTATATGTGGGTAAGTTTCAAAAGGACTAGTATTAGAGATTTTTTATTTTATGTTAAATAGTCCACAATAAAAATAAACCCTTATATTCATTCATCCTACTCCCTAAAAAGATAAAATAAATGCTACTAGAAGACTAAAAGTTAAATCTCCCCCTCACCACTCCAACCCCCAAGAAAAAGCACATTATCTTTCTATTTTGACCAAGTATATTTAAATGCAATAGCACTCAATTAAAAACCAAAGTAACAAAAAATCATATTACCTAAATATACCTTAAATTTTTTCAAGTAAATTATGTTTTATGTATTCTTTATGCCTAAATACTACTTTGTTATTTATATTTATATGTAAATATGTTTTTAAAGTCCTTAGAATAATAATATGAACTTGTAAGCATCTAATCTTTACTGAATTATGTGGTTGTAATAATGATGGCAATGAAAATAAAAATTCAACATAAAAATGTTTTAAAGAAAAAATGCTATTAAAGCTAACAATATGACCTTGGTATATATAATATACAAAATTCAAAAACTTGTAAGACTTACTAGATTATTACAATTTTGTATCTTTCTCCTAAGGAAGTAGGAAACATGAATATAATAGTGACTATGTGGTTGAATAATAGGAATCATTAAGATCAAGTGGAATATAAAAATATTTAATCAAAGAACAAGTCAAGAACTGAACAAAGAATCCTGAAAAGAGACTTGCATGTAAGCAAAGAAACTTTATATGTGAGAAAGTAGAATTATAAAATACTGAAGAAAGGAAAGGCTACTCAACAAGTTAGAAAAGGTTGCCTTCTCCATATGAGAAAAATAATTAGATCTCCTCACACCACAATACTATTACAAAAATAGTAAGCTAAAAAAGAAAAATCAAAATGTGCTAAAAACCTAGGGAAAAAAACCAAAAAAAAAAACATCTGAAAGAAACGAACAAAACTTTAACCATTAAAAAAAAAAAAAAAAAAAAAAAAAAAAAAAAAAAAAAATACTAGCCGAAACCGGTTTGGCTCAGTGGTAGAGCGTCGGTCTGCAGACTGAAAGGTCCCAGGTTCGATTCCGGTCAAGGGCATGTACATTGGTTGTGGGCACATCCCCGGTAGGGGGTGTGCAAGAGGCAGCTGGTCGATGTTTCTCTCTCGTCGATGTTTCTAGCTCTCTATCCCTCTCTCCTCCTCTCTGTAAAAAATCAATAAAATAAAAAAATAAAAAAAATAAAAAATAAAAAAAAATATGAGAAGCTTAGTGCATGAAAATTCATGCACTGAGGGGGAGGGGGGGTCCCTCAGCCCAGCCTGCTCCCTCTCACAAACTGGGAGCCCTCAGGGGCGGAAGGCGACCCAGCAATCGGGGGAAGGTGACGCTCCCATCACACCTCTGCTGCTGCCACTACTGGCAGTGCAAGCCTCGGCCGGCCCTGGTTACCTGAGCCACAGGGAGCCCTGGGTGGTGGGGCAGCTGCCATCCGAGGCTTGCCTGTACCTCGGGCTGGCCCTGGACAACTGGGCAGCCAATAACCGAGGCTTGCCTGTGCCTCAGGCCAGTCCTGGGAGGCTGAGCAGCTGCCATCTGAGGCTTGCCTGCGCCTCAGGCTGGCCCTGGGCAGCTGGGGGGCTGAGGGGACTGGGAGACTCCGGAGGCAGGCACATAGAGCAGCCGGACCCACCTGGGTACTGGCCTGTCCATGCCACATGCCTGTTACCCTGGAGGGGCTGAGGGGACTGGGCGCCATCTTGTGGCTGTGGACACTGCCATCTTTGAGGGCGTGGAAGTCAGTTAGCATATTCTTCTTCTTATTGGCTGTGGGCACCATCATCTTTTGTGAGGGCATGATGGTCAATTAGCATATTCCCTCTTTATTGGATAGGATAGGATAATATATTTGTGATCTGTCAGGAAAAATTTATGAAACAACATAGGGAGAATAATAAAAATGAATAAATTAAAATCTTAAACTTCTCAACAAAATGAGAAAACTCACTGCATGGGAAAACATATTTGCCAATATTATATCCGATAAAAGTTTAATCTCCAAAATGTATAGAACTCATACAATTTAACAAAAGGAAGATAAACAACCCAATCAAAAAACGGGCAAAGGACCTGAACAGACACTTTTTGAAAGAGGACATACAGAATACCCAGAGACATGTGAAAACATGCTTAAAGTCACTAATCATCTGAAAGAGACAAATAAAAACGATAATGAGGTACCATCTCACACCTGTCAGAATGGCTATCATCAACAAATCAACAAACAAGTGCTGGCGAGGATGTGAAGAAAAAGGAACCCTCATGCACTGCTGGTGGGAATGCAGACTGGTGCAGGCACTGTAGAAAACAGTATGGAGTTTCTTTAAAAAATTAAAAATGGAACTCCCATTTCACTCAGTAATTCCACTTCTAGGACTATATCCCAAAAAATCAAAAACACCCATCAGAAAGGATATACGTTCATAGCAGCACAATTTACAATAGCTAAGATTTGGAAACAGCCTAACTGCTCCTCAGCCGATGAGTGGTACTATGTTGCTGTTTAAAAAAAAAAGGGGGGGGGGGGGAATTCTTACCATTTGCAACAGTATGCATGGACCTGGAGAGCATTATGCTAAGTGAAATAAGCCAGTTGGAGAAAGATAAATATCACATGATCTGACTCATTTGTGGGATATACTGAACAAAAATAGATCCAGAGACACAGAAGCATGGAACAGACCATCCAACCTCAGAGGGAAAGCATGTGTGTGTGTGTGTGTGTGTGTGTGTGTGTGTATAAGAGCAACCAAAACACTTGCATTCATGCAAACATATAAGCATAACCCATGGACACAGACAGTAGAGGGGTGAGAACAACCAGAAATGTGGGGAAAAGGAGACATATGTAATAATTTTTTTTTTAATTTTATACTTTATTTAACAGGAGTTGAGAGTTTCAGTCTTATAACCAAAAGCAAAGTTTAAGGCAGGGCAGAGAGGAGAGAAGATATCTGTAATAAGCATCACAGACTAAGGATCAACCTAGAACAGGGTCTACTAACTTCTGCCAAAAAACTAAAACTAAAATATTTTAGGCTTTGCAGACGTATGTTCTCTGCTGTGACTACTCAGCTCTACCACTGTATTGCAAAAGCACCCATGAACAATATGTAATTAAATGAGTGTGGCTGCATTCCAATGAAACTTTACTCATGGACATTGAAATTTGAATTTCACATAATTTTCATTGTTGTGACCTTTTACTTTTTCTTTAATCTTTTCCCTGAATCAATCAAAACAAATGTAAAATTAACCCTTAGCTCACATGCTGCACAAAAATAGATGGTGGGTGGATTTGAACCATGGGCTACCATTTGTCGAACCCTGTCTAGAACATAGAAAGAATATCCATAAATCAAAAAGAAAAGAATATCCATAAATCAATAAGAAAAAGATAAATAATCCAAGAGAAACAATGCATATGGAATATGAAGAGGCTAGTACCAGAAGAGGAAATATAAAAGGTTAATAAACACATGAAAGTATATTCTGCCTCACTAGAAATGATAGAAACAGAAATTAAATCAGTGTAACATGGGGAAAATGAAGAATTCTGACCATTTGAATGTTGGTAAGGATATAGCAGGACAGGAACTCTCAAACACTTCTAAGTAGCGTGTAAATATGTACACAGGAGAGGAATTACATAGTAAAAGTGAAAAGACAAATAGCCCACATCCTGGCAACTCCATCTCTAGATATAGTTCCTAGGAAAATTCTTATATGTGTGCAAGAATAGTCACTGCAGCATTTTTTTATAATAACACAAAACAAAAAGAACATTGAAATAAACTCAAATTTCTATTAGGAAAATAAGGATTGAAGATATGCACTCTAAAACTGAATACTGTACAATATATAAAAGAAATAAGCCACGTCTATATTCAGCAAGAGCAAAATAAACAAGATATAGAATGATACAGAGATAATGATACCATTTAATAAAACTTAAAATATGCACTAAACTAAAAATTGTTCATGGATAAATTATACTGAGATATTTCATCTCTGATAAAGAAGATTCAAATATTAATTAATTATTATTATTTTATTTTATTTTTACCAAATTCTAAATCTGTATGAGTCTGTGAATTACCTATGTCTTTCTACATGTGTTAAGCTATGGTTATAACATTGAGAATTAGAGAAAAATATGCCATATTTTATTCTGAAAGTTATATTTGTGAAAATTCATTCTTATAGCAAAATACAGAATGGACTAAAGGGTCCTGAGTCCAAAGACATGGTAATTTAAGTGACAAAAGAAGATATCCTAAAATAAAAAAAAGAGAAGGTTAGGAAATATTCGAAGTTCTAATGAACTGGACTTGATGGCTCATTGTATGTTGGCAGCCATCTGGGGGAGCACAGAAAGCTTCATGTGTTTTCCAACTGTTTCCTGAATACACTTGCTGAGCTTTTAAGTAGCTCTTAGAACTGACATCTACATTAGCTGATGATAATGAACCATCAGCTATAGCTAAGTGATAGAAAAATGATTTTAGAAAACAAAATGTCAGTTAAAGCAATTTTGGAAGAGATGTAGTAGAGAGGTTTTCTCTGCTCTGCAGTTTCTGCCAGATAATATACATATTGTATGCTCCTGAGGGCTAACAATACTGTTGAATACCAACACATCTTAATATTCAGTTCCTGGAGGAAGAGATGATGCAGAAGTTTGGGACCACACAAATACAAAGCCTGGCTCCAACACTTACTGTAAGACTTAGGTCAAGTCGTTTAACTTCTTTTCCTCTGCCCCTGTTTCTCTATCTACTAAATAAATAAATAAATATTAATAAATAAATTTATCCCATAAAGTTATGAAAATTAAATTTGTATAATTATGTATGTATTTATGTATGTGTGTGTCTTTGTACACACACAAAGTGTTGGCTGTTATGCATTCATCTGTTACTAGATACCCATTAAGCGCTGGGGCATCATACTATGTGCTTGAGAAATAGAGATAACAATTTCACATTGTTTGCCTTCTTACACTGTGATAGGCAAGCGAGCTAATGTGCTCTCTCCAGCCTACGTAATTAACAATTCCTGAGCTATCTCTCAATCTGTCTGAGCCTATCAACAATGTTAACATCATTTAATCTGTCAACAATTGATTAAAAATCCATGGGAAAGGTTTATGATAATACAGAGAAACATTTTTTAATAATATACAAATATATGGATTTGTCATTTTCTAAACTGTATTTTCATTCTTATCTCTAAATTTTCCCATCACTCTATTTCTTCTATCCTTCTAAATGATTCTAACCTAAAAGAATCACAAGTAAATAAAACTCCCCAAAACTTACTTCTAAATTTCCCCCCTTATTCTAATATATTTATTTTTATTTCTTTTACTCTTAACCACACTGTTAATTTGAAAGATGCATAAATATCCTCAGAAACTACCTGGATCTTAGAATTGCAAAGACAGTAATGGTTAAATGAATATTAACAAGAAGGTTTTTTTGTTTTATTTTTACTGCTTAATTGAAAATGAATTACTCTATTTATAGCATAAAATCATTTTCTTTAATAAACTGTTTCTTGTCAAAAGCATCTCGTATAACAATCATCCTCTCATCAACTTACTTTGTAATATTCTCCTTCAACAAAAGATATCTTAATTGCATCGAGCTCTGTATCGCAAATTTACAGTACTAATCCTTGCCAGCCATTTTGTTTTCTGCTTGTAACACTAGCAGCCAGCTGCCTTCAGCCTGACTGTATTAGCATATCGAATAATTTAGAAAATAAGAATAGAAATAGAATCCAACGATATAATTGGTTTCTTCAGACCATATCTATACATTATATGTGACTCCTTAAATGTTTTATTTTTATGCTTTTCTTCCTTTCAATATAATTTATTTTCTTGATTTAAATACTCGTTCCTGCTCACAGTAATTTTCCCTCCCCCAGATTCTGTAAATGAGGTTGACCTATTATTGTTTTAAGTATAAGAATTTTCAAATTTTAATAGAATGAACTACAAATGTATTTTAAATATTTTCTCTGGAATTATAAAAGGGTTGGATACTGTAATTTACAACTATATTCCAGCAGACCACCTAGCCAGGAATGATAAATAAATAAAAAGCTAACATATATTGTTCTTACATCTCAAGGGTGTTTCTAATAGCTAGCAGACAGCAAACAATTCTCCACCTGTTTTGACTTGCAATAGGCTGCTGTTTGAATGTCTGTAACAACGTGCCCTCGCCGAGCATCACTGAAGTCTTAGCTGACACATTATCTAATGCAATTTTAATGATGAAGGGTAGAGCCAAAGAGTTCCGATTAGCGTCCTGTTCTTCAGAACTCTTTTCCAACACATACTCCCTCCCCCCACACAAGTCCTATTCATCCATTATTAATAAGTTCTGAAATTATATTATTCATTAACCCATTCTAAAAATAAAATCCTTTTAAAGGTTCCCTTGCAATTCATTTAATAATACTATTTTAAAAGTTTGTTAACTTAAGAGAATATAACACTCTCTTGAAGTAACAATAAGAAAAAGAAGGGGGGGGGGGGAGAGGCTAAGAGGGAAAAAAATAACCTGCAAGGAAATAAACTGCTCAAAGGTTAGAATTGCTGACGTGCTTTAACAACTTGAATTTCTCTTCCAAAACCCCTCACCATCTCCAAGGCTTATTTCTGTTTTTACTGTGATGCCAACTAACCATCCAGGCTGCTGTAAAGCCTCTGGTTAGAATGGATTTCAAGGCTGCCGTGTCTTGTGAGGAACCAATCAGATTTCTTTGTTTCATCTGCAACATTCCATCAGGGTTATATAACATTTTAGATACATAAAACATCCTAATAATTATAGCATATTTCAATCTATGGTTAGCAATCTTTGGCCACTAAATATGGCACAAAATCCCATAATGATTCTTCTGTGTTATTCAATAAAAGCAAAGGAAAATAGTACAGAAGAGAGGATAATTTGTTTTCTCTTGGGTGAGAAGAGAGTGGATTTGCATTGTTAAAAGAAATAGTTTTTGAAAATATAGAATATGAGCAATTTGCAGACTATTAAGATTAATGCTGATTCTTATTATTTCTGTCTACAGAAATAAAGTGGGTGAGTTAACCCAACACAGTGGCAAATAGCCATAGAGTTAATTCTTATCACACACATGTCAATAGTATAGAATAAAACATTATACATAGATTTTAAACTCTGGTTTAATATTTTGCAATTTTTTTAAAGCACAGAAAAACTCAATGAAGCATTTTAAGTGACTGGACAAACATTTTCTCAAATAAGAAACTCTGAACTTTAAATGTTATACCCCAATTTAACACCTAAAATACTAACCAAAAAGTAGTATGCCAGCAGCATTGCTCCTATATGATCAGAATACTTGCAATACACTTGTACTGGAAATATATATAATCAGAGTTAATGCTGCATAACTTAAATATAGTTGTTCTGTGCTATTAATATAGAACTCAGATTTTTTAGAATACATTAAGCTGGAACCTGTGAACCTAGTATTTTCTTTCTTTTTACAACTCAAAAGCATCCCACATATGATGATTCAAATTGTACCTGAATCTGTTTGGTGTGGCTTAAGTAAATATATCTTGTTTCAACTGGACAGCTCCCCAGTAATATGCTGCCACTGAAATCCAAATACATGAGTACATAACTAAAGTGCTTTCTGAGAGGGGGTGGGAAACTAAACCTCCATGTTTTTCTCTAGTTGGTGTTCAATTATTTCTTCAACTGTACTTCTAAAATGACAAAATGTCTTGAGTGAGCATTACTCAAAAAACCAAGGACAGAGAAATTTTAATTGTCCTACTTTCCTTATTTTATACTCACTGTCTACAACATGGCCATTCTTACAAACATTTTGCTTTCATAAAAGATTTAAACCATGACTATGTGCAATGCGAACTCACTGCATTATAGTCATCAATAAAATGTAAGTGCCAACTCCAGTGTTCATTCTACTTATTTGCCACCTCACCAGAGACTGCTCTACTAATGCTCTCTACTATTATAAAATGAACAATATAAAAGACATTGATAGGAGCTGTGACAAATGTGTAACATAGAAAATATAAAATCTGTAAGAACTTTTTTAAAAAGTCTAGCATTAATAGGAAAAACCCTTCACATATATGCAAATGTGTGTACATGTATACACATTACACATATACATATAGTACAAATAAAAAACTATTCATAAGCTACCATGCATGCATTTACTAATGCTACACATGCAATTTACCAAAACCTCTATGTATTAGAAGCCATGCAGATTTCAAAACTATACATTTTCATTCTTAAATGGCCACAATCAAATATTAAAACAGCTAAGCATATCTGACATACTGAACTATATCCAAGCTTTAATCTCGTTAAACAGTTTCCTCTGCCATTCAGTATAGCAAACCCACCTTCGAGTCATATTGACGGTTATTTTTTCCCCATGCCCTGAAATTGCTGCACCATTTTGTTTGTCTTCTGGACAGTGGAAAATTCAGCAGAGCAGCAGTGAAGGAGTGTACTGGAGTCAGCAGAGGCAGTGCCAGCCTCCTACTGCAGTCTGTATATTGAACGCACTCAAACCCACAGGTGCCTACGTAAAATCCTCCAGCTGCAGCCTGCAACTTAATGTTTCCTTCAGCAGCATATCTGTATGCTAGTTTCACTTTGCTTTAACCCAATAAATGAACAGGATGCACAATAATGTGCCATCTTTTAAAAATGAATTTTACATAAAATAATTACATAGAAATAGTCTCTATTAAGTAGCCAAAAATGAATGACTCTTAAAATCTGAAGTATAATCACAACTTATGAAGATTCAGAAGGATAATTACCAAAAAAGAAACTCATTTCTAACATTTTATACATTCTAAACTGATAATTTAATTTTTTCAAGAAAGAATGGCATTAAAAACTAACATGTGACTGACTTACATCTGCTTGCATGGCTTATGAAAGTAATTTTTTTCAAATAACGCAGTATATCATGTATAAAAGCAGAAAGAGGTCTGCCTCTAGCCATACCTTTTCATCAAAAAATAAACCATTTATAAAAAGAAAATATGGAACTGATATGTTAAAAGGCAAAGTGAATCTACGTAAACCAATTTTCGAAAACTGACAGATAAAACAAGAAACAGAGACTCACCATCCTTTCATATAAAGTTCAAACATATACACTCTTATCCTACCAGAATTAGAGAATTTTAAAACTCTGAGAAACTTTAAAGACGACAAATAAGTCTAACTCTAATTTTTCAGATGAACAATTTAAGGACCACAAAAGTTAAGGCTAAACTACCTTTTTCAAGGTCATGTAGCTGGTCAGTAGCAAACCTTGATCTTCTCATTCTAAACACACCTTTTAATAAATAAATAAGAATTACTGAAACTCACCTAAGACTTAACAGTAACCTGAATATTTGTATAGCTATTAAAAAACTAAGTCTGTGGTTTAAAAACCTTTACAAAAAAGAAATACCCAAGCCCAAATGGTTTCAATGAATTCTACTGCTACCAAATATTTAAAAAATACCAATTTTACACAAAATCTTCCATAGATGACATTACTCCAATACAGTAAAAGTAGATCAGATCATTACAAAACAAAACAAAACACAAACAAACAAAAAACAAAACACTACAGCCCTATATCCCTCATGAACACAGAAACAAAAATCCTCAACAAAATATTAGCAAATAAAATCCAGTAATGTACACACACGCTCTCTCTCTCACACACACTATGACCACGAGGGGTTTATCCTCCTAGGAATGCTAAGTTAATTACATATTTGGAAATCATTCAATATAATCCAACATATTAATGGTTCAAAGAAGAAAAATCACATGATCAGGTCACTTGATGTAGAAAAAGCATTTAAATAAAATTCTACATCCATTCATGATTAAAAATTAGAAATGCAGGAAAATTACCTCAACTTGATAAAAAAAAAAAATCTACCATAAACATCAATCATCCTTAGTGGTCCGAGACTGTCAAGAATACTGACTCTAACCACTCTTAGCCACCATCTTACTAGAAACTAGTCAGTTCGTACAGACTAAGAGGAAGAAATAAAACTGACTATTCTCAGAAGATATTATTGTCCACTTTAAAAATTCAAAGGAATCTACCAAAAACAAACAAAACAAAGCAAAGCAGAAAACTCTCAAAACTTCATGAGTTTAGCATGGTCAGAGTACAAAGTCAAAAAACAATAATCAATCATAGTTTTATATATATTTATACACTAGCAGTAGACAAAAGCCAAAACTTTAAAAATATTACCAACAATAGCTTTTTTTTTTTTAAATGTTAGTACATGATTATTGATTTCAGAGAGGACGGAAGAGGGAGAGAGATAGAAACATCAATAATGAGAGAGAATCATTGATCAGCTGTCTCCTGCATGCCCCTCCCTGGGGATCGAGCCCACAATCCGGGCATGTGCCCTTGACCAGAATCGAACCTGGGGCTCTTCAGTCTTTAGGTTCATGCTCTATCCACTGACCCAAACCAGCTAGGGCCAACAATAGTTGTTTTTGTTTGTTTGTTTGTTTGTTAGATATATTTTTTTATTGATTTTTTTTACAGGGAGGAAGAGAGAGGGATAGAGAGTTAGAAACATCAATGAGAGAGAATCATCGATCAGCTGCCTCTTGCACACCCCCTACCGGGTTTGTGCCTGCAACCAAGGTACATGCCCTTGACCGGAATCGAACTTGGGACCTTTCAGTCCGCAGGCCGATGCTCTATCCACTGAGCCAAACCGGTCTCGGCCCAACAATAGTTTTTAAAAAGGAAATACTTAAGTATAAATCTAACAAAACAAATACAATGTATGCTGGAACTACAAAATGCTGACGACATCAAATAAGACTCACATAAATGGAAACACATATGTTTATACACTGAAAGGCCCAATATGATAAAGATTTCAATTCTATTCAAATTGACCTATAGATTTAATGCAATTCCAAGCAATATTCCAGAGGGTGTGTTTTTTTATAGATATAAACTTTAAAATTTATATGGAAAGTCAAAAGATTTAAAATAGTTAAAAGAGCCCTAGCCAAAAGGGAGAGGGAAAGGGGAGAGGGAAGCCGAAGCTGGTTTGGCTGAGTGGTAGAGCATCAGTCTGCGGACTGAAAGGTCCCAGGTTCGACTCCAGTCAAGGGCATGTACCTTGGTTGAGGGCACATCCCCGGTAGGGGGTGTGCAAGAGGCAGCTGGTCGATGTTTCTCTCTCATCGACGTTTCTAGCTCTCTATCTCCCTTTCTCTCTGTTAAAAATCAATAAAATATATTAAAAAAAAAAAAAAAAGAAAGAAAGAAAGGGGAGAGGGGAGTGGAAAGAGTGGAAAAGTGAAGGAAAGAGGGGACTGGGGGAGCAGAGAAAAGGGGAAAAGTGGGGTGAGGGGAAAGGGAGAGAAACATTGATCAGTTGCCTCCCACATGTGTCTCCAATCAGGGATTGAATGTGAAACCTTGGTATGTGCCCTGACCAGGAACTGAACCTGTCATGCTTTGTCGCACAGGATGCTGCTCTAACCAACTGAGCCAACCAGCCAGGGCTCCATGGTTTATGTTTGTGTGTTTTTTTTAGTTGTTTGAAATATATAATCTTGGATTAATAATCAAAGACAATTTTATCAGGGGAACTTTAATCTACTAAGAAATCACTATTTTAAATTTCAAACAACTTGTACAAGTTGAGGATAGGGAGCAACTAAAGAGAAGATGAAAATTACTTCCTTTATTTATTTAATTTTTTTAAAGTATATTTTATTGATTTTTTACAGAGAGGAAGGGAGAGAGAGATAGAGAGCTAGAAACGTCGATGAGAGAGTAACATCGACCAGCTGCCTCTTGCACACCCCCTACTGGGGATGTGCCTGCAACCAATGTACATGCCCCTGACCAGAATCGAAACTGGGACCTTTCAGTCTGCAGACCGACGCTCTATCCACTGAGCCAAACCGGTTTCGGCAAAATTACTTCCTTTAAATTGGAAAGAATTATATAGTCACAAAAGGGCTTGTACTGACAGCATTAACCTTACATAGCTATCTCTGATTTCCTTCTTCAGCAACATAGATGGAAACAGTAAACTATGAAAGTAGATAATCATGGAAATAAATCTTCAGGGCGAAATATTGCAGTGCACTGCTAAAAGGGCTTATAACAAGTCCAGAGGAAGTATAATCCCAAAGCTCAAACAAAGGTAAATTAGAAAGGACTCAGAAGAATGGAAAGAAACCATCCAATTAATAAATTACATTTGAGCAGAAACCGGTTTGGCTCAGTGGATAGAGCGTCGGTCTGCAGACTGAAAGGTCCCAGGTTTGATTCCGGTCAAGGGCATGTACCTTGGTTGCGGGCACATCCCCACTGGGGGGCGTGCAAGAGGCAGCTGATCGATGACTCATCGACGTTTCTGAACTCTCTATCCCTCTCCTTCCTCTCTGTAAAAAAATCAATAAAATATATTTAAAAAAATAAATTACATTTGAAAGTAGAATTTAGTACAAAAGGTAATTTCTCTGGATAATTATTCATTTAATATATGATCATTTTGCACCTAATATGGGTGTGGAATAATCCAATGTTACATCAGCCAGTCTCTTTAGCCAGAAATTTCAGAACTAATTATTGCCTTCATTCTTTCCTTTTCCTCGCCACTCTAGTAACTAAATCCTTTCTATTTTACCTCAAAAATATCTTCCTTGTGTATCCTCTTTAGTCCTTTAGCCTTTTCATCACCTCTCAGATTCTACTCATCGCAGTCCATTTCAAATACTGATGCCAGTCCATTTCATATACGGATGCCAGTTCATTTTATATACTGATGCCAGAGTTACCTTCCTTAAAATGCCATTCATTCATGAAACAATATTACTGAGTGCTTACTATGTCTAAGAATACAGTGTGAAAGAGAATGTATTATGGTTGGAAAGACAAATAAAAAACAGAAAAACAAGATAAATAATAAGATAGTGATAAATCCAAGAGTCACAATATAAGAGGGGAGACAAAATAAAAGGACAAATATAAAAAAGGGGCTAAAGTCTTAAATCTGGTAGCCAGGAAAGACCTCAAGGAGGTAACTTCTCAAGTCCCCAATGAAGAAAGGAAGCTAACGTTCCAGGCTAAGGGCACAACAAGCATAAAACTCCTAAAGAGAAGGCTGATATGGCTGAAAAAAAGCGAACAAGAGTTACTTTTACAGAGAATGAAGTCAAAGGTAATCAGGAACAGTCCTGGCCAGGTGGCTCAGTTGGTTGGAGCACTGTCCCAGGTAACAAAGGATTGCAAGCTCTATTCCTGGTCAGGGCACATACCTAGGTTGCATGTTCGCTCGGGCAGGTACAAGAGGCAACAGATTGATGTTTCTCTCTCTCAATCTCTCTCTCTCTCTCTCTCTCTCTCTCTCTCTCTCTATATATATATATATATATATATATATATATATATATATATATATATCACTCTCTCTTTCTCCTCCTTCCTCTCTCTAAAATAAATTTAAAAAACATATCCTCAGGTGAGAATTTTTTTTTAAATGGTTAAAAGTGTGAACTTCAAAGTTGGCTATTGCTCAGTGGTTAGAGTGTCAGCCCACAGACCAAAGGGTTGTGAGTACAATTCTCAGTCAAGGGCATGTACTTCGATTTTGGGTTCAATCCCAGACCCCGGTTGGGGCAGATGTGGGAGGAAACCAATCAATGTGTCTCTCTCTTATTGATTCTTCTCTCTCTTTCTCCCTCCTCTTTCCCTTCCACTTTGTCTGAAAATCAATGGAAAATATATTCTTGGGTGAGAATTAAAAAAAAAAAAAAAGGTGAATTTCATGTTATATATATTTTAACACAATAAAAAACTTTTACAAAATCAATCCATGGCCTGGGATCCCAGTGCAAAAGTCAATAGTAAGTCATCCTCACCCAAAGCAATTCCTACCTGAGATAAGCTTATAAAGAAACCTTAGAAAACACACGAGGAAATGATCCATCATGAACAAGTCATTAAACACAAAAGGATCAGCACTCCAAGCATTTAAGGTAAATGCTTGATGCAAGAAAACATAAAATCTAACATCTCCATTATATCTCCAGCTCAGGTTTCAATCAAGGGCAGACCCTGATTATCTGAAAAATTAAAAGGTATCTTTTGGTCATAATGGAAATGTATCCTACAATGCCTTGGGTAGTTCCACAAAATGAAGTAGCAATAATGCTCCTACCTCATTAATACCATGGTTTTCCTGGCTTTCTGTCCTAGACATTCTAGTCTAACTATCTGACCACGTAATTATAGTTAGTTTTAATACCTTATAAGTCATACTCTCCACCAAAATCAGTTGATTTTCTCATCGCTGATTATTCTCATTTATTCTTTTCCCTTACCTGGTGAAAGAAATAGACATACAAGTCCAAGAAGTACACAGAGTCCCAAACAAGATAAATCCAAAGAGGCCCACACCAAGACACATCATAATTAAAATACCAAAGGTTAAAGACAGAGGATCTTAAAAGCAGCAAGAGAAAGCAATTAGTTACCTAAAGGGTACTCCCATAAGACTGTAAGCTGATTCTCCACAGAAACTTTGCAGGCCAGAAGGGAGCAGCAAGAAATATCAAAGTGATGAACAGCAAGGACCTACAAACAAGATTACTCTACCCAGCAAAGCTATCATTTAGAATTGAAGGTCAGATAGGAAGCTTCCCAGGCAAGGAAAAGCTAAAGGAGTTCATCACCACCAAACCAGTTTACATGAAATGTTAAATGGTCTTCTTTATGACGAAGAATGAAAATAAATAAATAAATAAATAAATAAATAAATAAATAAATAAAAATATGAACAATACAATAGCAATAAATAGATATCTATCAACAATTGAATCTAAAAATAAAAATAAACAAGAAAAACAGATTCATAGATACAGAGAACATTTTGATGGTTGCCAAATGGGAGGGGTGTTAGGGGAACAGGTGAAAAAGATAAAGGGATTTAGCAGAAGTACAAATCAGTATAGTATAGTCATGAGAGTATAAAGTAAACATAGGGAATATAGTCAATAATCTATCTATAATAATAAAAGTATAACATGCTAATTAGACTGGGCGTCCTTCTGGATGACCTTCCGGACAAAGCCGGGGCTATGAGGGCCAAGGCAGCCGCCACGGTGAGCACGTGACTGAGGTAGAAGAGGCAGCCGCTGCAGTGGCAGGGGCCGAGCCCCTTGCACGAATTTCATGCCTTGGGTCTCTAGTATTCTAATAACTATGCATGATATCAGGTGGGTATAAGATTTGGGGGGAAGGATCACTTAGTAAGTTTAAAAATGTCTAGTAACTGGGGTGTACACCTGAAACTAATATATTATATATCAATATTAATGAAAAAATAAAAAATGATTTGCAAAAGAAAATTTACTTTATGTGTAAACCCAGAAGAAATATATGTCTTTCCATTTGTCCAAATCCAATAAGGTTTCTCAAATTTCATGAGAATTTGATGGTTATTATCATTGTGAATGTAATGTTTTCCTCATTTATATTTCTAACAGTAAATACTGGTAAAGCTGAAAGTACAAATCACCTTGCCAAGTTATATTATTGTCTCTAGCATATACTTACTAGATTCTCTGGGATTTTCACCTCATTTTAAAATAAAGATGACTGTTTTTTCGTTTCCAGTGTTTATACCAATCATTTTATTTTCTTGTCCTAATTGCATACTAGAACCTTCCAAACAATTATGAAAAAGAGTGGTAACAGGAGAAATCTCTAAAGGTTTCTGTTTTAAGAATTGGCCACTACATTTCTTTATTTAGTATAATATTTAGATGTTGGATTAGGTGAAAATTTTTCATTATATTTAAAGCACCCTTTTCTATCTTAATGGCTGCTCAGTTTTATAAAATGCCTTTTTTTTTTCAAATAGAATGATTCAATAATATGGTTTTTATTTTTTTTCTAATTTAAAAACTTCTGTTAATGTTCTAATATAGAACTATCTTTGCACTTCTGGAATAAATTCAATTTGTTGCAGTACCTTATCAGCATTTATATTTAACTCTAAGTTTTACTCGCTTTGCTTGCTTTTCATTCTGCATCTCCTGCCTTCCTCACATTTATTTTTTATTTTGCTAGAAGTCTAGCAAATAATTGGTTAGTAATTTTATTTTGCTCCTAACAGCTGTGTTATACTTAGGGTACTTTCTGAGTTCTTGAATACCTAAAATTGACAGAATTTTTCCCCTCATACCTAACTGATGCTTTACCAAAACAATGAGAAAATGATACCAAATAATGACATTACTTATATCAAAGAAGCACATTTGAACTTTTATTACTTCCACTAGAGGCCCAGTGCATGGAATTCGTGCATGGTGGGGGAGGGATCCCCTCAGCCCAGCCTGCACCCTCTCCAATCTAGGACACCTCACTGCCCGCAGTCAGACATCCCCCTCACAATGGACTGCTGGCTCCTAATTGCTCACCTGCCTGCCTGGCCTGATTGCCCCTCACCGCCCCCTCCCTCACCCCCCGCTAGCCTTATCACCCCTAACCACCTCTGCCTGCCAGCCAGGTCGTCCCCAACTGACCCCTCTGCTGACCTGGTCACCCCCAACTGCCCTCCTACTGGCCTAGTTGCCCCCAACTGCCTCCCCTGCTGGCCTAGTTTCCACATACAGCCTGCTGTTCAGTTGTTTGGTTGTCCCTCACTAACCCCCTGCCGGCCATGATCCAAAGTTAATAGAAGAACAAAGTAGTCATTCAATTACTCATTAATGACTACAGAAAAAAACTGTAATGATAAAAACACTAATGATGTCATTCCATAAATAGACTTTTCTTTTTAAGATACAATTTATTTGTGTTTGAAATTCTTGCTTTGGAGTATGTTTGAAAAACATACTGCTTCTCTACAAATAGAGTTCTTTCCATACAAAATATAAATCACTATTTAATTTATACTCTAAATTATAAACATTAGATAAGAAAAACCGCAGATAAAAATAAATATTAAAATAAGACACTCCCAAATCCTATTGATATCATTAACTACTTAGTAAATCCAAGGAATTAGCTTTAATGCTAGAGCTTTGACATGTGTAGAATTAATGATATGATATCTACTAAAGCAGTAGTTAGTCAAAAGTCTAGAATACATTAATTTGTAACTGCTAAAGCACAAAAGTTTTTAAAATATTCTTTTTGTTGATTTCAGAGGAAGGACAGAAACATCAATGTTGAGAGAAAATCACTGATCAGCTGCCTCCTTCACTCCCCCTGTTGGGGATCGAGCCTGAAACCTGGCATGTGCCCTGACTGGGAATCATGACCTCTTCGTTCATAGGTCAATGTTCAACCATGGAGCCAAATCGGCCAGACTCAAGTAATTTTTTTTTAAAGTGAATAGCAAGTGGCATGAGGAAGAGGGGAAAACAGAGTGTGTGTATGTATATAGAGAGAATGATAAAGCAAATGCAGTGAAAAGTAAATAATCTGTGAATCTCTGGAGTTCTTTATACTATTGTTGCAACCTTTCAATAAGCATAAAATTATTTCTAATTTTAAAAAAATCAAACTAGCAAATGGAAAGAAGTTTAAGAACTAAAATACATAAAAACTAAAATTAAGAACTGAATATGGCTAAGAATAGATTATATACTAGTGAAGACTAAACTCATGACTGTAACATATGTCAAAATAAAATATCCAGCATAAACTAAAGCACAGAGACAAAAGGATAGAAAGAGAATGTAAGATACATAATTGATATGCATAGGGTCAACCAAATGTATAGAAAAAAAGAGAAAAAAATTTAATTGAAAATTTAAAGAGGAAATAGATAATAGCTTTCATTTTTGTTTAATATATTTTATTGATTTTTTACAGATGTCGATGAGAGAGAAACCTCGACCAGCTGCCTCTTGCACACCCCTATCAGGGATGTGCCTGCAACCAATGTACATGCCCTTGACCGGAATCGAACCTGGGACCTTTCAGTCCGCAGGCCGACGCTCTACCACTGAGCCAAACCAGTTTCGGCTAGATAATTGCTTTCAAAACTGAAAGACATTAAGCCACAGATTCAAGATACTTTACATACATAAATAAATAGAAGACAAACAAGGATAGTTAAAAAACAAAAAACAAAAAACCACTCCTAGGCACATCAATATAAATCTAGAAAACTAAAAACAAAGAGAAAAAGAGATAGATTGCCTTTAAAGAGGCAGAAATTAAGCTTACAGTTGACTTCTCACCAGAAATAATTCAAGAAGCCAATAGGCAATGAACAATATTTGAAAGAAATAAACTGCCAATCTAGAATTCTACTTTCAGCAAAAATATTCTGCAAGAAGTTAAGGAAAAATAAAGGCATTTTCAGATAGACAAAATTAAAGGAAATTTGCCCAAGAAAATCCCAACTAAAGAAAATTATAAAGGGTATTTATTTTCCAGACAACAAGAATGGTTATACCATCTAGAAAATGAGGGATGGAGGAAAGAATGAAAATCAATGAAAAGGTCAATACTGGTTAAATCTAAATAATAGTGGCCACATAAAACAACAATATTAATGTCTTGTGGAGTTTAAAATGCATATCGGTGAAAAGAATCTAAAATTCTTTCATTGTCCAAGAAGAGGGCAAAAGTATTAATTGATATCAAACTGATTGATGTTTAAATCTTTAAGGTAACCACTGAAAGAATTATAATAGCATATAATTTCCAAGTCTATAGGGGGAGATAGAAAATAATAAAAAATATTTTGACCAATCCAAAATAAAGCATGAAACGGGGAGGGGGGGAGCATAGAACAGGTAGGACAAGAAGAAAGCACATAGTAATATGTTATATTTAAACCTAAATATAACCTTGGTTGAATTAGTACAAATGAACCAACATTACCCTTTAAAGACTTATCTGAATGAATAAAAAAGGAAATTCAACTATATGCTATTAACAGTATAACATATAGAAATGTTTCAAGTAAAAGAATGGAACAAATCATATCTTGCAAACACCAATCAAAAGAAAGCTGGGACAGTCGTCCTAATATCAGACAAAATCAACTTTCAGACAAAAGGCAATATTAGAAATAAAGAGGGATATTTCATTATTGTAAAGTAATCATTTCAACAGGAAGAGATAACAATTCTAAATTTCAATGGAAATAATAAGATAGCTTCCAAATGCATAAAGTAAAAGTGTCAGGAACTAGGAGAAACAGTTCCACAATCATAGTGGGAGATTTAATCACATCTTTCTCAATAAATATTTTTTAAAAATAAGTGAGCATATAAGTGAGGATATAAAATATTAACCAAATTGACCTACATTGCACCCAATAACTGCAGAATCCACATTATTTTCAGGTGCATCCATAACATTCACCAAATTTGATCATAGGCTGAACTGTAAAGCAAATCTCAAAAAATATTTTTTAAAAATAACATAAGATAGTTTCTCTGATAACAGTACAGTCAAGCTATCTTAATAATAAGATAACCAGGAAACTATCAACTGTTTAGAAATTAACAATTATCCTTTAAATATCTATGGGTCAAGAAGAAATCACAGGGGAGTTAAAAACAGTTTTAAATGAATGATAATGAATATACTACCAATGTAAACTTGTAAAATGCAGAAAAATAAGAAAATCGAAAATATTAAAAGAATATAATAAATATCTAAAACCCATTAACAGAAATCATTCAGTAGATTTTTCTTTACTATTTCTCCCAATATGTACATTTAAGGTTTATTTTTATCATGAAAGCACAGGAACTACTTTGTTCTTTAAAAAAAATTTATAAACTTGATTTTAGTGACTGTAGAAATCTTCAATTTATATTTCACTTTCTATATAACCCTTTAGAGACAGTTTCTATTTTTATATTCTCAATTCCCAGAGTGTCTAGGGCTAAAATAATTTCATAAGTTAATTCAAAAAGTAAATTTAGGCTGAAGCCGGTTTGGCTCAGTGGTAGAGCATCGGTCTGCGGACTGAAAGGTCCCAGGTTCGATTCCGGTCAGGGGCATGTACGTTGGTTGCGGGCACATCCCCGGTAGGGGGTGTGCAAGAGGCAGCTGGCCAATGTTTCTCTCTCATCGACGTTTCTGGCTCTCTATCCCTCTCCCTTCCTCTCTGTTAAAAATCAATAAAATATATTTAAAAAAAAAAAAAAAAAGTAAATTTAGCCAAAACCGGTTTGGCTCAGTGGACAGAGAGCGTTGGTCTATGGACTGAAGGGTCCCAGGTTTGATTCCGGTCAGGGGCATGTACATTGGTGCGGGCACATCCCCAGTAAGGGGGTGTGCAGGAGGCAGCTGGTCGATGCTTCTCTCTCATCGATATTTCTGGCTCTCTATCCCTCTCCCTTCCACTCTGTAAAAAATCAATAAAATATATATTTTTTAAAAAGTAAATTTAGGTCTAGAATCTTTTTAATAAGTAGTGCACAGAAGTATTACTCTTTCACATATTAGAAGTAAATATTTCTCTTCACATACTTTTCTTTTACCTGACTGTTCCTGGTAAGTATTCAAGTGTTTCTACCTCTTAATAGAGTATAATAGCCTATAGGAATATAAACTTCCTTTTTTCCTAAATTAAATATGCCATTTAATAAACAAATAAAGTGTTGTAGTATTAGTTCAGATCCCTAATAGAACTCGATTTTCTAAAATATCACACCAAATAAATGTAGCCTAGTCACTTACCACTTGATCTGTTTTTACGACTTGATTTCCCTCCAGTAAGAAGCATCTTGAGACTATTCCGAAACATGGTTGTGCTATTCTGGTACTCACAAAACTACAAAATAAAATGTGGGAAAATACGTTAGGACACTTGATTTTCTATTCAAAATTCAGAATTCATTTTTCTATTTTGTTGTTTAAAGTATTACAAATAGTAGTACGTTTCCTTTTTTTTCTCTTTGCGTTGGCCTTCCCTGGCCCCCCCTACCCCTCAATACATGCTCTCACCCCACACCCCATTGGTTATGCTTATATTTAAAATGCACTATAAGGAATTAACTATGTTTAAAAACATAGTACAAAAATTGTAACTAAATGGCAAAAACATTTAATTAATATTAATTTAATGCATAAACATTTCCTCACAAGTATATTATAATACTTTAGTACCCTAAGAGATAAAGGTAGCACCCTGGCCGGTGTGGCTCAGTTGGTTGAACTTTTGCCCCAGGCACCAGGAGGTGGCCTGTTCAACTGCCTGTCAGGGCACATGCCCAGGTACAGGCTCAATCTCCAGTAGGGGTGTGCAGGAGGTATCAAATCAATGTTTCTATCCCTCTCTCTGAAATCAATAAAAACATATTTTTAAAAAGAGAAAGATAAAGGTAGCTATCACTGAGGGTACACAGAAACAGCAAACAGAATGAGGTAGCTATAAATACAGTCTACCTTTTTCATTTGATTCTCCAATTTTCCCATATTTTCCAATTTTCCAACACAGACACCCAAAGGTTTAAGAGTCTAGAAACTTATAGCTGCTGATTTTCCATTGGTTAAGCTAGAATTCTACCTCACAAAACTACTGATATACATGAATCAGTGCTTTTCCTCTTTATGTCCCACTCATATTAAAAAAAAAAAAAAAAAAAAAAAAAAAAAAAAAAAAAAACTTCTTCCAGTTGTGCTTTGTCCTCTCTCATGTTCTCAAAGATTTTTATCCAAAAATAATCTTCCTTTTCTTTCTCAATTTTTTTCTCTGTACTGAGTCATTCCAATCATAACATAAACATGCTAGTAGATCCTAACCAAATACAAACAAGCAAACAAACCCCTCTCTTTATTCCCACATGGTCCAATTACTGCTCCTATAACCTTGCTCTTCATAGCAAAATTTCCCCAAAGTGTTGTCAGTACTTGGTGTGGGATCGGGTCTAAACGGGCAGTCAGACATCACTCTCACAATCCAGGACTGCTGGCTCCCAACTGCTCGCCTGCCTGCCTTCCTGATTGCCCCTAACAGCTTCAGCCTGCCAGTCTGATCACCCCCTAACTACTCCCATACCAGCCTGATGGATGTCTAACTGTTCCTCTACCAGCCTGTTTGCCCCCAACTTCCCTCCTCTGCCGGCCTGGCCACCCCTAACTGCCCTCCCCTACAGGGTTGATCACCCCCAACTGCCCTCCCTTGCAGACCTGGTCCCCCTCAACTGCCCTCTCCTGCAGACCTGGTGCCTCCCAACTTCCCTCCCCTGCTGGCCATCTTGTGGTGGCCATCTTGTGTCCACATAGGAGCAGGATCTTTGACCACATGGGGACAGTCATCTTGTGTGTTGGAGTGATGGTCAATCTGCATATTACTCTTTTATTAGATAGGATATGCACTCCACTAAAAGACTATTTGTAATAAAGCAATCATAGCAAAATATTAACAGTAGCCAGGACCGGTTTGGCTCAGTGGATAGAGCATCGGCTTGGGGACTGAGGGGTCCCGGGTTCGATTCCCGTCAAGGGCATGTACCTTGTTGCGGGCATATCCCCAATAGGGGGTGTGCAAGAGGCAGCTGATCGATGACTCTCTCTCATCGATGTTTCTAACTATCTCTCTCCCTTCCTCTCTGTATAAAAAACCAATAAAATATATATTTTTTTAAAAATATATATATTAACAGTAGATTCTAACTAATGGATATATACATGTGAACTAAAATTATGTTAAGTTTTCTATATGTTTTAAATTGTTTAAGTAATGTAAAAACACACTCCTACAATGAAAACTCTTGGCCCAGATGATTTCAACAATACATTTTACCAGAAATTAAGGAAGAAATAATATCAACCTTGCACAAACTGTTCCAAAGAGTAGAAAAATAGAGAACATTGCCAAATGTGTTTTCTAAAAAAAGCATAAGCTTGATAATAAGACAGCAAGGTCCAAAAAAGAAATATTACAGACTTCTCTGTTGACACAGATGCAAAAATCCTAAGTAAAATATTGGCAAAAATCATATCTATTAATATATTAATCAGAACTAAGTGGGGGTTTAATCCAGAAATGCAAAAATAATACATAAAAATCAATTACAAGAGAAATCATCAATAGATGAAGCACATAAAATTTAACATTAATTTATGATTTTTAAAAACTAGTACAAAATAAGAAATCAAAGAGAAGTTCCTGCATATTACAAAAGTGTATCTTTCAGCCGAGACCAGTTTAGCTCAGTGGATAGAGAGTCGGCCTGTGGACTGAAAGGTCCTGGGTTTGATTCCGGTCAAGGGCATGTACCTTGGTTGCGGCACATCCCCTGGGGGGGGGGGGTGTGTGTGTGCAAGAAGCAGCTGGTCGATGTTTCTCTCATCGACGTTTCTAACTCTCTATCTCTCTCAATTCCTCCCTGTGTAAAATCAATAAAAATATATTTAAAAAAAAGGGGGGGGGGGTATCTTTCAGCAAAGCTCAGTGATTGAGCAGACCTATGAACCAGAAGTCACAGTTTGATTCCCAGTCAGGGCATATACGTCCGGGTTGCGGGCCCAATCCCCAGTGTGGGACATGCAGGAAGCAGCCAATCAATGATTTTCTCTCATCATTGAAGTTTCTATGTCTCTCTCCCTCTCCCTTCTTTTGTGAAATCAATAAATATATATTTAAAAAAAGACAATTAATAATAGCAAACATCGTACTTAAAGGTGAATGATTGAAAATATTTCCCAAGATTGAAGAATGTGACTTGCACTCAACATGGTCCTAGAAGTCTTAGACAGTACAAAAAGGTAAGAACATAAAACAGAAAGTATAAAGAATGGAAAGAAAATATTTTAAAAATGCCACTTTTACAGACAATATGATTTACTTGGAAAATCTAATTTATAAACTATTGGAATTAAGTGAATTTAGCAAGATCACAAGATATAATGTAAAACATAAAGACTAAGGTGAATACCATAAAATAACTTACTCTTTTTATTAGTAAAGACTAGTGGCCTGGTGCATGAAATCCATGTACAGAGTGGGAGGGGTTTCCCTCAGCCCAGCCTGCACCCTCTCCAATCTGGAACCACTTCAGGGATGTCTGACTGTCAGACATCCCTCTCACTGGCTCCTAACAACTCATTGGCCTGCCTGCCTGCCTGATCACCCTGCCTCTGCCTGACTGCCTCACCTCTAACCACCTCTGCTTGCCTTCCTGATTGCTCCTAACTGCTCCCCTGCTGGCCTGATTGCCCCTAACTACCTCTGCCTAGGCTGCAGCTGCAAGCACCCAGGATCACAGGGTGTGCGGCTTGTCCTTCTTTTGGGCTTCAACTTGGCTGGTCCCCATTCCTCTTTCCCCAGTGTTGAGTGTCTGAGTTGTAATGGCATGATGGCGTGATGACTATTTGCATATTAGCTCTTTATTATATAGGATTTTAACTTGCCACAGTCTATCTTCAAGTGGATACTATACCACTTCACATCTTACATAGAAACTTCTCTATAACAAAATTTCATTTTCCCAGGCAATTTTGGTCTATTGTTGTCATGTATTTTTCTTTCACAGATGTTGTAAAAGTGACATTACATTATTATTTGTTTAAAAAATTAATTATCTTTAAATATATTTAAGTAATAAGAAACTTCTATTATATTTTTTCCTATGCATTTACTGTCTTTGGTGTTTTCCATTTCTTGGCATAGATCGTTATTGTATCTGGTAAAATTTTATTTCTGCTTACAGGACTTCTTTTAACATTTCTTACACTATAAATCTGCTGGTCATAAATAAAATTCAATCTTTTATATAGGAAAAATATATTTTAATTATTTTGAAAAATAATTTCACTCAGTCTAGAATTATAAATTGAAAGGATTTTCCCCCCTTGTGAGTACTTTAATGATGATACTCTATTATCTTCTCCCTTACAATATTTCTGATGAGAAATATTTTGTAATCCTTATGTTTATTCCTGTGTATAGTGTGTCTCTTTTCTTCTGACTATTTAAAAGATTTTTCTTTTCACCATTGGTGTTGAGCAATATGATTTTTATGTATCTTGATGCAGCTTTCTTTATGTCCTATGCTTACTATTCACTGAGCTTCTTTGACCTGTGGGCTTATATATATATTTTTTTACCATATTTTACTAAATTTGGAAATTTTTTAATCATTCTTTCTTCAGATGAATATATATATATATATATATATATATATATATATATATATATATATATATGTTCAGGTCTCTAGAGGGGGCTGGGGAGGAAGAGGAGTGAACCAAACCCAAACCTCAGTAGGCAATTGAGTATGGGACGGCCGGCAGGGCCATCCCTGCAGTGGCCATTTCATGACCAGCTGCCTGAGACTGGCTGGTTCATGGGCTGGGCAGTGCACAATGGGGCTGTGCGTAGCTTACAAGGAAGGCATGACCTGGGGAGTCTGAGCCTTGATCCCGCGCAGTAACCAGATCCGTACATTGGGAATGTGGCCGTTCTCTTCACCCTGAGTTGCCCCATTGTTGCTTCCCCGGAGCAGTCATAGTGCCTTCTTCCATCACAGTCCCCTAAGCTCACAGCGATGGAGGTATGCTGACAAAGGTTTGGATGAACAGAACATGGAAGACCCATGGGTGATAGCAGGTGCTGGTGCTAGCTGGGGAGGGGGTCGTGTGGTTTGGCGTGAAGCGCTCAGTCACAGCTTTGGAAGCTTCTTTCTTAGTTTCTCAGAGAGCTCAATGGTAAGGAAATGCAGGTCTTGTCCTGCGTTGCAGTTTCCATGGAAAACTCGCTGTTGGGGGTGTCAGAGGGGTTGGCCCGCAGCGCCTGTGGCGGGGAGACACCCTTCTCCCGTAACCTTTTTACAGGCTGGTTGCTGAATGCCCAGGAACTGCTCAGCAGATCCTTGGTTAGAAAGGGCAGGGATTGGGGAGAGGAGGAAGAGCCAAGCTGCCTCTTCTCCACCCGCTGGAAGGCACAGAGCCTAAGGCATGATCTCCAGCCCGCTCACATGCCCCAGGAGGCTGCTTCCAGAGAGACCGTGAAGGCCAGGCTCTGGTCATGTGTCCTGGTGGGTCTGAAAAGCAGGAGGCAGAGCCGTGCTCTCACCTGGACCTTGGGACAGCAGCCTCCTGGTTCTCAGCAGAGATGTTCTCAGCTCTGGGGTCGGACCACTACTCAGGTTGAAACCACATGTAGGAGCCACTGGTGCAGGCGCACCTTTGGAAGGCAGATACAGCAGGCAAACCATCGGACCTTGTTGCCTGGGCAGTGATGCCAGTGTCCCGCCCCGCCCTCTGGCCGTTCTGTGCCTGCACACCTGCAAGCTACCCATAGGCCCACCATCTTTGTTGGGTTAATTTGCATACTCACTCCTGATTGGCTGTGGGTGTAGCAGAGGTACGGTCAATTTACATGTTTGCCTATTATGAGGTAAGATAAATATGGCAATGAATCCTAAAAAGAACATTTCAAGCATTTATGAAATATTCCTTTTATAGATTCATCTTGAGAACTATTCCAATTCCTCTCTGAAATCAATATAAATATATACAGTTTTAAAAATGTATGGGGAAGATATTCTGGTTTAGTGGATACTATGATTTCCCACACAGATTCCCATTACAGTATCAGTACATCCATCCACCCCTCCCCAAGTTTTAATGGCTCATAGCTGCCCTCACTTCCCTAGAATTGCTCTATGCTGACCAGAGACACCAATGTCTTTTCCCACAGGGGTACAAGAGACCAGCTGCTTTAACTCAGTGATACACAACTTGGTGGTATGATTTACATTCCATTGCTCTCTCCCATCTCTTCCTATTTTCTTCAACTACTTATCTCTAAATAATGTTAAATACCTATTTGTTTATTGTCAGTTACCCCTAGAATATAAACTTTTTTTAATTTTTAAATATATTTTATTGATTTTTATAGAGAGGAAGAAAGAGGGACAGAAAGTTAGAAACATCAATGAGAGAAAAACATCTATCAGCTGTCTCCTGCACACCCCCTCCTGGGGATGTACCCGCAACCAAGGTACATGCCCTTGACCCAAAATGAACCTGGGACCCTTCAGTCGACAGGCCGACGCTCTATCTACTGAGCCCAGTTTCGGCGAATATAAACTATTTATTTATTGTTCGTTCCCACTAGAATATAAACTCCACAATGGCATGGGAGCTGCTTGTTTATTTACTGCTGCAAGTCCATAACCAGAGAACAATAGTGCCTGCTAAGTAGGTGCCAAATAAATATTTATTTAATGAATTATATTTCCTCAGTTTGTATTTGATTTGTCCAAGTCAAATCCCTTACAGAGAAACTTGATATTACTCTTTTTATCCTCAATGCTATCTCCTGCACATGTGTCAAACACAAGGCCCGCGGGCCAAATCCAGCCCGCCAGGCCTTGCAATGTGGCCCGCACCGCGCTGTCATCACTGCACTCCGCTGTCAGTTTATGACATTGTCAGTTTATGACTGTTCAGTAAACCATTCGGCCCGCGATTTAGGCTGGATTTTAGATTTTGGCCCCTTCTCTGATTGAGTTCGACACCCCTATAGGTTCTCAACACTTTTTGAATGAGTAAATGAATGAATGAATAACTGAGCAAAGACTTGATTCATCAGATTAGTAACCTGGTAAAGATGTAAGGAGATACAATATAAGTAACTTTCAACAGACAAGACCAGGTTATGAATTAACTAGAACAATGGAGAATACTTAGGGTGACCATGCAATAGAGATAGTCAGGAAAAGGCAAAGAAATTCTAGGCAAGTTCAAATTTTTATCTGAGGAAAACCCAATAAAATTCTAGTCATACTTCAAACTTTTGCCTCAGTCAGATCTTACATATATATACATACACTTCTTCAAAGTTTCAAATGAAAAAAATTTGTAAGCACAGATTATTAGAATTATTTTAAATTACTAAGACTAGGAGTCAAAAAAAAAAAATCCCACATCTAAAAATAAACCAAGATAACATTCTAAAGTTAATTTAAATGAAAAAATGCTGATGGGTAGAATAAATTAATTATAATGATGATCACTTTTTTAAGTATAGAGGGCTTTTTCTTCGCTAGTTCCAAAACATTCCATAAAACTTGACTGAAATGCATAAAGAATGAAATGAAACATATACTTATTTAAAGCTAATTATCCATCTCATAGTTACATTTTAGTAAAATGACTTTCTTATTCAAATTAACACATCAATAGGAAATTTGCTATAATAAAATATAGAAATTCCACAAAATTGAAGCTAAGTGGGAAATGGCAGTTTGAGCTAATTGAATTAATGACAGCAATATATGGATAAATTATATCCTATTTTTTTCAAATTTTATACCCAAATTTTCAAATAACTCTCTCAGGAGAAATCATAAAATATCTGACAAGTGAATCTCTGGCAGAATAAACAACAAATAACCCATTCTCAGGCTCCAATCATTTCTAACTGTCATTTACTTAATTGATACAAACATTATGTTTTCTGTATGACCTCTAAGCTTTTATGTTTGTGACTCCTGGTCTAAACCATTTAGGTGAAGTATCAACTATTCTCTTCTAAATGGTCCACCAAGGCTGGATACTCATCTCTTATCTCCACATCTTTTTGCACTACTTATCAGTAGACAATCAATTTTCATCTTCAGTCTTCATCTCTCCTACCTATCTAAAGCCTTTTCTTACCCTATTATTCAAAACAGAAGCACAATATCTCCCCTGCATTAAGCATTTATGTAAAGCTATAGGCTGGTGCTTGAATTCGTGAACCAATGGGGTCCCTCGGTCTGGCCTGTGGGATCGGGCCTAAACCAGCAGCTGGATATCCCCCAAGGGGTCCCAGATTGAAGAGGGTGCAGGCTGGGCTGAGGAACACCCCCCCAGTGCACAAATTTCGTGCACCGGGCCTCTAGTATTATATAAGATACTATAATGCTCCAATAAATGAGTTTGGAAATAGATGTATAATATCTCAGAAATATTGTCCAATAATGCAGAAGGATACTTGACAGTTTATATAGTACTAGAGGCCCAGTGCACAAAATTCGTGCATGAGGGGGAGGGGTGGGTGGTATCCCTCAGCCCGGCCTGCATCCTCAACGGATGTCCGACTGCCTGTTTAGACCTGATCCCGGTAGCATCGGGCCTAAACCGACAGTTGGACATCCCTTTCACAATCCAGGACTGCTGACTCCCAACTGCCCTCCCTTGCACGCCTGGTTCCTCCCAACTGCTCTCCCCTGCCATTTTGTGTCCACATGGGGGCAGGATCTTTGACCACATGGGGGCAGCTATCTTGTTCTTGTGTGTTGGAGTGATGGTCAGTCTGCATATTACTCTTTTATTAGTTAAGATAGAAGCCTGGTGCATGGGTGGGGGCCTGCTGGTTTGCCCTGAAGGGTGTCCCAGATCAGGGTGGGAGTTTCCTTGGGGCATCAGGAGGCCTGGGTGAGGGGCCTGTGGTGGTTTGCAGACTAGCCATGCCCCCCCCCCCGGCAACCCAAGCAGAGGTCCTGGTATCTGGAATTTATTTACCTTCTACAATTGAAACTTTGTAACCTGAAGTGAAGGCAAGCCTCCTGATCGCTCCGTGGCTGCTGCCATTTCTGTTTGGATTTGTTTACCTTCTATAATTGAAACTTTGTAGCCTTGACTGGAGGCTTAGGCAGGCTAGGGGAAGCGAAAAGCTTGGCTTTTTCCATTGCCAAAGAAACCCAAGCCTCCCTCCTGCTCTCTGTGGCTGCAGCCATCTTGGTTGGGGTTAATTTGCATACTCACTCTGATTGGCTGATGGGTGTGGTTTATAGGTGTAGCGGAGGTATTATCAATTTGCATATTACTCTTTTATTAGATAAGATTAGTAGCCCTGCGCACAAATACATGCAACAGTAGCTCTCTGTGGGGCCTGGTTGCTCTGCGACCACTGCCCAGAGGCTCTCCGTGGCCCAGAGGCCCATTTGTGCCCCAGCCTGACAAGAGGCCCATCTGAGGCTGGGCACGGAATGCTCACGCTCCCTGCTCTCAGCGGCCACCCCCCTTACCCTCCAGGACCGGAGGACTCCAGCAGGACTGAGAGGACTGGGCGCTGCCATCTTGTGGCTATGGGCGCTGCCATCTTTGTGATGGAGTGATGGCTAATTTGCATATTATCCTTTTATTAGATAGGACAAGCAAACTAGGGCAAGATTAGCAAAGAGAATAGGGAGGGGAGCCATCCCTGCCTTCCAACTGACACTATAAATATAGATTAGCCAGTAGTGCTCCAAGAGGGACCAGAGAAGAGCCTCATTCATTGGCCATGTTAGCAACACAAATCACCATTCCACAAGAAAGCAGGACACAGTGATCATAGGTGAGAGAAGGAATACACAAGGCCATAGAGTGAGGTTCTTTTCAAAGAAAAGTAAGACTTTCCACTACTGGACATAGAAACAATGAGTTCCCTTCTACACTCTTTAATGCATGAGCCTCAGATTGGGAATTGTGCCAGTTATATATCTAGGGCAAGAATATGAGAATGGTATCAGTCCTGCAGAAAGATGGGTATGGCTTGAATAAGAGGCACAGTGGGAAGGGGGAAGAGAAATCTACTAGAATGGCAACATTTCTTTTGGAACAGGAAATCCAACCAAAATTCTAATCTATCATAAACTGAGGGTGCCCAGAAAGGACACATTCTACCGTTATATGGCCTAAGAATGCCACATAGTTTCAGTGGAGCAATGATCCTACTGATTAAAGTCAATAGAAAATTAAGTATTCTCTTAAGGAGTCACAGGGTTCAACTGGGGAAGAGAGTAATAGGACCGAGTTGTTTCACTGATTTCTATTCATCCATCTATACTGATTTAACTCATTTTTTAAAAAATATATACCTTATTGATTTTTTTACAGAGAGGAAGGGAGAGGGACAGAGAGTTAGAAACATCGATCAGCTGCCTCCCGCACACCTCCTACTAGGGATATGCCCGCAACCAAGGTGCATGCCCGTGATTGGAATCGAACCTGGGACCTTTCAGTCTGTAGGTCGATGCTCTCTCTACTGAGCCAAACCAGTTAGGGCCTGATTTAACTAATTTAATAGTAATTTGTCTATTCAGGTTTTCTATTTCTTGAGCCATCTATTTCATCTAACTATTAAAAAAGGCTTAAGATATGGAATATGGGCAGGAATCAATGGTGTTAACAACAGAATGGAAAAGCCCTTATTTCTTAACTACTCTTATATTTTCTATCTATTTGCATTACTCTCTGAGCAATTTCTTCAAATCACTAATTCTCTCTTCAGTTATTTGTACTTTGCTAACTTAACCCTTCCACTGAGCATTTTTCCCCCTCCCATCTTTCCTGTTAGAAGAAAACAAGCGAATTATTTTATAACAGTGACAGCTGACAAACCACTGCATCTTTCATAACACCAATATGTAACATGTGCAGGGTAAGGCAAAAGTAGGTTTACAGTGGTATCACTTACAAATGCAATTAATAAATAAATAATAAATAATAAACTGTTTTGTGTACTTGAACAACTGTAAAACTACTTTTGCCCCCCTATATTATTCCATTCTCTTTATCAGTTCGAAGTATATTATTTTTCTGAATGATGTTAGCACATTTCTCACATTCAAAATCCTTATTATATTTTTCATTTCTAGTAGTTTTAATATTTTTCAGGTCCATCTGATTTGTTATAATTTTCTCCTCTTTTCTCTTAATTACTTTGTTATTTTAAACATTTTAATCATAGTATATAAGAATACAAATAACTATACAAGAAATATATTTTATAAATGTAACTTTTATATTATTTCCATTAATACCAGTATCTGAAGGTTTTGTAGGTTTGGTTTTGTTGTTTCCGATTATTCATAATTCATAGCAGTTTATTTCCTTATGTTTTCTGAACGTGTTTTTTTCTATTCTTGCCTTCTAAATTCACTTTTCATGTAAGTTGCAGCTATTCAATCTGTCTTCTAACTTCTCTTTCTTATTTTCTATTTCTTTATCTCTGTACATTTACCCACCAGTCCATGACATGGGCGGTGAAATTACAGACTCCATATCTGACCATGAGTGTTCTCAGTATCATGCCAATGGTTCTGCTGCTTTTCACTGCAGTAAGTAAGCAGCACTTCCTAGTTACAACCCCCAGAAGTCAGAGTACTATTTCAGGCCAAATTATACAAAGAGATAATATAATACACAAGAGAAATCTAAAAGGATGATCTGAAAAAACTACATACTATATTATTCCAATGACATGATAGTCTAAAAAAGGCAAAACTGTAAAGATTAGTGGTTGCTAGGAGTTAGAGGGGAAAGAGGGATGTAAACAGGCAGAGCACAGGATCTTTAGGGCAGTACAACTATTCTGTGTATTACAATGGTAGATACATGTCACTATATACTTGTCAAAACTCATTGAATGAATACCAAGAATGAACCCTAATGCTAACTGTATACTTTGGGTGATAATAATGTGTCAAATGTAAGTTCATCAATTTTAAGAAATGTGTTCGTGGAGAAGGTTGTGTGTGTAGAGACAGGGTACATGGGAGCTCTTTGTACTTTCTGCTCAATTTTGCTATGAACCTAAAACTAAAACTGCTTTAAAAAATAAAGTTTATCCTTTTTTAAAAAAACAAAAGGAAATAAAAAAGAGAATGAAGGGAGGAGGGGAAATAGAAGGGCACTTAATAGGGAAATGATTATATTTTTTGGCATAAGAAATACTGTGAATTATGAATATTATGTATGGTTTAAACAGTATGGTGTATATCAATTCTGAAATAAAAATTCTCCAGGTTTTTATCCTTAAGTAAAAAGGAAAAAAAAAGTCACACAGTAATTTGTAAAGTATGGCCTTATGACAATTTTAAAAACTATGTGTTTATGGACCTGCATGAGATATCTATATATATAAAAGCTTAAGCGACCATTATGACCAAACGACCAGAACAAATGATCAGTCACTATAACGAACACTGACCAACAGGGCACAGATGCTCAACCCAGGAGCTACCTCAGGATGGTCAGTGTACTCCCTCACACCCTCAGCCAACCTCCAGCCGGCCAACCTCCCTGGGCCCCTTCCCCAGGCTAGTCAACCTCCTGGGGTCCCTTCTCCCTTCTGGCTGGCCCCCCAATAGGCCTAGATTGCTGGTCAGGCCATGGTACCCGACCCATTCACAAATCTGTACACCGGGCCTCTAGTATATTTAGAACTGTGAAGTAAAACTTATGAGAGAATACACATAAAATTTTACATTGGTTCTCAGAGGAGATGAACACAGTCTTGACAGGAAGAGGAAAGTGAAATTATTATTAAATGTACTTTTACAATTTAAAGTAAAACTAATAAATTTCAGTGTGGCATATAGTACATTCACCATCTCTGTCTAGTTCCAAAAAACATTTTCATCACCCCAAAAGTATTTATTCATTATTGATATCAGGATAAATGTTTAATTATTCAGTGAGTATAAATTTTTTCTGAATCCCCACAAAGCAGATAAGAACTCAGAGTGAAGGATGAGAGAACACTTTACAAAACCTTTGGCTTTCAAGATGACTGTCTCCTCAAAGAGTTATCTCACCAACCTACAGTATCTCATTGCATACCTGGTGGCACATATACCCCCAAAAATCCAAAATCATGACAGAAGGAGTTTTAAAATGTAGGTACTTTTAATATTTTCTAATAAAATATTTTAAAGTTACATTACAGAACTGTTTTGTCACCAGTGCAGTAAAAGGTCAAATGAAAAGAGGTGTGTTTACACAACTACTACTACCAGCACTTCCTCCATCATTTGCTTTCCCTTGGTTTCTCCAAACCATATAATAAACTAGTCCAACATGCCTGTAAAGTTAAAATTAAACTGTTTTTTTAGAGGACTATATCCAGGCAATGAGCATTCTTATAAATAACATTAAGAAATAGTCAAGCAGAAACCGGTTTGGCTCAGTGGTAGAGCGTCGGTCTGCAGACTGAAAGGTCCCAGGTTCGATTCCGGTGGGGGCATGTACATTGGTTGCGGGCACATCCCCAGTAGGGGCTGTGCAAGAGGCAGCTGGTAGATGTTTCTCTCTCATCAACGTTTCTAGCTCTCTGTCTCTCTCCCTTCCTCTCTGTAAAAATCAATAAAATATATTTAAAAAAAAAAAGAAAAGGAAGTCAAAACACATATACACACACACAAAAAAAACTTTATTTTAGTAACATGCATTAGCTAAAATTATTTGCAAATTATATTCTTGGGCTTAGGAATGTTTCTCTATTTCTAAAACACATGAAATACAGATGGCAAGACCACCTCAAATCCTTTTATAGTATTAACATATAAATAAAATTTTAAATGAAATGCTCCTGATCTTCTATTTATTCAATGTTTATTATGAACAAACTAAGTATAATGCCTTGAGCAGGTACTGGAGAAATGTTTAAAATTTAATAGCAGTTCCTGTCTAAAATGTGCATCCAGTCTAGTAATGAGAGCTACAGAAAAATGAACCTAAGTACAATTTAAGAGGGAGTCTGGATGGTACTACAAGATAAATACCAAGTGCAATGGGAGTTTATAAAAGGGAAAAACTACTGAGAGGGTTAATTAAACAAACATTTCTTAAGTGTCTACTATATGCCCAGTACCATGCTGGGTACTAAGAATGGCAACATTATCCTCCCCTCAAGAAATTTATAGCCTAGCAGGGGAATAAGAGACTCTATTATGTATGACTTCATATAATGTAAAATTTTGTGATAGAGATAATCACGAAACACAAGGTAGTATCAAAAAACTACAAATGCTTATCCCCCCCTTTAGATAAGGAGTAAAAATTATTCTACTGAGTTAAAATAAAATTATTCTGCTGGTTTTCTGACATAATTTTTAGAGGTTAAAAATCCTATATAATAAAAGGCTAGTATGCAAATAGACCGAACAGCAGAACAACTGGACAACCAGTCACTATGATGTGTGCTGACCACCAGGCGGCGCTAACAGAACATAATGGGAGTTGGCTGTTGTGGGATAGTGGAATAAGTGAGTGGTGGCGTCAGACGAAGGCAGGGCGCTGATCGCTGTCATGGGGAAAGCCTCTAGTGGTTACTGAAAATTCTTTGCTCCTATGCGCCCGTGGTCCCACCCAGCGCTCATACCTGCTGCTGGCGCCCGACACCAGCCCCGCATGCTCAACGCCATCAGCGGATGTGAGCGGTGAGCACCTGCCCCAATCGCCCCTCAGGGCTTCTCCACCTCCCCCTGCTCCTGAGGGGCAATTTGGGCAGCCGTTCATACCTGTTGATGGTGCTGGCCCTGCTCGCACCCGCTCTGGTGCTGGACCCAATTGCTCTGCACCATCAGCAGGTGCAAGTGGGGCTGGCACCGTCAGTGCATGGGAGCGGCAGTGGCATAAACGGGTCTGCCAGCAGATGGGGACCAGGGACTGAGGCAGGAGGGGCCGGGCGGGGGCACAAAGGATTTGACGAGACCCACCCCTATGCCCACTGCAGCCTTGTGGTCCACAGTTCCTTTCAAGGTACATGAATTCATGCACTGGGCCCCTAGTACTTAAAGAAGTCTAAGTGACAGTCTCTCATCATATCCCCTATTTTAAAACTACAATCACAAGCATCATTATCTTTATAGCATGGTTATTAGGCCTAAGGATGGCATCCAGGGCAGTTTATGCAAGACAGCAATTGTCAAAGTTAAACATTCTCATTGTCAAAAACACTAATAGAACTTATAACTAAATTAATATAGGTACAGAGAGAATTTTAAAAAAAAGTATAGGATAAAGGTAAAATATCAGCTTGAGGCAGGATCAAGGAATGAAGAGGCTAGCCATTAAAGAAAACAGGGGGGTGAGAGAAAATGGATGGAATCCTACTTTTTAGCCATAGACAAAAATAAATTCTAGATGTATCAAAAAGACAATATAAATTATTAAATACCTAAACTATAAAAATAGTAGACTTGCAGAATAGAAAAACCCATCTTAGAATTCCTTGCAAATGCTGAAACCGGTTTGGCTCAGTGGATAGAGCATCTGTCTATGGACTGAAGGGTCCCAGGTTTGATTCCAGTTAAGGGCATGTACATTGGTTGCGGGCACATCCCCGGTGGGGGGGGAAGGGGGGACGGGGGGGTGCAGGAGGCAGCTGATTGATGATTCTCTCTCATCGATGTTTCTGGCTATCTATTCATCTCCCTTCCTCTCTGTGAAAAATCTATTAAATATTTTTTTAAAAAAATAATTCCTTGCAAATCATGCAATAAAAACTAGAAGGCTAGCCGAAGCTGGTTTGGCTCAGTGGTAGAGCGTCGGTCTGCGGACTGAAAGGTCCCAGGTTGGATTCCGGTCAGGGGCATGTATGTTGGTTGCGGGCACATCCCCGGTGGGGGTGTGTGCAGGAGGCGGCTGGTCGATGTTTCTCTCTCATCGACGTTTCTGGCTCTCTATCTCTCTCCCTTCCTCTCTGTAAAAAATCAATAAAGTATATTAAAAAAAAAAAAACAACAACAACAAACAAACAAACAAAAAACTAGAAGGCTTGTGAAAAAAATGGGGGTAAAAGAACACTCAAAACTACATTAGTGATACATTTGAAAACAATGATAGGAACCTTAAAAAAACAACTTTACACATTATTAAATGACTAAGAAATAAACACTATAAGAAATATGGCACTTTACCTTTACCTGAGATTTGCTTGTGGAACTGAGTGCCACAAGGGTTGCAACATGTAATTATTATGAAGTGGTGGAAGGAGGATTATCAAATGTCACATACAAGGTGGGCAAAGGCAGGTTTATAATTGTTCACACAGAAAATAATTACTAAATAATAATACAAATAAAAAACTGTTTTGCGTACTCACAACTGTAAACCTCCTTTTGCCCCACCCTGTATAAAGTTGTAACACCAAATGTGCATGGGTATAACTCATAACACAAAGAGTCATCTGAGCCCTGACGGTTTGGCTCAGTGGATAGAGCGTCGACTTATGGACTCAAGGGTTCCAGGTTCAATTCTGGTCAAGGGCATGTACCTTGGTTGCAGGCACATCCCCAGTAGGGGCTGTGTGGGAGGCAGCTGATTGATGTTTCTCTCTGTGCCTCTCCCTTCCTCTCTGTAAAAAAATCAATAAAATACATTTAAAAATAAAAATAATAAGTCAACTGAAGTAGTTTATAGATGTTTGAGGTGTGTGCCTCTTGTGTATTCCTATGCAATTTGTTTCAGCTGGCTATTTTTCTGCATTTACCTAGTGTTTCTCACAGAGAAAATTGTGCATAAACAAATGTAACTCCCATTATGCTCAAATTGTTCCCTGATATATCAATCACATTAGGATAAATGTACAATTTCAAAAGAAGTAGTATAGAATTGACTATATAGGTGCTTAAATCCACCAAAGTATTAAAAAAAGAAAAAGAAGAAAGAAAGAAAATACTCAAATCTTAATTCTTAGTGTATTGAGGTTAGGAAGTAATTTACAGTTTTCTAATCAACATTCTTAGAAAGCAATGACTGGATAGTCTCAGTTACTACAATAACCTAAAATCAAAGACTGTAAAAAACTCATAAATTTTTAAGTAATTAGTAGAATAGTTACATTATCATTGAGAAGATCAAAATAAGTTACCCACAAGAACACTTTCGCTGACCAACAAGGTTAATGGCAGAGATAACTATAACAATGATTAGTTATAGTAAAAAAAAATAACTACTCTTATCAGGATAGCTGTCTTCCAAAGCAAGCTTTTAAATGATTTCATCATGAAATATAGACATAGTTAAATTGATTAATCTTCCAAATATTTCAAATATGCTACACACAACCTTTACTTGTCTTCTACCCTATTCCCAGCTGTCCACTTAGAACATTTTAAGATAATTATTTGGGCCCTAGTGAGTTTGGCTCAGTGGATAGAGTTGGGACTGAAGGGTTCAATTCTGGTCAAGGGTACATACCTTAGTTGCAGGCTAGGTCCCCAGCCCTGGTTGGGGCACATGCAGGAGGTAACAAATCGATGTGTCTCTTTCATATCAATGTTTCTTTCTCTTTCTCTCTCTCCCTCCTCCCCCCTTTCCTCTCTCTAAAAATCAATGAAAAGTATCCTCAGGTGAGGATTAGCAAATAAATAAGTAAAATTATTCAGTTCCTAACGTCCACAGACTTTGGAAAGAGAAGATACCAGAAAGGAGGCCAGGCTTGATTAAGAAATGGCTCAGGAGAAAATATAAGGCAGACTTTTTAATTATCCCAGTATTTTCAGCAAATCAGAAACAGCATTAGGAATCAAGTTTTTCAATATCTGTCTTCAATCATCATCAATGCCATATCTGATTCTCTCTTTATACTAAACAAATAAGATTGTATTAGTGCAAATGGTAAGAATTGGGGCTTTGGGAAATCTTCTCTATTGCCACTTACTAGTTTTCTGAGTGTGAGCAAACTATTAGCCTTTCAAAGCCTCAGTTTCCTCATTTGAATATTGAGGCTAATGCTATATAATAAAACTCTAATATGCAAATCGACTGAACTGTGGAATAACCAGTGGAATGACTGGTCACTATGATACACACTGACCACCAGGGGGCAGGCGCCCAATGCAGGAGCTGCCTGCTGGTGGTCAGGGCGCTCCCACAGGGGAAGCGCCATTTGGCCAGAAGACAGGCTCATGGCTGGTGAGTGCAACTGTGGTGGTGGGAGCCTCTCCTGTCTCCGTGGCAGCGCTAAGGAGCAGTGAGCAGGCTGGCGGTAAGGAGGGGTCCCAGACTACGAAAGGGATCCAGGAACTGCGAGAGGTATGTTTGACTGCCGGCTTAGGCCCAATCTCCCAGGCGGACATCCCCTGAGGGGTCCTGGACTTTGAGAGGGTGCAGGTCAGGCTTAGGGTTACTTTGCCTTAATACATGATCTCATTGTACATCAATTCAAGTGCATGAATTTAGTGCACTGGGCCTCTAGTAATCCATTCAGTTGTGAAAATTAAGGGAACTAACATAAATGAAACACTTACCACAGTCTGGCACCTACTAAGCAATCAATAAATACTGTATTTATTGATACAAACCATCATCAATTTTTCCCAAATCTCTGATCATCACTTTTCTAAACTCCTTACTTCTTGGTTTATAACTACACTGGATGCTGACTTTTTTTTTTTTTTTTTTTTTTTGTCACCTTCCTAGAAGTAAACTTTCGTATAAGTAAAATAATTTCTCATAGCTTCTCTGAGATAAAGTTCAAGGGAAAAGTTACACAAAAACCATGGCTCCTTTTCCCCATCCTGAAGAAAAGTAGAGTCTAATCTTGCTTTGTTCTGTCTCTATGCTCTGTTCCCAGGGAATGCTGAAGAACTAGAGTTGGTTATGGTTTTGTCTTCTGAAAGGACCTTCAGAGCTGTGTCTCGCCGGGATGCTGGATTTGTAAATCTGAGGTAACTAAGACACACTCAATGAGAATCTTATTTTTATATTTGTCCCAATTTTGTGGCCCTAATTGTATGCCATTTTAAAAAAATTTCCCTTCCTTATTTTCCTCCAAATTCCTGATTTGCCTATATCATCCTATCAAACAAAGTAGTTGTTACTCTACCTTAATAGATGATCCCATTGTACATCAACATTTAAATTTCAATAATCATTCTTGCCCTGGCCAGGTAGGTCAGTTGGTTGAAACATCATCCCTTCACGACCAAAAAATCAGGAATTCAGTTCTCAGTCAGGGCACGTACTTAGGTTGCTGGTTCAATTCCCGGCCCAGATCGAGGAGCATGTGGGATGCTCTCTCACATCAATGTTTCTCCTCATCTCTCTTTCCCTCTCCCTCTAACAATCAATGAGCATGTCCTTGAGTGACGACTGAAAAATAAATCATTCTTACACAAGAACATTATTGCTATGCTCATATATGATCAGAGAAAGCCTCACTATAGTATGAACAAAGTTTAAGTGCTGAAAAAAAATCTACAAAAAAGTAATTAGAGCAAGAAAGTATGTCTAGTCTAAGACATCCTATGAACAATACAATTTGATTTCCCAGATATTTGTCCCTTATTTTCTTGCAATAAAAATTATTGCTCTCACCAAGCAAAAATATCACAGATGAATCTTCAAGTATAAAACTTACTGTAATGACTATAAAACTATGGAGAACATTCATCTTTCTCAATACTTTTTTTAATCATGTTACTTTTCATTTCTACATTTCAGTTTCTGCCCTCCCCCCTCCCAAAAAAAACCCTTCACTTTCTCTCCCCTCAGTTGTGTATTTACCCCCTACTACATCTTCAATACGATAGCAGGTAATAGTTATTGAACTCCTAACTGTACACCAGAAATTGTGCTAAACATTTTACATGCGTTCATTCAACCCCAAAATCCTATAAAATGTGTCTTTTACAGATGAGAAAACTGAGGCTACTCAGGGTCCAGTAACTTACCACAAGTCACACACCTTAACAAATAAAACAAGTCAGAATGTGAACTCAGATGTGCCAGATTCCAAAACCTGTGTTTGTAATTACTTCTTCCCTATATATGATGAGATAATGTTTTTCTTTAAATTCATCTTTAACATGTAGTTCATTGTCTGGCATGTAAAATACAATAAATATTTTCTGAAAGGATGTTTTATTATACTGACATTCAAAGTGTCCCACTGTAAGAGAGGAAGAAATTTCCTCTATTCCTTCATGCAAACCTTCCCCAAGAAAACTATGATCACTGGCAGTGGGGAAAGGAGGAAGAGATCTTAGGCTTTTTTCACCCACTATAGATAATAATTTCTAGTTGTTGTAATATCTCTACTATACATATTTTATCATATGCTTTTCCACATGTTTATAAGTAAGCTACACAAACATGTTTTAATGAGTAGGCATTAGTACGACTAGAAAGAAAAAAAAATGTGGCCCAAATAAATATACAAAGTGCCTTATAAAAATTTTATATGGATATAAAGCAAAATGAGAATTATTTTGCCAATTTGAAGTCAAATTATCTTTAACAGAAACATTTATCAAAATATCAGGTTGGTGACACTTTATAATTTGATACATAGTGTTTCTGTCAAGCAGGCTAAGAAATATTATGTAGGCATATGGTCACTATAAATCACAGAATACTAATCTACTTAGTAAAAGAAACCTGAAGTGATCTGATTTCCTATATAATCTCCAGGTTATATATATTTTTTAAATATCTTTCTTTTTATAGAGAGGAAGGGAGAGGAATAGAGAGTTAGAAACATCAATGAGAAAGAAATATCCATCAGTTGCCTTCTGCACGCCCCTTATTGGGGATTGAGCCTGCAACCAGGGCACCTGACCTTGACCACAATCAAACGTGGGACTCTTCAGTCCTCAGGCTCTATCTGCTGAGCCAAACCAGTCAGGGTATAATCTCCAGGTTATTAAACATTATTATATTTAGTTTCATTTGAAGAGTCAGCCACAGTCCTTATCAAATGCTTGTGATAATCCCCTATTTGAACAGATCTCAACAAAGTTATTTACAGCATTCACAGTTTATCTTGATTCTGATATGACAGGAATCTCTTCATTTTCACATATCCAAAAAAAAAGTATCAGGTACCCTCTGGTACTCATGATAATTTTTCAAACACCAATAAACTAGTCTTAAAAGGCATCACATTGTATTAAATTATCTTAAATACTATTTATACAAATCAGTTGCTAAGTGAACAATATAAAGAGGTCATGTAACATAATGGAAAGAGTATAATCTTTGGACAGAGATTTATCAATTACTAACTATATGACTGTACAACTTATTTAGCCTCTCTGATTCCTAATTTTTCCTCTAACACAAACATGAAACCATTTAACTTACAAAGCTGTTTTAAGAAATAGAGATGTATAATTGCATACTACCTACTAACTGTTAAAGTTGCCTATCCCAAATTCTCCCTCTCTTTTTTATTAACAAAACACTAATTTTGGATAAGGTGGCAATGTGACTAAAATATCAGATTCCCTGTATCTACTGGTGACCAGATGACCATTTGTAACCAATGAAATGAAATATAAGGCTTATGAGCAAGGACTAAAGAAAAACTACTGTTTTAAAAACTAAAATGTCTGGGGAGGAAGTAGCTATCTTGCAATCCATAAGGCAAAAGCCACCCTTCATCAATAGCAGAGAAAAAAACATAGCAGGAGCCTGTGTCCCTGATGGCACAGTAGAACTCCTTATTTTCTGTTACCTGAAGAAGAAAATCCTATTTGATTAAGCCACTCTATCTGAGTTTCTATTACATATAGCTGAACACAATGTTAACATTATGTAAAAACACCTAGAAAAAGAATCCCCCCCCCCAAAAAAAAAAAAGAATCCACCCAGAAGATCAGTAAAGGCAATTAATTCACAAAATTTCTTATTTAACAGAATGTGTTAGATTATTCATCAGTAAAGTAGTGTTAAATTATTCATCTATAAAGCAATGATACAGTGGGATATCAACTAACACAAACACACACACACCCATTATTAAAAATGAGGTATAATAATGTATTCATTAAGATAAAAATTCTACCAGAAATTTTTATCTTAATCAGGAGGATCAAAGAATGATAGCTTTCATCAAGAAAGGTGTCCTTGGTGAAACAGAAAAAAGAAAAATGCAAACGGGTGAAAATTCTATTATTATAGCTTCATTCTCTGATATTTTAAGTACTAGTGACGTGGTGCATAAAATTTGTGCACAGTGCGGGGTTCCCTCAGCCCAGCTTGCCCCCTCTCACAGACTGGGAGCCCTCAGGAGATGTCCTACTGATGGCTTAGGCCCACAGTCTGGCCACCCTCTGTGGGAGGTGACTGGGCTAATCAAGGGAAGGCACCAGTCCCTTTACCCCGCTGCTACAGCCACTGCCAGTCACTGCAGCCACCAAGGTGTTTTAATCAACACGGACTCTTCATTGTGAAAATATGACAACTTTCTTTAGGCATTTTCAAGATGTGAAAATATGACAACTTTCTTTAGGCATTTTCAAGATCTTTCGTAGGATATGACATTTCTTTCTTTCTTTTCTTTTTTTAATCCACACCTGAGGATATGTTTCCATTGATTTTTAGAGAGTGTGGAAGAGAGAGGGAGAGACAGAAAGAAGCATCAATGTGAGAGGGACACTTTGATTGGTTGCCTCCTGCCTGAGCCCTGACTTGGGCCCCGGTCAGGGAGGAGCCTGTAACCATGCCCTTGATCAGAATCGAACCCGGACCCTGCAGTAAGCAGGCCGAAGCTCTATCCACTGAGCCAAACCAGCTAGGGCAAGGATATGACATTTCTTAGCCCCTCCAGTAGTGGACCTTCATTTTTTCCTCCAGGAGTGTGGTGGAAAAACCCTAGATCACCTTCTTGAATTCTTATAACCCAAGTTACCAAGAACACTGCAAGTGGCAGCATACATGGAGCTTAGCCAATGAGTGGTCAGAAAAGGTATTTACTCTCGAACTGGTTTGGCTCAGTGGATAGAACGTAGGCCTGCAGACTGAAAGGTCCCAGGTTTGATTCCTGTTAAGGACATGTACCTTGTTTGGAGGCACATCCCCAGTGGGAAGTGTACAGGAGGCAGCTAATCGATGTTTCTCTAATTGATGTTTCTGACTATCCCCCTCCCCTCTTTCCTGTAAAAAATTGATAAAATGCATATATTTTTTTAAATGGTGTTTCCTCTGCAGCTCATGCAGCCCCTGCATTGTGTCCACTGGGCTAGGGGCATGTCCCCACTACCCAGTGATGGCCCGCCGGGGTCTCCGCACATCCCAGAGGCCAGCAGACAGTCCCCCCCAGTCGTGGGCATCGGGCTAGGGGGGATGTGGGGACTCCCAGGTTGTGTGCAGCTGCCGGGGTCTCCGCACACCCCAGAGGCCAGCAGCCAGCCCCATCGTGGGGGCTGGGCTAGAGGTGTGGACCCAAACCACCACTTGGCACCAGAGCACGTGCAAGCGGCTGCACCCATAGGCATGGAGTGGCCAGGGGGCATTCTGGTACCCCTGCCCCTCAGGGCCTAAATACAGGCCTACAGGCTAGGAGCAGCCTAGGTCCCAAGAATGTTCCCAGGCCACTCAGCGCCTACATTACAAATTAACCTCCATATTTGTTGGGTTAATTTGCATAGTTGCTCTGATTGGCTGGTGGGCATAGCAGAGTTATGGTTAATTTGCATGTTTCTCTTTTTATTATTAATAGATAGGATACCCACACCACAATGTACAAGCTCAAATGCTATTGAAGAAGGGGAGTAAACACAACTGGAACTAAGGATTCTATTTCAGATAAAGTAACATTTTGAATGGATAGTTAATGACAGATAAATATTAAGAAAAAAGTGGTTTTTTTTAAAGCCAAAAATCTTATCTTCAAATAATAAAATAAATTACAAAATGATAATCAAAAGATAATTTTCTGGGTCATAATATAGTAGAGTAAAGTATAATATGAAGTAAAGTAGGCAGAATTGATACGTAATATAATAATCAGGGAAAGGGGCAGAGAAAAGATGAGAATAGATTAAGACAGAATCAGAAAACAGGGTTGGGAATAAAAAAGAGAGATAAAACTTTAAAGGTAAAGTTTAAAGTTAACCCACTTATAACTTTAAACCCCACTCACCTACACCCTTTCCCAGAACCCTTTCTGTCACCTAAGCAAACATACTTAATATCACCTTTAAATCTTTCCCTCTACAAATTATCCAGTCCTCCTCCTTAATATTATCTTTCCTTATCCTTGTGAGTTCTGGAAGACCTATTAAAATCCTATTTTTCTACAAATTTCTCTGATAATCTCCACATGCATTCATAATATTTAAAACAATTTTTCTAGATGTACTTCTACAGTAAATGAATTTAAGTTTTTCTTTCTTCTGATTATGAGGCATGCCAAAGTTTGAGAACCACTGCTGTAAGCCTTTTAAAGAGCTCTAAGTTCCTGAAGAATATGATGAAATAAGCTACCTGGGGGAAAGAAAATCCCAGGCAGAAAGAACAGTGATTGCCTTGCCCTGATACACCAAAGTTGCAGGTTCGATCCCGATCAGGGCATATTTAGGAGTCAACCAATGAATACATAAATAACACACACACACACACACACACACACACACACACACACACGAATGCCTTGAGTAACAGTAAAAAGGTGGTAACTTATCAAGTCCCAGTGAAGTCAAAGAATTAAGGTTGCTGGTAGAAGTGAGCCAGAAAAACTAGAGGTGGTAGTTGGGAGAGCAAAATGGCAGCAATTGTCATTAAAAGTTGTAATAATTGATAATAACAAGGTCTAATAAGACAGTGACTCTCAATCTTGGCTGCATATTAAAGTCACCTTGGAAAACTGTTAAAAATAATATCCCAATCCACACTCAGACTAACCAAATCAGAATCTCTGGGAGTGAGTCCAAGGAATCTGGAGTTTTTCAAAGCTCCCCAGTTAATACAGATGCAATAAGGGTTTAAAAACATCTGCATAGGATAAGCTATAAAAGTGAATGACTGAGGTAGAAGACAAGATCAGTAGAGAATTTAAGAGGCCAGACTATCAGGATCAACTGTATGGATACTAAAATAATTAATATTAACTGGAGTCGTAAGAGAGTAACAATAAGCCCAGAAGAAATCTAGAAGCAATTATGAGAAACAGAGGAGGAGCCAGCACTTAAAAACTCTTCAGGGAAGAAATCAGTTTCAGTTACAGAAAAAAAGTAATAATGTTTAGATAAGAGTTTAAAGATGAAAGGGAATTTTGCAGATAACTGACAATGAGCTCCAGAAGGCACAGAAGAAGGGTCTCATGATCATGAATGGGTGAAAATTGGGATCAGACAACAGAGAGGAAGTTAACAGAAGGTCCAAATACAACTACTGAAGAATAAGTCAGGAAGTCTCAGAAAGCAAGCTGCCCTATTTTTTAACCCTACACAAAAACAACAAAAGAAAAAGCTCTATAAAGATAGAAAAACTTTTCCTGACCCAGCCACATTCAAACAGATTTTTAAAATTAATTTCAAATAAAAGTGAGTGATAGTAAAGTACCAATGTCAATCTTGTACAAAGTTGTTATAAGAAAAAGGAGATTAATATCTCTACAATGAAACCATGCCAGAAAGACATGCCCATATAATAGATCAAAACTGTAACATGCTATTTCAAAATTAGCTAAAAAGACCTTAAGAAAATGACACAAGACATGAATGAACAGATGTGAGAATTACACAAACTAAAATGAGATGACATTAACTCAGGAAAGAATTAAAAATAAAAGAATCAATGGTACATCTACACAATGGAATACTACACTGCGGTTAAAAAAAAAAGAAAGAAAAAAAAAGAAGGAATTCTTACCATTTGCAACAGTATGGATGGAACTGGAGAGCATTATGCTTAGCGAAATAAGCCAGTCAGAGAAAGCTAAGTATCACATGGTCTCACTCATTTGTGGAATATAATTAACAATATAAAAACAGATCCAGAGACAAAGATCAGACCATCAAACCTCAGAAAGGTAGGGGAGGGTGGGCGTAAGGGGGAGAGATCAACCAAAGGACTTGTATGCATGCATATAAGCCTAACCAATAGTGAGGGCATGACTGAGGGGTTTGGGGAGGGTGGGGGGATGGGGGAATAAGGACGCATATTTAATACCTTAATAAAGGGGGGAAAATAAAAATTAAAAAGAGCGTAAACCTGGGGGGGGGGGGAGGGGGAAAGGATCACTGCAGAAATGAAGACAGGAATGAATAAAGGCAGATAATCCCTTAAGAAAAATAGATAAGCCAGTCTCAGTGGTTGGGCATCAACCTATGAACCAAGAGTCACAGTTCGATTCCTGGTCTAGGCACATGCCGGGATTTCAGTCTTGATACCCAGTGGGGGGCCGGGGGGTGCAGGAGGCAGCCGATCATGATTCTCTCTCATCATTGATGTTTCTCTCTCTCCCTTCCTTTTCAAAATCAATAAAAATATTTTTTTAAAAAGCAGGTTAAAAAGGAGGAAAATTTCATAACTCAAAAGATAAAAAGGATTTGAAAATGATAAATACTGAAGACAGGCAAAAAATATTGAACATATGGATTATAAGATTCCCTGAAGAAGAAAATAAAAACATGGAACAGAATATAAAAAAAGTTTTAAACTTCCCTAAAATAGAAAAAATATTTGAAACCATTTTTTGAAAAAGCACAATTTGTCCCTAAGAATATCAACTTAGAATGAACAAAATGATTTTACTAAACATTAAAGAATAACACACACACACAAAGAAAAAGTGGGACCAGAAAGGGGAAAATAAAAAACTACACAGACAAGAAGAGTTTAAGAAATGAGAGATGAACTGGCAGTATTGGGTTTCTCATGATAATGAAAGTGATAAAGTGCATAATGAGATTAGATTGATAATCTCAGGGGGTCATAAAAGTGGCACAATTATGTAGAAGATAAAGAACCAGTTACTTATAAAGAAAGAACAGACTGGCATCAGATTTACCTATTGCACAAGAAGCTTGACAGTGGTATAAGCTATATATGTTATATAGGAAAAAAATAATTGTAACTGAAAAATACTATATCCAAGGATTCAGAAATTATACCACATATACTCTGAGGAAAGTACTACAAAATGTTATAAAATACTTTTCTGGCATCTGTTTTGATAGTCACTGGTCACTTTTTTTCCAGTCTTCATCACTCCTAGAGTTGTAGCTGGCAGTATAAATATAACCAAATCCAAGAACAATATTATATACAACCATTCCTGGAAATTGCTTCAAGAAACTTAAATCTCAAGTAATGGATATTTTGAAAACAAGCACAAGAAAAGCCTCAAAAAGATTTAGGCCAGTGTTTCAAAGACAATGAGCACCATTTCAGAGGCCAATAAGATGCTCATTAAGCCCAAAGTAATAAAATAGAAGATCTTAAAATGTGCCAGCCCTAAACTGAACAGACTCACCTGTACCATCCATTTCTGTCTCTGGAAGTATGCTTATTTCCATACTGTCAACATACCAGGCTTTGACAACCAAAGGCCAGTTATCCCCAACACAAAGTCCCCCCACTCACCCCAAAAGAGAAAGATAATCATATAGTTTTTATCTTGTAGTATATTAATGTAACAAATCTATATATATAAAAGCCTAATATGCAAAGTGTCCCCTCAGGAGTTTGACTGAACAGTTCAATCACTTGCTATAAAGTGCAATGACCACCAGGGGTCAGTGCAGAATGAAGGAAGTCCAAGTCCGGCAACCGACACCTGGGGAAGGAAGGCCCCAGACAGCAGCTGGCAGCCACTAGGGACCCTAACATGCACAAATTTCGTGCACTATGCCTCTAGTTATGTTAATATTTAACTGCCTTTGCCTTCCTAGAATAAACTACTTGATCATGAGGTACTGTCCTTTAAATACACTGCTGGATTTATTTTGCTAACATTTTATTTAGAATGTTTGCTTTTCTAGTCATGAGTAAGAATTGACTAACATTTATAATAGCAAAAAAATAAAAATCTTAACATCCATCATTAAAGAAAAACAGACTAAATTATGGTGTAGTATGCTATGGAATATTACTCAGCTTTGTAAAATTAGAGTTTCATTTACTAAACTGGCGAGATTGCCATGATTTTTTTAAATCCTTACCAGATGATGTTTTTCACTGATTTTTAGATAGAAAGGAAGGGGGAGAGAGATAAATATCAATATGACAGAGAAACATTGAGATTAGAGAGAAATATTACCCTTGTTGGGGATCAAACCCACAACCTAGAAATGTGCCCTGGCCAGGAATCGAACCCGCCACCTTCTTGGTGCAGGGGACAACTGAGCCACCTGGGCAGGGCAGCCATGTTTTCTTAAATGAATAAAGCAAGTTACAAAAAGCCTGTGTATGTGGAGTGTAAAAGTAGGTTTACAATTGTGAGTACACGAAACACAGTTTATTCTTTTATTATCATTTATTAAATTACAAGTCCTGGTGCAGGCATAATTCGTGCATGGGGGAGTCCCCTCAGCCCGGCTTGCACCCTCCCACAATCAGGAACTGCTGACTCCTAATCTCTCACCTGCCTGCTCACTCCTAACCACTCGCCTGCCTGCCTTCTCACTCCTAACTGCTTGCCTGCCTGCCTGCTGGCTCCTAACAGCTCACCTGCCTGCCTGCTCACTGTGCATCACAGTGACCAGTTATTCTGCTCATTTCATCGTAATGGTCACTTAGGCTTTTATATATATAGATAGATTTTATTTTTTCCATAGGAACAATTATAAAACTTTTGCCACAAATTGTATGCTTATCTGTTTTTGAGCAAAGAGAAAGATGTTGAAAAATACTCAGTATTGGTTAAAGTTGGAGTAAACGTGGAAAAGGGAGACCTGGAGGAAACACCTTTTTCTTTATTTACCCATTTTGTTTATTTTAGTGGTTGCAAGCAGAGTATTACTTTTGAAAATTTTTTACAAGGTAAAATGTGGGATAAAAACACTAGTGATAACTAAAAACAACTGATATTTGTTGACAATAAATGGCTACCTTTAGCCATTTTCTGCCAATGACAAAAAGAGAATTAAATTATCTAAAGCAAGGAGATAATCATTATAAAGTTCATTTATTTAAAAACACAAAATCTGCCTGACCAGCATGGCTCAGTGATTGAGTGTTAACCCATGAACCACGAAGTTATGGTTCGATTGCCAGTCAAGGCACATGCCCAGGTTGTGGGCCCAATCCCCATTGTGGGGTGTGCAGGAGGCAACCAATCAATGATTCTCATCATTAATATTTCTATCTCTCTCTCCCTCTCCCTTCTGCTCTGAAATCAATAAAAAAAAATATATTAAAAAATAAATAAATAAAATAAAAACACAAAATCCTGTGGCTCTCATGGGGCATGCCCACACCTTTCCCCACCCTCTTCCCATCGCATGTGCTTCCCTTGCCTCTCTCTTTCTTCTAAGCACCAAGGGCCCTTCTGTCTCTGTAACTTGTTCCCTGAGTCTATTTCTTCTACAGCTCACTTCTACTTCTATGACTTTTTAAATAAACTTTGTCTTACAGTTTGTGCCATGGCTCTGGATTCTTCCTTAGCCAGAACTCAAGTAAAAAATACAAATTTTATATAATAAAAGCCTAATATGCTAAGTGTCTGGTCAACTGGTCAACTGTTCAACCAATCAAAGCATAATATTTTAATGATATGCTCAATCACTCTCTATGACGTGCACTGACCACCAGGGGGCATACAGTCGACCGGTCAACCAGTCGCTTTGATATGCACTGACCACCAGAGGGCAGATGCTTCAATCGGTAGGTTTGCTTGCTGCTGGGGTCCGGCTGATCAAGACTGAGCAAGACAGGCCAGACAGGCCTTGGAGCCTTCCTACAGTCCCTTCCCAGCTGGCAAACCTCCCGTGTCCCTTCCCAGCCCCGATCATGCACTGGTGGGTTCCCTCAGCCTGGCCTACATCCTCTCACAATCTGGGATCCCTTGGGGGATATCAGAGAACTGGTTTTTGCCTGATCCCACAGGCCAGGCTGAGGGACCCCACTGATGCACAAATTTGTGCACTGGCCTCTAGTATAAATATAAAAGTCCAATCTGGAGCCAAAGTTGCATGTAAGTGGTCTTTCCCAAGTGCATTAAGCAAGATGCCTTCAGGATGAACTAGTTTTTATTTTAGAACTAGCACAAACATAGATATTAGGACAACTAAGAATAAAACTAAGAGATAGTGAGTCAAGTCCATTTAAAGAAACATATTCAACGACTAATTGTATAATTATACACAGATGAGCAGAAATGAACAAAATCTTGTAGAAATAATTGAAGCTTGGGAAAAATGAGATTTTGAATAGTTAGCTTACCATACTTTTTTAAAAGGACAGGCAAACTTTTTCTATTATTTTACACTGTAAATAAACAAATCCTTTTTATTAAGTAAATCACAAAAGAAAACAAACCATCTTGACTGATTGCCACATACAATTTTTTTTTTTTAATTACATGGAGCATGGAATGGGGGTAGGAGTGGGGGTATAAAGTTATCACAAACAGAAAGTTCAAGTTATTCACAAAAGTGAAAGATGTTTATAAAAGTTGAAAATGTTTACATGATTGATTGAAAAAAAATAGTCAAAAAATTCTTTGTCTCAAGCAGTGATTTACTACATTATAGAGATTAAAAATTAATTTTTTGTCAAATTTGTGCTGCTTAAAGACAAACAGTCCAGAAAATAAATGTATACTAGGAATACGCCCAACAGCATCTCTCTCCTAAGACTTTTTATTTTAAACTTTATAGTATTCGCCGAAACCGGTTTGGCTCAATGGATAGAGTGTCGGCTTGGGGACTGAAAGGTCCCGGGTTCGATTCCGGTCAAGGGCATGTACCTTGGTTGCGGGCATATCCCCAGTAGGGGGTGTGCAAGAGGCAGCTGATCGATGACTCTCTCATCAATGTTTCTAACTCTCTATCTCTCTCCCTTCCTCTCTGTACAAAATCAATAAAAAATATATTTAAAAAAAAAAACTTTATGGTATTCAAGAACTCTTCCTTTCAGCTTTTAACAAATCCTTCATAAAAGAAAATTTCAAAACACAAAATAAGTCAGTAGCCAAATTATCTTGAGTTTTTTTAAATGACTTGCAAGGCTGAAAAGGAATGTAAGACAAGATAAAAATGCTAGTAAAAATACTGGGGAGGAGCTGTGGGAAACATACATCAAAAAAGAGAAACCTAGGACACTTTCCAAAGAACTAATAAAAATTAGCACTTCTTAAGTACTAGACATTGTCCTAAGGATTTTCACTGACATTATTTCATTTCATTATCATCAAAACCTTGCAAGATAGCACCGAAACCGGTTTGGCTCAGTGGTAGAGCGTCGGTCTGCGGACTGAAAGGTCCCAGGTTCGATTCCGGTCAAGGGCATGTACGTTGGTTGCGGGCACATCCCCGGTAGGGGGTGTGCAAGAGGCAGCTGGTTGATGTTTCTCTTTCATTGACGTTTCTAGCTCTCTATCTCTCTCCCTTCCTCTCTATAAAAAAAATCAATAAAATATATTTAAAAAAAAAAAAAAAAACCTCGCAAGATAGGTATTAGCCCCTTAGTGACAGAACAATAATTCTAACCTGTTTTCATGATACAAAAACTCACAAATTGATATTCTACCTACTACACAATGTGTCTCATGATTGCAGAAACTCAAAGTTTCTTACAAATGAACAATAGCATTGTCATCCTACATAATAAAAGTAATATGAAAATTAGCCATCATTCTGCAACACCCACAAGCCACATTCACCAGCCAATCAGAGCAAGAATGCAAATAAACCCAACCAAGATGGCTACAGCCACAGAGAGCAGGAGGGAGGCTTGGGTTTCCCAGGCAACAGCAGAAGCCAAGCTTTCTGCCTGCCCTGGCCTACTTAAGCCTCCACTCAAGGATACAAAGTTTCAATTATAGAAGGTAAACAAATCCAAACAGAAATGGCTGCCCACCACGGAGTGAGCAGGAGGCTTGGCTCCGCTCCAGACTACAAAGTTTCAATTGTAGAAGGTAAAGGTAAATAAATTCCAGATACCAGGGCTTCCACTTAGGTAGCCAGGGGGCATGCCGGCCTGCAAACCACCACAGGCCCTTGCTCAGGCTGCCCCACGCCCCAAGGAAATCCCCACCCTGATCCGGGACACCCTTCAGGGCAAACCAGCTGGCCCCCACCCATGCACCAGGCCTCTATCCTATCTAATAAAAGAGTAATATGCAGACTAACCATCACTCCAACACACAAGATGGCTGCCTCCATGTGGTCAAAGATCCTGCCCCCATGTGGACACAAGATGGCCACCACAAGATGGCCAGCAGGGGAGGGCAGTTGGGAGGCACCAGGCCTGCAAGGGACGGCAGTTGAGGGGGATCAGGTCTGCAAGGGAGGGCAGTTGGAGGTGATCAATCCTGCAGGGGAGGGCAGTTAGGGGTGACTAGGCCAGCAGAGGAGGGAAGTTGAGGGGAAACAGGCTGGCAGGGAACAGTTAGACATCAATCAGGCTGGCATGGGAATGGTTAGGGGGTGATCAGACTGGCAGGCAGAAGCTGTTAGGGGCAATCAGGAAGGCAGGCAGGTGAGCAATTTGGAGCCAGCAATCCTGGATTGTGAGAGGGATGTCCAACTGCCCTTTTAAGCCAGGTCCCACCGGATTGGAGAAGGTGCAGGCTGGGCTGAGGGATACTCTCTCCCACCCCCGTGCACGAATTTCGTGCACCGGGCCTCTAGTCCTATAATATAGAAATGTCAGAGTAACAACTTCCAAAGAAAGTCTATTTTCCTCTTTAAATCTCTAAAAAGGTAAGGGCTAAGATTCTCTGATGCTGAAGCAGGACTTGTAGTAAGTCTTCATCCCACATGTCTACTAAAGCTAATTACCTTCATTCACCCTAATTCACAATCCTGGGGAGCTCTACAGGATTCCATGGAATTTGAAAAGAAACAGAATTCTAGAGCACCACAAACACCCATCAAGCTTCCATAGGCGGATTAGCTTTGGCTTATTATATTTTTACAACTACAGTTAGAAACTGTGGGACCTTACAACACAAGATTAGGAACAAGGGACAAGAAGAGATTTCATTTAGGCAGAAGCAATTTATTAAGATCTGAGGCAGATTCCCCATACCTAAAATGATTAAATAACAGTATCTACCCACTCCCATTTCCAAATTTAATAACTAATCTACTTATAAGGCTGTAATCCATAGGTAAGGAAAAAGGGGTTTTCATAGCAATAAAAATTGGTGCTGTATTTCTTTATGTTGTCAGTTTCTATAACCAGATATGGTAATGCAAGCATGGTGGTACAGACAAGGAAATCAGCAATAGCTACCTGGTCCAAATATATCTGCTTGAAATAACAAACGTTTTCCCTTATCGTTGCTTGTTTGCTCTTCTTTATAAGTTTTATGTAATACTTACTGATATTTATTAAAAGGAGTAAAAATCATTGTTTTCCTTTTCATACTTTTGCCGCCTAAAGAAAACTATAAAACTTATCAACATTGCCCAGTGAAACTTTAGGAAAATGATAAACTTTAATACATTTATTTTTAACAACATTTTTCCTACAAGTATAATGAGTAGCTAGGGCACAAAATTTTGAATTAAAACTTTAGGTTTTATTTAAGAAATAATATGAAATGTCCACCTTCAACTGAAAGATTACTGTAGTAAAAGTAACTACTGTACACAGTAGTCAATAAGTATTTAAATGAATGATGTAATATTTTAATACACTGCATAAAAAATCCCACTTTTCCAACATAACTAATCTAGCTTAACTCATATTCCTTAAATACAATGTGTCTGTATTATAAACTAATATGTAAAATCAAGGATCTTTACTTTCATATAACAATGATTTTTATGCAAAATATGAACAAGAGACCACCCTTGAGCAAACAAAGAAAAATGTTCTCTTATGCGCTGTGCTCCAAACCTCTCTGCTTAGGATACCTCTTCTAAGAAAAAGGAATAGAAGAATCAAATAGATTCCACATTTGGGGAAGAAAGGAGGAGACATCTGTAATACTTTCAACAATAAATATAAATTTTAAAAAAGACGAATCAAATTATACACTTCATCAGAAACTGCTTCGGAGTTAGCCATAGTATGGGTGTCATATGGAGGTGCAATGGGAGTGCTCTGTCAGATAAATCACTACTAAGGCAAAGTGGCCAATCTTTTCTCAGTAAATAGACAGAAGCAATTATGCCCTACAGAGGCCTCCAACAGACATGGCTGGTCTTGTCTCCAACTCATGACATTTAATGAACGTTTAGTGGGCACAGACTATATAACAGACCAAGCACTGGTAAACTTTATCTATAAAGGGCTAAACAGTAAATACATATTTAGGCTTTGTGGGCCACATGTTCTCTATTATAGCTACCCACCTCTGCTGTTGTACCCAGAGAATAGCCACAGCCAATATGTAAATGACTAAGCATGGATATATTCCAATAAAACTTTCTTTATGGCCAATGAAATTTAAATTTCCTACAATTTTCACATATCGCAAAGCATTATTCTTCTTTTGATATTTTTCAACCATTTAAATATGTAAAAACTATTCTTCTCTTTCAGGCCATTCAAAACAGATGCTGGGCTGTATGTGGCCCATATGCTATAGTTTGCTAACCCCTGTAATATAAAATGGAAATATTTCATCAAAAATTCACACAGAGAACTTTCTAACATCCCTGCCTTCACCCTAATAAATATTTTTTTAATCTAGTTTAACTCTAGAGTTAGTTTTAATGATAGTCCAGGTGTTATTCTGAATAATTTAGATGGTATATATAAGTATGTATATTTTTGTAGAGAATGTTCTCTAACTCCACAATAAGAGATGAGAGCCTGGGTGGCGTGGCTCAGTGTTGAGCATTGACCTATGAACCAGGAGGTCACAGTCTGATTCCCTCAGGGCACATGCCCAGATGTGGGCTCAATCCCCAGTAGGGTGTGTGCAGGAGGCAGCTGATCAATGATTCTCTGTCATCATTGATGTTTCTATCTCTCTCCTTCTCCCTTCCTCTCTGAAATCAATAAAGATATATAAAAAAAAGAGAGAGAGATGAGGTTTCAAAGGCATAACTCAGACAACTGTCAACAATCTTTATTCTATAAATAGAGCAACTAAAATGCACTAGTAGGTGCTCTATTTACTATGTACTGACTATGCTAATGCTGAACATAAAATATGAAAAGCCACAGTGCCTGCTTTCAAGGAGCTCACAAGCTAGTGATAAGGCATATAAATAATAAAAATGTGATATGACAACTACTATAATGTTCATACTTAACAGGTGCATTAGGAGAATTGACAAAAAAATGGCATGCCCAACTCCACCCAGGAAAGTAGGCAAAACCTTTTTCACTCAAAAGATACTATAATAGTTGAACCCAGCTGCAGTGGTTCAGTGGTTGAGCATTAACCTATGAACCAGGAGGTCATGGTTCAATTCCTGGTCAGGGCACATGCCTGGGTTGTGGGCACGATCCCCAGTGTGGGGTGTGCAGGAGGCAGCTGATCAATGATTCTCATCATTGATGTTCCTATCTCTCTCTCCCTCTACCTTCTTCTCTGAAATCAATAAAAGTATTTTATTTTATTTTTAAAAAAAGAGAGGAAGAGATAGAGGAGGGAGAGAGATGGGAAAGGGGAGGAGGAGGGGATGGGAGGGGTAACATCCATGTGAGAAACTTCAATCAGCTGCCTCCTGCACACGCCCTACTGGAGATGGAGGCAGGAGCCCAGGCAAGTGCCCTGACTGAGGAATCCATCCAGAGATCTTTGGTGCATGGGGCAGCACTCCACCAATGAGCCACACCAGCCAGGGCTAAGTTGGTTAGTTTTTTGGGTTTTTGTTTGTTTGTTTGTTTTTGTTTTTGCTTGTTTTGTGTGTGTGTGTGTGGTGTGTGTGTGTGTGTGTGTGTGTGTGTGTGCGCGCGCGCGTGTTTTTTTAAGGAATTTGAAAGGTAGGATATACCATGCACTGAATAAAGGCAGAGATTGATATTATGGAGAAGAAAGGGGAAAGACAGGACATGATAAGACTGATACCAACTTAATTCTTTTGCCTCTTAAACTTACCTTAAACTGTTATTATCTTCAACTATTTAAGAACTAACAAAAGCTGAATGTAACGTATTTTTGTAATGTGTAACTCATGAAAAAGCAACTAGCTGATACTTATAGCATCCACAAAGCTTTCAAACGATTAATAAAATTTTTCAAATAAAATAAACTAAGTAAAAGAAATTTGTTTCCATAATTAAGGTATCATAATTACTTAGAACTTTCTTTACCAGAAAATTTTTTCATTATTGCATCCTCCATCTGTTCTAGCCTTCCAAAACTCAGAAACCAATTTCTTATTCTTTATCCAGTATTATCATGAATATTAAGTACTAAAGATAAAATATCCTCTAAAAGAAAGAAAATAGACCACTGGGAGGGAAAATATAGCGGTAAGTCTAAGCTTTTTCTTTTAACCTATTTCTCTCCACAGATTTTTAAAGAGACTCCAAAGATATGTACTCTCCATCACTATACATCTCCTTAACAAGTTTCTACAAAATAAGCTACTGAAATAAACCAAGTGACAATGTTCATGGTATTTTGACAAAGACTAAACTATTTATACAGTATATTTAATAATAGAATTTGATGACTATAGGCGCTCTGCAGATACAACAGTGCTAAGTTTCAATTCATTCAGGGGCGGGGGAGAGTCCAAAGATTAAATTAGCTTCCAAACTACTTTATAACATTTGTTATCCTGCCCAGACTAGAAAAGTAAAAAGCATTCTGCAATAGTTTACTCTAGCTCCTTGAAATAAAATCTGGGTACCATCAGTAAAAACATTCCAACTAACATTGGTGATTCTTTCTGTGTAAATACAATCCAATATAGTTCAACTAATATGACAAATCAGTATGTCCCAAAAATTCAATTTTACTGCTAGTGTAAAAGGAAGAAATATAATAAGGAGAGAATTTGACGCATTTCTTTTACATACATGTGGTTCTACCTTATATCTCATCAATATCAACTACCCTAATATTTTCCTTTCGGAACTACTATTGGGTCGGCAACTAAGTAATTGCGGGTTTCACACATATATGGCTTCAGTTGAATTTTTAGGTTTGCAGACGTAGTACAAATGTAAAACACATTTTGTATTTGATAGTTGGCTATTCAGCTTTTAATCAGTAAAAAAAGTTTTTTGATCTGTTTTGTAGTTTTTGTTTGGCGTTCGTTGAAAAATGGAAAATCAAAAGGAACATTTTCGTCATATTTTGCTTTTTTATTTCCGCAAAGGGAAAACGCATCGCAAGCTCATAAAAAGTTATGTGCTGTTTATGGTGACGAAGCCTTAAAAGAACGGCAGTGTCAAAATTGGTTTGCCAAATTTCGTTCTGGTGATTTTTCACTCAAAGATGAAAGACGCTCTGGTCGTCCAGTTGAAGTTGATGACGCCCTAATCAAAGCAATAATCAATTCGGACTGTCACAGTACAACACGTGAGATTGCAGAGAAGCTTCATGTATCACATACATGCATTGAAAATCACTTAAAACAACTTGGCTATGTTCAAAAACTCGATACATGGGTTCCTCACGAACTGAAAGAATCACAGTTAACGCAACGCATTAGCAGCTGCGATTTGCTAAAGAAACGTAATGAAAATGATCCATTTTTAAAACGACTGATAACTGGCAATGAAAAATGGGTTGTTTACAACAATATCAAGTGGAAAAGATCGTGGAGCAGGCCAGGTGAACCAACTCAAACAACATCAAAAGCTGATATTCATCAAAAGAAGGTTTTGTTATCAGTTTGGTGGGATTACAAAGGAATTGTCTACTTTGAACTCTTACCACCCAACCGAACGATCAATTCTGATGTCTACATTGAACAACTAACGAAATTAAACAATGCAGTTGAAGAAAAGCGGCCCGAATTGACAAATCAAAAAGGTGTTGTATTCCATCATGACAATGCAAGGCCACACACATCTTTGGTCACTCGGCAAAAATTAATGGAGCTTGGTTGGGATGTTTTGCCACATCCACCATATAGTCCTGACCTTGCACCATCTGATTACTTTTTGTTTCGATCTTTACAAAACTCCTTGAATGGTAAAAATTTCAATAATGATGATGATGTCAAATTGTACCTGATTCAGTTTTTTGCTAATAAAAACCAGAAGTTTTTTGAACGTGGGATTATGATGCTGCCTGAAAGATGGCAAAAGGTCATTGATCAAAATGGGCAATACATTACAGAATAAAGTTATTTAGTTCCATGAAAAAATTGTCTTTGATTTTCTTTAAAAAATCCGCAATTACTTAGCTGCCGACCCAATAGTTTAGTATATTCCTTTCTAGACCTACTTCCTTCTCCATTCAAAATAATGCACACACAGTCAATTCAGAAAATACTAAAAGAGCAAAGACATTTATGGGGAAAAGGGAGGGGGGAAGCTAAGGATAGTCAAGAATCAATAATGAAAAAGAAAAAAAAAATTAAAAAAGAATCAATGATGGAAGAGGGAAATAATCTAATTTTTAAAAATGTTAGTAAAACTCTATGATAAAGATGCAAACAACAAATCTGATTTTGTAAGTGAAGTATGCTAAAATAAACTACCAGCCAACATAAATACAGAGCATGATCTGAGTCTATGACAATGTATTCAAGTATATAAGCATACATCCAAAATGTTGTAATCATAATCTGTAGATTATATTGAATTCCCTTATTAACAAATGTATATAAAAGTGAAGGCAGTGTTTGATTACACAGGATATGTGATTCACAGAATGACAGAAAGTTTGCCTAAGAGCAGAAAATAATTGTTACAAGGTGACATTCCATTTCTCAAACTGGATGGAAGATGTATGAGTATTGGCTGCACTGATATTCTTTATGTTTTACACATTTTAAAGTATTACTTCATATATAGTTAATACCTATAAAATAATGTTTTAAGTGTGAGAAAAATCTGAGCAAATAAGTTATTTTAGGGTTTTTTTTGTTGTTCTTAATACTCACCTGAGGATATTTTTTCCATTGATTTTTAGAGAGGGAAGAAGGGAGAGTGGGAAAGAGAAAAGGGGAAAGACAGACAGACAGACAGACAGAGAAACATCAATTGGTTGCCTCCTGCACAAGCCCCAAATAGGGCTAGGGAACAAACCTGAAAACCAGATATGTGCCCTTGACCAGGAATTGAATCTAAGATTCTTTGGTGCAGGTCGATGCTTTACCACTGAGCAATACCAGCCAGAGCTAGTTTTTCTTTTTAATCCTCACCTGAGTGTATTTTTTTTAATTGATTTTTAGAGAGAGAGGGAGAGAAACATCAATGTGAGGAACATCGATTAGCTGCCGCCTGTATATGCCCCAACTGGGGATTGAGCCCCAAACTTAGGTATGTGTCCTGGTCAGGAATTTACAACCCTTTCGTGTGTGAGACAACTCTCCAATCCAGCTACCCAGCCAGGACTGAGCCGACAATTGTTGATGGATGAGGTAAAATGTACATATGCATCCAATCTATTTTTGTTAACTATTTAAAAAATAATAATAAGTCCTAGCCAGTTTGGCTCAGTGGCTAGAGTATCGGCCTGCAGACCCAAGGGTCCCAGGTTCGATTCCGGTCAAGAGCATGTATCTCAGTTGCAAGCTTCTCCCTGGCTGAGACCCTGATTGGGGCCAGTATAGGAGGCAACAAATCAATATTTCTCTCCGTCTTTCCCTCTCTCTTCCACTCTCTCCAAACAGCAATGGAAAAATATCCTCGGGTGAGGATTAAAAAATAAATAAATAAGTGAAAAGGTAGAAAAATAGATAACTTCTATTTAATTTTCCTAGAGAAAATTAGCAGTAAAGGTTTACTGGTGTTAGTATACTCTCAGAGATACTATACACACATATATGTGTACATACACATATACATATCAAACTACTTAAAGATAACTTTCTACTTCTAAAGTTTCCCCCAAAGCCAACCTTCATCACAAATATTTCCTTAACCATAAAAAGTACTGATATGCCAGACTGGGCATGGCTCAGTGGTTGAGCATCAACCTATGAACCAGGAGGTCACGGTTCGATTCCCAGTCGGGCATGGCACATGCCTGGGTTGCAGGGTCGATCCCCAGAGTGGGTTGTACAGAAGGCAGCTGATCAATGATACTCTCTCATCACTGATGTTTCTATCTCTTTCTCCATCTCCCTTCCTCTCTCTGAAATCAATAAAAACATATTTTTTAAAAAAGTACTGATACTCCTCTACTCATGATCCCAGAAATAAATTACAAAAATAAATTCCTAGCTGAAACAGGGTTGGCTCAGTGGTAGAGCGTCGGTCTGCGGACTGAAAGGTCCCAGGTTCGATTCCGGTCTAGGGCATGTACCTGGGTTGCGGGCACATCCCCAGTGGGGGGTGTGCAGGAGGCAGCTGGTCGATGTTTCTCTCTCATCGACGTTTCTAGCTCTCTATATATCTCCCTTCCTCTCTGTAAAAAATCAATAGAATATATTTAAAAAATTAAAAAATAAAAAATAAATTCCTAAACAAAAATGTTCATATTATAATTTTTGATGTATTTATAGGATTGACATTTATGTATCTTACTTTTTACATAGGTTTATCCACATCTATAATATTTGCTTTATGATAGGCACCTACATTTTAATGATGTGTGATAATACTAATTTGATTGAGAAGGCAATAAAGTATACTGGTGAAGAGCACAGAGTTCGGAGCCAGAGCTCCTGAATTGAAACTCCACTCTTCTGCTCGCTAGCTACATAATCTTGGGCAAGCTACTTAACATCTCTGTATTTCAGTTTCTCAACTGTAAAATGGAAGTAACAGTACACTCTTCATTGGGTGTTGAAACTAATTTAAACATGTATCACAGGACATAACAGGTGCTATGCAAGGATGAAATATTACTAAGGGTACTACTACTAACAATAGTACTGCACCATCTTCCCAAATATATTGAGAATATCTTTAGAATTTTGAATTAACTAAAACTAGATACTATTAGTAAAAACAAACGTTAAACCTGAAGGCTGATGAGCAGTACATTTGAAGCCCTGCCCCTCTGAAGTGAACAGGTGATTAATAAATCTACATAAGCACTCCATCAAGAACAATCTGAGAAGAGTGGTAGCTCCCAAGTGCAACTATCAATTTCTTCCCTTTCACAAGGGGGCAGTGATAACAAGAAAAGAATGGGACTCTGCAACACCTCTCTCTGCAGACAGCAGGGGGTGGCAGTACATATGGCTTATAGTCAGAACAAAACAGGAAGACCCAACAGAACTGCTCTTTATTCTCCTCCGGCCCTCTCCTCTTTGCTTTAGCCTCAACATAGCCAGCCTCTAGGTGAGGAATATATCTACAGAAAAGAGACCAAAACCCAAAATTAATCCCCAAGAAAATCCAGCCTTGTGTTTGAAGCAAACGATTCCTCAGTAGCTGAATTTGGATCCAGAAAAAAAAAAAGAAAGAAAAGCCAATCAGTATTAATTTTCAGATTACTGGCAAATTACTTGCTGTCCTTAATAGGAGCACAACATTCAGGCAAGTAATACAGCTTATCTGCAGGAATTATAACATAAAACACTAAAATCCATCAATAATTAACCTCATCCTAATGAACACATCCAGGCATTTCTTCTTGTTTTATGGTGTATAGACACTCATTGGCTGTATACACATCAGTTATATTAAAAAGCTCGTCTTTTGTTACCTCTGAAATTCAAGCTATGTTCTCACAATTCTCTCGAAACACAAATGTTCTTCTTCAATAGAAGTCACCATGTTTTGCAGCATATGAATTATAGACAGATAGAGATAGAGAGAGAGAAAGAGAGAGAGAACGTTGATTTAATATTTTATTTTTTGTGCTTAAGATGATCTACCTGGGTAATGCTGCAGAAGCACTCACTGGCAGTATCCATGTTGCTGCTTCTTATGCCACCTTACTGCATACAATCTATTTTCCCTATTCTGCCACCACACAACCAAGAACAGGAACACATATATCACTCCTGTCATTCACTGTAATTAAACATTGCAATAGGTTTTGGCTCCAACCCCTCAAAATGCCTGAAAAAAAATGTATCCCTTTTGTTCACCATATTGTTTTGTTTTCCTCATTCCTGATATGTTCACCTGTGTAAAAAGGAAGACAGAGGGACGTGGGGGGTGGGGGGTGGGGTGGAAATTTCCCTCCCCTAAGTGATCTTCAACTCACAATTATGGTCAAGACGTGGGGGGGGAGGGGGGGAAATTGTGCTGTTCCTTCTTTTCCAGGAGAGGAGCGGAGAGTGAATGCCACCCAAAACATCACATCTTCTTCGTGCTAATTATCACTGTTTACATTTGGTGGGGAAAAAAACATTTTAAACATTCCACACCTGGGAGAGAAGACACCTGGCATAGGATACCATTGTATCAGTGCTCTACATGCTGATGTCAAAACCTGGGATTATGTTAGCCCTTTTTTTTTTTTTTTTTTCTTTCCCATCTCACAGCCAGACACAATCTGCTTTTCTTCTTCCAGGTGAGTCCAAGCTCTAGAACTCAAAAATAAATAAATAAATAAATAGCCTATCCTAGCTGCTGTCGATTTCCTGTGATACATGGTCTAGCAATGAGCCTTATTAATAATCCCTTCTTACACTACGCCTCCTGTCCTGGGGGGTAATGCATATCCATAATAACACTTGTACCGTGCATTTCAACGCCACGCAGGCCAACCTACCGACCCTCTGGTCTTACCTGGCACATTTCACAACTACTTTCATGCTGCTGCTGCTGCTGTTGCTGCTGCATTGTGGGGGGCATATTTTGCAACTCGTTCTGCACCACATTCCCTGCCACGTTTAGCAGTCTGCCTCGCATTCATCCTGGGTCCCCGTCACCCGGAGGAGGCTCTCTCGGTACCAAATTCCATGACACCTCTCGGTGAACGCCCCAGTGATGAGCGACCCCCGGACCCAGGATGAAGCAGCCACCCTGAGTGCCAGCCACATCTGGAGCCAGCCTCCCCCACGCCTCGGACCCCGACCCCGGAGGAGGCACTCCGCCGCTCCTGTCGCTGCCTCCCCGCTCGCCCCCGCCCCTCTCCCTCCCCGGAGGCGAGGCGTTTCGGAGGCGAAAGCCCCTGTCACCGCAGCGACCCCTCCTTCCTCCCGCTGCGCCCGGCCCCTTACCTGGCGCTCAGAGGGGATCGCCGCACCTCGGGGGGTCAAGCCCCAGCCCCCCGGGGTCTCCGAGGTCCGCGCCGCCCGCCGGCGCCGCCGCGATCCCCAGCGCACCTCGCTGCGCCCCGGCGCCCGCGGCGGGTCTGCGCCTCCGGAAGGCGCGGCGGGGCCTCGCGGGCCGCGAGCGGTGCTCCTGTCAGCGGCCGCGCGGGCGCAGGTCCTCGCCCCTCAGAGAGGCGGCGGCGGCGGCGGCGGGCGCCTCGCTCCGCCTCGCGCGGCACAGCCGGGAGGTGAGCGCGAGGGGGATGGGAACGGGGGCGGGGCCGCCGGAGGAGGCGCAGAGGGCGGCGGCGGCGGCGGGAGGGCAGCGCTGGCGGCCCCCGGGCTTGGCGCTTGGCAAAGCTCGCGGCTTCCCCCGCCAGGCCGACGACGGCTCGCGTGAGGCGGCTGTGCCCGCGGCCCCGCCGGAGCAGCGCTCCCAGCAGCCCGCGCCGGACCGGCCGCTCGCGAGCGCCGCTGCCGCGCCGGGGGCGTCGCCCCCTCCGAGCGAGGCAGCCCGCAGCCCCGCCCCCTCCGGGCCGGGCGGGGAGGGGCGCGAGCGCGGAGGGAAGGCGCGTGCGTGGGGGCGCGTGCGTGGTGGGGCGCGTGCGTGGTGGGGCGCGCGCCCCCGCCCCCTGCGCGGCTTGGGGGTGGGGAGCGACCAGGAGAGCGCGGACCGAGCCGTTCCCTGTGCCCGGAGGTGGATCCCTGGCTCCGCCGCGCTGTGCGGTCCGGGCATTTCTTGTTCCCTCGGGGGGTGTGCAGGGGGTTGGGGGTAGGGGGCTGTGACTAGAGGGGTCGACGGCTTTCGGTGGAGAAAAGGGGAAGGAGCTCTATAGCAGACAAGGCCCTATAGCCGGCCCCGCCCCCAGGGGTGATGTCACTCTGGAGGTGCTGCTCTGTCACGTGCGCCCACGCCGGGCCTGTCCTCCGGCTTGGATGGCCAGAGCGGTCCTGTAGATTTCCCCCAAACCTGGGTCACCTCACGCCCGTGTCCCTCCAGGGCGTCATCGATCGCTTGCTCACGTCAGTTATTCTCTCCCTGTGCTCAGTTCTACTCTGTAGATTGCTTCGGTGGAAATCAGAAGAAAGTGGAAAGCCCGCGGGGGAGAGCAGGGGCTGGGAGAGGCGTGGCAGGGAGAAGGGGGGCTATGGTATCTAGACTTGCTGGAAATTCACCGACCACAGCTGGAGAGCCTGGGGTGCAGTTGTGACGTCACCTCTGTCACTGCCAGGTTGGACAACAAGTAAATGTGTTTTTTTAGACCTAGTCCGCCAGACACGGAAAGTCACCACATTAAACACTTCCTTGAAGGTCCTATTTCCCCCCACTTCCCTCCACCTAGATCTTCTTCCCCTTTCTTCTTCCTTTTCCTTGCAACATAAAACAGCAAGTCAACGGAGGAAGATGTCTGAATATAAGTATTTTTCGACGTCTGAACATAATTATTTTTTCGTGTGCTGTAAGATGATGCGAAACAGTCACTGTTCCGTGCTCTGCCTGGCTAGTCTTTGCTTCCACAAACTGAGACGACCTTTCCTGGTTATCCATTTCCCCATGAGACACCATGATTGGAAATAGATGCACCAAATAACTTCAGTCAAGGAACCTGTGTCTGGTCTTTCTTAGAGAGGTTTGATAACAACCCTTTGGACCTACTTCATCCAGAAGTTTCTTTGGCTTTTTAAAGATAGGTATCGAGCCCTAGCTGGTTTGGCTCTGATAGAGCGAGGGCCTGTGGACAGAAGGGTCCCCATTGGGTTCCGTTGGAGAGCAAGTACCTGAGTTGCAGGCTTCTCCCCTACCCAGGGCCTGCCTGGTCAGGGCTCATGCCGGAGGCAACCAATCCATGTGTTTCTCTCACATCGATATTTCTGCCTTTCCCTCTTCTTCCACTCTCTCTAAAAATCAATGGGAAAAATATCCTGGGGTGAGGATTAAAACATAATCAATAAGTATTGATTTCAGAACAAAACAAGAAATTGAGTATGAAGCCATTTCCAACAGTTAGTCTCTACAGTGAGTGCTTCAAAAGTTCGAGCTAAAGCAGCTTTGAATCCTACAGCTAAAATGGCAAGGTGAAGGAGTGGTATATGGAATTTTGGGGTCATAACTCACCAACCCTCCAAAAAACAAAAAACCTATCTATCTATGGTGAGAGAGGCAGAGTAGTGATTACTTATAGGGAAATTGATAGAGGGCAGAAGGGAGCCTTCTGGGTTGATGCAAATAGTCAATATCTTGATCTAGTTATTGATTACAATGGTTAATGTATGTGCAGAAAGATTTGTGTGCTTTACTCAGTTCATTTTAGGTTACATCACACAAAGGCATTACAACCTTGGCTTGAATCTGTGTTACCCACCATTTATACCAGCTTTGTGACCTTGAGCAAGTCTCCGAGCCTTCTTTGCTTCATCTCTCTAATGTGGGAGATGATACTTCAGGGGAAGGTTGTAAAAATTAAATGAAATTGCCCAACTGCAAAACTCGTGGTTGAGCATAGACCTATGAACCAGGAGATCATGGCTCAATTCCTGGTCAGGGTACATTCCTGGGCTGCAGACTTGATTCCCAGTAGGGGGTATGCAGAAGGCAGCCAATCAATGATTCTCTCTCATCATTGATGTTTCCTTTTTCCTTCCTCTCTGAAATCAATAAAAATATTTTTATAAAAGATTAAATTAAATCGTTTGAAAAATACTTGACACAGAGTGTGGTATATAATAAGTGCTCAGGAAACAGTAACTATTAGTTATTCTTACACTCAAATTTACCCTACTTAATTCTCCTTTGGTCTTTTTTATATGATTACTTTGAATCTAAGTCTTGCCTGTGCATTTCACTGAGGCTAAAATATTCCTTCCCTTAAGAATTAACAAAAGGCAGTCAGGAGTGTAATCTGTTGGTTTTCAAACTAGTTCAGGCAGCAGCATTTAGAAATTATGGTGCTCATTGTGGAACACCATGGAATACTGATAGCTTTAACTCTGCCTTTTGGACTTGATACCATTTTACTAGCACTAAATCTGGCTATCTTATATTTATGCAGATCTCCACATATAAAAAATAATGCATTTTCACCCTTGCTGGTTTGGCTCAGTGGAGAGAGTGTCAACCTATGAACTGAAAGGTCCCTGACTCGATTCTGGTCAAGGACACATGCCCAGGTTGTGGGCTGTCATACAGGAGGCAGCCAATCAGTGATTCTCTCTCATCATTGATGTTTCTATCTCTCCCTTCCTCTCTGAAATCAATAAAAATATATTTTTAAAAACAATGCATTTAAAAAAATAATGTCTGCATTATTCCTTTAAAATTTGTTTGCAACGTTTCACAAGGTAGATGTACCAAAAGCTTAACATAAAATGAAAACCTTTAAATCCATTTTTTCTTGAAATTATAAAAAAATAGTAATTGTTCAAATTTAGCAGCAGAGATGTTTATTAGATTTGCCCCTTCAGCTCTAATAACTGTGACCCAGAGGGTCTCTTGCTCTGATGAAGTAAGCAACTCTGACTCACTAACCTCCTCATACTTCTTAAGATCAGTCTCTATTTCTTTTGGCTGGCATTTCCCAAATCCCATGTTCACACTGGGCAGTGGCATTGCCCACTGGAATGAACTCACTGCTTCACTGTTTTAATCATCTAACGTGATTGTATTCAGCCAATTCTCTTCCACATAATTCTGCTATTAAGTCTTACAATTTGCTACCACACTCTAACTCTCTGGAGGAAGCAATTATTCCTGACAGAGGTAATGCTGGGGTACAGTAGGGATGGAGAGCAACATTGTAGAGAGAAGTAACCTCTATTCTCAGTTCCTCTCCCTTATTTCCTTTTTGGTCACTAATAACTGAAATACTGAGAATGCCCGTTTGTTTTACACACTAAACATACATTCTAGTCAAGGTGATAATTTAGTCTGTAACTTAAACTTGGAAACATAATGTATGCTATATAAGAAGAACCTGCAAATAAAGTCCAACCTTACCCTATACCTCCCAACTTTTCAGTGCCATGTATACCACTCAAAATACCTTTTCTTGATCTCTCACCCCTAAGCAATCACTCATCTGCACATGTCCTTAAAGCCCTGACACCTTTGAGTCTTTTAGGTAAACCATCAATCTATCTTTATATATCCTTTCCCTCAATTCTTTTCTTATTCAATGAAGACCAATAACATCTACCATTGATTGATTGCTTACTGGCTTTAAATACTTTACCTAATGCATTATCTATACTACCTCACTTAATTCTCACAACATCCTATTGGGTAAGTATCGTTCTCTCAATTTTCTAGATGAGGGTGGGAAAAGAGGCTCAGAGTTTAAATGACCAGGTCAAGGTCACACTGAATGGCAAGCAGAGCCACAATCTGAACCCAAATATAAATTTTATCCTTTATCATTTATCCTTAAGATAATGCTACATAAAATGTAAACAAGAACACAGAATACAGTTTTTTAAAATGTGAACCATATTTCACAATGAAAGTATTTATGAAATGTTGATGCAAAAGAGATCTTTCTGACTGATAGATTTTCATAATCTCATCACTTACCTTCAACTGGTGACTTCTAACTTGATAGCTTCAACATTTTCCCCACAAACTCTCACCTCAGCCTTTTGGTCAATATTTAATAATTTCTAGACTAACACTTAAAAGCATTTCCACATAGAAGATCTACTATTTAAAAGAAGTTTCTATTAAATCTGTTTTTTATAAAATGTGAATAAGCAAAATTCCACATATTTTTACACTGACATTTATAAGTGCTTGACAAGTATTTGTGCCTACTGTATGTGTATAAGTATGGAATATTTAATTAATTTGATAGAAGTCTTGCCTACTAGAACCTAGAACTTCCTAATCTATTTGGGAAACAAAATGCTTTAGGCATTTAAATATTAATACAACACTATAGCCGAGACTGGTTTGGCTCAGTGGATAGAGCGTCGGCCTGTGGACTGAAAGGTCCCGGGTTCGATTCCGGTCAAGGGCATGTACCTTGGTTGCGGGCACATCCCCAGTAGGGGGTGTGCAAGAGGCAGCTGATTGATGATCCTCTCTCATCGATGTTTCTAACTCTCTATCTCTCTCTCTTCCTCTCTGTACAAAATCAATAAAATATATTTTTTTTAAAATACAACACTATAGAATTAGGTGTCGACATGAGTAAAACAGTAAATTCTGTAATAATTCATAAGAGAGAAGCAAATAAGTTTGACTAGAATGGCATGGGACCACTTCTTTGATTTTTTACAGAGGGGAAAGGAGAGGGATAGAGAGTTAGAAACATCGATGAGAGAGAATCATTGATCAGCTGCCTCCCGCACACCTCCCACTGGGGATGTGCCCGCAACCCATGTACATGCCCTTGGCCAGAATCGAACCCGGGACCCTTCAGTGCGCATGCCGATGCTCTATCCACTGAGCCAAACCGGTTTTGGCAGGGGCCACTTCCTGATGAAAGTAGAATCATAAACATAAGTAGCTGGACAGAGGAAGGACTATTCCAGGGAGGGCCCGGGAAAACCAACAAATGTTCAGAACAGAAAATGAGCATAACAACTCTTAGGTCAAAGAATGACCTAAGTATTTCTTAACAAAGGCAAGCATTGGTGTGAATTATAAATAGACATGTTGCAAGTCTTTAAAAAAGAGACCCTTGAGCAACTGTGTGGATACATACAAGAGTATTTACTAACCAGGTGATAAAACATCAGTTGGTAAAAGGTTGGAAAGGTGGGCCAGGACCAAACCGCAGAGGGTTCTGTTCAGGAAGAAGACAAGATGGCAGTGTTTAAAGCATTCATCTAAAACACAGGATGGGTATAAGTAAGGAGGGATACGTAAGTAATAAGGAGCTGGTTAAAAGGCATTACTATTAAATGAGCTAAAGAAGATGACAGCAGATAGTCAAGAATTATGGCAGTAGAAACAGAAAGGAGTAATTCCAATAGACATTGCATGGGATGAATTAGCAAAACTTTCTGAATAATTGAATGCAGGGAGAAGAAAGCAAAATACAACAAAGTGGCAAGGCTGTCTAGAAGACTATGGTATTAAGTAACAGAAGCAGGGCAATCAGAGGACTAGTTTGAAAGAAAAGAGAGAGATGGTTTGGGCATATTTTGTGTTTGCAATAGTTCTTTACTGCTTTTGAGTTATAAATCAATTCCTTTGAGAATCTGATGGAACCAATGGATCCTCTCTTCAGGAAAAAAAAAAGTAGTCATATTTTACATAATATACAACTTGTAATGGACACCCATGGAATTGATTGCCAGATAGCTCTTGAACCAAGCAGGGCCCATAGAGCCCTTTCTGGAAATTTTATCCTTTATATCCAAAGAATTTTTATCCTTTATATATATATCCTTTATATCCCTAGTAGCTAAAGCTATGGATGCTATTAGCTAATATGTTTCTTAACAGGTAAGCCTGAGAAACAGAAAATGCTCAAATGCAGAATGAGAGGGGGGTAGGGGACAAGAGGACAAAAATAAGATAAAGAGAGAAGGAGAGAGCATGTCCAGATGGCATTTTAGTCCATAGATCCATCACATTCCTATTTTTTTATTCTAGGAGATATCCTAGTCCTTTATTAAAATTCATCCATGATTAAACTTAAGTCATATTTCTGCCTTTTATATAAAGAAACCCTGATTAATTTGCAGGTTAAAGATATTAATTGAAACTCACCCATAAGCTCCAGGTAAGAATCCTGATTTAAGATAATGGAAAGTCACCCAAGTGGAAATAGGCTGTAGACAGATGGACTTTAGGTGAGAAAGGTGAAAGAATGAATACTCCAATAAAGGAATATAGCATAGATGTGAAGAGCAAGCACCAAGACTTACTGCACTCAAACCCCATTTACTAAACCATTTACTAAATTTGTGACCTCAAGCAACTTATTCTACATTTCTAGATCTCAAGATATGCATCTGTGAATCAGGGTTTAAAAACTATACCCTCTTATGGGATTGATATGAAGATTAAGTTAGTACATGTTGAAGTATTAACTATGGACTATCATCATTCAGTGTAGTAGGCCTGTGCCTAAGCATTTTGCATATTTTACATTATTTAACCTAGTATTCATAAAAACTTTGTAGATTGGACTTGCTATTCCCATTTGACCAGAGAGAAACACTGATGCTCAAAATAACTTGCCCCAGATCCCACATAAGAGAAATCCAAATTAAAATGCCAATCTAAAATTTTTGAATAGAACATGAAGAGGAAGATTTTTTCTACAATTAATAGAGCATACCATCTGTCCCAAGAATTATTGTGTCAAAATAAAGGGAGGTGATAACCTTAAAATATAGAAAATGAGAGTCAGAGAGTAAAATGTTAGCATCCCTACCAGGAGAAGGTGGGAGTACCCTGGCCTTTTGACTCAACTTGTCCAGACCTATGGTAAGCATATGTTTATTTAAGATCTGGATACACTGGCTAACATTAAATCATACACCTACTCTGATTTCTGCTTACTGAATTTAGATATTTAAGATCTTAAGCCCCATGAAGACAGGAAACATGTCTTTCTTGTTCATGGTTATATTTCTCACATAGTGTATCTGACATATGAGGGATATATATATCCCTCTTCCTCCTTCTCCTCAACCCCTGGCCTCTTAAATAAATTTCTAGCCTTATTTATTTATTTATCTATCTATCTATCTATCTATCTATCTATTTACTTTTATTTCACAGAACCAGAATATCACATCTATAGTGCTATAAGCAAATATTACACTCTATTCTAATACTTACAACTGATGGGTTACAATACTCTAATGAAGTGTACTTGGTATTATGTGGCTAAATTTTTAAATTAGAATTTTCAGCATTTTCCTTGAAAACCTGGCAGACCATTAGGGGAATGTTTGGTTAATGTAAAATGTCCAATGTAGCTTTCATATGCCCTTTTTAAATATATACTTTTTTATTGATTTCAGAGAGGAAGAGAGATATAGAAATATCAATGATTAGAGAGAATCATTGATTGGCTCTCTTTCACGCACTCCACTGGGCATTGAGCCCCACAACCTTGGGATGTGTCCTGACCAGAAATCAAACCATGACCACCTGGTTCATAGGTTGATGCTCAACCACTGAGCCATGCCGATTGGGTTTTTATATACCCTTTTGTATTTCCTAAGAGCCTTATGGCTCCTAGTTTAGTTCCTGGTAGCGTTGATTTTTACATGTATTTGAATATTTAATTTATTAAATAATCAAGTAGATCTGTAAAAAGGGGGAGATGGAAAGATAGTCCATATCAACAAATATTCTAATCCATGTATAAATTTTCCATTGTAAAATTAAAAATTGGCCTTCTGAAAAAATAGAATCATTTCTCATTATTTAGTTAACCTAAACCACTCTCCCAGAGTCCAACCACCTTGGGGTTATAGACAGGCCAGAATTCATGGACCTATAAAACTGAGGACAGATTCTGGACCATGTTGACCTATCTACCAAGCTCTCTCAAACAACATTCACTTCGTTGTCATGCCTTTTAAATTCATAACAGTTTGAAACTATGAAAATAAATTAATTTACCATTAAAATTAGATATCTTAGTTTATGGAATGAACTTTGAGAATCACTTCTATTTGGGGAAAGGAGAAATTAAAAAGAAGACAGATAAGCAATAGGCAGAGAGCAAATCTGTATGTCTGGTACTGCTTTAGACACAGACCTCTTTCTCACTCCTCTACAGAGTTTAAAGGTACTTAGTATCGATAATGTAAATTTCATAAAAGGTATTTAGATTGGAAAAGGAGGGTAGATAAAGTACCATCTGGAACTCCCTATAAGTGGACCCCTAGTTTATTTCCTACCCATTCCTACCCAGTTTCTTACTTAATACAGTCCTGATAACTTACATAAAAATTGATTATGAAAAGTTCAAATGCATTACATATTACAAGAACATTTTCCCTAGAGAGGTGAAAAGCAGTATTCCATTTCCAATTGCAACTCACCTTTAAGATAATATTTTTATAAACTACTAGAGGCCCAATGCATGAAATTCATGAAAGGGGCTCGGCCCTCATAGCTGCAGCTGCCCTGGCTTTGTCTGGAAGGTCATCTGGACAGTTGTCCAGAAGGTTATCTGGATGGTGGTCCTGCTTTTCAGTCTAATTAGCATTTTAGCTCTTTATTATATAGGATTTCTAACAGGTATCTTTTCCAATTTTGTCCATTATTGTCTACCTGATGAAGATTAGAGTCACTGCTTTGTACATAACTAACAACTCCATCTTTGTTCAAGTGTATATATTAAGTTTAGGAAACCTATGCTTCTAATTAATAGTATCACCATTTTCAATTTTCCAGTTTCTACTCAAATTTATAAATAATGGTAAAAAGTATAATAAAGTACTAAAACAATTGCATAAACAGATTTTAAAAATGGTGATGCTGCTGAAAATAAACTCTTGACTGGTAGGCTATCCAACTGTGTAAAAGTATATACATGAATGTCACAATTCAATATCCTATATAATAAAAGCCTAATATGCTAAGTGTTCCGTTGTCTGGTAGTCCATTCAACCAATCAAAGTGTAATATGCTAATAATATGCTAAGGCTGCTCAACCGCCTGCTATGAAATGCACTGACCACCAGGGGGCAGACAACCAGTCAACCAGTTGCTATGACATACACTGACCACCAGAGGTCAGACGTTGCAACCAGTAGGTTAGCTTGCTGCTGGGGTTCAGCCAATCAGGACTGAGTGAGATGAGCTGGACATGCCCTGGATCTGGCACCATCCCCCAGGGCCCAGCCCAGCTGGCCAACCTCCTGCATCCCTCCCTGCCCTGATCATGTACTGGTGGGGTCCCTCAGCCTGGCCTGTGCCCTCTTGCAATCTGGGATCCCTTAGGGGATGTTGGAGAGCTGGTTTCAGCCCAACCCACAGACCAGGCTGAGGGACCCCACTTGGTCACAAATTCATGCACAGGGTGTCTAGTATTAAATAATAACCGAGGGATGGCATTGTATAAGAGAGTTTAAGTTGATCTGAAGTTGAAACCAGAAACATTAATGTCCATCTATTTTTCACACATCATAGATTCCTCCCACCAAGGGCATCATGCTAAATAAACCACATCACTGTCATCATCAAGGGTATTTGCTGTGCCCACATACAAAGATGATCCAATTGTCTGCCACTAATAAGACATAAAGTTTAAGTTGATTTTCTAATAGCAGTTTTTTTTGGGGGGGGGCCAGGGGTTTCAAATAGCAGTTTTTATTGAACCTGCCATGTCCCCTCACTCAAAGCACCTAAATAATTATAAGGTAATTAATAAATAGGAAGAGAAATCAACAGTAAAAGGAGAATGATTGTCCCTTACAGAAAATGAACACACAATTATGGTGTAGCATTGTAGCCCTTACCAATTAGCCCTGACTAAAAGTAAAGGTAAGAATAAGATACATGCCCTAACTGGTTTGGCTCTGTGGATAGAGTGTTGGCCTGCAGACTCAAGGGTCCCAGGTTTGATTCCCATCAAGGGCATGTACCTTGTTTGCTGACACATCCCCAGTAGGGAGTGTGAAGGATGCAGTTGATTAATGTTTCTCTCTCATCGATGTTTATAACTCTCTCTCCCTTTCCCTTCCTCTCTGTAAAATATCATTAAAATATCTATTTTTTAAAAATAAGGTTCAGTTGTGTAAATTGCCTTTGTTTTCTTTCATATAATGGAAGATAGTTAATTTCTTTTTAGCTAAAAGAGGCTTTAGGCAAGAAATGATATTTTTTAATATAAGGGAATTATAGCTTTGTTGATGTGAAATGTAAGATGTTTTAATTATTAAGAAGAGGTGGGAAGAAGAAAAGGTAGGAGAAATGAAGGTTTAGATGGGACCTTATCCCACACATATGAAGCCCAATGAATAATTTCTCCAGGTTTAGTCAAGCCAGCATGACACATAATGTCAAAGGAGCAAAAGAAAGTAAAGAATCAAATTCAGTAGAAGAAAGGAAAAGGTGCACTTTAATGCTATGTTACAAACTGAATTGTAATGAAACTTCATTTATGTGAAACTTGGCTATCTGGTCATCTCATCTATTGAAGCACAGCAAAGAGCCAAGGAAATTAAGGAAATGAAAAAAGACCTCTGCAGAAACAAAACAGAGATCACCACCGTCCATGCCCTAAAGACCCTGCCTATCACGCCTAAATATTCATTGAAGCCCTTCCTCAGAGCCTATTAATTTTCACTTGAATTCTATTTTTAAAGGCCTGGCAATCTAGTTTCCAAACTCATAAAAAATTAAAAGCAGTAAACTAGAAGAGGGAGGAGGCATGCAGATAGTAGTGAGAAGTGGAAGCTGAAAATCTGCCAGCACCATAGAGATGGGGAAAAAAAAAAAACGCATAAAAATTGACTTAGTGATAAAAAGCACAGCAATTTAATGCCTTGCACAGAAGGGAAAACAATCCTACCTGCACCTACAGACCTTGGGGAAGAAATTTTAAAACCTGATTCTACATTAACCCCAAGTAATCTAGAAAATTAAGTTATGCATCACTCAACTTTACATAAATAGTTCCATAAGGCATGTAATACAACTTGGAAGATGTGGGATATTTTATATCACATGGAGAGATGTGAAAGAGTCAAGTGTACACGTGAAACCACAAAGGAAGCATGCAAGGCCAGAAATTGCGGGTACGAGGAGATAACAGCCTTCCCAGGTAACGGCTTTTGTTTCCACGCAGATTCTCACTGCATCAGCTTGTGATGACACTGCTGTTTTTTTACTCCCATTTTGTTCCTTTCTAATCTTGCCCCAAAAGTGAGTGGCTAAGTGATAGGAAGAAGGCAGGACTAGTTTGTAAGAGCAAGTAAATGAAATACAAGTAAAATATTAAAACTTTAAACAAACATGAAACTACTTTTAATTTGCCCTTATTTTGAGTTAGTGTATTAAAGTTGTTTCAGGAAATATCTGTATTATGAATAAAATGTAGAAATATTACTTAGAGGAATATATTTAAAGACATAATCCAAAATAGAACAGAGATTTATGCATAAAGATGTTCATCACAGTAGTATTTATAAAAGTTACCAAAAAAAGAAGAAAAAAAAATGGAAGCAATCTAATTTACTAACTTTAAAGAACGGTTAAATAAATTACATCACATAAATATCTGATAGTCAATTATGCAACTGTAAAACCTGTATTTTCATTAGTCAGGAAAATGGGCATAATATTAAGTTAAAAAGTAGGATACAGAATTGAATATACAGCATAATTTTAACAATGTACAAACTATATAGCAAGAAGATTGGAAGAAAAGATCTCAATAATAACCACACAAAAAAAATTTTTAAACCTAGGGACAAACTATATGTCCAATACCCACCCACAAAAATTATGAATATTTACTGAAAGAAAAAAAATTTAAAGCTGAAAAATGAAAAGGCATACCTGGAATATATCTGAAGAACCTGAACCATTAATTCGGAAGAACATACATAACTCTATGTTCATTGAGTGTTATTTACAACTAGTGGCCCTGAGCACAAATTTGTGCATGAGTAGCTCGCTGCCACTTACCTCAGCTGGCCTCCCTGCCCACCGCAGCTCATAGCTCTCTGCCACACATAGCTCGCTGCCCCACCCTCCTGCTGATGGGTCATTACATCACGATGTCCCGACCAATTTGCATATTACCCTATTATAAGTATAGATAGCCAAGATTCGGAATCAGCCCAAAAATCTATCAGCAGAAGAGTGGATAAAAAAGCTGTGGTATATTTACATAATTGAATACTATTTGGACATAAAAAAGAAGGAAATCTTATCCTTTGCAATAGTATGGATGGACCTAGAGAGTATCTTGCCAAGTGAAATAAGCCAGTCAGAGCAAGATAAGTTCCATATTTTATTATACTTATATATAAAATCTAATGAACAAAATTAACAAACAAAATATAAATAAACTCATAGATAGAGAAAACAGACTGTTGTCAGAGGGGAGGGGGCTGGGAGCTGCATAAAAGAGGTGAAGGGATTAAGAAGGAAAAAAAAAACCATAGACACAAACAACAGTATGGTAAATGCCAGAAGGAAAGGAGGGGGGAGGGGGAAATAGGAGAGGGTAAAGGGGGATAAATGTTGATGGAAGGAGACTTGAGTTGGGGTGGTGAACACACAATACAAAACACAGATGATGTATTATAGAATTGTACACCTGAAATCTATATAATTTTATTAACCAATGTCACCCCAATAAATTCAATAAGTAAAAATAAAAAGTAAAGAAAAGGCATATGATGTTCCCTAATGGGAAGATTCAATATTGTAAAGATGCCATTTTACCCAAATAATGTACAAATTCAGCTCAATTCTAGTCAAAATTACAATGTGATTTTTAACTAAATTAACATGCTAATTCTAAATCCATCTGGAAGAATATGTACTTAGGATTAGGTAGGATTTTTTTTTTTTTTAAGTATAATGTGGGTCCTCTTCCTACCAGATATTAAAAACTATTATACAACCACAGTAATGAAAGTATGATATTGGCTTACAGAAATAGAAAACTAGATTAATGAAAGAGAATAGCTCATCAGCTACCGACTCAAACATACGAGGAAGCATTCCAAATAATTGAGAATAGGTGTTGGAACAATTGGTTATCCGCTTTATCAATACTAAAGAAAAAAAAAAAGATACAGATCTTATATCACACCATTCAAAAATAAATTAACTTCCTTTTCCTTGGGACTGACATAGCACAAGCCAAGCGGGCAGTAGGGGTGGGGGTGAGGATGGGGGGGGGGGCCTAAGGAAACAACCAGCATGGCAGGGAGATGGGTTATATGCAGGGGTATCAGGCAAAGGAGAAAGTATATGGGGGATGATGAGAGCAGGTTTCTCTCTGTCAGAAAAGAGGGTTAGTGAGAAGCCTGAAATGAACTCTGTGATGTCAGATTGGAGAAATCAGTGTAAACTCAAAGTTTTATACATCTATTTCCTGGTCTGTGGGTTTGATTCGTCTTCGAGGCATGTATGGGAGGCAATTGATCAGTGTTTCTCTTTCACATCAAAGTTCCTCTCTTTCTCTTTCTTCCTCTCTCCCTCTCTCTCTCTCTCTCTCTCTCTCTCTCTCTCTCTCTCTCTCTCTCTCTCTCAAGCTTAATGTAAGGGCATGTCCTTGGGTGAAGATTTTTTTTTTTTTTTTAAAGGACTAAGGTAGATTTATATGAACTGTCATGGAAAGATCTCCATGATATATCTTTAAATATGTCATTAAATAAGAGCAAGGGATAGACCAAAAGGTAGATAGAGTAAGATCCCATTTGTGGGTTATTGTGTGTTTTTTTAAGTTTTAAAAAATCTGCTATCGGTGTGAGTGTGTGTGCGTATATTTATAAACAAGTTTTTTTTTGGAAAAAAAAAAAGGTCTGAAATAATAGACACCAAACCATTAGCAATGGTTAATTCTAAGGAAGAAGAATCATACTATACTTCCCAAATTTTTCATAGTGGCCACGTAACAAAATTATCAGTTGGAAAAAGCCTATGTACAAAAAGAGCGGGAATATATATATATGGCATTCTGAAAGATTTCCTCTCAAGATGATTATAATATTTAATAGTAGAATTACTTTTAGTTATCTGGAGAATTCCTAGTCCAAGCCTCACATATAGGGAATTGGCCTTCCAGTGGACTGTACCCAGGTACACTTTATCATTAACTTAATAGAGGATTAGGCAGCCTGCTGAGCCACTCCCTGCTTGCTGGGCCCCAGTCCAGAAGTGAATTCCCCTGCAGCTCTCCAAAATTAGGTCAAACAAGTCCCCAGGGACTCTCAATAGAATGAAGTTGCCAAAGGCTAAATTTGGCATCGAAGTCAGGCCCTGGACGGGGATAAACTGTGCCAGCATTTTGCAGCTATGCTTTCAAGACATTGATCAGAATAGGCAGGACTAGATAGCTTTTCCAAGAGTGGCTTAGCAGCCCAAAGCAGAAACGATTGTCAGACCAGAAATTTGGGGTGAACCTAAAAATGTAAAATTCCTCCTCTACTACCCCTTTTTGGAAGAATATTTAAATTCCCCGTTCTTTCTCTCGCTCCAAGCAATTTATCCTAGTGATCACTCCTGCCAGCCTGATCAGAGTCTCAGTTTGGCCCTACTTAAGACAAAGACAGGTTAACCATTTTTTTTTTTCTCCTCTTTTTCTGGTTTAGCTGTAACTGACCAGTTTTGTATTTAAGTTGCTTTTTTTTGTTTTTTATTTTTTACATCCAACAGTTTTATTTTTATTTTTTTGTTAATTCTCACCCAAGGATATTTTTCCGTTGATTTTTCAGAGAGTGGAAGGAAGGGGAGAGACAGAGAGAAACTCCAATGTGAGAGAGACACATAGTTTGGTTGCTTCCCACACGTGCCCCAACCAGAGCCAGGAATCCAAGTACATTGCCCTTGAACGGAATTGAACCAGGGACCCTTCAGTCCTCAGGCCGACTCTCTATCCACTGAGCCAAACCGACTAGGGCTTAAGTTGCTTTTTTAAAACTGTTTTTTCTTGAGTTGCAATTCACATGACATCAAATTTTATTATTTAAACTATATAATTCAGTGATTTTTAGTATATTCGGAGAGTTGTGCAACATTTGCCACAATACATTTTAGAATATTTCATCATCCCAAAAAGAAATCCTTTACCCACTAGCAGTCACTCCCCATTTCCTCTCAACTCTTCCAGCCCTAGGCTACCATTAATCTACTTTCTATCTCTATAAAGTTGCTTCTTGTGAACGTTTCATAGAAATGAAATCATTCAATATGTGGTCTTTTGTGTGTGGCTTCTTTCACTTAGCATAATGTTTTTGAGGTTCATCCATGTTGTAACACTCCGTTCCTTTTTAAGGCTGAACATTCCATTGAATGGCTATATCACATTTTATTTATCTATTCAGCATTTTACAGATACTTAAGTTGTTTCCACGTTGAGGCTATTATGAATGATGCTACTATGAACATCCACGTACATATTTTTTCAGTTTTCCTGGGTATATACCAATGAGTAGGATTTCTGGGTCATGTGGTAACTCCACGTTTAAGTTTTTGAAACTGCCAAGCTGTTTTTCAAAGTGGCTGCACCATTTTGCATTCCCACCAGCAATGTGTTCAGGCTCCAGTTTTCCTGTATGTTTGCAAATACTTGATTTGTGGTTTGTCCTTTTGACTATGGATTTTCTGTTTGGTATAAGGTATATTTCACTGTAGATTTGATTTGCATTTCCCTAATGGCTAATCATGTGGAACATATTCTCATGTGATTATTGGCCATTTGTGTATTTCCTTTGGAGAAAAGGCTATTCAAATCCTCTGCTCATTCTTTTACTGAGTTGTCGTCTTTTCCTGTTGTAAGAGTTCTTTATATATTCTGGATAACAGTCCTTTATTAGATAAATGATTTGCAAATATTTTCTCCCTTTCTGTGAATTATCTTTCACTTTCTTGATGGTGAAGAGGAAGAAGGGATAATAGAGTGACTATTGATGGGTAAGGAGTTTCTTTTTCAAGTGACAGAAATATTCTGGAATTAGATAGTGGGGATGGTTATATCGATACAACTGTGAATATACTAAAAACCACTGGCTATCCTAATACTGGATTTTATGGTACATGAATTATATCTCAATTTTTTTAAAAGTATGAAAACCATTTTTTAAAAGTGTGAACTGATTCACCTGACTTAAATCTGATGTCAGCATTTCATTTGAGTTTAACAATGTTTTTCTGACACTGCTGGTCGCTGAGATAAAAACATTAAAGACTTTGTCTTCAGCTTTAAAGGGCCCAGAGTCTCCAAGGGGATACAGTCACATACTTTCTTCATTTTCATTGAACTTGGTTAAGACTAAGTCAGGGGAGTGCTCTGGGCTCATGAAGGCCAAACTAAAAAGTCTGGGCTTCATTTTAGAGGCAGTAGGAAGCCACTGAACGTTTTTAAGCTGGGGAGGGACAGGATCCGTTCTGTGTTAGACATATCCTCCTGGCAGCATATATACGAAGGCAGCATGGCTAGTGTCAGAGAGGTTAGTTTGAGCGAGAAATGGTGTTAAGAATGGAGAAAAGGAGATCAGATTCAAAATATATTTAATAGGTAAAACTTTACAGGACTTGGTGTGATGACAAACGAGAGAAAGGGGAAAGTCTGGGATGACTCACAGATTTCTGGCTTGGGTCACTGGGTAGATGGCAGTGCCATTAATTGAGGAAAGAAATGTAAGAAGAGGAAGTTTGTGGGCTGAAATAATGAGCTCAGTTTTGGACAATGTTTAGGTGTAAGACACCTGAAAAATTATGAAACGAATCCATCCAGAAGACAATGTAACTTTAACCTAACTCTGATGCAGTTTCCTGATCTATAAAAAGGCAGCACTGTAATAGAACTAATAATTATAAATATTATATGATACAGATATATTCTGATATATATGTATGTATCAGAATTTGGGTATTAGGGGTATAATCTGTTATGGGGAAATTGCAAACTCTATTAACTATTTATTCAATATGTGCCCAGCTTTCTACACAGAAACTTGCTCAGTGGTATCAGAGGCATATTTATATTAGCAGGTACAACTTGATTTAAGCCAATTCAATGAAATGCAAATACACCAAAAAGATTAATCAGAGGGTGATAATTGCTGCCTGGAAAGACTCATCAGAAGAGTCTTAACTAGGTATTCCTCCTGGTGAATAAAAACCAATTTGCCTTAGAGAAATTAGACTTACATAAATTAAAAACAATAAAAGCTAACATTTATTCTGTGCTTTCTGTATGCTAGGCAAAGTGCTAAGCTCTTTGTATCATCTTTATCCTCACAATAATCCTATTGAGGTAGATACTATTAGCACTCTCATTTTATAAATAAAGAAAGGAAGGCTTCAAGAGATTAAATAATAGAAGCAAGATCATTAATCTGGTAAACAATAAGCCAGAATTGAGACCTAGGTCTCTCTGACTCCAAAGTACAATTCCATGATCAAGAGCTATTGTTTTCTATGTAAAGCAGAGGTTATATGAATGCTTAGATCAGCGTAGTGATCGAAATAACAACCTGGTCTGGCTTATGTGGAAATTAATGACCCTTCACTATCATTTTTATATTCTTATTCTCTTTAACATTCCCAGTTAATTTTCAGATTCACTCTCTAACCGTCCATCATGGAGGACCCATTTTCTCCCTGTCCATCTCCCCCTCCTCTCATCACATGTTTCTATTCACCTTGCAAATTGGATATGTTCCGTAAACAAGGAAGGCTCTGCCTTGAAATAGCAACATTTATGTTATATCTCAGAAGGCCCTTCATCAAATTCATTCCTCGTCTGGGCTCCTGGATTCAGAACTGCTCAACGTACTGCGGCTCAGCCAGGAAGCCCAGCAATACAAAACACTTGTTAGAGGGGGAGGAGGAAGAGCCGACGCAAATGTATATTCATGATGAGGTGGGCCAGTGGTGCCAGAGGAATTTGCTGAGTGGGAATGGAGAAATGAAGAGTTGTTTGTTCTTCATCAGAGAGTGTGGCTGTGCTTTTTCCAGAAAATGGAAAGGAAGCCAGCTGAGCAGGGTCATCTCTAGCACTGATACATTTGGGTACATAGAGAATGGGCACCACAGAATTCTTCCCAAGATGGGCTAGGCTGGCAGTCTCTGCCAGGGTCTAGTCTAAAATATGCTTGACTAAGGGCATTTCTGGTCTCCTCAGCCCCAAGCAGGCTCTTTAGGCAAGGAATAATCTCTGTCCGGGGTTATCATTTAAACAGAGACCAAAAGTTTTGAGAAGAACCTTGCCAAAGGACAGAACTTTAATTTAATATACAGAGTTTTCAAAAATTTGTTGGATTGAATTTATCTTTTCATGATGGGAAGGCACCTCCAATAATCAGAATGCATTGTGTTCAGGATCTAATTTCCCAAATGTCAGCATGCAGTACATTTCAAAAGTAATTCACTTGGCAGTATGTTTTCCCCATTACACTCATATGGCATAAATTATTGCAAATAATAGCTTAAGAAGTTGGGATCAGCTAAGGGATCTGACTGGGCTGTTGACAGTGAAGGTTATTTCTATTGAAAAGAAAAAGAGAATTCCACATTATTAAAAAATAAACATATTTGATGTCTTCTATTGCTACTCTTTTGCCTCTCTCTAGCCTCACATATTCCCTCCATTCCTCAAGCCTATTTGTACATAGTTGCCTGAATATGACTTACTATTTTGCCTCAGTGCTTTTCATATTTTTTCTCTTAGAAAAATTTATGCAACATATTTCCATCTCATCTTCAAAATCAGAACATACCTCTTTTTACATGCCTTCCTTAATAATCACATCCCAAGTGTAATCATTATTTTTAGTTTCCTTATTTATTTTAGCTTTAGTCTATCCTACACCATATTTTCTTGTATCATAGTTATTAAAATATTTCTTTGGATTTTATCTCAAGTTGTTTTGTGTGTGTAGTTTTAGCCTCTAATTAGACTTTTCATTTTTCTGGAGAGCTCAAGAACTGTGACTTTTATTCCTTTAGCATCCGGGAATAGTACAATGACTCACATTAAGATGAAATAAATGCCATACCTAAGATATACTCAAACTAGCCTTAAATGTTTGATAGTGATACCAAGAAAGATTTTATTAAACAGTCATTTAGTCAATTTCAAAAGGTTAAAGATGTAATGTGAACATCCAATCTGTCCATCATGGATCTTTTATCTAAGAAGTTATTGAAACTTTCTTATATGTGTTTATATAGTTGCCTTTATCAAATCTCAGGATAACAATTTCTTAACTAGTGGATGGAAATTTCTTTCCTAGAAAATAATATCAGCCCACTCATTACCAATTTATTCTTCAACATATTAATTCAACAAATATTTATTGAACAATTAGTATATAGATAATACTTTGAAAGGACATTACATTCACAATCTATTTGAGAAGCCAAGAAACACAAAGAAAATAAATAAAACAAAAAGTTGTCTCAGTTTAAGTTCTGAATAAGTGACCCACGTCACATGGTGCTGAGTTAAAGGGGTGGACAAAGAGATGTAAATAAAGGACTGGCCAATGAATACTTCCTGAAGATGTTATGGTGTGAACTTGACCTCAACGGATGGGCAAGTGAGAGACCAAAAGCACAGAGGGAAGAATGTACATGCCATGTTTGAGTGACCGTGGATTTTGGTCCATGAAAGCATACATGAAGGCCTTTCTAGCACTATAAGGCATCATTATTGTTGTTTTAAACAATACTAACTTAGATGTCCTCTTTCCAGTGTTGTTTGTTCCTTCCTGCATTTCTGAGCCTTTGGCTGGATTCCTTTGAGTTCCATTTGAAGATTTACTTTTATTATTTCTTTTAGTGCACATCTGCTGACAATGAACTTTGTAGGTCCTTTTTTATTAAAATGTCTCTGTTCTATCTTAATTTCTGAAGAATATTTTTGCTAGGTATTGAATTCTAAGCTTGAGAAAAATGTTCACTCTTTAAAGATGTCATTCCATTGTCTTCTGGTTTCCATCATTTCTGTTAGAAAAATTAGCTTTCAGTTTTGTTGTTACTCGTTAGAAGATGTGTTTCGTGCGTGTATGTTTTTTGTTTTGTTTTGTTATTGTTGCTTGTTTGTTGTTTCCTCCTCCTCTGGCTCATTTTAACATCTTTATATTAGCATTAGTTTTCAGTGGTTTGTTTAGGTGTGGCTTTCCTTGTATTTATTTTACTACATATTCAAAGAGCTTATTGGTTCTCTGACATAATGTCTTTTGTTAATTTGAGAAAACTCTTGGTTAGTGTCTTTTCAAAGGTGGCCCTTGCCACATTCCTGGTCTCCACTCCTCTGGACTCCATTGACATTCATAAGATTTTTCACTGTGCCCCATTTGTTTCTTATGTTCTCTACTCTATATTACATACTTTTTTCTCCATGCTTCAATCTGAATATTTTCTATTGATTTATCTCCCAATTCAGTAATCTCTTTTGCTGGGTCTAATAATGTTAAACCCATTTTAAATTCTTAATTTCAGTTATTATATTTTTAAATTCTAGAATTTACAATTAATTTTTTAAAATATATTTTATTGATTTTTTACAGAGAAGAAGGAAGAGGGATAGAGAGCTAGAAACATCAATGAGAGAGAAACATCGACCCACTGCCTCTTGCACACCCCCTACCGGGGATGTGCCCACAACCAATGTACATGCCTTTGACCGGAATCGAACCTAGGACCTAGGACCTTTCAGTCCACTAAGCCAAACCGGTTTCGGCTAATTCTTTTATTTATTTATTTATTTATTTATTTATTTATTTATTTATTTATTTATTTATTTTTTATTAATACCAATTTTCTAGTGGAATTCTTCCTTAAACATACTACCCATCATTATTTTTTTTTTAATTGTGACTACATAAATAACTCAAGTATGTGTGTCACCTGTAAGTTTATTTGCATGGTCTGTTTTATGTCATGATTTTCAATCTTTGGTCCTGTTTCCTGGTTTTGTTTATTTTCAATTGAATGCAAGATTTTATATATGAAAAGTTATTTCTCTGGATGATGGAATTATCCTCCACAGAACTTATTTTCTTCTAGCAGTGAGATAGAGTTCAGGCACATTACCTTTATCCGGGTAAGACTGGCTTGCCCTAATTCTAGGACAGCCCTTTCAGAACTCTTAATTATAAACCTTGTTCCTCAGAGTTCTTTCTTCTTGATGAACCCTGTAATGGTTAATTTAATGTGTAGACTCTACTGCCCTAAGAGATGGCTGGTAAACATTATTTCTGGGGGTGTCTGTGAGGATGTTTGCAGAAGAGATTAGCATTTGAATCAGTAGACTGAGTAACGAAAATCGCCCTTACCTATGTGGGCAGACATCATTCAATTTGTTGAGAGCCTAAATAGAACAAAAAAGTGGAGGAAGAGTGAATTCTCTCTCTCTCTCTCTCTCTCTCTCTAGCTAGGGTATCTCCATCTTCTCTTGCTCTTGGACATTGATGCTCCATATTCCAGGGCTTTGGACTATGAGACTTACACCAACAGGCCCCCATTTTCAGCCCTTTGCCTCAGACTGGGAATCACACCACTGGTCCCCCTGGTTCTCAGGCCTTCAGATTTTATCTAAATAATACCTCTGGCTTTCCTGGTTCTGTAGCTTGTAGATGGTAAATGGCAGGACTTCTTGGTCTCCATAACTGCTTACGCCATTTCCTATAATAAATCTCCTCTTATATATCTACCAATACTATTGGTTCTGTCTCATTAGAGAGCTCTAATGCAGACCCTGAACTCCAGCTTTTGTCTCCCCAGGACAGTCTCAAAATAACAATACCACTGCTATCACCATTATAGGTAATAAAAATATTTAAGCTATTTTTTTGCATTTGTTCTTTTATTTTTTTTTAATAGTTTGACTATATCTACATTGTCAGAGAATGTTGCCATTATATAACACACTATCTATCTTTTAGCCCTCATTTAGTCTTAGTTATACCGGTAAATATATTTAATGCTCACCACCATTCCTTATGTTGATGTCTCTCCAGTCATTTTGTTTGTTTGAAACTCATTCATTAGAAGATTCCTTGGGAAGGGCTCAGAGAAATAATACTTCCTGAGTTCTTAGATGTTGATAACAGTTTGTCTGTATCCTTCATAATTGACTCATACTTTCTTAATTTAATTATCTTGATGATATTATTGCATTTTCTGATAATGATCTAAAAATGTAAGCTTGATGATAATTCCATTTCTTTCCTTATAACTCATATATAGTTGACCCTTGAATAATGCAGGGGCTAGAGGTGCCAATCCACTGTGTAGTGAAAAATCCACATGTAATTTAAGTTGGTCTCTGCATATTCCCATCCTCAAATTGAAAATATTATATTCTTTTTTTTCCAGAGGTCCAAAGGATTTTTTTCTTTTAAATCCAGTAATTTTACTAGAATTGGTCATTCTGTACATTATCAGTATGTCATTTCAATTTTTTTTTTTAAGAAAGATTTTCTTGAAAGTTTTAGAATTTATTCAGTTTCCTTAATTTTGTTTTCTTCTTTAGAGCATTCTGTTCTGTATTTGGATCTTCTTTGCCACTCTTTAATATCTGTCACTTTCTTTCAAATCCTTTTTTGTCTCTTCACTTAAAAATATTTTCTTTAATTCCACCAATTTCTCTTCAGGCACTATTGAATTTATTGATTATTTCTTTCTTTATTTTAAAATATTTCTTGAGTTCTGTCACTTTATTTCTGAGTTTCTAATCCATTCCATGCCTTGTATTATTTTATTTTATTTTTCTCACTTGGTTAGAGTTCCGCTGTTTTGTGGGATGTCTTTCTGGGTTGTTTTCATTGTCTGTAGGGATGTTATTTGGCCTCCTTGTCCCCTCTTATTCTCCTTATTAGAATTGTGTGACATTTATAATTTTGCTTATTATGATATGACAGTAGTTTTCCCAAACTTTTGTTATAAGGTGGCATTCAAGAAAACTTTTCTTCATGGAACTTCGTCTGTTGGTTTTGGAGAGTGATGTCATACCACATTAGTCTGTAACTCTTAATTCCCTCATTTCCTGTTGTCCAGGTCGTGTTCAATTTTCATTCCACTCCAAGCGGTTTCTCTTTGGTGTGAGGCTCTGTCCTACAAAGGGGCTGATTTGAGTGTTTATAGGAGCTAGGCTGCTCCAGCTCCATCAGACCTTTTCCCCCTGGGCTTGATATTGGGTCTTGGTCAAAACCCCTTCCAGTGTCTTATGCTGTTCTCAAATTGCCCTACCCTTTCCAGTCAGGGTCTGTTGTCAAAGTTGAGGTCCTCCTGCTCCCAGGTCCATCGGAGGCAGCTTCTTTATCCGTTCCCCTGCACAGACACTGATACCAGGCACATGCTGTGGCTGTTGGTTTATACCCACCTACTGAATTTTGAAGTTTTTAAGTTGACTTTCTCCCTTTAAAAAAAATATATATTGTTTACAGGTTTTTAGGTTTTGCTATCCAGTTGTTCTTTCTGTTGTTATGTAAGTATTCAGAGACAATGTAAAACTATTGTCTGTCTGATGCTGTCACCTTCCCAGAATCTTCTCCTGGGTTAATTCAATTATAAGTATATTTCATATTACAGTCCCTTTGGGAGACTGCTCATAACTCATGAGTGTTGACATCTTGCTTCTGCTTGGTCCTGGGAAAGTTAAGGACTTTAAATCTTAGCTGTTCGTGATACCACAATTAATGACCGAACGTAAGGAAGCTAAAATATGAACATAGTAAATTGCCAACTCATGAATGTTTAAAAAGCATTTACATTTAATTCCAGCGGAAATATTTATGAGGATTTGGGTATTGTTTTTAACAATAAATACAAGAAACTATTTGTGCATATAGTCTCAGCATTAACACAATGAAGCTTTCTTTTACAGGGTACTTGCACACAAATCACTAGTGTACAAGCTCCATAGGGTATAACATATTTGCATATATCATTGTAAATTTTATTTTAATTTTACTACTCTTATGTTCGGGAAATTGCAATAACTGGCTTAAAAAAAATGATTTTCAGTAGGGAGGAAGTCAATCGATAGTATCTATTGCTCTAACAAAATTCAGCATGAACCTTAAGAACTAGAAAAAAAATCTCAAGTGATCATTTTGTCCAGACCACATCCTTAAGACTCTTTCTAACTCAATATGTTTAAGTACAGACAATTTTTAGCAATTAACAAGATCCATAGGAAATGGGTTTTTGGGTTTGCTATCAGATGAACTAAAGTGTAATGACAGCAAGCACCGCTGACAAAAACAATACTTGAGCACGACTTCAAAAAAAATGTAACAGAACTCTGGTAGCTAGGAAACAGCAGCTCAGATAATACACTGAAGAGGAAGAGTTGAGCCAGGGGTAACTCTAGGGCCATGCTATGATGCTTTGTGAGTGACACTGTGCACAGTTGCCATAGCTACAGACCTCACAGCTATGGACACACAGACCCTATGTACCCACCCACTCTGCTGCCACTGCTTTCCACACCTGCCCCTCTGAGTTTTCTACAGCTCCAGTGTAAGGAAAAAAAGGCCGTATGGCTTAAATAAAAATATATATATATATATATTTTACTTCTCAAAATCAGAGTGCCAGAGATTAAGAGCAGAAGGCAAGGAAGCATTGGGAAACACTTATTTCCCAGGGTCAAGAGGCTTCAGCCTGTCCACTGCAGAGAGGAAAGGCTGGTGACTCTTAGTCACCCACCTCCATGTCTATTTTTGTGTTCCTTTTTCCCCTTATATTCCTCTCCTGGCTACACAGATCCTGCTGTATCTCTGCCTTCCCCACCCTCAGCTGCCTTGTCTCCACAATGGCGCCAGGCAGAGTTATAACGTTATTCACAGGAATACATGTGAATTGAAGTGGTAGAGCAGGGATTAGAAATTTTGGTATTCTGTTTTCTTCCAGCGGGATTAAAGAAATGCTTTTGGATACTATTGCCAGATTTAAAGCAAAACCAGGGTAAACTGAAGAGAGAAAAAAACAAACAATGGTTGTTGCTGGTAGAGAGTGGGTAAAAGAACATAAAGAACAGAAGAGGGAGGCCTCTTGGATGTATTTGGGGAAGTGCCTAGATATCACCCTGAATTTGGGGGTAAGGGGGCGGGCAATGACAAACACGTGTTGGAGAGATGCCCAGGGAGAACATCTAATTTCCCCTGGTGTACTCGTCCTGGTGAGCTAACTCATACTTGGTCAACTGGCAGGCTTACTTCTTCACATTCATCAATGTTATAATGAAAATAAAATGGCTTAGATGCTTTCTGGTTCTATTTTGGGGATTTCAGATGAAGTGAAATTTCTAGGCCCTTAAAGCTCACATTCTTTCTCTGTTTATCCTCTATAAGCCAACCCCGTTCTAAATATCTGCGATGGTTGGCATAGAGGAAAGATGGCTTTGCCATTTACATTAGTTTCCTAGTTAGTTAGTTAGTTAGTTAGTTAGTTGTCATAACAAAAAATCATAAATGGGGTGACTTAGAACAACAGAAGTATGTTATCTTACAGTTCTGGAGGCTAGAAGTCTGAAATCATACTTTCCCTGAAGCCTGTTGGTGAATCCTTCTTTGCCTGGTCCCAGCTTCTGGTGCTTTGCCTGTAATCCTTGTGGAGTTTCTTGGCTTGTAGACATATTACTCCAATCCTGCATTATCACATGGAGTTCTTCCTGTATCTGTTCTCATGGGTTCTTTTTCTAAGGACACCAGTCATATTGGATTAGGAGCCCATTCTACTTCAGTATTACCTCATCTTAACTAATTACATCTGCAATGACCCTATTTCCAAATAAGGTCACATTCTTAGTTATGGACTGGGGGGAAGGGAGGGTAGAACATACCTTTTCTGGGAGACACAGTTCAACCCCTAACACCATCCTGCTACAAGCCCACTGAGGATTGACTGATTGTCTCAGCTCTATGTTCTTTTCACTCTGAGACCCAGTTGATAAAATAACCACAATCGGAGATGTTGCTGGTTGCCTTGGCAGAAGAGGGAAAAATGAGTGTGAAGAATTGTGTATTGCATCTTACGTCACCTGCCAGAAGAGACCTGTATCACCCCCCTTCACATTGCATTGGCGAAAGTCAGTCACGTGGCTATACCTAACTTCCAGGTGATAGGGAAGTGCAATTATCCTATGTGTCCAGGAAAAGAACATAAAATATTTGGAAGTTGGCAATAATAACTACCATACTCTCCTTCTGGAATTCTATTGGATGTATATTAGATTTTTTAATTCTACCTTCCATGTCTCTTCACTCCTCTTTTGTTTCCCTTTATCTTTTTCTGAGCTGCATTTCTTCAGATAATTCATGAATTATCTCTTCAGCTATGTCTAGACTACTCTTCAATCCAATCACTGACTTTTAAATTATAAAAGCTACATTTTTCATTTATAGGGTTGTTGTTTTTTTTCAAATCAGCTTTTTCTTTTCTTTTAAAAAAATATATTTTATTGATTTTTTTTTAGAGAGGAAGAGAGAGGGATAGAGAGTTAGAAACATCGATGAGAGAGAATTATCTATCAGCTGCCTCCTGCACACTCCCTACTGGGGATGTGCCCACAACCAAGGTACATGCCCTTGACCGGAATCGAACCTGGGACCTTTCAGTCCATAGGACAACACTCTATCAACCGAGCCAAACTGGTTTTGGCTCATCAGCTTTTTCTTGTACTGCTCCTTTTTTTTTTTTTTTTTTTTTTCTAATTGATTCTAATCTTTCCTTCATATTTGTAAATTTTTAAAAGTTTATTTCATATTGACCTATTATTTTCAAGTTCTAGGAATGCAAATCCTGTTGTGAATTATATCTGCTGACTTTTGGGGATGTTTTGTCCAGTTTATAAATTTTTATTATGAGTCCATCTTCTGTGAGGAGAGCCCCATACTCCCTGGGTTGTAGAGATGTGCTTATAGGACAGTTTTCCTCGGCAAAGGCCCCATGGCTATCACTGGAGCTGGACAAATGCTTGTGTTAGTGCCTTAGCTAGGGTCACAGAGCCACAGGGGAAGTATGAGCTCAGACCCAATACTCCACTCGCAGGTACTGTGGCCTTGGCTTCTGCTTTCTCATGGGTAAAGTCTTAAACACATTGTCTTGGGTAGACACCCAGCTTTGCTAATGCTTCCAGAAGCTGGTGAGAGGAATCTTAGTGGCTCCTGTTTCATGAATGATATAGATCTCTGTGATTTGGACCTGGATACAGGTAGCTGAGGCCCAGTTCTCTTCCACACAGGTCCTACAGCCTGCACTCTGCAGACAGAATAACAGTTCCTGTCCACTCAGGCCTATTTCAGGCTACAACATTCCTGCAGTCACTCGAATTTTGATCCCTGTCATCATTCTAATATTCAAGCTCTTCTCCTTTCCAGGACTTAGAGATACCTCTTCTTCAAGTTGAGCTCAGGTAGTTATTTTTTTTGAAAATGGCTTATTATATTCTAATCAGTATGTCTATGTGCTTAAACTTGAGAATGGGGCTCTTTAATTGCCACAGTTCTCCATATTAACCAGAATTTCCTTTAAGGTAAAAAATGATTTAATTCAATAACATGATAGCTAGAAGTTTATGAAGAGTCAAGAAATGTTTTTTTGTTTGTTCCTTTCTTTCTTTTAAGAGGGGAAACATGAGCTTATATATATGCTCAAGGAACGAAACCATGGACAGGGGAGAAATGGTAGATATGGGAATGAGAGGGAATAATTGTATAGGAAAAGGCTAGAATCAAGAATGGAAGACCTTGGGATTTGACCAATAGGTAGAGGGATTCACTTTGAACAAGAAAAGCATCACCTCTTCGTAGGAAAGCATGAAAGAAAGGGTGCAGGTTTATATAAATTGTTAGGGAGAGTCTGGAAATTGAGGCTGGATATCTCTATTTTCTCTGAGGTAGGATGCAAGGTGAGCAATGGAGATAGAAGCCTGGGGCGTGTCAGAGCTTTGCAGAATCAACTCTGAGGAATAGGAGAGGAGTCAAATATGGACACATAAAGGTACTCCCAAACAGACATGCACTTACAATGCCACTAATACCAGTGCAGTGGCTGGGTAATATATTTAGGATTGGATAAACCCTAAACTGCCCACTTATACAACATGGTTGGGTTGGTGAAGGCTTAGAGTTTGCAAGGCAATTGCAGATAAAAGACAATCAGGTGTGGGTACAAAAGATGGGAAGAGAGTAGATGAAGTGATGAAAAACAGAAACTGAGCTGACCATGAACTAACCCATCCTCACACAGTAACACAAAAATGAAACACACTGGGCCATGGCTAATGGCACCACTCCAGCAGCACAGTCAGATCTCTTGAAATGATGTCACTCAGGACGCACTTTTGTGAGCAGGTCTTCTTCTTCTTCTTCTTCTTCTTCTTCTTCTTCTTCTTCTTCTTCTTCTTCTTCTTCTTCTTCTTCTTCTGTTTTTGTTTGTGAGCAGTTTTTCTTCTTATTTCTTCAGTCATTGTGGTAACAAGAACTCTCTGCTTTTGCCTTGCTAATCCTGATACATAGATTCACTGTCTCCATAAGTCTCTAAACTCCCCCAAAAGTGGCCATTGTGCAGAGCCCTTAAATCAGGCCATTACATAGGCCTTTGATCAGGTGTCCAGCCTTGGCCCAGTCAGGTAAAGCCAGGGTGGTTTGGTCACATGACAGTCATGTACTGGATGCATAGAGACCTCTCAGGAAGGTCCGAGACTTTCCACGATACTTTCCAGAAGGAATAAAACTGCAGGCAGGACTTTTCCCATAAACATTACAATACCATTTTTCCTCCTGGACTTTGTAATAGATCTCCATCCATTTCTCCAGTTATGACTTCTCTCCAATTTGGGGAGTTGGACACAGATCAAAAAATCCCTTATATATAGCACCTAATTGTGTAAATTGCGTATGTTATATTTGCTTGGAATTTATTCCACCCACACCCCTTATTCATATACACACATAAATAAGTTTATACGCCCTTTTTTTTTTAAACCCCATTTTGAGGAAGAAATAAATTATTTTCTACACATAATTTTCTTTCTGGAATGCCGACATTAACAGTAGTAGTCTAGAATCTTCCAAAGTGTGATAAAATGAATGGTTTCAGTTTCAAGGTGGAATTTTTACCACTTAATATAAAACATTCTGGCAATGTCTACCAATTTATGTTATCTAGGGCAGGACTCCACAGAATTTTTCTACAAGGGGCCAGATAGTAACTATTTTAGCCTTTGAGGTCTGTATCACAACCACTCACCTCTCTCTCACTGTAGGACTAAAACAGCCATAGACAATATGTAAATGAGTGTTGCTGTGTTCCAATAAAACTTTATTTACAACAGCAGGTAGCTGGCTGGACTTGGCCATGATCGAGGGTAATTACTTATGGTTTGTGCTACTTTTCAGGGTAAGAGCTGAAACTCACAAGAGTAGTGGGTTTTTCTAACATATAGGCCTGGAAATTCACTCTTCTACTGACTTTCCTTATGCAGATGAAGTTTTACAATAATAAATAACTGAAGGTCCCCACATCACAATACTCTGGAATCATGCAGTGTCTAACCTGTGTGGCCATATGCAACAGCATTGGAAGTGGTTTTCCTCCAGTTGCAATTAGAGACTAAGGCCAAGAAATAGGTAGTGTATTCTTTCATCCATCCATCGACATCCCGGTTGAGACAGAGTGACAGGTGCCAAGGACACATAAATAAATCAAACAAGATTTTTGTCCTCAAGGAGCTTATGGTCTAGTAAGATGTATTGGTTTCCAGCAGCTGCCATAACCCCATGTATCACAAACTGGGTGGCTTAAAAAAAAACAAAAGTAATTGTCCCACAGTTCAGAAGGCTAGAAGTCTAAAAGCAGGCTCCGCCTTCTGAAGCCTGTAGCGGACAATCAGCCTTGCCTCTTGCTAGCTTCTGGCGTCCTGGCGCTCCTTGGCGCCCCTCACTGCTTACCGAGAGCGGCAGCTCTTCCATTTCTGCCCC